>NC_092588.1:1313750-2625000 GCF_047663525.1 Anas platyrhynchos
TCAGCCCTTCTGTGCTGCTGCTGCAGGAGGCGACGTCCCTGGATCTTTATTTTTTGAAGACTAAAAGCACTGAAGGTGCCCTGGAAAAGATGCTGTGAGCTCTGGAGCCTCACAGCCTAAATAATTTACCCGGCTTTAGGGCTAGTTTGGGGCTGGCTAACCCAGACCGTGCTTTGGAGACGTTTGGGAAGCATCCAAAGCAGAGAGATTTATACAACCCCAAAAATCTTCCATATACAACCCCAAAATCTTCCATACCTTGGCAAAAGAGTAAAACAACACCAAAGATGGTATTTAAAGGATTGTAGCTGCTGTGCCACAGCAATATAGAGGAGAGGAACTTGGTTTTCAGAGAGCTGATCGTGTTGAGAGCACCCAGACCATCACCAGGACTTCCCCGTGTCCATGTCCTGTGCCCCTACACTGGGTGTTGCCATATTTTCGTTGGTCCTACAAGCTCCTAACCCCGCAGAAGACCCGAGGGAAACTCTAATTTGCACAAAGCCGAGAGAAACGTTCAAATAACGTGTTTTCCTCCCATTTCAGTGGCTCGGCTCACGCACAATAACTCATTGGCCACGGTTCTCCGCTGCCCGCCTGGGTGGCAGGAGGGGGCCGGGACGAGAAATCCTTTTTTTGTTTTCCAACCCAAAAAGCTAAACCAGCATAAAAACCCAATTTTTAAAATCGGGTTTTAAATAATTTGATGCTCCCGGCTGTTTTTATGGCCTTGGGGCATCCCAGTACCAGCAGACGGACGGGGTTTGTGGGGTCGGGTCCTTGGGAGGTGGTTGTGATGTCGCCGAACACCCGATGTGCATCAGGCTCCCCACGTGCGCTTTCCACGGTTTTGTTTCTGGTTCCCTCCCTTCTTGGCTGCTGGTTTTATTCCTGTAGGGCCAGAGGGATCTCGGGGAGCTAAAAAGAGGGGGAAAAACAAAGAGGATGGCAAAGGGAAGTGGATGGAGACCAAAGAATTGGAGGCAGATGGTGAGGGCTCAAAATTTCCCCCTGCTCCGATGGTCCGTAAGGAGCCCGAGGATTTCCCTGCTGGGTGGTGGGTTGGGAATGGAAATCAGCCCCCTCTGACCCCACTGCTTTCCTCTGGGAGCTGTGGGACTCGGATTGACTCGGGGACAGAGGTTTCCTGTAGGATTTTCACCTACAACTTGAGGCTTTGAGATGGAGAGGACAACGCAGGGACGAGAGGACAGGAGCCAGAGCAACGGGGAGCTGGGGGAGCTCGGGGTCTCGCAGGGGATGAGCCAGAGGTGCGTAGGGGATGCAAGAACCTTTGTAGGGGATTCAGGGACCTTTGTAGGGGATTCAGGGACCTATTTTTGGGTCCTTTATTCCCTGAGCTGCTTTGCCTCGGTGGCCCTGCTGCGTCCAAGCAAGAAGGGAAAGCGTCGAAGCGTCTCGGCGCCGAGATCCTCGTCCTTTCTTTGCTTTTCCTTCAGCTTTCTTCGAGCCGGGGAAGGTTGTTTCTGAAGCGCAGCGGAGCAGCGGCGGTGTTAATTGGTTCTGCTTTGAAATATTTACGGGCTTGGGGGGGGGGGACATCAGTGCCCATCAGCTCCCCTCTAAGTGCGCCTGGGGAGCAGGCGTTGACAGGTGACGTTCCCGAGCGGCCGCCTTTCACAAGTGCTGACTTCAAATAAATCAAAAAAAAAAAAAAAAAGGTTTAGGTACCGGCCTAAATGGAAGCCAACTCTATTTTTTTTTTCTTCTTTTTGTTTTCTTCTGGACATGTTTCGTGTGAACTGTTTAATCTATTTATTTATTTCTTTTTTTTTGCCATCTCCGCAAAGTTTTCTCCGTCGAAAGCCCGGCGCGGGGCGCTTCGCTGGCACCAAAAGTCCATTAAAAAAAAAATATAAAAATAAATATATTTTCCAGCTCGTTCGTGGGCTGGAAAAGGAGCTCGTCGGCGAGCTCCTGGTGTACCTCGGGTGAAAGCAGAGGCATCCTCCCAGCCCCCCGAGGGGGGACAACCTCGGCGCTCAAAATGAGCGATGGCTTTGATTTGCTTCGGGCCGGCGAGGACCATCCATCATCACGGTGATGGATCCGAGAACTTTTGCGAGTGCTCAAACCCTTCTTTTAGGGTTTTAGGGGGATGTTAAATAGGGCAGGACCCTCTTTTGGGGAAAACATTAAAGGAAAGCGCGGTCAAGTCGCAGCCATCCCGCTTCGGGTGTTTTATCACTGCAGGGAGCAGTCAGGGTCCGGTAATTGTAGACGGAGTCGTAAATAATGAGAATTATGTGGCGCTTCTCTGATTTTCACCAACTTCAGCTGTATTCGCCGTCTTCTCTTTTCTCTTTTTCCTTTTTTTTTATTGTTTTTTTCTCCTTTTTTCCCCTCCCATTTATCGTTTTTCTGCCAAAGCTTCCCAGTTCTCAGCAATTCTCTGTAGTCCCCGTACCCACGGGGCTGGCGCGTCTCCACCCCGTAGGACCGAAGGGGTCATGAAAATGGGAAGGTGGCCAGGGAAAAACCTTGGGGGAAACCTTGGGGGAAATTTTGGGGTTTCCTGACCCCCAGCAAACCCTTATTGGGCTCCTCCACTCGAATCCCTTGGGGTTTTTTTGCCCGTGCCACGTGGCCCCGCGCTGCCGCGGCGCCCGGCTCGCTCTCGGTGCCGGGGAGCTCGCTGCCTGCTATCCAACCCGTTCCTGGGGAATGCGCCCCAGGAACCCATTCCTTGGTAACCCCATTCCTTGGGAACACAATTTGAGCTCTGACCCTAATCCCAAGAGCAAGCCAGGAGCCCCGAGCAGCTTCTTCCTTAGCGCAGTTGGTGGAGAGGAGCCGGGCGCCCCAGGATTCTGCTCATTCCTTGGTGTTTTCTCAGGCTCCAGCCCCGCGAACAGGTGGCTCCCTTCACCGGGGGGAAAAAAGGGAGGGAGAACGATGGTTTAAATCATTCAGCACCTCGCCGTGGCTCCCCCCTTTTTGGCTGAATTATAGGGCTGACCTCTGAACCGTGCCCTTAGCAGCAGCTCAAACCCGAGAGCGAGGGGATTGCCGCGTCCCGGCGCTACCACAACCCACCAGCTGACCACCACAAGCCCCTTTTGGCTCTCCTGGTGGGAAAAATGTTAATTAGATGTTCACAGAATTAATTACGAGCCTTCAGGTCCTGCTTTCCTTGCTGGTCGGGGGTGCACGGACCCACAGCATCCCCCTGGGCGTGGGTGTGCGGCTGCTCTTTCTGTGCCCCCCCAGGGTGAGCATCGCTCCTGCCTGTCCTGTTTTCCCCCTGAAAAATCAGGCCAAGAGTTAATTAGTCCTAAAATTCTCATCAGAGGCGTTAGTGGAGGATTTTAAGGCCCTTTATAGGGGAGCTGCTGGTCCTAAAGCAAGCGGCATGGGCTGGTAACAAGCAAGGGAGAGGGGCTGCAGGGAGCAGCGCCGACTTTGTCCTTTTCAGCCTAAAATCGGGGCACTTTTGGGTTTGGGTAGCCAAAACGTGGCTTTTCTTTGCTGTCAGCGAGTCTTTTTCCAGAAACGGGATTTTCTGTGAATTTCCCTTCGCTGGATGAGCAGCTCAGGAACCAGCTCCCCAAAACCCCCTCGTGTGATCGTGGCCGTGGCAGCAGATTTTAAGAGCAGCTACAGGCCAAACCGGAGAACTTCAGAGGTTTCTTTTTCAGGGTGCGCAGCGGTAAAAATTCGGGTAATTACCTAAAAAAGGTGCCCCGAATTCAGAGCGCCGAGACAAACCAGGTGCTGGTGGCCGAGGGCTGTCCACCACGGAGCTCCCGTGCTTGCAGCCTGGGTGTCACTGCTTGAAACAATCCCATATTTGTTCCCGGGGCTGGCAGCTGCTCGCATTTTTATCCCCGAGGCTGAAGAAAGAGGTGAACGTGTTCGCCCCTGCGTGGGCAGTGAGGTTCCCCGTGGTCGCGCACGGACCGGGACGCGGCCAGAATTAGCAGGGGCATCCCTGCCTCCGGTTTTACAGCCCTGCTCTCCGTGGCTCCAGCTTCTCCCTTTTTTAAAACGTTTTAAAAGCTTCAAATAAAGGTTTTGGAGCAGGGTGAGCCACGTAGATAAGGGCTGGATGCAATAACGCGGGCGCGGTGTGCAACGGCAATCCCTTTACGTGGTTTGGGACGGTTTGGCAGCGTGGCTTTTCCCTTTTCAGCTTGGGTAAAGTTTCTGGCAGCCAACCCAGCCAAAATCTCCTCCGTCGTGTGCTCCCAGATCCGCTGCCGCCTCTCTGCTGGTTCAAAGAGCAAAAATGGGGTCGGGGAAGAGCTGCAGCCGGTGTCCAGCAGCTCGTCGGGATCAGCACCGCCATCAAATTGTCCTGGAGGATACCAAGAATGGAGATTAAGGGAAGAAAATGAGCATTTTCTGGTCTTTTTGAGGATTCTTGGGCACATGTAGGTGGAGAGAGAAGGGAGAGGGGAAGGGAACATCCCGGATTATTGCCTTGTTATTATTTTTGTTGCTGAAATAGCATCGGGGTTGCAGACACAATCAAGAGCATCCTTCTTCGGGGGTGCCACTTGTGCCCCTCACACGTCTCCAGCCCGCTCGCCCTGCCCTCTTCCCGCCTCTTCCCTTTTTTTGCAGCTGTACCTAACAGCGAATGCCTGCAGCCAGCGTGATGAAAATTACCAATTAACCGCCTGGGAGAAAACGAGGGGAGGGAACAGCAGCTGCGAGCGAGCCCCAGCCCCGTGGGGTAACCCAATCCCTTCCCACCCCGCTTCCCAACCTCAGCCTTTCTCCCCGGGGGGATTCGCCCGGCCGACGTTTGGGACTCTCCAGGAGGCGAGAAGGCAAAACAGGGACCTGGGGCAGAAAGGGAAACTTCAGCCCGAGGTTTTTTATGGCGGGCAGGAGCTATCTTTACCCAGCTTGGCTCGGGACAACGCTTACATTTTTTTTTAAGGCCCCATAGAAGCCGTCCCGCTTGGCATCCACCACGCGCCCGGCACGCCGGCCTCCCCGCCGCAGCTTCAGGAAGCTTCTCGCACCCCTCGCAGGTGCCTTGCCCATTTTAAGGCTCCCTCCGAGTGCCTCCCACCCATGGAATCCGTAACCGAAGTCCCGGGTCAGATGCAATTACCGTAAATTAAAGACGGGGCCGGGTCCTGGCACCGATCGCCGCCGGGGCCCTCGAGCCGTGCGCCGTTAAACGCGGCTCTGCTGCCCGACGCCTCCCTTGGTCCCCTTTTTGCTCTCGTAATCTCACCCCAAATCCCCTTGTCCCTTTGCCACTTGGCTCCGCTGGTTCCCTGGGGCCTGCCCCCCGAGCCCTGGCCGTCAATTTGCACGGGGTAATTAGTTGTAATTAGCTGCAGGAGCTGATTGAGGGCATGGCGTTATGGCTACGGTCCTCCTCCCTCCTCTTTTTTTTTCTGGGTGAAGTCCTTGCTCACGATTGCTTTGGAGATGCTCACGTTTCTGCAGGTTTTCCCCCAAAATCAGGGGTCCCCGTTGGTATCTCCTCCGTGTCCAGAGGGGTTTTTAAGGCTTGGACGTTTCTCCTTGGGCTTGGAGGAATCGGCTCGTTGCCCTGCGCCACCTTTATCCGCTGCACCGTGGGGGTGTTAGGGGCTGGCTGAGGGTCTCTGCTCGCTCCCAGCGACTCAGCTTCTTCCTCTACATCAAAGAAACCCCAAAGATCACCTCCTAAATTTCAGAATTGCAAAGCTCTTGGGGCTCTTCTCCTCCCCTGGGCTGAGGACTGGGGGCACAGCACCCAGCTCTTCCAGGAGAGAAGCTGGAGATCGTCCTCACCCTCAAAAAGGATGCTCTGGAGGGGATATTTTTGCCTTCTCCACCTTCAGCTGGTGGCCCTGGGCCGTGCCCTCCTGATTTGGGGGGTGGGGGTGATGGGGGGTGGCTTTTTTCTCCCCCCCCCCGATTCCTTTTACCCTAAGGATGCAATAGGGTTGGCTTTCCTGGGAGGTTCAGCCCCGGGGAGGGAGAGGGCGCAGCCTCCAGGCATCGTTTCTGGATCGTTTTGTAGAAATGCCAGGGCTCAGCTCAGCGCCGCCGGCTCCCCCAAGCACTCAGGGCGATGAATTCTGCACAAATCTCGACCCCAAAATCACTAAAATCAAGAAATGGCTTTCAAGGGTCCCCCAGAGGTTGGGATCAGGCCGGGATTTATGAGCAAACCCAACCGGAGAGCGAAACGCTGAGCGGTCGGTGGCCACCCCCGGCCTTTTTAACCAAGTTTTGCGTCCCCCCACCTCTTTCTCCTTGCTTTTTTTGTCAAATTCAGAGCCAAAACTCGAGCAGGCTGCGGCACACGAGGACCCTGATACGATAAGGACCCCGATACGATGAGGACCTGGGTATTTGAGGACCTTGGAGCAAAGGAGACCTCTAGGGGGCACGATGAGGCTGCGATTGCTCCCTGCGTCTCCAAAACCTGAGCGATTTTTTTTCTGGCAGGAAAGGGTTTTTCCCTCTGAAATGATGGGGAAAGAGCCACAAGAAGCAGCAAAAGACCCTCGTGGTCAGCAGGAAGAGGGGCCTGGCCGGAGCTGCGGGGGGTTTGCCTGTTGGGGAAGCTCTGGCTTTGCTTTTTGTAGGGCTTTCTTCACCTTGCTCGGGATTTAAGGCAGGGGGCTTGCAAAGGGAGCTGCTCCTGAATCGTTTTCGTAACCAGTCCTGTGTAAAGATCACCTGAAAACCAGCCAGATTTTAAAGCTTTTATTTCTCTTTTTTTTTTTTTAAATAGCAGAAGCAACGAGGTCAGATTTCCCAGAGCTTGGCAAATAAAGGACGGGGCTGCGCAAAACTGGGACCGGCGGCTGGCGCGTGCCCCGGGAACCTCAAAAAGCTTTGGGGCTCCTGATTTTAAACAACTTGCTGCCCTTTTTTCCTCTTTTTCCTTTTTCCCTGGCTCCTTGAGCCTCTGGGCAGGAGAATAACTCACAGGGCAGGTGACTCCATGAGTGATTTTGGGGTAAATCCTTTTTCCCAGCGCTCCTGTAATTAATTCTCGAGTCTGATCGCCGCGGTAGAGCTGGAGCCTGCGTTGCTTTCGTGCTGCGGCCAGCTCCTCACCCCAAAATAAAGCTCTGCCTGCCTTGGACAGGACCAGGACTTGAGCAGAAGAGCGGGATGGCGAAGGAGAAGGGCTCTGCTGCTTAATTAAATACATCCTTACCCCATCAGCTCCTTGAATCCATCCCTGGATTGCCTTGGGTTAAGGCAGCAAACGTCTGGCTCGGTGCTGGAGGTTCGGTGACTCTCAGCAGGGCAAACAAACCTTAAGTTTGTTCTTACAAGTCTTCAGGTTCAATTTTTGGAGCTTAAAACTCCCTCGACTCCAAACAGCACCCCCCGACCCCCCCTAAACCCTTGTTTCTCCGTGAAGCATCCTTTCGGCTGGATTTTTTTTCCCCTTCCTTCTCCTTTACGCTTCTCCACCAGGATTTTTTCTGGCGAGGGGAACGGCGAGGCGCAGGCACCACCCCATAACTCACCTCGAGCCCGATTCTTCTGCCTCCTTCCCAAATTTCGCTGCTGTTTCAGCTTTCCCTCATCTCGTAATCGCTTTAGCAGCTGGTGGGATGAAGCGGTGCTGGCCGGGAGATGCCCTGGAAGCTGAGAGCAGCGCCGCGTTCATCCAGCGCAGAACTCCCAAACTTTTGTTTTCGGCATCCCTCAGCTCTCAGGGGAGGGCTCGGAGTTATAGGGAGGGCTCGGAGTTATGGGGTGGGCTCTTGGGGACTTTTTTGGGTTTTGATTTAACGGCACAAGGGTTCCTGAGGGGGAAGGTGCTGGTGCAGTGCCCTGGTGTGATTTTTGGGACACGCCGCAAGCCAGGGGACGTTCCTGCAGGGCAGAATAAGGTGGTGCTGTGGTTTAGGGTGCCAAATTCGTGTATTTAGAGTGGAAAGGATCTGGCTCAGCTTATATGGAGCCTCCTGGAGAAGCAGGCAGACCCTTTAGGGTGTCCTTGCATGGGGTCCTGCCAGCTCCGGGCGTCACGGGATGCCTTTTTTCCCCGCCTTTAGCACCCAAAAGGGAGGGAGTTAACTCCGGGTGTTAACTCTGGGTGTTAATTCAGCGATGCTCCGGATTCTGGGGGGGGTGTAAACATGCTCAAACACTCGGATGGGGCTGGATATTTAGGGAGAAAATGCTGCTTGACTTCTTAATTTCATTTTTTAACATCGTTTGGCTCCTGATTCTTTGCCTGCGGGGCCGGAGGGGAGAGTCGATAGGGAGAGATTTCACCTCTTAACTTTTTACCCTTCCCTTTGTTCCTTTCAAGGAACGGCTGCGGGGGAAATTCAGCTGTTTTTTGCCTTTCCCCAAATCGTTCACAGACCCCTGCTCTGTGGACAAGAGGTGAAGTTATAGGGTGAACCATGGGGGATTCCCCCCCAAACCCAACGCAGTGGCTCGGCAGAGGGTGAAGCACCTTCACGTCTCATCTAGAGGCTTTTCTACGTGGATTTATGGCAGAATTAGACCCAAAATGTGGGTGAGGATGTGGCTTAACCCTGCTTTACTGGCAGAGCATCCCCGGCTCTGCTCTGCTCATCACCTCGTGGCTTTTGGGGTAAAAGATCTCGGTCCATATCTTGGGTACTTGTCATTTATCCATCTCCACGAAGAAACCCCTGCAAAGGCTGAGGTTTCTTTGCCTTGAGAGGCTCTCCTGAGATGATACCACTGCAGATCCATGCGTGCTGTCCCTTTTTTCTCTCTTTTTTCCCTGAAAATCTCAGTTTAAACGCTCCGAGAGCAAGAGTTGAGACCTGCCTCACCCCTGCAGCTCTGGGGCTGCGCCGCGGCACGAACCCATCCGAAGCTTTTGCTCCTCCCAAGACCGATGGCTGTGCCCTCCTCTACAAAAATAGGATAAAACACAGAAACCACGCGTGGTTTACGGCGATTTCAGAGAAAATAGTGCCTGGAAAATGCACTTGCAGGTGCTGAGGTTGAGGAAAACCTTCGGTTTTATTGATGGGCGTCCTCCGCGGGCTGCCCCGTTGTCGCGGCTTTTCCGAACGCGAAAAATCTGAGGCGGTTCATTATTTTAAAGAGCTCCGAGCCCGTTTGTGTGGTTTCATGTCCCAAACTCGCATTAATTCGGGGAGAGGCAGGGGTTTTGTCACTCCATCAGCTGGGAGCTTTCGGTGCGTGCCACCGAGGGAAGGCGGCGAGCTCCGCGCGTGCGCACGCTCGAGATACCCCTTTTAGCTTCTTGCTAAAATCCGTGGCGATCCTGCGGGCACCCAGGCACCCTCCCGTGGGTGCAGGAAGGGAAAAGAGGCAGAGGAGAAGAGGAGGAATTTGCCTCGTGCTCCTCTCGCTCTCCCCCAGCCTCTTGATTGCCCGAAGACACCGCGCCGGTGCCGTCTGCCCCTGGGAGCCACCAGCCCGGAGGATTTGCGCTGCTTCCCCGACGTCTGGGGACCTCTCCGCCGAATCTGGGACTCGCCCAGGTACATCAAGGGGAGAGAATCATCCCCCAGAAGCGGCTTTGAAAGGTTTCGCTGAGCTGGGAGGAAGATTTTGCTTCGTTTCTCGTCTTTGGTTTCCTCCAGTGCGTTCTGAGCCCCGCTGGAAGGCTGGCAGGGCGGGCTGCTGCTGCCGAAACAGGGAGCTGGGCAGAAATTTGGGACTCTCTGTGTTAAAAGCAGTCCCCTGGCACATCTCCGAGTGCTGGAGCTCAGTCCCACCTGGATCTGCACCCCTCCTAACCCCCATTTCTGCCTCGAAAACTGCGACGGCAGCGGGGAAGTCACCAGGCACGTGGCTCTTTTTTCTCAAGGCGACCTCTGCGGCGAGCTGGAGTCCTCTCAGCTCCTCCCCAGTGGCTGCTCTGCACGTTCCTTTTGCAGTGGCAGCGTTGCCATCCTCAGCCTTTTTTCTCTCTGTTATTAATTGTTATAACTGCCTTTAAAACCCGGCCCCCGCTGAGGGAACCGGGTGGACGCGCTGCTGAGGTTTTTATTACCCGACCCGCTCTTGCTGGGGAAGTTATTTCTGCCAGCCAAGTGCTGAGTCAAGGCAACGGCTTGATGCGCTCACATCTTCCCCGCCGCCTTCTGCTCAGACCCTCGAGCCCCATTTGCCTGGGAGGAGAAGCTGGGAGGCAGCAGCTGGGGTTAAAAGGGCCCTGGAGCGAATGCGGCGAGCTCCTGCCGGGGGCCACGGCGTGTTTGGGGCCGTGCCTTCGGCCCTACATTGGGCACATCTTCCCCTGGCGCTGCCCAAAGCGGGGTCCTCATATCGTGGGGTTCATTAATGGATTCATTAATGCCCGTGGAGACTAATTAAGGAGAGCTGCAGCTGGTTTGGGACATGCTGGAGGAGCTCGTGGGGTGCGGGACATTTGGCACCACGTCTCGTGCCGCTGTGCCTGCGCCCCAAAGAGCTCGGGGGGGGCATGGGGAGAGCAGGATTTCTTTATCTTACGCCCTCCTTCTGAATTTTCTGGTTATTTTAGCTGCTTATGATACTCGGCTTGATTTTTCTGCACAGGGGACTTAGAAGGGTAACGTTTGGCTCTCCAAAAACACGGCTCAAATCATGATGTTGTAAAGGAAATTATGAGGACGCTTCATCAAACCTCTACCGAGCTGCGTGGAACTCCTGAACCTCCCCTGAAAGCTTTCATTCCTCGAGCTCAAACCCTCCCAAAGCAGCACAAGGTTTGTCGGATGGGCTTGGATCGTGGAGCCTGGTCCTGTGCCCGAGCCAACGTGAAAACCCGGGCTCCGAGCTCAGCACCTCGCACGCCTTCGGCGCAGAATCCCCGCGGCGGATGAGGGTTTTATGGTTTGCACGTGGGATTCGCTGTGAGCTCGCCTTTCTTTTTATAGCCCTGCTATTCTCGGGGTATTCCTGCGAGGGGATTTCTGACCTTTGAACGTGAAGCCGTCGAGTGGTGGAGCGGCACAGAAAACGAGCAGAAAAGCCCAAAGTGATGTGTGCAGTGATTCTTGTTGCGACTCAACTATTTTGTGGACTAGGACATTGCTATGGAGGGATTCTTGTTGAATTTCAGCTATTTTGTGGGCTAGGATGTTGCTAGTTGGAGGGATTCTTGTTGAATTTCAGCTATTTCATGGGCTAGGACATTACTAGTTAGGGTGATTTGTTGGTGGTGGCCTCTTGCGTGTGCTCTCCTCGCGTCTTGGCATTGTTGGAGAGGCTACAAAAGCCCTGAGACCCCTCCGAGATCGTTGTTGTGCAATGAGGAGCACCTTGGGGTTGACTTGAGTTGGTGACGGCCCCTTGCAGAATGATTTTTGGGCAGGCAGGAGCTCAGGGATGAGGATTTGGGTATTGAACTCACGGGGCTGGCGCTGTGTCTAAAGCAGACTGCACGTGATGAGTTCAAAACTCAGCCCGGCGAGGATCGTGCAGATAAGGAGGAACCTAAGTAATGGGGTCTTTTATTAACTAATAATACTCAGCACTAATTGGCTTCGGGAGGCTGTGCAGACGTTAATTAAGCTGCTGCCACGTGCGAGGTGAACTGGAGGAGCACTGGTGGAACTACCGCGAGCTATTGCAAGGCGAGCTTTTAGTGCGATCACAAATTGTACTTTTTTTTTAAAAAGTGATAATAAAACCACACCAAACCGTGCTTTGTACAGCAGGAACGGAAGGAACAGGATGGCAGGAAGGTGTTTTGGCTTTTCCCGGGGTAACCCCAACCTAAAGCTGACGCTGGGAGTAAGGAGAGAACTGCCAGAGGGGAACACCCGAGTCCTCGCTGTGTCATCTCTCCATCTTTTGGAGGTGGCAGGTGAGGTAACGAGGAGCTGAAAGCTCACTTGAGAGGTGGAATAAGGTGAGAACGTGGATTTTAGGAGCTTAGAGCATCCTTCAACACCCACATGGTTTGCAAGAGGTCCTCCAGCCCCTGAGGGCTGAGACCACGCGGCACGAGCTTGCAGGACACGGCGAGGATGAGGCTGCACGTCCTGAAGGACCAGGAGGTATGGAAAAAAAACGGAGCAGGCTTTCACCAAAAGATCTGCAGAGCAGGAGACCCGAAATACCAGCGCCGTGAACTAGGGCAGTTGTTTGTGCTGGAAGGGCTCGGTAACAGGAGGAGGCCAGGCTGGGAATGCGGCGAGCGTCACTCCTGCCACGGTGTCGGGTGTTGGACAGAATTCGCCTTCGCGGCCAAGTTCCTCTTCTGACTTTTTGCACCAGCAGGGTGTTAAAAGGTGGAGGGTGGGGTTTTCAGAAGGACCTCTCCGGGGTTTGGCTCCCCTGACTCTCCTTGGAAACCGCAGCTCTCTTCAGTGATGGCTCGTCACCAAATGTCTCCTTTTGGACTTAAAAATGAGGAAAAAAAACAGCCAGAAGTCTCAAAATGAACAGAAATCCAGCAAGGCTTCAGCTGAACCCGTGCTGGGGAGCAGAAAGGTTTCATGGTTGGAGGGGTTCCTCCCTACCTTATTCTTCGAGCCTTTTGTTCCCAAACCTGCTTTTCTTTAAATGAAACAAGCAGAACAAACAACAGAAAATGAGCATGCTCCAAAGCAGAGGCTGAATTGGATTTTCTCACCCGAGACAGGGTGCGGACACCCAAAATCCCGTGGCTTGGTGCAGGTTGGTCATGGCCATGTCCTCAGGCTGGTGGGATGTAGGCAGGGCTCAGCTTCTCACAACAGTCGGTATAAAACCAGTGCTTGATGATGAAATGGAGCCTTGACAATTTTATTTATGGTTCTTGCAACTTTTTTTCTGGTGTTTCTGGCCCTGCTTTAATTTCTTTTCCGGGATCGAATGCTCGTGGCACTGGGAAGTCGACACCTCGGGCTTCTCTGCGGGTGACCTTTCTCCGAGTGCGGTAATGAAATATCAGGGAAAAAGGGCTTTAAGGGAAGGCTCCTCTAACTTAAATGAACTTCTTTTATTGATTTAACCAACACTGAGAGAAACTATTTGTCCTCTCCCTATAAAATGGACCCACATTTCTCAACTTGCTCTGCAGGGAAGCACTGATGGTGCGGTGAGGGAAAAGAGGACACTGTTTCTGAGACATCATTTCCCTTTGCAAATCTGGTTTTCTATGAATATTTTTCCTTCTGAAATCAGTGATGCTGTCCGTAGATGCCTGTGCTCCTGCCCTCCTTGGGCATCTTCCCTAAGCCTCGAAGAAAAGGCTCAAAGGAGGAGAGGAGGCTGCTCTTCATCCCGGGTTCATCTTCCCTTGGTCATCATGACGTGGGGTTGTGCCTCTTTGGGGTCAGGATGCCAACCCTCTATGGGATGGCGTTGTCCTCGAGGACAAGGCTTGGTGCAGCTCTTTGCGTAGCCAGGATCTTGAAGCAGTGACCTCGCGTGGTGGTTTGGGAACCACCACCCCGCTGTGACTCCAGCGGGTATAATTAGAAGCGACGTGGTCAGGCTTAAGCCACAAAAACGTCTCTTGGCATTCGAGGCCCGTTAGCTGTAAAATTATCCCCTCGAAGAGAGAAGGGGAAGCACGATTGCTCCGGTGCGAAAGCAGACCCGGTGTTAGAGGTGGTTTCGGCTCTGGATTTCTGCCGGGGGGTTTCCAAGGGTGCCGTGTTGTGAACCAGCCTTGGGTGCACTCGCACCCAGAGGACTTGTTTGGAGGTGGAGGTGGCTCGGAGCTGTTTCTCCATCCGAAATAACATGCTTGGTTTAATAACAAGCAGGAGCGCGAGCCCTTTTCCCTGAGACTACAGAAAACCCCCGGAGTGCTGTCAATAAAAAGATTACCTGACAGCCTTGGAAGGAAAATGAAAATTTATCAAATATTACCGCCCCTGTCTAGGACGACTTGTCAAACTCGGAGGCAGGAGAAGTGAGATTTCTTCTTCGCCTTTCCTTTTCCTGCTCTGACATCGCCGGGTGATGGCGAGGACGATGCAAGGGAAGCGTTCTGCTCCTGTCACTCAGGGTTTAGAAAATGAGGTGTTTATCGCAGGCAGAAGCTGGGCGCTACCCTACGTTTTTTGTCGTGGAACAAGACGCCGTTTTTTTCGACGTGTGCTGGAGGAGAGGACAGAAAGGCTGCGCTGGTCTCCAGGGACTGAACCTGGATGTAAAGCACTCGATGGGAGGGCAACGGTAGGGTTGTTGACGTGCTGATGAAAAACAGTGCTTGTTTTCAACCAGAAATGGGAAGTTTTCTTTTCCATTTTGGCAGTTTTGGGCCCCTCTTCATTAACAGCCTCCGGTGGGCTGGGTAAATTATTTAGGACCAGCCAACTTCATCGCTCAGCCAACTTACGGTCAGCTTCATCGCTGTCTTCAGAAGGTAGAAGGCGACCGACACCCAAGCTTTCTTTTGCCCCCTTTCCTAAATGGACAGCCTGGGGTCATTTCTGTGCCTTTGTACTAATAATTGTGGCTGTAGTGGTGTCAAAATGAACGCGGATGGAATCCGAGGGGCTGTGATGTTCATCTCTGATCTTCTTGCCATCCATTTAGCCAACGGGAATGGCTTTCTCATGACCATCTGTTATGTTTTCCACACAATACGTTTAGGTGACCGCAAGACCCACGTGGATTTCAACCAGACAGACATCTGGGTGAAATATTCCCGTGGTTTAATCTCTCTCACACTCCTCCCCTCCCAAAGAGGACCGTTTCTTTGGATAAAGACCCATGAGAAGGTTTCACCGCTGGTTCAGTGGGTTGGGATCTTTGGATCCCATTTAGGACCTGGTGAAGATGGACTGGGAAGGTGAGGTAGGGCTTGGGTGCCTCTCGGTGCCTCTTTTTGGAGTGCTGGTGGGTTTCTTCTCCTTTAGCATAAATGAAGCTGTACGCTTTGGGGAGGGGAAGACGTGGATGTGTGCCAAACTCACCCAACTGTATCACCCAAATGGGCAATACAAGCAAATAAACCACGTGCACTGATGCTTGCGCATAGCTTAGGCACTGCAAATATTTATTTAGAGCAACTTACTGGATCCAGTAGCTGCTCTAAACAAATGAGGACATTTCTGTAAAGCAAAAGCAATTTTCTTCCTCCTCACCCGTCCAGACCCTCAAGAGTTTCCAGTATGTGTTTGGTGCTGGGCTGTGCACTTAGTGCTAAGCCATGTGTGTACAGATTCCAAAATAACTGATGGTAAAATGGCCCCAACTGTGGTTTGGAGGATGGAGCTCCTGAGAAACAAAACCATTGCTTGCGTGTAATGGACTGGGAGAAGCATCTGTCCACGGGGAAGGTGCTGCTGCCCATGGTCCTGCTAGAAGGTGCGTCCTCTCTCCAGCCCAAGTTTCCCTTGGTGTGGTTGAATGCCTCCTTGGCTCTGATTTTCCCATTGTGCCTCTTTTCCTGGCTCAGGAGCAGCTTCCCAGCGCCCCCAGACTCCAGTTTCCTCCCTTTATACTGCTGGGAATTCAGCCTGAACCAAGTTTCTGGGTGGGGAGAAGATTTTCCTTGGTGCCAACCCCAAATTTAGTCCAGTCCTTTTCCAGGAGTGGAACAAAATGAACCAGTGGAAGCTGATTTAAATGCAAACAGGCAAGGTTAAAAAGCATTTGCAGCAAAATTCAACCTCCCAGCCCTTGCCAGGACCAGGATCGCAGCCGTACTATTAGACAGGGAAAACTTCGTGCCCAAAGGAAGCTTTGAAGTATGGTGTAGATCAGATGAAGCCTGGTGAAAGTCCTCTCCAGCAAAGCCTGGGGCTCGTCCTCGTGTCTGCATGGCACATCTGTCTCCTGAGGCTGGTAGGTTTTAAGCTGGGATTTCCCCTGCATCCATCCTGAGCCGTGCTGGCTTTGCCCACTGTTGCTCCGTAATTCCCAAATCCCTACACGAGTATTTCCAGTGCTCTCCTGAAGCACTGTCCTGGTGTGAAATGCTTTTTGGGGTGGTCTGCGTGTTGTTCACACCGTGAGATGTGCGGATCCGACGAGCTGGGTTGGTTTTCCCAACGGGGAAGAGACAAGTGGCAAACTTCTTGAAGGTAAAGAGCGGGGATAGAGAAGGCGTCTAAGCGAAGGCGCACGCTTTTTCCCTTCTTCCTTCCCATCCATTTTAGGCTTTGTAGAGCAATGGATAAAAGGGGGGAAAAAAAACCCACCCGCAATAATCTATAGCAACTGTCACCCAGCAAACTACTCCCATTTCATACAGATAGGTTAGGTGTCAGCGCGCGATCAATGGCTCTCGTACAATAATTATAAAAACTAGCAGGTTGTGTTGCTTGAGTGAGTTTAAGAAGAGTAGGGTCTCAATCTTTCCTCTAATAGGGCTTTGACAGTCCGCAGCGCCGAGGCTTCGTCTTAGTCTGACAGTGTTGTCATTAAACACCAGGTAGCGTGGAACAACAGAGAACACGGATTCGGAGCGCGAGGGAACATGCGGCTTTGACAGGAGTTATTTGTCATCGCCGAGCTGCCCAAACTCCTCAGACTGCAGTACGGACGGCTGCTTAAAGTGACTTATTGCCCCTGTCTGTGGCTGCAGTTGTGATTTGATAATCGGTAAATGTTTGTCAAAGATGAATTCCCTCCCTGATTCAGTGCCGTGCTGGAAAAGCAAATGAAAAGCGGTGCGCAGGGAGACGTAGCGGGGGGATCGAGGAACGGGGCGGGAGGAGGATGACGAAAACAACAGGTTTCCCTGCCTGCTTGCCCTCCTTGCTTCGGGGAGGTGAACCTGCATGTTTTGGGATCAGGATATTTCGGGGTCATTGGGATGCTTTGAGGGCATTGGGATGCTTTGGGGTATCGAGGCCGTGCCTGTCCTTAGGAGGGTTTGCCATCAGCGAGGCGCGGGTGGCCTGGGAGGACTGTACCCATTTTACAGACTTGTCTTTTTCCATTTTCAGAGCTCCCCAGAGCTGCAGGCTGGGTTTCTGGTCTGGTTTTGGGGTGTTGCAGAGCGTTTTGATGCCTCATGCAGTCACACTCCGACTTTGGTCCCATTTTCCTCTTCTGGTCTTTGTCCTGGTGGCTTTGAGAATAATTCTTCAGTAGGAAGAGCAAAGTCTTAATTTTCTTGAGATCGACATGGTGTTCTCTGGTGTTTAGACACTGTTTTGGGGCCTTTTGGCAGATATTTTCCTTGGCAGATGCTTGTGCATGTGCTCTGGGGTAGCGACTTGAATCGGAAACCTTTAGTTTCTTGTTTGGGGCCCATTCGTTGCCTGCTTTATTTATATGTTGAAGAAGGGGGTTTAAAAGGAGCTTAACGAACCTACTGCCTGCTAAGTTTCCCTCCACTCTTAGGGACTTTCCCCACGTTTCTGGAGTCGGGTCAGGGTCTTTTTAAGCGGCGACTTAGGAGAGATAAAAGCCGGGGGAAGGAGGTCGACCTTCACTTCGAGAAGGGCCTCTGAGGGTGGGGGACACCCCGAGGGATTCAAATCTCATTAAATTCAACCAAAGAGGCACGGAGCCAGTCCTAAAGCCCGAATGCTGACGGGTTTTCAGCCTGATGAGGGCTTTTTGTGGCGGAGCGGCCTCCCCGCGCCAGCGCGGGATCCGCGGAGCCATTTGATGGTAGCCGGCCTTCGGCTGCCGCGTGAGGCGCTGGAAACGATCAAGAGCGGGAAAAGTGGAGTGATTTATTAGGCTCATCAAAATTCACACTTTGTTATTCCAGTCATCTTCCATCTGCAGCTTGTTAAGAGGAGGACCCCTGGCAGCTCCCGCCGCGAGGCCGGCCGTGGGGGGGGGGAGGAGGGCATTTATCAGCCTCCCGCCCGCCTCGGCTGCCAGCCCGCTCTCATTTAGAGAAATGGAGCCGGCTCCTGGCAACACATCCATAATCATTCACCGACGGAAGGTGTGGGGAGGAAAAAAAAATAAAAATCTTTTGTTAGAATAATGTAAGGGTTGTGTTTGAACAAGGCCCGGCGCCGTTCGGGGGCTGCCACAGGGAAAGGCACGGCCTAGTGGGGCCTAAGCATGGCCACCCCTTGGTGATCCCGGTGGAAACGAGGATAAAGCAGCCTTTCCCCCTTGTTAGTGGGCTCGTTAGCTCCCATGATGTTCAGACAGGGATGCAGCAGAGCCAGAAATTGGTGTGTGGACCCCCAGGTTGTGCCCAGCCACCAGGGGCTGCGAGCACGGCTTCACAAGGTCGATGGTGGGGGAGATGTCCTCCTGTCCCCCTCCTGTCCCATCTCCCTCTGTATTTTGGGACAGGAGAGGAGAAACACAGGTTCTCGCCAGGGTTTGATAATTAAAACTGAATCCCGTAGAGCTGAGTCCAAGCCGCTCCCCGTGGGTTACTCCCCTGGGCTTCCCGAATCACCTGGTGCTGGTGGCTCTCCAAAGCGTGCCAACCATGACCTCAAGCTGGACCTTCGGTGGGCAACGAGGGTGGCTTTTGGCAGTCCCTTGGGACCACATAAGTTGTCAGCCCAGGGCTATATGTTTTTTTTTGACTCACTGGTGTGTCTGACAGCGGCGTAGCCATCACTAACCCAGCGTCTGCAAATCTTGACTGCAGCCCAAATTCATTTGAAATCCACCAAACATCTCAGAGAGGCCAGGAGCTGTTGCAGAAGACCATCGGCAGGTCCGGGAGCGTGTGCAGGCTCTAGAAAGGGATTTTATTCCATCTGTACTTCAACAGAGGCTTTGGCGTGTGCTCCTTACCCTTCTCTTTGCATGGAGGAGCTGCCCTGGTGGCTTGCTGTCCCCTCTCCTGCCCCACTAGGGCTCAGCTGGAAGAGGTCATCCTGATTTTGCATTACAGACCAATCCATGAGCTGTCTGCTTCTGATTCTAGCGACTGGAAATAGCTTTAAAATGCTTTCCTTTCCTTTGGGATGCAGGGTGCATGAATTAACCTAGGCAGATACCGCGAGGTCCCCATCTGCCTGCAAGCACCATCCACTGCAGGGACCTCTGGGTCAAATAAGAAGACAAGTAGGTGGCGAGTGTTGCTCGGGGAGAAGTTTGTCTTGCTGCCGAAGCCACTTAAGTGGCCCTGCTTGACGCGAGACAGAAATATTTGAAGGGCTGCTTGCGTTACAAGAGGAGATAACTCATCTGTGCAGGTCTGCAGAGCGTTAGAAATCCGTCGCTGCGAGGGATGTGAGATCCTGGGGGATGGTAGCATGGGCTGTGCCATACAACCTGCTGGTGGTCATGGTGTGACCACCAAGCACCAGGAAAGATCTCCACGTGTTAAATCAGCGTTAGGCTTTCCAGGGCCGGCAGACACACATCATGAATCTTCAGCGCGATGTGCGAGATTCAAATGCTGCATTTACTATGTTGGAAAAGAAAAACCCGCAGCAGTGCGGTTCAGGGGAGCTGTACTCCAAGTCCTGAGGATTTTTGATGTTTCTGAGGTGTAAAATGTCTCTTTTGTCTCATTTTCATGCTGTTTTGGGCAGGGCAGGGATTGCAGCAGCTCCCAAAGCAGCGCTGAGGACTTGCTCGGTGCCTTTCAGCGGTGCCCTGTGTGGCACCTTGCGCTCACAGCTCCTTTCCTGAATGGAGAGGCTGACCCCAAGCACCTTTAATCTGAAGCTGGAAGGTGGGAAGAGCAAAATCCCCTAAAAAAAACAGATCCAATAAACCTCCTTTGTAGGCAGCATCACAGCCTGGGCTGGAAACGGGGAAGGGAAGCTTCAACCCGCGTCCAGGTGGGGACACAAATGGGAAAGAGGAAACACCGGCACGTGGCTACACATTTATAAAAGTTTCCATTTTTCCCCCTAATTCTTTAAAATGAGCATGGGAGTGCTCTGGGGGTGTTTCAGGAAAAGTCACCGAAATGCCAAGGGTGTTGAAGCGTCGGTTTTGGCGTTGGGAGGAATTGGGAGCAAGACTTTCTCGTCGGACAGCCCCCAGACAGATGGCAGAGGAGGCTGCGGAGGAGCTCAGGTGGATTCTCCAGACGGGTGCATCAATCAGCAAGACGGATGGGTAGATCTGAGAGATGGATGAACTAAATCGCCGCCTTACCAACTTCCCCGGCGCGGGTTTCCGTCCCGATGCGCTCCCTGGGCACAAATTTAGTTCGGGAAGAAGTGCTCCGAGGGGTGAGCGGGGCGTTTTCGCTGGGGACAGCTTTGCTCCAGCCCTGCCTTGCTCGTCAATCTTCAGATTTGCCAACTCGAGCCCCGCTTTGCCAAGGCCGGCCCTCAACCCAGCTGGCTGCAGTTGTGTGATGGAAAATCCAGCCTGGACGCTTGCGTCACCCTTGGGGGTTTTTCCACCGCGGAGGCAGGATTCCCAGCTTCCAGGACTGCACGGCGATCCCCTTTCCCTTACTTTTTTTTTTTTTTTGTGCCAGGGAAAAGTTTTGACACAAAATTTTGACATTTTGTGTCAAAATTCATGGAGAAGACACTAGAGAAACTGACATCTGGAAAAAAAAACTACAATTGAATGTAATTCCACTTCGTATTGTGCAGAGGTTTTACTCTGTTCCTGTTGTCCCCGTGCACTGTGTCCTGAGCCATCTCTTGCCCAAAAAAATCCCTAGATGAAAATCACCTACCTGAAGCTGTTTTTGGGAAGTATTATTGCTCAATCAGTGCCCTGTAGCTGGGAAAATGGGATTATTCTCCAGGTTGTTAGCACTTAGTAATTAATATCTTGAAGCTGGTGGGCATCATTACAGCCATAGCTTGAGGAGGAGAAGCAGCCAGCTTGATGAACGGGGAGAAAAAAGTTGTCCTAATCTGAAAATAAGCTTTTTTTTTTTTTGTGTTTGGTAAGATTTGGTTGCTTTGTTTGCAAATGTGTGATGAGAACACAGGAGCGAGGCTTTGGGTCCTTGCTGGGTGTAAGGCAAGTGGAGATGTAACTCGTAATAAGTTGTCCTTTAACCACATCCAGTGGTGTTTCCATGTGGAAATGGTTCTTTTCCAGAAATGTCACATGAAATCATTTCCCCAAGGCACTCTTGAGCTCGGTGAGCTTTTGACAACTTCATTTTCCCCTCGCAGGTGGGTGATGCTTTCCCCTTGCTGCCACGCCGTATCTCCAGGAAACAAAATTCGGTTCTTTTTGCTTCTAACCTGGAAATTCGGGTGCAGACATAGAAACACGCAACTCTTTTAATAGCAGTTGTGAGTGTTAAAACCTTCCCTGCTCAAATATTAACCCTAAAATTTCCTCGGCGTTGCTCTCTACCAAGTGCCACCGTACCCATGCCTGATGTTGTCGTGCCCGATGGCTTCCGTTGGCTTCATCCTTGCCTCCAGCCCATTTGATACAAAGAATTTGGGAAGCAGATTCGGTATTCATACCCCACATGGGCCCAGCTGAAAGCAGCTGCCGGGAAAAAAGAAATCTCCGTGCTCTTGGAGCCCACTGAAACGTTGCAGCTGCGAAGCCCCCCGTGCTTCTCTCGTCCTCCGCGAGCGGCGCCGCCGCCAACGCGGCAGCCTCGTTGGGGTCGCAGGTAAAGCCCTTTTTGCTCAACGGGATTTATTTCCTATTCAGCAGCAGTTGGTGATCAGAAACCATCGTTTCCATTCCGGCATAAACAGCCGCCTCCCTCGGAAGAGCTGCGCGCTGAACGGGTGTGAAAATTCAATTCCCCTCTTAAACCACCGAAGGACGGCCCTTTCGGAAGCCGATTGCGGCGGCAATATAATTAACCTCTTGCTGTGCCATTCTGCGGGAACATATTGAAGGCTCTCGGTGATAATCACCCCCTAATACTGGTGTCTGCTTTCACACTCGATTCGTAACAGCATTTACGGTAATCCCAGAGCCTTTTGTCAACGCGCGGGACCCGGCCAAGTTGGGAAGCGCAACAAAAGGCGTCGGGGCAGGCGTCGGGCAGGTGTTGCCGGCGTCCTGCGAAGCACCAGAACGATTTGAGCCAGGGAGAGAGGCGTGGAGGACTGTGCTAAAACCCCGGGCACACGAACCCGTGTAGATCTGTCCCTTCTGGGAAGGCCGTTTTGTGCGGACCCACTTCGCGTCGCTCTTGAAGGATGAGTTGGGGAGGTCCCCAGCCTCTCCCGGAGCCCCTCAGAGTTGTTTTTTTTTGATTTGTTTTGTTTTTTTAAGGTCATCAGACCTTAAAAAAGGTCATCAGACCTTAGAGTCACCCTGTCTTTTAGGCACTCGGAGCTTTTAGCTGCTGGTACCCTTCCTTTTGCTGGCAAATTGCTCAGCGTAATTGCTATGACGCGCTCCGTGCTCCCAGGGCAGGTCCCTTGCCCATGTGGGAAGCTTTCCCCGTCCCAAATCCTTTTCCTAAAGCCACAATAACCCCTTAAATTTAGGAATCTGTGCTCCTGGAAACGTGTCCTTGCTCTTTTAACTCTTTTTTTCCCAGCAGTGCAGGGTTTGCTCTGCTGATGCTGTACTTTCTGAGTGGCAGCACCTCTGGGCTCAGCTTGGTGCTGAGGTCACCCACGATGTAGAGGGGAGAAGCAAGGGAGAAATTGGGCAGATTTTCCCCTTTTGTGAAATATCCCCCAAAAGGATGCAGTTCCCATTATTTGGTTTAAAGCCACAGCAGGAAAAGGGGCAGAAAGCTCACAAAAAGACCTGTTTTTTTGAAGAAGCAGGCAAATTTACCCAATACCTTCCTCTTCTTCTCACTCATCTTTTTTGGCAGAAGTGGAGGATTACAGTTTGATGGCAGCCCTAGGAACAGGAGATTTGTTGTAATTAACAGCAAGTCAGTATTTCTCCCCCTAATTTTTCTTGCCATTGAAGAAAATATATATTTATGTTTCTACAAAAACAGATTTTCCATATTTTTTTATGTTTCTACAAAATCTTTCACGTTTTTGTTGAAACTTACGTGCGAGCGATCTTAGTTTTGCATTGAGGGAGGAATAAAAAAAACGAGAAAAAAAAGCTTAAACCATCACTTTTATAAACTTCCTGGGTTTGGGGGAGGCACAGAATAGCACTAAGAGGCACTTTGGGGTGCTTGGGGCCGTGAGAGCTCGGGGCACAGCCGGGTGTGCACGATTTAAGGCCACCAGAAGGCAGCAGGACCTCGTGTTGTCTCCGCAGGCATCCCAGGAGCTGTTTTGCTCTCCCTGCCTCAAACATCCCCTCTCTGAAGTGGTGTCAGCTCCTGGAACCTCTCGGGGACAAAATCCGAGCTGAAATAACGCCCTACATCACCCTGTGGCATTTGGCCCCTTTCCTATAGGGTGCGTGCCCTCTATAGGGGATGTGATCCTGGACCACATCAGCTCAGAGGCACGATTGGTGCTGGCACACCTCAGGGAGGCTTTTTGGACCTGGCTTTCCCATCTGAAGGTCGGTTTGAGGCCTTGGGGTCCCCGGGCCAGGTTTTTTCGGAGCCCCCAGCCAGCGGTGCCCGGGGGAAGCGCGGCTCCGAGCAAAGCCCCAAGCTCAGCAGCGCGGCGCGGGCCTGATAAATGGTGCTCATATCCCATTCAAATATGATGCAAGCAGATTTTTTTTTTCTTTTTTTTTTTTTTTTTTGTAGTTTGTCTTCCACTGCGGTAGTAAAGTTTTTAATTAGGAAAGCTAATGAGATCGATTAGTCATTAGAAGTGACCTCTGGATCTCCGCGAGGAGCGTGCGCGCGTGTGCCGGGCTGATAACGGGGGACGCCGGGGTATTGTTTGTAATAAAAGCCTGAAGTGTTTGATTTGAGTGAAATGTGCCACGGGGAATACATCATGCGGAGAAAAAAAATTACAACCCTGGGAGCCTGTAATGAAGGGAATTAAACCAACATCCTATCTAAATAACATGATTATCTACACAAAACCCCTCGGCTTGCAAAGTAATAATAGAAAACCCAGCTCTTCGGAGAGCCGCTTTCACGAGGTGCTTAATGCTGGGCAGGCGGCTTCCGAAGAGCAGCTCCGGCATGAATACAACATCCAATTACTGCCGGGGAATCGAGTTGAGAGCAGGTGCCAGCCCTTCTGCGTGCCGGCATCGGGGCCGCTTGCGAGCCCCGACGATTTGAGACCTCCCCGTATCTCCCGCGAGCGTCGGGCGAGGGGGAGATGGCAGCGGGGGCTTGGTTGGGTTCTGGGCTGATTGGTGGCAACCGGGGGCCAAGCAGGGGCAAAAAAACAAGTTAATAATGCAATCAACATGTTCCCAGCTTCGTAATTTTGTAAGGTTGGGGTGGAGGAGGCGAGGAGATGCTGGTGCTGTCTGGGGAGGCTGCGGGGTTGTGGCTCCCCTTCCCTTCCCTTCCCTTCCCTTCCCTTCCCTTCCCTTCCCTTCCCTTCCCTTCCCTTCCCTTCCCTTCCCTTCCCTTCCCTTCCCTTCCCTTCCCTTCCCTTCCCTTCCCTTCCCTTCCCTTCCCTTCCCTTCCCTTCCCTTCCCTTCCCTTCCCTTCCCTTCCCTTCCCTTCCCTTCCCTTCCCTTCCCTTCCCTTCCCTTCCCTTCCCTTCCCTTCCCTTCCCTTCCCTTCCCTTCCCTTCCCTTCCCTTCCCTTCCCTTCCCTTATCCCAAAACCAATTCTCAGAAGCAAATTTGTCCAACTTTGCTGTTGTTTTACACAATCCCAGTTACAATCAGTGCTCAAACCTTGCAAAGGGCTGTCAAGACTCATGGCACAATCGTTGCCCCGAAGAATTTTGTCGGAAAAAGTCCCAGGGTGTAGAAACAGTGGTGGAAAGCCACTTTGATTTTGTCCTTTTCTCTTGTTTTCCTTCCCCCTTAAAGCTGTGGGCTTTTGCAGTTCCTCTGGTTGCTCCTGCGTGAGCTTTTTACCTTTTTTTTTAGATATTTGATATATGTTTGTTTGTGAGCATCTCCCAAATCCCATACATTTAGAGGCTTGCTCAATGAAGGATGGCTAAATACCTGGGAAATGAAGATCTTTTAGGACAAAAACAAATAAAAAAGGGAATTTGTCATCCTCCTTTCCTAATCCTGGGGAGTCTTTATCGAATACATCTCGTTTAATTTTTAACCCAAGCCACCAGAAGCTCCTTAAGGCACCGCCGCTGACTTCTTGGCATTTTGGGGTTTTTAACATAGAGCGTTTGGGGCTGTGGATGTGAAAGCACTTGGCCATGGTTTGAAAATTCCCCGTGTTTTGTCAATATAAGATAGAATGATAAATATAAAATATATTTTATATATATATATATGTCTGTGTGTTAAACTTGGGAGCTGCAGGTTGCTCCGGGGGCCAAGAGCCACCTCAAAATGCCTTTTCCTTTCTTTTTTTGGTTCTTCATCTCAACATCCCGGCGAGGACCGGGTTATCCGGGAAGCCTCCCTCTTCTCCAAGGGATACGTGATGATGGGTACAAGGTTTTCAAGGAAAATAACGCTTCTGCTTTTCCCTTGAATAATTTTAACGAGAGCATCTCCGAGAAAAACCGCCAGCCCTTTAAATCAGTTCTAAAACCAGCAGACTGAAGTCTCGGCGTGTAGTGTCAGCTTTAATTAGCCGGGCAGTTATGGCTGGATGTTATAAAACCAGGCAATTAGACGCCTTCCTTAAAGCTGCAAAAAAAAAAAAAAAATAAAATAAAAAAATTGCGGGCCGTCAACGCGGAGAAAACCAAACACACAACTGGTAATGGTGCGAAACGTTCAGCGGGATGAACCGGCGCGTAGATCATCCCACAAAATGTTCTCAAATTGGGGGTTCAGGGCAGAAATCTCCGAATGGAGACATCAGGGATCGAGGTTTTGTATGGGAACGTCTGAATTTCATCCCCTTTTCCTTCTGCTTTCCCCTAGGTGCCAGCTTGCTCTTCGCGAGGAGCCCCCCAGCCAACAAGGTGATCAAGACGCGCTACAGGATAGTGAAGAAGAACGTGGGCTTCCCCTCCTCCTCCTTCAGCAGCCCTGGCCCCAGCTGGAAGACCAGGCGTTTGGGGACATCAAGGTAACCCTGCCACCCCTCGGATGCAGGACCCGAGAGCCACGACCGCTCCGTGCCGTTACTGCTGCGCATTATTTGCACGAATCCCTTAATTTCTCTATTTGTTTAGCCGCTTCCACGCGGCGTTTATTGACTTAAAGTGGAAAATCGTGTTAGTAATCACGTTAGCCTGAGCCGGGCTGGTGGCAAACGGCTTCCCGCAGCCTGCTCCTTCAGATCCGTTCCCTCTTTGAATTCATTGTGGTTAAATAAGCCGTGAGGATGCCGAGGAAATGCACACAGCTCTCAATATCAGACCTAAGTAGACTTACTGCGTGTTTGGAGAGAGACACGTCCTGCTAATGAGGCGTGGTTGATTGTGGCTGCTCCTGAGAGAGACGGTTCTCTTTCTCCTCCTCCTTAAATGCTGGTTTGCTCTTGTCAGGGGCAATATTTTGGGGAAAAAGAGCCTGCTCTGCTCTGCCCGTGCCGTTATTCACGCCTTGGGTAGACCCAAGGAACTGGAGGACGCGTTGGGCTGTCCCCTTCCGTTGGCGCACCCTGCAAGGGTTGACATCAGGGTGGTTTCCTCCAAAAGTGCTTTCCTTCGTCTTCACGCCGTGTTCCAAGGGCTGACCGCTTTCCTGGTGAGTGCTGGCTGCTGTGGAGACTCAAAAGATTGCGGGGATTGTTTTTAAAGCCTGACTTTGCCCGATTTTTCCCCTTGCTCTACGTGGAGTCGGCATCGGGTTTAACAAATGTTCCTATCAGAAGGGAAGGTGGGTTTTGAAAAACTTGAGGATGGCGAGGCAAACTTCCAGGAAAAGAGGGGAATTAAAAAAAAAAAAAGATGTGTTTATTTTCAAACCATTTAAAAAAAAATCTAGAATTAAATTTGATATTTTTTCTTGGTCATTCAAAAGCTTGTAGTTTGGAAGCTCCTGGTCAAAGCGCTTCTTCTCCTATGGAAAACATGGATTCGGTTGGGACTAACAGCTTTTACCCAAATTTTCTGCATTCAGTCTTACCTGCACCACCTCCTCCTCCTTTTTCTTTACCTTCTACTTCCATCTACACATCCAGTCCCTTTTTGGCAGTCCTGGGATCGAGATATCTCCTCTTACTCCCCTCCAAGAACATTTACTTTGCCTCTTTTGGTACAATTACCGCCCTGCTTCTACGTGCCACCTCCATTTTCCGGTCCCTGGGGGTAAATCCTTGCGTTGTCCTTTCCCCAGCCAAACCACGTCCTCGTTTTCCTGCTCCCTCATCTTGTATTTGTGTTGAATCGAGCTCGCAGACGTGTGCTTGTTACCGACAGATAAATTCCTCGCTTGCTCGCCGCTGTCAGGCGGTGATAGACAAGCCAGACCATCAAATAACGTAATTCTTGTGTTTCTTCTTCGGGCTAAATAGAAACTCCTTAAAAACATTATTATTTATTATTATTTAAAGCACGGCTTTTGTTCTGTGAATTTTATTCCGGGAAAAACTGCAGCGGTAATCTCAGAGGCTCCGAGTTTGCTGCTGGTAATTGCGGCTCCCGGCTGCTTTGTGTGCAGGTGAGGATTTGTTTTCTCCTGTTTCCTCCTGCAGTCTTGCCCTTTCCCATTTTCCTCAGTTTGCCTGGGAAGTGGCTGGGTTTTTTCGCCACTTTGAGCAAATCTTGCTTCTTTATTTAAGTCTGATAAGGGGAAATTTGGTGCAAAGAGAGAGAAAACGTGAGCCAGGCTGGGCTCGTCCCACCCTGGCGTCGCCTCGTTTTATTTCTGGGAGGGGAATTTGTGTCTGGGACGTGCTGATTAAGTTCTGCAATCACTCACAGCCAGTGAAAGATGAAGTTTTGCAGCTTGGGGGGCTTCCTGTAGAGTATCGTGGTGTTGTGTTGTGGCATCACCCAAACTTTTACCCTCTAATTCATGAGCCTGACTCCAAAACCCAGCGGCACGCGGAGTGTCGCCTTGACATCGTATCGGATCTCCTCTTCTGCCCCATTACGAGGTGAACCTCATAGCATTGTGGATGTGTTTAATGAGGGTGAGATAATTAGGTTAGGGGCAGTAGGAGGGGAGGGGGCTGGGAGCAGGAGTTTTGGGGTCTGGCCCAAAACTGCGAGGCCGTCGCTTCGCAGAGGAGGGAACCGATCATCCGCGAGCTCCGACTTGGAGGATAATTTTATCCGTATTAATCTTCGACTTCATTAAATAACGTGCTTTGGATCTTACGGCTGTTTCAGACAAATCTTGATAAAACGCCATCAGCAAATTAAAAACAATTATATTTTCCAGAAGCCATAAATCTCCCGCTCCGTCTCCCAAGTACCTTCGGCGCGTGCGATTCATCATCCCGCCTGGCGGGGGGAAGCACATGGCAAATGCTTCTCCTCTACTTTTGAGTGTTTTTCTCTTCCCTGGTGCTCGTAGCATCCCTTCGGACAAGTAGCAAGGGGATGAGAGCTCCTTTTCCAGCCACTTTGCTGTGCTATTGTCAAAAAATTATTTTGTCAAACCAGGACGGGGAGGAAGCATGGGGCATGCCCGTGTGTCGTCCCCATGGGGACCGTGCAGATTTCCTAGGGGTTGTTTTGCAGTCCAGGCTTTGTCACCTCTCCCGTTTCACGTTTCGGTGTGTGTCGGATCGAGCAGCCAACTTTTTTTTTTTTTTTTTTTTTCCTTTTAATGCCCTTCTGGCCTGAAGCCAGGAGCTCGGCGTTAAAGGGCTGGTGGCACCGTGCTCGAGCGCTGCTCCTGAGCTCGTTTCAAGCCGAGGCTACGGGGCAATTCCTGCTGTGAAACGCAGGTTTTTGGGGCTCCAAAAATGATGGGCAGGGGTCTTACATGGCCGGTGACCTTTTCTGATTTAATACTTTATAGATTTCACGTAGCAAACTGGGTTTCTGTCCATCTCGTGAACCACCTCTTGGAGATTTCCCTCTTCTTTTTGGCTACGTAGCCAGAAAAACTTTGCTGGAGCATCTCGGGTAGTGCCAACTTGCCAACAAGCCCCAAATTATCAGGAGAAGGAGAAGATGGATGTGTCCAAGTGATGGGGAGAGTCACTGCGGATCCCCTGGGGACGAGCTGCTTTCTCCCCTTACCTCTGACTCGCCTTAAACGTGGCCCCGCCGCTGACTTTTCTGGAGGCGATAGACGGGAGTATATTTTAAATTAATTTTACTCCACTTTTTGTAATATTTTTGTTTTAAATAGATTTATAAGCGGCTTGGGGGCTATTTCTCCAAATTTATGAAGATAATTTTCGCTCTCTTGATAAGGTTAAATTTACACCTGCTATTTCCATATTAATTCACATTGCTAAGTGGATCTAATTTTCTTCCGTTCTTCTATCTAGTGAGGGTGGCCTTTCCTAATGCAATTTCCCCCTCACTAAATCACTGTGATCGGGAGTCATGATCGAGTTAAATTAACTTAAATTAATTTACTTAATAAGAGCTCCAGATCATTGTGAATGAGGTGAAGATTTATTGATCCTCCTTTTCACTCCTCCCCCTTATCTCGCCGCGCTTTGCAGGAGCGCGGCGCGGGAGGGCTCTGATCTGCTCGCCTTCAATTTCATTTTCTCCTTATTGACGTGGCGGTCGGCCATCGCCTGGAATTCGTGCAGGGACATCTTCTCCGTGGCCAGGAGGGGGCCGAGCTGCTCGACACGGAGGAATCGGGATGGAGGAGTGACGGCGGCGTTCGCAGGTCCTGGAAACGTCTTCAGCCCTTCCACGGTGCCTTCCTTGGACGAGATGCTGCTCTTGGCATCTTCCGTGGCTTGTGGGGCCAAAATTGTGCCCGCTTTGCCCAGGTGGGGTGTCCAGGTAGGAGATATCCACAGGCCTCGTGGGCTTGAGGGTTCTGTAGGGTTGGGGAAACTACTAGAGGAGAAGGTAGGATGTCAACCCGGTGCATTTCGGTTGGAGCTGGAGGATGAAGATGACGGCAGGAGGATGCTCCTGGCTGTTGGAGATGCTCCCCTTGCAAATCCACTTGCTTCACGGAAGCAACGGTCTTCTTGCCAGCCAGAGAAAGCCAAAATCCTTGAGCACGCAACCCAAGATATCAATGGGAAATATCCCTGTTACCCTTTGGGGGACAACGTGCCCGGTGCTATGTGGTGGGCTCCACCAGGAACTGTCCCACGAGCACTGACCAGGAGAAGGAGACCCCAACTCGCTCATTTACGGAGAGACAAACCCGCTTTGAGACCATTTTTTTGGGGAGCAGATGGGCTGATGTCGTGTTCGGAGATCCTAGTTCCGGGCAACTTCAGCGCTGACCCACTTTGAACAGTTTTCTTTGAAAATAATGATGCCTGCGTTGAAAAGAAAAGTAACCCGTCTGCAAATATTGTCTGGCGCTGGTGGGAAAGCTCAGATATTTCCTTCAGAAAACTTTGCAGCTCCTCTGGAGGGACAAACTTCACCCTCCAGCGTTATAAATAAGTAAAGAACAAGGTAATAAAACATTTGTCAGGGAAAGTGCCTGCTCAGTAGAAAAGGCTCGTCAGCAGAGGATAAGCTTGTGTATTTTAGTTTTGTTTTCTTCTTTTCTTTCTGTTCCTTGGCCTGGAGCGATGTGGAAGGACCAGGCTGGAACAGGAGCCTCGTTGGCTCGAGTCCTTTCCTTTCCTTTCCTTTCCTTTCCTTTCCTTTCCTTTCCTTTCCTTTCCTTTCCTTTCCTTTCCTTTCCTTTCCTTTCCTTTCCTTTCCTTTCCTTTCCTTTCCTTTCCTTTCCTTTCCTTTCCTTTCCTTTCCTTTCCTTTCCTTTCCTTTCCTTTCCTTTCCTTTCCTTTCCTTTCCTTTCCTTTCCTTTCCTTTCCTTTCCTTTCCTTTCCTTTCCTTTCCTTTCCTTTCCTTTCCTTTCCTTTCCTTTCCTTTCCTTTCCTTTCCTTTCCTTTCCTTTCCTTTCCTTTCCTTTCCTTTCCTTTCCTTTCCTTTCCTTTCCTTTCCTTTCCTTTCCTTTCCTTTCCTTTCCTTTCCTTTCCTTTCCTTTCCTTTCCTTTCCTTTCCTTTCCTTTCCTTTCCTTTCCTTTCCTTTCCTTTCCTTTCCTTTCCTTTCCTTTCCTTTCCTTTCCTTTCCTTTCCTTTCCTTTCCTCCCCAAGAAGTTTGGATATCCACCAGCAGCAAAATCTTGGGATTTTATCTTGGCCATTTGGGGTTTGATAAAGGTTGTCCTGAAAACCAAACGCGTTTCGTAGCACAAGGTGTGGTTTCCCCAAGTGCACGGGGCTGGGACAAGCAGAGGCAACTTCCCTTGGATCCTGCTCTCTCCATTCCCAATCCCACCCATCTCAAAGACATCCAGGAGAAGCCAGAGGCAAATAAATTACACGTAATTATTTCTCCGTGTTGCTCAGCAGGAGCTGCTCTCGGGTGCTCGCTCCGACGCACCTCCAGGAGAAGTCAACGCGCTTTTATTTTTTTGGAGAGCTGCACAGGACGCAGCCTGGCAGATAAATCGATGACTTTTAGGGCTTCCCCTCTTTCCTTTGACACCCTCGTGCCGGGCAAACCTTGACATCTCCATCCCAGCCACATGGGGATGGGAGGTGGGGAATGGCTGAGCGTTTGAGCGTTTTCCTTGGGTTTCTCCACCAAAACGCGCACGGTGCCGGGCTCTGGGTGTCTCCAGGATGGTCCGGCGGTGCTGGCGCAGCGTGCCAGCAGGAAAGCTCATTAAATCACGGCACGTTAACGAGCCTGGAGGGGGGCTGAGAGCTGCTCCGAGCCCCATTCGGGGCCATAATGCACGGGGAGAGAGAGCAAAGCCGTATTTCTGCGGGGCCGGGATGTCACGGCACAAATCGCAGAGAATCCGGAGAAAAATGTTAACGTCGGCGGCTGCCGCTGCTAATTGCTGGGTGCTGCGGGGGAGAGGCTCAAATCGAAGGCACCATATATTGCGAGGAGACAGCGACTGTGGGGTTTTTATCTTGAGCTCAGCAAAGGCTGCCTTTTTCTCCTCGCTCCGTCTATTTTATCCCCTCGCTTTAGCGACCTGGGGGGGGACACCGAGGTTTTTATCTCGATGCCTCGTCAGAGGATGCTCCGATGGGATTTTTTTTTTTGCTCCTGGATGGTCCATGAAGGGCCGGGGACATCCTAACCCGACGGCCCGAGGCCGTGGCACCGGGGTTAATTTCCTTTTATCAAGACGAGCGGTCTCGCTCCGGTCCTCCCCGGCTTCCGCTGCGTTAAGCTGAAAAGGAGTCGAAATGTGACTAATGTCCTTAAAGCTCCTGTCAATTTTTTTCTCCCCAAATTCATTTGACATGAAAGTGAGAAGTAAACAGAAAGCCTGCGTTTAAGCAGATAACTTGGAAAGCCTTTTCCATCACATTTAAAAACGGCCGTGTCATGGATTCTGCGAATTGGCGGCTTCTATTTTGTTTTATTTGATTTTAGTTTAGTTTTTTGTCTGGGCGGTACATTTTCTTTTAATAATCTCGACGTGGTTTTACGAGGTTTAGGGATAAGATTTTTTTTTGAAGGGATGTTAAACCATTCTCCCAACTGACATCTCATTACAGTGAAATTCATCTGCCCGGATTGGAGACGTTACAGGCAGGAGGAAACCGGGGCTTTCCGGCTGAAAACGTGTTTTTTTTTTTTTTTCTATGGGAAGTACTTTTTAATCTTTTTAATGAGGATGGTATGAGATACACAACCCCGCATTGTTTCGGAGAAGTCCTGACATCTGGCCTAACGTAATCCAGTTTCTGTTGGGGACTAGTTAGAGGCTTTCAAAAAAACAATGTCGCCTCTTCTCAGCGAAGCTCGGGATTAATCTTTCATGCCCTCCCCGCTCCCCCCATTGCAGAAAGACGCATTATAAAGCTCAATCTCTTTTTTTTTTGCCTCTTTTTCTTTTTTTTTTTCCTTCTTTTTCCCTCTCCCTAACCAGAACTGGAATCTGGGCCTGATTATCTCGCCCTGATTTCCCAAGCAAGCATCCCACGTCAGCTCCGAGCACCGTGCCGCTCCTGGGCACCGTCCCCACTCATCCTCCGTGTCCCCATACCCTGTCCTCCGTGTCCCCATGCCCTGTTCTCCACCTGGATGAACCTCCCGAGGTCCTATAGGATCACCCTATGCCCTTATAGGATCAAACATCTCCCCCTGCTTCCCCTCCCCGCATTTCAGAGCTCTTGGTGCTGGTGCCCGCCGGCGGCGCCGCGCTCCTCCTCGAAGGGCCGGCCGCAGTCATCGAGCTCTACTTCGGAGGAACTAATGAAAACAAAATAAAAGCGGGACTCAGAGGTTAACGACCAGCTTTAAATGCATATGGAAATGCTTCAGAATAATGGGATTTTCCTTTTTTAATTTTGCTTAATGGAGTTAGGGGAGTTTGGAATGGATTCGATTAAAAATAAAAGTGTCACTTCCCAACCTGGGGAGGCAATTATGGGTTATTTACTCGGGATTGTGTTCATCTTGGATCAGCCCCTCTTGCAGATCCTCCCAGAGCCCGGTACAGGCAGAAAGGAGATCTCCAGCTGCCCTGTGCCGGGCACATCCTTCCTTGCTCAGCCCGCAAATCCCGAAACCGGGACCTGGTTTTTGGGGAGATCTTGTGGGTTCATCGCATGCTGGATCTGCAGCGGTTTATTTTGAGAACAGAGAGGAGGTGTGGGACTTGTTTGACTTCAAAACTGGAGAATTCCTTATTTTCCTCCCTCTTTGAGCTAGTGGGGTTCATCTGGAAGCCCTTGTGTTGCGTTATTTAGGGGATGTGCCGTGCGTTTCCTTCACAGGTACTGAAAATAACCTTTTTTTTTCCTAAAATCCATAAAATCCCATGGGTTTAAGGCACCTCGAGACTACCAGGCTTCTTATTTGGCTGCTTAAATGTGGCCACAGATCTGGAGCCCAGAATTCCTCTTGCTCTCTGGATTTAGGGATGGAGATGCAGACGGCATCCTGGATGCTTTGGGGTCCTTCACAGGGCAGGTCTGGAGGCTCCTCGTGGATGGAACTGACCCCAAAAATGCTCTCAAGCCCTGAGACATCCCGAGTGACACAAACCAAAGGGTTTTGTTGAAATGAAGTGAGTTTGTGGTGGGGATGTTGGCTCTCCAAGGAGGCAGAGAGGAGGAGAACAGGCTCCCAGGACGGTGCAGCCACCTCTCAAGGGGCTTCAGCTGCACGTGTTCACCCAAATCCCAGTGCTTCACAAGGGGCCGTGCTGCTCCTTAACGGGTTCCTGCTCATCCACAAAGTCTGGGTGCTAAGCTGAAATGTTTTCTTTAGGGTTTATAACGGGCAGAGAGCGCGCGCACGGCTGCCGGAGGATTTGCTGATGAGCGGCGATTCGTTAGGCAGGATTTCTTCCCCCCTCTTCTGTCAGCGCCTCGCCGTGCTTTCAGGCAGCTTTCAGAAAAAAAAGCAGGATATCCCGAACAAGGAGGTTTACGGGGATTAAAAGTGGAGGATTTTGAGCTGCGGGTCAGCAGTTTCGGATCGGGGCCAGATCGTATGGCCCAGGAGAACCACAAGGGTTCACGTGGAGCCTCAACGCTGATTTTTTCGGGTGCTGGGACCCTGAGATGGGCGAGCACCTGCATTTTCCTCTCTGTTGGCTTTTGGGAAGGTTTGTTCTTCCTCTGCAGGGCAGGATCCTAAGGGTTTCCTCTTGAGCACCCTAAAAATGATGGTACCCATGGCAGTCAGGAGGCTGGGGCTTGCCACTGCTCTTCGTTTGCTTGGGGTCCACGTGGGAGCACCTTGAAACGCAGCACGTGGGCTGAGGAACCTCTCCAAACTCAAATCATTACATCCTTACACACCAACCAAGCAAAAAATAGTGGGAAAATGTTCAATATGGGTGTTACGGTGTTGCCTGTGGGTTGGTGAGCAGGTCCTAGTGGTGACACCGGGGACTGGAGCAGCTCTCCAAACCCTTTTGGCCCCATTCGCCCTGGGGCATCTCTTTTTTTCCTGGAAACTCCAGGATAAAATATCTCACGTGGTCGTGAGCCTTCTGATATCACTGTTCCTTTCCCAAATTCCCTAACGCCAGTTGTGCCTCTTAAAAAAAAAAAAGGAAATAAATTTTTACCCGATAGGAGCCTTTTTTACCCTTTTTAGCCCGGGCTTCAGCAGCAAGCAAGCAAGTCCCGGAAAGATGAAATCAGCTTGGGGATATAGTTTGCAAAATTGCACACGCTCGGTATTTTCAGCTCATTTCGAAGCAGTTCTTAACCTCTGGAAGCGGTTTTTCCCGGGCTGCTAAATCCCACCTAACGGCGGAGCAGTTGGAGGATATTTTTTTTTCCTGGCGCCGGGCATTTTCAAGTGTCACTGCTTTTTCACCTGCCAGTGACAGCTGCGCGAGCGATGGATTTAATTTCTAAATTTCTGCCCTCCTCAGAGATGAGCAACGGCAGGGCTGTTTTTTTTTTATTTTTTCTTTCCATTTTCCCCTTTTCCCCGAATGGTTTTTGCTGCAAACCTGCGACTCCTTCGCTCGGCGCGAGAAGTTTTCGCCGTGCCGAGCGCCGCCGCGAAAGTTGGGACAGGAACAAAATAATAATAATTAAAAAAAAAAAAAAAAGCAGAAGAGCTCCGGGTTGTGCTGAGTGGCAGCTCCGTGCTCCGTGGCTCTGACCCCGCTCACTTCTCCTTAGCTCCTGCTCTGAGCCGTGGCCAAATGCTGCCGGCAGCTGGGCTGCCCCGCGCCGTGCGCCCGCCTCGGGACCCGGGGAAAGGAGAGGGCGAAGAGGTTTTTGCGGGGGCACGGAGGTCGCTTCGCTTGGCAGGCGCTCGAGCTTGGTTTGTGGCTGATTAATTCATCCCAGGCTGAGCAGACATCGAGTTTGCTTTCGGGCCGGAGGATGGCTCCATCTGCTTCGTCCTGGGGTGAGAAATAAAGGCGCTCCCCAAAGGGTTTGAAAGCCGCTCGTGGATAGGGGGCCGCCGGGCTGCGGGATGTGGCCCCTGCTTTTTGGGTCCCCTTTTGATGCTGGGCTCTTAACGTGTGGCTGTTTGGATGCGAGGATTGGTGGATAACTAGAAAAATAACTTAGTTTTTTCATCTGGAGGCATTTGCGAGGTGCAAACCCTCCTCAGCTGCCAGCTGGGATGCTCCATGTGGGCATCCCGGGCAGTGCTCCCCATGGGGCTGAGTGCAGCTCCCAGTTTGACCAGTAAGGCTCTCCATGAAGCAGCGCAACCTTACTGGGAAGGCATCGCTTGGTATATTCATCTACCACGTGGTAGAAATGGGGCACAGCGTTGTTTTTTTTTTGGGGTACAACATTTGTGTTTTCCATATCGGATGATCTGTACCGAGAAAAATCAGTGGCCGGACTTGCAAGAGGTGTTGGATGCCTCCACCCTAACAATTTCTCTACGAAATTCTTTCCGTAGCTGCTGGAAATAACCCGGTTTTGTTTAATGTCTAGATTTATCCGCCTGTTTAACCACCTTGCCCCTAAATCCCTGCACGGGGCTGGGATCCAGCTCAGCCCCTGGCACGTCCCTACTTTTGGAGGGGAACGGCTGAGCTCCCCGAGAAGCAGGGGACCCTCGCCGACATCTGTGGCTGGCGCTGCCCGCCGGACCCGCCTGGAAGAAGGATTTGCAGAAGGACAGGGGGAGGTCTGAGAGGTCACAGCTGTTAACGCTGGGAAAATGGGAAGAAAAAGGGGCTGGGGGGGTTCCCGAACTTGGCACGAGCGCCGCGGCCACCTGTCCGGAGGCATCAGTGGTTTTCGCAGCCTGGAGTATGTTTTAAATACAAATAATTTCCTTTGGCTTCAATCCTCCCCCCTCCCAACGAATCTGGATTTCATAATTATCGATGGTCAATTAAATAATGGACAAATAAATGACAATTGTCAATGCCAGGTCAATGGCTCGGCACCACCATGGGGGGATCGGGGCACGTGAGCACACGGTCAGGGTGCTGGGAGAGGTGGGAAGGTGCTGGGAAGCTCCAGCACCGAGGTCCCAAGCAATGAGAAGTGTTTATTTATTTATAATTTAGTTTTCTTTATTTATAATTGAGTTTTTTATTTATTTATAATTTATTTTTTTCCCCTATCGCTGTCAAAGCGTGCGTGGGACGGGCGCTGGCTTTGGCGAAGTGAGCTAAAAAAAACCGTAGCTCGTATTTTTCAAATTTCTCTTCATTCCTGTTTGGTTTTGGTAATATTTGCAAGACTCACATCTTCTTTTTAAACATGGACAAGAAGATTGGGAAACCAGGCAACCAGCTTCGGAAACACGAGAAGAAACATGAAGAAAGAGCTCGAAAAGGTGAAAGGCGAAGACGGGCGCGCATCCGGGCCGCATCCCGAGCGCTTCGGCACCGTGGCTGGAGGCAGTGCTCCTGCTTTGGGTTATTTCTCTTCTTTGTGATGAAAAACACCCAAATGGCTTTGAGCAGTGCTTGGAAGAGGAGATGTTGACTGAGGGTATTGGGGGAAGCTCTCCGTGTCCTCAATCGGTGGCATCAGTCCCGGCCGTGGTCTTCGGGAGGTTGGTTCTCCAAAACCTACAAGGGGTGGCGCTTTTCTCCCCGGTTTGGTGCTGAAATGCATCTCTTCTACGTGGACCAAAGCGCTGTAGGTGTTTTGTTTTAATTACTCCCCTGATAATTACACCAGGGCTGCAAGAAGAAACGGATCGCGCTGCCCACCCCCTCCGAGAAACGCATCCCCCAGCTTTCAGACCTCCAGCCCCGAGCAATGTAGGTGAGCCGCCCTGCCTGAGAAGCCTCAATCTATCCTGCAAAACAATTTTTGGGAAGCCTCAACCTATCCTGGAAAGCTTTTTTGGGAAGCCTTAATTTATTCTGCAAGTCCGAGACCCCAAAGGCACCAGAGGATGGGGTCTGGGTGCCGGGGTTTGTCCAGAGCCTTGACATCGGCGTGAAATTTGGGATGAAATTCTACTTGGAAAGGCGCATTGGGAGCGCCTCCCGCCTCCCGCTTGCCTTTTTTCTGTCGGCGATGCTGAAGCCAGGCTTCCTCCGGCAGGTTTTTTAAAATTTTATTTGATGAGGAGAGTCGGTTATGACTCCCCGAGTGCCGTAAAAGTTAATGCGATAGTCTCTCTGCGCCTGTGCTCATTTTTATAATTTTTTATTTTATGAAACAGGACAGGGAGCTTAGTGACTTATTACTATTCATTTCGTTTCAATGCAGTAAATATTGATTCAGTTGGGGGTTTTCAATTTAAACCGCTCGGCGATTATATAAAATATTACTGGCCTCTGAAATTATGCTTACCGATCCCTTCGGCTGCTCATTAACGAAGGAGTGCAATTTTTAGATCCCTTTGCTTTCATCACTCTAATAAATGGGCTAAGCTCCCTTTTTTTTGCACGCAAGGTGCTGGAGACTCAGCTAGCGGGGGCTTGACAGCCTCGGTGCAGCTCTTAATTTGGAGCCGCTTTCAAAGGCTTCTGCAGTTTGCGTTTGGAGACGTGGAGGGCTCTTCCTTCGATTCCTTGGTCTCAGCAGAGCCCCTGGCCGAGAGCTGGGATGCCCTGAGCTTTTGGTTCAAAGCCAGGTGCTCCCACCGTTGGGTCTCTGGGCACTTTGAGACCTCAAAGGAGCCCTTTGCATGTATTTCGAGGGACAAAAAAAAGGAGTTTTGGGGGAAAAAAGCATGAGCAGAGCTCGTGTAAAGGCATCGTTCGCTGCGGAGAGGCTGCTCGTGGTGAAGCATTGCGTGAACCCTCCAAGGGATGCTTCAGGGGGCACGAAGCATGTCTTGGCGACCAAATTAAATAAAAAAAGCTTTTGGAAAGACAGAGTTAAGACAGAAACATTTGGAAAACTTCTTGGGTGCCACCTGGGGGCTCTTCCCACCCAGAGTTGGTGGCTCCACATGTGAAGGATGGAGACCAGGGTAGCCCTGGGGACAACCAGAACTGGCTTCTCCTCCCACTTATCCATCCTGGAGCCGCCGTGGGAAGGGGACAAGGATGGATTCAGGGTATTGTGGTGTTGATGCTGCACCTAGGAAGAGTTGGAGATCTTTGTACATCTTCTGGAGGCTCTGGTGAGTCGGAAAGAAACCAAACATTTCAGACCTAGGCGAGCATCACCACATCCAATGGTCAAACACTTGATTTTGGGGGTTAACCAGCACAACAGGAGAGCTGAGAGGTGAGGAAGGAACCACGATTTTGTTGCCAAAGTGCCTTGAAGAGAAGAAGAAGGGCCCACGGAGATCAGGCGCAAGCCCTTGGCTCCTTCCAAATGCACCCGAGGCCGTGCGACAGCCGGGAGGAGGCTCGGAAATCACCCGGGTTAGCCAGAGCTGCATTAATTGGATCAATGCTAATAATTTAAAACGCATCGGCAGGGGAAGGGAGCATTTGGCCCAGGTTGTATTTCTCGGGCCGAGACGTTTTGTGCTTTGTGCTGCGCGCAGCACTTACCCCTCGGTGGCCTCCCCCCCAAAAAATAAGCCCCGAAAGCCCAAAAACGTGGCCAAAAAGAGACTTCACATGGGAGAAGACTGAACTAAGACCTCACTGCTGTGAGGTCTTCAAGTATTTTTGCCAATAGTTGAAGAATTTATTTGGGTATGATGATATTTGTGTATAATGTTCCTGTGCTGTCGCAGCACGTGGCACGCGCCGGGATTTTGGGAGCTGGGCAGGCAGCTTCTGCCAAAGACCGATGGAAATGGGGTCCCCAGACCTCGTTGCAATGGATCGAACCCTTTTTGGATCTTGAATTGCTTTGTAAAACCTTTTGGGCTCTTGCAAATAACGTACGGGTTGGTTTGCGTTCTCCCGGTGCGGTTTATCTCGTGCCGGGGAAGGGATTTGGGCTTCCCGACGCACGAAAGCGGGGAGGAGATTTTCCTTTAACGTGCCTGTGCCACCCAGGAACGCGATCCTTTTATTGCGACGCCAAGTCATTTGTCCTCGTTGATGGAGTATTTATGATGGGAGCTGCGGGTGGCGTTTCCCTCGGCTTGAATTTCATCAGCTGGCGAGGAGCTCTCCGGTCGGCCCCGGGGGTTGCTCTTGCTTTTGAGGCACGGCAGCATCTTACCTGTTGCCTCCCGTCCTTGCTTTCCCTCGGGGCCATCATCCCATCCCATCCCTGGGGATCGGCACCCCAAATGTTTGGGTTTTTCCTCCCCTTTTCGTTTTTTATTTCTTTTTCAGTGGCTGCTCGGTGTTCAAGGAGCGTAAAACCGCTCGGCACTTACCACGAGCTGTTACCACAACAGCTCCTCCTCCTTTTTAATAATAAAAAAGGAAACAGGAGAGCCCTCATCGCCTCTCCGTGAGGGCAGGGGAGTGGGTTTGGAGGTTCCTGGAGGTCACCTACCAAAAAGCAACCCAGTGTCCCTCTGGATGTGCTGCTCTGCACCGTGCTGAGTCCTCTTTGAAGGCTGGGACCGCACGTGGTCGCCTCTGAAGATGCTCCAGAGTGGAAAATATACAACAGGTATTTTATTTCCCCTCCTCTTGCAGCATCTGGGGGAAAAAGAGGGCAGATACTGCCCTCAGATGGACAGGTGACACAACCCACCGAGGTGCTGGCCAGCTCCAGGACCACCCAAGCCCCCACCCGAGAAGGTGGCTTCATCTTGAGCCAACCCCAAGAGACCCGGAGGTGCTGGTGGATCACACAGCTCCCCTCTTTGCTGTTCAAAAATTCTTTTTGAATTTCCAAAACGTGAGTTTCGGAGCCATCCTGGCATCCCCCCGGTGCCAATTTTCCGCCCCGTGCCCCTCTCCTCTGCCTGGTTTTTGTCACCAGCCGGGGCTCGCCTCGAACCCGAGCCCCGAAGCGCGGGTGACAAACGCCTCCCGAGCGAGCAGCCTGTCACCTGCTGCCGGGGCCACGAGCTAAAAAGGGCTGCTGACAGCCTCCTGGCCCCAAACCAAGCCACCACCCTCAGACCTTGCTGGGGACAAACCAAAATCCGGCCACCCGGGGCTGCTCCGCGACCGGGAGCATCGCCGCCACCTCCCCTCACCCCTTGGGGCCAGCCCGCTGAGAAAATCTGCTTTTATTTATTTATTTATTTTTTTCCTTCTCTTTTGCAAGTTTTGCGCTTTTTTTTTCTTTTTTTCCCTTTGTTTTGGAGGTTGTTTTTTTGTTTTTTCTTTTTGTTTTTTTTTTTTCCCCGAGCTCAGCAAGGTTGGGCGGGCGGGCTGGCCGCGCGCACCGCCGGGCGTGCGAGGGGGGCCCGGTTTAATTTGCGGTGAAGAGATCTGTTCAGATTGCATCCACTTCCCCAGTCAGCACTTAATTGGCAAGTCGCTTGATTTAACAGCGTGGGAGCCGGCACCGGAAAAATGGCTCGAATAAATCACTGCCTGACGCCAGAAAATAGATATAATCTCAACATTAACTACATTAATAGTAGCAGGAGCCGAATTAAGAAAGCCATAAAGTATAGGCAGGAGAGTATAAATTACAGCCATCTCGCCGTGTCTTCTTCAGGCTCGGCTTTGCCTCCTTCCCCAGCCCTGCTGGACCTCTCCCAGCCCTCGTTTGGGGTCCGGCTGTGCCAATTTTTGGGGGGCAGGAGCATCAAAGTGCTTTGCCGTGGCATGGGAGGAGATTTTCCTCCGGGTTTGGGCTCTGTGCTGCACGGGGTGAAGCGTCCGTTCCTCCCCAAGCAGGGTTTGTTTTCCCTGGTGGATAAATTAAAATAAAGGCTGGGATGTGGGAAAGGAGAGGAAAAATAATTTAGTTTCACCCTGATGGGAGGGAGAGGGAGCATGGCTCGTGCCCTCTTCTTGCACCTCCCTGGTGGTGGCTTGGTGATGAGTCCCTGGTTCCTAGGAGACCCAGGGTCGATCCCTCTTCTCCTTGCTTTTGGGTTTTCGGGATGTAAAACGGGTGATCTGGCTTTCTGGTCTAAGCCCAGGGAGTCAAAAACGAAAGAAGAGCCCCCGAAAGTCAGCGAGCCCGTGTGGAGTTGGGAGGAGGGAAGGCGGAGAGGTCTGAGGGCCCCACGTCAGCTTTGGAGAGATTTCATCATGGAAATCATTTTTTTTGCCCCTTTCTGCCACTGAGCAGAGGTGAAGGGTGTCGAGAGGCAGGTGATGATGCTGCATCCCACCCTAACGTGCCTGTGCAGGGTTGTGTGAGACCCCTGAGCCAGTTTTGGGTTCGTTTGCGAAGTTTTTCCCTATTTTTTTTTGGCTCCGGAGCCCTGAGTCGCTCTGGGTCTGATGCCAGCAGAGGGAGACAGCTCTGTGCGAGTCCAGCGCGGGGAAGGCTAATTCAGCTTCCATGGGAGAGTGGCAGTGAATTTATTCCCTTTTCCCATACACGTTGAACACGCATCGCTTCGGGATGCCAAAATTGGGGATTTTGGCACCTCGGAGCTGTAGAAATCCTCGCTGACCTCTCTCTGTGCATCCTGCATCCGATGCGCTGCGTGGGGACAGCCCCCCAGTGCCTTCATCTTCAAAACAACATCACAACCATCGTGCACATCGTTTTGTTTCTTGCACCTTGTCTTTTTTTGCCCCTTAATCCCACCACCGAGCCCCCGACTCCGGGCATCTCAGCCCAAAACCCCAACGCCGCTCCCTGTGAGAGCGAGCCGAGATGAGGGGGCTCTCGGAATCGGCTTTGCCTGGTCCGTCCGAGCAAATATTGGGATTTCTGGTGAGATTTCTGCCTCCTTTTGGAGCCGGGGAGGATCGTTGGGAGCCCAAAGGACTACGAAGGACGTAGCCCATCTTCCCGGAGCCCGGGGCGCCGTCCCATGCCCTCTCCTCCTGAACTCCTTCCCTCCACAGCTGCAGCCAAGCACCACCAGCTCCCCTCGCAATGGATTTTTAAAAGCGTCATTTTACGGAGATTTTTTCCTTCCCGGCGTGTTGTTTATTAGGCTCTGAAAGGGGAAGCTTGTAACGCGGCCATCGATCGAAAATACCGATTGAAAGGGATGGGAGCCCATAAAATCGGCCCCGACCCTTTAATAACGGAGCGATATCATTTGTAACGGAGGCGATGCAATTAGTATTGCTAACCAATACGCTGCCCCTGGATGGGTGCCTTTGAATCATTTTAATACCTTGCAGAGTCCACGGAGCCCGGGCAGGCTTCCTCGGATCAGCTGCCCGGCGAGCAGCCGATACCCCGATGCTCTCAGACTTCACCTCTTGTATTTCTGTTTCCGAATGGATCTCAAGCCTTTATCCGTGTATTTCTGTGCGTTTTTGGATAAAATATGCATGCACACGTTTATAAAATATGTATATGTGCTCACACAGACAGAGCCAACGCTTGGATTCATACATTTACTGCCGGGCTCGTTTCATGTAGGGCTGCTCCGGATGCTTCCTGAGCCCAATTTTTGGCGTTCGGCTCCTAAAAGGTGCCCAAAAGCCCCAATATCAGCTACATTCATGGGTACGTAACACTTAGAGAAGTAAACCTGGAGGAGAAACACGAGCTGATTTCTTCCTGCGGACAGCAAGAAGGCAGCAAACCCGATTCTCTTGCGGGGGAAAAAAACAGGAGCAACACTTGGGCGATGTTTTTTGAGCCCTAAGAGGTGAATTAGCTTGAATTTAAAATGCAATTTGGATATTTCTCCATCCCTAGCAAAGCAACCTGCTATGGGATGTGGTCCCCGTCCCACCCGGGACCACCAGGTGGAGGAAATGCGGGCAGCACTGCTTCGTGGTGGATGGGAAGGGGAGCCAAAAAGAGGGGCCAGATCCATCCCTCTCCATCATTTTGGTGGAGCAGAGACACGAGCACAGCAGCAGGACGCTTGGTTTTCAGTTTTGCTTCTGCTTCTGTCTCTGTGGGCACGTGGATAAATCCCCTGCAGCAACCCAACCCAGCTCACCTCTTCCATGCGTCCGGCCCCCGCCGCGCCGCTCGCCTCCGAGCCCCGCTGCCCGCCTGAGTTATTAGTTGTCTTTAATTAAAACCTATCAGCTGCTCGTGCTGCTGCTGCTGCTGTGATTATTATTATTATTATTTCCCGCGTGAGGAAAAAAAAAAAAAAAGAATGTTTCACAAGGAGCCGTCTCTGGGAAAAGCAATTACATTGGTTTGTTTTTTTTTTTGGGAAGCAGGAGGGAGGGGAAAGCCTCGGCTGGGGCTGGCCGAGCGTTTCAGAAAATATTTGGGTTTTGGGGTTTTGCAGGTGGTGCAGGAGGCTCTGCTCGCTGCAGGATGACAAAGAGTAAGTGTCACTTCTGTGCCTCTGCAGGAGGGTGTCCGTGAGCTTCCCGGCCCGTTTTAGGGCATCTCCAAGGGTGGTAGGACCGTGCCTGGGGGGGGATGAAGCATTCGTGTCCCATCCCACGTGGGCTGGGACTTTGGCACACGGCAACTCAAGCGCTGAAACCGCTAACACCTGCCTGCCCCGGGAGCTCGGTTTCAGCTAATCGGAATTAAACCCTAATGAACTCCGTCCAATCGTCTGAGCTAATGGGGGTAAAAGGAATCTAATTAATGGGACAATGGTCCCCCCGGTCCTGCCGGTAGAATTAGTGATGTGCTGCAGCATTAGAGCAGCGGGTTGGAAAGCTGTGCATTAGGGGCTGTCAGCATTTCCATTCTCAAGCTCGGCTTAAGCGGTTTAACGGGACGCTGTCATGGGGTTTTAGGCTGAAAGTTGACCTACCTTGAAAACAGCTTCATCTGGACTATCGCGTCTTCTAGAGAGGGTCTTTTGTCTTTTCTCCAGGCCACTCTTTTACAAGTTTTTACAGCGTTAGGACTTTACCGGGAAATTTTCTGAACTTTGGAAGGTTTCGGAAGATCCTTCAAGGACCCCGGGATCATGCCTTGTCCTGGAGAGAAGCCGAGCAAGAAGGTTTCGAGTTGGGCTTTCAGGTGAGCTGAGACCAGTTTTGGGCTGGGGTTGGATGGGAGGAGGACTTGCCAAGGATGGGAGGAGGTGTGCGACCACCTGGAGGCTCCGCAGGAGAGGCGTGCAAGAGCTGAAGCACACGGAAATGAAACAGCTGAGGAGATGGAGGATGAAGGGAACCAGAAGTTGTGCGTGAACAGGGCAGCATCTCAGAAATTAAGAAGCCAGCAGAGGAGCAGACTCAGCAAAAATTCCCTTCGTCCATACCTGGAGAGAAAAGTCCAACCAGGGGGTCACTGCGGAAGACACGGTGATGGCCTCGACCAGCAGCACCGTGCCCAAATCCCCACGAACCCAAAATTTGGCAGACGGTCTGACTACAGGAGTCTTGGCTGAGCCCTGCTGGCTAGGAGGCTACAAAAAGACCCGAGGTGTTGTTGGCCATGGCAAAATTTGTGGGTGAAGATGGAGAAGAAGAGGCCCCGTGATGCCAGGCAGCCTTTCGGAGAGCGAGCGCCACGAGAAGATGAGTGATTGAGACGGCACCAGCTGTTTGCTTTCAGGGCTGATGATGAAACATTAATTACAGGCAGAGGCGGCATCCTGCCGAGAGGAATATTGTCCTGCTGGCAGCTCTGCAAAGATGCATTTAGCTGGCGGAGCCGGGCACCTTCGCGCGGGCGAGGTGATGGGGACGCAGAAAGGGCAGGAGGAAAAGGGAAAAGTTGGATGGAAACCTGGTCACGGGGCTAGAAGAAGTGTTTGTGGCAAAGAATGAATCAGAATTGTTGAATATCCAAGTTGGAAGCGACCCATGAGGATCATCGAGTCCAGCTCTTGGGTGGAACAATATCTCCCACAAGGTACGTGTGATACAAAGGGGCCACCAGGACATCGGGGTGGCTTTGGCCAATTCCTGGTGCTTTGGAGATGTAGCAAGTCGTAAGGCTTAGAGGAGAGGCCAGAAGTGATTTCAGGCGTGCTTTACTCAGACGTAGGTCCGTACTCTTGTATAGGGTGGACGGAGAACCCGCAGTGATCTTGGGCAATCCTCTCCCTTCTTCTGTCCTTGTGGTTGGGAAGGGAATTGCCGCGGCGCTCCGTAAATGCCTCACACCTCGAGGCAAAACGGGTCGTGGAGCAAAGACACTTGTGTTTGCACACCAGGGGTGAAATTCGCCCTTGTGCAAAGACCACGATGACCCCAGTGAAATCTTATTTAGTGTCGTTGTAGGGACAGAGCTTTTGATGCATCCGGTAACGTGTTTGATCTTAAAATAGGTCCGTGCCCGTAACAAGCTGGGGCTTTTCGCTTGTCCCTCTGTCACCAGCAGCTGATCGCTCAATTCCAGTTACATTAGAAAAGGAGACGCCAATTAAACTCTTGGCATTAGCGACGCTTTCAAATTTAACAGGAGAACTCTCTTGTTATCCCTCGAGTAATTAAGCCCTCAGTCGATATCCGTCTGCAGTAATCCCCTCCGGCTCTACCGGGGGGCTCTGCGGGATCAGCTCGGAGCCACCCCGCTCGTGGTGAGTCGGGATTCGGGTGATGGATGCCGTGCCTGGATCAGCTTCCGAAACACCCCACCTGTGGGTCCTTGGCCCTTCCCGGCATCGTTAGCTGCCCCTTTTTTCATATCCTAATGTCCGATGCTCTGCTGCATTCGCAGGGTAGGAGGCTGTCATGCTTGGACCACCTTCCATCGTCATCCTGATGGGTTTTTCTTCTTTTCCTGTCGTCATCCCGATGGGTTTTTCTTCTTTTCCTCTTCCCATCCCATCCCATCCTTCAGTTTCAAGCTCTTTTACCCAGTGCTGCTGGGTAAGAGCATTTTCCAAGAATTGTAATGGGTTTATAAACGAGAAAGGACCCGTCCTAAAGGCAGTTTGCAACATTTCCATAAATTGCCTAAATACACAGTTGAGGCCGCGTGTGACACCGCCGGGAGCGCAGATTGCCGAGGCGGTAGAAAGCCCGTTGACGTGCGGCTGTCTCGCATAATCGTTGGAAATGAAGGGTCTGGAGAGGAAATGCAGTCGTTGGGAGGCTGAACGTGTCACGGGACATTAAAGGTTATTTGCTCCTTTCAATTTGTTTTATTTTTTTTTTTTGCTGCTCAAGCCGTTAACCTCTCCGGTGCTCCTTGGGGGTTGTTGACCAACAAGCGACACCCGAAGTGGATACAGCCTCGGGGTAGACGTTAGTGCAGAGCCTACCAGCTCTTTCTTTGCTCTTTTGTTGACAAAAAAAGGGGTGAAACGTCAGGTGAGGCTTTGCTTGTGGTGAGATATGGCCCGTATAATGATTCTACGATCCCAAATCCTAGAATCATTGAGGTTGGAAAAGATCTTCAAGCTCATCTGCTCCAACCAGCACCCTACCACCCATGGCTAAAGCATGTCCCTATCACTAAACCACTAAACCACGACCCTGTCATCTGTCTGAGGTTGATCCACGCAGGCAATTGGACCAATTTAACCAAAGCTGGGACTTTTACACCTCTTTCAAAGGGGAGGTGATGATCCTCAGTGGCTTGAAGCCGTTGGTTTGATTGTGGTTTGCGTGCACCCTTGCAGTCTCAAAGCCATCTAGGGTCGGTGGCAAGGGTACAGGATGCTCTCGTTTGGTTTCCTTGGTTGGTTAAGCAGCAAACCTTTGTCCTTTGTCTTAAAATCTCTCTTTATTGCCTTGGGTTTCACCTTGATCACAGTTTGCTCTTACAGGAGGATGTTTGTAGGAGGAGATGGCTGTGCATGGACTGCTCCTGGTCCAAGGCTCTTGGTTTCCTCCCCGCTTCCCGGCCCAAAGCTCAGTGAAGCCACGAAAGCAAACCTTCTCGTAAGGACCCATGCTACCTTTTTTGGTGCTGTGACCCCCATCTTCACCTCCCCTGCATGAGCATCCCACCAGCTGCTTGCCCAGAGGAGCAAGGGAACGGGCTTTGGGTAACCGGAAAATGGGCAACAAGGGAGCGCGGCGTGACCCCGATATCAGCAAGGATTTCGAGCCCTCCAGGCACTCCACCTCAAACCCTCTCTGCCCACAACCAGACTGCCCTGAAAGAGCCTGATCCATCCCTGCTTTCCCTGCCCATCCCTCAGCACAGCAGCACAGAGGAAGACGCTTTCCTCCGCGCTCTCCAGGCTCTTTATCTTTAGCTCCGGGATGAATGGGGCTGCAAACAATAGCAGCCATTTAGCACGCGGGAGTGATTTGGGGCAGGAGGAAGAGCAGTCCCTAACACTGCGATAAGCTCCTTGAAGGCGATAACAGCATCTTCTCTGCGTTTCGTGAGATCCTGGAGTGATTTAAGTGCCTTCCTTGGCTCCTGGCTTTCCCTTGCCGTGCGGCCAAGGCAGCGTGCCCGGCGCGCCGCGGGGCTGCCAAGCACGGTGCCTTGGCTGTGATTTTTTATTTTGGGAGCTGCAGAGAAACGAAAGGGATGGTGAAAATGAAAGGGAAGGTAGGACTGAAAGGCATTTGAGAGAGAAACGGGAATAAATCCCGTGGGATTACAGTGTGTGGCCAGCCAAGGCTCCGGAGAAGGAACATCACAGGACTTCCCTCTGCTCCCCCTTGGATCTCCTGGGGAAAGGAGGGCACGAGCCAGCTCCTGGCTTGCCCGTGGCTCACGTGGAGCCCAAACTGTATCTCCTTCTGCAGCCTTAATTAGGCTTTTTTTTTTACAGGCCTAATGCTCCAGTTTTTAATCCCCAGCTTGGAGCAGGATTTATGGTGTTGGGCATGCTTCTGCCTCTGCCTCTTCTCCCAAGCTGTGTGGGTGGTGAGGGAAGACACAACGTGTTTAAAATATTGGCTGAAACTTGAGGTTTTGGATGGGTTTTGGAGCCCAGAGGGAGCTGCTGCTGATTGCTTGGGGTGATGTTGGGGTTGGTGAGGAGGGAGCTTGTGTTGGCTGCTCCTGGTTGTGGGTCCGTACCCAAACTGGCTGCAGGGTGAGCCGATGGGTTTAGGGTCCAGAGGAAAAAGTGGGGGAAAAAGGAGCAAATGCTGATGCTGGGAACAGGTGAGAAACCCTAAATAGCATCTGGTGCTTCTTCCCTTCTCCCATCAGCCGTTCCCAGCCCAAAATGAAGGCTTCCTTGGTTCGTGCCATCATCATCTCTGTTGGAGCTGCTCCCCAGTTACCTGATGGCTTCTGGGGATGGAGGCTTTGGGATCTGCGTTTCCTCCCACCTCTGCCCTCAAATCTTTTAGTTCCCAAGGTTTTGGCTCTTGCTGGTGCTGCCCCAGTGCCCGCACTCTGCTGCTGGCTCCAAAACGTCCCTCTCCATCCCATGGCCTGGTCCTGTCTTTACAATGAGAGTCAATGTGGTTGCTCCAGTCTTAACTTCATTTTGGGTGAAAAACTGTAAAAGATTCAACTCTTGCAAGTATTCCCCATCAGTTTAGCACAAGCTTCTTGGCTTTATTTTTTACAGCCCTTTGGGAAGACACAAGAATAATATTTTTGTGTCCTGGTCTTTCGGAGTGAAATTGCTTGAGGAGGGAGCTTCTTCAGCCTGTGCAAGGGCTGGGAGGAGGTTTCACACCTAGGACAGGTTGGAAGATGGGAAAACCACACAAAAACAAACAAAAAGCCACCAACGGCCCTGCTTTGCGGGTATAAATCAAATATTTATTCTACGCCATGAAGCCATAAAAATGACCGCGATGGTTTTGATTGCAGGCTCAAGCCATGGGTTGAACAGCGAAGAAGAAATCCAGTCGGATAGCTTTGATAACAGTGTTGGCAGCAGCACGCGGTGGAAGCCCAAAACTTTTAAATAGAGGGAGAAAATATTAAACAGTTGTGGGGTTTGCAGATGATCCTGGTGGCTCGCGGAGAGCTGCCGGCAGCCCCGTTGTGTCAACCCTTCTACGCCTGTGGCTGTGCGGCACCGTCGCAGCTCGCGCTGATTTAATTGCTGAGGTTAATCAGGATTGAAATCCACGGGATGGAAACCCTTGGTTTAATATTATCTGGTTTTATTCCACGTCTTTAATCCCGGATGTGTTTCTGGAGTTTCTACTCTTGTGGTTGAGAACCATTACAACACATGTGCAACTATTTTTCTTTCCCAAGTCAGGAGGATTTACGAGGTGGGCACATCTTTATTTAGGCAATTACGTGGCTTAATAGGCACTCATCGAGGTTCGTAATTTCTCTCAGGGTTTGAAAATGGTAAATGAGATCTGTGCTGGATTATTTTTTTCTGGAGATTATCGTTGAGGTGCATGGGAATGGAAATTCAGATTCAATTCAACTCGAGGAGTTTTTTAAAGAGTTCCTTGGGTTACCTGAAATGTGCTGGACGCACGGGAAGCCGATTTGAGCTTCTGAGCACAAATTTCCTAATGAGAACTGGTTGTTAAAAATAGAGATTTGTTTGCAGATCAATTAGAGTATTGCCAGTAACTACGGTTTGAAAGCTAGTGGATTTTGTATTTGTATACTGGAAGAGGACGTGTGCTCTTTTTCTTTTCAATTTGCAATCACTTTTTCAACCTCAAATATTCATTCTTCAATTGACTTATCCGAATAACCCACATCAGGTTCTTTTTGTAAGTTCGATCTTGAAATAGGAAGCGTTTATTTGAGTATTCACGTTTTTCCTTGTAAGAAGATAAAGAAGAATTTAAGAAGATAAAGCGATAATGTTGATAATATCCCGAAAATCAAACATTTCAATGGAATCACTTGTTTTTTCCCTGCAGATTTGGGCAGGTACACGAGCAGCGGGCAAATGGGGATAGAGATGTTGCGGGTGATGGGGACGGCTTCCAAAGGGGAATGCTGTTGAAGCTCAGAGGCACGTTTGAAGAGCACTCAGAGCCTAAATCCTGTATTTTCTTTTGCTGTGTGCTAAAGAAGAAGGGTCCTGTGTTTTTTTTTTTCCACCATTTCTCCCAGATCAGTGCTTTGCCCCTCCTGCCTCGCCGGGCCCCGGAGCGCGCCCAGCCCCCGTGTGATCCTCTCTTTCCTCAAATGCCAGCATGCAAATGCGATTTCTTACTATGTAAGGATTACTTTAAGAAAAAATAAATAAATAAAAAAAAATAAGCTAAGCCTAAAGAAGATATCCAGAAGTAAAAGAAAACCATCCTGTAAGAGGCACTTGTATTGCCGTTAGCTCCGAGAAATCCTCTCCGTTTCAGCTGGTTGAAACGCCGTCGGGATGCTCTTCCCCTGCTCTCGGTTTTGTGTGAGATTTATGTGCATCAGGCATTTTCCTGTTTCGAATATAGGTGGGTTCGTGCCTGCTTCTGGGGGTTTGGATGAGATCTTCTTGTCCCTGCTTGCACGTGGGTGTTAAACGTGAGCGTCCGCCGCGCTCCGGGGTGAATTCATCCTTGATTGCTAACCTCACTTCCCAAGATTTTGGCTTGGAAATCTCCCTTTTTTTATTTTTATTGGTCTTTATTTAAGAGAAGTGCATTTCAGTTGTGTCACGTGGTGGCTCCTGGCTGAAGTCTTGGTGGTTTTGTTCCATTTTCAGCAGTTTTGCCGTGTTTGGAAACTGCACAGCCGCTGACCGTTGGGTTCCCATTGCCTGGCTGAGCCCTTTTTCCCTTTTCTCCCTCATTTGATCCAGTTCTCGCTTTGGGTTTGCTGTTGGAAGAAATAAGACATGGACTTCAGAGCACTTGGAAACTCTTGCAGAAGAGACACAAAGAGGCCGCTCAGTGTTTAACCACAGCAAAGAGAAGAAGAAAGTCAAGACTTGGTCAAGACGGGCATTTAGGAAGAGGTTGCGTGAAATCATTGGGCTCAGACAAAGTTTCTGCTGCTTCGAGGGATGCATGGAAGAGCCCAAATCTCCAACTGCAGAGAGTTTTATTAGCCCGGGACCTGCACCCCTAACGTTTTTAGTGTAGGCGTTGAGATTTCGCCATCGAGCCTGGCCCTGGTGTGGGCGCTGGACCTCCAACAGCCTCTACGCTGTTTTAAAACATTTTTATAGTGTCCCTCTACCCCCTTTTCATTAAAAATTTTCATTCCCCTGTCCACCCCGGGGTGGGGGGAAAGACAACCCTCAACCTTGTGTAGTCAAGGTTATGGCGATAAATTCTGTAGCATTGTCACTTCTATTCGGAGTAAATTGGCTGGCCGCTTTCGGGCTGAAGGGAAGATAATTTGCTGTAGTATTTCAAATGGATTAGAAATGGATTTGAAGGGAAAGTTCATGCCTCCCATTACAAAGGCTAGAAAGAAGACTATCTTAAGGCACTGTTCACACTCTGGCCTTCATTATCCACGCTTAATACCTTTCCTATTTTCCAGCGTTAATGAAATTTCCTGCCGGAGCGGGTCTTCTGGATGGACGGGAGAACTCTTTAGATCCGAGGGCTTGTGCTGCAGAAAGGGAATTACAAGCCCCTCGTGTCGAGGGCCGGCGTATTCTTCAGGTCCTTGGCCTGGCTATTATCTCATTAATTTTATCCTCTCTTCTCAATACAGTTCATTTCCAAAGGCCGTCCTTTCCATTAGGGTAACAATTCAGCTGAGTGCCGTGACACCGCCGGGGATGAAAAGCGACGAGGGCTTTTGCCAGGCTCCTTGCCCTCCGTTGGAGGCCTCGTCCCCTTCTTCTGGCCCAGTGGTGGCCGACCCCAGGTCGAGGTGTCACCTCGGATGCATGAAGGTGATGCTGGTGGCACGAGGACGTTGGGGCGACGCCACCGCGTGCGAGCAGCACCCGAAGCGGTCGCGGCTTTCCGTCTGCTTGGCCAATTCCCTTTTTTCCCATTCTTCTCCCCGGGCAAAGGTTACCCAGCGAGGTTTCTTTACAGAACATATTTTATCTTCAGTTCTGAATGGCCTAGGGCTTCTGGAAGTAAAAAACAGAAGTGCCCAGAGCTCACCCTAACGCATGCGTTCAGCAGCCAAAAGTCCCCATGAGGCGTCTCCAGGACCGTGGCATCTCCTCTGCCATGTGCTCACATGGAGTGAGTAGGGCAGGTGCTTGGGGTTTTAGGGCAGACACCGTACCCAGTCTGGGGTATTTTGGGGTTTGGGATCTCTCCCCGCAAAGGTTTGGGCCGTATCTTTTGCAAGCAAGGCGAGGACGGACAATAAAACTGCTGAAGCAGTGCTGCAACCTCCTGGCGCCTTTCGCTCCGTCTGTCTGTCTCCAGCAGGGGAAACAGCTGTAAAGGTTACTGGAGCAGATTACAACTCCTTTTGAGTTTTTTTTTTCTTTTTTTTTTCCTCCTCTCCCTTAACTTTTTGAGTTTTTAGCACTGAATTCCCAGGCGAGGAACCAGGGGGTGCCAGGGCTGTCCCCGCTCCGATGCCCCATCAGAGGGTGGAAGCGGAGGTGGCCAAGCCTCCTGTGGGGTCAGGTCTCGGTCCAGCGGGACTCACAGATGCTTTTTCTCCCTCAAAAATGCAAATTGGAGGACGTCTGGGTGAAGGCAATGCCTTCAGCTGCGGAAATCCTTGGAAATTCTCTGCAGGGGAGGGACGTGGGCCCCACGGTCCTGCTGTGCGCGTCGCCGCTCTGCTCCCGGTGCGCTGCCTTGTTCCTTTTTTTCCTCTTTTTTTCTAATATCGGTTTATAAAAGTCTAACGCGTTTTATAATCTGCTGCTCCTGCTGCTTGGCGTTTGCCAGCAGCTGCTTGTTCTCTGCTCACATACGAGGGGTCAGATGCCACCGGGTAATAACTCTCGAGAAACGGGGACTTCCGAACGGGGGCCGCTGCGGCGCGCAGCCACTTCAGCGGTTCGAGTGAGCGTGGAAAAGTGAGAAAATAAATATCTGGAGGATTTGGGGAAGCAGTGAGAATGGTGGCAGATGCCCTACGGCTGTGACCACCCCAGCTCTGGGCTGCTGCTTAAATCAGGAGGGTTTTTCCCCAGCCTTTTGTTTTGCACCCCAATTATGTGTTGTTTTTTTTTTGTTGTTTTTTTTTCTTTGGAGAAGCGCGCCGGGCACAGGAGCGCTGCTCTGAGTTATCTTCTGCAGACCCCGAGGCAGAAGAGGAGCAATATGGTAACATCTGGGCTCCGTGTCTCCATCAGTAGGGTTCCCTTGGTGTCGTGCTGCGCTTTCTGGGTTGAAATTGCAGTAAATAAACCTCATGTCACCAACCGTTCCCCTAACGCGGCGTGCGTGCGGGGATTAGGGATACAGCCGCATCTTTCTGAGCAAGAAAACGCTCTGTTTCTACCCAAATCCAGGTTTGCAGCACACCCCGGAGTCACGGCAGTGGCCTGCAGAGGGTCACTTTTGAGCCATTTTCTGGGTTTTTTAGACAAACCTCTTTGAGTGGAATTTTGTGCTTGGTGTGCAGGGCGCCCGGCGTGGGAGATGCTCTGGTTGCTCGCAGCATCTCCCTCTACTCGAGACCTTCGAATATACTTTGCTGGTGGGCTGCAGAGAGCTGAAATATTTTTTTTAAACAGAATGCCATTTTTTTTACAGGCAGCTAATACCAAAACAGCCTTGCCACGACCCGATGTGTCCGCGTCAGCAGTACAGGGGTGCAGATTTGTAGGGGACCGATGCTTATAGCTCAATGGCACGCGCAACGGGAGCGCAAAAACCATCGGCACCGAGCATCCCGTGCCTCCTTCTCCCTCGGAAAGGCTGGAGGGGCTCTGTGAGATATGTTTGAGCTTCTTGAGGGAGATTTTCTTGGGGTCTTAATGGGCTGGGGCGCGCCGAGGTTTGCTGCGAGCTGGAGCGTTGCAAATCTGGGGACGCGGGGAGCTGGGGAAAACCCTGGGGACCTTCGGTGCTCAATCTCAGCTTGGTGGTGCTGCCTTCTCCTGCTGCTTTTGCACAATTTCAGGCTCTCAGCTCATCTCCGGAGCAAGGAAAGGGGTTGCCCGGGGACTGAGCCCCGAGCACGGCTCTGCGAGGTCCCCATCCCCACCTCTCCGCCTGGCAGGAATTCGCCCAGCTCGGTAGCCAGTGGCAACAGCCCTATTAAATGAATCGGCTGTCACACTAAGCACCAAGAAATGTAACTATTCCATTTTACAATTCCCTTTTCTCTCGGCGGCACATGTTCATTTAAAGGTAATGCTCTCCGGGGTTTGCATTCTGCTGATAGGATAGCAGCCCTTAATTTACAGATAGTCGCCGCTTAATGCGCGCTTTATATACGTTCCGCTAATAGCATTACGAGCGTAGTTTGTGCTAATACCAAATTAGGGCTCTGATTTGCATAAACAAATTACTGTTTGGATTAGCGCTAAATGGCGAAGGCGACTGATCTGGGCGTAGATTTGATGTGGCTGCAACGCCTCTGTTTGCAGAACGGCATCTGTACCGCACCGAGCTGGGGGCGGGGGGGCTCCCTCCTGGTCGTGCGGGGAGCTGGGTTTGGGGTTTTGGGGTTTTCGGGGGAAGAGGAGCCCTGGCCAGGAGGGATTCGCCCCCAGGGTGACGCTTGGGAAATTCCTGGAGGTGTCCTTCGCCCTTGGGGACAGCTTGGGCACGTCGTGGTGATGGTAATGTGCTGGTGACACTAAAAATTGGGGCTGTAGCACGGCTCCTGCCCCATCGCTGTGGAGCTGGAGGGGGATTGTGTCCCCTTGGTGGTGTAACGGGGACCTGTGGGGCTGGAGAAGGGTCCCCAGAGCTTCCAGGGTCTGATTTGCGTCCTGGCATCCCCTCCAGGCATTAGACAGGGACCATCAGCACCCTCAGGCAGCTCATCCCATGCAGGGACGTGGTAAAAACCCTACAAGAGACAGGCTTGGGGTGAAGCTGCCAGAACATCCAAGCCTTTAGAGCTCCATAAATCTTGGCTAAGCTCCGGGAAGGTCCCACGGACCCATGGCTTCTTCCACCGATTCCCCTGGGGGATTGCCACCAATTTTCACTCTCTAAAGCAATTTTTCCTCGTGATATCTTCCCGAATCGGTTCTCACCGTGCCTTTATCCTTCTCCTACAGGTCCCTCCTGTTAAACCAAGCGCGCCCCTCGCCGCAGGGCACCAAATCCCAGCCCGTGCCACCAGGATGGAGGAGCAAAGGCTACCGCTGCATCGGAGGGGTGATGTACCGCGTGTCGGCCAACAAACTCTCCAAAACCTCCAGCACCCCCGGCCGGGGCAGAGATCTGAGCACCAAGAGCCCCGGCAGAGCAGGTGAGCAGCGAGAATTTCTCCTGGTGCGCGCCCAAAACCAGCAGGACCCCGGCTTGGTGCCGGCGTTGGCTTTCAGCCGCTCGTCCCCAGGCTGCGTGGCTGCGGCTCGTCGCCTTCCCCCGATTTGAGAGGATCCACCTCTCTCTGAGAACCCCAAAAAGTTTGTTTTGGGGGAAAAAAATAAGCTTTTTAGGAAGTGGAATTTGGTATTTGAGCTTCGATTCAATTTGTCTTTTAGCTCCCCCGGTGCTTGACACCTCAAGAGCAGCTCTCAGGCAGGACCGGGTTTTCGAGCTGCTCCTAAAGTGGTTTTTGAGTTTTTACTTGGGGTCAAACGGTTTTGCTCCCAAACTGGTTATTCCTGGCCCCCCATGGGTACCGGTTCCATCAAACAGACCCACAAAAAGCAGGGTTTGGAGGCAAAAGGAGGGAGGGGAAACAAAAATGCCATCAGCAGGAGGACTGAGCAGCTCCGGCAAGGTTGGAAATGGTGAAAAAAATAAGGAAAAAGGCAACAGAGAGTAAATAACTCCCCCCAGTGCTCACACGTGGCTGGTAAGGGGAGTGGGGGAGAAAATAGACCCGTAGGGCTTCTTCTGGGGTCTGCGATCCTACTGTCTGTGTGCTCGGATTTGGGGCTGAGTCCGGAGGAGGGTGGGCAAGGGTCAGCCCTGGGAGGCTTGGAAAAAGGCTGCGTAAATCTCGCTTGGTCGTGGACCAAGCAAAGCTTGGGGTCAGCGAGGTCTGTTTGTTTTGTTTTTTTTGGGATGGGATTTTCCGAAGTGTCCGAATCCCTGAACTCCTGCTGCTTTTCCACGGGACCAGGCACTTCGGAGCGCTCCTGGAGACTTCTACGTGCTGCCGGGGGATGTGTTAAATTCAGAGAAATTGTAGGAAAATGGGGGAAATGGCATAAAAAATGGGAATCCTTTTAACGGAGGTGAGACCTTTTATCTGAGCCCCGAACTGGTGCCTCCAGCCCCTGGGCCGTCAACAGCTCCTCGGGTGTTAAGGTCTTATTTATCGTCAAAATTTTCTTTTTTTTTTTGATTTCTTTATTTTTTATAAACTCAGAAGGCTTCGAGATCCCTCTCTTCTCCCACGACGGCCGAGCTCCCAGCAGTGGAGCTTTAAGAGGAGCTTCAGCTTCTTGCCACGTGCGCCCTAAATGCCGCCGCGGTGGCTTCGCGGCGGTGCCTCTGCCACCAGGAGAGCGAATTATTTCTCAAACTCACGGCCGAGTTCAACCCTACGGGGCTGGGGGGCCTTTCCCAAATCTCAACACGTTCCCTCTCTCCATCCTGGTGCGTAACAGCTCTTCCTGCCTCAGTTTCCCCATTCTGCCATCGGGGCAGCGACATCCCCGCTGGCAAACGCTCTGCGCTGCCGGCGTCAATCCCACGTCCCCTTTGAGCTCAATCTCTTGGGGCTGGGATTGCTCAATCCCATATCCCCTTTAGATCCTAATGGCTTGGTTTTGGGATTCATGAATCCCTTGGTCCCTCCTGAGCTCAGTCACTTGCCTTTAGGATTGCTCAATCCCCCTGTTCCTTCAATCTCAGACCCTCAGATTTGGGATTGCGCCATCCCTCGGATCCTTTTGAGCTCAACCCCTTGGTTTTGGGATTGTCCGACCGCTCAGTCCCTCGGTCCCTTTTGAACCCAACCCCTTTAAGTTGGGGACTGCTCAATCCTCGTCCCCTTTAAGCTCAGCCCCTCGGGTTTAGGACCTGGTCTCCGCGAGGACCGAAGCGTGCAGAGCTCGGGAGATTTCCAACCTCCTCGCCTCGCCGAGCCGGTCACGCAGCACCGCCGAAACGCTTCGTTAATTGAGCGTGCCTCGTTAAGAACCAAACGCCCGAAGCAGGGACGTGCTCGATCCTGTTGGGGTGGGAGGGGAAGCGTGCCCAGCTGCTCTCCCGCATCCCCTTTAACGTTGTTCCCTTCCAGAGGGCTCGTGCCGTCCGGGGAGATGAAATAAATCACCCCCAGCAGCCGCGGGTGCTGATCGCCTGCGACGGTGGAAGGAGCTTAAACGACTGCTAATTAAAGAAATAAATTAACCGGGTGCCGGCCTCGAAACTTTCGGTTCAGCACCCGGCGAAACAAATGGCATCTCTGTACCCACACGGCCCCAAAAAAACAAACAAAATTAAAAACCAAACCAAAAAAAACCAACAAAAACCCAACAAATCGCCTACATCGGATGCACACGCGCTTCTTTCCGCGTTTCCACTGCAGCGGTGCTGAGGTCCCGATAAAGGGACCCCCGATACGAGCACTGAAGTCCTTCCTAAATAATTAAGCAGGTCATAATTAACAGGGATCCCTCTGCAATATTTGGGGCTGACCCTAATGCGGAGGAAGGTGCTGAGCGCCCTGCTGCAGGAGGAGCCCTGGGGTGAGAGGAGCCGTGAGCTGGGTGCCTCGTGCACCCCGTGCCACGTCCTGGGAGCTCCGAGCTTGGCTCCCAGGCACAATTTGGAAGGATTTCAGGGGAAATCCTCCCCTGGAGGAGCAGGATTGGAGACAAGGGATGGAACCAAGAACTGCAAGCTGGGTTTGTATTACGGGGAAAAACATCAGGACGATGGAGGAGGTGCTGGCGGAGGGGCACAGCCTCCACCCCGCTCATTGTAACCACTTTTGGTGCTTGGGGAGCCCCTTTGGCAGGGCTGAGTTGTTCCTTTTTCCCCTTTTCTTCTCCCAAAATCCCAATTTTGGAGCGGGTAGAAGCAGGCGCCGCGGAAAAAACCGAGGGAGCGGAGCCAGGCTGTCGAGCTGCTCGCCTGCGGATTCCTTCAGAGCGAAAGGGAAAAAAAAAAAAAAAAAAAAAAAAAAGTAGTTAGGCTGTAGCCCCTGCTATTAATCATAGCTGTAATCATGCATTTAATGAACATGACAGCTCCCGTTCCCTCCGGAGAGACGCGCCGAGCCTCCCGGCTGGGTTAGGTACAACAATCACTTCCCAGCGCTCGCCGTCACCGCGCCGCCGGAGCAGCCAGCGTCGGCTGCGGGTGATGCATGGAGAGGAGCAGCCCCCGTTTGCACGGGCTGCGGCTTTCCTTACAGATGATGCGCCTCAGCCCGGCTCGATCATTAAGGAAAAAGAAAAAAAAAAAAAAAGAAAAAAAAAAGAAAAGGCGGAGGGAGAAAAACACCTGTCCCTTACGCGGGGTATAAAATATCAAGCCTGACGCCGCCGTGCTGGGTGTAATCAGTTAAAAAGCCCTTAATGTGCAGTTCCTTGATGCTCTCCCCAGCAGCTTTTTTTTTTTATTATTTATTTCTTCTTTTTTTTTTTTTCTTTTCCCCTCCTGTTGTTCCCTCTGCCTTCGCTGCCTTTCAATCTCTGCAGCAAGGGGGCTTTTATAGGACCGGCGGCGCTCGGCCCCGACGCCGATGCTCTCCCCGGCGTGCTGAGGTCCTCTCGTGCGAAATCGTGTCGCATCTGAAGAAAGGACCCCGTGAGACCCCCCCCAAGATCAGAGTCAAGCCCTGGGGGCATGGTTGCAGCATTTTGTTCCCTTTAATCCAGAGCCTGCTGCCGTGCTCCCCGGGGGATCGCGCACCAGCACGTCTCAGCTCCTTTTTCTAAATTTAACCCCTCTCCAGCCCTCTGTGTCTTTTTCTGCCCCAATTTCGCACTGCGTGGGTAACTCTGGTAATGCAGAGAGACCCCAAATCTCCGCCTTGCTTCCGTCCTGCTCTGACCTTCACCACTTAACATCTTTTTGTGTTGCTTCGAAGAAAAACTTGGGCTCCTTGGACCCTCCAACAGGGGTGCGGTGATAAATCCCCCTGCCTGCATCCCCTCATTCGTTGCTTTGAGCATTTAAATTATTTTTTACGTGATGGAAAGGCTTCTAAAAACAACACCCTCCTGTAAATCCCAAGAGATGGAAGAGAGAAATGAGGCTTCGCCCCTTTCCAGGCTGCTGCGCCTTAACGGGCTCCGCGCGTAATTAGGGAGCTTCCGAACCGGTGCCATTGCGCAGCCGATGGGCTCCTCCTGGGTAAATATTTAGGCACTTCCCTATTATTTGGGCGAGGATTTCCACTCTGGGTGAGTAATTAGGAGGTTGGACAGCGTGGAAGCATGTCGGAAAGGTTTCTTTGCCTGCTGCCAGGCTGCTGCCTCGCTGGATGTGGCCGGCACGCCGACCAGGCTCTTCTGCCCCGTGTTTTGGGATGGATGGGAGCGTTTCGCAGGCGTGCAAAGTGCCTGCAGGCTGCAAATTAATTCACAGCGCGGTCACCTGTACCGGGAGACGTGCGTCGACCAGCCAGCATCGCACACATTCAGTCCTCCCAGCGATTTCAGTGGTTTTAGCCTGCGTATAACAACAGCGAGCCTTCTTGCGGGAGGATTAAAACTGCAAAAAATAAATAAAAAAATCAGCCATGGATTTATTTTGGGTATATATACACTTAAAACCCAGCTGCGTGAGACCGTTGCAGCCTTTATTTATTTATCTATTGATTTATTTTGTGCCTTCTCGGGCAAGGATGTGGCTGGCAGGTTGTTTTAACTAAAAGGATGGCGCACGGGCACGGCAACGCACGCGTACCCAAAAGCTTTTCCACCCAGGGGAGCCCGCTCCTGGGATAGTTTGTTCTTCTGAGCTTGTTTTAAAAATCATTAATGTAATTACAGAGGTCTGAGGGAGGCTTTATCCCGACCCTAATAACTGGCTTTCATTTGGGTCTCTGTCCCTGCATCGTTTTGAAGGGCAGCCTTGCTCGAGCGCGATGCTCTGTAGCACCTCTCGGGGAAGCAGGACCCCAGCTGTAAGCCAAAAAAAAAACCCCAAAACAACAGAAAAAAAAAAAAAAACACAAAATAATGCTCAAACACCCAGTTATTTTTTGGTGGTTGCACAACAAAGACCCGTGCTTGCATCCCATATCAGGGCTGCCTGATGCCCTGATGGACGGGCACGTGCCACCCGTGCCGGCATGGCTCCTGCGCCGTCGCTTTTTATTTTCCGAGGGAACAGCTGGGGTTTTGCCGGTGCCAGCAGCCAGAGTGACAGCTCGAGCGCGGGGGGAGCTATCAAATCCCGCTCACTCACTCCCCAGCACGCCCGGGCTGGCAGGTGAGTGACTGAGCCGCGCTCGTGCCACCTGGAAAACCGCGAGCCCCCTGCTGGGGGGGGTTTCCCAGCAGGTTTGAGCACAGAGGAAAAGGGCACCTGATGGATTTTGGAGCCCTTTTTGGTAGGGCTCATCCTTGGTGTGGCCGGCACGAAGGTGCCAGCAGCAGGCAGGTTTGCAAAGAGCATCCTCAGCTCTCAGGGCTGCTCTCTTAGCCAAGGACCACATGAATTCCTGCTGAATTTCTCGCTTCGGAGCAAATTGTCCTGAACGTGCCTGTGTTTCTCTTTCTGTTTCAAACAGTGAGGTTGAGCGGCACGCCCGGCGGTCCTGGCTTCTCCCCATCTGGTATCCTGAACCGATCCACGACGAGCCGCTACATCGCCAGGTCTGTACCCACGGGGAGGATCAGCACGCTCCCCCTCCGGATGCTTTATGCTCAGGATGGGGTCAAAAACTTGGCACGAAGCTGTTTCACCGACTCTTTGTTCGGTGAAGGACCACAGGACCACTGTTTTTCCCCCATCCTATGCCACGAGGCGGCTGTAAACTCATCAAAATCCACTGGTTTCTGCTTTGAAAGGTGCTCTTGAAAGAGTGTGAAAGGTTAGTAAGGGATATCAGCACCTTTCTGCGGGCAAGGAACGCCAAACCCTGCTCCAGCCCTCTCCGAAAGTCCCTTTTTAAAACAACAACTGCATTGTTCTCGAGGGGAGCAGCGTCACCGTCACCTGAATCACAGCAGTTTGGTGTTTTTTCCCCCTGATCCAGAGAATTTCATCCCCTTTCAGCCCGGAAAACTTGCAGGTTTTGCTTCTTGCTGGCTCTGCTGAGCTTTTCCAGCTGGGAACCAGTGCTCACTGGGTGCTCAGCCTCTGCAAACTGGGAACCAGTGCTCACCGGGCGCTCTGCCCCTGCAAACCGGTAACCTCCAGCACCAGCAGGGAAGCACCCCGGGCACAACAGCACATCGCTGGTGCTCAGCACCCTCCTGACTTTTTCCCATCGCCTGGCTTCTGTGCCACAGATGTGCCGCATATCATCGCATCCTTAAGCGTGAGCTCTTGCAGACAAGCCCCGCTTAATTGTAGTAGACTGAAATTTATCCCCGAAGCGTGTTGGTTCCAGATGTCTACGCAGACATAGTGCCAGATCCTGGCTATATTTTATCCTCTCCTATCATTTATACCGACTGATTTAAAACCTGCTGTCAAAGTTAATCGGTGGTAGAGTCCGAATTCAGCGCTGGCCACCGAGGTCCACGTGCCGGTGGCCTGGCTGAGTATCTCAGGTAGCCACCGTGTTTATCAATATCATAATTTCAGCAAGGAAAGACTCTTTTTTTTTCTAAAACCTTATCATGCCATATAGAGGGGCTTTCACAGTCAGCATTTTGGGCTGCATGAAGGTTTCTTAGCACATTTTAACTGGAAAGCTGCAGATGGTCAATACAGAGGTAAAAATGTGCATTTCCCCCCTAAAATCGTTGCCTTGAGCGAGTTTATCGTGGGTAATGCTACTGTGACCCTCAGGACTTGTGCTGATATACCCCCTGAGTTGCCTGGTGTTTGCAGCCTGTGCTGCGTGAGCCCAGGACAAAAAAAAAAGGATATTTTCTGTCTCATCGTGCTCATAAAAACTGCATGGAGCTCTCCATGCCCACAAAGTCATTGGAGTTGGTCGTGGTCACGGAGGGATCCCTGAAGGTCTCTGTAGGTGCTCTGGCACCAAAGGGACTCTCATCCTTACACCGCATCTCTGAGGAGGTCTGGTTCCACGTCTTCTGCACCATGCCATAAATAATCACAGAGGACAATGAAATCCCCCTTTTGTCTTCTCCTGGGTGAGCAAATCAGCTCATGGCCTCTGATCCAGCCCCAGCTGTCCTGGTGGCCTTTCACTGTCCTCACTGCCATCCTCCGCTGTCTGTGTTGTCTTGGGAGTCCCAAAGAGGGCCTGGTATGCCCTGGTGGTCCCACAAGTACCAAGCAGAGGGGGTTCATCCCTTCCCTCGTCCTCCCAGCTGCGTTCTTGCTCGTACAGCCCAAAACGTGATTGGCATCACGACCTCTTCTACAATTGGCCTCATCTTGCAGATTTTTAAAGCTTCGGGGTGAAGTTGTCCAAAAGTCACCAAGAGCTAGAGCTTATGCCCCGGGACGAATTTTCTAAATATCTCCCTCCCTTTTCAAAGTTGAACTTTGTGCTTCTCTGTGATTTGGGTGCAGTTGACCTATTTTCTCTATGCTGTTCTATGACGTTGCGTTGAAGTTGGAAGTGTTACCACAACCTGTCTGTCTCGCTCCGTTTAGCCGTGCCGTTCAGCGGAGTTTGGCCATCATTCGTCAAGCCAAGCAGAAGAAAGAGAAGAAGAAGGAGTACTGCATGTACTACAACCGCTTCGGCAGGTGTAATCGCGGGGAGAACTGCCCCTACATCCATGATCCAGAGAAGGTGGCCGTCTGCACCAGGTATGGATGGATGCTATAAGGATCCACGTGCTTTGAGCCATCACTGGGTCAGCAGATGGCTTCAGAGCTTGCTCATTTGGGGAAAAATCCTGATAATGGAGATGTAAGAACATGAGATTTGCTGGGTTGGGTCAGGCCCAGGGTTTGCCCAATGCCCTGGGGTTGGAAGGTGCCTTGAGGAGGAGAACGAGATGAGGTTCACAGAGGACTCTTTCTTTTTTCTGGGACCTCTCAGCTTCTGGCAGTGAAACCCTGCTGCCTAGTAGGGCTTGCAGTCGCTGGAGGTTGCCACCAAAGCATCTTGTAATAGTCAGCAATTCTCTTTCGTGAATGGATTTTGTCCTTTCTTTAATGCGTGATGTTTGTGGCAATGGGTTGCGTAACTGAATTGGGCTCTGCGTGAAAAAAGCCTCCTCAACTGCCTGCCTGACTGCTGCGTTAGGCACCTCCTCGTTCACGAGAAGAATAGGATAATTCCCTAATCGCCTTCTAGGCACCATTTATAACTCTATATAGTCTTCCCTTTCTATCCAAGCTTGTCAGACAAGAGAATCCTGATCTATTTAATCTCTTCTGGTGTGTTTTTTTTTTCTTTTCTGAATTTATGCAACATTTGAGACCTATTCATGCTAGTTAAACACCACATTAAGACTCAAAGTTAAGTGTACATGTTTTAGATATTTGATGCAGCTTCTAGGAACTACAGAAATATTTACTTCACAATTTGGAGGTGGATACCACCACCTGTACACTTATGCCTGCCAAGTAATCACATCATATCATAGTGCAGAAGAACTACAAAGATTTAAAAAATTGTAGTAAGAACCTGTAATAAGATCAAATCAACATAAAAATATATATTATTATATAAAATATTATATTATTATATAAAATATTATATCATTATATAATATATATATTATTATATAAAAATATATTTAAAATATAATCAGAAAAATAATCCTTAGCCATTAGTTACTACTGTCGGGTTGAGAACGCCATCAGAGTTTGCAAGGTGGGATTTGAGGCTAAAATATTTAGCCAGGCCCTGAAAAGGCCATCCAACTCGAACAAACTACTTCATGGGTTCTGGATAATTCTTGTTGGAGTTGATGGGGACAGACGGTCAGAGTAGCCTGGATTTTGGCTGAATGATCCGAGAGCCTCCCCTCGCCATGCACCAGGTGATTTCTTCCTGGCAGCATCTATCACAGACCAGTTCATAGAATTATAAGGGTTGGAAAAGACCTTCAAGATCATCTGGTCCAACCATCACCCTACTACCACTATGACTACTACTACTACCACAACTACATTTGTGTCATTTGGAGCTGACGTGTTGCACAGACCGGCTCAGATCTGTGCAACAGGTTTGAGTCCTTCAGCCTGTGACGCCAGGCAGCTAAGAGACTTGGTAATTTATTACAGGAGAACTGATTAATGCAGCCAGCTCATTATACCTGCCCAACAGTTGATTAAACTATATTATTAGTCGTTTAAAAAGCGTAGAAAAGCCAACTCCACTGATGAACTCTTAATTTCTCCTTAAAATTGCTGCCGTGCTAGAAATCACTGGTGGGTTGCACAAAGCTCTGTGGGAGACAATACAGAAGGAAAAGTGACTTTTTTCTTTTTTTAAATGATTTTTTAAAACTGATTTTACTTGCTTGCACTCAGTTTCTCATCCTCATGAGCACCAAGACATACGTGTGCAAGGTGTGAGGATTACTTCTGGTGACATAGAGGATTATGGATGCTGGCTACCAAGTCCTCATTTTGACTCCTTTGTTCTTTTTATTTTGGAGAGTAAATCGGGTGGTTGGCTGTGCTCCTTGCTAGCCTTAGGAATCTCTGCTGCTTGTGCTGTTTTGAGTCTTCATCTGGACCTGGGATGGAGAGCCCTGGGCATACTAGGAAGAGCCCTGGGCATACTGGGGAGAGCGCTGGGCACACTGGGGAGAGCCCAGCACAGGGCCCTGAGGGGTGGCAGGGCCTGGAGCCCCCCTGCCATGAGGAGAGACCCCAAGAGCTGGGGCTGCTTGGCCTGGGGAGGAGGAGGCTCCGGGGGAGCTCCCCCACGTCCCTGCGGCCCTGCAGGGAGTTGCGAGAGACCGGGGCCGGGCTCTGCTCAGGGGGGCCCAGGGCCATCAGCGGAGGCCGTGGGCCCAGCCTGGAGCTCGGGAGGCTCCCCCTGGTCCCCAGCAGGTGCCAGAGCCCCAGCACTGGGACCAGGAGCTGGGGGGACTCCTCATGGGAGCTCCCCAAACCCACTAGGCCTCAGGGCTGGGCACCCTGCTGTAGGCCCCTACTGTGGCGGGGGTTGACCTGATGGCCCTGAGGTGCCTGCACCCTCCACCTCTGTCATTCACTACATCTCTGTCATTCACTACATTGCTCTGACTGCTAATAAGCAGCCAAATACAGTGAGAGAGCAAAATCTGTCCGGAAAAGGACCGATTTATGGCCTGTTACGGGCTTTAACAATGAACTCTGCAGCGGTCATGTTAATTTGCAGGGATATTGCTCCAGGAAGAGACTCAATGTTAAAAAGTTGCATTTTGTGACCCACCTGATCTCACACTCAGCCCTCTCCCTCTGTTTTTTTTTTTTTTGGCAGGTTTCTCCGTGGCACGTGCAAGAAGACGGACGGGAATTGCCCATTTTCCCACAAAGTTTCCAAAGACAAGGTCTGTATGGCTTCCTAACGAGCTCGCCGCGGCTTTATGAGAGAGCTGACCTACAGAGGCAGCGTTTATGACGGCTGTAGGGAAACCTGTGTTATAGAGTGCTTCAAATAGAGTTCATTTGTAGTTTGCTTGCCAAGCTGTTCAGGCTCATTACGGGGTCAGAGCTTATAATGGGAGCAGAGTGCGCCTCTTAAACCAGCGTGGTGAATCAGTAGATTAGTGCGTTAAGCAGCGGATTGGAAACCAGAGCACCTGGGGCTGCTGGAAGTATCAATAACAACGTGTTGGGTTAAGGAGTACTTAAACTCAGAGGGAAAGAGCACGGGAGCATTGTTTGCTACGTCTAATCCTTATTTACCTCTGCCAGATCGCCCTTCCTTCCAAATCAGCCCACGCTGGGGTCGGACAAGGACGATGCTGCAGCATCCGGGAGCTTTGAGGCATAAATTAACCTTTCTAAAAAGCCATGCAGAGGAACTCCCTGGCAGAATGGTTTTTGATTTCATCCTCGTTTTCATCCTGCTTGGCGTATCTTGAGCTCTGTGGTTTTATTACACAGTGCCAGGTGGAAAAATAATTAGATTTTCTTTTAGTGATGATCAGCTGACAATTTAGCAGGTTCAACTCTGTACGGTGGCTAGGATTTCCAGTCGGACATAGCTTTGGAGACCTCAGGCTTTTCAGCTGAGGTGAATTTGGTGCTGAAGGTTAAGTGTGGACTCAGATCCTTCACTGAGCTGGGATGTGCATCGAGCACGTGTTTACGTGTTGTTTTAGCGGATTTGCAGGAACATTTCTCTGCTACAGCCAGAGAATCACTCAGAAAAGAGCAGGAAGGTTATTCCCACTGGAACATCAAAAATACGATGAGTTGGGTCCCTGCAGGAGGGAAGTGATTTGTGACAGGTCCCACTGTCGGGGTGGAGGTGCCAAAAGCTGGGATGTAAATGAGAATTCAGTTTTTCTGGAGAAACCCATGACCAAGCTCGGTCTTTCCTCGTAGTACATGATGAGCCTGTGGCCCTGCTGGCTGTGGGTTTGGCACACTGGTGGAAGTGGCTTTGCCAAAACTTTCACAGCTGTGCCTAGGGCAGGACAGGGACTGGAACTTGCACAGGCTGGAGCAGGTGGACCCAGAGGTGCCTCCCAGCCTCAGCCATCCTGTGATTTTCTGGTCACTGCCCTCATTCCCTTGTCCAGCATCGTGTAGGTAAACCACAGCACAATTACTGCCCGTAAAAGATTTAACCCACGGGGCTCACTGGCTCTCATCAGCATCTAAAACAGGACCTTTTCCTCCAGCAGCTGCCTTTGGCCGTGCAGTTTTTCTTGTCTCCTTTCCCCCCCTGCCTGCATACGGCACGCTCGTTGTCGGCGAGGAGCTCATAAGTTATGCCGGTGGTGAGCGGAGTCGCTCTGAGCGAGGCACAAAGCACCATATGTTTTTTACATGGCTCTCTCTTCAGAGTCACTTAATCATGAGTATATAAAGTAGAGGAGATAGACTGGGGACAGCTGCACTCCCTGACTCACGGCACGACGAGGACGGATGGGGATGAGAAGTGATAGAAGGCAGGAGGGCTGTTGGAAGTTGTTGGTTTTTTTCCCCTATAACATGTAGCGAGACTTCAGGAATAAAAAAAAAAAACAAGAAAGAAGAAAGGCTTGCAAAGGAACTGGCTGTTGGCATATCGTAGCAGAAATTTGGAGTGGATATTGGGGTAAGATGGTTTGTAAAAGAGCTGCTGCTTCTTTACACTGGAATAACTGGTGTGCACGCAAGCCCATGCCCGTGATCCGAAGGATCGGCGCCGATCCAGATGGCACGGGGCGATCACCTTCCATCTGTACCAGGGAGTTCAGCACTCCTGGAGTATTTCAGCCTGGTTTTGGTCCCAGGGCAAAAACCTGTGCAAGATTTAGGAGTTAGACATAACCAAAGGGACCCCACGAGGCACAGAGGTCTCTGCCCATCTTGCCCTTCTCCTTAGCAGGCACGCGTGGTCTCGCCAAGCGTCGTCACCGCAGGCTGAGCTCTTACCTCAACGCTCCTCCGTGTGAAGCAGGCAGGTGCCAGCCCTCTGTCGTGCCTCCGAAACAAATAATATTTCGGAGCAGGTGTTTTCTAGCCACGCACGTCGCGCTCGGTGGGGAAGGAGGATTATTTGTCGCGGGATTAGGCCCCCCGGAGCGCTTCGGAGCTCTCCGCTTGCCCCGTGCTCGTCGTCAGCATGAGCTGGAAGAGAAACAAGCTCCTCCGCGGAGTTCCAGCCTGCTCAGGGTGATTTATAGCCGCGGGGAGCCGGCTGCCCAAAGCGAGAGGCGACTCTGCTCTTCAGCTCCCGTGGCTCCCTGTTAACCCGGGTGATTACTAGCAGAGGTGCTGGGAGCCTCATTTATCAACTCGCACACCCGGGGAGGGAGACAGGAGGAGCCGTTCGGCAGAGGAAGGCAGCGTTTTCCCCGCTCACACCTCATGCCAGGCAGGTCCTCTATTCAAATTGGAGCTTTAATAGGGTTAATTATTGCTTCCTGGTGCTCAATTTCAAGGAGGTGGTGGCTGGGGGCTCCCCGGCGGTGCCCGAGGTTTTTGCGGCTGGCCCCGTTAATTTGTTCTCCGTTTCTCTTTGCAGATGTGGGGGGCACCCGGGTGCTCGGGGTGCCAGTGGGGGAGCTTTTGTGTTGTCATCGTGTGTCCCACCTCGGGGGGGAAGTCACCGGGATGGGGTGCCTGATCCCAAGCTATTGATTTGAGGACAAAACCCTTGCTCGACCGGTGCGTGCCTCAGTTTCCCCACTGAGAACCGGGGACAATCCTCATGTTTTATACACGGAGGTTGTGTGGATTCAGCTGTGACTGTAGTGAGGCAGCAGAGAGCTTTTCCCCATCCTAAACAGCCAAATCTTTTCCTTCCTCAACCACGGTCCCTCTCCGAGGATGCTCTCTGCTCGCTGCCTCGGAGCAGAGCGCTGCTCCAGATGGGCACCAAGCCTCGCAGATGGCTTGGGAAGCAAAACTGCCCCTCCAGCAGTGGAAAAACTGTAGCAGAAAAACCTTTCTGGAGGACAAGGGAACCTGAAGCTCAGGGATTTTTACCCCAGGGGGGCTTGGTGCAAAGCCCTCGGCTGAGGAGCAGCCACAGAGGCTCTGCTCGGGGCTTTCCGTGCGGCGGGGCAGAGCCTCCAGCCCATCCCAATGATTTAGGGGAACCGGTAAAAGTGAATGAACGGGTTTGTGACTGAAGGTTAGCGAGAGGCTAGGGCTCGGGCAGCCGCCTGCTGCTGCTACAACAGCTTTTCCCCTTGAGGAACTCGAAAAGAATCAGCATTTTTCTCCCTAATAGAGCTTCAAAACTCTGTTGTGAGCAATTTGGAAATTCACGTTGAGTTTCGGGTTCATTAGCTGCTGGCTCCAAAGCGTGTACATAGTCAAAGCTGTCTAATATGGACGCACCGCACCAGTGCCTTGAATTAATGTTATTGTTATTTGTGTGGACGTAGTGGGGTGCAAACAAGGTTAATTGAAATGAGAGCGCTGCTTCCTCTTGATAATGGCTCAGGCTTGACAGCTAGGAGGAGTTTATTTTTGTCTAAGAGCTGGCTTTATTATCCCTTTTTATTAGAGCTAATTTGGGCTCTATATCAAAAACTACATTAAGGGAATCATTTACGGTCACACCACCACCAACAAAAAAGATAGCCCCAGAGCCCTGTCCTTTATGTTAATGCCTGCAGTTAAAAGACAATTAAAAATAAACTCTTCTCTCTTAAAGCACCCTTTGTTTTCTTTCCTCTCGCGGCTTTCCCCCCTCCCCTCCCTCCTTCCTGCCATTTCTCCCTCTCTCTCTCTTTTCCCTCAAGTGAGCCAATTTGGTTCAAACCCCGCCGTGCCCTTCAGGGAAAGGGACTTTTCCGCCTGCGCTTGGCGCAGAGGGGGAAATATTGGTCTGGGGACACGAACCGGCTGAGACGGGCGAGCAGAGGGATCGGCAGGGCGCCGAGCAGTAAGTAAATTTTGCATTTTAGGGGGCTGAGAGGCAGGAGCCGGGCGCGGGGACGAAGCGAGGCGGTGCAAAGCGCCCGCGCCCGTCGGCAAGCGGCCGGTGAGTTAAGGACGGTGAAATATTGCAGCGGGCTGGTAATTCGGTTTTAATTAGAGCAGCTGTGCGGAAGGTGAAGTTGGTGGTTTGAGGCGGAGGACGAGGAGGATCCCTGCTCTCTTGTTGTTTTTTTTGTTTTGGTTTTTTATTTTTTCCACCGGCTGATGCTGAAGGTGGGGAGCTGCGCCCCACAGAATTTATGCACTGGGACAGAAGGAGCCAGAGCTCTCCTCCTCCTTTCCCTCGCTCCTGGAGCATCCCTCCTCCGGTGTGCAGGGACCCCCTTCGCTCACAGCCTTGGGGGGTGCCTTGATGTGATGCAACTCACTCAAAAAAATTAAAAAAAAAAAGCACTTTTCCCCCCGTGCTGAATTGCGGGGGCACCCCCATGCTGCTGGTTTGGCTTTTGGGGTGCTGGCAAGCTCCCAGGGGAGGAGGTGGCAGGGCTGCTCCAGCTACAGGCAATGCATCGCCCCTCGGGACCGGTGTTTTTGGTCCCCGAGATGCTCAGTTTGGCATCGTGGGCAAGCCAGGAGCCTCCTCTCCTCTCCAAGGTTAGTCGGGAACGTCGGTGCCGGTATCCAGAGGGCCCAGGTAACACCGAGGAGCTGTGCTGCGAGGCACCACTCAAAGAGCTACAAATATCTCCGAGATCAGCAGCTGGCAAAAGGCAGAGATTGATTTAATTTCACCTGGTTTTATTTCAGCGCCGGGCGTCGGAACGGATCCGGATCGCCAAGGAGCTTGGGGGCAGCGCTAACGGGTTTGTCGTCCTCTCGCCCCTGCAGATGCCGGTGTGCTCCTACTTCTTGAAGGGGATCTGCAGCAACAGCAACTGCCCCTACAGCCACGTCTACGTCTCCCGGAAGGCTGAAGTGTGCCAGGATTTCCTCAAAGGCTATTGCCCCATGGGAGAAAAGGTAAAAAGGTTTTGCCGAAGCGGGAGGGACCCGCGCCGCCTGCTCGGGGTGCCGGCGAGCCTCGAGCTGTTTTTCACTCCAGCTACGGCACCGAAGGGAGCCGTAGAGCTGGAAGCTGCCGAACACCTGGATGGGATGAGCAAAACCAAAGGGTTTACGGGCAGAGCGGCTTTGTTTCTTCGCAGGCGGGGAAAAACAGAAAGGGAACAAATGCAAGAGGCGTCCTCGATGTTTGCCGGTGTGATACCAGAGCCCTGTGCACGAGCAGACAGCCCCAGCCCCAGGCACTGCTCGGTTAAACGGATGAGAAGTGAAGGGAGAGGGTTTACACAGAGCACACGGAGAGGTTAATGGTTATTTGCAGTCAAGTTGGCTCTGTTAAAGCTGAGCACGAGCTCTTGTGGCTCAGCTTTAGCACCAGGAGCGCCCTTCCTCGGGTAACCGCAGCACGTGAGCCTCCAGCTGTGCCTGGGTACGTTCCTGGGGGTTTCCTGGAGTCCGGCTCCCATCCTTGGCTCCTTCTGCTTGGATCAACGCGGCGAAGTCCTGCAGGGACTCGATGTGCACCCAGGGTAGGCACACAACACGTCCCCGAGCTTACGGCACCGTACGAAACACGCGGAGCCCGAGCGAGCCCAGGGCTTGGAGCTGGCTGATGGCTGCTCATTTCCAAAAAACATGGGGGCAGTTGCACCAAAAAAAAGGAGAAATTTAGGGTTTATCTGACATCTCACATCTTCCCTCTTCCTCGTAAATGCCTTTTCTCCTTTTCCCTCGCTCCGTGGGAAGGGGGAGAGCTGGCCGTGCAATTAATTCCTCCCCAGGGTTGTTTTAACTTCGGGGTGGTTTAAGTGAGGATGCTTTGCTCCAGGGCCACGGGGGAGATGACTGAGGACAAAAGGGATGAGAGGAAACTTGTGGTGCTGCTTTGGCTCTCGGGGAGACCTCGTTAGCCTCCTGCTGAGGATGGGCTCCCTCCTGTAGCTGCACTGGAGAAGGTTCCTGGTACCTCCTGGGCGTTTCTGACCTTCATACTTCATCTTTGCTGTTTTCTATTCATTTAAACATTTGTTTGGCTTCCGATTATAAACCATTTTGGGCTCTTTGTTCCTAGAGCACATGGTTTTCTTCTGGGTCCCACCAACAAGGTGCAGACCGCCTTCACTTGGTCCCTCTCGGTGCCATCCCAAACTCATGAGACCAGCGACACCATCACAACAGACACTCATAATTCAGGAGGGGTAGCCAGTAAATTTGCCAGCAGGTTGAATATTTAGACAGGGTGGACTCTCAGATTTATGGAGACGATGGTTTCTGCTGTAGCTGAGAGCTTTTTGTAACACGTGGTGGGATTTCTCTCCATCCTTTGACCATTTTCTGTGCAGCATCCCGATGAACCCAGCACTGATCTAGGAGAGGATGGAAACCGTCCTCTTCTCTCCATATCCTCAAGGATTTATTTGCTTTACATGGAAGAAAACATCACAGACATGTCCTGGTTTAATTCAGGCTCTTCCATGAGCCAACAGCAAGCAAGCAGGACGAGACAAACTTTGGGGAACATCTCCTCCCCGAGGTGAAGCCTTTATACTCAGAACACACCAGGAGTTCTGCAAACACTGCTCGAAATCGGCTCTCCAGCTGAAAAAAAAATAAACGAGCCACTAATGAAACAATAATTTGGGTTAGAGAAAGGCTGCCAGATCGCAAGGCACCATCCCAAAAGCGCCCCAGTGAGCCAACGGAGCAAGATTATTTTATTGAATTTAATAGATACGTGTGGGTGAGTGTCTGCCTAAGTGTGGTTTCGCAGACTGACTGCTTGGAGAGGTTTTTAACCTTTTTGGGCTCCTTTTCACCGGGGGATTTGCTAGGATGAGCTGTCAGAAGCTCAGATCTTTGGGCTCTTCTCCTCCTTCTCCATCCCAGGAGCTCAGGTTGACAGAGGTATCACCAGCGAGGCGCCGGGAGGTCTCAGCACCATCCTTGGGTGCGGATATGGGAGTTGGAGAGCCCCAAATGGATGAGGGTGCTTGACGGAGACGCCCAGGAGGTGGTTTTGCCCAAACAGAAGGCGAAGCCATGGCGTGTTGGGGTGGGTGGGCAGAGGTGGAGATATTGGAGCTGTCACCTGTCACCGTGCAGAGCCACCAGGCTCTCCACGAGCTGTCCCAGCACCCCGACACAACCGAGGACAACACCTTTGGCAAAGCAAACCCATCCCTTCTGGAGGGAAAAACAGCAACGGAGCGAAAAGCAGGCAAAGGGGAGGAAGAAAAGCCAAAAGTTAGAGCTGGAAGAAAAGCGGGACATCAGCAAGAGTGGAGGGAGAGGCTAATAAATTAGTCCTTGCCTAATTACTTCTTGCGGCGGCGCGCGCGGAGGGGACTGGGTGCAGGGTAAACATCTCCCGTGAAGGAAAACAGAGCTGTCCTGCCGCCTCCCTCCAGCACTAGCCACGCGGGCAGCGGCCCTACAATTATTTTAAAATATTCCAATTTAAATGAAAATATAAAAGAGATATTTAGAATATTTATTCTATTAGGAAAAGTGCTTACCGCGTCACTTTTAGAGTGTCAGAAAAGCATTCTCCTACAGATGATGGATAGCAGCCTGTAATTATATATGGGGAGAAATTGCTGAGCGGGCCATATTTAACTGGGGAGGAGAAATACCAGCCTGGGCCATTAAGGGTTAATTTTATTCTCTAAATAATATCAAAAGTGCTGAGTCCGTGCCTTTGCTCAAAGTAGAAAGTCCTCAAATGGACCCCGGAGAGTTTATAATATTCTCCTGAATCAAGTAAAAATGTTAACCTTGCTTCATAAAACGATGCCTTGTTAGGGATGCGCAGTCCCTTTTCTTTTGAATAATTTAGGCCAGGAGTAAATCTTCGCTCTCGTTCTGCGGCGCCGTGGCCGAGGAGCCGCAGCCCCAGCCGCCGAGGGCGAGGATGGCGAAGGCGCTCGGCATCCGTGCGGCGTCCTCGGAGGGTAAATTCGGGGGAGGATGCTCAGGAATTAGGGATCGAGGTCGTTCGGTGCCTGATTTGTTCCGGGCTCTTTCTGCCTGCTGTGTTTTCCTCTCCGCGCTCCGCCGAAGAAGCTGTTTTGTGTTTTTTTTATCAGACCTTCATAAAAAATGCCCGTTATTATTCATAATTGATGGCGCTGTCGCATCTTGGGTGTTTTCTACAGTTTCTTGCAGGATGCTCCGGCCAAGATGATGAGGCTTTGCCCATCCCGTGAGCTTGAACTCTGTGCACACTTTTCATTAAAAAAAAAAGGTTGTTCTGTGAGCCTGGCCTGCTCTGCCTTCATCAGGAGCTCAGAATAAGTGCAAAATGCTTTAATTTTGCATTCCCAAATCCCTTTTTTGGGACCATAAAGGGTCTTTGTGCCCATGCAGAGGGGACAGCAGGGAGAGAGGGAAGGAGAAATGGGGCCGCTTGCAGGTGCTCCCCAGGGCTTTCTGATGACGGCCGTGCCGTGGTGCTTGCCATCATACCAAGTTTTCGTCATTAAAATAAGCTGTTTTAATGAGTTTCTCCATGATAAAAACTAATCTGGTTCCCCAAACAGATTTTGCTTATCCACAGCTCCTTGGATAAGTTATTGAAGCCCAACAGCAGTTGGCAGTGGAGCAGGGGGTCCGGGTGGACGCTCCTGCTCGGTCCTGGTGGAGCGGAGCAGGCAGCTTGCGATTGGCCGTAAAGAAGCCAAACTTGACTTTTTGGGGCAATTTTACTGTGTTTGGAAGAATCGTGGCTTGGGTGGGTTTTGGTTGCAGCTTCCCGGCATCGTCGGTGTTCTCCAGCCCTCGCAGCGTGTCGCAGCAAAGGCAAGTGAGCCAGCCCGGTGCCCCGTAACTGCTGCCTCCGTAAAATCGGTCGGTATTAAATAAGCTTTTCCCCCACGGCGTACATTAGCAAACGTGCTGCATTAAATACCTATCTTCGGATTGTTTCCATCAGCTGCTTTGAAGCCTGTGGGTAAATTGTTCCCCTGTGGGAGCTGTTAAGCAGTAAGGCACGGGGAGATTAAACAACGAGGCCGCTGTGAAAACGCGGGGGGAAATGTAGTGGAATAAATCAGGGGGAAAGCGGGGGCCGGGAGCTCTGCCGGTCCCAATCCCTCCTGGCCGAGCCATCAGCCGGGATGCTCATCCCTGACCTGCACTGGGGCTGCCCAGCCATCCCCTAAAACCTTTTGGGGAGCGTGTTTTGGCTGAGAGAGACCCAAAATCCACCTAAAATACCCGCAATAATCCCGCTCGTAGGGGCAGCTACCCATGGAAGTGCTGCTTCCGTGGGGAAAATCATTTCTCGCCCCCAGGTGGAGCGTGTTGGTTTCCACCACGGCAGCTGCTTCATTTTCTGCAGAAAAAAAAACTCCATTTCGGGGACTTTTTCTTAGGGGACAGTTTGTTCCTGTTGGTGTTTCTCCCGTCGGGTGGTGCGTCAGGTTGGTTCTTTCCTCCTTTTCTGGTGGAAGTTTAACGGGTTCCCTCTAAAGTTTGTATTTTTTTTTTCTCATTTCATGGATCTGACATGTTAAATTTAACACGTTACCGAGCTTTAGGAAAAGCAGGTGCCAATTTCACATCTTGGGGGTTTTCTTTTAATTATCCAGTGCTTGGTTTGGGATGGAGAGAGCCGCCTGGCATTCTTGCGCCCCTTGCACACAGCACAGAAAGGTGAAGTTAACACCTCATATCGCATATTTAGCTGCTTTGTATCATTTGCTGGCATAACGATTTGCTAAAATAGTGATTTTCCCCTCAAAATAGCCATCAGACATTTCTCCTCTTCCAGCATCACTGGGAGACTCGGCGACAGCAAAGCACTCGGAGGTGCTTCATAACCTCCGAGTTAAATATCTTCTGGCTGTGAAAATCCCAAAGCCTCAGACTGCTCCTTCTTGTCATCGCTTCAAAGCTGGTCCTGGCCGGGGCCACGGTGGATCTGGGAGAGGTTTTGGGTGTGCTGGGGGTTGCAGAGGAGAGCACTGGGACTGGTGACCAGGAAAGCTTCCTCCCAGCCTTCCTTTTCCCATCCAGATGTGCTAGCACCAAGAGGGGCCATATTCTCCATCTGTGTTTCTGGATCACTTTTCTGGGTGGCAAATTTGTACCTTTGGGTCATCGGCATCACATCTGTGAGCAAATGAAGGTTTTTTACCTCCTCTCTTGGAGGCCCTTCAAATACTCCATGAGACTTCAAGCAGCTGCTTCCCATGTGGATTATTTGCCTTATGCTGTTAGTTTGGGACAGACTAACTTTTTTTTTTTAAAGGCTTCAAATTCAGATGGTTTTTCTTTCAAATCGCCCTGCTGCTGCTGCCTGGAGAGAACCAGCCACAGCAGGAGCAGATTTCCTGGCTTGAAGCGCTCATCTCCAAACTCCCTGATGCTGTTATGCTGAATTAGACCCAATCAAGCTGAGAAGCTCCTCCATGCCCAGCTACCAGGGGGTTGTTTGAAGTGCAAGAAGCCTTAATATAAAACCTCTCCACTCGGTGTGAGCATGGGGAGGGGTACGGGGAAGGCTAAGCTTTGAGCCATCCCAAATTTTCTCTATTTCGGCCGTACCTCCATCTTATTTCTTTTATGATCCTATCAGAGCTGCTTCCAATTTCCAGTCCCCTTTGATTCAGAGGGAGCTGCTGGTGGCAGGATGCGCTGAGTAGGGAAGAGCAGGACCTTGTATGCGTGCAAGATGAGGCTGGACCTGAGCAGAGGGGAACGGTGATGTGATTGATGGACCTCTCATCATGACCAGGAGGCAACGGGGTGTTCATCAACACTAAATCAGTGAATCGGGCGAGCTGGTCAAAGGATTGGGGGGGAGGAAGAGGAGAAAAGCTTCCACTATTCAGCTGCTCAGGGACATCTCCCTTTTCTCTTCCAACTTGATCAAATCTTTAAGGACTACCCAAGCGAGGATGGCTTTGCTGAGCCCCGCTGCCCTGCTCCATACCTCATCACCAAACACATTCTGCTCCGAGTATAAAACTGACTTGGGCTCCTATTAGAAGAATCAAACCTCAAACAGATTAACTGCCTGCGTTCACAGAGGTTGGATGTTTAGGAGTCTGGACATCGGCAAATTGCTTCTTCTAAAGAGCTGATCCATTTTCTACGCTTGTAACAGGGGAGGGAGCGGTGAGGAGGTGTCGCATTAAAGCATCTCGGAAACCTCTCTTCCCCTTCACTCCCTTGTGCGAGGGAAAGAGACATTGAAGAGGGAAATTTATCTCTGACTCGTCTGCAGCTGTTTTGGGCTCAGCTGGAGGACAGGTGGTAGAAACGCCAAGTCCTAGCTACAGAAATGCTGTTTACGTGCATGAAACATCTCTCGGGGTGCTTTGCCCCCTGCTTTTGCTTTGCATGGGGTGCACGAGGGCTGTTTTTTGAGGCTACAAGTCCTCTACAGGCTTGCTCATTTTCACCAAGGGCCATGTCTTACAGTGTTAGTTCTCATAGAATCACAGAATATCCTGAGTTGGAAGGGACCCATGAGGATCACTAAGTCCAACTCTTGGCTCGGAGCTTTGAGGTTTCATCCCAGGTCATGTCCAAGAGCCTCTGGACTGCTGCCCTCCTTGTGCTCTTGGCTCAGCCTTTATCCCTTCACAGTGGTGACGATTTTCTGATTTTACCTCCATTTTTCACCCATTTTTAGCTCCCTCACCTTCATTTTGACCTGGATCACCTTGAGGACTTGAGTTCACTGGGACTTTTTAGTGATATTTTAGGCATATCTGTAGACAGTAGCCACGTATTCGTCTGTTCCAACTGTAAGTTTGTGGTGTGCTGAGTGGACCAAAACCCTCCAGCCAATTTTTGGTGCTTGCTGGCCTGCCCACACAGCACCACAGATTTCTCCAGACCCCTCTTTGGGATCCCACAGGAGGTTTGCAGTTCCCCTTCTCCCATTGTTCAGAATTAGCTGAGAGGCAGCGCTGCCTTTGATTGCTCTTTTATAGTCCGCTGCAGCTGTATGAAAATCATCTGCAAAGGCAACTTCATTTCATTTATCTTTAATTTTGGCTTCGGTTGACAGATGTTTTCTGCGTGCTACAGTTGCCCATTTAATTTGTTGTGTGGTGTTTGTTTTTTTTTTCTCCTGTGATGTGTAGCAGGAATTTTCAGTCAACAAACTGATTAGTAAGTAAATTCTTTATTGGGGGGGGGAAAGAAAAAGGTTAGGTTTAGTAATGATGGTGAATATGTCTGCTCTTAAGATCACAAGCAGCAGCCAGGCTCGATTCAAGAAGGCAGGGACCTGGGTGCCTCGCTGGGGATGGGGAGTCCTTGTGGGAGAGGCGGAAAGCTCCTCTCCTCTGGAAGTGTAGGCCCAAAACAGACAAATGTCTTTCGGTACATGGTGCTGGGAGGGCCTGGAGCCCCCCTGCCATGAGGAGAGACCCCGAGAGCTGGGGCTGCTCGGCCTGGAGAGGAGGAGGCACTGGGGGAGCTCCCCCATGTCCCTGCGGCCCTGCAGGGAGGTGCGAGAGGCCAGGGCCAAGCTTTGCTCAGGAGGGCCCAGGGCCATCAGCGGAGTCCATGGGACCAGCCTGGAGCCTGGGAGGCTCACCCTGGCCCCCAGGCAGCACTGGACCCCCTAGACCAGGGGCTGGGGACTCCTCTTTGGGGGCTCCCCAAACCCACCAGGCCTCAGGGCTGGGCACCCTGCTGTAGGCCCCTACTGTGGCAGGGGTTGACCTGATGGCCCTGAAGCACCTCCAACCTCCCCCATTCTGTGCCCGCAGCGTTCTGCAGTTTAAGACCCTGCTGAGCTGCCTGGACAGGCTGAAAAGCGATTTGGGGAAGTGTTTAATGCCAGAACTGTGCCAGGACAGAGACCCAGGACTATTCCCTAGCTCTGCACTGGGATGTGCTGAGCTTGCTGGAGAGAAATGCCCGGGGTGATCCACACTCGCCGGACTTCAGCCTGAAGTCGGTAGCTTCTCTTTGCACATTTTTGGCTGAAATTAAAACAGCACCGAGGGCTGTGCTACTGATAAAGTGATAAACCTGAGCTGGTGATGGCAGCTTTCTCTTCAAAAAGCTTCGTAACCTGCAGCGGAGCTTTAAAACTAATCAGGTTTCTTCCCGGCCCCATCCTACCCACGTATCTGTGCAGAAATCTTTGTGGGTTTCCAGTTGCATCTTATTTACCGTATTCTGTAATGGCATAATGAGGGCTCTTATTGCGACTTTAATTTAACTGTAGTATCTCCAACGGCACTCAGATGCTTACATTAAAGATGTTGCTTATCAGGGCAAACTCGAACTGCTTAATAGCCCAGGCTAGTTGATAATAGTGCCTAGATAAATACCGGCCTGCGATTTTTTTCTCTCACGCTTTAATATCTTTGTAGAAGAAGATGCATCACAAAACATGAAAATTAGGAAGTCTGGGGGCAAGCAGTCACTGAATCACTGCTACCGGCTGGGAATCTACTGACGAGGCAGAGAGTTCTTGATTTCAGCCTGAACTTCTGTAGAGGCAGACACAAAGCGGGGCAGATGTCGTCTTTGCTTCCTGCATTGGGGTTCCTCTTTGCTCCCACTTGTTCTCTGCTGTCGGATGATCTCTGCATCCCGTGAGCTGCTTCCTCGGGCCACCTGAAAGGCTGCTCATGATGCAGACCCCATTGTAGGGGATGTACGGGGGGTTTCTGACTTGCTACATCCCTAACAGTAAAGATTTGGGGTTGGTAATGAAGGGGTTAGGGGCTCCGTGTCAAACATTGATAGGTTCTCTGTAAAAACCAGTTCCATTGTGACTTTGAGATGCAAAGGATGAAGTTATCAGGGGGCTTGGATGGAAATGGCATTCCTGAACAAGCTCAGCGAAGCAGTGAGGAAATAATTAAATGCTGAAGGCATTCCCACGTGGGTGTCCTTGCTGGTCTTTGCAGGTCTTTGCTCTTCAGCTGGGATTCCCCTTCCTCCTTACATCCATGGCTTCGCTTTCACCAAGTCTCTACCAGCCCTTGCTGCTTTGGGGTTGGAGTAGGGCCAAGGTGCTTGCTGTGGCTGGCCGGTTTTCCTCTATCCTCCAGGCTCGCTCGGTTATTTTTATTTATATTTGGGCATATAATGTCAGAAAGCATCATCAGAGACACGTGGCTGTCCTCCAGGTCAATCCAGGACTCGGACAAAAGCCAAGCCTGGAAAATCCAACCTCTGCTTGTTGCTGCTCCGAGCAGGGAGCTGGGAGCGAGCGGTGGGACCGGCCGGCAGCAATTCCCGAGGGAAGAGAGAAAATTAAATTTAAAAAAAAAAAGAAAAAGCATTGGAAATGCTCAATTACAGTACTCGGGCTCCTGCTCGGAGCTGTCGCATGCACTCACGCCAGGGAGGTTAACTGCTCTTTGACATCATTTTGCTACATGGAAAATTCCAATTACACGGAGCCTGCCAAGGGCCGCGGCACAAACGGCAGCTCTGGGCTGCGGTGCTTCGTGGGGCAGTTTGTCAAGTGCTGTTGTCACCCTTCGAGCAGTGTCACCGAACTCCCGGGGCATCGAGTGGCTGCAGATTTCAAGCTCTTCCTTCCTTTTTTTTTTTTTTTTTTTTCCAAAACAAAGAGTTTTTCCAAAACAAGGGCCATTGGCTTGGAAACCACGAGCTCAAGTGTCAGCTTCTGCTGATGGATCCCGTGATGCTTCGCCTCCCTGATCTCAGCCCCTGCCAGCTCATGCTCTGCTTCCAGATCTCCTGCCTGACGTTAACTAGGACCGCGACGCTGCTGCTTGGCTGCTCCAGGAGGGGAATTTTGCAGCTTTTCAACTTCCTTGCGTGAATTCTTCCCTTCACACGTTTCACAGTTCTTTCATTCATGGCGTTTCCCGTTTGGGCTTTGGCAGAAGGAGGGACCTGGCCGGTAACAGGACCTGTCTGCTGAAAAAGTCCCTGCACTGGGCAAGCCTGAGCAGACGCAGAGGAGAAAGCGTCGGGGAGAGGTGGCAGCAAGGGGGAGGATGCTGCAGGACAGCCGGCCCTGCAGATGCTCGCTGAGCCCAAAATGCCACGTGCATTTTATTTTGCACCAGCAAAACAACGCCTCCAAACCAGGAAGGAGCAAGACAAGAAGAAAAAGTCAACAATGATGGAGAGGGAGCCAAAATGGGGTTGGGGAGAAGGGATGTGGAACAAAACGCAACCTTTAGGTCATTTATATCTAGGCTGGACCATACCGGGACGGCGCACGCTGCAGGGACAAGTCTTTTCCTCACCCCTTCAATCCATCCCAGCTGTTTTGCTGCCTCTTAAATAGCCGTGATTTCAGAGATGCCGTCCCATTCTTGCTCTGGAGGCACTTTTACTCCTGCCAGCACCACAGCAGCTTGGCTTTGGGATGGGTGTCCCTCTGAGCACCTCTTCGTGCCGTGCCTGGATGGATGTTAGCGACCGATGCCCACAGTCCTATTCATGTTGTGATAGGTCCTAGGGAGCAGATATATCCAAAATCCTAGAGAGCCTCCATCTCTAGGAGTTCCTTGCTTCCCCACAAGCATTTTGCTGCCGGGAAGAAACGATAAAACAGCATCAAAAAGCCTTGGTTTGGGCTGTTTGCAGCTTTGGAGACAAAAAGGCGCAAGCACCGCTCTGTGCATTGGCTAAATTTCCCCCATTATTATTCCCCCCCACACATGATGCTCCGGCTGCATTGTCCTCCAGGTTTTAACGCCGGGGAGCTGGAATTTTTAAGGCTGCTTCCATCTGCAGCCAATTATAAAAAAAAGCCATCAAAAAAAAGCTGTTTACAGGCTGTCAGCTCGGAGCGGCGTCGGAAAGCAGCCCCGCCACCTCCAGCGAGAAGTCGCGGGTAAGAGGTGCATGAAGGCAGCCTGACATCGATCCAGCCTGTTAAAATCCTGCACCCCGGAGCTCTAACAGCTCCAGCAGAGCGAGATGCTTGGCTTTTGGGGCTCAGTTTGGGCTTTCGAGGCTCCCTTTTCCCCAGAAGGGGAATTCCCTGCTGGCACAGCAGGCGAGGAGCCGCACTCTCTTGTCTCCGGAGAGAAGGATGCGAGCCCAAAGGGATGGGAAGAGCAGGGCAAGGATGCACCAGGGGTTTTCTCTCTTGCCCAGCCGCCGTTCCCCGTGTCACCTGCTGTCCCCTGGCACCGGAGCAGAAGGGCTGGAGCGGAGGGCGCGAGACGAGCCCAGAGATATTTGAGAAGTTCAACCTGTGCAGGGCCCCGCTGGTGGAGCGGAGCCGGGAATGCCAAGCTGGACGGGACCACTGCTCCCCCCGTGGGGTCAGCGGGAGCTCGCCGGTCGGCCCAGTAACCCAGCTTCACCTTCCTCCCTCCCTCCCCAACCTCCTGCCAAGGGCGGTGATGGAAAATGTTCATTAACGGCATTCCCGGGGCTGAGCGAGGCTCTTCCACCGGCTCTGCCAGTTGCTGCCTCCTCCTTTGCCAGGTCCGGGCTAAAGAAGGCAGCGCTCTGCAGATAACCCTTCTTGCCCGACCCCTTCCCGCTGTGTGATGGGGCCGGGGGCCATTTAAGGCTTTTTGGGTGCTGAGCAGCACCTCGAATTTCACCCAGGGCTCCCTGGCAGCCAGGGAGGAGTCCCGGCCGCGGGGCTGCCAGCGGGCACCATGCCATGGTCGGGCACCGCTGCTGCAGGCTGCAGGGGAAACCCCAGAACAGGGAGATGGTAGAAGGGGTTGGAACACCAGAAGCACCCCCTGGGGCTCGTCCCCATCCCATATCCATGGGGTGACCCCGCTCCATGGGGTGTCCCCACCGTGGTGGCATCACCCGGGCGCCCGACGCAGCCGCCGGCTTTCTCCCCGAGGGCGTTTTGGGGGGTTGCTCCAGGTTTTCTCTTGCCTGGAGAAAGGAGCCAGATGCTTTTTCTCTTTTTATGGCCCAACCTGCCCGTTGGCGGGGGTCCCGCGGGGTATAATTAGCCGCCCCGACAGGTGGAAGGGATCGGGTGGCTCCTGCCACCCCGCAGCCCCAGCGCTGCTTCACCCCAGCCGACACGCGGCGAGCAGCTTTACAGTAACCCCAACCCTCGCCTTCGCCTGCCTTTAGGGCAGGGGGGGCACGAGAAAAAGAGCTCCCCCTTCCCTCCCATAAATAAATAGAGGGGGCTTTTCCACTCTCTCTTTCGAGCCTGGAGCTGAGGAGCTGCCTCCCCAGGACCCCGCGAGCTGCAAGCAATTCCCTGCCTCTCCCTGCAGCCCCGTGAGCCCAAGCGTGTTTGGCACGGAGAGCAGCGAGGAAAAGTCATTAGAAAACCGAGCCGGGGCCCCGAATTAGTCGCGGGCGGTTTGTTTTCTTAATATTAAGTCTGCCCTTCGCCGGGGAGCCAGCGAGCAGCTGGGGATGCTCCCGCTCCCACCGCAAGGTGTTAACGGGGATGGGGACGCACGTGGCACTGTCCCTTGGCCCCTCCAAGCTGATATGGGATGAAACAGCCACGTTTCCTGGCTTTTTCCCAAATCTGTGGTGTTCTCCATCATCCCTCGGTGTAGGGGCAGCAGTGCCAAGTGCATCCACGTGGTCCTTTGAGGCGAGGGCTCCTTTTCGCTGCCCTTCTCCTTCCCACGTCTGGTTTTGCGTTGGACGTCACCTGGGTTGAGGGGTTTTGCTCTCAGATCCTAACATTTTGGGAAAAAATGACCCGAAAGCTGTCCTCTTGGTGCCTTTTCCAAGCACTTGCTGGTGGTCCACGACTTCGGCAGCCGGAGGGTTTTGTTGGGAGGAAGGCAGGGAGAAAAGGAAAGTTGTTTCCCCAAACTTCCCTCGATTTAAGCACGTGTTTTCTCGATTTGCTGAGATATTGGCTGCTTAACCAGGGCGAGAGAAGCTTTGGGTGCTGGAGGAGGTGATTTTCATGCGCTCAAAAGATAAGATTTAATGATCCTACCAGCTCCTGAGAGCTGGCACCAAGCACGGAGTGGATTTTGCCCAGTTGTGTGCTTCTCCAGCACCCATCCATGGGCAAAAATAGGATTTTATTAGAAAAAATAGAGTAGTGCTAAACTCTAGGCACTATTTGGAGATGCTCAACTTTCGGATTACGCATTGGGTTAGCGATTTACTTGCTGCAACCTCACGGCAGCTCATAGAAATAGAGGAGGGGAGCACAGGGAGATGTTTCTATGAATTTTCCACGTCTGGCTTGATCCCTGCTGGGCTTTTCCCCGGTTCTTCCACCCCTGCAGAGCTGGTGTCCGTGTGTCTGTCCAGATCCCAGCCCTCCTGCCGCGTTGGCGACCTCCCCGGCCTCCAGCAGACGAGCTCCTCGCTCCGCCGCCGACGTCGGCGTTCCCCTGGGGCCACCGAGTTGCCGACCCCGCTGCCCTTTCGAGCGGGGACCCCTCAGCCCGCCACCGCTCCGGCGGCTCAGCGGGGCTGCCACCACGTCCCCGAGGTCACCGCAGGGGGCTGGTCCCAAACGGCTTCACTTTGAGGGTATTCAAAGGGCAGGAGCCCCGTGATCCGTGATTTTGCCCCGCAACCCCTCGCCGTGTTTCTCTACCCGTGGATTTGTCCGCTTTTCCCCCAAACCTGGGCAAAATTTTGGCGTCCGCGCCGCCCGGGAGCGAGGAGGTTTTGCAGTGCGGGCGTTCAGGTGAGACAGGAGCCACGCAGAGAAACAAGGGGCTGGATGTCTCAGGGATTAAATCACATCCAGAGCTGCCTCGTTTGCCCTGCCAGCATCTCTTCAATCATTTCCCACTGCCAAAAAGTGCCCAAAAAGTCCCCAAATCCCGGGGAGTGCTGCGGATTTCCCTCTCCTTGTGAGGATTTCAGGGAGACGTCGCCACAGTTCTTAACATCTCCCTCTTTTTTTTCCCTGGCAGTGCAAGAAGAAGCACACCCTGGTTTGCCCGGACTTCGCCAAGAAGGGCGTCTGCCCCAAGGGCGCCCGCTGCAAGCTGCTGCACCCGCAGAAGAAACGTCAACCCCGAGGAGACAGCGCTGATCCCCCCTCCAAGTGCCAGTGGCTCTGCGAGGAGACGGGCAGGTAGGAAAGGAGCAGAAGGTTTGGGGATATGTCCGTGGCCTCTGGGGTTTCTGCAGCCCTTCCTCTTGGAGATGGAGGAGCTTTGGTGGCGAATCCACTGCAGAAAACCCATCCGACAGAACGGGGGGCAAGAGGAGGGCTGGGGTGGTGCTAATTCCTCGCAGCCTGTGGGCAGGTCTCGCCCTACCCATCACCGTCACTGTCACCCGCTTTAAGCACACCAAAAATTAAAACCCAGCTGAAACGTGGGTTTTAAAAGCCCCCCAACCTGTCTAAAAGTCCTGGTTGGCAGGAGGAGGAAAGAGCAGCTTGCCTGCTTCGCCCCTCCGGAGCAGGATTTGGGATGGCACGGGGGGACCCTACAAGATGCCCCCCACCACGGTGCCGGCCGGGTCCTGGTCCCCATCCCAGCTCTGCCTTGTATGGCCGCGGAGGGGACGAGCTCTCAGCAGGCTCTGGACTTCTCCCGGGTGACAGAAGAGCCTTGGAATGACACCCAGCTCACGTCCCCCGTGTGAATGAGGTGTAAAATAGCTCCTTGCTCTTTTTAGGTAAGGAGGCATGAGCGCGGGGCATCCTGCGCCTGTTCCCGGCCCCGGGTCGGTTCCTGGCATATCCTGCACGGGGAAGGGAGCACGCCCCTGGCCAGCTCGAAGCGTTTGAAAGCTGCCCGGGAGGTTTTTCCTTTATTAGCACCGTCACCAGAGATGTCAAAGCAAGCCTGACTGTCATGTTAGCTGGGCTCGCAAGAAATCAGAGACAAGAGGCAGCCTGGGATGGAGCCCGAGGATCCTCCGCGTACCCAGCGGTTCTCCTCGGCTTCTTCCCGTGCACACGATGCTGAGTGCTTCATTTTTCATTATTAATCTTTACATTTTGCCAGGAACCACCCAGCTCAGCCCTGCGATGACGGGGAAGTGCCCGGCCCCTCCGGCGCGGAGCAGGACGTGAAGTTTTGGAAAGACGCGGACGCCTCGCAAAGCAGCCGGCTCCAAAAATTGCCCTCCTTCATCTCCCTCCTGTCCTCCGCCTCCCCCGGGGACGAGGGCTGCAAAGTGGAGAGGGACGAGGACGAGCCAGGGGATGAGCCAGGTAGGAAGCTCTGCACTGGTTTTGCTCCTCAGTGCCCCGGTTCATTGAGTGGCTTTTCCCGTGTGTTTTTATGGGATCGGTGGGTTTTATGAGTCCCCAAACCAGTTTACTGGGAGCCCAAACTGGGCTGACAACTGGGACTCGCATCTCTGTACCCACAGGGGCAGCAGCCCCGATACCAATTCTCTCACTGCTCCTGAAATCACCCCATAGGATTTTGTCCCCATCTTTTATCTTCGGTGGCTTCCTCCTTACCCTATAAATTACCCACTGATGGATCCAGTCTTGTTCCCATAACCCCAGCAGACCCAGGTAGGAGGGAGGAGGTCTTAGGGGGGTGCGGTGATGCCTTGCCCTACTGCTGGACCCACAAAAGGCTGTGGTCTCCGGACCTCCACAAAAAAATTCAGTTTTAGGATGAGCAAAACTTGGTAAGCTTGACAGCGAGCAGCTCCCGCCTTGACATTTTTAATTTTGGGTAAAACTCGGGGAAACGTTTCAGCTGGTTGACCTGACTGTGAAAAAAATAAAAAAAGCAGGAGGGAATCGGTGAAGCAGGAGCCAAAGGAAAGGAAAGCAGGGAAGGAGTTGCAGATGTCTGTAAAAGGATCTGATGAGGAAGCAGTTTCCCTGCCAGGGGGATGCAGCCATCGTGCGCCATCGGTCCGGGAGCAGGTTTGATCCTGGTCATCCCAGGAGGGCGCAGGATGAGGCTGCTGGTGGTCCTAAAGGATCTAAACGATTCACCGTGCCCAAATCACCTACAAAGCCAGGAGTGAGGGTATATTTGGGTCGGTTAGGATGGGTCCTCACATGGCTCCGGGTGTCTGCGATGAGGTTTTGGGATCCGTGCCCTCCCCAAGGGGCGGCTCTGCCCGTAACGGGGGGCGCGGCGCTAATATTGAGTTCCTGCTTGCAGACCCTGAGGGTGACACGCAAATTGGTGGGGTAGGAAATCAGGAGGAGGACAGGTGGTTATTACGGAGTGATCGGAATGGCTTGGTTAAACGCTCACAATTTCAGAAAATGCCCTTTGAATACCGGAAAATAGGGGAGGAAAGGAGGAAAGGCGCGTGCAGGAGGGAAGGTGCCGGTGGGGCAGGTGTTTGGGGATGACTTTTAGGGTCCAGCTTTTTAGGCTCACTGTGATCTTAACGGGGTCTCGGTGCACGTCCACAGCCTTGGGATGTATAAAAAGGGGATCGGAAAGGAGAGAGGAGGTGCTGAGCTCGATGCTGTCCTCACGTGGGGACAGACCCACTGTGAGTCCCCAAATGGAGACCCCGGTGCCTGGGATGAGCTCCTGGGCATCTCTCGGTGCCTCCCCATCCTTCGTCACGTTTCGTTCTCGGGGCAGAGGCAGGAGGGAGCGCAAGCATCGTGCAGGTAATGGGCTCCTCCATATTTCACCTCCCAGTTAAATAGCCTGCGCCGGAGCCTAACTGGCCTCCCCGCGCTAATTGTCAGCGAGCGCACCAATGCAAACCATTCCAATCGAGTGCTAATTTAATTAGAAAGCACCCATTTTAGTTAATTTGTTCGAGAAGATCACGGAAAACTCCTGGAGAGAACAGATGTTCCCCTCTCCCCCGATGAACATTCAGGGGTTTGTAAATGGCTCCACTCAGCCTTGTTTAGGAGAGAAAAGAGGATTTTATAGCTGCAAACGACCCTTTCTGTAAACATTTTACAGCTCTCTGCACGTTTGAGTGACGATAAACCCCTAGCAACTCGGCGGGCTGCAAATTTGCGACCATACGGCTATCATTTTATTGTCATATTTCACGGTCGTAACGTTAATGGAAGATGCTCGCTACAGTCTTTTTTAACGGCTCCGCTGAGCACGCTCAAAAACGCTTTGGCTTCGGAGGAATTCATCGAGGTGCGGCGCTTCCAGTTTTGTTTACAGCTTTCACTTCTGGAGGAATCACTCGGAGAACACAAATCCTCGCCGCCGCCCTCCCTGCCCGAACCCGCGCCGTGCTCGCTGCCGCCGGGGCTGATCCCGATCCCGTTTCGCCCTGCTGCGACCCCACGGGGCTGGACCCCGGTGTGAACATCTCCTGCTCCCAGCCCACATTTGGGGCTGGTTCCCCCATGCAAATCCTGGTGGTGGGATGCCTTGTGGAGGGTCTCCACCACCTGCAGCATCATCTTCAACGCTGCTCCTGCTGTTTGCCCCAAATCTCTGCGTTTTTGACGGCAGATGAGAGCCAGCCCTTTGGGTTGACGTGGCAAAAAATGCCCCGAAACCCTACAGAAAGCATCTTTGGGGCTGGTGATGGAAGGCTCGGGTGCGAGGGGGGTGTCCCAGGTTGCCAGCGTCCTGCCAGCGTTGACCCCAGCAGGACCAAGTCGTTTGATCCCCTTATAGGGTCTGGTTATCCATTATCGTGGATAAAATACCAGGAACTGTCTTTTTAGCGTTGTCCCAAGCATCTCCTCGTGGTCCAACCCTCTTGGTGGCCTCCACTCGCTCCAGTACGTCCCCATCTTTCTGTACTGGGGACCCTGAGGGCTCCAGGTAGATTTCAAAGAGGTTTTTACAGCGCCAGAAAAACCCCAAAAAACACCACTAATGAAACGTTTATTGCACACCTTAGCGCTGAACTTGGACTTCTTCATGATAAAGCTGAAGCTTTTTGTTTACCCAGGGAAACAATTTTTATGCCCTTGCTTGTATCGATCCGTTATTCCGTGGGAACTTCCACCCAGGGTCTGGCTCCTCCTGCAGCTACCGAAGGCAGCAATTATTTGAGGGCAGGTAGTTGAAGAACGCAATTCCCCGTTAACCTGCGCTTCTTCGGCCAAAAAATAAACAAATAACCAGTTCTTTGGCCAAAAAAAAAAATGACCAAAAAAAAACCAACCAGTTTTCTCTCTTCCATCCCAGTTACCTCCAGGATTTTTCTGGGGATCTGAGTCCTGGCTGGTGGCGGCGCAGAGATCTTGGCCCCCTGGTGGGGGTCATTGCCCCTTTTTGGAAGGACCTTGGCCATGGGGAAGTGATGAGGCAGTGGCCGTACATCTGGTCTGCTTCTGTGGCTTCTTCTTTGGTTGGGGCCACCTCCGTGGTCTCTTCTTTGGGTGGGATCATCTCCCAAAACGGGCTTTGCCTCTCCTGCTAACAACTCCCCAAATCTTTGGGCAATAACTCCCCAAATCTTTGCTCTACCCCTGCTTAGGGGCAAGAAACTCAACAAGAAACTCAAACCAGTGGATCATCTAATAGGGGACATGGGATGGAGAACAGTGAGTTGGCTCAGGACACCTCATGGACACCAAAGCACGCACCTGGCGTGGTCCTCCACCAGTTTGGGAGAGGTGAGGAGACCAATGGAGAGCCAAGGAGAGGTTTTGACCCCACGGAATGGCTCACCTCCTTTCTTTGGGGTCTTCTGCTCCGGTAGGATAACTTAAGAGGGTCTGGATGGTGAGCTGAGCATGAGCAGGAGAACCCACCTTCCTTCCTTCTGCTGCTTATCTCGTGGTTATCATCCAGCAAGGCTCTGGGGGAGCTCAGACCTTCGTGGGACCTTCCTGGATCTTCTCCTGGCACTTAGCAGATCTCCCCCGTGACGGTGAGCGGCGCGATGCTGCTGTGCACACCCGGTTCTCCTGCTCCTCACCAGCCCCGGGCTGCTGCACGCCCCGTCGGGCAGGCAGTTTAATTAGAGAGCCTCCAAATTCTTTCATAACTGAATTAACAAACCTCTAACCTAATTGCTTGCCTCATGCCAAATGGATCGAGCTGCAGGTAGCGAGCTTTCCCGGTAACGTGCCGGCTCTCCTCGGGTCCTTAGCAATCCCATCTCCTCCTCCCGAACCAGCAGGTGCTGGGTTTGGGGACCCAAAACCACTGAGGGTTTGGGGGCTGCTTGAGGGTGGTCCCCGCATCAGGAGAGCCTTGGGTTGTTCTCCTCCATCCTGTTTTATCCGGGTGCTGGTTTCAGGAGTCCGTCTCCTGGTCCTGGGTGCTCCCAGCCTGGACAGACAGCTGAGATGGAAGGTCCAAGAGTTAAGAAACTCCACTGATGTTTATTTAATTCCCTTCTTGCAAAGCGGCCAATTTATTCGAAACTTCCAGTAAAGCTGATGAGCGCCGTGACTTTTTTCTAATTGGGCTCTCCGTCTGAATCAGAATCGCCCTTTCTCATCCCACACTTGAAAAAAAAAAAACCCTTTCTGATTCACTCCCTGCCCGCACCTCGCTGCCTGCACGTTTCCAATCCTCTTTCCTTATCGATTGATTGGCAGGCGAGGTTCAGACCTGCCAAGTCTCTCTTGTTTTCCGGGACTGAAATCTGCTCTTTCCATATTAATTTTCTACCCGTTTTTTAGGGTCTCATCCTCCTGGGACTGAGGGTCTGGAGACCAGGGCTTTCAGACTTTGCTTAGGATTTCTGAAGACCCTTCTCGTTCGGGCTGCCACTTGGAACCCCTGTCATGCCCCCCCTGAATTATTTAATGACCCGAAAGCTGGAGATGGAAGAACCCTTGACGATGATGAGATGATGAAATCCCATCTCCTTCAGCTTGGCAGGATAGGGCAGATGTTCACCATACCCAACCGTACCCAAACCACCAGATGATTCCTCATCATTGTGGTGCCCGTGACCTACCAAAACTCCTCCAGCACTGCTGTAGCTCGTGTCTGGTTCACAAACCTTACATTTCAAAGCTTGGGTCCCCTTTGGGGATGGAGGATTTAGGGTCTCAGCCTGCTCTCCGCACCGAAATGCTGCTGGTTTTTCGGGTGCACCTCTCTGCGTGAAGTGCTCCTGCCCGACGCAATAATTTCTTCCCTCCTCCACACTTTCGCTGCATGCAGAGGCACGGAAAATCACTCTGTGTTTTGTAGGGGTTGGGAAGCAGCCCCGGTGTTGTCTTTGAGGATAAAAACTTGATATTAGGTGGCAGGAGAGGGCCCTCTCCTGCCCAGGCACCGTCTAGCTAAATTAAAAACGTGAGGAGGAGTGGAGAAAGTTGGAGAGTGCTGCAGATGCCCCTCGGGAAACCATCAAAACCCCCCAGCAAGCTGCTTTTTTCCATCTGAAAACCCGTTTCTTGGAAATTCTGGGGCTTAGCCCTTTGCTGCCGGCCTTTCTATCCCTGCTTTTGTCCTTGGGCTTTGCAAAAAAGGAAAAAAAAAAAAAAAAAAAGGCCTCCCTCAGCCCAAGTTCCTCCGGAGCTGACTCAGCGGCAGGAAAAAAACTGCTCCGGAGGCAGCTTCAGCCTCCGGGCTCCCCTCAAAAAAAAAAGAAAAAGCAGAAAAAGGGTATTTATCCTGGAAGAGTGAAAAAAATACACGTGGGATTTGGGGGAGAAAGGCAGGAATTTCTCCACCTGGGCCGTGCATGGGCAGGGAGGTGCCGGGATGCGCCGCGGCACCCCGAGCATCCCCTTCGCTCCCCGCCGCTCCCGTCTGAGTATCTGGGAGGCTGACGAAGCGCGGCTCTCCTGCTAATTGCAGCCCTCTCGTTAGCCTGGTCTCGGAGAGGAGGCATCCCTACACCAGCCAGCTTTCTGGCGAGGTTTTGATTGGAGGAATTTGGAAAATCGTTAGCGAGCTTTTGCCGTGCTCTCCATCTTCCCCGCATCCCATCGCTTCGGGATTTGGGCACCTTCCAGCGGCTGCACGGTCCCCGTGGATGCAGGACACCTCCTGGCACCATCCTTTACCCCAGCTGCTTCCCAGCCTCACAAATCGGGGGAAAAAAATCATTTTTCAGCACTCAACATCAAGCAGGGAGGGGATTTGGGGACGGAGAGCAAAGCCACCTCCTTTTGTCCCCCGTTCCGGGGGATTCCCCGCTGGCAGCGTCCCTTCAAATCCCCTAAAACTCCCCCGTCCCATTCTCCCCCTTCCCTCGGCATCTGGCTGAAGCGGATTTTGTCTCACTTGGTGGGTGCAGCTGGAGCCGCTCAGCGAGGATGCGTCTGGGGGAAGGCCGGGTTTTATTGAAAAATCTAATGGTGCCACCTGAAGCGTGATTTACTGCCGTGTCCACTCCTCGGACTCGATAATATATTTCTATTAGATTTCCTCCTTTCACTCCCTTCTCCCGGCGAAGAGTGGCAAGTTTCTCCGTCTGCCTGACACCTTCTTCGGCTTAGGCAAAATAAATGTTGATTTTCATCAGAAGTAAGAGCGCTGGAAGTCCTAATTCTCCGGCGAGGCTGACAAGCTCAGCAAAAGCGCCTCGGCTCCGCGCGGAGGGCTCGTGCTCCAGCCCCGCGCCTCTCCTCGGGAGCGCTTCAATCATCGTAATGAAAAAGGGGCTTCTTAGCCCGGCTTTCGCTAACTAGAAATGATATACCTGGGTTCCTGGAAGATGGATTGTGTCGCTCCCGAAACGCAGGGGGGGGGTGGAAGGGAGGGAGGGAGGGAAGGGAGGGAAGGAGCGGAAGGCGCGCGAGATGCGCCCCGAGATTGATCGCGCCATTTGCAGGATCCGCCGTGCGCAGAGGCAGAAAATGGAGTTGGGTTTGTGGGGCCGACGGCGTGGCGAGGTCCCCCCCGGCCCCTTTCCACGGGCAGCATCTCCTCTACCTGAAATCGGAGGTGAGAAACCGGCCCCGATTCACCTGGCTGCCCTTTTTACAACCCACCCTGGTTTTTTATTCCGTCACCGCCGCCGCGTCTTTCCACCCTCGTGGTGATTTTTTAGATTAAGACTTTAAAAACCAGAGCTCAGCTCCATGAATAGGATAGAACAGAATTCTATAATTGTGGGATTTTAGGAAAATCAGAGCTCGGCTCTGTGCAACCTCATACAGGAGACGGGGAGTTAATTGTGGTCGATGTAGGAATCAGCTTCGGGTTTGTTTCTTTTCTTTTTTTTCTTCCTCTCCCCCCAAAGAAATCTCGATTTCTCCTTCCGTAACAATATTTGCTTTGAATTGCAGAGCGTGGGCTCTCGTGCCGCTTGTAGGAAAACGAGCTAAGGAAGTTTCTTCGGGGGAATTGAGCCGTTTGTAGGGTTCCCCTCGCACTGGGGCTGCAATCCTCGCGGGGCAGCGATGGGGAGATGCTGGTCATCCCCTATCAGGCTGCTTGGGCAGCAACCCCGCTCCTCTGCTACCACTTCCCATGGGATTATAGTGCCCATATCCCCAATTTTAGGGTTTCTGGGGTCACCTGGAAAATCGGCAGAGCCCTGAGAGGCTCGGCGGGGTGCGGGTGGCTCGCGCCGCCGCTCCTCGAACCGCATTAGGGTGACTGATGGCCGCGGCCGTCGCGGCTGCTCTGCAGCCCTCTGATGTATGGGTGTTATATTAAGGGTGGAAAGGTGCTAAATGAGCCCTCTTTATTTTACATAAATTAGCTCCGGAGCCATGTATCACTGCCACGGCGCCCGGCAAGTTTGGTTACCCAAGTTTCGAAGGGAAGAAGAGCTCGGCCGACGTGACCCGACGCTTCCCCGCCGTGGGGACGTGGTGCTCGTGGGCTTCCCGGTGCTCGGATTGGCTTGGGGACACCCCTTTTGTAGGATTTCTGCAACGGGGGTGCTTTGGATGGCCAAAGAGATTAACAGGGGTCAAACCAAACCCCGTTGTGTGCTGCTTATTCTCCAGTTTTATGACCAAAACGCTTGGATGAGGTTTGGGCTGGGTCCTCTCCGTCTCCTCCTCTCTGCTCTCCTCCTCCTAAAATCCCAAATGAGAAGGGACTTCTCCGGGTGGAGAACTTGGTGAAGTTTGGGCTCTGTAGGGGCATCTGGGACCCTTTTATAGGGGCAGCGGGCAGGGTTTGCTTTCCTCCTCTCCCATCCCGCGTTGCTCCTTTGCTTCCAGCTGTTCCTCGCATCTGGCGGGCACCCAAAAAAGCGTTTTTTTCCCCTGCTTTTTCCAAGGGCTGGATGGGAAACGGCGCCGGGGGGACCCAGCCCCCGGGGGACTCCCTCTGGGAGCAGGGCAGCAGCTGGAAGCCGAGAGCGGAAAGTCCCCGTGAAAACCAAAGCGGGCGTAAATCCCCCCCGGGGGAGGAAGCTTCGCCTTCTCCACCTCCTCCCCGCTCTGAAACACCAAAAAATCCTCGCCCAGAGCACCTGGAGGGGGGATGCTCGGGGTGGCTGAGCTTTCACCCCCCCAAAAAAAATCTCAGCGTCCTCGGGACGGGGCCTGGCTGCCAGAAGCAGCGCCGTTCCCAAGCGAATTCCCAAATCCTCCTGGCCTCGAGGCACCAGAATTGGGATTTGCCACGGCCTCGTCACCTCCAGGTGGCAAAAACCCATCGGTTCTGCACCCCCCCAACCCCCCTGGGTGGGTTTTGGTTCTCATTTTGCCCTCTGCTGCCTCGGATTTGGTGATGGGCGGCTCGGATGCGTGCTCTGGGTGCCTGGGCAGGTTGTGACACCCACCTTATGTTGCAATAACCTTTTTTTTCCCCATAACTTCAGGATTTTGCAACCGATTCAGTATTCTGTGATGGGGAAGGGACCTGTGCACATCATCCCTTGCTGGGGGCTGAGGATGCTCGGAGGGGTTTGGGGAAGCTGCAAGCTCCATCCCAGCCACCACAAAACATCTGGCGGGGAAACACGGCCCCAGGAGAGGGGACAAATCCCCACCAGGAGGCTGGGGACATTTTTGGGGAGCACAACCAGGCTGAGCACCACGGGGGGACACTCGTGTCCTCGAGGCTGGGCTGGCAGGGCCATGGTGGAGCAGAAAATCCTCGCCGGAGCCAATTTCAGCTGCGCTCTCAGTTTCGGGGGCACGGGCACCTTTGAGGGAGGAGAGGTGGATGACATTCTCCCGATTTCTCCCTTTTTTTTTTTCCTCCCAGCTGGCACCAAGTGGAAAAGGACCTTGTTGAGGGCGGCCTCGCGGGACCCCGAAAACGCCTCTCAGGAGGAAGGTGGTGGCAGAGGTGAGCTTATCCCCCTCCGGAGGTGGAGCACGAAGCCAGGGCGCCGTGGGACGCCTTCCACCTTTTTTTTTCTTTCTTTCCTCCTTCCAGGTAAAAAACTGCAGATCAAGCCCCGGCTGTGAGCGTTGTCCCCGCGGCAGCCGACCAGCTCAGGAAAAGCCAAAACCAGGCTTCATCGCCTGGCACCTACCTCAGGACCCCGTGCCGGGACGTGGCACCCCCTTTTTTGCGTTGAGTTTTGGGATGTGGTTTGGCCAGCGAGCCCGGCAGCGGCGCGGAGGGAGCGGCGCCCAGTCCGCGTGGCTCAGGGAGGTGGTTTTGTTGAAGCTGTTTGGTTTCTTATTATTTTATTTTCCCAATAAATTCTCTTTTAAGGTGGTTTATTTAAGGCTGAAGGGCACGCGGGCGCTGCTCGGATGCGGGACCCGAGTGCCCTGCGGTCGTCCACGGCCACGTGCCCGCCTCCAGGTTTGGGACAACGAGCCTGATGGTCTCAAGTCATCGTGGTGAGATGTAGCAGGGCGTAAAGCCCCCGCCTGGCTCGGCTTTCCCAAAATCACAGCCCACCTGCATCCATCCTGCTCCGTCCCTTCTCTTTAGGAGTGTTTGGAGCGGAGCCACGAGCCAGGCATCACCGTGGGCCAATTCCCTCGCAGCACGCCCGTCCCAGCGGGGTTTTTGCTCTTTTGGAAGACCCCAACCAGCTCTTTTTGGGGTCTTTGGGAATCCGGACGGGAGCAAAGCAAACCTCCAGGCTGGTAGGAAATAACCCCGGGACCGCAGCTGCTCCGCGCATCGTGGGCGCATCCTAAATGTCGAGCCGTGGTCCCTGCTGCGGTGTGGATCTAATATCTCACGGCGTGGGTGTGATGAGCTGTGCAAATCTCAGCTCCTCGCGGCCGCTTGCTGGCCAGCCAGTGCTGTGGGGCTTTTTTTTGCATCCGTGGGTTCAATTTCAGCCCCAAATTCACTTTGCTTTCAGCCTCTCAGGTGCGATTTTGAGGACGGGGAGGCAGGATTTGCCCACCCGCTGTCCCGAAACAGCAGCCTCCGGGGGCAAACTCGATCTAGGAGCCCTTTGGGGAAGAGGCAGAGCTGCACAAAGCAGGGCTGCGTGCCCCGTGGGGACATTTTCCTGGCTCTGCCTGCCTGTGCCAAAATATTTGTGCACCAACCCCCTTTTTGCTCGCTCCCCACGTGCGCAGCGCCCTTCACCCTGCTGCTGGCAGAGCTCGGCCGTTTTCTTTACACCCCTGAGCCCCTCCTCGGCGTTTCCAACCCGGAGCCAGCTCCAGCAGGCACGGGGGGGTGAGCTCAGGGGGTGCTCGGTGTCCCCGGGGAGCTGGCACCCAGCTGGGCTCGGCCGTGGGGTGGGCGACGAAGCCACCGCGCCGCAGCGGGCTCAGCTGCAACCGCGGCTCCGGCGAGGCTGACGGCTGCGTTTTCACCCCCTCCACGATCCCAAAGGGGGGGGTTCACATCCCCGAACGAGCTGGGTGAGTGCACCCCACGGACATGGGGTTGTCGTTACCCCGTCCATACCCTGCCTGGTTCCTTTTTGGGGTCGTGGGATTTATGGCACGCAGAGCCCCCCCCCCCCCTCCCCAAATCCCGGTCATGTTTCGCCCCAAGTGCCTGGCGCACGGCTCGGGGCATGGCAGGCCACCGAGGGTCCTATTAATTAATTAATGCCTGTCACCTCCCTGGGTTCCTCGTTATGGGCAGCCAGGGGGTTTAATGCCACGTGGAGGCGAGCTGGGGGTGGCCGTGTCCCCAGCATCCCCCCCCCGGTGTCCCCCCTCCTCGGTGCGGCGGGCAGCGCACGGCGTGTGTACGGAGCTCTCCTCGCCCCGAGCTGTTTTTAATAAAGATGTCACCCCCCCCCCCTCCCCACCTCGTTACCTCCATGTCTTTTATTAACCTGTGCGTTTTGATATTTAAATAAAGGAGTTCCTGCCTCGAAAACAGCGCTCGTCTTTCAGTGGAGTCTCGTGGTGGTGGTGGGGGGGGGGGGTGAAATGGGCACAAATCCCCCTCCTGGCAGAGGGGCTGCACCCCCAAAACCCAAATCTTCCAGCGTTTGGTTTTTAAATTGGCTGAAAAAACCTCCAGGAGGGGTTGGCCAGGGAAAGGTGTTTTAATTTTTCCCGTTTTCTAAAAAAAAAAAGGCATTTTTTACATGTGCCCGGTGATGCTTTCTGGCATCGAGTCAAAAACCTAAATTCACCCAAAATCACCCTGGAGGAGACGGCGAAGTCCCTGGGGGTGGCCGGCGAGGGGTGACAGTGGCCGAGGAGCTTTGGCAGCTCCGGTACCATCCCCAGCCCAGGGGCACGAGGCTGCAGCCCCCGTTACCGAGCAGGCTAACGAGGATTAAAGCTCGCACCAAAATAATTAAGGCTCCGAAATCCCCGGCTCTGCCGCCCACCGGCGCATTCCCGGGGAATATTTTAATTTATTGCCAGCTGCTGCGGGGTGATTGATTTCCGAAAAGGGATAAACGCAGCCCCCGGAGGGGTGTCACCGAGCCCTGGTGGGTTTTTTGCCCCCTCAAAGCAGCCCCGATGGCTTGGCGATGGGCACAGGGTGGCCAAAGGTGCCGCGCGAGCCCCACAAGGGACAAATCCCAGGGGACAGCAGCTCCTTGGCAGCGGAGGGGGCCCCGGGGGGGGGACACACACGCACGCACGGGGCTGTGTTTTTGCAGGGCACACCGTAAACATTTCCTGGAAATCCCTCCCGTGTGGGCCAGGGCTGCTGGCACAGCTCTTGGTCCCCTGCCGGGGAAGCAGGTGCCGGGGAAGCGTCGCCCTCGGGGTGGCCGTCCCCTTAGTCCCATCCCAAAGGTGGGGGGCACAACTCTGGGCAATTTTATCCCCCACCGGGACAAAGTTGACACTAAGGGATCATTTTTAATCCTCCCTAGGGGCTGGAGCCAAGCGAGGGGACGAGCACCGAGACGGTGCCACCAGCCCTACAGTGGGGCACCCCGCGTTACCCCAATGGGGACGGCCACCTCGTTGTCCCCACGATGGCCACCCAGGGCCACCAGCCAGCACCCCCCCCTTCTGGTTTCACACCCAGGGAAACCGAGGCAGCACCCGTATGGGATCGAGGCACCCGGTCCCGCTCCGAGGGTTAAAGGATCGCCCGAGCTGCCCGCTCTAAAAGCACGGGGTGACGCCACCCCGCTGCCATCCCATAGCCTCCAACCTGGTTATGTCACTCGACCGCCCGCGAGTAAACTTAGATGACCGAGCTGCTCGGCGTGGCGGGGAGGGACGGGGGACGGGGACATGCCACGGGGCCCTCGGCCGCCCCACTGTACCCGGCCGCCCCGCTAAAAATACCCCCCAAAGAGGGCAAGCGACGACGGCCCCGCTTGGAGCCCGGCCCGGCCCTAATCCCTCCGTGGCTCTTGGCCACCGTGGGCGGCTGCTGCTAACGTGGTGGCCCCTGCGGGAAGGGAGCCCAAAATTTTGGGTGCCCCGAGGGTGTCCCAAGGGTGCCACGGGGCCGTGGTGGCACGGCAGTGGGGTGGTGGCACCCACGGGGTCCCCACATCCTACAGGCGCCGCCTTTGGGGTCACTAATGGGCTGCAAAATCTGCTTATAATTTTTTTTTGGGTGTTTTTCCCCTTTTTGGGAGTTTAAGGTAGAGGGGCACGTGCATGGTTTCATTCCCTGCGTTTTCCAAGCTGGAGGAGCAGCATTTTTATTTTTTATTTTTTTTATTTTTTTATTTTTTTGCTACAAAATGGAGAAAAAGTGGTTAAAATCCCCCCACAAAAATAAATAAATAATTTATTTTATTTTATTTTATTTTTTTTGTACTCCCTGGCTCGGTTTTCTTCGGGTTTTCCCCCAGATTTTCCCTCTCCAGCCTCACCTCTGCCTGTAACCGTGTCCCCCCTCCCGGGGTTGGGACAAAGCCTCCACCCCCCCCACCTCTGTTTTATTTTGGTAGAAGGAGGATGGGGAAGGGGACGAAAAGCACCCAGCCCCCCCCCCCGATTTTATTTATCCCTGCTGTTTCAGGATAAAGGGTTTTTCCTCCTTCTTCCCTCTCCCTTTCCCTAGGAAAAAAAAAAAAAAGGAAAATAAAAAAAAAGAAAAAAAAAAAAAAAGGAAAAAAAAAAAAAAGAAAAAAAGAAAAAAAAAGAAAAAAAAAGAAAAAAAAAAGGAAAAAAAAAAAGAAAAAAAATAAAAAACCCTTTTTGCATGAATACAGCCCAAAACAGTCCTTGCTTCTAACCGGGCAGGGCCCTATCCCAAAGGGACCGAGTGGATATCGGGGTGCTGGGGGCACAAGGATGGAGGGGACCCCATGGGACGAAGCCTTGGGGTCCGGCTGGACTGGTTGGGAGCTGGCGGCCCCGTGCCTCAGTTTCCCCCAGTCCCCTGGTTGTGGGGAGCCCCGGAGACCCCCGTCCCTCGCCCCGCAGCCCCCGTTCCCACCCTGACCCCAAACCCTGCAGCCCCCCCGTCCTTCCCCAAGCGGCCTCGTCCCCTCCGTGCTGCAGCCTCGGCAGCCACGAGGTGGCAGGGCTCGGAGCCTCGGGGCCGCATCCAGCCCAGGACCACGGCCTGTAGGGTGCTCAGCACCCCGGCACCCCGATACCCCGGCACCCCAACACCCCAGTACCCCCGCACCCCAATACCTTGACACCCCGACACCCCAGAACCCCAATACATCGACACCCCAACACTCCAGAACCCCAATAACCCGACAGCCCAGCACCCCAACACGCCAGTACCCCAATACCCTAACACCCCGGTACCCCGACACCCCAGCACCCCAATACCCCGACACCCCAATACCCTAATACCCTGACACCCTGACACCCCAAAACCCCAACACCCCACTACGCCGACACCCCAGCACCCCAATACCTCAACACCCCAATACCTCAACACCTCAACACCTTGACTCCCCAACACCCCAATACATCGACACCCCAACTCCCCAACACTCCAGCACCCCAATACCTCGACACCCCAGCACCCTAATACCCCAACACCTGGGTACCCCAGTACTCTGACACCCCAGTACCCCAACACCCCAATACCTCAACACCCCAGTACCCCAACACCCTGACACCCCAACACCCCAGTACCCCAGTACCCCAACACCCAAGCACCCCAACACCCTGACACCCCGGTACCCCAATACCCCAACACCCTGACACCCCAACACCCCAGCACCCCAGAACCCTGACACCCCAGTACCCTGACACCCCAATACCCCAACACCTCAGTACCCCAACACCCTGACACCCCAGTACCCTGACATCCTAACACCCCAACACCCCAGTACCCTGACACCCCAATACCCCAGCACCCCAACACCCCAGTACCCTGACACCCCAGCACCCCAATACCCCAGCACCCTAACACCCCAACACCTCAGTACCCCAACACCCCAGTACCCCAATACCCTAACATCCCAACACCCCAATACCCCAATACCCTAACATCCCAACACCCCAATACCACAGTACCCCGACACCCCAACACCCCAGTACCCCGACACCCCAACACCCCAATGGGGGGATCCCATAACCCACATGTCCCTTTCCCCCGTTGCCCTATCCTAAGGTGCCGTCCCACCTCAGAGCTGCGTTTTGCTGCGTTTCACCTGGATTTTACCGTTTTCCCCCCAATTTGATGGCCTCGAGCTGCCTCGTGCGAAATTCCCACCCATGAGGCGGCCCCAAAAATGGGTCCGGCACCCGCTGGGGGAACCCAAAGGCGCTGGGGGCGCCTCCAGCAGGTGCCGGTGGTCCCCGGGCACTAAGACTTTATAGGAATGGATTAAAAAAAAAGGTGAAAAAAGCAAAAAAAGGGATCGGGGAGGTTTGGGAAGGATGCTGGGTGCTCGCAGGGCTGGGAAAAGTGGGGTGGGGAAGGGGCTGCGCCCAGCTTTGGGGCCTGGTACCCACTGGGATGGGACGGGATAGGGCGGGAGGTGGTGGCCCTATAGGGAGAGGTGTCCTGGAGGCGGGCGCGCGATTTGGGGTGAATAACCCCAATTTTGGGGTTTTCCTGTCCTTTTTGGAGGACGGAGCGGTTTATTTCAGTAGAAATCTGATAATCGCTGCTCTCGCGGAGCTGCGGGGCTGCAGCCCCGTGATGGGACCGGGGGGGGGGGGTGTCCCCAAAAGGCTCCCCAAAGGGGGGGGGGGTCCCCAATTTCCAGCGCCGCGCTGATTGACAGCCGGCCCGGGGGCGTTGCCATGGGGATATGCTAATGAGCCCGCGCATCCTCCCCTCTGATTGGCTGCGTGGGCTCAGGCCACGCCCCGGGGGGGCGTTCCCAAGCCCCTCTCCCCGTATATAAGGCGGCGGCTCCATTCCGCGCCCGGCAGTGGCAGCGCCGAGCACCGGGGGGGCGGCCCCGGGAGCTTCGCCTCCGGGGGTCTGGGGGAGGGTGGGGGGAAAAAAGGAGGAGGAAGAGGAGGAGGAAAAGGGGCAGAGGAAGGCTCGCAGCAGCCCCGGGGGTGGGGCCGGGGCAGGTGCCAGGGGCTGCAGAAAGGGGGAGGGCAGGACCCTGCCTGCTCCTCGCTATTGGGCTCCGGCCGGAGGCTGGAGAGCGGCCGGTCCCGCACCGCCGGGGCTCCCGTTATCAGGGGACCCCCCCCGGAGGCCAAGCTCCAGAGGAGGAAGAAGAGGAGGAGGAGGAGGAAGAAGAGAGGAGAGCCGTCGGAAGAGGCTCCCGGAGGCCGGCTGAAAGCAGCAGCAACCCAGCCTCGCCGGAGGTTCCCGGAGCGGCGACCTCGGAGGCAGCCGGCGGAGGACGAAAAGCCTCGGAGGAGGCTGCCGGAGCCCGGTTGAAAGCAGCGGGGGAGCCCCGAGGAGTCCCCCCCGAGGCCGGCCTCAGCTCGGAGGGGCTGCCCGCCCGGCCTCAGCTCGGAGGCTGCCGGCGGAGCCCAGCCTCGCCGGGGGCTCCTTTCTCTCTGCCTCCACTTCGGAGCCTCCACCGTCGGATCCAAGCCTCGTCGGGGGCTCCCCTCTCTCTCCGTCCCTTCTCCGGAGCCTCCTCATCCTCGCCGGAGGCTTCCCGATCCCTCCCGTCGGAGGGAGGCCGCCGAGCCCCGCGCCGAGCGGTGGTGCCACGGAGGAGGAGGAAGAAGAAGAAGAAAAAAAAGAGGAGGAGGAGGAGGACAGCACCCTTCGGCCTCCCTCCATGGACTGAGATGGCCTCGGAGCTGGCCATGAGCGGCGAGCTGCCCACCAGCCCCCTCGCCATCGAGTACGTCAACGACTTCGACCTGATGAAGTTCGAGGTGAAGAAGGAGCCGGCGGAGGCCGAGAGGCTGTGCCACCGCCTGCCCGCCGGCTCTCTGTCCTCCACCCCTCTCAGCACCCCTTGCTCCTCCGTGCCTTCCTCGCCCAGCTTCTGCGCCCCTAGCCCCGGGGGCCAACCCGCAGCCGGTCCCCCCGCCGCCTCTTTGGGCTCCAAACCCCAGCTGGAGGAGCTCTACTGGATGTCGGGCTACCAGCACCACCTCAACCCCGAAGCTCTCAACCTGACCCCCGAGGACGCGGTGGAGGCGCTGATCGGCGCCCCCCACCACCACCAGCACCACCACCACCCGCCGCAGGGCTACGAGGCTTTCCGCCCCCCAGCTTTCGGCGGCGAGGAGCTGGCGCCGGGCTCCCACCACCACCACCATCACCACCACCACCACCACCACCTGCGGCTGGAGGAGCGTTTTTCCGACGACCAGCTGGTGAGCATGTCGGTGCGGGAGCTCAACCGGCAGCTGCGGGGTTTCAGCAAGGAGGAGGTGATCCGCCTCAAGCAGAAGAGGAGGACCTTGAAGAACCGAGGCTACGCTCAGTCCTGCCGCTACAAGCGGGTCCAGCAGCGGCACATCCTGGAGAACGAGAAGTGCCAGCTCCAGGGGCAGGTGGAGCAGCTCAAGCAGGAGGTGGCCCGCTTGGCCAAGGAGAGGGATCTGTACAAAGAGAAGTACGAGAAGCTGGCGGCCCGGGGGTTCCCCCGGGAGCCATCCCCGGCAGCCGCCCCCAAAGCCGCCGCCGACTTCTTCATGTGAGCCCGGCCCCTTTGGGGAGGGGGGGGGGGGTTTGGGATTGGGATGGGGGGGGAAAAGGTGGGTGGCTCGGGGGTTTTGGGGAGCATCCCCCCATCCCCCCCAGCTCGGTTTGAACCGAAATCCTAGTTTTCTTTCGGAAATACGGGGAGGGGGAGCTGGAAATGGAGTGTCCCCCCCCCCTCCATACCCGCTGGGGGGGCGGCGGACCTGGAGCAGCCTGCATGCGGGACGTGTAGGGCGCGCCCCCCCGGCAGCGCCAGCGCCAGCCCGGTGGCTTCTTTCCCCCCCCCTTCCCCTTCAGCCCTGCGTGCTTAACACCCCCCTCCCAGACCTCCCCCCAAATTATCATTATTTTCGGGGTGTCCCCACGGATCTGCCCGGGGGGGCCCCGGCAGCGCTGCGCCCTGCCCGCACCCCGCGCCGCCCTCCCGGCCGGCGAACCTGAAACCCCCCCCCCTCAACCCCTCTCCCCTTCCTTTAACTTATTCACCCCTGTACATATGTAGAAATTAGTTAGTTTTCTGCCTTTTTTTTTTTTTTTTCTGAGCCTATATTTTGCTTGGTGATTTACGGGGAAAAAAAAAAAAACGACAAAAATCCTTTAAAAAAAAAAAAAAAACACGAGTCTTAAAGTTTGTATGTAATAGCATGCAAATAATATCCGAGTTAATTTAATGATGTTGGGAAGAAGCCGAATGCACTATATACAGGAATCAATTGGGTTAAATAATACTGTTGTTTTATAGAGATTTAAAATTATCTATGCTCTTAAAAAAAATAAAAATAGTGGGGGCGGGGGGGGGGAGAGGTAACAATTTTAGGGTGACCTGAAAGGCAATATAGTAATATATGGACTGCAAACGGTTGGCTGCTATCTCACTATGCACCAGATTTATTTATTAACCCTCGGGAAACGAAATATTATTTTAACCTCGGTGTCGAAGGAAGGAAAGGAAAATGCACATTATTTCTTGCGCAAAAAGAGGAGGAAGAAAAAAAAAAAGAGAATTCGTGCAATTGTGCTTGAAGCGAAAGCGGGGTCGATCCTGCACGGAGGAGCGGGATGTTTTTTTTCTAAAAAAAACAAGTTGCTTATTTAAAAAAGAAAAACCACAAAAAAATAATAATCTTGGGGGGTAAAAAAAAAAAAAAGAAAAAACACAAGGGTTTTGTGGACAAAGCGAGCTTTGGAGCCTGGTGCATTTTAGGTACTGATCGTGCGAAGCGTTTTTAACGACCTGTTGTTTCGATTTGTGACGGTTTTAACGATGTTGCATCAAGATAAAAACTTATATTCAACTAGAGCCTGGGTCGGCTTTTCTCTCAAGCGGGGACCCCCGCAGCCTCGCCTTTCGTTTTGGGATTTCCTTCCTCTTTCCCATTTAGCCCGGTACCGATGCGAACCCTCCCGGGGCGTGGGGGGCTCGGGGAGGGCAAACCCCACGTTCCCCCTGCTCTGCTTTTTGCTTTTCACTTTTCCTGCCTCTCTTTTCCAGCCGGGAACCCACCTTTTCCCCGGCCGATGGGTTCTGGGCTCCCCGGAGACCTCCGTCCCCGTGGCCGCCGAAAAGTCACCTTCGCCCCAGCCCGGGGACTGCGGATCCCGTTGGACCCCAGGCTGCCCGACAGCGAGCCGCTGGCTTGATTTTAAACGGTAATAAAAGGCTTTTTTTTTTTAATTCCCCCCTTTTTGGCTGCTCCCTTCTGAGTTTTGTAATTAAAGGAGAGGGGAAAACTAACAACAAGAAACCAACCCTTTCCCTTCTTCGTTTTTTTGCAAATGTTTTGGGGTTGGCCGGGGAATGTGCGTTCCCGGCGGCTCCGTGCCGCGCTGCTGGAGAGCCCGGGCACGGCCGTGGCCACTTGCTCCCTGCTTTTCCCTGGCTGTTTACGACAAAACCCATGCTCTGAAGTACTTCTGAACTTTTTTGTAGGTATATTTTTCATATTTTTTCCCCTTATTTTTGCCCCAGGGGCTGCGGCAAGTTTCCTCCTGGCTCCCTCTGTAAATCCGCTTCCCGGGGTGGAGAAGCCCCGTGGCGCTGATGCAGCCCCCCTGGGGCCCCTCTGTCCTGCTTTCCCTGGCCTCTTCGGGCTTTTTGGGACCAGAGGTGTTGTTTTTTATTTAGGATTTTTCTTGGGGGAACAGCTCAGCTGCTCTGGGTCAGTCTTACTGAGTTTTTGGGATGGGAGCTGGGAGACACGGAGGGATCCGTGGTCCCGTGCCTGATGCGCCAGGGCTGGGCTGAAAGCTCTGGGGGGAGGACTGTGGGGTTGCCCACCCCTTTTTCTTATTTTTATTTCGAGCCTGGGAAGTTTTTTTTCATCCCCACCCCTGCCTCTGCATCCAGCCCTGCTGCCCTGCTTGGCTTCCATCGGGGCATCGCTTCCTCTCCTCGCTATTTTTTGGGGTGGCTCGCGGCTCCCCGGTGGGGTTCAGCCCGCTTCTCTGCACCACCTCTTCCTCCTGGCGTTCCCCCAATACCCTCCCCTCCTCGGCACGTTTCTGAGAGTGTTCCCAGCCATCCTCTTTGTGACTGAATAAGAAGAGTTTGGGGAGGAGAGGAAGGGGTTTGGGGCCAGCGATTCCCCGCACCGCAGTGGCGCTCGGGGCTGTGTTTGTGCCCCTGGTCCCGGTCACCCTGCTCTGTCCTTGCTCCTCCTGCTCCATCCTTCTCCTCTGTCCCCATCACATCTGTGGGGTTTATGATGCCCCAGCTCTGGTTTTGGGGGAGCTCTGTCCCATAGGGTCTTGTCCTGGGGTCTGCTGTGATGCTCTGCAAACCCCGGAACAGCTGCAAGCGGCTCCTGCCCCCGATGCCTTTCCCTGTCCATTCAGTGCAGTGCGGGCAGCGGTTTGGGGCTGAGCACTCCTGTTTTTTTTTTTTTCCTGTTTTTTTTTTTTTTAACCAACTCCTTGTTTTTTTTGGGAGCAGATCCGTTCCTACATGCCCCATCAGCCCATTTTGGCGATCACAGCATCACCCGCTCCCCTTCATCCCTGACCCTCAGGGCATTTCCCCGACCCATTCTCCTTCCACTACTGTGATTTATTTTTTATTTCACAACCCCTGCTCCCCTCCCACCCCCATTTAAGTTCTTCCAGCGCCTCCTGGAAATCCCCTAAGCAGGGGAAAAGCACCCTGGAAAAGGGCACAGGGTGTTACAGCCTTGTATCAACAGTGGGGACCTGGTCCCCAAGCCACTTTCCTACGTGGGGGACCACGACAGCCCGTGGGGACACTTAAGGGCAGAGTCACTCCTCTTCTTTGCTCATCTCCTGTCCCCTTGCAGCATTGGGGTGCAGGGGGCAGGGACCCCAAGTGTCCCCATCACCCCGACTTGCTCCTGGCACTGCCCCAGCCTTGTAGCTGCTACTGGCAAACAAATAACAAAAAGTAAAGGGGTTCATCCCCAAAAGGGAATTACTTTCTGAATTATTTTCTTGCTGGGGACAGGACTGAACCCCACCTTGCATCGTGCACTGGGGAGAGAGGGGTCCAGGCAATACCTGCTGGTACTTTGGGGTGTTTGGGGTGCAGGATCATGGCTTGCGCAGCACATTGGGGCTGTGTGCGCACTGGCAGCATGTTGTGAGTGTTTGGGGCACATGTTTTGGGATGGAGGTGTGGGGGACTACACGGTTGCAGCGTGTCACGGGAGTGTGCATGAATTTTGGGTTGCTCTGTCCCACTTTTCAGATTTTTCTGCCCATATCACAGCCCTGGAGTGGGGCAACCACTTCTCTTTAACCCCTTTGGGGTCTGCGTGGGGCTGTAGGACCCGGGGCTGTTCCTAAAACACTTCTCAGCTTCATCCTCACCGCTGGCTCGAGCGGCCACGGGCATTGCAGGGCTGGGAAATAACCACAGCCTTCTCCTCCAGCTGGCCCACAGATGGGTTTTGCACCACTCTCCCTGCAGGCAGAAGGGTAGTTTTGGGGGATGCAGCTCCCAAAAGCCGCAGTACCCCGGGGTTCCTCGCCCAACCTCCCAGCACCAAGCGGGTTTCCGCAGAGGGGGCAGAACGAACACCGCACCGGGCCGCTCGATGCGGCATCGCCGGAGCACCCCTGGCTCATCCCTCGTCAATTATTGATGCTAACACTCGGCAGGTTTGCCACCGAGCTGCTGCAGTGTGCTCTGCACAAGCCCCGACATCTTGGTAACATGAGCCCCTGCTACGGCCCTGGGATATTCGGTCATGGCTGGGAGGCTCCTCGGCGCGAATTTGGGGCGGCACGAGCTGGAAAAGTGTGAATTGGGCAAATTTCTTGCAAAAATAAACCCCCGGTGAAAGGAAAGCCCTGGTGGGTTCAGTGCTGGTCTCAGGGCTGGTAGGGTGAGCCGTCCCTGCTGTGGGTTGGAGCGGATATTTTTTGGCTCGGGGTGGGTTTTAGGTTCTGGCTCGGCTGCCGTTTGCCGCTCTCCACACTCTTGGCTCCTTCCTCGGGGCTCCCCTGTCCCCGGGAGCCAAACCCTGCCCTGCTCCCCATAGAAAAATATACCTATAGGTACAGATCACGCTGGAAAAACACAGCTAACCTCCTTCCAACAGCTCATGGGCTCGTTCACTCTGGCATTTGCCCAGCTCGTCCTTGTGGCTGGGATTTACTCCGAGCTCATCGCTTTTGCACCGACATTGCTGGGATCCTCCCGGCTGGATGCCATGCAAGAAATCCCCGTGCACTGTGAACAGGAACACAGCTGGGTTGTGATCCCCCAAAATCCTAGTAATTCTGGGTGTTCTGAGCTCTCACAATTTTTTTTTAAGGCTCTGAGCTTGCGGAGCACTGGCACAGGGAGCTGGGTTTGTGGTCCTGCAGCATCCAACCTCAGGGCATGATCGGCTCTGGGCCCTGGAAATAATAAAAAAAATTCCCCCACATGGCTGGACTGAGAGTGTTAATGGGGAAAGGGCATGGTGGGGGGGGGCTGCTGTGGGAGGGGGGTGTGGGGTGGGATATGGGGGAGGTGGGAGGCAGGATATGGGATATAGGATGCAGGATATGGAACGTGGCACGCAGGAGGTGGGAGGTTGGATGGAAGATATGGGGCAGGTTATGGGACATTGGATGTGGGATGTCACATAGAGCATGCAGAGTGTTGGAAGTGGGATGTGGGATGGCAAATATGGGACTTGGGATATAGCATATGGGGTGGGGGATGTGGGATTTGGGGTATGGGATGCTTTCCTCTAGCAGCCCCCTTGGTGGTTTGAGTGGTACCCATGTCTCTGCCATGGCACCGTGTGTCAGCTGTGGATGATGCCGTGCTGGACCATGAATGAAAAGAGAAGATTTTGGATGCTGGAGCACAAGGAGAGAAGATTTCGGGTGCTGGAGCCTGACACTTCCCTAACGGGACAGGTTCCAGCAAGGGACGCGGTGCCAGTTGTCACCACCACAGCAAGTCGCTCCTGGCACGTTTATTAACAATTTTTGGGAGCTATTACTCCTTATTTCCCATCGCTCCAGGTAGGATTTATAGGATAAACTGATGTGTATCTATGTGAAATAGGATTCCCATGTGCAACAAAATCCTCTGCGGTGTCACCGACCCCAGCGCCTTGTCCCCCACATGCCCTACGCTCCTCACCCAAGCTCCCCAATTAACTCATCAGCTCATTGCCTAATTACACACCTGGAGGAATCCAGAGGCTTCGTGGGTTTTCCCTCCCCCTTTTTCCCTTCCTGGGGAGGGGGGCAGCTCGAGCATACCCCTCCCCAACCCCAGCGCCAGGTTATTTATTCATGTAACAGGCCGGGGTTGGCGCGCAGCTCGGCGCAGCCCTGGCAGCTGTCTGCTCCCTGGGAGCGCGAGCTGTAATTTGCACAAGCAAAAATAAACTAATTGTTATTTTCCATTTACATACGGGGAAGGGAGAAGAGGTGGGGGGAGGCGGCTGGGGGGGGGAGCCTCGCGCCTCCAGCCTCTCCTAGGGGGGCGTGCACTGGGGGCTCTGCTGCCCTCCTGTCCTCATGGACCTCATCCTGCCTGCTCAGGGGTGATGCTGGTGGCCTCAGGGGGTGGTAGCTACGGATTTGGGGGGCTGGACCATCATCTTCCTCGCCGCAGGGACAGGGGATGCTGGTTTTCCCTGGTGGTGAGGTGCGAAGCCCATCTTGGTGCCGGCACAGCCTGGTGGGGGAGGATGGATTAAGGCAAGTTCTGCTGGTGCCAGGCCACTTTCAGGAGCTGTGGTGTATTTTTTGGGATGGTTTTGCTTTGGCTGTGGTGTGTGCAGGTCACAAAGCAGAGCCTGGTTAATGCCAACCAGCAGAGACACAGCAGGAGCACGAGCTGGGTGGATGCTCTGCACGTCCACCACCCCTCTTCTGTCGTAGTGCAGGTCATTTGCTTGCTTTCCGCAGGCTCTTTTTGGGGATTTTTCATGCCCAAACACCTTTCAACCCACTTTCACTTAGTGGTTTAGGCTTTCAGTCAGACACCAGCAGCAAGCTATGGTCCTTGCTCTTAGTGCTCAATTGAATGGGTTGCTGGAGGTCTAAGGATGCCCTGAGACCTTTGAGCCCTTTGACCAATTTCTCAAGCAAGAGCTGCAGAAGGGCAGGGGATGAGGACGAGTCTGATGGATTTTGGCTTGTGATGGCCACAAGCGTGGTGCCAAATGGCCAAGGGGGCTCTGAGCCCTTCACTCTCACAGTTTGGTGGACCCCAAGGACTCCTCAGGCCAGGAAGGATGAAGAGGAGGAAGAGGAGGAAGAGGAGCACACCCATGGTCCCACACCTTGGAGGGCAGCATCCCACCATGCGGTGCAGGAGACCCCTGCCACGCTGGCACATCCCGGGAGCCTTTGTCACAACCCTTTGAATGAGATGTCGCGGGCGTTTAATTCAGATTTACGCCGACAGGTTCTGTCCGTTAATTAAATATCAATTGATTGTTCGGAGAACACTTCCTTGGGTTTATCGCGTTTCTGAGAGACAAATCAAATTGCCATGTCATTAACTTGCAGCTATACAATCCATACATAATTACTGTCTTATTAATACCTTCAAGTTACGAGGAAGTTTTAGGCAATTAATATTTGTGGGATAGTTTGTATCAAGTTAATTCCGTCAGGGTTATGTTAATAATGCGGACATCTAATAAGTTGGATAATTAACGTCTTTCTCGTTAGCATCTTCTCAGATGCCAGTTAAATGTCAGGCCAGCCTTTGTGGCCAGGCTGTATTTAATTAAACATGTTATTACGGGGGGACTCGTGTCTGTTACATGTGAACAGAGCCAGGTCATGAGGCTCCTGCCCTGCCTGGGAGGCTGATGTGAAATGGGATAGGGGCTGGTTTGGGAATGGGATTTAGCGAATGGGATTTAGGGAATGGGATTTAGGGAATGGGATTTAGGGACTCGTCACAAGCTAGGATGCAGGAGGAGGCTTATTATTATTATTTTTTTGCCTTGCAGGAAGGTCATGAAGCTTACCTGGCCAGTGATGGACAATCATTGCTCGGGTTGGTTTGGGTTTAAGGGTTGGTCTTCCAAAAAATTGGCATACAGGCACAGCAGTGTAGGGAAGGGACTGCCTGGCATTGACCCCACGTTGCTCCCCTGTAGTTTTTCATGTTCCTCATCCTTTGAACTGGGGAAAACCACCAGGGAATGTGTGTTTGTACATGGCCACGTGCCCAGGGCTGGGCTGCTGGGACATCTCCACCTCCTGTCATGGACCATCCCCTCAGGAGGGCTTGACTTTGAGATCTTCACCAGGAGATGGCCAAACCCCAGCTGGGCCTGGCTTGCTTTGCCCACAGCTTTCCCCTCCCCGTCACTCATGAATAAAAGATGGACCCTACCTACCTGGCCTCTTTGTCTCTCTGAAATATTCATCAGCTGCTGATTAAGTTTTAAGGAAGGGATGTTGTTGCCCAGGTGCTCGGCCATGCTCCAGCTACCCAGAGGCAGCTGGTTTGGGATGGGAAGAGATTTGATAGGGTTGAGATTTGCCCTTTCTGATTGCTCCAGGAGAGGGTTGGGGAGGATTTTTTGCTCCTGGTAGGATTCCCTGCAAGAAATCCTCATGGGAGCAAGGATTTATTCCTGCCCCAGCACCAACCTGCCAAGGAAAAGCAAAGGGCTAGGGTCATTTCCCAAGATTTTGTGTGTTGATGAGGTTGGGGGAGGTTGGTGGACTGGGGATTTGCTATGTGGGGATTTAAATATAAATAAATCTTATAAAAATAAATAAAAATAATTGGTTTATTTATTCCTGGGACAAGGAGGACCAGGCTGGGCTCAGCTCTCATTTGGAGAGGTGGCTCGAAACACAGTGAATCCCAGCACCTCCAGACCACACTAAGAAGTGCTGAAGACAGGAGGGGAAGAGACACAAGCCACCATGCCCACAGAGGACAGAGATCCCTTGGGTGCCCTGAATAATGTCCTCCATCCCTGGAAAGCGTGGTGGCTGCATAGGTGGCTCCTCTTGACAACAAAACCTTCCTGGGACAGCACTGCCCCATGAATATTTCAGGAGCCAGTGTGGGGCTCCAGAGGGTCTCCAGAGATGGGGCATTAGTGCAGGCTGAGGAAGTACCAGAGAAGTGAAGAAAGCAGTGATGAAAACCAAGAAAAGACTGCCGAGGCCACAAGGTCAGGCATGAAATATTGATGGGGCTGTGTCGTGCTGGAAGGGAGGTGTGGAGACACTGGTGAGGCTGCAGAACCCCAGGCCAGGTCCCCTCTGTGCCCATCTCACAGATGCACACCTGGGAAAGTTTGGGCAGTGGTTAAGGATGTCCAAGATGACTTTTGTAGAAACCAGACCCACCAGGCACCTTATCTGCCAGGTGCTCCTCTCCCAGGATCTGCAAAAGGTGGGACAGGACATGTGGTGGCCCCAGTGTGAGTGATGTGTGGGTCAGATCTTGTAGGAAGCACTGGCTGTGGGGCTGGTGGTGGGTTGGTTGGGTGGGAGGGATGGGCCATGGGATGGAGGTGGTTGAGTTGGAGGGATGGGGAATGGGGTAGAGGTGGTTGATCGGGAAGGATGGGCAATGGGATAGAGGTGGTTGAGTTGGAGGGATGGGCAATGGGATGGAGGTGGTTGAGTTGGAGGGATGGGCAATGGGATGGAGGTGGTTGAGTTGGAGGGATGGGCAATGGGATAGAGGTGGTTGTGGTGCACAGTGCAGTGGAGGTGGGAGGATCAGGCAATGGGATGAAGGAGGCTGAGTGGGATGGTTGGTCAACAGGATGGAGGTGGCTGAGCAGTAGGAACAGGCAATGGGAAGGAGGAGGTTGTGGTGGGAGGGGTGGGAAATGGGACGGAAGAGGTTGGGTAGGAGGAAACCTTCAAGTGGAGACCCCAAATGGGGTCTGTGTCTCCCTTTTCTGGGCCAGCCTAGAAGCAGGGATGGTGCCCATGGGCTCTGTGCCCAGCAGCGAGCCCAAACCCACAACCACAGCCACGTACCAGGACCTTCTTCTTCCTTCCCCGCTGCCCCAACTCCTGCGTGCATCTCCCCAGCCACCCCAAAGACGAGGATCCCAAGCCGGCACCCGACCAGCTCTTCCTAGAAATAACACCCTGTCGAGAGCCGTATTTTCTTACACAAATGATTTCCTTTTTGCCTCGCTGTGAGCTCATTAGCATTCCTAAACGTGCCCGCGTGGATCAATGTGGTGCTGGCCCAAACCACGGCAGTCGATTCCTGCTTGCCAGGAGCTTTTACGGCCCGTCTAATCAGGCAGGGCCCAGCTGACGGCCGCGTCTTTCTCTCGGCTTTTGTTCTCGTATTGGTCACCGCTGATTAATTTCCAATGGGTTAGTTCATCAGAGGAGGAGGCTCTCCGGTTTAATTAGGAACAAGGTAATAGGAATGCGTGCTACACAGCTGTCCAGCGGTGGGGTGTTGCGGGAGTCTCAGCTTTTCTTAAAATAAAGAAAAACTTGGGGGAAAAAAGGTCTCTTTTTGCAAAAAAAAGGTCTTTTTTTTTTTTTTTTTTTTTTTTTGCAAAGCTAGCATCTGGTATGGGAGCTGATGCATAGAGGGCTCCTTTAGCACCTGCCCCAGCCCTCTTCCCCAGTGCAAACTTCTCACTGGGACACCACCAGGGCGGGAGCAACACTTTGCCACGTTTTTTTTTTATGGGAGGGGAGGGTTGGCCCAGCGATGTCCATGCTCCAGATCCCCCGTGCTCACTCCCGTTGGCTCTGCGGGCTCCAGGTCTCCTTGCGAGGAGCTGCCGAGTCAGCAGGCTGCACATCTGCAGCGCGGGATGCGCCGGAGGACGACATTAATCAGCCTTCGCCTCCGGACTTCGGCAGCCGCCCCGCGCTCACAGCTGTGCTGGTGCCCTGGGAAATAAACTCTGCTGTCTCCCCCTTGCTCGCTGGGGGGCTGCACCATGACCCCAGGGGCTTTTGGGGCCGGGGGAGAGATGCCCCAGATAGCTCCTGTGTTGGGAGGGTAGGAATGCTGGAGCCACCTGGGGATGGACCGAGAGGAGGTATCAGGGCTCCAAATCCTCCCTGTGATGCTCAGGGTAGGGGGATAAGATGTGATGGGGGCTTGGGGTGGGGATACCCACACCCTTTGCTGCAAAACTGATGGGGCTTGGGGGTCCTGTGCTGCTCGGCTGTACTCTTGGGCTATTGGATCTGGGAGCTGGAGGAGGCCATGGTTATCGGTCGGATAACGCACTGAATTAATGCCCCAGGCAGCACTGAGCTCGTTATGGGCACTAATGAACCCAGCCTCAGTGGAAATGGGTTGGGATGGGTGGAGAGAAATCACCTCCCACTGAAGATCTCCAAGCCTGGTATTGAAGGAGATCTTGTCCCCGTGCGTCAGTTTCCCTAATTTAATGTGTGTGGGGACGTTGTGGCTTGGCCTGGATAGCTGTGGGTTATATTTTGTTGTCAAAGGGCTTTTTGGGGGCAGGGCCTGCTGTGTGCTTGTGCTCACAACCTCGTTTTCCCTCTCCTGGGTTTCAAACCTCCCTTCCCACACCTGCATCCCAGTGGCTATGGCTCGGGGGGGAGCAGCACTGCCGGGGGGCAGCGGGATGCAGGAGATGGGGACCCTGAGGCCATGGGGACACTTCGGAGCCACTGCTGGCAGCTGGTGTGGACGAGCTGGGTTTTGTTTTTTGTACTGTGCTCCCTTCCCTTTGGGCATCGGCTCTCCATGGGGGTTGGAAGCAGGAGGGATTGGAGGGGGGGGGACGACGACTCGGTGCAGCGTGCGAGCGCTTTGTGTTGTGGTGTAATCAGTACTCACTTATTCTCTTTGATTTTTTTTTTTCTCTCCTTTTTGTTGTTGCTATTTTTCATGTTTCCACCGTGTCGGCAGTTTTCTCCCCCTACTCCCGGCCCCCCTTTCCCTTGTGATAAACCAGAAACCTGAGACCAGGAATCATTCAGGTTGCAAAGGACCATTACTGGGTCACTGGTCCCGTGTTGTGCCATCCTCCAGCCGCTGTTTCCAGGCTGTTAACCCTACACGAGCTGCGAGAGCCACCCTCCGTGCATCCCTCTTGCCCCCAAGCCTGCTCCCTGTCCAAAATCCCCCAGCAAGCCTGAAATCCCCCAGTAGAAAGGCCAAAAGAAAAGCTTTTGGGAAGCTTTTAGCTGAAAAAAAAAAAAAGAAAAAAAAAAAGGAAAAAAAAGGTTTTGTGGACTTTTGGAGGAGACTCTGCAACACCTCCGGATAACATGCACATTTTATTTTCAGGGATTTGGGGTTGGGATGGAGCATTTGAGGATGCTCTGGGAGATTTGTGGGCAGCACTGTGGGATAAACCAGAGCTACAGGGCTACAAGGTCTGGGAAGGATTTTAAGGACAGAGGTGCTCTGGGGGCATTGGTGGTGCTGGGAGCAGCAAATCCTGCTGGGATGCTGGGGACAAACTCGTGGGCACAAAAACACTGGGGGATTTCGGAGCAGGAGGTGGGGCAGAAGACTTTTCAGGGCCAGAGGTGTGAGCAGCTGGGGAGCATCGTGGGCAGGGAGGTGCTTGGGGCTATCAGGATGAGTTCAAGCTGTGGCTATGCAGGGACAGCGGGTGGGATTTGGGGCATTCTGGCAATCTGGGATAGCAGTGGAGATGGTAGGTGTGCTGTCGTTATTGGATGTTATTGATGGAAGGATACAAAAAAAAAAATCTACGCTATTTTCCATTTGGGTCAGGTCAAAATGGACTGTGGAATATTACATATATATATGCAGGTATATATACAGGTACGTATATACAAGGGGAAGAAAATGCAGATTCTTGTTTGTTTGATGGTAAGTTCTATAAAAGACTATTTACTCCCCTCAGCTGGGCATGAGGTCCTGGCTCCTGCCTGGCAGCTTGGGTTTGTTCCCTGGGGTTACTGGCTTTGCTTTCCTGTTCCCACATTTCCTTCACTGACCACCTCATAGGGAGGGTCTGGATATTTTTACCCAGTCCTTTGCTTATTTCTGGGCTGTGGGAGCCCAAGCAACATGTTGAGGCTGCACAGAGAGGGTTTTTGGCAAAGCCTATATAGGCTCACACCCTATAGCTCCTGGACGTATTGCTCTGGCCTCACCCCATCTCTCTGGTCCATGGGCTGGATATGGGCATGAGAAATCATTTCCAGCACAGTGTGGGAACATCAGGATCCCACGGCACATATGATGGAGGGCAGTGAGCTGGGGTCCTGCAGCCACACTAATGCCACTAACACCCATTCCCACTGAGCTGGTCCCATCCCACAGCCCCTTCGTCCCCTCCAGCCTGAGGGGAACAGCCTTTACCACCCCTCCCCGAGGCTGCTAAAGAGAAATATCACGGTGAGGATATGAAGGTGACTGCAAAGGCAAAAAAATTCATCACGGGTAAAGACAGGCTGCCTGTTCCTGCGGTATTTGGGGAGGTGCGTGCTTCTCCTCCTCCTTGTTTGTCACCCCGGGCTACCAGAGCATTAATTCTCAACCTTTTTGATCTTTTCCCCCAAATTCATCAGAGGATGCAGAAAAGTGGATCAGCTCCTAAGCAGTGAGAAAGTTGCTGTTTAAACAGAGATTTTTTTATTTTTTATTTTTCCCTTCTGATGGTGGGTATTTGAGTTCAGTGTGGGTAGACTAAAACCAACACGGAGCTGGTCGCTGAGCAAGTACAAACCTCTGCCCCTCTCACCACGCTCCTTGATGTCATCTTTCCCTTTGCACGGTCCCCAATTCACCACGGATGCTTTCAGGAAATTAAAAAAAAAATGAATCCCCAAACATGTAGAACAAGGCAGAATTACTGATATGATAAGGATGAACCAATATGAGCCGAACCCCAGGGCCCCCGCAGGAACCACAACAAAGATATCCAATTTTCAGGCTTCTTTTGCTCGAGTTGCAAAGTAAATAAAGACTTGGGAAGAGTTCTCATGATTGAATGTCGGCTGCTGGTTTTAAGCAGAAGGCTCCTCAGCACCTCGTGGCGAGACATGCGTCGTGTGGCTGAAGAGTCCCTGGTCACCAGGGCTGTCAGTCAGGCGTCGTCTAACGGTGCTAAATTCACTTAAAAAATAAACACCACACATGCAAAGAAGAAATATTAAAGCAACCAAAAACAAAACCTGGCCGGGATCCACAAAGCAAAGAGCTGAGCAAATTGGGGCAATTGTCAAGGGAGGTCAAATCTGTTGCCTGTCAAGGCTGGCAGTTTCCTCTAGAAAGGACTTGATGCAAATCATCTCCGCGGAACACGCTCGGTACCCAGGGGCGGCTCTGGTTGTCTAATGCGCATCGCTTCCGTGGGGCGAGTTTTGCATACGCAGCCGGGGCCGATTTTACATCACACTGAGCATTTAGCACCGGCTGCTCCCCTCCTGCAGGCTTTGCTGGATGTGTTTTTGTTGGGTTTGATCGCCCTGGGTTTGCAGTCGGGGAGATCTTTCCATACGGATGACCCCACTGGAGTCGGAGCAAGGGCTGGTGGAGCGGGACATGGGTTTGGTGTCTTGTTCTGCACCAGTATGCTGGGGGAAAAAACAGTGAAGTGCTTCAAGACATCATTTCCTACAAAAAGGGGCCATGTAGCTCCTAAGGGGACCTAAAACTAAAGGGTGAGGTGGAATTGTCCAATGTACAAATTCACGGAGTGGGTAAGGTTGAGGTCCATGTGGTCCAGCCCTGCCCAGGACCACGTCCAGGTGGGTTTTGGAGACCTTCAAGGAGGACACTCCACAACCTCTCTGGGTCAGCCTTGCCATGGCATGGTCTAATTTATCACCTCGTGCATTTGCAGCCCTCTAAGCCTTCAGGAGGAGGTGCCCACCATCCAGCATTCCCCCAGTAACTCCTGTTATGGTGATGGAACTGGGGGAAGCATAGGAAGGATCATGGGGAGAGGCAAGGTGAGCTGGGGTTTAAAATGAATTTATGAGCAACATCTACTTTGTTTTCTAGCCCTGTTGCCATTGCAATTTACATCTTGACCCAGCTCCTGGGCTAGCCCTGAGCAGTGCTAGGGCTCTTCATCTGACACCGGAGCAAGAGCCCAGCCCTTGTCCATCTTTTTTTTAGGACGTTTTTTTGGGATGTGCTCCCCACGGTTTTCTTCCTGTTGTGTCCATCACATCTTCTCCTTCTCCTTCCTCCATGAAATAATTAATGCTGCTTTTCACTTTCCTTCCAATCCCCATTTTTTTTTCCACCTCTGCCTCCCCTCTCCCTGCCTAAACGAAGTGCTGTCAGGGCTCTCAACAGCTGCTCCAAACGAGGCGTTTAGAAAGGAAAGCGCCCGAGACGGTGTGCTCTATTAAAATCCTCTGGAAGCTGCTTACAGTACCAGGGACACATCTTAATGCAGGTGATTTCAGAAAGCCAGTGCAAGAGGCAGCATCTCCTACGGAGAGCGAGCAAGGCTTGAAAGCAATCTGCCTGCATCAGCCCGTGCACAAGTCCTCGGAGTTTCTGTCTCGCCGCTGATGTGTGCACGCAGCCTGATGTCGCAGCAGCAAACAAGCCAAAGAGGCATCAAACTGGGAAGCCCACGAGTCCCAGATTTCTTCCAAGCTGACCTTGCTTTCCTGCCTGGGGGATTAGCACGGTGCTGCTGGAGGTGGATTTGCTGGAGGTCTGGTTGTGGGGTGTGCAGATCTCTGCTTGGTGCCGTGGTTGGAGAGTTTTGGGGGATGGCAGGGGTGAAGGATGCAGCCTGGTCTTCCTCCCAGTTATGTCTGTAAGCCCCTGTGCTCACTCATTTGGGGCTGTTCTTGCCCATCTGGTGTGTAAGATTTGCTATTTCTACGCACCACACGGGGCCACTGCCCTGAGAGGTAAGCTGATGACAGAGGTAAACATAAAATTGAATGTGCCATCAGCGGAATTAAAAGCGACCCACTCGAGGTGGAGAAAATTAGAGCCATTAAAAATAGAAGAGAGCCATCAAACCTAAATTTCCTCCTGTCCTTCCAGGAGTCCCTGGTTTTTGGGGAGGCTGCGTAACGCATGGACGGTGCTGCCTGCTCGCTGGTCAGGCAGCCCAGGCTTCGTCTGATGAACCAGGGGCATCTTCCCCTGGGCCAGGCAGCCTGGGTCACCACGTCAGCGCTGCAGCGAGTCACTGGAGGTTCATTCAACCTCAAGTAAATGCCTGGCCGTGTTTGGATGAATGCACCATAAAAACGCCAGCTTTTCTCTCCGGACTGCGAACGAAGCCACAGGTACGCAGCTCAGATGGACACACACGGTGGAGACACCTAAATTTAGGGAAGAGATTAGTGCCTTTTTGCTGAGCCCTTGCTGGTGGTCCTCTCTGGCTTTGGTGGCTGCAACATGGTCTCAGACCCTGTGTTTTGGTGACCTGCAGACTTTTTATTTCCTGGCCTCACAGGTGATGAAGAAGCCCAATTTTTTAAGGCAATAAAATTATTGCTCAGCTCAGCTTGTGCATTGCTCTAAGGCACTGCTTTGGCTCTCAAGTCCTTTGGGCATTTGCTGCCTGTTGAATTCAACCAAATTCCACCCATGCCACCTGTCCTCTGGGTGGAGGTGCCCCAATACTGGTATCAGGGTCCGTGAGCGCCCCAGGCAGCGGGTAGCTGATGGCTGCTGTGTGTGTTGGGCTCAACTTTGTCCTCTGCAACCCTGTGGTCATCATAAGGCTCTGAGTTTTGGTGCTTCACCAGCACTAGCGATATTTGGGCTGATACAGGAGCAGCACCCAGGACTGCCCAGCACTTTGGCTGCCTCTCCGTCCTGATTATTTCATAAGGCAAAGCAAACCACCAGGCATTTGAGATGCTCCGGTACAGCGGCTAAGGCGCTGTGAAGCATTAACACTGATGAGAGCTTTAGCTTGATTAATTCTTTATTATTTTCTTTCAGGCCAGCACTGGGTGGCCAAGCAGGAGCTGAGGTCAATCTCGTGCCAAGGAGACTAACGTGATGGACAGTCCCTCGTGCCATCATATGGAGGAAATACCTCCAGCATTTAGGGCATGGTTTGCTTTCTCCTCTTCCCTTGGCCTCTCTGCTTGAGGTTGCCAACAAGGGTTTGTGTTCACGACCCAGTAATCCATGGGGTGAGTGTGGGATTTCATGCTCTGAGCCCATGGAGAGCTGGTCCAGGGATGCTCCCTGGTGTGGGGTATCTCATCGTTGTTGTAGGGTGGTTTTCTCCTGGGTTAGCTCCGTGGTTTGCTGGATGAGTGTTGGTGCTAGGTGCATGTGGTGGGTTTGATATAGAGGAGGGAGGAACTGCCCCTCCACATGGCAGCCAGGTATTTGGCTCCTCTTCATGGCAAAGCTGTCCCAAGGGACCTGAATGCTCCCAGCTCCATCTCTGCTCCCAGTTCCCATGAGCTGGATTGCTCTGGGGGCACCAAAACACCTTCCTGGGTCACCTACAGCCGCATGAATCATGTTCCCAGGTGGAGGATTCAATCAATCAAAGACTTTTTGCTGGTGTCGACACCTTGTGTTGATGCAGCCACCCTTGGGACCTGCCCTGAGCCTGTCCCTGGGGCAATTTGCACTAAAAATGTAACTTTGGGATTTTCTGAAAGGTTGGAGGGGGCTTCACGGCCCCATTCCTGGAGTTCCTGGATCTGGTTTAGGAAGAGCTTTAAGACAAGTTCCAATGCATTTGGCAAACCAGAGAAATGTGTCAGCCCCAGGGGCTGCAAAAAATCCCCAGAACAACAGCTCTGGCTCCAAATCAGTGCCCTGGGTACAGAGCAGAGAGCAAGGATGCTTCAGACATGGGGCCACGTTAGCTCCTACCCCCCTAGGCACACCCCAGGCTGGTGGGATGCTGGCTACAACACCCCCAGCCTCATCTTCCCTTCTCCAGCCTGTCCTCAGAACCATTTTTTCACCACTTTTCGTGCCACGATCTGCTGGTTTTGTTCCTCTCCTCACGTGGCTCTGTCCTTCTGACCTCTTGCCTCTGACCTGTTGTTCAGCTAATGAGCGTACAATTAGCTCCTGCCCTTCGAGTCTTCGCTTCTGTCAAGATGAAGTGCTGAAAAGGTGCCCAGGGAGGGTTTCTCTGGAGCTTATCTCATCAGTGATGGGCCTGAGATTTTAGCGTAGCAAAGGCCAGAGGTCAGCTCATTGCAGCTGGCCTGAGGGACTGGTTTAGGGGAACATGAATTAGATTTTTGTATAAGGTCTTCTACAAGATGCAAACTGTTTTGCTGTGGATCCATGGGGTGCCAGTGAGGGTAACCACGAGGCACTGGCAAAGGGATTTTTTACTCCTTGTTGTTGTCCAGTCCCTCCAGCTCTTCTCAGCAGAAGTCATGCTGGTTCAAAGAAGGGGAAAAGTCCCCTCTGCTGTTTCTGGTTGAAAAATCCCTCTGATTTTTTATTTTTTTTTTTTCCCTGGGTCATTTCAACACTGATCTGTTCCCTGCTGAATCACACAAGCTCTCACAGAGGATGTAACCAGTTGGAGGAGATGCATTTCCTTCCACTTTGAATAGTAAGAAGGCAGCAGGTTTGGGTCAAAAACCCATCTGGACTCAGAGAGCTCATGCCCTGACCCTGGATTTGTCTTGATGCTCTTTGCTGCACTCCCAGACACTTGGAGGGCTGGTGTTTCAGAGATCTTCTCTACTTTTCTGAGTATGCCTCAGTTGATCTAAAAGATATATTTGAATATATCTATTTAGATATATCTATTATATCTAATATATCTATTTAGAATATCTTTTAGGGTATTGCCTCTCCTTTGAAACCTTGCAGGTCCCCTATCTTCAGGCTGCATTCCTAGCAATATTAGAGAAAGACGGCTCATAGCAATACAGAAATAGCTATAATTGTCCTATTAATCCCTGCATCCCTCTTCCAGCACTGGTGGAACCTTAGGGATGGAGCAGGGCGAGGACAGAGCTGTCCTGCCTTAGATGAGCTCCTTTTGCAGGCAGCTAATCATGATACCTCAAACTGCAGGGGAAAACCCAATGACCCAGAGCTGGCATAGATGCCTCTTGGTCATTTTGGGCTATGGAGAGCCAAGAGCGGTTGCAAAACCTTGCTGAGAAGTTAAACAAGTCCAAACTATGGGGCAAAATCATAAACATATAGATCCAGTGTAACCAGAGCTGGTTTCTCAGCCCAACACAGTAAAAAAGAGTCCAGTTTGGGTTTGTACAAAGGTATGCAAGGATGCTGGCATACAAAATTTGCAGGTTAAGGCAGTTTTTCTCCAGGTTGCTTTGAATCAGGCCAGATCCTCAGCTCAGCCTTGTACGCACAGGCTAGGGGGCCGATGGTGGCAGCATGAAGGAATTTGCAAGAAACTCGACAGGATTATCTGAAACAAGTTGAGCTTGGGGAAAATTTTCAGTCTTTACTTGAAGGCTGGTTTTTGCCTTCCCCATCACTCAGCAGAAAGGGGTCCCGACTGTGGCTGGCTTGGGGTGGGACCTGGAGCCAGATCCCGGTCTCTGAATGCAAGCTCAGCTTGGGAGGAGAGAATCAGAGAGCTGGAAAATGCTAAAGACCCCTTAGATCATCTGCTCCATCCCCAGGAGGGCCGGCAGGATTGTCCCCCCGAGGTGGCTGGGATGGAGACGCCTGCTGTTGCAGGGCTTTCATGGTCTCCTCTGGGAACATCAGCAGAGCCCAGCACATCTCCCTGCCTCCTGTGTATGAAGCTGTGAATTTTCTGCCTCTTGCTTCTAGTTAGAGCAGCCTAACATCCCCCGTTTCCTGGGGGACCTCTGCCCGGCAGGTAAAGGAGACCTTTTTTCAGTACCAACCTGCGAGGGATGGTGATGGGCCTCGGGGTCCCACCAGCCCTGGGGCAGGAGGAGAGGCAGCAATGACAGTCAAGCGATTGGGTAGATGCAAACAAAGAGAAATGGGGCCCAAGGAGGATTGTCCTCACTGAGAATTCCCCTGCTGAAGCATATCAGGCAATTTCATCTCTCCACACTTGCCAGTCTGCGTCCTCCCGGGGCTGGCACCTTTTTTTCCCAAGCTGTGCATGAGCTGAAGCCAGCATTGTCCCACTCCCCATGGGACACCAAAAGCATTTATGCATTTGCTTCTAACCCATGCTGCTAAGGGATGAGGACACGGAGAATTTGTCAGTGTGGAGGGCTAAGAATGGGGACTGGCTCGGGCTGGGGATGATCCAACCCTACAGCCCTACAGGGTTGGGAGCTGGGGGGAGGTTGGGGTGAGAAGGGCTGTGGCTCTCCTGGAGGTCCAGGAAAGATGAGCTCTCTGCAGGAGGGGAGGGAAGAAACCCCCATGGTGGGTGCTGTGCCTGCTGGGGGGCTCGGAGAGCTGTGCAGAACCAGAGGAACGGGGATGAGGTTGTTGGTGCAGCACCCCTGCACCTGGCCTAACACCCAGTGGCCCGTTTTGAGCCATACTGGAGATATTTCAGCAGCCAGCTTACATCTGGCTCTGCCCAGGATTTATTCCTAGTTGCATACAGAGCTGACATGGATCTTTCCAGCAGTGTCCCCACCAGAGGTCCTTCCACCTCGTGTCCCTTGGGATCCAGGTGTTTTCCACCAAAATGGGCCAGGTTTGCATGAGCATTGCTTCATCACAGAAACCACCCTCCTGATCCAGTGCTGAACACAAACCAGCCAAGGCAGTGAAAGCTTCGCTCTTGGAGAATCAAGTTGTTAGAGCTTGGGAAAAAACGCATGCTCCAGAAATAGCCAAGGTGTACTTAGACTGTGAACGTGTGCAATCCAATTTAAATTGTAAAATGTTTAGAGAGCAGGCTGCCGGTGACAAGGACCTGTCCTTTTCTCTCTGTGTGCTGCACGGGGCATGGTGAGGGCTTGGACTCCCGTGGGATGGCAGGTGCTATCACACCAGGCATGGCAAGGACCACAAAAATGGACAGAAGAACACCTGAAGAGCTTTGCACAGTGCTGTTCATGTCCTGGAGAAGACAGGAATCCAACATGGGGCAAGCAAAACATCACTCAGACCCATCAGGATTTATTGCTTCCAGGTACAGTCAAAATAGAGTAAAATTAGATGACTTTGCTTCGATGTGGTTTGCTGCTGAAGCAACCAAAGATCTTCTTTGGAGGAGGATCTCCTGGGGGCAGGAAGGGTGGAGGTGGCCCTTGCATGGTGTGGGCTTTCCACAATGCTCAACAACCATGGGTTGGGGTGGGTGAGGTGTGTTCCTGTGTGACCACCGGGCCACCACCATGGGCACGTGGCCACGCTGCTCCATCCCAAACCCCCAGCACCCTCCCTCGTGCTGGCTGCTCCATCTGAGCTCATTGGCACTCCTAAACCTGGGTCCTGCCTCGTTTTTGCCTCACCTTGAGCCTCCAAAGCTGCAGGAGGATGAAGACATGAACTTTCTTGTCCCGGATCCATCTTCCAGCTGCCTGCCCAAAGTTCTGCTCCCATCGCTTGCTGGAGTTGCATTCACCCCTTCCCTCTGCAGTGGGGCTTAGGTGGGGCCAGGACTGTGGCATTGCACTTGCAGAGGACTCCCCAAGTCTCAAAATCCCTCGACCCCAAGGGTATAAGGAGCTCTTGGGCCATACCCAGCCTTGTGCCCTTGCCACCATGCTGCTGGTGATGGAGCAGGGACAACGTGTGGTCTCCCTCCCCTAGAAAGGCATCCTTATAGCGAGCATCACTGGGAGGCTGACATTTCCCCATTTCCCCCATCCCTCCTCCGTCTCCCCGTTTCCACCATCCCACCCTGCTGTTTGCAGCCTCGTAGCCCTCTGTGGTTCACCCGGAGGCATCCTCCACCCTCGGCTCCCCTCCTCTCCCTGGCTCAGTTGCTCAGCCCCCGCCGGCAGCCGGCGAGCCTCTTTCAGGTGAGCTCCGAGCTTTAATTGAAAGCCGCCGCCGCCGTGCGCACGAGCACGCAGAGACCCGGGAGCCCCTCTGAAGCCTGACTCAGGTTGGGGAACCTGCCGGCACGTCGCGGGCCCGACAGACAATTAAAGTGACAATTGATCACGCGGGAGGAAGGGAGGGTGGTGGAGATGGGGGGACGGCGGTGGAGACGACGGTGCCTTTCCCAAGGAAGTCACCGTGCCATCAATGAGCTGCACCCCGCATGCACATGGCATGGCCAAAATTCCCTTTGGCCACCTCATCCCCCCTCATCACAAGGGGGTTTTTGGAGCCCCCCAGGCCCCGCCAGGGCTGGTACAAAATCGCAGGGCTTGATCGCTGCCGTGTCGCGGCGTTTAGAAGCGCCAGGCTCGTGTGTGTGCGCGCATCAAGACAGATGGGCTAAAATTTCCCGAATGCTCATGAAAGATTCAGGGGCGTCACTTGTTAAATTTAATTGGGAGAAACCCGACTCGGTGCCTGACTGCACGGTTTGCTGGCTTTTGCTTAAGAAGTCAACTGACAACCTTGTCGTGTGTGTGTGTGTTTGTTTTTGTTTTTTTTTTTTTTTTCTTTATTTCCCTCTCTGTCTCCCTCCCACCTCCTTTCCCCAACTCCTGCCATGGGCTGCGTCGTGAATAATTCGGGGAGCGTTATCTCCTGCCGTCCCCCCAAGTGCCTCTCCCTGAGTGGATCCAGCTCCCTCTTGTTCAGGGCATGGGAAGGGGAGAAGTGGACTTTCTGTGATGCCATCAGCTTGGAATTCAGGAGTTCCAGGGCTGCTGCAGGTTCCTCAGGTTCCCTCCAGCCAGTGATTTTGATCCAAATCTAGGAAGGTTCAGAGGTGCTTCAATTAATATCATGTGCCAGCATAGATCTGGGCACTAAACCTTCTGTGCCAGGGCTGAAACATTTTTGTTCCCCACATGAACACTCCATGGGAGAGGAGGGAGGTGCCAAAGCCCCTCTCCAAGTTGGGTTTTCTGGAGCTGAGCTTTCCAGAGGCTGGAGGAAAACTGTATGCAGACAGGGGTGACAGTGAAGTTTGATGACTTCTCATGGAGGATTTTGAAAGGGATGGGTGTGTTTACCAAGGAAGTGCATGTGCTACTTGTTTCTTGTAAAAAAAAAAAAAAAGAAAAAAAAAGAAAAAAAAAAAAAAGAAAGAAAGAAAATAAAGGAGATTCCAGGAGGGATCCTTGCATGGATCTGGACTCGCACGAGAGCTCTGCATCCCTGAGCACCTCCAAGCTGAGCCTGTGTCCAGCCACAGTGCAATGGGAGCAGAGGGCTTTGGAAGTCGTGCAGCCCTTTGCTCAAGGTGGGATGTTGCTGGCTGGCAGCTGTCAGATTGCGTTTAACACCTGAGTGCATCCCAGGCACAGCCCTAACTGCGGGGTCTGGGGCAGTGGCAGCACTCACCAGGGCTGCGTGGTGTGCAGGGGAGCTGCTAAGCACGAGGTGGGAGCAGTTTGCAAGCTGCAGGAGGACCTTGGTCAGTGCTTCCCGGGAGAGAAGGAGGTGGAATGTGACCCTGTTGAATGGGCTATGGGTTGTCTGGTGGGATCTGCATGCTTAAGTGAAATGATTCATGTCATTAAGACTTTGCAAAAAAAAAAATATATATATATATCCAGAGGTTTCCATCTGACTGCTCATCCACCCTTCTCTCCATCCATCCATCCATCCATCCATCCATCCATCCATCCATCCATCCATCCATCCATCCATCCATCCTCTTCCAAACCTGTCATTTAGGTGTCATCTTCTCTTTCCCCTCTGTGGAATAATGTCAAAGCCTCCTGATAGTCCAGGATGTCCCTAAGACAAGACCATGGCGGAGCCTGGAGCCCCATAAGTATTTGCACCCTGTTCCCCTAGGTGTCCTCTTGGATAAGGCTGCCTGGTCCAAACTTTGCATCTCTGCATACCCAAAGTCATCTCTGCTGCTTTGGGAACCATCAGTTCCCATTGGACTCAGCTGCCTCTGAGCAGCACAATGAGGTCACTGTTCTTGGGTGTCTTCTGGTTCTCCTTGAAGGGTTTGCTGTAGGTGGGGTGGATCAGTTGCTTCTCTGGTGTGGGTTTATGAAACAAATATGTGCCTCTTGTTCTAGCTGATAAATCGCCTGCAACCAGTCTGATTTTTTTTCCTTTATGTGTTTCAGACCAAGATCCTAGAGCCAAAAGGTGTCTTTTAATGAATATCTAGACATGCTAGAATGCTCCTGCCCAGAGAGACAGGATGTTAGGAGACAGAGCTGTGCAAGGCAGTCTTCTTTAGGTTTTAGGTGCCAAACTCTGGCAGGTCTCCATAAGAGTGAGACGCTTTAGTACCAACATCTAGACAACGTTGGCAGGACACCTCACACCACTCATTCCTGCATAATCCCAACGTGCTGGTTCATCAGCTGAGCTGTGGTATCCCCCTGTCCTTGGGAATCCCCGCCACCAAAATGCTTTAGTGTGAGTGATGTTGATTAGGGGTTAAGTGAGGCCACACTGGGGTAGGTGAACGGCACAGAGTTCAATGAGATATCTGGTGGGGGGACAGAGGGGAAAATACATTATTGTTCAAAAAGAAAGGGCTAGTCCACAGAAGGTCACCTGCTTTTGGGCAGTCTCAGCAGCAGCCAGAGATGCTCCTGGGTTCTGGGCCAGCTGCAGAAAGGAGATCATATCTGTGCAAAATCCCAAAAGAAAGGGGAACTGTGTCTTTTGACCACATTATTTGCTGGAACTCATATTTATATTTGTCCTCTTGTTTCTTTTTTTCTTATTTTCCTCCTTAAAACAAATAAAATCCCATCCTTATTCACCACTAGCAAAGGAGGAGGAAAGGGAGGAAAAAGAATTATTATAAATGGGGAAAACAGATCTCTGTAAAGGAAAAATGCTCCCCATATTTTTATATCAAAAATAAATTCCCCAAATCCCATATTTTGTTTTGATGAGGAATAAAAGACATCTGAATGACTCAGAGATTTTTTTATTGTTCTGTACTCCATTTTTTATTAAAAAACTAGCAGACTGGATGGTCTTTTGATTACTCTGTCTCAAATGGGGTCTACCAACATGACATTTGGGCCCATCAGGCCAGAAGTGGTCCCAAAGATGTCACAGGAGGACAATGCCCATGCCTTGCTGTCAGGTTCCTACATCACAAGGACCTGGTGGAGGAGCAGAACCTGCAGCTCTCACGTCATCAATGTTGTAGGTCCAGGTTTCAGACCTGGACATTGCACAAAACTTCCAGGAAGGAGTTGATGGATGAGCTCTGGAGGATGATGGAAACCCCCAGTTGGGGATATTTGTGATGTTTGTTGGAGCTCGTGACCCCAGGATGGGTGGATGTTTTTCTGGCCATGTTCAGGGACAAAAGGAGCTCCTGATGTTTTCTCCATGGTCCATCTTCTCCTGAGGTTGTCCTGCTCCCTGCCAGGTCTGGCTGTGGTGGCAGAGGGAGGACTCTGGAGTATGGGTATTTCTGGACCCATTTCAGCCCTTCTCTGATGTGTACAGCTTAGCTCCTATGAGTAGGGGAGCAGTTTCCCATGGGAATATTTATCCCCAGGCTTTGCTCCCTCTTGGGGGTCATTGTCACCAGCTTCCAGTGAGATTTCCTCGAAGGGATCACAAAATATTTTATGAATTAAAAAAAAAAAAAAAAAAAAGACATTAAACCCTGGTAAACAAACAATTCCCTTCTCCCATTCCCCACGTTGAACTTTCTAGCTCTTTCTGTTATCAAACCTGCAATCCAGAGGTTTAACTACACAATAAGCTCAGAGATGACACGATGGTGTGCTGGTGTCATTGCAGTTGTTCTGGGTGGGAGGTTCGAGGTTTAAGGGCTCAGCTCGGGTATGAGTCCCCTGTCCTTTGCTTGCCCAGGGTTGCCTGACCGAGGGGTAGGGTCAATATTATTGCCTTCCCCAGTCCTCATCCTCCTGCAGAAGAAGCTGAGGGGTTCCCAGCTGGCCATGAGGTCGTGCTGGTACTAACTGGAACACGAATGATAAGGACCTGACTGCAAAAATGCCCTTGGACAGCAAAGACAGCCTGCCCAGAATGGTCCTATGAACCAGACACGTTGCTGATATAGTGGAAACCCTGCTGGTTTGCACTGTTGGGATGCTCGACCTCCAAGACTGACCCATTGAGCTTCCCAGGACTTTCTGGAGGGGCTATAGCTCTTTCTTGCTCTGTGCTAAGTGCTTCTCTTCCTCACCTGGGATATTTGACCTGTACTGAGCGCTGGCTGCAGTTGCTACCTGCAATTATGACAGCACTTGTGGAGGCCATGGACCACTGCCTAGAGCTTGTATGGCCAAAAAAGGATGGAAAGTTCACAACAGAACAGGTAAAAAGAAGGGTAGGTGAGATGACTCCAGTGTAATTGGTGATAGCAAGGCTGGGACTCAACCTCTGTTCCCAGGACTCGCAGATTAGCACCTCATTGAGTCCAATCTCCTCAAAGTTGGGAGAGGAAGCAGGCAGAGAGCAAGGCGTGGGCAAGCCAGGGGTCCAACGTTTAGTGTTACTGCTGCTTAGGGGCAGAAATAGCCGCTATTAGGTTGCATTTAGTCATTTGGAGCCAGAAGGTTGAAGTCATGGCCACAGAGCATGACCCGGTGTTTTGTGTCCACTCTGATTCCAAGATCACTCCCCAGGAGCTGGCATGGGGGTTGAGTCCACCTCCTCATGCTCCAGGTTGGTGTGGTCATTATTTTTTTATTATTATTATTTTTTTCACAAATATTTTTCAAAAATATTTTATTTTTATATATTTTATTTATTTATTTATTTATTTATTTATTTATTGAGGGGAAGGCCTCTGCCTGGTCTCCAAAGTTGAGAATGAGGTTGAATTTCAAATGGTATAAAGGTGCATGTGAGAAATGGGAAAAAAAATATTCCCTCCTGCCTCAGTTTCCCCACCTCTAAACAGGGAGGGGGAAGCACTGTCTGGTCTCGCAAGGACTGGTACATCCTATTAAAATTGGTGTTTGGAGGGTGACGACACCGATTTACATCAGTGAATACCAGTGCTGGTTTGCCCTTTCGGATCACCCCGTCCTGCTGGGAAGGAGATTCCCCCTCTGTGGAGAGGAGCCAGGTAACCCTGGAAAGGGGAAGGTTTAAAGGCCAGGGCCATGGGCTGGATCCAAAGCAATACCCTTTTTACTCAGCCACCTGCTCTTTCTAGAAGGACATAAAGATTTTAGAAATTTCTCTCTCTCTCTCCCTGGTTCTCATCCAGTTTCACTGATCAGAGAAAAAGAGGGATGCGAGTGCTGTGGGAAGGGATCTGACCCAGAGCCCAGTGTCCTGAATATCAGTAGCTGGGGGGAACTCATCCCCAGGGTAGGTTTATTTCTGTTTCCAAGGCTGATTCAAGAGAAATTGGGGAAATAACCATCACCTAAGCACACTTCATACAAAAAAGGGGGAAAGTCATGATGAAGTGACCTCTTCTGGACTTGGTTTTGGTGATGCCATAGGTCCAAGGAGATGGGTTTGAGATCCTGGCATGGCAAATGAGTTAACCACCCTGCCTTGGCTCTCTGGGATATGCACAGCACCTGGCCAGGACCTTCTTGCTCTAAAAAAATAAGAGGTGATAGGCCAGAAATTATTGTTTCTCCAGGAAAGGGAAGTCCCATGTACTTCTTGACAGAATTTTCATGAAAAGCTTTGAAACTCTCAAAATACCCCTTGTTCTTACAAACCCTGCCTTCAGCCTTCTCTCTTCATCTCAGGAAAGGTGAATGCATTGCCACTGAAATACCTATGAAACAGGAAAAATCACAATTGCAATTAATTTACACAAGGAGAGAGAACGTTCTAGTTTGGCCCCGAGTGAGTTTTGACTGTGAAAAGGAGATAAATAAATTGTAAATACAAGATGTTTCTTGTCATACAAGATGCTTGGGAATGGCACAAAGCTGCACGAGGAGAGGTGCAGACTGGACATCAGGAAATGTTTCTTCACCGTGAGGGTGGTCAAACACTGGAACAGAGGGTTGGTACATCACACCTGTCAATGGATGTGCCCTTAGTAAAAATTTTTAACTTTTGGTAGGACCTGAAGAGGTCAGGCAGTTGGACTGGATGAAGGGTGCCCAGGACCTTGTCCGGATGGGGCTGAAGATCTCCAAGACTCCACAACCTCCCTGGGCATCCTGTGCCAGTGCTCCATCTTCCATACAGTAAAGAAATGCTTCCCAATCTTCTCTTTGCTCCCCTTGTGAGGGGTTCGTGGTGGTGAGGGTGGCTTGGGGATGGTGTCTGTGCAGCTCCGTGGCCTTGGTGGAAGGAAATATCAGTTATCTCTCTGCTAGACCTCCTGCAGTGAGCTCATGCCATCCGTGGAGGGGTGCCTGCCCCTTTCTTGGCTCTCCAAACCACATTTTCTGCAGGGATGGGGAAAGCCCAAAGCTCTGTTGCTTCTTCCAGCTGGCCCTGCTGGCTCTCATCCCGGCTCTGCTGCAGGATCTGTCCCACCTCCCGTGGTGGTGAGCTCCAGGATGGACATGCCCAGGTACCCACAGCACTCCCGGACACCCTCGCTCCTGCCTTTCCCCCTCACCTCCTGGCATCCTCCGGGCCCTGCTCTCCTCCCGGGGAGCGGCGGAGGCAATCGTTAGCGTTAAAGCAAGCCGCTTGAATTTCCCCCCTTCCCTCAAAGTAATTTTTTCTCACTTCCGCACAGCGTGTGGAGTGAATTTTAGCACCCGTAAACACTTTGCGCTGCTGGCTCCCGGCTAATTGACTCTGACAGTTAGTGTAGTCAGCAGCTGAATGGTGTCACTGGGAATTAGACTGCCGTGATAGACTGCCAGGAGCAAATTACTTTGTCACTTCTCAGCTGACTCTAAAATATGGGGCTTTTTTTTTTTTTTTTAATTCTTCTTTTTACTTTTGATTTTTTTTTTCCCCCCAGTTTTTGTTTTGTTTTTGAGATTTTCTTCGCGTGTGTTTGTGTGAGCGCACGCGGGTGTTTGAAGCCCCGATAAACCGAGCCTGATTTGTTTAAGGCTCATTTTCTGTTGAAGACAACCTGGCGAGTTGGGAACGAGCTCCTCTCCCCCCACCCCACCTCCCAAACCCCCTCCCCTGTGATGTTTATGAAGCGGGTTCTGGAAATGCTCTTTTAAAAGGGACCCCAAGGGGACTGCAGGCAAGTGCCTTGTGCACAGGGAATGAGATTCCTCACGGCCCCCACGGCACACACATCCCTTCTTTCTGCAGTGTCCCCCGACCCTGGTATCCATCACCTGTCTAGCAGTGCCATGCATCTATCATTCATTTATCCACCTCCACTGGGCAGCTTTGATTTGCTTGTTCATCTCCCTGACACATTTCTCATGCTGCCCAGTGTTTCAGGTCTGCATCCATTTGCCGACCTCTCCGGCTATTTGTTAGCTGGCTGTGGGCTCTCCCCTTCAGTCTTTGAGCTGTCCCTTTGCTGGGTTGCCTTATCTATCTCCCTTATCTCATCCCAAATGTCTCCCACGGTGCCAGACAGCTCCAAGCCAGCAGGCAGTTCTGGGAGTGTTGAAATCAAGCTCTCCACCCTCAAAGTCTTTTTGAGGTCCCATTGGCCACTTGAGTGATATTTGGAAAGCTGGTGTGGAAAGTTGCTACCAGTGTGGTCAGGAAATTCATGGGATGATGGAGCCAAGCCCTTATTCAATGTCCTACAGATGCCAACACACTATGGCTGGACTTAACCTGGGGGGACCTGGGCTCTCCCAGTGTCATTTCTGATAATCACACATGTTATGGTGTGGAGATGGCTAATTTTATGACAACATCCTTTTGTCTCCATGTAACTCCTTGAAATGTCACCCCAACTGGCCCAAGGGCGGAGGAGGAAGGCACAGGACTCCTGCCCCACTCCATGGTCAGTGGTTTGGGACAGGAAGTGAAGAGGAGCCCTTAACCACTGCCATCCAGCCGGGCCATTCATCTGGGGATGATCCAGGGATTATTGCTATTAAATTAATCCCAGCTCTGTGCTGGAAGGGCTTTTCATACACGTGGGAATGGGAGGGAAGGGCTGATGTGCCTGAACGCTGGGCTGTTATTTTTGGGGTAGCAGCACTTGCTCTGATGAAAAACATTTCCACTCCCTGCAACGCCTGCATCCTTAGACCAGTGTCACTGGTGCAATGCTGCTACTAGCACACTTAGCATCTTTCCAAGTGTGATTCCACCCCATAAACATAGTTACATCAGGCTTTATGCTGACAAAAACGCACAATTACAAGCCACCATCAGAGCAACCTCTCCCCGCCACTCTCCCTTCCCGACACCCTGCTGTTTTGGAGTCAAGGGCAAGGTTAGCCCAAGGAAAAGTCTCTGGACAGTCCCTATGATCATTTTTTCTTCCCAGCAGAGACTCTGGCATCCCAGTCAAGCTACGTTAGGGAAAGGAGAAGGTTATCACCTCTTTTGGTCCAGGAGCTGTAGGGATCTTATAGGGTTGGCTCCAAAATCCCTTATGGGCAGTTGGGCCCAACTAATAGGGGTTTGTAGCTGGGGTATGAGAGTCTCTTGTCCTTGTCTTGAAGGGTTTTGTGCTTCTGCCTTGAGACTGGAGACCTGAGATTAAGGGGAAAAGATCATCTGAACACAAAGCCCATCACCACATCTTGCTGCTGCAGGATAAAAAAAAAAAAAAAAGAAGGGGCATAAGTGGCAGCTCAGAAACTGGAGGAGAAATGACAAATTCTCCAAATGGGTCTGTGTTATCTTGGGTTTATACTGGGGAGCACCTGGCTGACCTGGATATGAGCCAAGGCTTGCTGGTTTGTGGTGAGGGAGACATTCACTGAGCTCCATGGGGTGATCTCAGAATCTGCATTTTCCCAGCTCCCAGTTTCACCAAGGATGCTAGCACCTCTCATCACGTCCAGAGCCTGGAACATTTGAGGCAGCTGGTGGCCAAGACCATCACCTGGGGTGACTGTCCATATGGATGACCACCAGGGATGGGACAACCCCACCTGGAAGAGACTTTGCACAGCTGGGCTTGCCCCACGCTCCCCGGATATAGGACAGATTTCCCCAGCAAGTAACCCCATGAAAATACCAGCTTTGGCTCTGCTTCCCACCAATAAACCAGAGTGAGTTTAATCCTCAAAGTGCCTGGGCCTCTCTGTTGCCAGCCTCTGGCTCCGACACAAGATGTGCATCAGCCCTAAGTAGCTCTTTGTTGGCCATGCAAAAAAAAAAAAAAAAAAAAAAAAAAAGAGGTGCTGCAGGCAGGGGGGAGAAGGCACAGTAGGGGAAATAGGTGTGGGACTGGGGGTTTGTTGGGGGAACCATTGGGGTGGGCTGGAAGGATGGAGAACTTTTGGTCCCCTCTGCATGTCTTCAGCTGGGTGTTTTGTGGATGGCTTGGGAGATTGGCTGCGTGTTGGGGAAGAGGTGATGCTTTGTGCACACATCTCAGGTCCTGAGCTGCCTGGTGACATCCCTTTGACAACATTTATCTGTCCTTGTTTTGAAGAGGAGGCTGTAATTTTGAAGAGGAGGCCATAATTTTGAAAAGGAGACCACAGTTTCTGCCCAGTACCAATGGTCTGTGGGTTCCTGGCAGGCAGCAATATCAGCTGGCTGCCCCAGGGTCTGGTCTGGTCCACGAGTTGGGCATTTGTGTTGGAAGATACAAAGGACCTGGCTGTCCCCCAGGGTCCACCGAGCCCTCACACCAGTTCTTCAGGTGCAAAAAGCTTTTTCTTTTTGCCAGCAGCAGGTAAATACCTGGAGAATCTCTCTCTGGAGCAGTGACCATGGCTCTTCCCAGTGCCTACGCAGGCAGCAAGACCACAAGGGCAAGACCCTTGGGCTTTTGGCAAGGTGGATGCTTCTCCTGACCCCATTTTTCCAAGCTGTCTGGTGAAAGTGCCTCTGCCACACACCAGCCTCTGCATAAGTGACAACCAAAGATGATGGGTCTGGGAGGATAGCAGAGGGTATTTCATGAGTATTCTGAGGTCTGAAGTGTGCCCCAGCTGCTTCTGCAGAGCAGCTGCTTTCGTGTTTCAGACAGCCTCTTATTTAGGTGCCCCACTTTTCCCTTCAGAAGCTCAGGGGTAAAGGCACTTGTGTCTCCTTGGGACCTCGACGTGAGCTGTGGGTGCTCAGAGCTCCCCACTCGGGGTGCCCTATGGCAGGGATGGTTTGGAGAGGAGATGATGACCTTTGGAAGGGAAGGAGAACACCTCCAGCCTGTCAAGAGGAGGGCTGCTGTGTCTACTGGGGAAGAGCCAAAAGAAAACTGATCAACGGAGCACGGGTGAGAAAACGAGGTGCCCAGAATAGCTCGGCGGCTGGACCTGCGCCTTGCGGTGGAAGGCTGTCCTCCCTCGAGACCTGCGCCCCTGCCTGGCTGCTTTCCTGCCCCAGCAAGGGGATATCCCCGTGTGTGGGTCCCATAAAAGCACAAGGACCCTGTGGCATGGCGGTGGTGGCCCCATAGACTCAGAGGAGCTTTTTATTTATTTTTATTTTTAAATTTTATTATTATTTTTTTTCCTCAAAAAAAAAAAAAAAAATCTAGTTCCTTCCATCAGAGAGCAGAAACGATCCCATGTGCACTAGGAGGCCAAATAAATTAGAAGGGGAGTGGGGACTTTGTGGAACAGAGAGGCGCCAACATCAGCCACAGTTGCAGAATCCTGCCCAGGAAGGAACAGGGTGTTTTGACGAGCAATTAGTGAAGAAAAGAAGAAGAACATACCCACCCCGCAGCAGGGATGCAGAGTACCCTGCCACTGCCCTGCTTTGCCCATCCCAGGGCTCTCCTGGCTGTGGCCTCGGGGTGATGAGTTTCTCACCTCACAATTTTGGGAGCACATGTCCCTCTGGCCTGCGAGCTGTCATGGCTCAAGTGCATTAATCTCCCCCCGCCGATGTCCCGCGATGAGTGATTTTAATTTTGCTGCCTCTCGGGTTACACGGGGCCGCAGCCATGACGAAAAACCTCCCTGGCTTGGGGAATTTTGAGTTTCCCATTCCGGGATTGACGCACAGCCCAGGTTTCCAAGGGATCCTGCTCCTTCACTGTGTTTGTGAAGCCACGCGTGCAGAGCCGTGCCTTTCACCAGGAAGGCTGGGGTGGTGTTGGAAAGGGGTGTGGGTGTCTACGTGGGCATCACATGCACAGGAACACCTTTGCAAGAGAGCATCTTTAAAGGTGCTTTAAAGGTTGCATCTGGCTGAAAGCTGCTCTGTTTGCCATTGTTGCCTCCTTTTCCACCACTGCTGGCTCTGATTGCCCTGTTTAAGGTTTCTGAAACACAAGGAGAAGTGGCATCCCCTAAAAACAAATCTGAGCCCACCCCATCACAGCAAACCTCGTGCCAGACCCCTTGTCCTGCAGACACTCTCCTGGGCATCACCGTGCATCCCACGCAGGCACAAACACACACATGTGCAGTATTTCTGTATGGTGATGGACATGTACTTAAACTGGGAGAAATTCACCCCTCCCACCCTGGGCTCAGGCACCCTCTCCTTTTCTTAAGAAAAATCCCTCTCTTTGGGCTTCTTCAGCTTCGCAGCCTTTAGGGGTCACTCCTAGCAAGATTTCTGTTGTTTCCCTGCAGCCTCGTCAGGTGGGAATGTCCTATAAAAGCTGACTTTGCCATCAGCAGCGGGATGTGCAGGGTGTCCCTGGCTGTTAATAGGGCCAACAATATCTTATGGTGGCTTTTGCTGAGTGTGAGCCTTCCCTTCACAGGGTCTCCCCCTGCAAATGATGATGGGTGGGCTGAGGACTATTTGCAGTGATCTGTATGGGATGGCCACGTTGTGCTTGGAGGGAAAGCAAGCGGCAGCGTGGCTACAGGGTGCTCCATGCAGCAAAGTCTAGGGTCTGTGAAACCAAGCAGTGTGGATGTGTCCTTGGTGGGCACACACCATAGCCCCAAATCAGCATCCCTGGGGTTGTGTGGGGTTGTGTGGGTGTGCTGCCACTTGTGGTTCCCTCTCTAGGAGGTGTAGCAGTCCCTATATACAAAGGATAATGCAGGTTTCCATGTGTTTGGGATGAAAAGCTTCCAAAAGCAGGTGGTAAGGGAACTGGGGTGAAAACCAGGCTCTGCTGGAGTAGAGCTGGAGGTGCCGAACGGGACCATTTCAGCAAGGCTCTCACCCTGCACCCAGCACCAGCATCACCCATCCCCGCACGTCCCTCAGAAAGTGGTTATCATCCCTCAGAAAGTGGTTATCAGCCCTAGATGAGCAGCCCCATCCTGGGGGCAGCCAGAGAGCAAGCATTCCTGCTGGTGGGGAAAAAAAAAAAGACAAATTCACCCCTCCAGCACACAAACCTTTGGTCCCAGCCATGCCAATGGGACAGGTGGGCACAGAGGGGCAGCGGATCCCTTTGGTGAGACGACGAGGACACGAGGCCAATGCTTACCTCGGGAACCAATCGACTGGATTCCCTGGACAAGCCAAAAAGCCCAATAAAGGGAATTGTTCAATAATGAAAAATAGACAATTGGACTCTATTAAGCGACTGAGCCAGCAGCCAGCCTGAGTGCATTAAGGGACCTGGCTCAATGGGCTTCTTCTCGCAGAGGGGCTGTGGAGCAAGGGATGGCCAGGAGATGTGGTGCTGGTACCAGTTTTCCAGGGCCAGTTTAGGCTGTCCCATGTCCTGGGAAGGAGATGATGGCTCCTGGCAGAGCTGGCACAACAGAAATGGGATAGGAAGGGGACAGACAGAGTGCAAAGCAGACAGACAGAAGGGCAGGAGGGGGGACGTGGTGATGGCTTGCTTGCTCCCTCTCACCCTGCAGGTTTTGGGAGGATTGACTGCGTTGCTCCAGCTCTGCCTGCAGCACCGAGCAGCCCACCTGTCCCTCCAGCCTGAAACCTTACCCCGGTGCTGGGACCTCCGGCTGTGCCAGCTCGGAGCCTGATCTGTTTTGTCCCCCCCCCCTTCCCCGTCCCAGCACGAGGAGGTACCTGCTGCTGGAGCCTCACACGTCCCGCTGCCAGGTCCCCAGCCCGGCGCTGTAAGCGGATCCCCGCAGCTCGTGGCTTGTTACGTTTCCCAGCACAGTCTGTGCCGGTTAGCATGCACCTTCAGGAATTTGGAGATGCTCCCTGCAACGGGGAGGCCCCTGGGTAAAAGGGATGGCATCTTCTCTCCATGACGTAAGCCCTCGCTGAGCCAAATAGCTCCACACCCGGGCACGGCTCGCCCCAACACGCATCCCTACTGTAAGCACCCGTTTGCAGGGTGCAGCCCGCACCCATCCCAAACTGGGACCTCCCGAGGATGCACCACGCATGGTTGGGCGTGAAGGGTGGTGGGGCTGGTCCATGCATTTCACGATCAGGGAGCTTTTTTGATGGGCAGCATTCTCCTGCTGCAGAGCCGGTGGTAACCCTGGGGGAAGCCCGTGGGTGGGGGCCGAGCTCGGTGTCTTCCGAGGTGGTGATGCATCGGGTGTCAGCCCTGGGTGCCAGCCAGGGTGTCTTCTAACAGCAACCGGTGACCTGGCACGGCTCTCGGGGTGAGGAAGCCAAGTGCCTTCCCCCCCGGGGGGGCTGTAGAAGCAGGGTGGGGGGACTGGAGGGCAGAGAGGGGGATATTTGAGAGCCAGGCATGGCTTGCACCCAGCTCGCTGTTGTGGAGGGCTGCCCTGGGGAGAATGCTTGGCCGAGATGTACCTGCCAACCAGGCCGGAAAGGACGTCCATCTCCCCTCCCCAGCCCTGGGAAATGGCCAAGAGGGATTTTGGATGGAGTGGACGCATGGACAGGCGGGCTCTGGAACATGGCCTGAGGCAGCCTTCCCCCTGGGGATGGCTTCATGTCAGCCTCAGGTCATGGGTCTCCCTGCAAACACCTGGAGTACTGGGGCCCAGTGCTGGGGGACTAGGGGGACCTGGGTATACTGGGGAGAGCCCAGCACAAGGCCCATGAGGGGTGGCAGGGCCTGGAGCCCCACTGCCATGAGGGCTCTGCTCAGGGGGGCTTCTTTGTTTAAAAAAACAGCCATTTCCCCCAACTTCAGCAACGTTTAAGCCAGCTCAGAACAGCTGAGCTGCCCTAAAGTAGTCTTTGTACAGGAAACAGGACTGGAAATTTCCTCCTTTCACTCTTTATTCCCCTTTCTCCCCGTTTCTTCTCCACAGCATCCCTGATTGTCTGTGCTCAACACAGCTGAGATGCTGAAGTATCTCTTTAAATATCTTTCTTGTCACTAAGGAGGTTTTTATCCGCATCCCATACTTCGATTTCCCCTCCTTTCTGCCTTCCAAGAGTCCCTCCTCCATGACATAAATTACAACGGGACAGTTCTCTAAGGAAAAACCCTTCAGACTTCATCATCCTGGTGCACACCAGCATCCCTGGGGTGGCTCCAGCCCTGCAACAACCCACCCAGTAACCTGTAGGACACTTTATGCATTCAGGATGATGCCCAGATTTATCCAACCAGGGCTCTGGCATTTTTTTTCTACAATATTTTTCAGTCCAGGACAATTTCCCAAATGTCTGCTCTCTTAAAATGATGGCGTGCTGCCATCCTCAGACCTCCCCACATCAGAGGTGTTCCTGTCCTACGTATCTCCAGGTACCCCATACACTGATTTCCAAGAGGGATGAAACGTGACCATTTTGGGGTCTCCCCTGTGCCCATGTGGTACCTTTGTGGTTTTTCTGTTTTTTACCCCAAAAGCAATTCTCTCTCAGCTCAGCAAAGGTGTTTTGTGACCCTCCAGTATGCAGCACTTTGAAAGTCTTCCCTTGTCACCTGGAGGACAGCCCTTGTCCCTCTCTTCTGACTAAGTTTCTGCTGTGATCACAGCGTGCTCCCTTTGGGACCCTGGGGAAAAGCTATCAATGGAGAAATTTCCCCATATCACTGCTTGGATATTAACATTTTTATTTCCAGGAAAATTTTGCATCTTCTGGAGAAACTTCCCTTGATCTCGGTCCACCCTATTCGAGCAGATGAACCCATTTCTGTACCTTTTTGGAGAAATGTGACGTTCTTGGTTATGTATAGTCTGGGCCATGTTTCTGCTCTGCTTTTTGTTTGCAATTAGCAGCCCAGGGTCTCCTTAGATCAGCTGTGAACAGGACCTTGTCTGTGCTCAGGTCTGCATGAAATTACAGCAGTGTGTGGGGTGAAACTGCCCTGGGCCTCCTGCTGCCTGCTTAAAGAAATGCCTCAGGGACGTGTGGGGTGCCCGCAACCTCACATCAAAAGGTTTCATTGGGGTTAAACTGAGAACCAGAGGCATCACTCTTAGCCCTTTCTAGAGCCAAGGGAGACGATTGCCCCACCATCCCGTCCTCAGACCTGAGCTGCCCCTCTGCGAGGCTCCAACCTTGGGTATGGGAATAATTGGGTCCATTCGTTTAGGGGTGGTGAATACACAGGAGGCAGTTAATTACAGCTGGGAGCAGCACAGCCTCTTCCCTCTGGCGTAATGACTTCTGCTGTGATGGTCCTTTGTGCTCCCAGGAAATCTAAAATCCAGGTCCCCTAAAGTAAGTGTAATCGTGAGGGTCATTTTCAACCCGGCAGATGCTAAATCGCGCTCTGCTGACGGCTGGAAAAACCTCTCCCTCTCCCTCCCAATCCATGCAGAAGTTTTGCAACAGCAGCAAATCCCCTGATAACCCTCCTGTGCTGGAAGCAAAGCCCTCCCCAACTCAGCACACCAAGAAGTGTGCTGGGGCACGGCCAGCTCTGCAGAGCATCAGCTTCGGCGATTTCCCTCTGTTTTCCTCGCTGGCTGGGAGCTCGAGGCAAGTGCCGTACTTCTGAGTCAGTCGCTTTCTTTTTCCTAATTCAGGGCAGTTTGCAAAAGGATTAGTTTCTGTTTGAAGGTGGTATTTTTTATTTTATTTTATTTTTTTTTCATGCTCCAGGAGAGTATCTAGGCAGAAGTAGCAGGCTGAGGGAGTGAAGAGCCTTGCAGGGACCCTTCCCTTAGCCAGTCAGCTTGTGATGGTGCCACCGGGATTGGGCTTGTTTTGGTCCAGGTCTAGTGGGCTCAGCATCCTCAGAGTCACTGCTGCTTGAAGCACAGCCCCAGCCCAGCCCTGTACGGCTCAGGTTTGGGGAACTTTAAGTCACTTTTGTGCCAGGGGTTTGAGCTAATGCTGGCCCGGCTCATGATGATGTTATGCTGCATTGATGGGTCTCTTTACTCTGCTTTTCCTTGTCTAAGGGTTGGCTTGGAGCAGTCCTGAAGACACCTGGGGACTGACAGTCTCTGCACCTCATCCACAGGTACAGCTGTGCCTCCCAGGTGCCTTCATCTCCTCTCACCCTTCATTTTAGGTAGGCTGGGTGAAAACTGTTCTCACTGCTGCTTTTCTGCTTCCAGCACTCAGCAACTCTTCTGACAGCCTCTTTCAGTCCTGCTAAACTCCTTGCATCCTAAATCCCAGTGGCCCCATTCCTGTTGCCTCATTGCTCCATCCAAAATATTTCTTGGGAATAATCCCACTCGTGTTGTCCCTCCAGCTGCAGATTTATTTATTTATTTATTTGTTTATCTATCTATCTATCTATTTATTTATTTATTTATTTATTTATTTATTTATAATCCCAGCTCCCTGAGCACCTTCCCAAACCAAGGCACTCAATTTGTTTTGCTGCAGTTCCTCCTGAAGCACAGAGAGACACCCATGCTCTCGGGCAGGTCGCGTGGCCTCTTGCCGTGTCTTGGATGCCTCTGCTGATCTCCATCAACATGTTTAAATCCCGCAGTGAGTCTGTAATTCGGTCTGTGTCTTGTTTGCCTGGTTGCTGTTTTCTTCTGTAGGTCAGGTTGCTGCCTGGCAGTAAGCCCTGCAACAAGACCTTGCACCAGTTTAGGGTAACAGATTGCATTCCCAAGGACGGTTTGCAGACTATGGCCAATAAATTGGCCATGAGTACGTCCCCTTTCGTGTCCTTCCAGATCACTCAGCACCTGGGCTCTAATGCTTAGTGGAGCAATTGTTTGTGCCACGCAAAGGAAAGTGGTGCAAAGGGGGGCTGATTGGGACCAGGACCAAGGCAGGAGCATCAGCCTGGGGCTAAGCCTGGAAGAATAGGGGGAGAGGAGCAGGTAAGGCCTGTGATGCACCAGTTTGGGTACCACCTCTTGGGCATGTTTGTCTTCTGGTGGGCTGGGCAGGTGGAGGAGGCTTCACCTTTCCATCATCTGTTCCGCCAGGTCAAGCAGGACTTGCTTTCAGCAGGGATTTTTCCCCCTTGGGCTTCATTACACAGCTAATCAGGTGGAAAACTCAGCTCTTGCTTGAGGCTCTTGGCTGGCTCAGCTTTTCATCCCACTTCCTGGTCTCTACTGGAGTCTGTTGGTCTGGGGTTTCCTTCTCAAGGGATTTCTTATGGTTTTATGATCTTATTGCAACCCAAGAGGCAAGGGACAGCTGTGGCTGGTGTCACCTCCTTGGTGCTCTTGCATTTTTGCCTCCTGCCCTGTTCCCTGCACTGGAGGAACTTCCACAGCTGCAGTCCCACTGGGTTCATCTCTCATTGCAACAGACCTTCGTGTCCTGCTGTGCACTCCAAGGGCTCTCTTCAGGGCTTAGAAGTGCCTCCAGAAAATGCCCAAGTCTTTTTGAGACTTCATGTCCTACTTTATCATAAATAATAAAGTCTGAGCTCCCTCTGCCCCTGCAGAACTGGTCAAGGTGGCTGTTGGGTTTAGGGTGTAAACCCAACAGGTTTTAGGGTGTATTTGTCCGAATAAACACTCCCCAGGTGCCACTGGGTCGGTGCTCCCCATGCTTGCAGATGGACCTTGGGGATCATAGTTCTGATGGAGACCCCGATGCTGACTGCAAGCAATCCCATCCCCATGATATTCTCACAACCTTCTAAGGGAAACCACGATAGGTATCTGCTCTGCTTGTTTTTATGATTTATTGCTGTCTTTTCCCAGCTCCTCTTCTTCTTGCACCTTGTCCCAGTGAGCTCAAGCATTCCTGATCCCAAGGAGTCCTCTCCCATAAAAATTGCAGCATTTCTTGAAGGAAGGACCCTTGTGTTGGGCGGTTCAGCTATTTTTGGCCTTATCACTTACTGATTTTTGTGGTGATTCCTGTTTCATCTCCCTCGTTCTGCTCAGGTCTGCTGGTGGGAAGCAATCACTACAACCCATAATCTTCACCACAATCCTGTCTCAACCCTACCACATACACAGGAGCATCCTGAATCCATATGCTCCCTAACTGCTGAGGGTTAGGCTAAGCTGCCCCCAAAGTGCTGCTTTTGGCCAAAACTGCCTCGAAATCCTCAGCTCAGAACCCCACAGTCCTGCAGCAACCAAGTGGCTCCATCCAGTGAGAGTTTTCCCACCTGCATCCTGCCCAAAACCTCTGCAGCTTTTACCTCCACATTTTTAAATAAATGTGCCAGCACCCCATCTTTTCCCTCTGCAGTTTGTGCCCCCCTGGGCAGCCTCTCCCAGCTGAGAAGCGAGCGCAGCCTCGGGTCAAATGTAATCATTTTTATAGAGCCGGGGATCAATAGCCGCTTGAGATAAATGCTGCATCTTAGAGCCCCCCTCGGATCCTGGAAAGCCAAAGCAACCACGACACGAAAGAGCACTTACTATATTACTGCTGCAGGTGGACGGAGGGGCCAGATCCCCGTGCCAGATGCTTGGCAGAGCTCTGGGATCAGATGCAGGAGCTGTGCACGGCCTCTCCAGGGGTAGAGGAGAGCATCCCAAAGCCTCTTTACCTGGCCTGCAGGTACGTCCCTGTTTTACAGAGCATAAACCTCAGCTGCGAGGACACCCGAGGAGTTGGTGACTTCATCCCAAGCTGGTGGGTAAGGCCACCAGTCATGTGAAAGCTTCATATTTAATCATTATTCTTATCATATTTAATCATTATTCTTATCATATTTAATCTTTACTGCCTGTTTGGCTCTGCTCTCTTGCTGAAGGCTGTTAGAAGAGGTACAGTTCCCCCTAGAGCTGAGACTACCAGGGACAGACACCTAAACCCAACCCCTGGAAAGCACTTTGGGACAAGGTGTTGGTTAACTGTCCACAAGAAATACTCTAAGCTGGCTAATAATTTTCCTAGGATGGAACCAAATTCACTGAGAAAGAATTCAGCCTTACTCTCCATAGCCTGACCTAGCTTGGTTTGGGCACCACAAACTGCTGCTTGACTGGTAAGGAACTGCATCATAACCTTGGCTCAGGAGTCCAGGGAATGGGCAAATAGTGGATCTTTTTGTTTAGGATGGCTTTAACCTCCTGAGCAGCTGCACACAAGGCCACCTTTCAAAGCAGAGAAGCTTTAGCCAGCCTAAATGTTTTAGATCTATATCATTTAGAACTAAACCACACCGACGATAGTCAGGATGCGTGGGGAAGCCATCCATCTCACCTCCATCCATTTCTGCTTTGTTTATCCGTTCACCCGTCCATACATCAGACCATTTCTAATCCATCCTCCCAGTGCTGCAGAGGAAGGCTTGACAGGCGGAGGGAAAAAGTGCCAGGTCATCACTTCTCTCATTGTTGCAAATGAATTTTACGCATGTATATTTGTGTATGTATATATGAACCAGTGTTGCCGTGTGCTAAAGAAAGACATTTGAATCCATCGGAAATAGCGTTGTGGCCAAGATCTTACCAAACACAAAAAGCAAGGCAGAACAGAGAAGCAATTCCAGCCCAGTGTCCCATTCACTGTCTTCTCCCACCACCACCACGGAGTCACTTCGGAGGCATTTCCAAACTGCAGGTCAAGTTGGGTCTGTTCTTCTAAGTCCCCCAAAGGTCCCTTTCCACCACTGATTGTTGTTCTCTGAGTCTGGATCTTTCCTTGAATTACAGCTGCTATTTCCTCTCCTTGTTGCTGATTTGGTCCTGGCTCTCCCATCTTTCTCCTGAACCCAGCTCTGCACACAGGGCACAGGCAACAAGATCATAAAAAATCATCCCTTACAGAGTGCTCTTGCTTGCTTTGGCTAAACTGCTTTGTCGTGCCTCAGTTTCCCTGCTGTGGTTGGTGGGTAATCTTCCAAGTATGCTGGCAAAGACCATAGACCATCTCATAGTTCCTTGTGAGAGTTTGGTCCCTGCATGATTTTCATGCCTCATCAAGACAAAACATACTCAAATACCTTCCCTTTTCCTTCTTGATGGTGCACAGCTGATGGACACCCATCTCCTGACACCACCACAGATGGATGACTGTACCCTTTGGGCTCCCAGGACCGTGCAGCATCGAGTTTTGCAAAAGAGGAAGGCAACCAAGGCTGTGTTGGATGGAGCTCTGGCATTTGGCATGAGCCAGGTGTCACAATGCCATGGGTGGCTCCTGGTATGGGAGATCCTGACCTGGCTGGAAAATCAGATTTGGGTCAGGGCTGTGCAAAACCCACAGGCAGCCTGCTGAGCTGGAAGCAGCAGGAAGCTGGGCATGGCCTCTCCCCCCGCCGTGGCAGCCTGCAGTTAAATATCGACAAGGGAGGGCTGTTTTTAAGGGACGGCTAATTTTATGAGCAATCATCGAGGAACGTGGGGATGCCACTATCTCATCCAATATCCTGTCTCTGAGAGCATCCCCTCCCATCTGCTTCAGAGGAAGGAGTCAGCCCCTGTAATGGACACTTATCCAATAATATGCCAATGGGGGCAGTTTCTTGCTAACCTCAAGCGGTTAGTGTTTGGCGTGTGTCCTGAAACACGGCCCTGACATCCCTCATAAATATTTATCCCAGCTGCCGGGGCCGCGTAGGAGATGTTTGACTATCTACAGCCTTTGTGGGAGTTTTCAAAGTGCTTGTTTCAAAGAGGCCGGGTGTCCCGGCGTGCTCGGGGCAAAGTGCAGCTCCTGACTCAGCTTCCAGCTGCTGGCACGCACCCGGGAAGGCTTTGGGGTGCAGTCACCATCATCGGGGTTTGCACACTCATGGGGACCAGGGCACAGACCTTCCCTAGCTGTCTGCACAGGGTTTTATACCATCTCCATCCAGCTTGTGGACACAGCCTGGGGTCCAGGGTGGTTCCCCGGCAGGCACTGGGGATGAGGCCACCGTGCTGTTCTGCAGGTGACCATCAAAAGCTGCACTCCAGGGCTCAACCTGCTTGTCTCCTGGGGTCAGGAAGGGTTTGTCCACCAGGACCAGGAGGCCAGGGAGCAAGGATGAGGTTGGGGTTGCAGAGACCTGGTTTCTGTCTGAGCTACAGGCCGGGATGCACGGTGATGCTCTGAGCTGTCCCAGGGGCTCCTGCTGCACCTTGCCATCCCCAGGCTGCGCACTGCAATGTGTTGGGATATCAGGCGACCTTCCCATTCCCCTTTGGGGTGCTGTAGCTTGGATTTCAGCTTGTGGCCGGACTATTCTCCCTCTTTTTCTCCCCACAGGGCACTCTGAGCCTCCCCCAAGGCGCACACAGAGGGGACTCTCCGCAGAGCCCATCTCAGCCCCCAGACCTGCCCATGCCCCAAGGTTGGACCCACTCCCCTCCTGTTTTTGGACACAAGCGGGCTTGTTGGCAGTGCAGGGGTGCAAGGGTTAACCCACCCCGTTGTCCTTGTCCTCTCGGAGCAACAAATGAGCCTCATCACTCAGTCCAGGCCCTCCCTCCCCCAGCTCCTGGGGGCAGCCAAGCCTGAAGCCCCTCTCACTTCCCACTGGCGCGAACAATGTTATTCTGCACCGAGGCAATTACCTCCATCTAATTAAAACCAAGGCATGTGCCATCCCTCAATGACACGGGGGTGGAGGTGGCGGGGAGCAGGGAAGGCTCTTCCCAGCCTTCTCCACCTCCCTTCCTATCCCCTATCCCCCCCTCCCCAATTCCCTGCAGGACTTTGTTAGGGGGAAGCTGCGGGCTCAGCAAGGTGGGCAAGGAGGAGGGGGAACGGGATGAGGGGCAGAAAATAGATTGATGCTAATGGTTTTGCAGGAGGCTTGTATGTGTATGTGTGCACGCATCAGCTCCGGGGGTCTTTGTCCCATCCTTTCCTCCCACCCCCTCCCCTCCAGCCCCTTAACAGCCACTCAGCTCCAGGAGCTTCCTGATTGACTTTAAATGTAATTAAATTGTAAGCATGCCGAGCGGCATAATTCAGAGAGGTTTCATTGCCCATCAGAGAGCGTGAGGGAGCGGAGATGGAGGGGTGTTAATAATGCACTTTTTATTGGTGTGCAATTGGAAGAGGTTCAGGGGATTTGTGGGGAGGGAGGTGGTCGGGGAGGAGCCTTGGACCAGGCAGGGGGGGTGGGGTGGGGATGGGGAGGGTGAGTTTGGGGTTCTCAGCCCCAGCCACAGAGGTCCTGGGAGGGATGAGAGGGGCAGGAGGGACTAAGGGTAAAACAGGTGGGGTCTCCATCAGGCACCAAGCACCCCATGGGAGCTCTGCATCCTTGGGGCTGGTCCCCAAGGGAAGCAGGGACTTGAGCCACCCTGGCACTCTGCCCGCCCTTGGATGTTTTCCTGATGCTGCAGTGCACCAGGGGTGGTCTGGAGTGCAGGTTTCATCTTTTCATCTCGCTTTGCTCTGCCATGGGCCACGCAGATCCCCTCTGCATGAGGACGGGCTGAGACCCAGGGGGAAGCAAGAGATGCTTTCAGTGGAGATCTCCCATCACATCCAAGGACACACAGGCACCACGAGGAGCGGGGAGATGCAGCAAGCCAGGCTTTGGTGTCTACACTTACCTCTAAGTATTTCCTCTGAGCACAGAGGGCATTTACCTTGCAGTCAGGCATGCCCTGGGCTCAGGATGGGGGCTCCCACTTTCTTGCATAAAAATTTATGTGTCCTCCTTATCCTCCATCACACAAGGAGACCACTCTGCTTCAGGTCCTCAACACCTCCTGTAGGGTCAGCCTGTTTTTCTGAACACAGATTATTGCCAAACTGGCTGATATCTCTGGAGCTGGATGCCAGCTTTTAGCTGATGCTGATTTTCATCACTTGTGTATTTATTTGGATTCCATCAGAACGCACTTCTGCCATTCCCTATAGAAAAGGGGACAAATATGACCCTGGGAGTGACATTCTTGCATTAGATTTGTTAAGGATTGCTTCCCACCTGAAACATTTTAGGTACAGTCTTGAAGTTGAAGGCATGATACTTAGTGTTGCTGAAGTCCAGGGAAATTTAGCAGACTGCATTGTGCATTTCTTTGTATTTTTTTTCCCCCTTTTCATAATCAGCAGTATTGTTGCTGAGACATGGCTGTGCAGTGCTTAGGGGTTTGTTAGGGTGATCTGTACAACTTATATATTGGTTTAACACCCTACTGGGCTTCAATTTGCCCCAAAGCCCAGGACTGAGCCTGTGCTTGGCTCGATCCAGGGCACCCTTCAGCTCTGGAGGACTCCTATGCTGCAAGGAAAGGCTGCAGGGCATCACTTGGTGTAGGGCAGGGGAGCCTAGGGGTGCTGCTTAGCTCTTTGCTGGAGACACAAAAAGCACAATTTAGCCATCAGGGACTTTAAAGGGTGCCCAACAGAACTTAAATTGATTCAAAGTGACTTCAGGGTTCTTAACTGTTGATGGTTTTGGAGGCTTTGCTATCACTGCCTTGTTTGGAGGTACTGTTTTAACCCCTGCTCGTCACAAAGAAGGATTCCTGTTTCTAGCCTGTTGGACACAGGTTTTACTGGGCTGCCCACGAGACTGAACCGATGGCATCACAAACAGAGAAATAATGAGAACCAGGTGCTGCAGGCCCACACTAGTGAGTGAGGGCAGGCATATCTGAATGCATGTTAGATGGTGTGCTATCAGTGGAGAGAACAGGGCATCAGCACTGGCTATATGGACAAATATTTATGTGAGATTTACAGTAGGTTTTGGAAATTGTGCTTCTTTGTTAAAATTTACTCTTGGGTATGGTCTAGAAGATTCAGAGGCTTGAGCTCAGGCTCTGCACTTCTGCTCAAGTTTTGGGGTCTGCCAGGACTCAGCTGTGTGACCTGGCAAGGCAGAGCTCCTCTTCCACCTCATTTTTGTCCTCTGACACATTGGGTAGTGATGCTTGGATCTGACAGTGCTTTGAGATTCAGATTTGAGAAATGCAGGAGGGGAGCCTGTGGATTTTCCCAGGAACAAAGTCTGAAAGGCTTGGGAGTGCAGAAAGTCTGGCTTTCAGAAGGGAGGCATCTCAAGTAGCATTCCTTGTGGTGGAAGCTGGTTCAAGGGCTGTGTTTCCAGGGCAAGGAAGACAGCTCACGGTTCGTTGCATGACTCTGAGAGGTGGAGGTTGCCTGGAAGGGGAGCTCTGAGTCCCCTGCAGAATTACAGCTGTCCTTCAGGGAAGAGCCGCAGGGTGACACCACGACTATTGTCACCTTCTGGTGTCTCCTCTTCCTAAATTCTCATGGTTGGAGGTCTGTCTGGGGCAATATCCGTGCCTATGCACTTTCTTTTGCTGCTTGCTGCAGAATCACGTCCCCTGTACAGCCATCCTTCTGAACGTGGAAGAAGACCCAACCCACACACCAAAGCAATCCCTTCAACCCCTTGAGATGCATTCACTCATGATGCTCTTGCTGTGTTGATCCCATGGCCACCCAGAAGCTTGGGGGCCAGGTGGGACTTCCAAAAGCCCAGTTCAGCCCCTGGAGCAGAGGACGGGAGCTGTGGCTGAGAAGCCACCTCTGCCAGCTCCCCTTGGGTCTGGGGGAGCGGTGCCAGGCGTGGAGTGGTCCCCATGCCTGGTTAGGCCAGGCAGAGCCCGCTGGAGCCGCTGATGGGGCGGGGGGCGGGGAGCGGATTAAAATTCTCGTTTCTTCACGCTGGGTGAGAATGATACAGTGGATTAGGCTGGGAGCTGCTCCTGGCTGCGGTGCTCTGCTGAATTAGCAACATGTTTGAATGAGATAAAAGGGGCAGCTTACCCCATCGCCCTCGTTCCACTAATCCCACTACAGCTGTGAAATGAATAGCAGCAGATCCGCTTTACTCCCTTCACTGACTATTTTTTACACTTGAGACCGATGCAGCTCCGTGCCGCTTTACCAAACCTGGCCCCGCAAGGCATATTCCTGGCCAGATGCTCACTCTTCTATGAAGGCTTCCTATGCCTGGCCCTCCTGGGACAGGGGGGCTCTTGGCAGAGCATGGAGAGCTAGGGACCGGGGCTGGCCACCTTGACAGAGCCCCTCTACCTCTCCCTGGCCTTACAAGTGCCCCTGTCACCCTGGTGTTCAGCTACTGATGTGATGGAGGATGAGAAGGCATTGGGCTGTAGCAGGTCACCTCGGTGCCATGTAGGTGGTGGGTGTTTCTCCTGCTTCGCCATGGGAGTGTGGCAGGCATCCAGACTGAAGATGCTCCTCGATCCTGCAACTGGGGTTGTCTTCCCTTGGTTCCCTCTCATCTCCCTTGGGACCACAAACTGTCACCAGGAGCATACCTGGATATTAGGAAAAATTTCTTCACTGGAAGAGATGTGGGGCATTGGAACGGGCTGCCCAGGGAAGTGGTTGAGCCCCCATCCCTGGAGGTATTTACAGGACGTGTAGATGTGGTGCTCAGGGATATGGCTTGCTGGTAGACTTGGTTAAGGGTTGGACTTGATGATCTTGGAGGTCTTCTCCAACCTAAAATATTCAATGATTCTGTCACTCTAAGTCACTACTGGGCAGACCATGTGGCATAAAGCAACCTCAAAGGGTCACAGGTGTCCACTTCTCTTTCATGCAGCTCCTGTCAAAGGTCAGACCTCCTTTTTTACCCAGGATTGTACATGTTGCAGTGTAGATCTTGCAATAACTTTGGGCCACAATGTCCTGTTTCTCTTTTTCTGTTTCAAATTGTGACCCTTCAATTTTGCTAGTGAAGCTTCAACCTCTACTGCAGTAAATGTAAACCCACAGTTCAGAGGCTTGTTTCGCTTAGTTACTCCTTGAAAATAGCTCAGAACTAACCTTTGGCCGTGCCTACTCTAGTAAATTGACCAGTATTAATTAGCAGAGCTTCACTGGCTGCTGCAAACCTATTTCGCAGGTTGGTGAGGGCGGAAGGTTTTTGGCCTCACTGCTAGGAAGTAGTTCTGCACCCATTTAATTTCCTAGAACAGACACAGCTTTTGCAGCCTGTGAGCCCCAGGTGGAAAAGCACTGACCTAATGTGTAAAACAGGAATTTTAACCTTTCTTACATTATTCCTCTGCAGAGGTATAATGAAATCCAGATACTCCTGCTCTTTGTCCTATGCTCTCTGCTCTGGAAGAGCCCTGCTTGCTTTACTATTGCAGCTCTGTGTTGTCTGATCACAATTTGGAAGCTCTTGCAACTTGGTTTTACACTCCCCTGCCTTGCCTTGGGATTTTCCAGAAAGAGAATTGGGCTATGTATGGCAGAGAGACTTAATTTGGGTGGTGTGAGCATCCAGGACATCTCCTGGTGACCCAAGGGAGACAGACCTCATTGGTTTGTCTCCTTGCTTTCCTCAGTCTGCAGGACACGTAACACCATCCTGGGCACAGGATGTTCCTTGCTCCAGCACTAATGCCCCCAGCCCTCTGCCTCCAAAGCACTGGTTCCATCAGTTAGGGTGGAGGTCGAGCTTCCTAGAGGTATCCAACACTCAGAGCCCAACAGTGCACAGAAATATCACTTTTGCTGATCCAGAGCTGAGATTAGATGATGCTTTGCTGCAGTTGTGGCCTAATTTCAGCATCATGAGTGTAAAAAGTGCACAATGAGCAGCTCTGATCCCCCTTATCTCCAGCTGCAGTGACTGGGGAAAAGCACTCCTAATAGCAATAGTTTAGGCACTCCAAATAAAAGCATTCCTAATAGCAATAGGTTAGTCCAATAACCTGGTCTGGCTGTGGGCATGCATACTGGGGTGGAATTTGCTCTCCTAAAGTTTGTAGGCACTGAGTCTGCAGTGCTTGATCCCTGGGGAGAAGGGTGTGAGGCGGTGTGAGGATGTCCTGCACAAAGACAGCCCCTTGCACAAGAGTCGTGATTTGTTCCCAACTGCTGCTTGGACAGCCAAAGCAAGGTGTGAACATGCATTCACACCTCCATCCCTTTTGTGTGCTCTCACCCACAGCTCTTCTCCACATCCCGCTGGCCCACAGTCCCCAGCGAGGTGGCATCCTTCACATTATCAATTTCAAAGACGTCTCTATTAACAGGACAATGGAAGAATAAGCACTTTCCTTTATTCATTTACCCGCTGTCTGATAATATCATATTGATGATAATTTTCCTTTAATGGACCATTTGCAGTAATTATGATGCAGCGGGTGAGTAATTGTATCTGACGCCCGATGCCTCCTACGTAACTCTGCAAACTTAATTCACTTGATTGTCTGAGAGGGAGGGAGAGAAAGAAGGAGTGAGAAGGAGTGAGACGGAGAGAGGACTGCCTCGCAGGTCTTTCTCCCCTCCCAAGTGTCAGTACAGCAAATTATTACCTCTTACACCCCTGCAGCCCACAGACCTCTGAAGAATTTACTTTGGTGCCTCTTGTTCAGCAAGCCCATACGTCCTATTTCCCTTTCTTCCCTTTCCTACCAGTTCCTAAATTTGCCTTCTCCATCATATTGTCTCCTGGGCAGACACATTCCCCATTTTCCACCCTCTAGCATGAGTTGTCACCCTGCATGTTGGTTGTTCTTTCCCATTGCCCATCCACCATGATCCCCATTTGGATAAAGGATTCATTTCCTTCACTTTGCACTCTCTTTGCATGACATTTGTTGGTGCCTTCCATTAAAAAATGCCATTTACCCTTGCCATACCTGTTATAGGTTCATACACAGACTCTCTGCATTCTTTCCTCTTCACAGTGAATGCACTCCATGGGGAGCAAAATCTCCCAAATCTCCAAAATATCAGCAAGTCAGGAGGAGCCAGGGAGTCCTTGGTGATGGGAGTTCAGGCTGTGCCCAGGGTTATCCCAGGGCCATCTCCAGGTTTGTTCCTTACCAGGGCTGCTCCTCAAAAGGATGGTGGGAATGTGGACCCTTTGTGATCCCTCACTGCCACATTGCCCTCCCCTCCTCACAGCTGGTCTGGATGCAGATGTTTGTTCAGACCTCTGAATGCTTGATCTCTGAGAGATGATGCTCTGGGAATCCATCCATGATTGCATTCCTCATTTTCCTCATTTTGTTGCTGCTTGTGTAGGTCTAACATCTGAAGTGGGCTGGAGTGACTTTTGCAGACAGAACCATGGTTGGAGAAACGATGCATGACCTCCAGGTGAAAGGTTATCATTAAAAAGTCTCAAAAAAAAATTTAAATCTGTCCTCTTCCCACTCCCAGACTGCCCAAGTTCCTCCAGTTTCCAGGCAGTCAATAGAACTTCTGCTGAACTCTTTGGGTAGGACAGGAGGATGGGCTCAAAGGGAGGAGCTGCTTGCAGCCCATTTGGTGCTGGGTAAAGGTGACTTTACTGGGGAGAAATCCTTGACTCCTATCCTTCCCCTATCCACTCATTTCCATGAAAACCACCCAGAAGACAGAGCCTGTGTGTGCTACAGCACACGTGCCACATAGAGGCTTGGTCAGACAAAGGTCCTGCCCTCTAGGACCTTCTCTGCAGGCAGGGGATGAGCTTCTGAAAGGCTCCATGTTGAGCATCTCTGTAAAAAAATACATTCCCCTGACACGATCCAAACCTGAAGTTCACAGGGAAGCTCTGTCTGTGGTTGAACTCAGTGCCAGAACCAGGAGCTGCGCTCGAAGGAAAAATGAGCCTCAGTATGATCTGATTATCTGGGAGTAGGGCGCAGCCAGCAATATATCCTTGCTTAGGAGAAGGGAACTGGGAATGGATCCATCCCATATTTTAAGCTGCTGGCCCAAATTTCTTTGGAAGTCATTCCAGAGCCAGCACCACGTGAGTACAAGGGACAATGCAACCAGAGTGCTCAAACCTGCGGGTTCCTCTGCTAGGAGGTGCTGAGGGGGAGAGCAGAAACCCAGCAGGGGAATTTGGAGAGGCAGAGAGACTGGGTAATGCCTAGTGAAGGGCAGATACAAAAAAAAACAAGTACATCAGTATTCTCAAAATTGGATTGGAGTGGAAATGAGTATTTCTTTCTGTACTTCGGCAGATTGACTGTTTGGAAAAAAATGACTTTGGCCAATTGAGATGTTTGGTTGTGAGAGGGCTGCATATATTTTGTTTCAGTTAGGAACGCTCCAAGTTGGCTGCAAGTTTTGTCTTTTTTTTTTTTCAAGATGGATTTGAATAGTTGTTCCCAGCTGCAAAATAAAAATGCCTCTTTTAGTGCATTTCACTCTATTTTTAATTTCTTGGAATTAGGAAGGGAACTTAAGCACCAAAAAATTCAATGAAATCAAAATGTATCTGAGAAACACTTTGATATTGTTAAAAATCCATTTTTTTTTTTTTTGGCTGGAAGAGATTTTTGGTAGAAAACATCTCCCCCAGCTCTGCTCTCCATGAGAACAGAGAGCAATAAACTCTGCAGCTTTGTGTTATGAGCTAATGTCTTCTTTGCACCATTTGCAGCAGAGGCGAGGGGAGAAGATCAGCCCTCCTCCTGTCTCCTGATTTGTGTCTCATCCTCACTGAGGGATTGCCTCTGAGTTCAGCGTTTTCTCCTGGGCTTCATTTCTGCGAATTAGCTGTTAAGAGAAAGGAAGGTCTGAGACTTCCTCATGTGCATTGCTCTGCCTGATTGCCCATCCATCTCCCTCCGTCTCGCAGAGCTACAGCAGCTCTGTTCCAGCTTTCCTCACCCGTAGGAAATTGCTCGTGCTCTTGGGACAATGGAGTGTGTTTGCTCTTGGACCCGTGAGGCTGGGTTTTGCCTTTCCTTCCTGGGGTTGGCAAGCTGGAATATCACGAGAATCCTGGCTGAAACACTACGTGGAAGCCACGCTGGAGATGGCAAACACATAGCTAGCCCAGCAGCCCAGGTTCTGGTTGCACTCCTACCTTTAGTACCTGCTCTCCCCAATCCTGAGACCCTGTGGAAGAACGTTTTGTTGCATGGGATGAAGATAGTTGCAGGTCACAGGTCGTCTTTCCCAAATCACAGCCCTCGTGCTGGCAGAACCAGCGATGTTTTATGTGAATTAGCAGGAAACCTGCTCATTAACCTAGGAATGTAATTGTAATTTGGTCTGGCTTTGAGTGACAATTATTTTTGCCTTTGCCCTTGATGATCTTGGTAGCAGAATAAGGTAGATCTGGACCTTGTGCACTGCTGAAACTCCATTCAGTACTGGGCACGGGTTGCCTTTGAATAGGCTTTCCTTAGGATTAATGGTTATTCCTCCTCTTCTCCATTACTCTTTATAACTGAAATATTCTCCTTCAGTGAAGGCTGAAGGATACAGCCATTTACTGGGAAGAGTACCTCCCTCTCTCAAAAATGCTGGTTCCCTTGTTGTTCCTGATGGACTGAAGCCAGCATTACCCTTAGCCTGGAGCCGTTCTGCGAACATTATGGATGCCCTTTGTTTTTCTGAATGGGACTGAGTGTTTTCCATCCACTCGCATCATAAGGGATCACCACCTTCTCCCATGGGACTGTGGCATCGGTCCTAAAACACAGTTAAAGTTGGCAGTGCATGTCAGTAATTATGGCAAAATAAATTACAGGGATGTTATAATTATCCTGGAGCCAAGGACAATAAACCTAGACATGCAGAGTTAATATTAAACTTAAAAGAAATTCAGTGTATTAAGGTGTACAGATTGCCAGTGTCCAAAGAGCCTTAACTCTGCCCTTGGCCAGGCCTTCCAATCTTCCCATCATATTTCAAGTCACTGAAAGCTCGTATAGAAACTGTATTTGTATTTTGAAAATGAATATGTATTTTCACTCTACATTCTTTTCACAAAGGAAAACTTTTTTTTTTTTCCAAAAGCGTTTTTTTTTTTTTATTATTATTATTTTTTCAAAAACTTTTTCAAAAAAGGTTTATTTTAGGTTTATTTTCTTCTCTGGTTCCTAGGTTCCTGATGGGGGGAGAAGTAGGGACAGGACAAGAAAAAGCTTACATAAAATTATGGCAAAAAGAAAAAGGAAGACCAAGAAGCTTAAAATAATAATACTCTTCCTCATTAAATCAAATATCTGTAAATATTTCAAACTTTCTCACAATTTAGGTGGAAGAACCTGCTGGGGGAACACTGTGCAGCAGGTACAGTCTTTTGTGAAACTCATCTCAGATGTGGCTGATTCGTTTTCCTGCACAAAGCTTCCACCTTACACTTGCCAGGCCAAGAGTTTTGGAAGATGAATGTCTCCTGGTGCCCCTAGGAAAGAAAGAGAAACAAGAGACAACAGACTAAGAGTGGCTGGGGACTGCCTGGGGCCATGGTGAGATACCCAGGTGTGGAGTGAGATGATCTCTAATGGTGAATGAAATGGAGCTGAGCCCCCTTGTTGGTCCTGGGGACAAGTTCTGTGTGGCTGAGCTTGTCACCTCCTGAAGCCCTTCCAAAGTGCCACAAAACGGTCATTTTGATGTGTTTTCTTCAGCTAGGAAGGAACATCCATGAAAGGAATTCCCTGTACATGGAAGAGTGGATTTGAACCCGGATTTCCCTTCATGCATTCTCTAATATTTGAACCATAGGGTTAAAGGGGAGTTCTTGTAGTCTAACTTGTAAACGTTGTCTCCAACCTCCCAAAAATTCTCAGAATCATTGAGGTGTAATAATTTACTTTTATTTTGTAATGTAAGAAAACACCAGTAAGTTTAACCTTTACTGACAGAATGACCTTAAGTTTATAGAAATATATCAAATAGACTTTGACAAATGAAGTATGGCAAAAAAATAATAAATAAATACAAAAAATCCAGGTCATAAGACATGATCTGGATACAGAGGATTTGTTTATTTCTGTTCACACCTGACCCAAGATTTGCTGTGTGAGGAACCAGGTGTCTGAGGAGAAAACTCTCATGGGAACTCTCAGATGGGAATGAATTTCCCAGCAGGTCAAAAATTAAACCTTCCCTGGTCTCAAAGCTGCAAGAGTATCAGCATGGTTCCTGGGACTTGTCCTTCCAACTGATAAATAAAAATAAAGGGCAAGAGACCCTGTATGAATGAAAACCTTCATCTACAGAGCCTTGATGGAGATGCAGGAGGTCCGCAAACATTTTTGGCCACCACTGCCAGGAGCTACTGGGGGAAACATGTTGTGCTGGAAATGCAAGGAGCTGGATCAGATTCACCAGTGAATTTCTACCTTCCCCATCCCATCACTGGGGAACATTCTTTGTCATATTTCATGTATGGATGTGTTTATTTATTGCCATGAGGATTGTCCCTTGAGATGTTGATTAAGTTGCCTATATCCAGTTTATATGCATTCTAACTCTTGCTATTTTGAATATTTCACTCATTTCTTAGAATAGAATAGATTATGGAATCATAGCATCATTCAGGTTGGAAACACCTCTGAGATTATATGGTTCAACCTTTAGCCTAGTATTGAAGTCCACCACTAAACCATGTTCCTGAGTTCTACATCTCCTTGTCTCTTGAAGATGGGCTGCCATAGATACCTCCTGGGGACAACTTAAGCGTTGGCTGAGAAGGGCAGGGCAGTGCTTGTAAGTCAGGATCTACCTTTTAGGAACCACAGAGCCCTAACAACTACTGCCACCATTGGTATTAAATACTGCACTGGTATTAAAATATTTATATTTATATTTTTAATATATTAATTTATTTTTAATAAAATATAAAAATATTTATATTTATATAAATATAAAAATACTGCATTGGTATTAAACTGACAAAGAAGAGAGTTCATCCCTACTTCTGGCTGAATTGCCTCTGCCCATTTTTGAGATGGGCTCCATCCCCCTGAAGGTTCAAGCAGTGATGTGAAGATTGGGAGCTCTCGTGTTAGCAAGCAGATGGGCAGCACTGATCTCCAACACTGCCAGGTAGATGCAGTTGGGTTAGGTGAGCCCCACGGCAGCATGTGTGACCCCCTGAAACACTGCCAGTTCAGTGACAGCTATTCAGAAAAAAAAAATAGATATATTTGGGGTGAAGTGGCCCATATTGTATATGGGCAAGCCTTGTCCCACCCCTCTCTGGCAGCAGCATCATTTCTGGGCTTCTCCTTTATCCTTGGCAAAGAGCAGGGGCATGATCAAGAGGAAGAAGAAGCCAAACCAAACCCACCTTCTTGCATCTTATTTGAACCCCTCTCGTAACTTGGCTGCCTCTCCCTTCCCACTCTGCCAATATCTTTCCATTTATGCAGTGGCTCTTAATGAGAATGAAGCGACTAATTTGGCCATCCTCGATGTCTTTATAACCCAAGCCCACAGCTACGACAAGCCAATCGCACTGAGCTAGTTCTACTGATTATTTTAATCTCATCATATGTCTTTTCTGGTCAATAAACTCCCTCTCAAATCAAATTGTTACTGAACATAACCTGACGCTAATGTCCATTGGACTCTGGGCTATAGCGAATAATGTAGTTTGTCATAATTAAGTGTACTGCCTAATTAATTGAGTGGTCAGGATGCTAATTAGCCAGGTTTATTGAGACTGGAGGAGTATGAAGGGCAATACTGCAGCTCATCAAAAGCACTGGGATTGGAAATAAAGTACATCTCCCTTCCCTCTCCCCTGACAGGCAGACAAATCTGTGGCTACGTAGATTTATGCACTCTGAACAACACCAGAGCTGGAGATGAGCAGGGTTGTGCCGGGCTTGCCGTGACTTCTTTTCAGCGTGACTGAGGTTTCTCAGCCTTTGCTCCCATATTCTCCAGCTCATCCATCACGTTAGCCTAACTCGGTTGTCTTCTCATTCCTTGTCTGATGCTGCCTGATGTGTCCTTTGCTTAGACCAGGGACGGCAGGGCTGCTGTATTTCACCCCAGGACTGCAGATAGACATTTGGGACAGGTCAAGTATGTACAATATACTTCTTGAGAGTGTCAGTTCATTGACTTTTCTCGCCCAATCTCTTTTTCAGTCCTCTAGGTGTCTAATTCCTAATGCTCAAGTCCTCTTTTTGAGAAAGCTTGTGGGATTCAAGCATTGAGAGATCCAAGAAAACCCTGGCCAAGTGCTGTACCTGGGTTGGGAGATGTATCTTTATTTCCTCTTTGCTTCTCTTTGGGTGCTTGGAGAGCAAGACTCTACCAACAGGTCTAACATGAGCTAACATGAGATACTTGATCTGGAGGTGATAACCCTGGAGTGGAATTGTCATTCCCCTGCAAGAGCTCCTCAGATATTTCCCCAAACCCTCGTGCCAAAGAGCATGAGGAACACGGAGTAAAAGGACATAATCTCCTACCTCTCATCCCTTTTGCACCTATAAACACTGAACATACACAACCTAGAATACATTTTATATCATATTTCTGTTCAAGGTGTTGAGACTCTGTGGCTCAGATGGAGCTAAGCATGTTGCCATGAAAGATGCACCCATTCCACTGCCAATGAACAGTGCCTCGATTTTGTGGGCAATATCCACCAGCTCTGCCCTCCAGTATTTATTTTAGTGCCTGAGTTCCATAAATGCTATGGGAGATTCCTCTCTCTCCTAAATCCACTGCAGCCAGCCAAAGCTTTTGACCTTGTAACTGCCTATTGCTTTCAATGGTCTGTGGCCAAATAGCTTGTTTTCCTTCCGATTGCTTTCGGTTTCAAACAAATAGCACTGCTGTGGGTAAAGCTCAGCCCACATTCCAATATCTCACCACATAATTGCACTGCATTTGACCACAAGCTAATAAGTAAAACTGCTCTGCAGTCAGGTGCTCTCATTCTGCTCTCCGGTACATCTGCGAAACAGCCTGGTTTGTTGCAATTTGTAGCTCTGGCAATACAGGCTCCCCAGTACCAGGGCTAAAGATACCCTAAAAGATCCCTAAAACCCCTAAAAGACTCCATACCTCTGCAGCACAAAACACTGCAAACAAACTTGCTTTGCCTGCTTGCACGCTTCATTTTCAGTTGTTTCTCTTTTGGAAATCCCCAGGCAGAAATGTGTGTGCAAAACTGAGCTTTTCAAGCTGTGATTATCCTTGTTTTCCAGAATCTCCCTTGAAAAAAAAGTGCTAATCAAATTCCTAATAGTCAATATTCTCACTTTTCAGCAGAAAGTTGTCTCTGGAAAGTGAGATCTCAGGGCAGCACCCAGCTTTGGTAATCCATAACCTGCTTGTTGCAGGGAGCTTGGATGACCTGCCCAGAGAAGGGTATCTCTGCATTTGCCATATTTTCAATATTTTTTTTTCCCAAACATCCAACACCAGCACTTTTGAGGAGGAGATGTAAGATCAGATTTGTTTGCTCTGCCTACATACTTATCCAACCTTGCTGTCTAATCAGAAACAGCAAAAATCACGCTCTTAACAATTTCCTTGCAACAGAAATTTCTCTGCAGAAACTAAAGAGCGAAGATTTGCAGGAAATCAAATATGTTCAGGTAAACCTTGATCTTTATTTAACTGTTGAACTGAAAACTGTGGGAGAAAAAATGGTGTAAATGAGCAGTCAGAAGGTTTTTCTGCTGGTGTAACCTTCTTGCTGACTGGTTAGGTAAAGTGAAGAGTTAAATCCTGGTCTCAGACATAGCTGTGATGTTTGTTGCATGGGTCTGGTGGTGGAAGAATTTGTCCAGCTGAGGCAGAGATAGGTTTTGTGGGGGAAATGGGTCTGCCTGGAAACCGTATGAACATGTGTTGTCTTTTTGATTTTCTGCTTAAAACAGACAAAACAAAACAAAACCAACCAACCAAACAAACAAATAAAAACCACAAAACAACAACCAACCAATGAACCACAACAACAACAACAACAACAAACAACAAGTCATTAAACTACTAACAGAGTAACCAAGTTTTTTATACCAGAGAAGTAAACCGAATTTATCAAATGTCTTCAGATAGGAGATACTGGTTGGGAAAGGTCAACTCAACAGAAACTGGGGAAAAACAGCAACTTTTGCAAGGAGACATAGATTTTATTCTCGGATTCACAAGGAATTACAGTGGCATTTGCAGCCAGTCAGAAAGGTTCGTTTTGATTTTATAATTCCTGATACAATTCTATATACTCAGAAATCAAAGCATGAATGTCTTAAGAAATATTTTTAGGATTGGTCCTTTCTCAAACATTCTTCTTTTGTATATATATCTATATATACACCCACATACATACATAAAAATATAATCATAAATACATATGTAAGAATCTGTGCATGTCTTTTCTATATATATATATATCTTGATTTGGGATGAAGCAGGATAGGAAATTCAAAACTGTGACCCAGTCTAATACCAGCAGTATCACTCGGCTGATATATTTTCAGTCATAGATTTAGTAAAACAGCTTATTCCCTGTCAATTTCCTGATGTGGTACATTTTTGGATTTTCTTTTATTTGCTCTGCACTGGGGACTAACATTTATCTCCTGGCAAATAGGTTATACCTGTATGCAGAGGGCTGTTAGAAGTGCAAGTTTGTCACTGCCTTTAACATGTTGTGTTCTGTCAGCCCTGTGGTCTTAATTTTAATGACCAAACACCAAATTCCAGCTTTATGTGGATATGATTGTATATATGGTAATGTGAAATTTCTTCCTCCTCCCCAAATTCATGCCTTTTTTGGGGGATAAGGAATAAGACTGGATCTAGCAGGGTATTTCTGCTGTCCTTCAGTTGCCAACTGGTGGGATTAGGACCTGGTACCAAGCCCCTGGTTCGTTTGGGGGATAACTTTAGCATCTGAAGGATGCTTTTTCTCTCGGCCAAACATAAGATCAACAGCTGATGGCAATGTCTCTTCCTGCCCCAGGCATCTCTTCTGGATGGCTTGGATTAAAAATAACCCCCAGGATGGATGAGGGAGGGTGGTTTGAGGTCCTCAAGAGATGTGCCACACAGCTCCTTTGTGAGATGGGGAGAACTACCCAGCCCGCTTGCCGTCCCCGAGGAATCCTTCCCAGCATCTTGTGGGGCTGGGATGGGGGCACCCTTTGGGGTGGGATCCTGACCCTTCCCTCCTGACACAGGGGGACATTTCTTGAGCAGCCTGCGTTGCCTCAGCTGAGCACCCCCAGCCCGACTGCATTAAGTGGCTACGCGAGACCTGCCATCTCTCCCGAGCCCATCTTCCCTCGAATCGCTGCATTACGACCAAACAGGATTTGTTCCACTACAATTTGTCAAGATTGGACAAGGCCTCAAAGTTGGCGGAGACACATATTAAAGGTTTCTCAGGGATTGGTGCGAGAGAGGCAATTACCTTCCTGGGCTGAGAGACGTGGGAATGCGGCTCCCATCCTCGCTATGTAGTGCAGGAGGGCTGTGGGGTTTCTTTTCCTTCCCTCCCAAGAAATAAAAATGAGATAAAGACTCCCTCCTTCCTCCTCAAACCACTACATACTGAGAGTAGAAGCCTTAAAATGAGCTGTCTCTGTGGCAAGGACAGCAGCATGTGTGCTGGTATCGTGACTGCCTGCATCCATCCGTCATGGCCATCCCCAACCACAGCAGCAGCTCAGGACCTGCCTTGACCTGAAGGACGTGTCCCCAGAAGGGGACAACGTCCTCCATCCTCCCTTTCCGTTTGAGTCAGGTCTCCAAGACATTTGGGAGCTTGTAGGGTGCTGGGGGGAGATGGAGATGCATCGGGGACGATGGGTGCCCACACGCCACCCCAGCGCAGCTATCAACCCCCTCAAGATTTTTTTAATTTCAGGGGAGATGGCAGCAAACAGGCATGTTCGGGGCATCAGATGGGGCATTTCTAGGAAGGTGAGAGGAATGAGATCATGGCTCTAGAGGAATGCCCCCAAAAAATCCAGGAAAAATTCCAGGGAGGAGTGCGGACTGGAGGAGGATCACTCCAGGGCAAGGATTGTTTCCGAGTGTCTTTGAAAAATCTCTTCTCTGCACAGTCATGTGCACATTCCCAAATCTGGTTTGTGTTAACCTTCATTTTGGATAATCTGGAATAACTCCAGTGAAACCACCAGGGACTGCAGTGGAGTAGACCCCGCCTGAGCTGAAACTGAAATTAACCCTTGGCACATGCCCATGGATTTATCTGAAGGCCCTTTGTAGGCAAAAGATTTTATTACACTGGCTTAAGTGGGCTTTGGATGCAGCCTCTAGAAAATGCAGCGGAGGGTCGCTAGAAACCTGCCTAGCTAATTAATCAAATAAATCACCCACATTCACATTCAGCCATCTGAAATGGAGGTGGCACAGTTTTAAGTACTGCTCCAGGATCCCTGGCTTTGTATCTTCTGGATTATTATTATTTAATTATATTGAAGCTGCATTTGGAAGCTGGTAGGCACCAGTTACCAGGTGAGAGCTCCCTGCTTTATTATGAGCTGTGGAAAGATTTGATCTTTCTGTTCTGATGATGAATTTTCACTGATGATATTAAGCTTATTTCAAATTAGTTTTTTTTTTTTTTTTTAAAGTGTTTTCTATTTCGAGCTGAAAAAGAAGCAAAGAAATAACTCCCTACTGAGAGTAATTCTTATCGTTTCAAGATATGATGACAGATGAAAAGGAACTTCAGAGCTGATATAAAATGAGATTCCTAGCTTTGCGGGGGAAAAAGGGCCAATATTTTGTGGGAATTTTCATGGCAAATACATTCATTTATTTTTGTTGACAAAACATTGATTTGAAATGCTTTGATTGCCCCGCTCACATCTGACAATAATTGTATATCTCATGGTGTTAATTTCTTACGGATTGTCAAAGAGAATTGAAAGCCAAACACATCACAAGTATAACAGGGAGAATGATGGTTTTAACTTTCTCTTTCATTTTGTTTATTAACACAGAATATTCCTCGACTTTGGTTTCTGGCTGGAGATTGCAGCTTCTTTCTTTCTGAAAGGCTCAGTCGTGCCTGCTCTGTTCTCCTGCTGACTTCCCCACAGAACCTGTTCTGGCCTCATTTTAGCACTGTTGGGTGCTGGGGAGGGCTCATTCTGGCCCCAGGCACTGTGAAGATTTTGCTTTTTGGGGTTTTGGAGGCTGAGCATTTCCCCTGGTGATGTACCCCATCTGGCCTCCATCCCCGAGCATCCTTTCCCTTTTGTGAGTGTTTTAGAGGGTGCTATGTATCGAGGCTGATGAAGTCCCCAGACATTTAGAAATACTGGAATTGCATTCAAGACGACCTTCCCTCTCCTGTAGAGCAGGAGATCACATTGTTTGATTTTTCTTCTAATAATTTTATTTTCCAGATGCTGCTGGGTGACTTGTTAATGAAGGAGGGCTCGTCCCATGCATTGGGAATTGGCGTGAGGCTTAGCAGATTGGGTTTGACACCTGGAGTCTTGACTGGGCACCTGGAGAAGTCACTTAATTTCCACGTGACAATGCAAAAACAGAGCAGGTGCTGTTTTCAGCAGCTCTGTCTGACCAGGGCTCTTTGTAGCAAAGCTTCCCTGGTATCTGAAGATGTCTCTTACATATAGAAGCAAAGGGAGGGTACAAATCTCTCCCTGTTTTCATCAACTGCAATTAACAGTCCTGCTTCAGTGCCTGCCAGAGTGCTGTGGCTGTACTCACGACACTTGCATTATGAGCCTCCAAACAAAGCCATGTGGCTCACATAGTGTTCTAGTGGACATCTGAAGCTTTCTCCATCACCCTTCGCCACTGAAGTGACAACATGTCAGCTTCCAGGGCATCCCCCGAGAGACTGGCTCATGGTTACACTAAATTATGTTAACACTTGTGTCTTTGTGGCTGTTTATTCACTATGCACAAAGCCATGACAGCATTTCAAGAACTCCTCCAAGTGGAGGAACAAACTAGGGCAAGCCTTGTGCAAGGTTGGGTCTCCTCTTCCACCCCTACTCCTTCCAGCTCTTGATGCTTTGAAGATTTTCACTTCCTTCCTTCCTTCCTTCCTTCCTTCCTTCCTTCCTTCCTTCCTTCCTTCCTTCCTTCCTTCCTTCCTTCCTTCCTTCCTTCCTTCCTTCCTTCCTTCCTTCCTTCCTTCCTTCCTTCCTTCCTTCCTTCCTTCCCCCCTTCCCTTCCCTTCCCTTCCCTTCCCTTCCCTTCCCTTCCCTTCCCTTCCCTTCCCTTCCCTTCCCTTCCCTTCCCTTCCCTTCCCTTCCCTTCCCTTCCCTTCCCTTCCCTTCCCTTCCCTTCCCTTCCCTTCCCTTCCCTTCCCTTCCCTTCCCTTCCCTTCCCTTCCCTTCCCTTCCCTTCCCTTCCCTTCCCTTCCCTTCCCTTCCCTTCCCTTCCCTTCCCTTCCCTTCCCTTCCCTTCCCTTCCCTTCCCTTCCCTTCCCTTCCCTTCCCTTCCCTTCCCTTCCCTTCCCTTCCCTTCCCTTCCCTTCCCTTCCCTTCCCTCTCCCTCTCCCTCTCCCTCTCCCTCTCCCTCTCCCTCTCCCTCTCCCTCTCCCTCTCCCTCTCCCTCTCCCTCTCCCTCTCCCTCTCCCTCTCCCTCTCCCTCTCCCTTTCCCTTTCCCCATGGGGTCAGGGGGCTGCAGAGAGGACCACAAGGACAGGGAACCCCACCAATTCCTCCTCCTCCTCCCTGCCTCCCTATCTGTCGTCCCCAGTACAGATCCGCTTGCCCTCCTTAAACAAGATCTCAACTGACCGTAAGGCTTCTGTCACTCCAGCTGCCAAAATCAAACCCCTTCCCTCATCAAATCCCTAATCAGCCGGAACGGCACTGTAAGCCGTGCTAAATTGACTCCTCTTCGCTCCTTCTGCTGACCGCTGCCCTGCAACATGCCGGCCCCGTCTCTGACTCCGAGGGCAACATCACGTCTAATTATATTTCCAAATCCTCTCAAGCGCCCAGACGAGCACAGGTATTGAGGAGGGCGGGGGGATTAGTGGAGAACCCAGATGTGCAGTGCAGTGGGAAATGGAGTGTGGGGGAGCGTGCCTAGGGAGGGATGTCCATGGGGACAGGCTCCTGATCACGAGGAGTGTGCTCTGGGTGAGGGTCCTGCCAGAGCTGGTGGCATGGCGAGAGCTTTTGGTACAAGTGGCAAAGCTGTGCAGCAGCTTTCATCCCTTCCCAGGAGAAACTGGCTCACTCCTGGCAGCCCAAGAGGGAGAGGAAAGGGATGGAGGGAGGCTGGGGGAAGTCTTACACTCTGATGGCACCCATAGGTCCTCCAGGGCTGTCCCCTCACTTATTTTCCAGGAGAAATATCCCTGTGCCTGCAAGCAGGCACTGAAAATGTGCTTGCAAATGTCTCTCTCTCTCTCTCTCTTTTTTTTTTTTTTTCCTTCCTAGTTGCTCTAGAAGTCCCTGGTCCAACCATTATCCCCTAGAGATCTGCGTCTCTTCAGAACAAACCTGGTGAAGTGTCTTCTGCTGCTGGGCCAGGCTGGCCAAGGGAGGCCAGAGCTTCTGGGACCATGGGAAGACACAGGAGGATGGGCAGCCTTGAGATGGGTCACCAGCTGGAGCAGATATTGAATTTACACTGATGTCTTCAGCATGCTAACAGTTCAGGAGTTAAAGCACCTTCAGACAGGGTGAGAAGGTTTGTGTGGATGGTGATAATGTGAAGGGGTAACACTCCTTGTAGCTAAGCCTGCAGTGAAAACCCACCCCAGAGGCATGGGGAGTCAGGCTGAAGTGATTTATCCCCCTTTCCCCACTCCCCAGGACTTCCCCAAGATGCCACATTCCTGCCAGACACATCTCGGCGTCAAACCTTGGGGTTGCATTTTCATCTGGGAGATGTGAATGCATTAACGAACAAGGGAATGTAATTAATTTGATTATGCGTAAATAAACTTGGGCTTTGGAAATGGAATTAGCACAGGATGTTTTAATCAAAGGGGAAGATGAATAGGCAGTCGGAAAATGCCCAGGCATTGGTCACCATAACGACAATTTATAGCCTATCTTGCCACATAGTCAATTTGGATTTAATTTCACTTCATTGCTTGGGCTCTCTTCTATGGCAGCTCTCTTTCATGGAAGTTGGGTGATGGGAGATGCCTGCTTTTTTGGTATTTGGGAGTTAAACAAGTGTAGAAATTATACCTTGGGTGCAGGTCGCCCTGCCTGCTGCGTGCAATTTGGCAGTTTTGGGTGCATTGGGCATCGTGTAGGCAATGGCACAGCAGGTTGTGGAGCTCCTTCAACCTCTCAGGATGGTCCTTATGGGCTGTAAAACAATATTGCTCCTTCCTAGGTCTCAGGGAGATCTACATGCACATGCAGCCTGGCAGAAAAAGTCAGGTTCGGTCCTGAATCTTCCCTGGAAGCTTTGCATAAAAGAGCAACTCACATGCGGGATGTTCAAGGGAGGTGGGATGTCTTCTCTTCCCTTTTCCCTTCTGACCTGTCCCACCCTGGTGCCCAGCTCCCTGCAGAAAAAAAAGAGTCAGGCTCAAGCAATTATGAGTTGTTCCATTAGTGACTGCAGATTTGCAATAATAATAATAATAATAAAAAGACCACTTCTTTCCATCCTGTGGAACAAAAATAGCAAGTTCCAACTCATAAAATTTTATGAACAACAATAAAATGGAAATGTTGTCCCCTCTATTGAGTTGTTTAAGAAGCTGCTACGGGATTTGCTCGCCTTGTCATTTGCACTCTCCACAAAGGGGACATAAATTAGGCGAAACAAGTGAAAGACCCAGGCCCACACCCACATGGATGTACAGCCATGCAGGACAGAAAGGGAGAAGGAGCAGGATAATCCATGTGTGTTAAACAGCTCTGGCTTGCGTGTACATTTATTTTACAGTGACAAAAAGATCATTATCAGAGCCCAACACCACACTATCCCAGCTGGGTGGTTCCCTGTCCTTGGCCTGCTGGCCACAGGCACTGATCCTGGAGGCACAAATCCATCCCAAGGACATCATCAAGGGTCTTTGGGAAGGGATGCTCTAAGCACCAGGTGAGGTCTTTGTCTTCACTAACTGCAATTTGCCGATGAAAAAATCATTGCGTTAAAGGTAAAAAGGTAAAAATCAGCCCTGACCAGCCCTGACCATAATTATCTAACACCTTTTACCTTCTGAGGTGAAATTTCCAACCCTGCTCTTAGCACAGTAGAAATGCTTTGGAGACAGTTCAAAGAAGAATGGTATTTTCATTGCAATGACAACAAAACCAAATGTTTTCCACCTGCTTCCCTAATTTATGTAAAAGCAATTGTGATTTTTTTCTCCGGGAAGCCATACAGTGATACTAGATTTTGGAAGCCGCTGTTTTGGGAAGTCAAAACATGGCATTGGATGAACCTTACAGGAGAAGACTTAAATCAATAAGCTTTCAGCCTGGGAAAATAGGACATTCACTGGAGATGTGTACAGCCAGCACACGGAATTTTTCCCTTGCAATCTCTTGCACATGAGGAGTGCTTCTTTCATCTGAATTATTCACTCATTAAAACTAAGGGCTGTCAGGATCAGGGCTAGGTTCCCTAAAGCGCTCGCGTTGGGAAGCTGTTCATTTGTGAGGGCTTTAGGGAGGGCTGTGCTGAGATCTGTGACGTTAGGAGAACAAGCCCCATTTTTCACGCAATTTGAAAGGCCATTTAGGAAGCCCTGCTTCCCAGTCTGCCAGAGACAGAGAGAACCAGAGCTCCTTTGCACGAACACCCTCATATCGATGGGCTGGAAAAGCTTGAGGAGAAAACCTAGTTGCATCATTTCCAGCCTTGCCACTCAGGTTTGATATCAGGCCACTTGTGAAGAGATGGGAAAGACGTGGGCAGAACAATGCTGATGGATCAGTGGTGGCAACATCCCAGCTTTGCAAGGAGCCCAGACATTGACTCTCACGGCTAATCCCAAATCCCTCAGGAGCAGACAGTAGGACACAGGAGTCCTGGACCACTCAACCTTGCTTCCAGTGACCATATTCTTTATTATTTTCTTTTTTTTTTTCCCCCACATTTACAAAGGGAACCCCCAGATTTTTTCCCCCCTGGGACCAACATCTTAATGGTATTGCAGAGACGGGACCCAGCGTCCTTCCCCCACCCCATCACTGCCCAGCTCCCACCTCCCTCACGCCTGCAGTCGCTCCATTCCCTCTATGCGAAACTCTTTTCCAACTAATGCGAGCAGTTGGCAGATTTCATGTGTCTAATGGGCTGCGGACGGCACGGGTAGTTAACCGTTCGCAAACTGCCTGGTGATACCAATCGCATTATGATAGCCGGCAGGAGATTAAGCCTCCAATTAAAAAGAGACAGGGCAGTGGCCAACCGTGAGCAGCCTGGGTTCCCAAAGAGCCGATTTAGGCACTGACTGAGACGGGAACGGGGTGGGAGCAAGATGGGAGCCTGGGGGCCTCTGGGAGGTAGCACAAGTTGCTGCAATCTGGAGTGGGATTTGTGTGGGGGCTGCTTAGGGCAGAGTTCATAAAATATCTTGCTTCTCTCCAAAGAGGAGAGTCCACAACCTCTTTGGTGGCTTGTAGCATGGCTCTGGCACCCACCCAGCCTCTGCTGCTGGCCCTGGGCCCCCCAGAGCAGAGCCCAGCCCTGGCCTCTCACACCTCCCTGCAGGGCCACAGGGACATGGGGAAGCTCCCCCAGAGCCTCCTCCTCTCCAGGCCGAGCAGATAAGTGCAATAAGGTAGAGCAAAGCTCATGGGGAAATTAATAATTCTGCCGTCAGACCAGGGGTCATACCATGGACAGGAAATAATAGATGGGACCACGACACTTGAGATAAAACAGACCCATGAGCATTTTGTTATCAAGTGGGTACAAGCCAGGCTCTGCACTCAGGAAAGGAGCAGTTTTGTGCAAAAAAAGGTTGTGGTCTGATCCTGAACCACCATAGGCACAGGCAGGGTCCAAGCAGCTTGGGAAGGAATATCTTACACACTGAAGCTGTTTGGGTTTGTAGTGGTCCCTAGCATGCATGCAGCCCCAGACTGCTAACACCACCCCAGCCTTTTCTGGGTGTACTCCCCAGGGACTGATTTTTTTGCCACTCTGCATGGAGAATTTAGTGCTATGGGCATCAACTGGTCTCAGTGCCAGAAAAGAGACCCTAGTGCAAAGATATAACCCTTAAATCCTAGCTTTTGGTGCCTGACCTTGCAACCTTCAGCCTCTTTGCTCTGCATTGTGGTGGTACACGTTTTTTTCCAGAGTCTTCAGAAGAGGCTGAAAATCCTCCCACTGGCTTCCCCAATAGGTCTGTCCCCTCTTTGTTGTCTAAACCAAGCTAGGGAGCAGAAACAGGCTCTCTCTTCACTGTGGATCAGCCCCAGGCTTTACCAGTGTTTAGTGGCTAGAGGGGACTGGGAGAACTGGGATTCCTGGATTCCTCACTGACTATGGAGAAGAGCATACGAAGCAGGTGTGGACTCTTCTTAGCCCTATATCCATCACAAGTGCAAATCATGCCCTGTCTCCTCTCCTTTCACCATCCCTCCTCATCCATAACCCTCACCTACATCCTTACCAGGTGTCCTTCTTCTCCCCATTTGCCCGGTTACATTTTCCTCTCTAACCATTCTTTCCAATTTTCTTCACTGTGCTTCTGAGCACTTTTACAGCCTACTTTTCCACTGGTTTGTGGGCTCTCTTCTGAGAGCAGAATATCACCCTGGGAAAATGATCCCGGTCGATAACTATTGACTGATAAACCAACAATGCATTTCAGTGCAAGCCTGTCGATTGGCGGGATTGATTTATCTGCCCCTCTTTCTCCAAAGGGCCGACTCCTCTGACAGGCCCCTGATTTACAGTCGGGGATGGCCAGGACAGCCAGGATGCTCTCCATCCGTCATGGATTCAGCTGCTGTCATGAAGCCAGGGGAGAGGAAGGGCTCAGATGTGCAGCTCCCCCACCCAAGCTCTCCAGTTAGGTTTCTGGTAGCCCCAGGTTAGTTTTCTTCCTCTTCTGGCTGGCAAAGAGGGCTGGAGATTTCAAATATGTGTTTCCAGAGGGTTACTCACCCACTTTCATGGTGGCCTCAGGTTCCCAACATTTACTACTGGATGTGGCATCACTGGAGGGTGTGGAGTGGCTGCTGTTCAAGGCAATTAGAGCTGCTGTGCTCTCTTCCCAGCAACTGCTTTTCTTCCAGCAATGCATGGCAAAGACAGGTATCCCAGCACTCCATGTTTGACAGTGGGAAACCCTCAAACCTGGGACAAATCATCGTAAGAATGTCATATCCTGGAGAATGGACTTGAGTTTCTCTTTGGCTGTCCACACTGACGAAGTCTCTGTCCCTTGACATCCTAGGGGAGAACTTCTGTGGTCTCCAGCTCTGTCTTCAAAGATGCTTTGCACTCCTTTTTTGTTGATAATCTCTTTGATAAGAGCTTGTAAAATGCTCTGAAGAATGATGCCAAAATGTCTTAGGGCTCCTGCTCACTTTAGGGGCTCCCCACTCTTCCTTCCTTACAGACATTCATGCCCTTCTCACCTCATTGATTTGGGGAGGTGAGCCCTGAGCATTTGGGATCAGTCCTAGATGTTCTCAGATATCTGCTGTCTGTCTGAGTCTTGGCACCTGACACAATCATGGTGATTCGGGAAGTCACGATCATCTGGAGCTGTACCTGCTGGCCAATCTTTCCTCCTTGGATACTCTTTTAAATGTTTAGATTTATTCCTCATTCTTACCCATAGATTGAACAAGAGTTATTTCTTTTCTTACTGTGATTCTGCATAGGAGTGGATGACCTCATATCTGATGTGAATGATAAACCCCAAATTCACCTAATTAACTTTGTTGACTTATTTTCTCTGATGAGCTACATTTAACAGTGTCCACTAAAATTAACCTTAAAGGCTGTGCTGTTACATCAAATAAAGCTAAAGCGTGAATGGCTCTGTTTCACATTTGCCATGGGAAGTTGTTCCTTTTCCAGACAATGTCTACTTTGGTCATTGTGTCCTCCAAAATCTATATTGTTCACTGGGATTTTGAGTCATATGGGCTGTGAGTAGATCTCAGATCTGAAGGCAAGGCAGAAAAAGAAGAAGCTTCCCTATGAACTTTCTCTAGCATCCTTCTTTTCTAGGGCAGTGTCTGCTTTTACCAAATTGGAGAATTTTTTGTAAAACCACCTCCAAGTCCCTGATCAAGGCAAACAAAAGATCTGTATATCACCCATAGTCTCAGAGCTGAATGCTGGGCAAGAAGAGAGAAAGCTTTAGTCCCTCAATATTGCAAAAGTCTAACTCAGGCTGTTGTTATAAGGATGAACTTCAGTGGTGGTAGGAAATCCAGCACATTGGTCTTCCTTTTCAAGCTTGAAGCATACTTAGCATTAACAGAGTAAGTTTGTGATTTAATGGCTGCATCTAAAGATCTGGAGTTGAAGGGTTCCCAGAGGGACTGCAGAAACTGTTCTTTTTCTTTAGGTATGGCATTGTAAAATATTCAGTAGACTACTGGCTTCAACACATTGTAGACACCAACGTGCTGATGGCTTTAGCCATTCTTTAGCCCTAGGCTTTGCTGATTTTCCTACATACTACCCCTGCTGAATGAGGCAAGAGTTGCAACCCAGCACTAAGTTGGATCTAGATGATCTTTAAGGTCCTTTCCAACCAAAACAATTCAATGGTTCTATGTTTCTATGACTTATGAAATACATTGAGTTTAGAACAGTTATTATCATAGCTGTATAATACTAAATGCTGTACAAGGGCTATGAAATGATACTTCACTCTTCTCAGATAGTTGAGATTTGCTCCAGTACCTTATCAGAATTAGCCATTTTTGGCGTTATAATAGGAATTTCAGAATGTTTGGTGTTATGGTACGAATTTCAGTTCTTCTGTTTTCAGAAGGACTCCAAGGCAGGTTTTGGGCAGACTTTGGAGAAGATTGTATGTACAGTGTAGTAGCAGGTGCATAACAAAGTGTGGGAGAAACGGCAAACTGGACTATAAATTATGGATTTGATGCCCAAATCATAAAGTTTGAACAAAGAGTCAGAGGACTTTGTTTTATCTCGGGAATGTACAGGCAGAATGAGGAGAGCTGCAAAGTGTGCATTTGGGAAGGGAGGGAAGCGGAAGGAAGACAAAAGATAAAAGAGATGGGAGGATGGAAACTGATAGTTAGCACTGCAACAGATGCAACTAAAATTCAGTTGTATGTGGATTATGGATACGGGATGTCTGTTGCAGTCCCATGAGTTGGGTCTGCATTGATAGACTTGACATCGTTAAAGCCAAGTGGGAGGATTTTCCTTCTCCAGACTCAGGGACATGAGCAGCTCTGCTAGGAATCAGCTTTATACCTCCATCAAGGCTCTGTGTGGAAGGTATAGAATATGGCAAGAAGTCAAGAGGAAGGTGATTGTCCTTCCAGCCATTGGCAAAGAACCCTCACTGGAGCTGAAGATGCAACTGGTCCCTCTGGCAGCCATTACTGATCATCCTTCAAATTCTCCAAGCTTTAATGGCCATTTTATTTTGGAAATGTCATAGAATCCCACTTGGCAAGAGAAATTTGGAGCCTATAAAGACCAAGAAATCAAGATAGGGTTGAAGCTGAAGTTCTGTTGCTGGAACATGGTGGGCTTCTCATGGCAAACCATCTGTTGGGATTCTGAAAACCACAGCCTTTTTTGCTGAAGTATCATCTGGCTAAATGTCACAGAAGGTCTGGAGATGCCCAAAACCTTTGCAAAAAACCTTTGGTTTCAAAAAAAATTTCCTCCCAGGTCCTCCCCTCTTTACTGTGGTTACAATGAGGAACTGGGAAGGAGACAAGAAGACATCTCTTCTCGGCATGTTATATTGAAGAACACGTCATAATGCGGCCATGCAGACCCTTTCTGCTCATCACTTCAGATTCCACTTTTTAAGAGAGAAGAGAGGCCCATTGAGTACTGCTGAGCCTGTCCAGCATAGATCCATGCTGTCTGCAGTCCAGAGAGCAGGAACTGGGAAACTTATTCCACAGTGATGGAGAAGACATATCAGCTTTTTTGTTTATCACCTTTCCTTACTGGGGAAGGTAGCTCTCAGACCTACATTTTTTCTCATTGTCCATGTCTTTTCAATGTTCTCTTGCTAGGCAAGAATGGACATAACTTTTCAACAGGGACTCAATATCAGCCAACAACAGATGTCCTCTAAGATTGGTGGTATTTCTAGGGCCAAAACAGCAATTTCAATCCCACAGAAAGCTGAGGGTATTACAAGGACAGAAGTCACTGCCCTGTCCCATTTATGTACTGGCTGGGAAGTGAAAGGAACCCAGTTTTAAATGAATTTCCTGCTCTGATAGCCATAGAGCCATAGCAATGGCTCAAGTCTGAACTAATGTGGCAGTGTTTCCTCCCTCCCCTCCCCTGTTTCTCTTCAAAAAGGAAAAAAAAAAAAAAAAAGAGGTGGGGGGGAGGAGATGAGAGTCTGTCAAGTTGTTTGATCTAATATCCACACGCCACGTTCACCTTGGCAGATGGCAGGAGGGATGATTGCTTAGCGCTGCATGTTTGACATCTCACAGAAATAGCAAGGCTGATGTGGTAGGCCTGTAGCCATTGGCAGCTGCTATGGTACCTATGCCGGGAGAGGGAGGTGCAGGCTTCCTTTCACACCTCCCGATGCAAAAAAAAAATGCTTTCGGGGAGCAACTCGTGGTACATCTGCTTGTCCCCGCCGCCCCCTCTTCCTCTCCCCCGTTGGCTCGTGGTGGTGGTTGGCGGGTTGCGTGCTGTTGCTTGCCTTGTCACCAGCTTGTGTGACAGGTGAGGTGACGCGGAGTCTGCAGAGTTGCAAAGGAGGTTGCTCCGGGGCTTTCCCACACTGGGGAGGTGAGCTTGCTCCAGCGGGGGGGCGTGGGGGAGCTAGGTGGGAAAGCAGGCAAACATCTGTTCACTTCTCCACTTTGCAAAGAGAAGAACAAGAAGACGAACAGGGAGGAGGTGGTGGGAGAGGGGTGCATTTCTGGCCAGTAAACCAGGCCAGCTAGCCCTCTCCAGACTTCCAAGGGTTAAAGTTGGCCCAAGCAGAGGATGACCTCTCCATCTCCTTTAAAAGTGTGGAATAAGGAAATGACCCAAGGACTTCCTTTGCTTGGCAAGTTTGGGCATCCAAATGCTGTAATTGTGCATGCGGCTGCAAGAGCTGAGCATTCAGATGACCACTTGGACACATCCCGCCCTTTCTCAGAGCTGTGACCGCTTGTACAGTCTCCTTCATGAACCTCCTCCTCGTTGCCTGTCCTTGTTTAATTTGCCATTGTGGAGGACGGATTGCCACGTGTACTGGAAAGCACAAATGTAAGAAAGCCAGAAATTTGGGAGGAAAGTGGAGGTGTCTCAGAGAGAGTCATTAGTCTATGGGCTACTCTCACCACCATGCGAAAATGGAAGGACCACCCTCATGCCACCTGTTGCTGCAGGAAAAAATCAAGAAAAGGGTCAGATTCAGAGCCATAAGCTACAAGTGTGCCACAATCAGACTTTCCTCTGTAGGGTAATTTACACCTGAGAAGTTTAAGAAAGTTGGGGTATGAGGAACAAATCACATATTGCCATGGTCCCTCCTGATAACTGCTTGCTGGAGATGTCTAATTTTTGAAAGTTAGAATAGCCACAATAGTCAAGAAATGCTGTTTTGGACTGAGGATTAAGGAAAGAGCTTGAACCAAAGATGTCTAGTGAAAACTTCTCAACCCCAACTCAAACCAGACCCAAGCTGGAGACACTGAACTTGGGTGTCTCAACTACAGAGGAAGCACACAAAGAACTAGAGAGTATTCTCTAACTCATCTCGGTTCTTGCCTAAATCTCTCAAATTTCTAGGTTAAAACAATGCTTAGAAGTACAGCAAGGAGTGACTGGAAACCTGCATGAGAGAAAGCAAGACAGGATGATGCTGGGTTAAGTAGTGCTAATGCATTTGGTCATCATGGTCCTCAACTAGCTGGAGTATCAGAGAAGTATTCACATATCAGCTTTGGTAAATTGCTCTGGAATTATTCATTTCTCAGGGGCTTCATCCAGCTGGCTAAAGACGGTTCCTGCTGGATTTTGAGATATCCTACAAAATGCAAGATGTTTGCATGGGATTGGAAGCTATCATGAAGAACCCATGGGAGACTGGAGTCATTTTGGACTGCCAACTGAAGGTCAACAAAGAAACCCTGAGGTATCTGCAACAGCACCTGCATGGACAACTGAATTGAGTTCCTGGTGATAATAGGCATGGGTATTTAGCAGATCCAATGGAAAGAGTGAAATTATCTTCTCTTGTTGAACGTAATGTAGCTATGGGCTCAACAGCTGGAGTACAGGATTTATCAGAGCTTTAGTAGATCTGAATGAATCCACTGTGGTTGAAACCTTTGCCATGTGATGACTCGACCTGAAAACTGGCAAAGATCAGTGCAAGTCCCTAGTATGGCACCCCAGAAATGTCCCCTGTGATGGTAATCTACATTAAATCGGTTCCTCCTTAGCAATCAGAGAGCTCATTTAGAGACAGCAACAAGGTAGTGGCCATGAGAGGGTTGCATGGCTGGTATTTACCACCTCTCAATAACTCAGCTCATGAAGAAGAGGATGAGAGAGGGATTTGCAGAGTGCATTGGGCTTCCTCTTTGTCTTTGTGCTAAGTTAGGCAAATTCCCTTTAAGGTGACTGCTTCCCTCTACGATTCAAATCCTGCAAAACCTGCTTCTGCACCTTCCCTTCCGAATACTTTGCATTTCAAGAGCCTTTAGTTTGGTGAAAATCCCTGTGACACAAAGGCCCCCACCAGCAATCCTGGCTGCCACTAATGCTCGCCCTGGTGCTCGGTGGCACCGCTGGCCAGTGTCTGCTTGGAGCCCACCCTGCAAAGGGTCTGAGGTTACTCAGCAGCGCGTGACTCCCAGAGCAGCTGTCAGTGTTATTTTGTTTGGCAGCCTCTTCTTCTCACAGCCGGAAAAACTGAAACCTAACCCCTCAATGCACACTTTGTTTTGGAATAAGCTGCTGGAATTGGTGGTTCCTGGGTCCAGCGTGGGATATAAGCTCCTGTCCATCAGGATGATGGGGCTGGGTGACAGCTTGCCTCCCTCGCTTGCACAGGTTGGCAAGGGCTGGAGTGCTGTTGGCCAAGCGCTTTGCTACCTGCGTGGGGAAGGATGGTCCTGGGGCTGAGATGCTGGCTATGGTCACTAGAGGTCTAGGGCTGATGCAGTGTAATGCAGAACAATTAATCTCCTTTGGCTTTATGCAGTGGTTCCACCTTTTCCTTTTCCTTCTCGGAGTGTTTAGATGACAGTCTTATTTTTTTTTTATTTTTATTTTTTTTCAGGAAGAAGTGGGTTTGGGCAGAGCCAGCGCAGTGGTGCCTGGTCATCTGCAGCCTGTGGTCAGTTAGCTGTTACCCATGGGCACTGGATCCTCTTAGACAGTCTTCACTGTGTGCCTCATTGTAAATAATCTCCTATAGCTCTCCAAGATCTAGTCCGTGGCTTGATGTCTTACTTTTCTCATGTTTTGTGTACACACTGCATCTCACAACTCCATTTCTAGCTACAATCCTGTTGTGATATAGAAAAGCTTCACACAGTCAGCAAGAATTTGTTTCTCTCCTATTTTAAGGGCACCCTAGAAAGCTTCCCCTGTCTCAGATGCCTCGGAGTCCACGAAGGCAGATAACATGCTCCTTGAGTTTGCTGCTTGCAAAATCAGCCTAAGTCGATAACTTCAAATTGCCACTGGAAAGTGACTGGCAGTCAGCTAATTGGGTATGTGCATAACAGATTAACCCATAGGATGGCTCTGAAATCAGCCACCCCAGTACTCTGCATGGATTAGCTTCACTGTAGCCATTGTGCATGAGAACCATCGTCAGTGCCAGTGGCACAGGGTGAACCCAGCCCATCCAAGTGCCTCACAAGAACCCGTTCAGAGCCAACACTTCAGAAATCACTGTATACTAGTGATGTCTTCTGCCTTTGCAATCTGTATATAATGCTTCTGAGCTCCCCTGATAGTACCACAATTTCCCCCTACTCCTTCACTGAAGCATCAATGTGTTAATGCCACTGATTTTTTGGGCATGGGTCAATGTGAAGGAGTATTGACCAGCTAGAACCAAACTTCCCAAATATTCCCAATGCTTTCTCCAAATGGATTTTTTCAGTGGGATGGGGGTGTTAAAATTTTAATTTTCTACCCTTTCATTTCTTCTCATGCCAACCAGTGTGTGGAGCAGGTCCTTTGAGAGCATCCAGTGCTTCACATTAATCTTCTCATGTATATGGCTTCAGTTTTTCAGAAGTTTCATTTAAATGGTTTTAATTTACTCCCCAGTCCTGCAATTTATTTATTTATTTATTTTTCTTTTACTTTCCCCATGGTGGTCAGAACCAGAGCTTTAAAGCTGCTATGTGATCTGCCTGGGCCTTGTCAAACATTCATCAGGCAGCAGGGTGGAATGCTCCAAGTCCATTTGTTGATCTAAAAGGAATATTGGTCCCAGAAAATTTCTCACTTGAATTTGAAAAATTTACCACCTCAGTGATTTTGCAGTTCTCTAATCAGTTTTTGCCACACACCTTCCTTGGACCCCGCATAGCAGGAGCTCGACTCCTCCCGCGTTATGTCTTGATCCTTTGCAGCTGCACTGCAGTGTCAGCCTATCCTCTCCTTTTTCCTGAGCACTAACCATTGCTGATGCTCTGAGGTTTGGGGAGGGAGTTAGAGACATATGGATGGCAGTGATATGTGCTTTCTCCGTGCTTCTCCCCATAGCCCTTATTTCTTCTTCATGCTTAGTTAAAGTCTCACACCATGTGTGTTTGGACAGCTGCTCTCCGCATGGCTCAGCCGTTCACCCCAATGGCCCAAGGAATTCCTGGGAAATTGCAGGAATTGCTAATTCATTTTTTTTTTCTGAATGCCAGTTTCAAGTAACTTGGGTTTCCTATGCAATATTCCCACTGAAGATATCTGTACAGCCTGCAACACACTCGGGACCTGCTGTACATGGGAAAGATTGCTTTCACCATCCTTGGGCTTGGTCTGCCCACTTCTGAAAAGCTAAACTGATCAGGCAATAAGTTAAATGCTGTATGACTGCTCTGTGCATTGAGAATGATGGATGGTATCCTGCCTTTTCCACATTCTGTAATAAAAATGTCACCTCCAACCCAACGTCAGACCTCTCTGAAGACTGCTCTGTAGTGGAGAGGGTACTGCATCTTCAGCAGATGTCTTGGGGGGGACACTGGTAACCTGCTGCATAATTCAATTCCAAACTCTCTTTAAGGAATTTTCATTCACTGCCAGTAAGTAAAATTCATGTTCCTTCCCAGATGGCCAGAGGAGTTAGATCCCTTCTCATTTGCCCTAAATTGAAGACACACATCTGGCTCTCTGTGTGTTGACAGCACCCTTACATTTGCATCTCATTGCAATTACACTGCCAGCCAGCTCTGTTGTGTACCTCTGGACTTGGGGAGCAGGCGTGAAGCTAGTCTGGTGGCTGGACACATGGGATGACCCAATTTATTGACTGGGATTCATTCTGCTCAACTTTAAGTTCATATGGGACAGGTGAACTAGGAGGTCTACAAACCTCTACAGTTGGTAGAGAGGCTGATTGAGGTAGTGAGAGGAGTTTAGGTTCTACACCCTAAACTAAATGCTCTACATTTACCAAAAGTAGGCATCTATTTGAGGATGAGTTATAAAGATGCCTGTAAAGGTACTGACTGCATGGAGAGGACAGGGAGCGGGTACGAATTGAGGTGTCTGCACCACAGACATCACTGTGTGGCCCCCTCCATTTATACTCAAGGTTTTCCTGGTTTCACATAAGTGGAAGTCCCCAGTTCCTGGCTGACTTTGTGCCTTCCACCAGTGAGCCAGGTTCATCACTCCGTCAAGTGATCTGTACTCAGATCTTCCCCTTGCTGCCAAGATCTGATTGCACCTTCACCAAGGAAGGAAGAACTCTGTGTGACACGTTAAACTGTGATTAACTCAGCCAGAGCCTATTTTAGATTTCATGGCACATTGAAATTCTCTTGCCCGATGATATCATAAAACCATGGACATGTTCTCCTTAACCTGTCCTCAGCGTAGCCCTCAGTGTTGAACTGGACAGTGCCCTCTCTTGTGAAAACCTTGCTGGCATGCACATTGGGTTTTGCTCTTGCTCTCTTCACCTCACCTCTCCTTAGTCCCACCCTGATCACTCCCAAATTTCCCCCGTGAGCTATTCCATTTGGCCTGCTTCTTCCGATCCCGTAGTCCCTATTTGAGGGCACCTGGGTGTTGTAGAGATCACGCTGACAGTAGCTGTAGCTTGCGATCCCTTCGTCCTGCAGCTTCCTTTCTATTTACGGCTGCCAGGGGATGCTCTGCTGGCTCTGTCCTGAGCCCTGCGTCATCCTGGAATTACTGATGTGGTGCAGGGGAGGCTGTTGGCTGCTGCGAACGCTGTGCTTTGCCAAAATGGCTGAGGGCTAGGGACAACCCAGCTCGATGGTGCCCCCAGTCTTCCAGCAGTCAGAACTACCTCTGAAAGCGTTTTTTCTCTTTGCTTGCACTGTCTACTGCCCTACAAAGACCTTTTGCTGCCAGCAGATGAAGGCTTCCCGACATGTGGATCTTCTACTGTTAGTCTTCTGATTTCCTAAGGAGGCTTCTCCCAAGCCTCCCGTGAGATGCACAATCCTCTCTTCTCCAAATGAAGTAGAGGAGATGGGAAGGATGTAACGTTGCTTAGTGCCTTATGTTAAGACATCAGGATAGAGCTATATTGTAGCCTGAGTGGGATCTGCCCAACAAGAGGTAAATTAGTCACAGAGTAGTTTATATTGAAGGGAGCTTTGGCACATCTAGTTCAACCCCTTACTCAAAACAGGGCCAGCTTCAAAGTTAGATCAAGCTACAAAGGATCTTGTCTAGCTGAAGATGGAGAATGTGCATCCTCAGGACCCCTCTTGCAGGTCTGACTATCCTCAGGGTGCAATTTTCCCTTGCTGAAGCTTGTGATTTTCACCCCTTTTCATAAAATCATAGAATTATTTAGGTTGGAAAAGACCTCAAAAAATCAAGTCCAACAGTTAACCTCACACTGACAAGACTACCACTAAACCACATCCACAGGTTTTTTGAATACCTCTGGGGCTGGCGACTCAACTACTCACCTTGTCCTTTCACCATGCACCACTGAGAAGATTCTGGCGTTATCTTCTTTATGAACATCTGCTTGGTAGCGAAGACAAGGACCAGGTCCTCCTTTCACTTTCCAGCTGAGCTCACTCAGGGTGCCCTTGTATTTCATAGTCTTCAGTCTCCATCCCATCTTGATGGCTCCCATGGGACTTGCTCTGGTTTGTGTCTTGTACCAGGACCCACAAATCCAACCCAGAATTTCAGGTGACCTCATAAACGCCACATCCAGGGCAATAATCACTTCCCTGGCAGTGCTGGCTGAGCTCTTGCAAATGCAGTCCAGGATGCTGTTGTCTTTCTTTGCTGAAAGGGATGCTGCTGATGGAGGCAGTACATCCTAAACAGATCCTCTTTGTGTCCTTCAAAAGACATCCACAGCCTGAGGCGTGACCTGAGCGTTGCTCATTAACATCTAGATTGGGGAGTCGTAGAAATGGATGGGCAATGAAGGCTCAACGCCCTCTTGCCTCATTATCTGCCCCTTATCTCTGGGGAGATCCTCAGGGATGTCTGGAGCCAAGGGGATGGGGGATGGAAACAGTACTCATCATACCTACCAGGTCATTTAAGGGCTGGTACCAGCTGTGGTCTCATATGGTCTCATAGCTGTTGAGCAGAGGAATTGCTGGGTGATGCTTTTTTCTTCTATTGGCTTTCATCTTCAAGAGGAGAGAAGTTTTTAAATGATATTCACTAGCCTGAGGAGAGCCCCAAGTTCAAGGCACATCAAATTTCAACACCTTTTGGGGTGTGATGGTCAAGTGATGGGAAAACCTAGAGGTGAAACACAAGTTAACACAATACATTGTTCTGTTTGTTTGTTTGTTTGTTTGTTCTGTTTGGTTTTGCTTTGCTTTGCTTTGTGTATTTACTTATTTATTTTGAGTAGGAGTATGAAAAGGCTTGCATTTCCTGGCAAATAAATAACCCCAGTATCATCACCCCATCTTGTGAACTGGACCAAGAAGGCGCAAGGCTGGCCCTGTAACTCAAGGATGGAGAGAAGATGGGCAGTTGTTTTAGGCACCTTAAATTATATATTTTCCTGTGCAGTTGTTTTAACACAGTTATGGGAATCTCTCACTCAGAGGATAAGACACAAAGCCTGCAAGCAACATGGCACAGGCCAGTGCCACAAATTCCCATGTACAGATCCAGGGACAAAAGTGCAAAAGAAATGGGGACAAGGATGTGACTCCTGCTGCCTGCTCATGAGGGACACGCACAGAATCATCTGCAATGTCAGCGTCTGCAGGAAAAATCCCATCACCTGCTGAAGGTGCCTGCAGAGAGCAGGGCAGGTGGGGAGTCCCTGCAGGTGGCTGTGTTGTGGGCAGCTTTCCCTCTGCATTTTTAGGGCAGGACATGGATAAATCCTGCCTGGGACCTTGGGCAGACCAGGACTGTGCACCTTGCTGGAGAACCCCAGTGAGATGTGTTTGGCCCTGATTTTCTTTTCCCTCCTGTGACTCTTGCTCTGGAGCCCAGGCTGTAAACGAGCACAGAGATGTCCTTGTCACTGAGGTGCAGTTTAAACAGAGGGAGGAGAAGAAGAGCTTTTATGCATGAAAACCCTACTGGCTTTGATTTCTCCACCTTCCAGAGCATGTCCTGTCTCTTGGAGACAGAGGAAATATACTTGGGGATTGCTGGTGGGGTCAGATAGGAATGGTGGGGTCAGATAGGAAGGCTTTGCTGACACCCAAGGGATGAGGTTTTGGGGAGCACACTAAATTCAGGGGACGAGTCTTGGGGGAGGTGATGCTAGGTGCTGCCATATGTGTGCAATTTGAGGTGCTTATGTCAGGGTGGGACAGAAGATGGTGACAGATGCAGTGGGTGGGTGGACAACAGATGGAGATCAGAGTAAGAGAATGGCTGAGGTTAACAGGGACCTCAGGACACTGCTCAGTACGGGGTCAATCAGGGCAGGGTGCTCAGGGCTGTGTCCCATCAGATCTTATATATCTCAGGATGGAGACCCCACAGCCTCTCTGGGCAACCACTTCCCATGTCTGAGATCCTCACAGCTGGCTTTGGAGGAGAAGCCCTGGCACTGCTGCTGTGGGCACGTTGTCCCCAGGTCACTTGCTGGCTCTGAATTCGTGGGTGCAGATTAAGTTGGACCAGCACCAGGATGGGGAGAAGAGTTCCCTGCACATCCACCCTCCTTGTCTGCATCATCCTGAATGACCTGCCTCCTTTTCCACCATCCTCATGGCTTTCCATGTCTGTCTGTCCCCATCCGTCTACTCACTCACCCTCACACCAAGGTGGCTGGATCCCTTTTGGCTCAGCCCCGTCCCCCCACCTCCCCTGGCACCACAGCAGGCTGCTAAAGCCATGCACGAGGGCTGCAGCTCCCGTGGCCTTTCCTTTTTAATCTTTCCGTCTACTTTCCATCTTGGAGCTGCTGCCAATTAAGAGCAAGCCATTTGATCATGTCATAATCCCGATGCCAGCAGGCAGACCTGATCGAGCACAGAAAGGGGGGGAGAAAGAGAGAGGGAGAGAGAAGGGGAATAATAATAAAAATAATAATAATATAGAGGAGGGGAAAAGAATAAAAAGACAGCCTCTTCTTCCATCTCTTTTCTCACAAGGTAAAGAATCAAAAAGTCATTTGATGCATAATTGATTGCTTTGGAGTGACTCGCAAATTGCTAAGGAGCCTTGATTCTCTGGGTAATAAGCGTGTGGAAAACACAGGGACGTTGTGACCGCGGGGTTGTGTAGCGGGGGTGTGCGGGGAGGGGAGAAAAATAAATACAAAAAGCACGCAGCAGCAACTAGCTGTACCCCTGCGCACCGCAAAATATTTTAATGAGCATCAAGAACAAGGGATTTCAAGAAGCACGAGCTCAGGACAAAACAATAAATTAGCAAACAAAAAAGGGAAACAAAACAAAAAGGGGATTTTTTTTTTTTTTTTTTACCTCCCTGACAAGAAAAGCACAAAAGCGCTGAGCTGGCAGGGCTGGGGCTGCAGGTTTCTCTCCCCATTTTGCATCTCTGGAGATTGTGGATGGGCAGGGGACAGGAGCTGCCTCGAAGCTCCACGTGGGGCATCCCGTCACCCTGCTGGCTCCATCCCATGCAGTCCCACCACGGGTGGTTGCTGGCTTCCCAAATGTGCTGAGAGCAGCCCTGGCTCATTGCAGGTATCTCTAGGAATAGGTAGCAGAGGGCTTGTAGGAGGTGTTAGGGCACCCAGAGGTGTAACATTGAAAAATCCAGTGAGTGCTGTGCCTCCTCAAGCCATGGGTTGGAACTGACAACACCAGCATCGTGGTCCAAAAAAGGATTAAAAACCCTTCAAATGGCCACCACCCAGCCCTAAGAGCAGTGCACCACCTTCCTTGTGGGTATTTTGGGGAGGCTGCTCCCCCCTCTGCCACCAGCCTGTCCCTGCTGGCTGCTCCCCGTGGACATGGTGGTGCTTTTGGCTTGGGTTCAATCCCTCCAGAGGTCTCTGATGGAGACTTTTGCACAACAACCACACAAAGACCTCAAATCACCTCTTGGTTTGCAACCTCCATCCCTGCCCTCAGCTCAGCCCAGGGCAGCAGATACACTCCGGCTCTGTTTTCCCCCAAAATCAACTCATGTAAAGCCTGAACCAAGCAGTTTGCAATCCTTTAGGGAGGAAACTTCTTTCCCAGCACGCATGGAGAGGACTGGTGTCCCTGCAGGAACCAGTGGTCTGAATCCATCTCCAAGGCGCAGATAAGTGCCTTTTCCTGCTTCCTTACAGTCTCTCATGTTGGCAGGCAACTGCTGGATGCCATTATCCCAGCTGGAGCCTGGCTTCCAGCCTCTGTGCACAGCTCTCAATGTGTTGGCAGTGCTGGGAGGGGGCTGCCCCATGAATTTAGGGGCTTGCTTTGTGCCCCACATGGTGCATCCTTGGGGATGTCCATGACCTGGAGCCACACACCACATTGTTCCAGTGATGGAAGGTGCTGCAGACCCCTGGGTAGCTCAGGAGAGCTTTTGGAAGTGGCAAACTTGGCTGTGCTTTGGATGCTCTTTTCTCATGAAATCCACTGGATGAGGCGCAGCAGATCCTTCGAGCCAGGCAGAGCCTGAGTGCTCCCAATGGAGAGCTCAGATGTGATTGTGGAAGAGCCTGGAAGAGCTTAATGGGGATGAGGTGGTGGGGTTGGAGAAATAGCTTCTGGAGGACTGCTCTTACAGCTTGATAGCACAGGAGACAACTTCCCCTTTGTAGCATTTTTAGCTGATATTATTAGCTATTTTCTTGTATTAATAGGACAAATAATAAAGACATTAAAAGACCATTAAAAGGTCTTTCCCTGGGATCCGTGGGAGCTGCTGCATGGCAAGGGATGATGATGGGTCCTGACATCTCTCAAACAGCAGCTGCTATAAGGACTCATTCAGGAGCACATGTCCACATGGAAGCTGCCTGATCCCAGGATGGAGAATTATTGTCCATACCCCATGGAGAGGTAAGAGGCATGCCACTGCCAGCAGCTTTTTTTTTTTTGCTAGCTACATTACAGTATTTCCTCATGTGCTAACTGTAGTGGTCCATGGGTTGTACCTGCACCTTTTTCCTCCTGCTGTCCCAAGGGACCAATATCCCCTCTGGTCTGCACTTACAGCTGCCTTTTCCCTGCAGTTTGTCCAGCTGACCAACATAAATCCACTGCACTCAACACATTTTTTTTTTTTTTCACCAGCCTGAGAATTTCTTCCTCTCTTTCACATCTGAGGAAGAATTTGTGTGCTGAAAATCCACCTACTATCTGTGCTAAAGGTCTAATAAAGCTATTATCCATCTCAGCATACTTTGCCAGTCTCTATGTCTCTAGTTTTTAAACTCTGCTGCAATGTAATGCTCTCGTTAGTCACATGAACTGGGGGCCTTGGTGTTTTGTGGGATTCTTTGGTTCAAAAATCCATCACCACATTTATTTTATATTTATTTTATTTTATATTTATTTCATTTTATATTTATTTTATTTTATTTTTTATTATTATTCTATTTTATTTATTAATTTTATTTTAATTTTCTGTTTCTGTATTCCCTCCCACCTTTGCTGCTACACCTGCTTTTGAACTCTATGAAAAGACAAGCCAGATCAAAAGATCAATCCTTCTCACCTTGGTCCCTGTGTTTGATTCAGCTTTCCAGCAGCTGGCCTGAGGTGTTCCCACCAGGTCCCCAGGATGCTCTTGGGCCATGGTGCACCCCCCAAACCATAGAATCATAGAATCACGAGGTTAGAAAAGCTTCAAGATGAGCAAATCCAGTCATCAGCTTGACCTACTGTCCCATCACTAAGCCATGTCCCATCACTAAACCATGTCCCTTAGTGCCACGTCCACCTTGTCCACATCTACTCAGAAGTACATGAACTTTTACTTTGTAAACTGAAGTATATGACTGTATATCAGCTTTTTTTTTTAAAAAAAAATTGTTCACTCTTACAATTGAGCCTAACTTGCTGGTATATTACATGTTTTCTTGCTGCAACTATAGAATAAAGACCCTCTTCAGAGAATATTGCCAAAAGACTTGCGAACACACTTGCCTTCAAAGTTATTATTTACAGGAACAGTTTTATAATAAAAGTAATTCTGCTTTGATTAGATTTATATTCTTTGTAGTTTTATAATTATGTATTATATATATATATAAAGTATGTATATTATAAATATAATGTAATGTAATTTCTTCTAGGGATGGAGGCTCAACCACTTCCCTGGGCAGCCCATTCTGATGCTTACCACCCTTTCCATGAGGAAATTCTTCCTGTACCCAATTCTACCATCCCCTGGTGCAACCTGAGACCATTTTCTTGGTCCACCCACCCTGGCTGAGATGACTTGGCCTGGCCAACACAGTGCCCAGCGTGGTGGTTACGCATCACCATCTCCATCCCTGGAAATCCTCACCCCGGGCATCATCCCCGCTGCAAGCACGCCTCCTCCCTGCACACCTCCCCACTGCTGGATGCCGAGCCATGCCGGCAAGAGCTCGTTAATATTCCGACAGCTCCAATCTCGCTCTCTAAACGAAGGCCGCTCTTAAAGAGGGGTTTCTAATTGGGGCCCCGTCTCCGCCGCGTGTGGCCTCGTCAAGTCGTTGCTCAGCACCACCCCTCCGAGAAGTAGAAAATCGGGAAAAGAAAGGAAAGGGAGGGAAGGAAGGGGAATGGAAGGGAGGAAAGAAGGGACCCCAAGTCCCTACTTTGAAAGGGAAGCAAAGAGGAGAGACCTGTCAATAGGATCAAGCTGGCGGTGGCCGTGAAAAGCCTGGCAGCTCCCGCACGCAGCGATGCTGGGGAGGGGGAGCGGTGGGGGACCACGGGTCGATCCACTGAGATGAAGGCGAAATGACAGCCCCCGAGGCTGGCAGGGTTTGAAAGGAGAACACACAGGAGCCAAAACCTGCGGAGAGACACTTGCAACTTTTCACTTATTCCCTTTGACAAGACAATGGAGTTTTTTTTTTTTTTTTCCTTCTTCCCCCCCTCCTGCCGCCCCTCCTCCCCTTGTTTTTTAAAGCAGGTCCCATAGGGAGAAGCGGGGAGTTCTCAAAGGATGAAACAGCCGGCGTGATGGAGAGGGGAGGAGAGACGAGGGGAAGAAAGGAGAGGAGCAGAGCTCGATTCCACACAGGAATCTGCTTTCCTGGGAGGAGGAGGAGGAAGGACCCAAGAGGGGCTTTTTCCTCCCCGTGGCACAGGGCTGCCCAGCAACACAAAGAACACCTGCTGGCTAAAGCTGCCACGTCACTCCTTTCCTGGGACATCTTCCAGCTACAGCTCTTACTTATTCCTGTTCTGGGACAGAGGTAGACCCTTCCTAAAGAGACCCAGCTGCTAACTGAAGGCCATGCCATGGACCCCTTCCATGGGTCCTTATGGAACCCTTGCTTGTGGCACCTGAATGCCACCTGCCCAAATGTGTGTGTCCCAAACCCTGTATACAGGAGCTGCCTAGGAGTAGGACTAAAACCTTGCTCCTTTACTTTCCCAAGTGGTGGGACAGTCACTGGCAATGAGGAAAATTTTGTCTAAACAAGGCCCACTTTAGGACAAGATAAGCTATACCTAAACTCCACTTTTTGGACTATTTATGGGGCAAAGACCTCTGTGATCTGACTCATTTTCTGTTTCTTTCTCATCACCCAGAGCAGAGAGACCAAAAGGCTGATGCAGGATGTAGGTGCTCACCCTACAGGTAGGAGCTGCATGCTGTTCCTTCTGCATTATTGCTGTTTCTGCTGGGCTGCCTGGCCATTCATAAATATATTCAGCTTGTACTTTGTCATCAGCTTGGGTTCACCAGCACATAGCTCCCAGCTCCACTTCTCCAGCTGTGGGTTCATCCTTGAATGTCTCATTGTCATCAACATTTGAAAATACCTCAAGGAAGGGATCACAGAAGATGGAGCCAGGCTCTTTCCAGTGTTGCCCAGTGTCAGATCAAGAGGCACTGGGTGCAAACTGGAGCACTGGAGGCTCCCTCTGAACATTGGTCACAATTTCTGTGCTGTGCAGGTGATGGAGACCTGGCACAGGCTGCACAGAGAGGTTGTCAGGTCTCCTCAGAGGTCTTCAAAACCCATTCAAGGTCTTCAAAACCCATTCGGACAAGGTCTTGGGCACCCCGTTCTGGGTGTCCCTGCTTGAGCAGGGGTTGGACCAGGAGGACCCAGAGGTGCCTCCAACCTCAGCCATTCTGTGAGTCTGTGCCAAGGGGTATAAAGAGGAGATTAGAGGGGAGGATGCTCCCCTTGGATAGGTGACACACCAGCCTTCCTCGTGGCCTCATCCACAGCTGAGCAATTGCCCTTGAGCCTTGTCTTTATCTGTAGAGCATCTCAGCTGTCCCAGCATCGGGGGGCATCAGCTGCGTCAGCTCATGTGCCATGTTGTTGTTGTGACACATCCTGCTGGCCACGAAGCTGACACAAGGAAAGAAAAATGCGCAACCCCCAGGGCGAGCCACCCGCTCATCAGAGGAGACAGGCAGCACAGTCAGGCTGGCTGGAGGGTGCTTCTCCCCTGGGACAGATCTCCTACCCTCCCAAATACCCAGGCACTCACCCAACCTTCTCCTTGGAGACATCTCCTTGGGTGAGCCTGCAGGAACCTCACCCAGGAGCCCATCAGGGAAGATGGGAAGCATCCTCCATCGTAATTCCCACATACATTTAGTCTTTCTCCTCTTAGACCCACTCCCTCCCTCTTTGTCTTTGCTTTCTCTCCGTCCTCCCCTCCACCTTGCTTTTGTATTCCTCTTTATTTTTTTTTTCTGCCTCTTTTCCCTTTTTTTCTGGGCACACAAACACACCCCCCGACACATTTGCACCTCCCCATGCCGGATAGCACGGGAGCACCGGGAGCTTTGGGGCAGCTTCGGGCTCAACATTACCATAGGCAGCGGGTTAATGGGAGCCGAGTGAAGAACTTTTTGTGTTATTTTCCCCTGATGTGCCTGTGTGAATACCTGGCCCGCAGCGTCACCACGGAAGATTGGAAATGCTCCTGCCATGGACCTTTACACGGCACATTTTAGGATCCCCGCTGTGTTTTCTTTCCAATAAGAAGAAAGACCTGTCAGCATTAAGCAAATCAGCCGCACGTCTCACCTCCCTGAGCTGTGTCACACATGAATATCTGAGGGCTTTTTTTCCTCCCCCCCCTTCCTCTTTCCCTTCTTTCCTCTCCTTTCCCATTCCTGTCCTCTTGGTTTTTAACGAAAGAAAAGTTTAATGCGCTCAGAAAGGAGAGAGAGAAATATCCATAAAACTCCAATTTAAACCCTTTTAAACCATTCCTCCGCTTTCCCTTTCAACCTGGTAGCACATCCTTTTTTCTTCCTAATAGGAAGGAGGTTTGAATTTCTCAAGCAGCCAAAGGGGGAGAGAGAGGAGGAGGAGTGAGGAGGGGAAGGAAGAGTTTCTGCATGCACACGGCTGCTGTAAGCAGGGTTTGGGGAGGTTTAAGGGAATGGGAAGGCAGGGATGAAGTGGGCACAGACACAGGGGCTGCTGTGAGAAAGGCAGGAGTTTCTTTTCATTGCATTGTCTCGTCCTGCTGCCCAGGCTGCAAGTTGTCAATGCCCAGAGACCTCCAAGGAACGGAGATGTGGAGCCAGATGCAATAAATTAAAACACAATATATGAAATATTGGGGACCTTTAGTTTCTAAAGCAAAGATCCAGATCAGACTAAATCTGGGACATTCCACAAAAAAACATGATCTGAAACTGCTCCATCTCAGGAGCAGGTAATACCAGACACCCAAAAGGCTCCTTGACAAAGATACCTAGTTGAAAATGATATTGTCCATGTCCGACATGTCCAAGAGCTGAAGGAGCATCTGGTCAGGCCTGAAAGAGTGAATAATCTTGAATCAACACCAGAGAATCTTCCCTTCCAGGCTCTGGGACTGTCCATTTGTATAATTTATCTTCCCTATCTTTTAATGATCAATTGATACATGACTCTAATTGATGGCCCTTGAGATTCCCTGTGTCTTCCAAGCCACCCCTGTCCCACAGCCCTCAGGTCAGTGCAGCCTCCATCAGCACTGACTCCTGCTTCCTTGTCCCCTCCTTGCATCCTGGGGGGTTCTCAACCACACAAAAGGCTGGGGTATGGGGTCGTCCTTCCCACTGAATCAATGCTGAGGTCGTCTGCTCCCTGCACCTTCCCTCTCTGCCAAAAAGGTGATGGTGGCAATCAGGAAGAAGAAGACTGTCCCTACTTGGCTGGTCAGAAAGTTGGGAGGAGGAAGGGCATCTCCTGAGCAAGGTTCCTCTTGGTTTCCTCTTGATTTTGATAAGGCATCTTAATTTTCATTCTAGAAAAAGGCAGTTTCAAGGTGTTTGTCACTAAGAAATGACGATGATGATGGTGATGATGATTTTATATATATATATATATATGTATATATATATAAAATATATATTATATATTATATATATAAATATAAATATATAAAATATATTTATATATTTAATATATAATATTATATATATTTAATATTTATATATAATATATTATATATATATATATATAATATATATATATAATATATATATAAAATATATATATATATATATATATTTTTTTTTTTTTTTTCACAGAAGAAATAGAAATGCTTCCCACACCTGAGGTGTTAATTAGAAGAATAGCTACAGGTGGAGATGCCCAAGCAGGGTTGTGCACAGCTCAGATTTCAGCTCATCCCCCCCTTTTTATTTTTTTTATTTTTTTTTTCCAGGGACAGCCCCTTGCCTGGGATCCTTTGGGTCCTCCTAAGGTAGGTAAAAAATAAATAAGTGAATAAAAAGATTTCACTGTGGATACCTCTTTTTCCACGAGACTAGCAAGAATTAGAGAAGATCTCTCATTTTCTGATGGCTGACACTAGTGGGGGAGCTCACTAACCATTTTGCTTTTTACTTCTCTTTCCTCTGGGAAGCCTTCCTGCTTTTGGGGTGTCTTTGACTGGTTGAGCTCTTCCTTTCTCTGACTTTCTTGCATGGGACAATCAGCAGAGGTTTTGTCCTCCCTATTCTGAAGGGAAAGCCCTGCCATTAGGAAGGGTTCATAGGAAGGAAGGGCAGCATAGACCTGCAGAACAGGGGAGCAGCATGGTGCCTCTCACCGGTGTCCTGGATATTTAGGGGCTGTGTGTCTCCCACCCAGCCTCAATGGATCTCCCAGTTTTGGGAGCTGGATTTTCCTGCGTCTTTTTGAGCCATAAGCAAAAGAGACAAGAAAGGCACTTGCAGTCTGCCCCACTTTGCTCCATCAGTTGGCATCCCTTAAGTACAATCATCCTCAGATTGCTTGGAGTTGCTTGCCAAAGTGGAGGCTTCGGCTTTTCGTACTTCCATGGTAGATCAGGATTGATTTTTAGCTTCCCGGGATACATCCCTATTAATAAATTAAACATGTTTTGGAGCAGCCTGTGGCACAGAGGCCACGTGGTGTAGAATGGCCATATTTACCTCATTAACATTTCTTATCCTTCTTGACACAGTGGTCATATCTAACGGCCTCTTGGGAATGGCTTCTTGGCCCATGATGACTGTGGACCCGTGTTCGTGAGTCATTTGGGAGGCAGCTAATTGGGCTGGTCGCAGGGTGCCCAGGGGCTCTGCTAGTAATTTAATGCTGATTAGATTCCAGGGCCTGAGTACGTTCCCTAGCACTGCCTGATTTCTAAGACGCTCGCAGCTCCAGCGACTCGGGGGACTTGGGGAAATTGCTTTCTGCTGGGAGAGCCTGAGACATACCTAAAGGCCTCGCATAAATTCAAGTGAGTGAGCTGCACACTCAGATGCTAAACCCCAAAACGGCTGGGGCTGCATCCTGCCATGCCAGCTCCCCACTGTGCCCTTCCTGACTCCCGGGGACTTCGAGCCTCTTGGTTCTGGTTCATCCACGCTCCAGCTCCTGCTGGCTGCCTACAGCTCTCAGCACACCCATCTGCCCCTGGCAGCCCGCTGGCTTCATCCGTACCCTGCCTGGGACACGCGCCAGGGCGCGGGGATAACGCATCTTGCCTTCCCCCGGGGGCACTCCTTCGAATTGCTGAGCTGAGCGGAGCCATACCGAGCCGTCAACCTTTTACCTTATGAACCCAGATTTGGTGAAATGAGGGGAAACACTATGAAAGCCATGCTGCCGTGGAGTTGTGTTAAAGCTACTGCTGCCTTCTTGCATCCTGCGGTGCTGGGAGTGGGTTTCAGGAGCTGTACCAACCCATAACACCCAGAGCAAGCCTGGTGTGGATAGGGAGGTGGCTTAATGGTCTGGGGACGTGATGCTCCCTTCAAACGCAACAGGTCCCGAAGGATGCCTTGATGAGCCCTGCAGCAGAACAAAATCCTCTAAACCAACAGACAAGCTTATTTATTATTCATATTATTGCACACTTCATTCATCAGCTCCTTACCAGTGTGTAGCATGGCTCTGCAGCCACTCAGGGTGGGAAATGATGTGCTGGGTCCCTTGAGGAGGGAACACAGGGTCCAATGGGCAAGGAATGGGTGAATTTGTGCTATCATACCCCCTTATCCTGAAAAACAGGGCAACTGTGCCTGCAGTGTTGGTTGGACACCCTTTAATTTACCAGTATGGACAGAGTTTTTGGGGACAGACCCGGGTCTCCCTCGTGGCAAGCCTGAGGTCCTACAGCAATGCTGTCTGTCCTGACCTATAGCAATGCCATCCTGATGCACCGCAGGGCCCTAATAACCGATTTGTGAGGTGTCTTCTCACAAACCAGAGAGAGGGAAGGGGAGGCAGGGAAGGACCCAAACCACCCACGGTGCTCCCGAGAGCACCACCTGAGATGCTCGGTCCCCAGAGTGGGGAGAAATAAATGGGAGGGTGGGCGAAGGGGGCAAAGGGCGGACTTTTGAGCGCTTCCCACAAAGGGTTTTAATGCATCTGAAAGGGGAAGGCTTCGCGTCCAATGCTTGTCACGGGTGGCAGGGCTAATCCTCCCGATGCCATTTCCAGGGGGAAGGAAGGGCCCCGGCGGCGGGCGAGGCACTTTGCTCAGAGGGGCTGCTGGCTTTAAGAGGCTTTTATTGCCGCGGCAGAGAGGTGTGCTGTCATTAGAGTGACTCTGAAAGTGCCCAAGGATTAGCGGTGACAGACTGGCTGACCTGTCCCTGTCAAGCTCGGAGCAGAGGAGGTGGAGATGGGGGGTGAAAAGAGGAGGGAGAAGCAGCTCCCCCCCTCACCGAAAAGTGTGGTTTGGGGTAGGCAATGAAAAGCTGGTATTCAGTCGCTTAGATCCTTTCCGATTATCACCTCAGATCAGCTCTTACAGGTGGGAAGGAGATTTATAAACTGCTCTGCCAGGGGAAATTGGCACAGAGGAGTTCGGTGGTTTCCCTGCCCTCAGCAGGGCTGGGTGAAAATGCTGCTAGCTCTGAAGGTGTCACCAATCCACCTCTTTTCCAGGGTTTTGTGAGGGCTCCAGAGGAAAAGCACGGTCTGGGAGTGACTTTGATGTCTCTAAATCCCATCAGTGGAGAATCTTCCTCCCAGACTACTGAGCATTGATTTAAGGGGTGCTGTTCTTGTCCCTCGCTGGTGAGAGCCAGAAGTGACAGCAACTAGAAGAGAGCAAACAATTTGGATAAAATCCTGTCTCTTCTCCCCGCTAATTCCCCAAAACTTAGTCCCCAGAACTTGAAACAGGAATAAATCCCAGCCCCTGGTCTAGGTTGTGACCCCATCCATGGGGTGAGCCCATCCTGTGCCCTGGATGCACATACAGTGGGAACACATGGAAAAACAGCTTTTAGTATTTCTCATCATCGTGATTAAACCCCTCCTGCTTAGACCTTCCCCCTTTGGTCCCTGTTTTTTGGCCTTGGCCAGGTCTGACCTGGCCAGGACACCCAATTTGCTGCTGCCAGCAGAGCTCCTGGAGCCCCCCCTGCTGCCACCAAACCTCCTGTGCCTGCTCCCCACTGTTACCTACTCCTTCACAATGGGATATCTCCCAGAGACAGCTCCATTATTCCACTGCTGAGATGATTTCTTTTCCTTTTAATTCTTCTTCTGGCAGAAAATGTATCTAATTTCTTTTCCCTCCGGCCTCCCCTCCTCCTCCTTCCATCTCCTAAGTCCCCTTCCTGCCTGCTCGCAAAGAGAGGTTTCGAGACCAATTTCAAGGTGGATTCAGCACTGGGAGATTGGGAAATTTAACATCAAGAAGTTGTTTGAGGCCGCAGAGTGGTTTGTGCTCCCTCCTGAGATGCAGGAGTCCAATGAGGCCCTCAGAAATGCAGCCTGAGCTAATTAGGCCTGTGGAGAGCCAGGGGGACAGAGGGCTGGGTTTCTGTGCTGGCTTCCTAAAGCACCGCTCTCCAGAAAAAGCAAAGCAGACGAGGGATAAGGGCAGGGCATTTTGGACATGCCATCCCCCTGATAGCTCTGCTGTGGGAGTCCCTGGTCATGTTACCTCCCCTCCTTGAGCCTCAGGTATCCCACCTGGGTGATGATGGAGATGTGGAGCTCCTCTGTAGACACCAGGGAGAACCCCCTACAAATGACACAGAGGAACAATGTGTTGGGGTTAGGGGTCAGCTAAAAAAGCCAGAAAAAGGAAAAGCTGATAGATGTCGGTGGGACATAGCAAACTCTCTCCTTTTGAGCCTCTGGATGTGTTCCACTCACTTGTGCCTAGAGAATTGGGCGATTCATCCTTTAGATACAACTCTGCAGGTCTTCTTTGTAGTCTCTCACCCATAGGACTTATCTCATTCTCCAGGGTCCTTTTTCTGGGGAAAAGCCTGGCTGAAAAGCACCGATCTGTCAGCATCTACTTGCTGACCCAAAACCTTGCTGCCCTTGTTTGAAGGGGGTACGGACATCCCCACAAATCTGGAGCAGGTTCCTTTTGTCCGTGTTTGCTACAGCACAAGGTAGGGTATGAAACTACCTGAGTGCAACTTCTTGCTATGACCTGGGGACTGAGTGTCCATAATTTGGTTCTTCTTTTGTCTTTCTTAATTGTATTTTTTTTTTCTAATTAAATTCTTTTGTAGACTCGCAAGTTCTCTTTGCAACCTGCCAGCTTGGACCAAATGGACCCATTTCCTTCCCTGAAATTTAGACCTGTGGAAACTGCATCTCCATCCAGGTCACTGGTGAAGATGTTGAACTGCTATCAGCTGTTCTTCCAGTACTGGGGTGCTTCAAAGGGGGATGGTTGGACCAGATGGACTTGTAGGTCTTTTCCAACCTTAATGATTTTGTGATTCTACGATCATGCTGAGAAATGAAGGATCTCATAACTCACAGTAGGAAATGGGAAAGCTCTACCTGTCTCCGTGAAGTCCATAGAGATCCAAGAGATGGAGATGGTTGGGGGCAGCCAATTATCCTTTGGCATAGGTGGAAACCATTTAAGCTAAGCTGCCAAAAGTCACCAAATGAGAGGAAATTGAAATTTTTGCATAAAAGACATGCTTTTACAAAGTGAGAGTTTGGGTTTGACATGCTGTCTGGGGCTGAGCTGGATGTAGTGGAAAATATTGGACATTTATTTGACAAAGAGGGCAGCAAGGGAGCAAAACATCTTTGGCCAAAGAAAAAAGAGCTATGAATGAATTCCAGGTCACTAACACTGAGTTTGTCTCACTTCTGCTGAAGAGTTGCATTAAACAGCAAAAGCAGTGCGCCACAATCAAAAAGTGACCTATTTATTTCAAGGGATTTAAAGAGAGATGTTTCAATTCAAACCTCTTTGTCTGTAAAGCAGCAACGAAACACTTCACTGTCAGCCTGCACCTCGTTTTACATGGCTGGGCTGGGGGCTGCTCCTCTGTGCATGGCAAGCATGGCAAATATGATTTGGTGTGGCTGGTGGTCTGCCGCAGACCCTAACATGCATAATGTTGACCATTTTTGGGGTGAAAAGCACACAATTCCTTAGCAAAACTCTAGCCAGAGGGAGCAGTGAAAGGCTGGACCACAGACCTGTGTGGGTTCCACCCAGCAACTTTTCTCTGGCTTATGAAACCCTGGAGCACATGCTGGTGGCTGGGAAAGTGTCGTGGGAAGTTTTGCACTAATTTTACACCTTTTCCCAAACTATCACCTGTACATGGACAGCTGGCAACAGCCTGGGACAATAGGACAGACCTATGCTCTATCATCTTTCCGTGCTTTATTGCCAGCTCAGTGCATCACAAGAGGAATCCAGACTTCAGAAAATGCTGAATTTTTTGAAATGGTGTTTAACAAACATTAACACTGATAACACAGACCAAACCCAGACCTTCCAGTTTGTCTGAAAACCTCTGAAGAGTTTTCCCTTGCAAGTGCCGCTCTGCAGTGTGTTCCCCAGAAGCATTTTGAGTTTGCCCAAACAGCATTTTTCTGATGCTCCATGAAAAATATTTGCTCAGCTCTTCTGGTGAGCGTGAGGGAGTCGAAGGCGAAGGATTCACCTTGCCCTGGGCTGCTGCAAACTGCTTTGCTCCACAGCTCCTGGTGGAGATGAGGAGGAGATCAGCATGGTCTGGGGCCAGAAATGGTCACGGGGATGTGCAAAGTGGTACCCAGGACACGTGTGATTATGGACAGGAGGCTCTCTTCCCTGCTCTGACCACAGCATCTTTTGTACTAAATCGGTGCTGGAGGGATTTAGGGGATGGAGAGGAGGGAGAAGAGGTGTTTAAAAGCCAAGGGATAAAAGGAGAAGTGGTGCTCTAGAAATGGCCTCATACTGTGCCAACAGTGGTATACTGCTAACCCCTAAAAAGTGGGGACAAATGTTCTTGGGGCACCTTGCCTGTTTGTGCTCCATGTTTGCACAAGCTTTAGCTGAACAGTGCCAGCATAGCTATATCTATAAAAACAAAAACAAGAACAAAAATAAAAACAAAAATTAAAACTGATGCCAACAGTGCAGAGAAAGATTGTGAACCCACTGGATGAGAGGAAATGGTCTTTTTCAGGGTTTACCCCATTTCAGGCTGCTCTTTCTTGGTGTTCCTCCATTTGGCAACCTGCACCTTGACTTGAGGCTTCTTGCACCCTGTCCCTGGTTGCTTCCCTGCCCAAGAAATTTTTCCTACAAGAGATGCTGGGTCTGGATAGGAATACACAAGAAGTCCTCAAGACAAAAGGTACCCAGATTGCTGGTGGAAGGTCCTTTTTTGCACAGATCATGGCAAGTTTTCTCCTTGCTGGCAAGACCCAGAGCTGGTGAATGTCGATTTGGGGATCCACAGGGAAATAGAAGTGGGGCTCTTCTGTCGATACGCATGAGGAAGGGACAAGGAAAATTTTCTTGAGCCCTTCCCAAGATTTTCAGGATGCTCCCCAGCCTGATGACTCCTTCTGGGCCACGACAGATGAACTTGTGCCTCCATCCTTCTTCCTGGAACTGCTTTGCAATCGGTAGCAGTGGCTCCCAGGGGCTTGGTGAGGAGGGGGGGGGGACACTGGCAGAGGAAAAGGGCACAAGCAAGGGGGTGTGCTCGTGTGCAGGGCTGGTTGATTCAGTTAATGGAGCCCTATGATTCAGCCGCTGCAGAGGAAGCATCAGGGGACGCTTTGCGCCCTGGTACTGCTGGCAGGAACATCCCAGAGGCTCCGCAGCACGTAAGTAACTACAACGGGTGATTGCTTAATAATTAAAGATATGTAGCGCTTGGATTGCCTCCCGGAGCCAGAGCAGAACGGGGAGAGCAGGGCACAACGGGAGGAAAACTTCCCGTCTTACAGGAAATCTTCCCCTGCCGAACATCCCTGCAGCGCCCCAGCCTGCCGGGGGACCTGGCTGGAATCGATTTTCCTCCACTTGCAATTAGAGGAAGCCGCTGATTAACTAAGTGACCTTGATGTGCTGTTTCCCTTCCTGGCGTGCCTCGGTTTCCCCTCTCAGAGTCGGGTTGCAGTCTGGAGGTATCAGGGTATCTCATGGGAGAGTTTAGTCCCAGTTGGGCATCCATCCATCCATCCATTCATCTGTCCATCCGTCCGTCCGTCCATCCATCCATACGTCCATCCATCATGGTAAATTCTGAATCTCAGCCACTTCCTGGGGGAAAATGCTCAGTGTTAGGTGCTGGACTGCTGGCTGGCAGGGAAGTAGAGCTAAATCTCATCATATTCCCTACAGCGCTCCCAGCACTGGCAGGGCAGCTGGGGCTGGGGTGGTCACTGATGGGGAAATGCGGGGTGAATATAGAGGGAAAAATAATGAAGTCGATCCACTTCTGGGTGTGTTACCCATCCTGAAGGCAAAGGGATGTGTTACAAAGTGTCAATTTTTTTTTAGGACCTTGGTGGTATTTTTTTGAGTAGAAAAAACTTTCTCCATCTGAGGAGGAGAATTAAAAATAAAGGATTCCAGGCACTACTTTGTTCTTGGTCTAGCATAAGAGAAGGCAATTTCCACCCTGGAAAAAAAACACCTGATGGTGACCTCGGGCTGCAGATGGAGCTGGATGTCCCACCCAGCTCCCCATGGTGAGGACAACACCAAAATGACACCCCAAAACCCAAGGAGCCTGGTGGTGTGGGCCACTGCGCTTGGTCCCTGCTCCCTGACAGCCCCGCTTTATTCACCAGCCTGATTACAGGCGACACATGAGCGGATTTATTAACTCTGCTCACCCGCAACTCAGAGCCGTGTAGATAAATGGCAGAGCCCGGGGCCAGCGCTAAAACTCCGTCAACATTAAAGTGAAGGATCTGACGGAGCTTCTGCCAGGGGCAAAGGAGAGTGGATGCGCTTTTCTGTGCGGAGTGGTCAGATGCTTGTGGGGCCAATGTTGTTATTATTTTTTTCCCCTTCCCCAGGATAAATGCTGCACAATGCGAGGGCAGGATGGGGATGCTGACTCAGCACCCACTGCCCCACAGGCTGGTGAGATGCTGGGCTGGGGTGGACAGCCTAGTTTGGGACATTGCCTTTGATATGCACATGTGGGTGTCCAGGTGAAGCAGAGTGAGCCCAGAGGGCACAATTGTGCATTAAAGCCTCATTTTTATTATTGATTTATTTTATTTTTTATCATGCTGACCCTGCATAAATCATGTTTATTTACTCCAGAGCCAATGATGCCATGGCTGTGTCAAAGTGGTACATGAGGAGAACGAGACCCTTGAGGGGTCTCATCCCTTGCCCCCACATTGTGATTGCCATTTCCCTCTGTGCAATGAGCCCGTGATGCATTTTAACTTCCCAGGTTGAAAATGCTGAAAGATACTGCTCTGAGGATGGGGGAAGGAGCAGAGGATCTGGGGGATGACTTGTACCATTAGGGTCAGCTGGCCTTGACCCAGATTTCCATTCCTACACCCCCTCTTTGCTTTTCTCTAGAGCTGCCACCTCATTTTTTTTTTTTTCTAAATTTTATACTTAATTGAGGTGTAAAAGAAATTCTAGTTTAAGCACATTTGATTTGACAAGAAGGGTGTCGTTCTGTTTCTGCTTTGGGCCACCTGAAAGCAAGGCTTTGCTTGGATGCTGTAAGAAGTGGGGGGAGGATCCAAGAAGTAGGAATTCATATCAGCTCCTGAAGAGTTAAAATGAAACCTTTCAGGGTCTGCGTGTCCATTCTCAGTGGGTCCCATGTGAGGCATTTTGGAAAGTTTTTCTGGTGTGCAGGTAGAAGGTTTGTATCAAAATGGAAAGTGGAAAATACAGGAACTGGGTATGAATGTATGCACAGGAATAAATGTATACATGGCAGCCATAAATGTGATGTGGAAACCATCCAAAAAAATTTTGGAGCATCCAAAATCCCTGCTGAGAGCCTGAGCCACACAGTGAGCCTTAAATGTGCTGCTCCTCACCTGCAGGACTCTGCAGCTGATGGAAGAGGATTATTTTGGGGCACATGGGGGATTGGCATGGACCTGAGGAGGGGAGATGCTCCGGATGACCCTTCCCCAAAAGACTGCACTATTAAAAGACTGCTTCTGCTCTTTCCAGTGATTTATGGAAAAAATTTTCTTTCCCTTGCTTTCTCTCCAGCTCCTTTTCTGCCCTCCAAAATGGGGCTGCATGGGGCCAGTGGTGCTGGATGCTTTCAGGCAAATCTCTGCATCTCTTTTCAGGCAAATCTCTGTATTCCAAAGCACCCTTGGAAAAGTGACCTCTGCCCCTTTTGCTGGAATTCCACACAATTATATTGCAGCCCTGGCTCCATCACGTCAGATGGTTGAGTGCATAACCAGGAGGCTCTCCCATCCCAGCCCAAATAACCTGGGTTCTCTTCCTCGGTGAATCCATGCAGTGGATCAGCAGTGATGTCAAGGAACCTTGGCAATAGGGGAGATGCTCTTGGAGGGATGTCTTTCAACATCCCTGACATGAGCTGGGTCCAGCCATGGCATGGAGCCGTGGAGCAGCACCCAGACATGCAGCTCAGCAGCTCTGGGGTGCTCCATGGTGGCTCCTCTCCATCCTACTACATCATGGAGACACAGCAGTCCTGCCTCTCTAGAGGAAAAGAAAGAAAATTTGAGAGATGAGAGCTGTGTGACTCTGCTGAGGCTGTTGAACTGAGTACCAGAAATGCTGGAAAATAATTTAATCTTCCCGTGCCTCAGTTTCCCCAGCAGCAGAATAGACCCAGCTTCTCCCTTCCCACCCTGAGACAGAGGAGAGCTGCTTGGGACCTTGCTTTTTCCACCAGAGCTGGGGTTTCTGAGCGCTCAGCACTTCCGTAGAGCTGGTCCTTGCTGCTCACAGCCCGGATACCTGAGCCGGATGGGAGCAAGCCCTGCAGACAGCTATCTCCACGGAGGGGCTGATGCTGCAGGAGGGGGGGAGCGGATCGATAACGCAGATACCAAGAGAGAGCCGGCCCGGCACGAATAAACCCAGCTTTGTAAATGAACCCTGAGCTCTCAGGGCTCCCCGGTTAAGGCTGTTATCTCCAGACACTCCGGCTGGCTGGGTCCTTTCACAAAGCAGAGACGTGCCGAACCAGGATATGAGTCAGCTAGCGGGGCTCTCTCCCTGATCGCTGACGGCGTGCTGGCCCCATGCGCTCTGCAGCGTTGGCTGCAGGCTGCGGCACACCATCTAGGTGCTCTTCTGGATTCTACAAAAAAAAATTAATAAAATTTATTCCTTCATTGCTGGGTTCTGGGGGTGATGCAAGCTGCAATTCCCACTTTACAGAACTTCTTGGCTATCCCATGCAGCCCATACTCTAAGGAGAAACAACCAAGAGCATTCCCAAACTGGTTGGTTTTTGCACCAGCTGTAAGAGCGTTACAAGGAAGGCTGGAAAAAGACAGCAGCAAGGTGTTCCTGATGTGGCTGATGGTAAGCGTGGTCTGGAAGGAGGCATCTTTGCTATTTCTGGGCTGCACAGACCTGGAAAAGTCTGTTCTAGTGTGTGTGAGGAGAGAAACACACTGTGCACAGCAATCCTTTGCAGTGATCCACATGGTATAAAAATAAAACTTAACCTTAACTCTTCCCTTATGCTTCCACCCTAAAAGTAGGTGTTCAGGGCACTCCACAAACTATTTGTTCATAATCTGAAATCTGGGCCGGAGGATCTCTTTGGCACATTAATACAGCCCCATCCACCCCCCTCCCCGGTCCTGTCGCCTCCTTTCTCCCCCCTTCCCATCTCATTTCCTCCTGAGCCAAAGAAATCTGTCTGCCTGATAGATGGCTCCTGACAAGCTGAGCAGCTAAAGATCACATGTCAATAGGGCTATAATTAGGAGAATTGAGCCCTGTCAGGGCCGGACGGATATTTATCTGAAATCAATGGCCAATAGGGTGGAAGGAATGAAGATGTGGGAGTGTTTGCTTTGGAGCTGCCACGGCTCTTTACACCCTGTCTGCACCAGGATCCTGCCGGCCAGGGCTTTCCTGCTGCCTGAAAGGGAGGAGGATTATAGCATTAGCCATGGGGATCTGCCCTGGCCTCCCAGCACCGGCACCCGGTGACCCCTCTGGGGATGTGCACGCACCCCAGGGTGGGCTGGAGGTGGGGAGAAGCGAGGCAGGGGGATGGTGTCAGCCCATTTTTCTTCCTCCCAGTGAGGAAGAGCACGTTAGCAAGGGCTCAGGAGCACACGGGGGATGCTGGAACTGGAGAGGACAAGGGACAAGGGTGTTGTTACCCTCTGGTTCTCTATCATGTCCCATCTCCAGCTGGGATGGGGCTGGGGTCTCCCCTGGATGCTCCCATATCTTCCAGGGGAGATGCTGCAGCTGTGGGGCTGAGATTTTGGCTTTGTTGTCCTCTCTGGAGGCTGCTGCAGATTGTTGGGGGTCCTGGGTCAAGGATTTTGTTGCAGCCACCTTTGTGGCTGTGACAATTTTCTGAGAGCGCAAGGACCTCCCCGTTCCCCAAATTTCCTGCGATGCTCTGGTGCAGGAGGGGGGTTTGCACCTAGATAAACATCAGGGTTTTCTCTCAGACTGGGAAGCAAATCCTTTTGCAATAGTGGGGCTTTCATAAAAATAAATTTTTGGAAGGTCCCAGGTCCTGGGAAACACTTCAGCATCCTCTCTAAAGCTTTTGTTGGTGCCGGGGTCAATGGCCCAGCCTCAGAGCTGCTCAGCTATGAAAACAGAGGGGGCTGAGGACAGAAATGCTTTGGGCACCAGGCAGGATGCAGGCTGGAGTCCCACAGCCCCCATCCCAGCGTGGTGGTTCAGCCCCAGGACTGAAACGAGCTGGGGAAATCTTTGTAATTCCAGCCCAGGTCATCTCCCTACTGCTCCAGCTTGAGGCTTGTGGGGGCTCACCCATTTCTTGCCAGCCCCCCATGAACCCCATCCCTGGAGAGCAGCAGGACAACACTCTGCGGGCAGTGAACTGAGCACAGGAGGCTTTCCTGCCCTGCAAAGCCATGTGAAATCAAAGCTCTTAAAAATTGCCGGGGATTAGCGGTCAGAATTAGCAAAATCATCGATTCCCACGTGGGTATTAGGGATGAAAAAGGCTCCCCCAGCTTGCTCTTCTCCTGACAGTGTTCACGTGCACCGTGCGTGACCCAAATCCCACCCGCTGCCTGTTCATCACACCCTGGTCTCTCCTCCAGGCCCCACTTCACTCCCGAAAGCCCCCCAGACTTTTAGGAAGATCTCAAGACAAGGCAGCAGGAGGGACCAAAGCCCTCCCCGTGTCTCAGGCGGGGGGCAGAGGATGCCACGTAGCCTGGTACGCTTCTAATTTATTGCTTCTGTAATTGGGGTTAATTAGTGGTGACCAAATTTATCTTCTCGCCTCTCATTAATCCCAAACACAAAAGAACCCTGTTTGCAATCAATTGCTGTTTAATTACAGCACAATAGCTGCCTCCAGAGATCGAAATCCCTGCTGGCTTGAGGCCTTGACAGCGGGGATGGGAGGGGAACAATGAACCATGGAGGAGCTGGAGGATGAGGATGAGGATGAAGATGCCAGCTGGGGCTGGCTTGTGCTCTCCAAGGATCAGCGAGGCTCACAAGGAGCAGTGTGATGTCTCCTTGCCCTGTCTGAAGGATCAGGCAGTGGGTTTCAGCCCAGGAGAAAGAGCTAATGTTTTTAAACATCTCCTCATGCAATGGCAGAACAACCCAGAGGACCATGGTGGAGATGCTGGACAGCCCAACGTTGCCCCGTAACCTGGAGATTTGCTGCTGGTTATTAAATGGGGTGGTTTTGGATGTAGATCTTCCCTCCAAGGTCTTGCTGCTCTGGGCAGGGAGGACATCCTGCCTGAGACCCACGTCCCCTCCAACAGCATCCCCCATTGATTTCTCCTCAATCTCAGAGGCTACCATGGACCTTATCACCAGCATAACAGGGGAACTAAAGTTGCCTGTGAGCTATAAAGGGCTGTGCTAGATCCCAGAAGGGAATTTCAACAGTCAAATGGACATGTTCCCCATGAGGTCCTTTTGGGTCAGCTGCTGAGAAAATATTTGACTTGCTCTCAGCCTGAAGGCAATGGAAACAGAGACTTCTCCAGCCAGGTCCCACCACTGTCCAGGGCTTTGTTATTCACACTGAAGGTGTCTGAGATGCTCCAGGGACAGACTTTGCCAAAATAACTAAGGAGGGGCTGGGGATGGAAGAGTTGTGCCATTTTGGCTATATCCACCTTCGGTGAGGCCATCATGGGAAGCAAAGAGAGGCTGTATGGTCACCTCTTGGGGTCATCTCACCTCCCCCAGCACCCACCCGGGACCCACAGGCTTCTCTTTGCCAGGAGTTACATCTCCTTGGCAGTGCTACCTGTCCTGCCTCCTCATTTACCCAGATAAATGTATGCTCAGTTAATGCTGTGAGTATTAAATAAACTCCCCGCCTAGTCTGCCCACCTCTCCCTCCCTGCTGGTTAGGTGCCATCAATCTACAGGATTATTGAGCCTGGTTCTGGAGTTAGTGGTGTGTTGAAAATGCTCCGGTCTTCCCTTTATCACTTTCAGATCAGCTCATAGGATGAGAATCCATCAGGGAAAGTAATGGGAGAGGCTGCGCTGATGTATGGCTCTGCGTTGCCGGATCAATTGGGCTCTCTCCTTCCTTCCAGCACGGGAAATGTACAGGGCTGGGGCTGGGGCTACTTGGCTTCCTTCTCTCCAAATGCCAGGTTAATCATCGCTTTTCATTCCTGCAAGAATTTTTGTCCTGGAGGGCGCTGGAGATGCCCAAAAGGTGATAAAATACCAGATGCCCGAAACCAGGTCAGGGGATGAACGCCTCTGGGGACATCAGCTGCTTTCTCAACCCACCTGCTGGCATTCATTTACTGCTTTCAGTGTTTGGGTGGGTTTAGGGGTTAGAAAGCAGCCAGAAGCAGGATGTTTTGCCTAAAAACCATCACGTTCTGCAAGACAGCTGTTTTTGAGATGGAGCATCCTCCACCAGGGCTGGGACTTGGCACCAGGTGCACCCTTGGAGCACTTTTTCCACCTGGACATCACCAACCACCCTCTCCCCATACTCTGTGCTGATTCAGAGGGAAGAGCACCACCTACTGAGTCTCCCTCACGTTTCTTCCCTTTTTTAAAAAAAAAAATATAGATGTATTTTATTTGCCTTCTCACATACAAACTCCCCTTGCTTCACTCTGGGAAGGCAGAGGCACGTTTAGCTCCGAGCAGCCCTCCTGATCTCTCCAGGCATTTTCTGCTTGCATTGTGTTTCTGGCTAAGCTGCTTTTGTTAATGAGACTTGGGATCCTCCTGCTTCCTGCCTTTGTGAGCCCAACTCCAGCCTGACACCTCCCCGGGCACGGGTGGGAAATGAAATAATTTGTCTAGGTTTTGACTCAAAATCTAAACCAAACCTAAATGTGAGGTGGTTTGATTTATGAAGCACGAGCAGATACAGCAAGATATTTGTACACATGCACGTGTACAAATGTGGCTGTGCCTCTGTGCTTTTTGGCACTGGCCAAAGATTTCGGGAATTAGCTAAAGACTTTCACGTCTGGGTTCAGCTTCTCTCCCTGACACAACCCTCGCTTTTGGTATTGACTAAGCACTTAAAAAATCCTCGAAAGCAGGCTGGGCGAAACCCAGAGAAATCTCTGGTGTTTCTTGACTGTTTTTAATTGTGCAGCTATTGAACATTTTAGGAACAAAGCCAGAGTCCAGGTTCTGCAGTATTCCCTCAAAGCCCTTCATTTGCAACCAATGAAACCTTGGACTAAACGATAATTGTTCATTTATTGTTTCTCCCTGCTTGGTTTTTCTGTTTGCTCTAGGCAAGTGTGAGTGTTCCTTCTGAGGAATGGCACAGATATTTAACAGGGATTTTAGGACCATTTTGGGTCCTCACTGAGGTGTATCACCTGCCTCCACCCAACCCACCTATGGTCCTGACACTGAAAAAGGTCTAAGTGGGATCGAAAGATCCAGGTCCTGCTCAGACCATGGTCTTTCCTGTTTTCTTTTCTTGTCCCAGTTCAAACCAAGGGGCACCAGGTCTTTGCGCTGAAAAAACAAACAAACAAACAAAAAAAAAACAAACACAAACAAACCATAACTGGGGGGAAAACCTGCCAAGAGGTGTCCCTGGCACCTCTCAGGCATGGGTGCTTCATCTCCCTGGGGTGCCCTCATCCCAGAGGAGAGGCTGGTGTCCCTTACACTTTTTAAGCATCCCCTGTGCAAGGAGAGGATCCCCCCTGATCAACCCACCTCTGAACCTGGCCTTGGAGAAGTGGAAATGTGGACCCACCAAGAAAAGGGGGTGTTGGGGAGGCAGAAGGGACCATGCAAGAGCAGCTAAGGGAGGCTGGCAATGAGCTCACCAGCCAAAGAAATGAAAGTGGGACCTTGGGATTCTGCAGAAAAACGCCTCAAAACCCCAGGGAATATTGCCTATGAGAAGGGGTTGGGAAAACATGAGACTCTTTAGTCCAAAGACTGAAGGGAGATGGGATAATAGCCTGCAATTATGTAAAAGGCTTCTACAAGAAGGGGAGGGACACATGTTTCCGTGTGGATAGGACAAGTAATAAGGAGCTTAAACGCCAGCAAAGGAGATTTAGAACTGTGGGGATAGAGAAGGGCTGGGATTAATTGCTGGGAGGGAGGGGGAGAGGGTGGTGCCACCAATGCTGGAGGTTTGGAGGACAAATGTGTCAAGGAGGGTTTAAAGGGAGTGAGTGGATCCTGCCACGGGCAGGGGATGGGGAAGATGCTCTTGCTATGTCCACCCGTCTGTCTTTTCCCACTTGTTTTTTGGCTGACCCATGCAGCAGCGAGTGCAGGAACATCCATGGGGGGTGGTGGGTTTGGCAGTACTGGGGCTTCTCCTCCATGTTGCTGTGAGTCCCATCACCTCCCATGTCATGCAGAACTGCCTCTCTAACCATTTCCCTGGCTGTCATGTTGCTCAGGACCACAGGACCCAAGGAAATGTGGCAACGTGCCTGTGGGTTTTACATCCCCACCCTGCTTGTGCTTCCACCATCACCAGCATCTTGGGAGCTAGAGACATCTTTTGGGTAGAAAACACCCAGCCGAGCAGCGCCGACCCAAACACCCCGAGGAAGCAAAACATGCTGACCAGGCACAAGTTGGAAATAAAGCAGAAAAACTTGCGAGAGCTCCTCCTTCCAGTAATTCCCAGGGAAAGGTGTCAGCCAGGATTTCTGGAAGCCACACGCAGCAGAAAGCAGGGGCTTGCTGGCAGCACTAATGAAGTTACTGCCATCCGGCGATTAGGTTAGGAGATCCTCCGGGACTGGCCTGCGAGGTGATGGACTGAAAGCAGAACGGGAACTAAATTGCATTTCATTTCAATTTGGCCATAAATTTGATGATTTCGTCAGATAAGGAGTAAAGGGGGAAGGGAGGAGGGGGGGGAGCAGGGGAGAGGGAGGGCTCCATGCCTTCAGCACGGCCGGGGCAGGGAGGGAGCAAGGGAGAGAGCGCGACACAAGAAATTACATCGTTCTAGTTTGTACCTTTGTAGATTATTAATCAGAAGTGTCAGAGGCTTTATGGATAGGATGTACATCACCTGCTTACTACAGACGATTCACTGAAGTAATAAGGGCAGGGGATATAGGTTATTGAACTGCCCTGGGATTTATGGGAGAGGATGCGGTGGGTGAAGAGAGGAGATGGGACGTTGTTTCCACTTTCATGGGGTGCTCTACATGGCATCAATGCTTTGTGTGCCCCATATTATTGTCAGAAATGGATTCTGAGGCCCTCAGAATTTGGAATGGTTGCAAGCTGGAGAGGATGAGCCAGTGGGCATCCCCAGGTCTCACCACCCAAACTTAGGACAAACTCAGCCTTCAGACAAAACAGACCCCGTTGCAGAGAGGTTGCTCAATATTTGCAAAGACACAGGTAAGGGAACACATTCAAATGTCTCTCCATCATTGCAGTCAGTACTGTGGACTTCAAAGAAGTGATCATGGCTCATCCCAGTTTACAGACACCACCCGAACCCAGGCCTGGCAAAGATCCCAAATTACCTCCAGAGGCCAAGAAACACTGTAATAACAATATCACTGGGGGCCATTGCATCAGATCAGCTCACAGCCTTGATGCCAGTGACATTTTTTCATGGTAATATTAAGTGCTATTTCATAACGGTGTCGTGGCTGGATAGCATCGCTCTCTTGTAGCATAGAGTTTGTATTGCAGGAAAATGTTGTGCTGTGTTATTTTTTATTTATTTTATTTTATTTTATTTTATTTTATTTTATTTTATTTTATTTTATTTTATTTTATTTTATTTTATTTTATTTTATTTTATTTTTTGAGTACATTCATGCCTCAGCAGTGAAATGATCCAGTCTCTGTTTCCTTCCAGACATCAGGACATCATGAAGTCTTGGTATGACATGTCATTTTTAGACCAAAATCAAGACATCTCCTCTCATCATTGCTGTTTCCTTCTGACAGCACAGCCTAGCTGGGTGTATTAAGGTTTCTATCCCAATCTGGTGATGTTCTCACATGATTCACTAAGGTTTCAGTCTTCCTATTTTGCTGTGGCCTTGCCATGTGAGTGGAGACATCAGGTAAAGGATTGGTGCTTGCTTAAGGATAAGACCAGGAGCAGTCTTGGTGGGATGTGTTAATATCTGGCTATGGCAAAACTCATGGTAAAATCATGAAAAAGTGTACGGCTATCAGACAAATGATGGGTGAACCTTAAAAGAAATAACAGGGGTTGGATATGAACCTACTCAGTGCCTGGCTCCTCTTCAGCATGCCTCCAGTTTGGACATGGGAGGCTGAGCCAACTTCTGCAGGAGCATTTCTCCCTTCCTCCAGCTTTTGCTGGCAGATGGAAGTGAGTCTGAGACCCTTCAGATCCCAGGCCTTATTTATTCCAGTACTTCAGCTGCTGAATACAGCCTTCCAGCTCTCTGGGGCTTTATTTTAAAAAATAAAGAGCTTTGGTGTGCAACTTTGGGGACCCTACATGTGAAACCTGTAGAACATCTTCCTTTGTGAAGGACAAAATGTGAAAACCTCTAAAAAAAAAACCACTGATCTTCCCTGCTCAGGGATGTGCTAAAGATGTCCTAGGTGGATGTAGATGCCAAAATCATCTGGACCAGTACCAAGCCCTGAACTGTGCATCTTGTATCTGTGGTGGCTGTCAGTGATCTTGTAGGGCACAGCAACACGTTGGCACGCTCCCCCTGCACCCAGCTGCTGGGGAAGGGACAGAGAAGGTCTCCAGGACCAGCTCCGCTGACCCCAGGAGCTGCTTCATGATGGGATAGAAATGTAAAATGTGATGGGAGCTTGGCCTGCCCTTGAGGCCAAAGCTTTTAAACTCACGTGTGAGAGAGAGGGCGAAGATATCACCCATAAATCTTAACCCAGGTGCAAGGAGCAGAGCTTTGGCTGCAGCAGGAGGCATGTGGCTATCAGGCTACTGCAGGAGGCTGGCAGGCAGTTCTGTGATCATAATTAATACATGCACTTGCCAGGAAATCATGTGCAGTCATGGAAATTTTGCACACAAGTGCTTGTCTGGAGGAGTTGTGTGTCTGATTCCCCCCAGCTCCTGCATGCCTGGTACAGTCAGTGGTGGTGAACGTGAACCTGCACTGCTGCATCTGCACTTTATTCCAGTCTCCTCTTCGTGTTCCTGCTCAGAAAATAATCCATGCAAGCACAGTGGCAGAGATGATTTCCAGGAACACAAAGCCACTCCAAGTCCTTTGGAAGTTGAAACACGTTTTGGGTGCTCCTCTTCAAAGAGCAGCCGTGAATTTGCTTTAAAGCACAAGGAATCTTTCGTGTGACTTCAACATGTTCAAAATGAGAGATTACAAGTGTTGAGAAAATAATGACCAGGAGGAACAAGGAAAAAAATGCAGAAATCTATTTCACATGCACAATAATTTACTTTTAGATGTGCAGTAAAGTTTTTATATGCACAATAATTTACTTTTACATGTGCAATGATGTTTTTACACGTGCAATAATTCATTTTTATGTGCAAAAGCTGGCCAATTAAAAGCCTGGGTACTAAACACACCTTTGACCAATCCCAAATGCCTTTGTTTTGGCATGCAATTTCACCCGTGTCTAGCACCAGCACTCTCATGCAATAGGTTTGTATATTTTGCAATTGGTTCTGGCCAGCTCCTGGTTCATTTCCAGTTTGCCCCAGCAGAAAGTTTGAGCAGCCCCATGGGCTATGGGGAAGGGACACAAGGGACAGGGAACCTGGGTTTTCATCTGTTTTTCTCCACGATCCAACAAGGCCAACTACCAGCCTCAAGAAACAGCTTTGAGAATATATTTATCCTACTATAAAACCAGAAGAAAAATGTTCCTGTTGGCCAGATGAGATGACATGGGACTCTATCCCCTCTTTGTCCTTCTCACTGTTATTTTGTAAGTCTCCAGCTGGTGGTTTTGTTGGGATGGAGTCTCAGAAACTCTCAGCTGTTGGAGGGTCCTGCATGCTCTTCTCCCCCAGTCTTCTGAAAATGGGTGGGATTTTCAGTCAGTGGAACTGAGTGATTGCAAAAACTATTTAATGACCCCATACAGGACCCAAAACTTCAAGAGGGGACCCAGTGAGAACCTCCAGGAGGTGTTGCTGAAAGACCAGTGTAGAAGCTTTCTCTATTCAGAGACCCCAGATCTGCTTTGAAATTCTTCTCCATCACTTGGTTGTCACTTCTGAGTCAGTCAAATGGGGTTTGAGCCTCTTTCCCTCATGTGAGTTTCCTGGATCAGATAACACAGAGTTGGGGTCTGCATTCCCTCACTTCCTTCCTGAATATTTTGTTCTGCAAATAAATCAAACACACTTTGGTGCTCTGCATCTAGGATGGATGTTTTAACTTCTAGGATGTGGAAAGGAAAGGGAAAAGTCTCCTGACTGTCCTTGAGACTTCGTCCCCATGGGAAACCATCTGCTGCACTGAACTGATATAGATCGGGATGACCTGAAGGAGGAAAGGGACTGAAGATATTCAGAAATGTCTACCCATATGCTTTTGGATGCAGGTGAAATCTGCTGGCATGCCCCAGCTGAAATGTACCAGCTCAGACCAGAGGGTCACCTCCAGGCGTGGCTGTCCTGGTCACACAGAGTCTTTGCCACGTTAGTGGCGACTCAGTTACTTTGAGTGTGAATCTCAAATTACTGCAAGCCTGGCGGATTCAAGGGGAGAAGCAGCAAAAGGGACTAGAAATATAAATAACTGTCACCAGTAACAGAAAAAAAAAGTTCACATAACCTTTTTATTTTGACTGCTTGGGAGAAGTGGAAAGGAGGAGGAGAGTGAGGAAGAGGGTAGGTGGTCAAGAGCAACAAAACAATATAAACTGAAATACTTTCCCTCTGAGAAAAACTAAACCTGAAAAAATACTTGTTCAGACTTTGTAAATGGTTATCAAAAAACTAAATGTGCCAGCAGTAAATGGAAAATTTTCTTTTCAATTAAAATTTATATTTTTTTTCAAGAAAAAAAAATGCTTCTATAGATCCATTTCCTGAGGATACTATTTCACCAGCTTTAACCACTTGTATGCTGATACCTCTGATTGAAAAATATTTTGAGCAAATTGGGGGGAGAATGGTAGAAGTGGCAAAATAACACTATCTCTTTGCAAATCATGGGCAACCCAAAGGGAAATGACTCGGAGAAGTTATGAGTCAATATTCTGGCAGGTGGGGCAGGAGATGTGTGCGCTGGAGGTGTCTGCACCAAGCCACCACCACTTGCCCTATGCAGTGCACTGACCAGATCCTAAAACCCTGACTTGCAAAGCATGGGTGAGAAAGAGAAGCATTAGTCCAGCATTTTAGCTCTACTGGCATGTGCTGGAGGTGTTGGACTGTGAGCCTTGAAATAACCTTGGGATTTTCCAAAAACTGCAGGTAAAAATTGCAAATCAAGATCTGATTTTGGGCAAGCCGTGGAACTCTCCAGTGCTCCTTGTCTTAGAGTGCAAAGGGGTGCTGGCTGGCCAGAACAGCTATGGCTGGCTTTTGGGTGGCAAAACCCATCCTTGTTTACATCAATCATGTTCAAAGCAGATTAGCTCAGAACAGCTCATCCATTATTTTACAAGGGTCAAGTTCACGGAAAATTAAAAATCTCCTGGAAGACAAGTCAGCTGAGGAAAAAAAAAAAAAAAAGGAAAAAAAAAAAAAGAAGAAATAAAGAAATGGAACAGAAAAATGTGAATGATGATAGGGGATGGTTTAAAAAAACAAACAAACAACAAAGTGCCCCCAAAGCAATAATCCCTCCATCAAGAGTGACACTGGCTTGAAAAACTGGCTGGCTTAGAGGCAAAGTGAAAGTGGCAAGAGACACATCAAATGAAAAAAATGGGAGTAAAGGACATTGAATTTGCACTAGAAATGCTGTGGAAAATCAGTAAGATGAGCAAAAAGACATGAGATGTCTCTGGCCAGTAGAGCTGAGGACAGCAAAGAGTTTAAATACTTTGGGAACAGAAGGAACTATAATAACCACAGTATTGATTCCTCCTTGGAAGGGAAATGTGCAAAGCATGCATTTTCAATAGATATTTGTTCTGTATTTGGGGGGGAAAAGCTGATTTGTATCTGATTAAAGTGAAGGAATGGTTTGCAGGCCAGCATTAACTGTGGAAGATATAGAATAGACCCTCTTAAAAACACACAGCTTTTTGAAAACTGGTCTTAACCACATACAAGTGCTGTCTATGAAGCAGTCAAGGAGCAGTACTGCTGGTTTTGGAGATGTGTTGGAGGGCTGTGCAATCCAGGGGACTGGAAGAAAACTAATGCCACACTAGTATGTTAAAATGGCGTAAACAGGATGACTTGGATAATTATTGCCTGCCATTGATTCCAGGCAAAATGAAGGAACACCTCACGAGGACCCGATTAATAAAGAATTACAGGAACATGATGCTAATCAGCAGGGGGTTATGGGAAATCGGTCTTGTCAAATTAAGCAGCTTTTATAAACGCAATTACAAGAGTGAGGATAATTAACCACTGGAGGAACTTGCAGAGAGTTGTGGTAGAGTCTTTTGGGTAGATGTTTAAATTAAGAAGTTTCCCTTAAAAAAAGTGATTTGTGCAGCACCCAGAACAATGGGGTTCTTTTTCCATTCCTGGAGGACCAAAATCAAAATATTTTAACCGCAGTCACCATGGCTGCAGAAAGCATTCAAGCAGGACAACAATACAGGTTGTGAAAGCCAAGACCTTGGACTAGCTGATCACTTGTTCAGGAGTTTGTTCTTGTTGAGTTTGTTCTAGGAAAGGCTTCAGAAAACTTTGCTGTGCCATGTGTAAGAGAATAAATATCACCCACAGGAGAGCCCAGGATAAGAGATTGCATGGCTAGCCTTGGAAAAGCACCACTGCACCAAGAAGGTTTGCTCTGAGGTCCAAGGGAACTGTTGGCCATGGTCCTCACTTGAGCTATGAAAGTAATCTGGGGTTAGATAGAACATTTTTTTGAGGATTGTATCCCCAGAAAATGGCAAGATGTTTTGGTTTTGTTTTTTAAATTTAAAAAAGAGATTATGGGATATACCTCATGTTCTCTTGGGGCCTGCATTTAGAAGAAGTGGTGACACCTGTAGGAGTTCGCTAATTTGGGCTTCAGCTGGAGTGATTTACCCTCTGGTGGTGGGCAACATCCTCTCAGGCCACCTGAAATGGAATCAACTTATTTCCCCTGGCTGCTGGATAAATACACTTCATGCAAGGCTTTCTAAATTTATTTCCAGGATCTTTGTATTTTGACCGTGGTGCAGAAGGGGATGCTGAACATGCTGCCTCATTACTCTGGAGTTGGCTGACTACGTCCTACGGGCTGAGACTGAAGAAGCCATCAGGAGTGTCAGGCTATGCCACTGATTTCTTATCGACCTGCTTGATATGCGCTCACATTTCCATGCATCTTCCCCTCCTGCACTCCATAAAACGCAACATGAAATGTCTCCTCTCAATTGAGATGCTCTGTTTTATTTGGGCTGAGAAATCCACTTAAACCTTTTTAATTTGTCTTGTTTGGATATGGGTATAATTTTGGTTGTGTTTTATGGGCGCCCGGTTCATTTTACTTCCTGTAAATCGTCCCTTTAGTTACTAGGGCTTCTGGGAAGTTGTAAATTCTCCCTCCTATTTTCTCTGTAGAGTTTACGTTGTTTTACAGTTTCATTAATAGGTTCTCTTCCAGCTAGGTTGATGAAAGTTATTGACCTAATCATAACCTATTAATTATGACAGTAAATTCCACTCTTGGAAATGTTTTACTGAGCAAATGTTACTTGGAAAATCTGCAGGTTAAACTGGAGATCTAAGAACTTTAAATCTGCTTTTCAGTGCCCCAGTCACGGAGCCATGAGTCCTCCTTCAGTGAAACTTGTACACTGCTGCTGGCTTGGGACTGAGGGGAACCCCAAAACACCTCCACCCCATCGATTGCAAATGAGGAGAAGGACTGCTGTGACATTCAACTTCATAAAAAAATGTAAAAAGGGAAAAAAAAAATGAATTTCAGGAAAACATGCAGGGAGGTTTCCTTAAATCTGGCTCTACACATTTGGGTATAGAGTGGAAATTGGATGCATTTGAATTTCTTCTCATGGCTGCTAGAAGGAGAGAAGCATGAGCAATAAGCAATGTACTGACTTGCTCTCCATGGCTGCCAGCCCATCAAGTGCAGGGACACACTCCCAGTGTTTTCTACGAACACCTTCAGCATCCAGCACTGGTTCAGTGTTGGATGAACATAGCTCCTAGAGACGTGATACTGGTTTAAAGCCAGGCAGAGATTCCCTAATGCCAGGGAAAGATTTCTGATCCCCAAATACCTTCCCTCGAGAAACTATTTCAGCCCCATAGACCCTGTTGCGAGTGCCCCATAAGGCAAGACTCCCTGTAGCACAGCTGCTGAGCGAGCAGCTCCCTTCTGCATCCACAAACCTCTCGGGACAGCCACTTTGCTGATGAGGCAGAGGGAGGGCTCCCAGGGGTCCAAGGGCTTGCGTCAGCCTTTCTGAGTAGCCATCCGTGTTGGAACCGCAGGAGGTCTCAGCTGGGTTTGGGGCCCAGCTTAAATAAGCATTATACATTCCCAGTTATGTACATATGTATTATATGGAGAGACACACATGGGTATATTCATGCAGATACCTCCAGGGATACCTGCATGTATGTACCTACACTCGTCCCCAAGTGTGCACACACAAAAAAAGAGTACATGCCCCAAACATACAATCAAAGACAATGAAAATGCTGCTGGGCTTTTTCTTGTTGGGGACCCCAGATTCCCTGAATATCACCCCATTGCTTGGGGTGGTCTCGAAGGGTTGAGGTGCAGTAAAAAGACAATTGCCTTCCTATGGTCATGGCAAGACCATGGCAGCACTGGGATGTTCAAAGCAAAATTTTATGGTCTTAGGCTCCAGTAGATGCAGCCTTCTGTAGATAGCCCTGATTCACCCCATAAAACAGCAAAAAAGGGGGAGCTGAGTAAAGAAAGATGAGAAAGACCACACGTAGGGGAAGGTGGTGGGATGGAAATGAAAAGCTCTTTTCCAGGGCTGTTTGAAATGAAGCTGAACATGTAGGCACAGAGAGGACATGCGTGTCATCCCCTTGGCAGAGCTGTGCTCTATCTGCCTGCTGCATTTAGGAGGTTTAAGGCTAATTAAATAGCTAAGAGGAAAGCAAATCCTGCAAAGGAGCCAAAATTTCACTGCAAAAGGACTCGGCATCTGTCACATCTGCAAGAACCCAGCTTGCAAAGAGGTTCTCAGGGATGGAAACTAATGCACTGGCAGTGAGAGCTGGTCAGGGATAGGATGGATTGCTGGGGATTTCAGCCCTTCATGTCTTCCTTTGCCTTGAAACACTAAATATCATTTGGGAGTTTCAAAATTAGCTTTCACAGGCTGTAAATCTGGGAAGTATCCTGGTGATCCTCTACCCTCACTACAAGGATTATTATACATATATTTTTTTAATTTTTAAAGAGTATTCAATTTTTCTCTAAGGATTGCGATATTTTTAATAGCCTCCTGGAATGACAAATTCCAAGCATAGCCACAGCAGTTCAGCTCCTATTGCCTCTTGCTGCAACCTGATTCCTGTTCCTGCAATATCATCCTTGTTCTCAGTGATCCTGCAATACAAGAATCAGATTCAGCTGCACATCTTCAATTGCCCATACAATTCCCCTCCCTAGCTTCTAGTAAAGTCCCCAAGAATATATATTTTTGCATCTGCCTGCTGCCAACACTGAACTCTTTGCTCTTTTTTTGGACTTGTCTTTTGTTTTGTGCACTGTAGCTCCCTACCAGCCTCCAAACACATTCCCGTAGATTTAAGATCTGTTCCCATTATTGCAGTTTGAATAACTGAACTCGCACACTTCCTGACTTTGATATATCGCAGCCACGCTGCAATTTGCATACAAAGCACGAGGCGCTCGTATCAACCTGTAGGCACCCTCTTTACTTAAAGCTGTATTTTCAGCATGTTCAGTGCAATGGGTCTCAGGGAGTGAGACCTTGTCAGACACAAAAACAAAAGGTATTTTCAGTAAAAACCTTGGGTAGGATTCATCATGTTGAGTGGAGGAGTCAACAGCTAAGTCATCCGCGTTTGAGCTGTATATCCAGGCTCCTGTTATGCAAACCCTCTTGATATTGCCAGTGGAGTTTGGGGCATGTATTTCTAACCCAGCATAGGTGTCTGTTTTCAAACGAGGGAATTGCTCCCTACATTTCACCCACCCTACTGATCAACCCTCCAGTGGTATTTCATCCTGCCCTCCCAATATTTTTATTGTTCTTGGAAGAGCGAAGGCTTCAGATGTTGCTGTTGTGTTCCACAGTCTTCAGAGCTTTTGTGGAGGTGTGGGGGATGTTGGATGCTCCATGAGCGCAACCCCAACATTGAAAAATCCCAAAGCATTCAAGCAATAGTAATCTGAAGAGTAGAAACTGTGCTGGTTTCTCTCTTCTGCCTACCACATGGTTCATTTTTTGAGGGGACATTAGTCTGATTATTGGAAGTATCTGCCATGGCTCTGCCTGGGCTCTCTCTACCTTGGGCTCTCTCTGGAGTCAATGCAGACTGAGCCAAGAGCTGGAGTTCGGGACACAGCTCACCTCACTCCCGTGCTTGTTCAGCTGAATCAGCTCCGTGCTGGCTCCCTAAGGGGGAAAAAATGGTGTAGGGTTGCAGAACTAAAGACAGATGCAAACTCTCTGAAGAGGTTAGGTGTCCTGTTGGCTTGTGACCGTCCCCTCTCTCTGCGGAAAAGTCCCAGATATGGGTGTTGAAATGGAAAATAACAGCTTTAATATTTTGCTTAGGTAGTACAAAAGTCTTTCTGTTTCTCTGTCCTGCTGGAAGAAGTGAGGAGGCTTCTTCCTCACACAGGACTTCGAGGCTAGAGGAGAAGGCCAGCCGTTGTGACCTGCAGGAACCCTTGGAGGTCTGCCTGCCTCCTCCCAGACCCAGCTCCAAAGCCACAACTACCCTTGCTGCCAGAAATTCTTACCATGGGGCAAAGAGAAGCATCAGAGATCTGGGCAACCTCCAAGTGTAGAGAAAGATGAGTTTTGGGGAAAATTGCTCTTGTTCCTTAGAGACAACTCCTAGTCCCAGCTCCCAGCTCCCTCCCAGCCAATATTCATTACCCATTCATTGGTTAAAATCTACTTTTAATTTTAAAATAACAGTAACCCCCAAGTAGATGAATCACTGTCAAGAAGTTTTAGTAAATGTTACAATTCTTTTCTGAGCTTCCTCATCTTTCTCCCACTTGACACCAAGAGGTGAAAGCAAAACATACGCTTCTGGAAATATCACAGCAGTGGCAAGGGCAGGATTTGGCCCTGGCACACCACAACTGCCACAACGTATTTCAGGTTCATGGTTGCTAGAGAGGGATAGAGGGAAAAGCAAACCCCCACTGGGATTGGATTCATTCTTCAGGAGCACAATGTCAATGTGCTCCTGAATGTCTACAATTCTGTAGAGTTCATGGCTGGGAAGAAAGGGAGGAAAGGGACAAGGTGAGAGAAGAAATAAGACCAGGCTGATGAGGCTGGGCAATAAGACGCAAGTGAAGATGCTGGGCTCTGCCCTTTTTCCTCCACCCAGGCTGAAACCTATGGAGCTCATTGCATTTAAACCACCAAAAAGTGGCTGGGTGGCACTGGGATGAAGAAAACTCTTGGTGGATCCATAGGTGAGCACAACTTTGGTGCCTACAACAGCAAGAGGCCGTTCTTCTGACCTCCCCAGCATGCGATGTCTCCAACCAGTCCCATCCTTTCTCAGAGGCAAATCTCCCATTTTCCTCCTCCCACTGCCCGAGTGGATGCATCTGGAGGTCGCAGCTGATCTTGGTGCTGACGTTGTGCAGACAAAAACCCGCTGGCTGTCCCCGTGGGACGCGTCCCTGCCGGAAACGGGGCCGGTCGGCGCAGCCAAGCGCCAGGGCTGTCGAGAGATGAAATCAGAGCCGCTCCGGCTTGGGTTGCAGGGAAGGCTTTCTTTTCCGATTAATAATTCAGGGTTCCCCCGGGGGTGGGAAGATGACATCATATCCCACCCCTTTCCCACTGCCACCCTGCTTTTTCCTTCCCTATTTCTCGTCATTGTGCTGCACTCGAGTCTTCATGCAGTAAGAGGGTTGGGGACACCTTGGTGAGTTTTGTGTCCCTCTAAGACCATGTCTGCTGGAAACAGATTTCCCAGCCCTCTTTAGCTGGTCCCCTTCATCCATTCAGAGGACAAAAAAGAAAAAAAGGAAAAAGGCATCATTTTCTGTCCCTGACCCTTCCCCAGTGAGTTTGGTCATCCAGCGATGGTTTTGCTCCGTCGGTGAGAGCAGCTCAGTGCTGCATCTCCTTGGAATGGATTGTAGAGCAAAAACAAGTGAAGGTCCCAGAAAGCTTCATGGTAGAAAGCAAGGCCTGAGTCTCATAGTGTGAAGACAGAAAGTTGGTGGGGATCCTGCTGTGTGTGGAGCAGTGCTGAAAGTTTTTCCTGGGGGTTCTGCTGGGGACGTAGCTTATAGAAGAGGTTACGGAGGTGCAGGTTGCCCCCAAGTCTTCAGGAATATCAATTGCTTGGGAGGAGATGAGGGCTGATCCAGCTGCTCTGGAGCTGCTCTGAAGCCTACAGCTTTGTGTTGCCCTGTGTCTCAGAGAGGTAGCTGATGATCTGATCTCAATTTAGAAAAGAACTTGTATTCATCTGTAAATAGACCTTTATCCCTTCCTTCCCCAAAGCCCTTCCTTTGTAGGAACAGCTTTTGCTAGCCCTCTGCAATGAAGAGCCTTTGCCCCATCATTCAGTGGAGCCGAGATATGTCCCTGTAGCCTCCAAAACAGCAAAACAGACCCGGTCACCTCTTCTCTTGTGTTTTTCCACTCTTTAATGCCTCCCAATACAACTTATGGTTGTACAGCACCAGAATCAGGCCCTGTACGGGTCAATTGTGTTGCCTGTTTAATTTCTCCATCAGAAATCCCCCTTGCCAGGGGATTTCAAGTGTTAACATAACAAAGCCCTGGCTGAGCCGCCTGATTTATCCATCTCCTAACCTTGACTTTATTTCATGGTCACGATTCTAACTGCTAATGTTACGTTACTAGTTTAACTGTCTGATTTATCCACGCTCACCTCACACATTACTTCATGGTACGGGTTTTAAATGTTAATTTTAATAATAAAAGTTTTACGCCCCTGGCGCTTCCTGCGTGCGGTGCACGAACGCGGGGACATTATTTCATAGTACGAGGGTTTTAAAAGCTAATGTCATAATGCTAGTTTAATTGTCGGATTTATTCTTGGTAAGAAGCAGAAGCAGCCATGTGTGGGTGGGAGGAATTGGTGGCTGGTGTCAATGTCTTGCTTGGTGTTGGTGGGATGAGCAGAGTCACAGATTCTCAGAGATGGGAAGGGACCTCTGGGTCCATCTGGTCCAACCCTGCTCAAGCAGGAACACTCAAGCAGGGTGCCCACATCCAGGTGTTTTTACCTCCAAGGAGAAAGACTACAACCTCTCTGTGCAACCTGTGCTATTGCTAATGGAACAACACCTGGTATGAAGCAAAGAGCAGCTTGATCCTGCACCTGGTATAAACACGCTGGCTGCACTAAGGAGGGATCCGAGGCTTCACAACACAAAATGATCTAATGCAGGGTGAACCAACCCAGCCCCGAGGGTGTCAGCTGCTGGGTTCGCCTTGCAAAGTGATGTCTGCGGGCAGGAATGTCCCTTCTCCTCCTTCCTCCCCCTCTGCCCCATGGGGAGCTGGAGAACAAAGGTCCCACAGTGTGCCAAAACAGAGGTTGGGCGGACGTCAGAAGCATGTGAGGGATGCAAGGGGATGCTTGCAAGTGCTTGTGGGGTGGCATTTGCTCACCATGAGCATGGCAGCAGCAAGGCTGCCCCCCCCTCCATGACCGCATACCAGCGAGGGGGAGGCAGGAGAGCAGGGGCAGGGTCCTCTGGGGACAGCAGATGCTGCGTGGCTGAGCTGGGGTGGGGAAGCGGGTGGGCAGCTTGCCCAGAGGGAGATATGCAAAGCATTCGTGTCCAGCTGGGGAAATGGAGGGTCTTTCCCAGATCTGCCAGCATCGGGTTTAGGAGGTGGAAGCAGCATCTGGTCCTCAGGGGCAGGGCCATAGCAAAGGAGGGGCCAACCCATGCAGGCAGGACCTGGAAGGGTCTGGTCTCTCTGTGATGTAGGTAGGAATAGGGCATGATGGATACTGCACTGCTGAAAGGAAGTGTGAGGGCGAGAGGCCAAGTAGAAAACCCACGTCCAGTAGCTGTTGATCTGCCCACCTAGACCCACAGCCCTGCATGGTGAGGGATAAACGTGGGGTTCAACGGGGGCAGCACTGGAGGGGTGAGATGGTGGCACCAAGGCACGTTCACCCATGGTGGCTTGACTCAAGAGACTTCTGAATCTCTGGGCATGCTGCTTGCTAGAACAACTTTTCTGGCCTCTTTTATTTGTGGCTGGATGTGTTCTTCCATCACCACTCTTCTGGTGGCACAGCTGGGCCCTGTGCTGAAGCCACCCAGCTGGACTTCAACACATGCAAGAACCCAGCAAGACTGAGCAGAGCCCTTTGCCTCTCTGTGACCTCTGCGTATTTGCTGTCGGCATCAGAAACAGACAGCTTTGCTTTGGATCCTGTTTCTCTTTTTCTTTGTTTTCCCTCAGATTACGAAATTCTCCCATTACCGAAGCCACTTAAAGTACAGGAGAAAGTAAGTGAAAATTCAATTAAATAAGCAGTGTGGGCATTTCTTTCTCGCAGTCCCTTGTAAAAAGCAGCCCACCAAGACAAAAACAGAGGAGCCAAACTAGCAGTAGTAAAAGTTCAATAGAATAAATACCAATAACACTCATTTTCATCCTTCTTTTTGGCTCTTCTGGCTTATGGTACAGAGATAGTGAAAATCCAATTGAATTTTAATAACAATGGGCCCCATTACCAAAAATACAACCAAAAGGCAAGAAAGAGACCCTGACTTAAAATCAATGGCAGGAGAGATAGGCGACATCATCAAAATTATATTAGCCTTAACAGTCAATCAATTAATTAAATCTCCCAGTTATTAAAGAAAAAAAAAAAAAAAAAAAGGAACATGGAGGCTTTTTCTTTTTTTTTTTTTTTTTCTGATGAAGTTTTCCAACAGGATTTGAAAGCTTCTCATCCCACCCGTGGCTGTGGCTCTCCCCCAGCTCCCACCCACCGTTTAGGGGCCGTTTATCGAAGTGACAGTCGCCTTTATACCGAAGTGATGGGGAGCCGCGGAGAGGCGGCGGCAGGAGTGCTGAGGCCACTGGAAATGAAATGTTGCATAGATATGAATTTTGATAGCTAGTCAATACCCTCTGTCCGTTTCAATTAAAAAAGAGCAGCGTGCACCGAGGGCAGATGGGCAACATTTCAGAGCCCATAAAATCAAACGGGGGGGATAGAAGAGAGGTCCGGCCGGACTTCAATCTCCTCTCCTTCTCCAGCTCTTGCTGAATGCATTTCGCCAGGATCCTTTCTCTTAACACTTTGCCTGCTGGTCCATCCCTCCTTCATCTGGGATGCTCTTCTCCACCTGTTGCAGAAGGGTTTTTGGGGAGTGGGGTAAAGCTGGATCACATTGTTCCCAGTCATTCTTGGTTATCTCTGCACTGCTCTGCTCTGGCTCAGTGCACCCACATCCCCTTCAGGCTAGCATAAACCAAGGTGCTGATTCCCAGCAAAGGATTTAACCCTCGTCCAGCCCAGATTTCAAGCTGCTGGGGAGATGCCAACCACAGGTCAGTGGCAGGGCATGAATGGCTGGAGGTTATCTGACTGCTGTGGATGCCACCTTCACCCTCCCAGCCCTCTGCACTGCTCCTCACCCCCTTCCTCCCCCAGCAGAAATCCTATCTGTCCTCCTCGGTGTCACCTGAAAACGGGGATCTGCTTTCAGCCCCATCCCTCCACCCTGCTCTGTTACCGACAGCGGCATGTGCGAACTGTCTCTGCTGCCCTGCCCAAATCCTCAGTGGGATTGCTGGCTCAGGGAGCTGCTCCCAGGGACACAGAGGTGATGATGACCACAGGGTTAACTCTTCGGGGTCCTTCCCACGAGGTCCTGCTCCTGAAGCAGGGGTACAGGGGGAGCTGACACAGGGATGTGGTGGACAAGCTGGAGTGATGGTTGAAAGAGGTGGGAAAATACCCCATGGATAGGAATGTTCCATCCTGAGGCACATTAGAGAGGGGAGAAGACCCCAAAACCAAGGATGGAGGTGGGACAGACTTTTCATGGAGTGATGGAGACAACAAGAAAATGAAATTTGAGAAAGAAAAAGCTCTGGGAAAAGAAGAAAAGCTCTGGGGAAGAAAGAAAATCTCCAGGAGGAGACATAGCAGGGAGGTGAAGGGATTGCTCCGTGCTTGGCACAACAGAACAATGACTTTATCTAGCTGTTTGGGAAAAGCCTCCATGAGGCTGTGAGGTGCATCTTTCAGGGTTTCTGAGTTGTTTTTTTTTCCTTTGGACTGGGACAAGAATTTCATAGCTTCATCCAAGGACTCCAGTTAACCCAGGGCACCCTGCAAGTAGAAGTTGAACTGGGAATCCTAAAGCAGGACTGGAACCCACCTTCTTTCAGATGAGGTAGGAGCCTCAGTCAGAATCCATTACAAAAAAAATGATCCCAACTAGGCAAATGAGTGAAATGTTTAGGAAGTCACAAAGCAAGGCACCTGGATGACCACAAGGGTAGCACATCTACTTAGCCTTAGGGTAGCACATCTCTTGCCACCCTTTCCACACCATGCATGTGGTCTCTGAGCCCAGGTCCACCAACCTTTCTAACACAACTTTACCCTGAGGAACAAACCGAGAAGGCTTGTGTGTGTGTCTGGGCTGTCTCTGTCAAGGACATGACCTGATTAGCCCTAGGTTTTTAATTCAGACATATGGAACTCAATCTCCATATACACCCAATCATGGGGAAAGTGTAAAGTGCTTGTCACTTACATCTCGTAAGTGAAAAAATGGACAGCTGTCAAGATCCATTGAAGATCCTTCTAGCTGTCAGATCAGCTCTTAGGTGTATTTTCAATGGTTCCTGAACTTGGTATTCCACACTCTGCCAAGACATATTTCAACATCCATATTAACATATTCTGAATGTCCCTTGGTGTTCATTGCAACCCTCAAAATATTGTACATGTTTATTGCAAGCTGGTAGCTATCCCTAGGAGAGTCAGATCCAGAGCAACTGGGTTTGGTGGAAATATTCATTCTGGCTTAAAGCTATAACTCTTCCAATTGGAAGGAGAGAATGAAGAAAGAGCTTCCCAGAGGGTTGTGCTACCCAGCAGCCAGTGAGAATGGACTCCTAGAGGTGCAGGTCGTTTGTGTCCAGGTGATTTTACATATCCCCAAAAGTAATGTTCAGCTTTATCTGCTAAACCTGGGCTCCTGGCTCTTCATTTCCCCATTTGAGAGATGTGCCAGCTTCTAACTCTTCGTGGTTGGAGAGTAGGGTGAAGGCAAGGTGCAGAACAGGAGAGGCTAATGTTGGGTTTCATCCTACAACAAAGGTGGGCAAAGCAATAGCTTTGTGACCATGCTGGAAGCATTCCCATGTCCCAGAGATTAGAAATAACTAACTGATGATCCCCGATGCTGTCTGGAAAGTGGAAAACAACTCCAAAGCAGCAAGAAGCCATAGATACCACAGTCCTGCTGAGAACAGCATGCAGATTTTGCATAGAGGATGCAGGAGCTGGTGCCTCTTTCTTTGTTCAAGGGGTTGTTTTGGGAAAATGAGTTTTTTTTTGTGGGTATTTCCACTTGTTTTGATCCATGGAGTGATGGAGGTGAGGGGGTAAGGAGGCTCAGCCTGAACCAGACGGCTGCAGTGCTCATTCTGCAGCCTTTTGCAAACCAAATACTGCAAGGGTAGGAGAGAAACCACTTCTGCAATGATCTGCCTTGGCTTCTGTCCTGGAAATGAGGAGGAGCATTAACTTGGATGTGTTCGAGGTGGGGGCACAAGGAATTTTGTTAAGTAGTTAATGGATGCAGAATCTGGTCAGCACGGCGGCACTGAATCTTGCTAACTCCGTGCTTTTAGCAGCCCCGCGGGATGCAGGTTTGGATGCAAGCGGTCTGAAAGCAGGATTGCCTGTCTCTCCTCTGGGATGGTTTTGGGGAAACCTGGCTGCCGGAGGGATCTGAGCTCAGAGACACTTTTAGCAGCACCATGGTTCTTAGCATCCCTTGCTCCACCATCCTCTGCTCCTGCAACATCCTTGGCTGGCATCCCTCTTATTTCAGCCTGGGAGATCTAAAGAGATCACAGCCCTTGCTGAGGACCTGATAACAAGTAAGTAATTCCTCTCTTCCCAACTCAGCAGCGGTTGATGTCACTGGGTGAGTGACACGGTGTGAAGAAAACCCCCTCTGTGGCCAAGATCTTCAAGGATTTCCCTGCCCTGCTTTCCCCTCCCTCCTTATCACACACGCTGCCTTGTTCTGCTCCAAGATTTCCGACGCGGAGCAGCTGGGGAATAAAAATGTGAACCTTTCTGATTCGGTCTCGCAGGCTCTGCTGGAGGCTAAGTGAGGTTAATAACCGAACACGCCGGGAGGTATTGAGGAAAGAGACGGGGGAAAAAGCTCCGTCCCTGATCTGATAGTGATAAACGATTGGAGATAGGATATCTGATTTCTTCTCTCTGGTGGTCCCTACAGTAACAGCTTCCAGGCGAGCACGTCAGCCATTCATTAAAGGAAAACGGCGAAGATTATCGCTAATATCTCGAAGATTAGTTAGATAAATACACACTGCAGAGGAATATGCAGAGAGCCAGGTCTGTGGCTGCTGCAAACCGAGTTCATTGACTGAGCCGAAGCAATTTGCATCCAGTGCCGCGCGGCGTTCATAAAGCCGACCCGCGGCGGCCGGGTGTGTTTGTAAACACACAGCGTGCGTGCCCTTAATGCACATCCGCTGCCTCCCTCTGTGGTTAGGAGCACGGAAAGTGCTGTTGGGGGATCAGACCGCAAACACAAGCACCTTTGCTAAATAATCCCCAGCAAAGTCCGAGCGTGATGTAAGAATGGTTCAGGCGACCGTATGGGCTGCTAAGTCCACCGGCAGCACGGAGCTGGGGTTTGGCAACAAAAGCTCTCACCTGGCTAATGTCTGGGTGGTTGGAAATAGTTGGGATGCTTCCAAAGATACAAAGCAAAAGAGAAAAATTTATTTTGCACTGAAAATTTTATCATTTTCACAAGCAAAGTCCAAGCAAATCTCAGCTGGTCCCCCTGACGTGGATTTAGAGGTCCCATCCCACCCAAGTCCCTCCTGTGACTGCGAAGAAGAAGCTTTGCTTTCTGAGCAGCTTTCTGAAAGAAAGGGATACCCAGCACTCAGTGTCAAATGTTGTTTTGTTTCCTTTTTAAAAACCAGCAAGCAGAAACACTCGTGGTGCTAAGTCTAAATGAGGCAAAAACTGTTGTTTCATATTGACGCAAGTGTCAGCTCTTGTTTCTCTTCTTTTACACTTGAAAGCCAAAGTCACAGTTTAAGTCAAAACAGAGGAGAAATGCAAGGGCTGCTGGAAGGAAACCAGCGTTTGGAACCACCATTTTGCTGTGCAAGGAGAAAGCAGGGGGAAAAACTCCAGACCTGGCTCCATCCTTTGGCTTGGTTTGCTGTGGGCAGGGGATGAGCACAGCCAGCACGCTCAAGGGCTGGCTGGGTTTGGGGTGCCACGTCCACCATTGAGTGAACGGAGATATTTTGACCCCTGTACATCCTTCTGGCCACAGAGGGATGTCCATGGGAAGGTGAGACACTGCTGTCGTCCTTTTGACCTGGAACAGAGCTTCTAAATGGTGGCTGGTCTGTGTATTTTTATTTCCTTTATTTCCTTTCGTGTTTTATTTTTTCATTTGATTTCCTTAATTCCTTTATTTCCTTTTATTTGCTTATGTTTGCCTTTTTGTAAGCATTTTAAGGGGTCCTTTCTCCCTGATTTATTTGGTTTCTCCCCTGGCCCTCCCCTTGCTGGAGCAACACCGAGCACTTGGTGTGGCTGGAGAGCCCCGGACTGGTGGGAGCATCAAGAGGGGTGCAGGGACCTGGGCTGCCCCCACATCCACAAGGTCTCTGAGGCCAGGTCCTTCACCATTTCACCCTTCTGGGTTATGATTTGGGCTGGTGAAGCCTGTTAAGAAGCCAGAGGAAACCACGGAGGTCTGTGCTTTATGTCTGCCCAACCCTCTCCCCCAGCCAGTCTTAAATACCCTAGAATAACTCCATGCATTGCTTCTTTGCTATCAAATCTGACAAAGGGGTGGAAGCTGCAGGGCAAAATGTTATTTTTGCAACGTTTGCAAAAAAAGGGGCTTCTGGGTGCAGGGGAACTCGAGACTCGAGCACATTTGGTGGCTTTCACTGGGCTCTGGTGGCCTCCTGGGCACCGAACCTACTCCTGTGCTTGCACAAAACCAAGAGGCTCCCAGCACAGCTGTAACAGGAAAAAACACCTTTCCGCAGCAGGAATTTCCACTGGAGCAGGCAGGATTGAAAGTAATGGGACAGATAAGAGTAAAAAAAAAAAATAGTGGTAAGATTTGCATGAGCCATGGTAGTTTTTAACCTTTTCTCTCCCTCCACATCTTTTCTGTGTTCCCCAATTTTCTTTCTCCCTGCAAGAGCGGCAGCCTTCCCTTCCCCGCGCGATAAACAGAGACAGCTGGAAAACAAAGAACCGGCTTTTTAATTTTATTTATTTATTTATTTATTTGCCACCTCTGCATTCAGCTGGAGGTGGGATGCTCTGTGGATATATGTGTGTGTGTGTGTGTCTGTGTGATGAAATTCAGGCCAAGCCGGCAGCGCGCAGAATTCCGCCGCCCTCAGCAGTAAATAGTAGCAGGAGCAGCAGGATTGCAAGGGCTGGCGGAGATGAGAAAAGAAGGGATGTGCGTAATTGCACACTCCAAATGCCACCTTCAATTGCGGCTGCAGATAAGCCAGCCCGCTCCCTGCCGCAGCCCCGCAGAGGGCTGCCAGGGTGCTGCCGATTCCCTGGCATCATCCTGCATCAAGGTACAGCAGCTTCAAAACATGCATAACAAAACCAGCAGTCATTTTCTGACCTTTGTTTTACTTTCAGAGACAGCTCCAGCTCTGGAAATCTTGGGACTGCGTTTTTTTTTTTTTTTTTTTTTTTTTTTTTTTCTTACTGTCCTGCCTCTCTTTCTCATTACCCTCATAGCCAGCAGGAAAGTAAGTTTGTGAGGTTTGGTGGCAAGTATCAAGAGTGCAGAGAGACGGTGAACGTTTTACCTAATTTCTTTTCTTTTCTTTCTTTCTTTATTCATTTTTCTGGTGAATCGGGCGATCTCATCAGACCACGAACTGAAACAGCTCCCCACAAACTGACTGTTTACATGTACACTTGCATTATTATATGTCCTTCTGGGCTCCCTTCAGGACGCAGAAAGCCATCGTGCCTTCTGCCTTCAGCAGAGCCTCTTTGCAATGCAACACTCCTGCTCCTTTGCTTTTGCCACCCCGAATTCAGACACTTGAGCACACATTGCACTACCAAAATAAAGAGCAGGAGGGAAACTGAGGCAGCTCTGCAGCACAAATATCATGCAGACTCCACGTCATACAGGACAGTTCTCTTCACATGCAAAGACAGAGTAATTTTTCTCCTAAATTTTAGCTTTAGTAGCTCCTCCTTTATTCTAGGGCAGGTTTCATGATGCTGCCCACCTGCATCCCAAGTCCCATCGCAGGTAATTCCCCCCCCCAAAAAAAAACAAAACCCAGAGAAAAACCTCGCAGCCCGCAGAGCTGCAGCTCACACCCATCTCGGTGTTATTTGAAGCTGCGCCTCTGCGCTAATGCCACAAAATGCTGGTCAACACTTTTTGATAGTGGAATTTTCTACCAGAAAACACATTCTTGTCGAAATCGTCTCGGGATCAGGCTGATTGTGGTGATGTGTTTTTTTATATTAAAAATATTGAAATGGACTTGTTTCAACTGTCTTGCTTCACTCTGAAAGCAACAAAATATTTTTCATTGCTGGGAGGAAACATACTGCTTCAGCCCTGCTGAGGCATCCGGGTTTCTTCAAGTATTTATAGTTAAACCTTGGATTTAACAATATATTGGATTATAAAGTTGAAATTTTTAGCATATTTTGTTGCTCGTGAGAAGGATTTTTTTTTTTTTGGGCTGAGTTAAAACGCCATAACATCAGAATAAAACATTTCCAGGTGGACTTTGTTCTGGGAATAAATCTCAAATTCCTATATGTATTTTTGGCTTCAGAATGCAAACTCATTTGCAGGTGTCAGGATTTTCAAGCAGAATAAGATGCCATTTCCCAGCACAATGATGTGCTGCACACTTAGACAACTGCTCAAAAATTATTCCATGTTTCCCCTGTGGGTTTTCCTTATTCTTCTCTTAGCCTATTTATTTAAGGCATTATATTTTATATTGTGCCTGTGTGTAAATAGGATCATGGATCAGCAAATGGGTTGGTCAGGTAGAAATGTGTCCCTGCACCTTGGGCATCTCTGTTGGTGCAGCCTCGGGCATAGCACAAGGAACAGAAACTAAACGATATAGGTGCAAGGCAAAGGACTTTGCATGGTGCAAAGCCCCTCTGCCTTATTAAAAGAAACAAAGCCTTTACTATTTCTTTGGGAAAGTTGTCAGTGGTTTTCTGCCTGGTGCTGTCTATAACCTCGGAGTTTTCCAGCTTGTGTCCTGTGCTAACCAAGGGCATCAGAGCCACAGAAACAGCCCAGTTCTGGGAAAGAGCTGAGCTGAGAAAATAATGCCCACTCCAAGGATGCTGCCACCTGAATGAAGGGATGGGGGCTGAGAGCTTTAAGAGCCAGGAGATGACACGAGACGTGTGTCTTGCCTTGTGTCATAAACCCCAAACACTTGTGCTGGGTGTGCTCTTAATCCCCTTGCTGGAGCGAGTCTTCTAAAACCAAAACTGCTGGAAGAATAGAAAAGAAGAGCAGGACCCGACCTCAAAACCCAATAATTGATTTGCTCTGTAATTATTTGCCTCCTTGGTAGAACAAAACTCAAGTCCCTTCCCAGGAGGGTGGTGGGGTGGGAAAGGATCCTGGTGGGTTCAACAAAACGAGCCCAGAGCACCAAATCAGGGTTTTATTCAAAAGTTGGCAGGAGCTGAACAGAAAATCCTTCAGAAAAGGCTGGCTACAGTCAAATACTGGAGGGCAGACAGGCTTCTCTTTCAGGAAAAAAAAAAGTGCAAATTTATTCTTGTGGCAGCTCCTAACATTATTATTATTTCAGGGTGTGGACCAGGTCTTCTTCTGCCTTTCTTCCTTGGGAACAAGGAAAAGACACAAACTTAGAGCAGATCTTCCTATGATGCACAGGGTTTATTTTACCTTTTCATGTGCATGTTTATTATAGAGTGTATGGATATGTGTGTAAAAGGAAAACCAGGCTTTCTTGGCAAGAATTGTGTACCTTATTAGAGGCACCTTATATCTCCTTACATTACCCTCCCGTGACAGCCCTGAGTTTAAAGGAAACCCTTTTTCTGGAGGGCTGGCAGTGAAGTCCCTGTGTCTACGAGCACTTAAGCACAAGTGTGGCTTTGATTGAACCGCGAAGCGAAGCGCTAGCGTTTTACAGCCACTTCTCATTCATTTTTTTTTTCCCCAGCCACAGAATATCTCAAAATGTAAAAAGGCAAGAGAGGCTGGAGCCCTGAATGTCTGCGTGACACACACACGTGCCTGCTTATAGGTCCCAGCCTGGCCAGAGACACCCAGCTCTGCTGCTGTAAAACCAGGAACAGATCCATCAGCGTCAGCACTTTTTCATTGACATAAAGGTGAGCTGGCCAAGATGCAGCCCCTCTCTCTGCTCTGCCTGGATGTGCCCCACAGATATACACAGGAGCCAGAAATTTAAATCACTTAAAAATCAAACCTATTTTTTGCACTCAGCAGCTCCATCTCAATGTTCAAAAGGCATTTGGAGAATGTCCTTAATAATGTGGTTGTCCCCGAAGTGGCCAGGCAGTTGGACTCGATGATCTTTGTAGGTCCCTTCCGAGTGAACTCTTCTATTATTCTATTCTATTCTATTCTATTCTATTCTATTCTATTCTATTCTATTCTATTCTATTCTATTCTATTCTATTCTATTCTATTCTATTCTATTCTATTCTATTCTATTCTATTCTATTCTATTCTATTCTATTCTATTCTATTCTATTCTATCCTATCCTATCCTATCCTATCCTATCCTATCCTATCCTATCCTATCCTATCCTATCCTATCCTATATAGATACGTAGATATAGAGATATATTTTCTATTTTATATGAAGTATATTTTCTATATAGAATACTCTATATTCTATGTAGAATAGAATCTATATCTATATAATCCATATAGATAATATATATTCTATTCCATATAGAATAGAATTTCTCTTCTAAATATCTCACACAGACCCAAATGACCCCTTTAAAGATCCGAAGTCCCTAACAAGTTTTTATTTAAAGACGTGCAACGGGAGCTTTCACCCGGGTGTCCGCAGCCTCGGCTCCTCTCTCCAGCCCCGCATCCCCGTTGATGCGTTGATCAATGGCTCATCAAACCTTAATGTGTGCTTTAACTCAGCTGTGGCATCTTAATCAGGGCGCTGAGTGCCGAGTGTCAGCCCCATCGACTTGGGGGGGGGGGTAAGAGCCGGGACAAATGAAGCCATCGACTGCCGGGGAGGGAAGGAGAATTTCCACGGGTCTGACCTGCCGTCTAGTGGCTGCAGGAGAAGAGGACAAACGGAGATGTGTGTGCGGGGTGGGAGGGCTGGGGGAGCCTCTCCTCAAGGCTGGGGTGCTGCTGGGTGAGCGAGGGTTTCTTTAGGGTGACATCGTCCCCCTCGGGAGCAGGTTTGGGGCGAGGGGGGCTTCCCAGCGGGTTGTCTTCGTGGGGAGCATCAACAGAGCTTGTGGGGTGGAGAGGGAGCGTGTAGGGCTTTGCACACCCGCTGACACATCTGTGGGGCTGGAGCAGCACACTTGCAGGGGGGGTGACAGCACTGGGTGTGTGCTGGAGGAAATTTAGGTGCACAGGGTGGCCAAGCAGTTTATTTGGCAATGGGGTGATGTCTGCAGGCTGGAGGAGAAATTGCTGTGTGCATCTACCTGCTTGAGCACGTAAGTGTCCGTGCACACGTGTGTGGGAGCAGAGGCACCCCGTAGGCATGCCCATGACTCAACGTGCAGTGGTAGAGGTCTGAGGGATCCCAAGAGAGAAGAAACCCCATAGAGGGTCCATCCAAAGCATTAGGGCAAGAGGTAGGGCTGCACATGAGGGGTGGAGAGCACAACGTGCTGAGCTCTCCCGGAGCACAAGCTCTGCGCCGTGGGGACACGGAGCTGAGAGCCCATAGCTGGCCCCAGCAAAGCAGCCAGCCTGTTTCGGGCCAGTCCCTGCTCTGCCTTGCAAGCCCTGTATTTCTTTTTATTTGATTTTTTTTTTTTTTTTTTCAATAGCATCAATTGGAAAAGCTGCTTAAAGGAACAACAAAGAAAAAGCTGACACAGACCTGAGCGGGAGGGAGAGAGCAGGTCAGGCAGCGCTCCTCTGGGGTGGCAGTGATTTCTGCATCTCAGCTTGTGTTTTGTTTTAACAAGCCCCGTGCCCTCCAGAGACCTCTCCTCCAGACCTGGAGGAGACTCGGAGAACCCTTTTAGGGGGAGTGGGGCTATAGAGGAGCAGGTTCATCCCATCTGAAGGGGCTGAGAGCTCACCCTATAACCAAAGGGGAGCATCAGGCTGTGCTGGCTCTCTGCCTGACTCTCTCCACCGGGTAGAGAATTAGCTGAGGGCAAAAATAATTTCAAGTCAGGTACTTCAGTTAAGTGCCGACAAGCAGGAGGGATGTGTCTGGGTTTCTAGGGTATGTAATGCCTGGAAGAAGGATTATTTTTTTTTAAGGCTAAGCTGATCCCTGGTGGGATGCTCTGGGGAGATCACAAAGGCTATGCAGATGCCGTTCTGGGTTTTGTGAGGTTGGGACTGCACCATACGAGCATCGCTGCCTCCTGCCTTAGCCAAGCTGTCTGTGCATGAGATTTCTTCTAGTTCTTATAGCTGTACCCAGCCCATGCCAGCAGTGTGCCTCTGGTCACACCATTCACAGCTGGTAGGTAGCTGTCTTGCTCATTACACTTATTTCTTCATTTGTTTTGCAACCCGACTGATGATCCTGACCAGGACTAAGGTGTCCCCATTGCTGTGCAAACATTTCCCATCCCAAATCACTCCCTTGTCTGCCCCAGCACCCAGGAGAGACTCGGGGGCTGGGGATGTCAATCCTAACACTGCTTTTCCACCCACTTGCTTCCTCCCGGCCACAAAGCAGCCCTGAGAAAATCAAATAACACATTTGTCACTGGTTTATGCCATCCTGTGAGACCTTACCTGGTGCCACAGAGGGAAAGGTGGCAGCAGCTGGCTCGCAAGGATGCCAGACGCAGATTTGGGAGGGCAGAAAAGAGGCAAAGCATCTGGATCAGTCTCTGAGGCAGGCAGGGATCAGCCGCAGAGGGGAATGAGGTGAATTTGGGACCCACCCTGAGCACAGGCAGCAGGGGCTGAACACTTTAGGTGAGACCAGAGCCTGGTGGGTCACCCTGTGATGGGTCCCTTGAGCTCAAAGGTGTGCACAGAGAGGGGAGGGTGTAGGGAGCCTTGTGAAGCTCTGCAAACCACCATGTAACAAACATTTTCTGTGATCTTGCCATCAAAGGGCTTACAGGCAAAGAACGAAGCACAGGAGGTCATAGCTGCAGCCCGGAGCTTATACAAAACCGAAATGTTTCCTCCTTTGACAGCTTGCTTTATTGCTTGAACAAGATCAACATCTTTTGGCGTTGCTGACTCATATTTCCAACACTTAAATCTGAGGCACTGTGACCCTTTTTAAAAACAGCTTTACAGGTGGAAGACGACATGAGTGTCAGTGGGGCCAAAGTCATTCCTGAGATTCATCCCAAGTCCTACAACATCAGTGATTTATGAGGGCAGAGGAAAGGTTCTGTCCTGGCCAGGGCTCTCCCTCCAATGGTGGCTTTAAGCAGGGTCCTTCAATGGAAAAAATAAGGGGACAAACCTGATACCCCTTGTAACAACCTCCCAGGCTCCAGCTGTTCTTAGCTCAGGGGATTTCCTGAGCCTGTTGTCACTTGTCTGTTCAGTAACCCCCAAGAGATCTCTTTTCCAAGCCTGTGTGCAGCCTCCTCAGTCATTAACTGAATCCACGACCCCCCCAACAAGGCGTCCTGCACCTCTAAGACCTGCTATGTTAGGAGTTTTATTAGGAGTTAGGAGCCTTTTGTTCAAGCACCAGCTCCTAGATCATGTTCATAGGCTTTATTATTATTATTATTATTATTATTATTATTATTATTATTATTATTTTTTTTTTTATTTTATTTTATTTTATTTTATTATTATTTTTTTAAATAAAGTTGTGTTCTAGAACTAATTATGAATAAACCCATAAAAATATGGACCTTACAGACTCAAAGGCAGGTAATCAATCAATCAAACAAACAAACAAAATCATTTTTGAAAATAATGTTATTCTTTTTGGTAGATTTGGTAGATCTGGTAGATTTGTAGCACTCGGTCACTGCTTTGAGGGCCCCTGGTAGGGACTACAGGAGACTGCATGGTGATAAAGCTTCATCCCAAGCCACTAGCGTTTAAAGCCACATCAAAGTGGCTAACTGCACACGATGGCAATTCAGGATTTAAGTGAGCAGGGTGAGAAGGAGCCGTCAGTCAATGTAGTGTCATCAGGAGGAAATGTAAAGAACAGCTCTCAATCTTTCATGTATGGAAATACTGTTATTGAGCAGGGTCTGCTGCATTGCCAATATATCTGTCCAGCCTCTCAGGGCACCCCTGGTGTAGGAACATGGATTTAGCCCTGTGTTACAAGCACAGGGACAGCATTTGAAGTCCTCTCCAGCAATGCCACTCTGGAGACCATTCTCCTGTTAATGTGGTGGAAAGGCTCTCAAGGAATGGCCATAACGTCACCTGGGTTCTCCCTGGCTGCAAGCTGCAGCAAGGAAATTCCAGTAAGATATAAAGCAAACAAAAAGATTGGTTAAGCAATGAAAAAAAATGGCTCTGAGAGGTGGTGAAGCCTCCTTCTCTGGGAATCCGAATGGCCCAGGTCTGCATGGAGCTCTTTTCAATCTCCCTTGAACCTCATTTTGCTTTTTGCCAGAATATGTGGGCTAAGGAGGAAACTCTCCAATTTTCTTCCAGTAATTATAGAACCATATAGTGGTTTGGGTTGAAAGGGACCTTAAAGATCATCTAATTCCAGCCCTCCGCCATGGGCAGGGACACCTCCCTCCACGCCAGGTTGCCCAAAGCCCCATCCAGCCTGGCCTTGAGCACCTCCAGGGATGGGGCATCCACAGCTCCTCCAGGCAGCCTGTGCCAGTGCCTCTCCACCCTCTGAGTAAATAATTTCTAATTTTTAGATATCTATTCTATATCTAGTCTTCTTTATATCTAATCTTTGTGCCTGGTGACATCAAGAAAACATCTTGCTTGTGGAAGGACTTTAGTCCTCCCTTGTGGTCAGATAAAGAGCTCCTTCTCCCGGGAAGGGGTGAGATGCTGCTGAAAGTCTGGGAAGAAAAATGGGGAAATGGCAGAGGAATCTGTTCCTTGAGAGAACAGTCAAAGCAGAGCAGAGATGCAGAGATTTCTCTGCTGTAGGGGCTGCCCCTGCTCAAAACAAAAAGGGCAGAGGAAGGAAACCAAATCACACCAGGGTGAACTGTCCCCCTTACAGCACCACGTAGGTCCCATGGTATAGGAACCCCTCAGACTCTGCTTGCCTGCAGCACAGATGAGTATGGAAGATTCTACAAGCCTTTTGCAGAAGATATCCCCTCTTTTTTCTTCCAGCCAAATTGATTAAGCTGACATCACATTGCCCAAATCTCTGTCCAAACCTGAGCCTAGGATGCCAAGCATCACAGGGAAATTGTAGCAGAGCAGGTAAAAGGTTGGTCTTTTGAATGCTGGTCTTTTGCAGACCATGAGCTACCCAATGTGTCCCATCTCCACGTGTCTTTGTTTTTTTTTACAGGTGGAACAGTGGGTGAGGGGTATTGCTTTGCAGATTCGGTCAGATAAATGCCTGCTTTGCACAGGTATAAATAGTTTTATGCACGGCAGTGGGAAATCGGGACTCCAAGGGAAGTGTGGAGATGGGCTGTCATTCCGCAGAGAGTTCAAAAGCACCTTGTTCCTGTAAAAAATGCATGGTTTCTGCTTGCTCGCTTTTGCAAGGAAATTTCAATTTTCCTTCTCTCTGTTCAGGTGTTTTCCTTTCACCTAGGCTGAAAGTCTCTTGGATTCGCAGAACAAGCCTGCCAGGTCTGGACAAACACCGTGCTGGAAGCTCCAGAGGTGCAATAAATTATCAGACCTTGTTCGTTCATACAGTAGCTGCCTCAGTGAGTCTGCAGCCTTTCTCTCATGGTTTTCCCCCAGCATCCATCAAGCTCACTCTCTGAACCGATGGTAATTCAAATGTGTCCTCCTGTTATTGGTGACACTAGATTCTCCCCCTTCGCATTGCTCATCCTCCTCTTTTGCTTATTTTAGGCAGTTCGTCGTACCAAAAAGGCCAGAGGGACTTCATGGGTGGAATTTCAGCAGCAGCAACGTTCACGAGGTGCTGGTTCTTCCCAAATCCATCTCCTTGCAGGTTGGGCACCAATTCCAGCAGCAGAGGCTTGAGGAGCTCACACCGGCGCACGCGCCCACGTGCCCACACGGATGCACACTCAAACCTTCAAGCTGCCGCAATTAACAGGACAGCTTTTAATTGGCAATTACAATTCCATTAAGCTGGGTCTGGCAGATCATTTGCTCTGTCAGGAAAGCCCTCAGGCAGGGAAGATTAGTGGCTGGCAGGATCCGGGCTCCCGCGCTGGAGCTGTGGAGGAAAAGACAGGTAACAGCTGTGCTTTCTCAGCCGGGGAAGGTGGGAGGGAAAATCACAGTTGCATGAAGCCCACTTTGTCTTCCCTGCCCAGGGGGAATGCATCCCACCACAGCCGTCAGGAGGAGAGCTCAGCAGGTCCAGGGAGGGGGAGGCACTGATCAGACCAGGGAGCATGAAGCAGAATGAGCTTCGCTCCCAGGAAAGCAAAGCTTGGTGGTTCCTGTCGGAGGGGAAAAGCACAGGGAGCCAGCAGCACTGTGGCTCCAAGGGAAGTCCATTGCTTGAAGGTTTGTGAGGTCTGGGTACAAGATTTGGGCACTGCTGTGCCACCTTTGGGCCATAGGGAATTAATCAGAGGATGCTCAGGAGCTTCCTCATTCTGATCCTGGCTCTCAGCAGACCGTGGGTCTGGTAACGAGCCTCTGGAATCAAAATCCTCTAGGTTTCTCTGTAATGAGAAGTATTCTTACTCTCATATCTATACATCAGCAAAAATTAATTGGTTAGGAGGTGATCTTTTTTTTATTATTATTATTATTTTTTCTACCAACTGCCTGTAAAAATCCAACCCCTGATAACAGGCTGGGTGAATACTCCTTATGCAATCATCACCAGCACTTGGGGAAGGCCAGAGGGCAACCTCAACCCAGCTTTGGGCTTTTCAGGACAAAGATCACATTATTGTGGTGATTCAAAATTTTTCATGGCATGGCCAGAAGAATGGAGATGTTTCAGTCCCAGCTGAAGTCATTGCAGACAGGAACCTGTTCTTTGCGTGTGTCCCTGTGTTTATTTCTCCGCCTGTTGGATGTCCCCAGCCCCTGCAAGCTCATAATTCCCATGCCACTTTTGATCAGGTTCAATAGAAAAAGAGGGTTTTTTTCTATTGAAATAATTAATTTCCTGCAAACTTCGTGAAAACACAGAAAAAAGTCTACAGTGTCTCCACAGAGGTAAAAACTTCACAGCCTCCATGCAAGGAAGAGGAGGCTGGAAGGCACAAGGGGATTACCCCACAGGCACTGAGTCCTTCAGGCTCCCAAGAATCCCATCAGGATGCAAGAGGCCAGAGGAGACTTTGGCCACACTTTGGTCCTGGAGCCTCTGGGCACAGATTGCTAGCTTGCATGCAGTGCTGCTTTGGCACATTGGAGATCCATTTGGAGCATCAAATATCTGTCTCCTCTGTCTGAGCTCTTAGCAGTCTGTCTCCATCCTGCCTCTTCTCTGTCGTTCACAGCCAGAAGACCAGTTCTCATCTCCGATCAACAGAAAAGTGCAGATGCTATTGCTCCCCCAGCAGAATTTCATGCAGACACATCGGTGCTCTCCCTGACTTGGAAGAAACCTCCCAAGAACTACAAAGTGCCCTCTTTCCTCTCTTTCCAGTCCTAGAATAAAATTCTCATTTGGTGAGATATTTAAAGACTTCTTTGATTACTTTTGAAATATACAATCTCTACACTCTCTACTTTTATGCCACTAGATTGAACTGCTCCACCTGCCCACACTCGGTGGAAGCTTTTAAGGGTCAGGCCCATCCTCATATCCTCCATTTCTCCTTATTTCTTAGCACACATGTTTGTCTGTGATGGGATACCCACCATTTGTATATGGTTATCTGCAAATAAATAACATAAACAACGATTTTCTCTACTGCTGGCAGATCTAACTCTACAGATGGATGGGAAGGAGAACTATTGAGCAAGAATTCCATTTTAATACCTCATTCAATAGTTTTGGATGTCTCTTGCTCTTCCTCACCTCTCAGACACACAATTGTATGTTACCAACCCTCTGACAATATAAGAATATGCAGATACTATTGACTTCTGCTAAGGTCAGTTTCAAGATTTATTGACCTGAGAAGGGAATATTGACCTGAGATGAAACTGAGGTCAATGTGTGGATCTCAGGGGACCATAAATTTCGAAATTGACCCACCAAACAGAAGTCAATAAATGAATGGTTAATATAAACATTGTCTTACAAAAATTAATTCTCGGTGACATGGGTTCACAAGCAATTTTTATTGTGAAATATGGAGGGCAATATTGGTTACCATGTCTGAAGAATGTGAGTCGGTGTCTGATTATGGAGAGTAATGAAACTGCTGGGAATGGGGGAAAAGGAATTGGATGTGATTATAATTTAATCTCCAGTCAGCAATGGAACAGCCTCTTGTTAACCAGAGCAGGGTTATGAAGATAACTCCTGAACGAGCTAGGCAGGATAATGTTTAAGCCTCGGGGAGCAAGTTTACAGAAGGTGGTGGCTCGTGACTTCAGCTTTCCTGTGCTGGGGCTCTTCAGAAATCTCAGCAAACTGATGAGGGATCCTCTGCTTCTTTCAGTGGAGTGGGACTCACTCCCTCAGTTGCAATCCAGTGCTTATCAGCTTATGTTGTCTTCAGTCAAGACACTAAGAGGTGGGCTATGGGTTAAAAATGTGCTTCAGGTCTCATGATGTGTGGGGATGTACAGAGTGGAGGTGTCAGGATCCAGGTATGCTACCAAAGTCCTTTGTTCCTAGACACAAATGCCCTCCACACACAAACACACCACAAGTTTTAAGTAATTTCCACCTTGAGTTTCTGTGTAGGCATTTGCAAGTGTTTTTTTATTGTTTGCAAGTGACCTGAGTATTTAGGAAGCGTGTAACAGCATCTGCAGTGGGAGAATGGCAGACTTTATTTCTTTTCTTCACCATACCACAGGGATGTACCTCTGCCTGTGTGTTGGTAGATTTTCAATCCTTGCCATAGAGAAAAAAGTGACTACAAGTCACTGTAGTGCAGTTTGGGAACTCATGAGTGACCATCTTTTGGAGTTCTTGAATAATGATATATAGGTTTGGTTAGAAAGGTCAGCTTTTGAAAAAAAACCCAGGGTGGCAAAAGACTCTAGGGCTACATCAGACTTTCACTATCTTTTTTTTTGGGAGGGGGATTTCTTTAGGGTGATCACTTCATTGTCATTAGTTACACCCTGGTGTTGTCTACAGCCAACAGGTTTTGAATCTCATGGTGCTGGGACTTACATGTATTTGCCTCAGATCAAAAATAAAATGAGCAAGAATAAACAACAGTGTGTAGAAAAGAACAGAAATCAGGGCAGAGGGCAATTTCTATAAAGATTGGGGCCTGTGAGAAAAAGCAATGGTGATGCTGATCTGCTTGGGTACTGAGGACTGCTTTAATCCAACCAGTCTAGATTCTTACAGATGGCATCTATTTCAGATGTTTGCCTCAAAACTGATTTGTCTTATCTCTCTTCAGTTAGTGGGGAGAAAACTAGCCCTTTGATGGCATGGCTCATCCCACTTGAATGTTCAAATAAATCACACCCAAGCTGTGCCTGTTTCTGAACCACTAAAGCCATTCTGATTTGTAAAACCACAAAGTCATTTTTCACAGCAGAGAAGGCTGTGAAAGAGTTAGAGAACACTGTCATTTGGATCCAAATCTCCCTGCCATCAGAGGTGTCTCTCCATGGACTGATTTGAGGCTGGACTGCAACAAAAATTAGTAATCCTGCCTTCTAGTCTCATCTTCATCCAGTCTGTAGTTGTCCTGGCAATGTATTTGCATCCCACTCCACACTTGGCCATCCTCATAATTACTGTTTCATATTGACATCTCTGGAGACGCTCAGTGCAAAGAGATGTCAGGTCCTTGGCCTTTCAGGTACTGTGCCAGTCTACAGTGCACAGCCAAATTGAACTCAGCTATCTTGGCTTTAAATCACTGTCCAGATTGAACTTCTTTCAAATGTTTAAACCACTCCAAGGATTTGAATTGCAGGGCATATTTAAGAGTAGCTTAAATTATTAAAGCCCTTAATGTTTGTTGTTTTTTTTTTTAAGATGCATTTTGGAGCTGTCAAGCGAACAATCTTAAATGACAGATTGATGAATTCATTGTCCCTTACCACATCTCCAGGCTGAGAGAGGAGCATGGCTCCCAGAGAAACCAGCTTTTCTAACAGAGTTACAAGTTGCTTTCTCCTCCTTGACCTCTTGGGTCATAAGCATCCTTCTGCTGGCTGCAAAGGCAACATACCAGGGATGAGGTTGGCCACAGACTCTCAATTTCAGCCCACTGATGATGAGGACTGATACCCCATGTAGGGATCATCTTCTGCTGATAGGGGTGCTTTTCAGAACAAACAGTTCTTAGCTCTAACAGGGAACGCCTGGTCCTCCAGACAAGCAGCTCTGTTCCATCATTGTAAAACTGTGTCTAAATCCACACACAAATATCATATGTTCAGACCTTGCCCTGACTTTCATGAGTTGATCCTCCTATATGTAAAAGACTGGCCACGTACTAAAAGAAGGAGTTGTGTGGTGACTGTAGACTGAATAATTGGCCTGGGTTGGACATTTTCTCCCATGAGCAAACTAAAAGATGTTGGGAATATTCCCTATTCTCCTCTATGGGTGGGAAGTGCAAGGGATAAGGTCACTGGGACAATATTGATACTAGTAAATTTATGTGTCTGAGCATGTTCCTGGCACTGGGACTAAACTGTTAAACTTGTTGGCTGTTAGAACTTTCCTGGAAATATTAATGGCCCAGGATAATTAATCCTTTTTCTAACATTTCCCAGGAATCAGGAGTCATGACCAGCCACAGGCCATTGTCACCACACTGTTGGACATCTTATTTGAAGGTTAAAGGGAGTTTAAAAGCACGGCTGTGTGCTGTTCAGCGCCAGCTATCCTCAGGGGCAGTGGACAGTCCAGGCACATTTAATGTATAAGAGTAGTCTTGGAGTCTGGGCAAAGCCCCTGTTTATTTGTTTTTTCTGCAAATCTCAGCTCCCAGTCAAGAAGCCACTTCACGAGCAGAGCCGCCTTCGGCAGCCTTCTGGAAATAACGAACAGCAGAAAGATCAAAAATCCCGGAGGGATGGCGGGGCTTCGACGTTAATGTATATGGAAAGTTGTGCTCATTTCTGGGCTTCTTCTTACCAGACAGATATTGTCAAATGGCAGGGAGTTCATATAAGAACAACCGACAAATGACTGAGGGCTGGAAGGATTGATTTACAAGGGCAAGATGAAAAGAGCTGAATCAGTACAGCAGTGATCAAGACATGATGTGACATCTCCCTAAGTATCTGAAGGGCGTAAACACTGAGAGGCAGTGTCTTTGTGGGAAATGTCTTGTGTCTGCTTAACAGGCCACTTCGTTGGGATGTAGCAGGCTACTTACTGTCTATTAAAGATGTGCCACTTGATCATTATCAGTGTATTTATGGCGGGTCTAATGGCTTTCATAAAGTGAAAATTACAAAGGTAAAGAGCAGAAGAATCAAAGCCATGTCCCTCCCAGGTGAAAGAAACACAGAATCCTTTTTTTTTTTTCTTTTTTTTTTTTTTTCTCCCCCACAGATCTGTGCTCTGGGATGAAGTCATATGCCTGCAAGCAGGTTATTTAACAGGGAACTGAAGAGAAGCTGTCTGGTATGTGGTATGCCCTTCATTCTTCTAATTATCTGTTAAAGCCAAATTTTACCTTTTGTACTCCAGAAGCAGGGATGTGTCCATAGGAACTTGTTAGGTCCCAGCTGAGACCATTTGCCTTCTACCTGGACCCAGGGGTGGGGAGGTGGAACAGCAGAGTTAGCCTTTTCTGATGTTAGGTGCCCATCAGTCCATTAACACATCACTGGTCTGGGTCCTTGGTGGGCTGTAGAACAGATGTCTACTGGGTCACACCATATTTCACTGCCTATCCCAGGAGTCCAGAAAACTGTCCTATACATAGGCATTTATACATAGGAACCCTTAAAATTAGGAAAGGCTCACCCCACCCTTTGTCCACACACAAGGAGAAGGGATTTTGTCCAGCAGAAGAAACCACTCTTTGAGCTGGATCACGTAGCTTGTTCTCTGAAAGCCTTGACTCAAACCTCCCTCTAGTGCATCCTCTCTTGTCTTCCCCTGCAGCACGGGGAATTGTTATGAACTGTGCCGGGAGCTAATGCTGGCCTCTGTGAGAAGGGGTGGTGCTGGGTTTGTGCCATCTGACATGCCCATGGATTGTGCTGGATCCTTTAATAGCACGCAGAGGGTGCTAATTCCCTCTGGAGGTGAAGCTCATCTCTCTATTTTTCCTCCTCTATCCTTAGCTCGCCCCCGGGCTTTAAAGAGAAGCCACCTGGCCGTGCTCCTCTCTTGCACCTGCTTTCCCCTGGATTACATGTCGGCCGGAGCCAAGACACTAGTAACTTAAGAATGTTCCCTGATGGAGGCTGTGCTACCCTTATCTCCTCGTGGCAGAGGCAGGCGAGTGTGTGAAACGTAACCCCCTGCTTGCAGCCAGCACGGACCCTTCGTGCTTGCGTGGAGCTGGGGTGGTGTCGGACGGCCAGAAGGACACTGCTGACAGACACAAGAGCCAAGGGCATCCCGATTTGGAGCAGTCTCCAGCTTTTAAAGGACCGGGAGCTGGTGGCAGCTCCCTCAGGCTCGTATCGCAGGGAGATGAGGGCTTCTGTTACTTCTGCCCCGAGCCATGTTCCAACCCACAAGCTCTCCCAGAGGACGCCCAGCTTATTGCTGGGATAATCCTTTGCTGTTACAGGTCCAGCTGTGTGCAAGCCCAGAGAACTCATGGGCTTGAGATTCACACCCTGATATACTTTGTGAGAAAGTCTAGAGAGTTTTCTATGCTACAAAGTACTTCTTCTTAGCTTGACTTGTCCATCTTTCCATATGTCAACACAATTTGGAGCAGAAGTCTCTTCACTGAGTCCTGAGACTGCAGGAATAATGACCTGAAGCCAGACCAGGAGTCTGGAGACTTGAGATTTCTGCTGTTACACTCGTTATGTGACCGCAGGCACTCCGTGTATCTTACCGCACTTCAGCTTTTTAGTGACATGGGGAATTATCCCTTGAACGCTGTGTTACCTACTCCTGGAGGATCTGTGAAAACCAGTTCATTGTTCAACTATGATTTACTTTCAAAAAAAAAGAAAAAAAAAGAAAGAAAAATAAACCACCAAAAACCTGTAGCTCCACTCACTAAAAAGCTGGTTTCAAACACACTAAAGATGATTTAAGAATCTCAGTGGCTGAACTATGTAATGCTTTGATCTGCCCAAATCCCCTTTGATCTGGGTTCTTGGAGGGGTGGGACCCCCTGGACAGGACCCCCCAGGGGCAGGGAGCAGAGCTCAGCACCACGGACAGAGGTGGGATCAGCCCCAGGGGCAACGCCAAACCCTGGGATGGGGGTGAGGGCAGAGACCCCAAAGTGGTCTTGCGAGGTGAAGGGTGCTGGGGGGAAGAATCTGAACCCAGACAGGCAGCCAGGGTGGGAGATCATCCTTCTGTCTGCACGAACAGTTTATTTTGGGATGCTGAAGAACGAGCAACAAGCCTGTGTAAGCAGCAAGGGGGAAGGCTGGGGGTAGAGGGCTGGTTCGTGGAGGTGCAGCTCCGAGCAGCTCGTACATTTCAGAGAAAGGATGAGGCTTCACGCTGAGATCTCACTGATTCTGCCTATCCATCCTCCCTGTCCCCATCCATCCATGCCCCCATCCATCTATCCATCACCACAGATCACCTAATGTTCTCTCTATCCATTCCTTATTAACTCACGAGCTTGCCTTTGCAGAAGCTGTTTTTAGAGCAAGTCAGCACTGACCTCAGCCCTGGTACGCTCACCCTGTTACTATAACACAAACCATACACAAAAAACAAACTCTCCTTAAGCTGGTCACCAGGACTTTGCTGCCACTCCAAGGCCTGTGCCTTCTTCTAATTGTCCCATTTTACCCCCAGTCTTTGCTCAGCCTTTTAATCCACCAAAGACCTCGGAGCATTTTCCGTTCTTTGACCCCATTTCTTCCCCCTGCCCACCCTCAGCCCTTTCTCTTGCTGTCTCTAAGGCAGCTGAGTGTGAGGAGTGGGAGTGATGCTGAGAAAGGGCAGGAGAAGGCAGAAAAGCTCAAATTTTTCTACACACCAGAACTCTTCAGAACCACATTTCTGATCTTCGTACAGATTTCTCCCGTTAATTCTGCTGCAAAGCAGGGTGGCTGCGGCCCCGCTCATGCAGGGGGAAGTTGCACCGCCAGCACCTGTCGAACACCAGCCCGGCACTGGTTCATAATTTAATGGTCACTGTGGGGAGAAAGGTACAGGCCTTCCCCCCACCCCCTTTTCCCTTTAACGGAACATTATCTAAACAAACGCACTCCAAAACTGCTGAAGCGCAGGCAAATAATGACACGGGAGCAGGAGCCAGGCATTAAAAATTCATGTTGTCGAATATTAAAACTTTTTACTTCATCATGTCAAGGCACCAGGCAAATGCAAACAAATGAGACCCACTGAGCGCTGCCTGCATGGGCCAAGACAGAGACGAGCCACTCACGCTGCCGGGGAGAGACCTGCATTGCGGTCCCTGTCTCTCCTGAGATTGTCAGGCTCAGAGGGGGACGGGGGAGCCGAGGGGGTAGTTAATTGCTCGGTGTCTCTAAACGAGCTCTGCAAGCTGACAACCCTGCGGAAGGCAGCTCGCTGCCTGAGCGGTGGGGCAGGTAGGTGGTGGCCGGGAGCAGCCCCATCCCTCCCCACATGCTGTGCTGTCACGGATCCTGAAACGAGGGGGGGGAACGTCTGGGAGGGAACGTGACGCCAACCCCCTTGTTTATTCGGTCCCGTCTTTGCTAATTAAGGCACCAGCCCCTGTCTGCTGCTTGCTGCGCTGCTGACAACAGGCTCATTCGGCAGGGATTGCAACGAGACCCAGCAAACTCAAATCACGGGGCTCTCCCTGATGCCTCGCAGGAGACAACCCCACGGGCTGGTGGTTGCCACCAGGACATGGCTTGAGTCCCCACCTGGAAGGAATTATGCTGAAGAAGGGGAAATTTCCCAGAAAGATGAACACAACCACCCCTCCCCTAAGGTTTGTCCCCAGGATCTGAGCATTTGGGTGCCTTGCTGCAGATATCACAGCACTGCTTGACCCCTGTCCTCTGCTATTTATGGCCCAGCTCACTTTCACGGAGCCAAATATTTTTCCCCGTGTCCCCTTGGGTGCTGGTGGAAGGATGTTCCAGCTCCAAGCTGCTCCGTAGAGGCAGTGTGACATGAAAGCAACCTCTCTCAAGCCAAGTGGTGATTTCACTGGCCACATTTCCAGGGTGAGGCACGAGTCAGGCAGAGTAAAGTTGAAGGAAAAAGCTCCTCAATTAATCTGTTCCAGCATCATCTATCACTAATTGGGTAATTTTCCCCGTTATGCAGCACACACTTTTAATGCACCCTGTTTACTTAATGACTCCTGTGATCCCCTAACACAATTACCGGTAATAAGCAACTGATGGAGAAAAGGATTAGGCCAGTAATCTTCTCGCTGTACGATGCTTTATTGGAAGTGCACCGAGCATCACATTTTGATTTTTAATAGATAACTTCTCTAAGTAATTGATTAATCATAAACTCACAGACTGCAAGAGGCAGAGATAATTTTATGGCACCTAAAAAAAGGGAAAGGATCTAGATGATGTAATAACTAGCAATCTAGAGGCAAATAAAGGAGGGGAATGTTTGATTAAACATTCAATATACTTTTATCGCCTTGTGTGTTATGGAACTATCTTCATTGGTTTATTGTGTGGGAAGAAACATCATCATAACAGCCAAGGCGGGTGTCCACAGAGCCAGACGCAGGGTGCAGGGCTGGCAGGATGGGCAGTGGAGAGATAATGAGGATTATTTTAAATCACTTTGTCTCTGCAGCCCAGATAAGCTGTGAAAAACAAAGCCTACAGCAGGATTTTGAGGATGTGGTGTTGTGTCACACCGCGGGTGGCATTTCAATGCCTGGCTCCTCCAGTGGTGTCCCCAGCCCAGAGCTTGGTGGCTAGGTGACCTGCAGAGTGTCCTAGCCAAGATGGCCAGAATATTAAGCAAGGAGCATTAAATATTGGGGGTGAAGTGTTGCCTGAAATATTGAGCAATGACTGCTAAATATTGGAGGTGAAGTGGCCCTGCTTTGACAAGCCACACTACATGGTGATAGACCTGATGGAAGTCCTTGAACCTTCTCAGATCAGACTGATGAAGGCTGAAGGACTCCTAGACCTGTCCAGAAGCACAACGTGAACTATGTGGAGAGCACCAATACCAAAAATTGTGGTGTCTCCTGAAAAAAAAAAAAAAAAAACATTAAAAAAATATTGTGATGTCCCCTGAAAGTAGGCTTCTTCTAGGCCAGGCAGGTGCAGGGCTAGGTTTTGGAGACTGTTGATGTAATTTTTCCAAGGGTCTAATTCAAACCCTTCAAGCAGAATCCCTTATCAACTTTAATGGGCCACAAGGAAATCTTTCTCCATGACTATATGGGTGTTCCATGGAAAAAATAAAAAAATAAATAAATAAAAATAAATAAATAAAAAATTGAATATAAATAAATAAATAAATAAATAAAATAAAACATTACAGGGTTATATAGTGAAAGGTAGTGATAGAAATGGGACAGAGGCTGCAACTTTGAGCTCTGCCACATGAAACCGCTTGCTGCACATCAGCTCTGGTAATTGGTCATGCACATACTCTTAGTGCATGCAAATGGGTTTTAATATTTTAAGACCAGGCTGCACAGGACACGGAAAAGTGTTGTTGGGCCAACAGCCCTGCCCTTCACCTCTGCCAGCTGCTTCTGCTGCTGGCTTGGACCACAAAGACCACGGCTAGGGACAGCACTGGTTGGGGTGGTGATGGTGGAATCAGGGATGTCCTAAGGGTATTATTGCCCTCCTAATTTTCTGTGCTCTCAATCCAGCAGGACTGTCCAATTCCAGCCTGAGAAGGCTTTGAACCCAAACCCTTTGTCTGCAGCCCACCACAGCTTCTTCTCTGGCACTCAGGTGGGCTGCTGTGAGAAGACAGCCCTTTGCCAGGCCGTATGTTTTGCTGGATTGCCAGCACAATCTGGGAGGTTTTCTTTGCAGGTGGAGGGTTTCTGGTCCGTGGTGTGGTGGTGGGGGACCTCATCATGTTTGCACAGGACTGATGAGGTCTGCAGACAGAGGAAAAAAAATAAATCAAGGGGAAAGCAGAAGTTACTGCTTGAGAGTATGTCAGGAGGGACCTGTAAGACTGTAACACACCTAGTGCTGTCCCTCATGGTGGGAAGAGCTTTGTGCTGTGCCTAGACCTTCTCTGCAGCAAACTCCACACCATGCCACTGCCTCTGGCCCCAAGGGAGCTTTCTGTGGGCTCTGCGGCTTGGCTGGCATCTCCCTGCTGCAATCTCTCCCCCTCTGCAAAGGGCTCCCCTCTGCAGCCCCCTCACATCCTTCTGCATGAGCAGACTCAGCAGATCACCCAAAAACAGTCCCCTCAAAGCATCCTACTCCAGTTCTCTTTCTACAGAAACAGCATAAATGGGGAACATGCAACAGAGAAAACATCCATCACATCTTCTCATATCAACTGGGGTGAGTGCTTTCAAGGTGACAGAAGTCAGATATCTGTTCAGGTGAGAACTGGGAAGCCCTCTCCTGGTTGCACATGCAGGTAGGGATGAATCTTTCCATCAGTGCAATTAATGCAGTGTCACGTGCACTTTTTGCTCTTTTGCTTTTGGGCAGGAAAACCACCTGAAGCAGAGGAAGAAGAGTTAATGACCGGGGTGCAGGAGAAGGGAAGAAGGGGCTTGGATTACAGCACAAATAGTAGATAAATCAAGCAGCAGGAGAGAGTGTCTTCGGTGCCAGTTTATTTATCACTGTTTTCTCTGGGCGCTGACAGGCCGAGGAAGGTGGGGTGGGCAAACAACATCATCTGGCTTGATGGATGAGGCGTGGAGAGGGAAGGAGCCTCTGCCAGGCCTTGGAGAGGCAGGATGCAGGCTGTGAAGGGATGCACTGATGAAGCAGGGGGTGCCCCGTGCTTGGCACTGGGGGAGCATCACCTTCCTAATCTAAGCATCCCCTTGGGGAAAGGAACAGGCAGAAAAACAAGACCAGGCAGCAGGTACCTGGCATTTCTGGACACTTCTTGCAAAGCCATGGCCGAGATCAAAGCATCCCCAGAGCCAGGAGCAGCATCCTTGCTCCCTACTGCCATGAAGCTGGGCTTCACTTAGCTCTTTGCTGGACCCCAGAGCTCTTTAGCCACTAATTTTCCTTTCTTTCTATTTTTATTTATTTTGGGGATGTTTTCAGGCAAAACTCTGCTGTATTCTCTGTATTCTGTCTTCTGGGTTCTGTTTACTTCAGGGAAAACACATGAGCACAGATTCCTTACAATTCCTAAGTCACCTGTGCCTTTCTTTTGTAGAAGGTCCTCACATTCAGACTCTTCAAGTCCTTTGACCCTAGAAATGCTTAAATACACAGGTGTTTAGGGTATTTTCCATTTCTCTACTGGTCTTTTGCAAAGCCTCCCAACACACTCACTTGCTGCTAAGCTGCTTAAAGACATGGCTCAGCTAAAAACTTTGGAGGTCCCGACTCTACATATTCAGTCTAGGGATGGGGCATTGGCCTCATCTGGCTTAAAAGTGGCCTTGTGCTAAAAGCAGGAGCATGCAACCACAAAGCTAGACATGGGAGCAGGGGGATGAAGGAAAGAAGGAAGGAAAGGAAAAAGCACATGGCTGTAGCTGCAAGGATCCTGTTTATTTAAATGGTTGTCCCAGGAGAAAGGTTTGGGATGCCTACAGGTCTGGCTGTGAAAGGTCACGGTGATTTACCCCATCACCTACTGATGTGGAGTTAACACCGATAAAATAAACCCGCAAGACTGTGGCTTTTACTTGAACAAAACCCTAGCTTGGTCAGCGTTACTCTTGGCTTTCTCCTCCGTCAGGCATTTGTATTTTCTCCCTTGACCCTTCTGCTCGATGCCTGAGTGCTGGCTGGTTTAGCTGGCCCCTCTCCAAAGGCCCCTCATCAAGGCTGAGCATCCTGAGCAGGAGGCATTTAATGGCTTCTCATTGCCGCGTCAAACAAAGCAAGAAGGCAATGCAGCTCTCTTGGCCAAGCTCCAGTCCCCATGGATGAGATGTTTCCAACTTGCCTGTCTTGGTTTCGGCTCATGCTCAAGACTCTGTTAGGATGGGGCTGTGTTTTACTTATCTGTGCCCATGATCACCTGCCCACACCTCCCTGGGAGAAGTCTGTCCAGGCTCCTCTCCTCAAGCTGTTGAGCTCTGGATCCTGGGATTCTCTGCTGGAGGCATTCCCCGGGCTGGAACAGCTGCCAGAAAGCCTCACAAGTCAGCGAGGAGAGCATCTCCATCCTCTACTGGCAAGCTAAGTCCACCTAGGCTTCTCAAGGCAAGGTGTCAGAACATAAATTAGATCCATCAGGGAGTGTGAGTCCCTACAGAGGTGCTGTCCCTGTCCAAAAGAACCAGGATTTCTTCCTTCTCAGTATCAAAAGAAAGAGAAAAGGGTGTAGCAAGGTGGGTAGCTTGGTGGAAAATAAGTTGATACACACCAAGTGGGGTCCCTTTCTGCTCGCTGTGGACCAGGCTGGATCTACTTCCCCTAAACACGGAGCTGAAAAGCCATGACTGTGGCCACAAGTCCCTGGAGCTCACAGCTCCCTGCATCAGCTTGGGCAGACAAAGCCTCTATCACTTTATAGATAGTGCCAGATTTGGTTCAGATTCCAGGATTCTCTCACTTTCTTCTGGTTTTGTTCTAACCACAAATGATATCTGCAGAGGATAAAGGGAAGGGATGGGATAAGGGCTATAGCAGCCTCACAGCCAAGCTCCCAGGCTCCTCCAGAGTTGTCGGGGGCTCTTATTTCTTTAGAGAAATTCCCTTCCTCCATGGCAGCACCTTCCCCATGCAGACTCCCGTTATACACCACCCGGCCGTGTTCTCCTTTCCCCATCATTGGGAATCAACCAAATCAATGCAATCCTTTGGCGGAATCAAAAATAAAGGAGAACTTTCTTTTAATGTCCCATTAAAGACCAAGGCAACACTGCCTGGCTGAATCCTTTTCTTAAAAAAGAATATAAAATAAAAATATGTTTTTTTTCTGCTTTTTGGTTGTCTGCAAGGAAGCTTTTGGAGCGAGGAGGGATTTCAATAATTACCTTCCGATTCCACCCCCGATACGGTACCCTATCCCCAAAGCGCAGGCCCTGCACGCCTGCCCTTCATCTGAAACTCCAAGGGAAGCAGTTTAACATGAAGCCACATTGATATTCAAATAGATTATCATGCAGGCAAATGGAGGTAGCATTCCAGCCAGCAGCGTGTGAAGGAGCAACTAATGGATTAGTATTTATGGTCGAGTATAATCCACATTTTAGGATACTGCATCTGGAAGGGACATATGATGATCTTTTTTTTTCTTCTTTCCAGCCTCCCCCCCATCCCCACCTCACCCACCCCATCTCTCCGTCTTCTCCGCAGCTCCCTCCTCCTCTCTGGACAGGATACAGCAGCCTCCTGGCACCGCTGAGCTTGGCAAAATTGATGACAGGACTTTAGGATCCATTAGAAAAACAAATTCTTAAACAGTGTCTTCTAAAATCAATCACTTTTACCTTTAGTGGGATTTATCGCTGGCTTGCCTGCCCCTTGTTGCAGAGATTCATGTCTCCCAAGAAGAAAAAATGACCGAGTGGCCACGCTCAAGGCTGGAGGCACTGGCCTCTCCTTTTCCCCTAACAGAGGTGTTTTTGGGTACATGTAGGGAGTTTCTGAGGGTCAGCAGTGGAGGAAGGAGCTCTGGCTTGGAGGGCCTGATCCAGCACAGGGCACGTCCCTCTTGGGGCTCGGGATGGTGAGCAGCATTGCTCAGGAATGGGGAGCAACTTGGTGTAAAGGTGATCAGATGGAGACGTGGACATAACTACTGAACATTAGTCTGGGAGAATGATGAGCATTTATTCTGGTGTAATGGGTTTCCCAAATTAATCCCTGCTTGCACCAGGGCTGTTCTTTTACGTCAAACATCTCCTGATGTGGAATTTGCTGATGTCTGCCAGAGATGCACAGCACAACGGGACAAACCCATGGGGAAGAAAACCAACCAGTTAACCAGAGCAGGAAGGGTCATAGGAGTGAGAAAGGGGCTTCATGACACTGGGTGCCACGTGCCATGCACAGAGTGGAAAATCTCCCAAACATACTTGAGGGGAATTATCTTCCCAGGGGTGGACTTCAGCAGCACAGGGAGCAGCCCTGTCTGGATGCATGGATGCAACTGAAGAGCTGATCATGTCCAGCATCCTGTGGGGTGGGTGTATTGCCTTAGGTTGTGGCTCTTATTTCACAGTTATGTGGGTTTTACTGGCACATGTGGAGATCTGCTGCAAGAATGGAAAATGCAGCCACCTAACACCAAGGCCAGCAGGAAAAGCATTTTCTGAGGTCTTCTTCCAGTTGAGTATTGCAAAGTGTTTGAGATTTCCCATCCCTGGGGAGGGAGAGGGTTTTATTGGAGCACTATCATGGCTTCTCCCCCTAAACTGTGTTATTTAGTGATCAGAGAAGCAATGTTTCTCTCTAATGACCTTTATTTAATGAAATACATAAAATTTACCAAAAGCATGATTTATGCTTGCAAGTTTTAAGGGTCTGGGCTGGCTTCAGGGTTTGTTGGACTGCTTTTTACACTGGACTCACTGTTAGGAGAAATGATACTCACTGGTGGCTTTTCCCCAGGTCTCCAGGAATCAAACCCAAGCTGGCAGAGGTAAGAGATGAATCCAGCCCCTGGTTTTAACCTCAGGATGCTTCAAGGGTCTTTTCAGCTCACCTTAATCTAGTCCAGCCTGGCTGAGCTTGTTGGATGGAAGCGAAGGAAGTGAGAGAGGTATAAGCAGTGAAGAACACAGGTAGCGATGGGAGAGGAAAGTCAGAGCCTTCTGAGCACCCTCCCTACCCCAGCTTCAGGGATGGGAGGGGATGATGCCAGAACATTAGTAAATTCAGAGAGAAGCTCATAATTCCTATCGATTCTCGACCAGCCAGTGCGAGGTGTATAAAAATGCTTGTTCTATCATTTAGAAAAATGGCAATGTTATGATAGAACTGATTGATTTTCCTCTTTAGGAATATTCATAAACACTGGTTCCAAGAACTGATAAATCTCGCTTCCCCTGCGCAGAGTAAATCACTCCCCAGTGCTTCCCAGAGCGCCGGGGGCAAGGGAGGTTGTTATTTCTAATTCCCTTCAAGCTGCTGCAGATGGGGAGAGTCCTGGGGCACGGGGGCTCGGCAGCCAGATCCCACAGAGCCCATCATGGCCAGACCCTCTTCCTGTGGGCGCTCCTAAAGCTCTTCTCTCTCATTATGCCCCTGGCTGAGGTAGGCTGATGATAGAGAATCGAGAGCTCCCTCCTCCGTGGACCTCAGCTGTAAAGAACTTCTTGCTCGTGCTTAATCACATGCATGCATTTTTTTGTTTTGGCTGCGATTTCCAGTTTTCCCCCCTCCCCACGACGATGTGCTCATTTGAACTCCAGCTGGGATGCAAAGCTTCCTTCCTCAAGGCTTGCACCAAGATGAGCCTGCCCTGGGGAGCATGTCGTCTTATTGTGGGCTGTGTTCCTACAGACATGGGGCACATCAGGTATTCTCAACAATGGGACACTGCTGCTTGCAGGTTTGCTTTGGGTTGCTCTGGAAATCCATGTCTTCTGCTCAGAAAATAATCTTGAAAATAGTGCTCAGCTCCAGGATCCTCCTCTCCAAGCCGTTGTAGATGATACCAGGCACAGCTCCCACTCCTTGCCCAGGACAAGGTGGGCAGCTCTTACACTCCATGGGCCACTTGAAGGTAGTTGTCCCCATCCAAGACCTGGAATGGGGCCCCTGGGGTGGAAAAGACACAGTGGAGCCAAGCTGCACATGCATTCCTAGCTAAGCCTCCTCCTCTCTTTGGGGAGTGCTTCCTGGGAGCTCCCCGTGAAGAATTTATTCCAACCCAACCCTGGAAATGCCTGGTCCTGCTGGACAAAGTCTGGTGTCCTCAATAAAATGCCTCCAGCTGTGTGTCCATCCTCTTCCCACCTTCCCTGGGCTTGTGGTGGCATTGGCCAGGCAGATGGTGTCCTGTCTGCTGACATTTCCAGGCTGCTGGTGGTTCAGGTGTCTCTGGACGTGATGGCAGGGCACACAGGCAGCTCTTTCAGGCTGGCAGGAGACCATGAGCCAACACGAGTCACCACATTTGTGCTGCTTGCCACTCTTGAGGTCGAGCACCTGTGGTTACCAGCCACCGAGTGACATTCCTTGCACGCCCTGGAGGTTGCCCCATGGGACACGTTGCTCATGGAAAGGAGGAAAAAACAGTGGGGAGAATGAAAATTTCTTGCATCTTTTCCATTGAGGTACTGGTGAAGTAATAGCTTTTTTAAAGCCAGTGGGTATGATCAGAAAAAAAATAAAATTAAATTAAAACAGGAACTTTTTCAGGTTCATGATGTCTCTCCCTAGAAATGCAGCTTTGCTTATAAGCTTTAGCTCATCTCAGCTGCAGTCACATCACTACATTGCTGGTATAAATTACTAGAAATGCAAAAAGAGTAAAAGTAAATACATTTCCACTTGCCCAGGTCACTCCTAACATCTTGCCTAGAGAGTAATACTAAAAATGAGGGTTTTCAGTTGCAAGCTGGATATTTTGATATCCAGAGAGGAGCTTTTCCCACTGAGATATGAAATGGGAAAAAAAAAAAAAAAAAAAAAAAAAAAAAAAAAGGAAAATACATGCATGTCCTGGTAAAAAATATTGGCAATTTTTATTACCTTTTAGATTTTACATCTGCAGTAATCTATTTTAATGAGGTCAGCCTGCCTGGCACCAGGTACCCAGTCTAAGTGGAGTAGTTTAATGTCAGGATCAGGGAGGAGAGGAGCACCGAGGGGGAGGGGGCTGGCCGCCCGAGACACCGGGGTCCTATATCACACAAACTTACGGTGTAAAAATTGACTCGGTTTGCACATTTTTAACTGTATTTGAAATCGACAAAAAGTGTAATTATAAAAAGGGATATATCTGCTGGGATAGGTGGGGAATTTGATGAAGCCACTTTGAAAGCATTGGCTTTTTTTTTGGAAGGAAAAAAAATATGCTTATTAGTGCACAGTGAAAATTTATTAGATGATATGATTATTTATTATAATATCAGCTCTGGTGAAGGGACTCTATTATCTCTATATTTCCTCTATTATAGCAGTAGGTGGTCAATATTAATATCACTGCAATTTAGGGTTAGATTTTAGAAAATCGCTTTTAGCCATGGTGTTCCCATCCTTCAGGAGCAGTTATGCATTGCAGTCAAAGACGGAAACTTAAGGAAAACCTCTCTCCTCATCTTTAAAGCAGTGAATCTACACCAAGAAGGTCTCTCCTGTTGGAGACAGGGCTTGGTGCTCAGCCCCATGCTCACCAGGTCCGTGCTATGTGCCTGGAGGACGTGGAGGAGGGAGGGAGACTGACAGACATAAAATCTGATAGAAAAATTGATAGAGATCTATAGTGGAGATGGGCAAATGGCTGGAGGGAGATTTGAGAACAGATAAATATGCTTGGGAGATAGATTGGGATGGATACTACCTGTCTCACAGATCAATATATCTATATCTACTTTACACCCATCGGTTTGCCATCGGTGGCTACCTGACTTACTTTATATTTTCTGGTTTGCATGCCAGAGGGACATTTTATCTGTATCCACACACCTGTGAAGGAAAGACAGAGCAAACCCACGAGACCTGCTCCAGAAGCCTTGGCCTAGGCACTTACCCTCTCTCCTGTGTACCCTGCTCCCCATCACTTAGCTGCTAGTGCTGACACCCATGAAGCCCTTCCAGAGACACAGCAACAGAAAAGTGCCTAAATCCTGGGACATTGGGGCTGAGAAGATGATTTCCAGAAGATGGGATGGATATTTTATCCAGAACTCTCACCCCAGGCAGCACCAAGTCTTTCTATAGCTCTAAAGTCCAATAAACCTGGTGAATTTTGCAGCAAATTGCTTAACTTGCTGCTTCTGCTCCACCCCCTCCCTACTTTTCTCCCACCTCCATCCCCATATAAATGAGGCTCACCCTTGGCTTGGCTGCTTATTTCCAGGGGAATTGGTTACAGAGCTGAACCCTTTGGGATGCTTTCCTTTTCCTCCTCCTCCCCTCTGCCCCCATCTCTGCCCAAGGAGCGCTCCCCTCACCTTCTCCAGCCCTTGCCAGCTCCCTCACCCCTTCCCTCCCCACCTTCCTCCGGTGCTGGTGAGCCCGGCCAATTCATCACCCTGTCAGACCCGTGTGACAGCCCTTCATAAATGCACCACAATGAGCCGAAATAAGCAACGGAGCAGCCCTCAGCCCAGCCAATTTAGCAAAGCAGGCAACATCTGAGAGGCTGAGTCCCAGCGTGCCGGCGATTGAAATTGGGAAATTGGTTCTACTCCTCTTTGGCAGCGCAGATTTTTTTATTTTTATTTTTAAATGTACCTATATATTCCTCCCTCCCTGTATAGATATATATTTAAGGTAATTCTCTCCCACTTAAATCTCCAGTGCTTATTGCACACGGACACCGTGGCCCAGTTGCTCTCTCTCTCTCTCTCTCTCTCTTCCCTGAACAGTGGTAGATTATGAGAGGGTTTTATTGGTAAACTTGCTTAGTCTGCAGAAACGTGCTGGCTTCAGCAGATTGAGGCTGTAAGCAGGGCTGGGCTCCTCCTGCCACGCTGAGCTCTCAGGCAGCGGGGAGGCAGGTCGCTTGCTCCCCCCGGCTTCTCCTTCTGGATGCTGGCAATCGCGCACGGCCGCTTCCCCCGGCGTTGCTGACCCTTGCAGGAACGGCCCATGTCATCCCTTATTCCCACCCGGAGGCCAGAGGATGAAGCTAATGCACATCCTCTAAGCTGTCTCCAGCGGAGACACGTAGAGCTGACCTCGCTCTGGGACCTCTCCGTAGTCAAAGGGCAGCGGCTCAGTGGAGATCATGTCATCCCCAAGCACGGTGTCTGCTCTGCTCGGATAAATAATGTCCTGAACCCCCATTGACTCCATTGCCATCACCAATAATGGGTTCAGAGATGCCTGGTGTGGATGGACGTGCCCATCCTGCAGGCACTTAGGGGAGACGAATGCCACGTGCAGTTTGAACCGAGAGCTTTTCAGAGCAGAGGCGACCTTGTCGGAGCGTGTTTGTTCAGTGCTCCGCAGGAGGGGACTCTTGGTGCTGCCTTCTGGTGCCTTGCTGGTGGGTGAGGTTGAGCTGATGAGTTTCGTGGTCGCTAGATCTAAGCTGGCAGATATACCTGGCTCATGACATGCAAGGGATGCAGACATTTGTTCTGAGTTGGCAGAAAGATGAGGTAGCAGGGGTGAGTTCATAGCGATGCTCTGACTCCAGCCTTGCAAGCTCAGGATTTACCCTGACACCTTCCCCCACCTGGCCTGGAAGAGTTGGATTAGGAGAAACCTGCCCACAGGCTCTTCCAGTGGAAGGTCCGTGGGACACTGCATGAAATCAGAAGGTGGCAAGGTCAAAAAAAAAACAGAAAAGCAGAGGTGGCTCCCCTGACAGCACATGGTCGAGCTGTAGAAATACCTGTCACGAGATGTTGTGGGTGCTACACCTTCACAAGGATTTAAAAAAAAAAAAGAAAAATGGAGCAGGTTAAGCAGGGAAAATTCTATGAGAAAGCTGCATGGCAATGCCATCATGCCAGATGTGTGCAAACCTCCACATCAGCACTCAAAATAACGCTGGGTGCCTGCTTCTCAGCCAGACAGGGTGCAAGACATCACTGACCGGTGTTCAAAACAGAAGCTAACATGCCTGGAAAAAGCTCAGTCCATCCAATTATACTTCCAGGTGCCTGGTACTAGGTTAAAAATAAAAAAATTACTGACTTTGCACGTCATTACGTGGGGCTGACCTCCACCAGCTTGGAGTGCTGAGCTGGTTTACACTATGGTTTGGATGACACCTACATAAAAATTTCCCAAACGTGCATCAACCTACATGGGTGGTTTTCAAAGCTTATAGCAACCTGAGGTCCTTACCAAAGTGCTGTCATGCAAGGAAGCTCCTCACCCAAACTGCAGAATGTACCTTGTTCACCTCTTGCCATTTCAGCTGTTAGAATATCAGCTTCCCTAAGAGCCCGATGGCCTCTCCTTGGTGATCATTTATCCCAGCAAATTGTTAAGAGGCAGATAATTAATTGTTGCGAGTCACTAAAAAAATGATCATTCTTTTCAGAAAATTACCATGATGTTCTGCAGAAATGTTAACGCTTGCAGCCATAAAACGAATGGTGAGCTACAGCACCAGCTGCCAGGAGAGCTGTGAGTTATAATCCCACAATTGGATGCAAATGGGCAGAGCTTCCAGACGTTTCTGAAGAGAGGAAAAGCACATTCACTGCTTAGCAGTTCGGTTTTATGATTTTTTTTTTCCTGCCCCAGAGTTGACTATAATAGACTATTAATGCCTGAAGCAGGGATAGGAACTATTTGATGATACCAGCTAGGCACGAAGATAGTCTTCAGTTTTATTTTCCATCTGACTACTGGGATTTTTCCCGAACCAGTTGGAAAAGAGGACTTGCAAAGGCACAACAGCTATGCTGAACAGCCTATCTGGGCTGTATTCCCCTGCCTCCTGAGGCTAAATAGCTGAGTTCAAGAACGGCAGAGAGAGGAAAGTTCAGAATGACCAAGTCTGAGAGCTAATTACTGAGATTTGCCAAGTGTTGGCATGTTTTCCCACCAACGTCTAGCTGAGGCAACTAGAAAGGTAGTCTGAACGCAGTCATTGTCCTCATATTCCAATAAATCTAGCCCAAAGAGGCTTAGGGAGCAAATCTGGTAGGTCTCCAAAGATTTGGTTTTGGAGTCAGGATGACTCCTGACTTTGCATCCAACAGAGTTCTCGTCATTCACAACGCTAATACTGCTTATTCAAGAACCTGGCTGAAGTGGGCAGGTGTAAAGAAGGACACAGGGTGGTTTTGGAAGGCATTTTTTTCATCCCTCTGCCAGATAAGACCTGACATATTTATTGATTTCCATTTGCTATGGACTAGCATTTGCATCACTTAGTGTTACTCCACAAATGGACTAAGGAGATGACTCAGGTCACAGCTGGTTTCCCAAATATGGGTTGTTTTTCTGCTCAAGAAATGTGAAGTTTCCAAATGACTAGCTCTTTTGGCCTTCTCCTTCGTGCTTGTATTCCAGTGACTTCACCTCCCAGCAATGGGGTGGGTTTCCTGGCCGTTAGACCACTTGCCTGCAGGGAAGCCTGCAAGTCACGCAATCACCTCCTCCCTTCTCTGCCAGGCAGGGATTTCTTCTCCCTGGTTTTCATGTAGATAGTGCAAGAAGGAACTGGACTAACACCACTCTTGCAGTGGGAGTCCAAGACCCAACGTATCCTTGTCATATGCCAAGGAAATCCACCGGTCAGGATATGCTGTAGGCTAGATGAAATTTGCTGAGTGGAGGTTGAAATTGCATTTTAATGCCTGGGGTGAGAAAAGCACAGAGAGTAGCAGTGTTTCTGCTTGAGAAGAACATTTCCAGGCAAGAGTTTCCCTCCCTTACACCTGCCTCCAGCATCATCTGCCGTCCTCCTGGCCACATGGGCACACTACTGCTCAGGGTGCTGGTGGAGCCTCCAGTTTGGGGCTGGGGTGGTGAGTGCTGAGCAGCCAGGATGCTCAGAGAGCTAGAGGATGGGAACTACAGGGAAAGATGGAAATAATTACTTTTTTTTTTTTTTACTTTTTTTTTTTTCTTGCTAAAAGAAGAAAGACTGCCCTCAAATCAAACAAACAGAGCAGCAAGAGGGAGGGAGTGCTTTGGTCTCTGTGTCCCTGGTGGGCAGGTTTAGAAGAGGACAGAGGAAGGAAGATTTTGGGCTAGACATTAGGAAAAGCTCCCTGACTGGAAAGAGTGAAGCAATGTCTGGGGAGGAGGGGGATCTCAGGCACTGGGGAGTTCAAGGCCAGGTCAGGAGAAAGAGCAACGTGGGTCTTGCTGCTCCTACCTTGCAGAGGGGTGGCCTCTCATCCCCCAGTGCCAGCCCAGCTCTGTTTGCCATGGATTATATTTCCAGGTAACCAGAACCTCAGCTGGAAAACAGCCTTCTCGCAGCCAGACCTTTGGTGTCTCCTGATCAAAGCCAGCCTCAGAGGACTGATTGAGAGCTCACTGGCTCAGGGGCTGATCACCCTTCAATGCTTTCAGCTTTAATGAGCTGTCTGTGAGGAGGAAAGGGAGACATAAAGGTGCTCTGCCACATCGAGGTGACACAAACGTGTCACTGATGCCTCCTTTGATGGCCTCTTTCTTGGGGAACGTGCTGCAGGGAAGCCCAGCTTGTTTGGGGCTGGCGTTCTCTGCCCCTTATCATTATCATCCTTTGACAAGTGACAGCAACAGGTATCACTGGGGGAAACAGAGATCATGCAAAGCCACACCAGCAAAGGAAGCAAGGATAAATGCAGCAGGAAGCCCACAGCTGCCACACAAGAAGGACTCGTCTGCAAGCCATCCACCTCCGCTCGGCGCAGATGAAGATGAAGAGCGGTGGCAGGGCTGGCAGAGCAGGCAGAAACCCTCCGAGATGGAGACATCGGCCGTCAGCACCAATTAAATCAGATCCAATGGAAAGGAGATTCTTGATGTATGCTGGTCTTCTCCAGAGGTGGCAGCCTGCAGGTCCCAGGACTGTCTCTTCCACAACACGCCTAGATCTCTTCTCTTATATGGAGACGATCCATGTAGGTGCCATTTTCCTCTCTGTGTGCACAGATTTATCAATATTTTCAATATTTTTGGACTCAGAGTGTCCATTCCAGGCAGTGTAAAGACAGAGTGATCTCAGGGAGCTGAGGCCACCTCTCCCATGAAGTCCAGGAGAGATGTCACTTTGTTTTCCACCCAGGGCATATGGCATGAAACTCCATCTATACACCTAAGGCACATTGGGGTCAGCTACCCTCCAGGCTGAGTCCTGGAAGAGCTGCAGAAAGAAGCAGCACAAGCTGAGTCGCAGGATTGCGAGCCTGAGTGGAACCATTTGATTGGAAACTGGCAGATGAAGTTGCTGGCTTAAGAATAAGCTAAATTGGGCAATTGCAAGGCTGTTAGCCTGGTCTCAGGGGCATGCAAGGAGCCTTTTATTGAAGGCTTGGAGCAAATGATAAATGAAAGGAAGTACATTTATTAAAGATAGGTAGTGTCCTTCACTCTTGAGCTCTCCCTTGGATAAGAGATTTTCTAGGAAGAGCAGAAGGCACCTATCTGGATTTAGCAAAGCATGTGATGTGGCACCTCATAGATAATTAGAGATGAAGCTGGGCAAGATAGGATCTGTGTGAGAACTGTGAGATGGGGAAAGAAGTTGCAGACAGTGAGAGGACAGTGGCTGAGAGGGGAAATATCAGGCCAGAGGGAAGAGAACGAGTGGAGTTCCTTAAAGATTGCCTTTGGGACCACTTTTATTTCAGAATTTCATCCATTAGCTCGTTTCAAAGAGGAAGAGTCTGGTGATGAAATCTGCTGATGGTATGAGGTTAGGAGGCAGTACCCATGTCCAAGTAAGTGCCAGATGACCTTGAGAGACTGGAAAAAGTGAAATGGGTTGAAATGTAGTTAGGTTAAGCACAAGGCCATGCATATACAGACTTAAAACAAGATTCTCTGTTATAACTTGGAAAAAGGAAACAAATCCGACCAACCAAAAACCAAGAAAGCTGAAATTAGTCACTGACTTCATACCATGAGACATCACTATTGCATGACCATGAAAAAAAGATGAACGTGACTGTAAGATACACCAAGACAGGGATTTTTCTTAGAATTGGTGAAGAAACAAGCCACAAGGGCAGAGCTGATTTTGAACTGGGACAGAAGGATGAATTTGGGCTGGAGGAATGGACAACACAGCTTGTGGGGGCAAACATTAGAAATTAGACTCAAAGAAAGTGTGGGTCTCCATCCTCAGAGGTACCCAGACCTCAGCTGGAGAAGGCCCTGAGCATCCCACTCCAACTTTGAAGTTGAGTCTGCCTTCGATATTGACACCCCTTGAGCAGAATTTTGGAGGTTGCCAAAGGTCTCTTCCAGATGCCAAAGGTCCCTTCCACATCCTATGATTCCAAAAAAGATGCATGAAAATTCAAAGTAAGCTTTAAGTTGTCAGATTAATTAAGATCTTGAATACTGCTCCTTCATGGGTATCCTGCCTTGGCTTCCCTACCCCAGGTTAAAACACATTTCCAAAGCGCCTGCCCACCTCGAGGTGTGATTCTGTTAATCAGTTTGCATTTCCTCAGGATGCAATCACATCTTATTAATTTTAAATTGCAGGGATAGTCATTACCCTTGTAATTGTCTGCTTAGTAAATACAGTGATCCCCAAGGGCTTATTGAGGCTTATCTATTCCTAGGTGATCCTTGTGGGTATTGATTATTTGCTTGTTAGTCTTCATTAAAAATGTTTTTTAATAAACAATTGGAAGATAATCAAGAAGCAAGCAGAAGCTTTTCTTGGGAAACATTGCAAAGCTACCTCAGATGGACCATCTGAACAAACAATCACACTTTATGCAATTCTTCAAGGGGAAAAGGGCTGAATCCCAGATTTCATTTCCTGCCTTTCTTATGACCTGGGATTATTTCTGGGCAGATTCACTGCTGTGGGACTGGAATGGTCTGGATGGGTAATTAGCATCCCCTTACTCTATAGGACACAGATGCAATAGTAGTGTGGGATGTGAGCTGGGAGAGATGAACTTGGCTCCTGCCTCTGCCTTTCCTCCCCAGGGCACTTCTCCTTTTCCACCCAGGTATCACACCTTATGGACTCGATTAGAAACACGGGGCATCGTGTGTCATCTGAGATCCCTCCACAAGTCTGGGACACCCTCTGAGGCTGGCAGGTGTTGTGGAGGACCTATAGGAAATGTTTTTGACCCTCTCTGGACCAGCAGCTGGAAACTGAGCTGCCTGCCTCGAGTAATGGAAATGTTTGGACACCCACAAGCCCAATTTTGGCCACCCCTTCTCCTCTTGTCCCTCTTAGTCCTACCATCATGGGCAGCTCTCCTACAGGCCAGCCCAGCCATAAATGCACAAACCTCACTGGGAGAAGGCTTTGCAATTGGGGTGCACTTAGCATGTGAAAGCACAAAGGGTCAGCACCAAGGTTTTTGGAGGTGCGTGGGTTGTGCAAAGCAGGTGGCAGGACTGGGAGTGAGCGTGTGCTCATGGCTGGAGGGCACACAAGGATGTAGAGGACTCTGGGCATCTTGCTTTGCACCCATCTTGTGAATAAAGCAGGGAAAGGAGATGGTTTTATGCCACCAGTGGAGCTGTGGGCACTTGCCAGAGCATCTCTGAGCAAGGTTTGAGTGGGGTTTGCTACCTGGAGGAGGGAAAAGGTGTGAGGGGAGAATGGATTCATGGATATATGTTGGTGGGGGGCTCCTGTTCCCCACCACAACCACTCAAGGCTACCAGACCACTTCCCTGCTGCCCACAGGGGAATGCAAGCATGCAGGGAAGCAAAGGGAGATTCCCAAATATTCATTTTCTACCTCTTCTTTCCCCCTGGTAAGCACTGAGTTGCCTTGCTGTTCAGGGGTGCACAAAAAGAAAGAAATACAAAAGGAGCAGGGGGTGGAGATTTCCCTCTTTTGGGGGGCTAAATTAATGAAAAATCAATCCGGCCTCAAAAATCCATTAGCGGCGATAATGCACTGATTACATGGCAGGAGCGAGGGCTGCAGCGAAATCCAATAGCATGAGTTAAAGCGGGCCTCTCACACCTCCCTGCAGCCGCAGTAATTTGTGGGGGATCTTGCCGGGGGCAGCGGATGCAGAAGAGATTCGGCTCCTTTTAGCATGCCTCGAACCCCGTCCCTGCCCTGCAAGGTTTGGGGAGGTTTAAAGGAATGGGAAAACAAGGATGAAGTGGGCTCAGACACAGGGGATGCCATGAGAAGGATTTTCTTTTCATTGCATTGTCTCGTCCTGCTGCCCAGGGTGCAAGTTGTCAATGCCCAGGGACCTCCAAGCAGTGGAGATGTGGAACCAGACGCAATAAATAAAAACACAGTGGATGAAAAGGAAATCTTTGTACCCAGGGACTAAATCTGGGACATTCCATGGAAAACATGATCTGAAACTGCTCCATCTCAGGAGCAGGTAATACCAAACAACAAAAAGGTGTTTTCTTGACAAAGATACCTGGTTGAAAGTGATGGAGCTTAAATATGGGCTCATAAGGGCTGTGAAATTTTTCCTCACAAGGCTGCATGAGATGATGTTTCCATCCTGCCCTTGCACATGGGGATTTGCAGCTGCACGGATATTGTGGGTGAGGATCCCTCATGGGTATTTGCTCTGCAGGGCTTTGATCCTTTGTCACAGGCTGGATCCTCCCTGTCCCAAAGTCCTAGGATGTCTCAGATAACCCCAGAGAAACAGGTCCAGATCTCTGGCTTCTCCTCACCTTCCTGGGATTATAATACCACTTTTGGAAGGAACAGACCTTGGATGAGAGCTGCCCTTCTGCAAAGTGGTTGGGATCATAATAGGAAAACTCAAAATTGTTGATCCTCCAACACACAGCTTTAACTGGCAGGCTCTGGGCAGAACACAGCTCAGTGCCTAGAACAACACCTTGCACGGGGTGCATGGTTTTGGGATGACACTCACCAAACTAAGCCACATGTGTGGGGTCCCAGAACCCTTTCCTACATACAGACACACAAGACCAAGGCTTGGGGAGACAACGTTGGCTCTGGAGCCCACTCTTGGATGTCCACCAGCCCCCACACCCCCCTACCCTCCATCCTCCCTCCATTATTGATGGAGCTTTCTGGCTGTGCACACGATGAGAGCTGTCTGGCAGCTCCATCCGGACCCAAGGAGGTTTCCCCCCTCGCCACCCCTTCCCCCAGCCCGGCTCGCTCCCCGCTCCCCTCCTCACCGGATCACGGAGATTTATGAGCCAGACTTGCATTATGAGGTGAGTGACTTATCGGTCTGTCAGGGGGAGCGTTTTAAGACAGAATTATATGGGAGAGGGAAAAGATTTTTACCAAATTAATGAAAAATCAATCCAGCCTCAAAAATCCATTAATGGTCATAATGCACTGGTTACAGATAGAGAGATACCGCAGAATCCAATAGTGCCTGTTAAATACCTCTCCTGGAATGGAGCGTCTGGGATATAACTCATTCATTAGGCTGCGTATGTTTACTTTTTAAAGTGACACCAAGCCTTGTCCCTGCAGGACTCCATGCAGCATTTATAAGCCGCGTCCCCCAGTGCCCATCTCGGGGGCCAGCCTGAAGGAATTGATTCTCTGCTGCTTTTTCTCCCCCTCCCCAGGACAATCCCGGCTGAGCAGTGTCTGGCTGACTCGGTTCTGACGACTGTTGCATTCCACCCTTCCCCAAAACACCAGTTTTCATCCCAGACAGCTCTCCAGAGTCCAGACCTGCAGCTGAGTGTATCTTCTCTCCACTTTCCAGGTCTTAGCTTGGTGCCTGCTCCAGCCTTGCCAGCAACAGCAATGCTGCTGGTCCTGGGGACTGACCCTGCTCCCAGCCCAGCATCCTCCAGATGTGGACAGAGGTGGTGGCTCTTTGGGACAAGTTATCTCCTGCTTGGGAACTGTTACTGGCTCCCTTTCTCTCAGCTCAAGCCCCTCAGACAGAAAAGCAAATTGATATCTGGTTCAGAGGGTCAATGCTGGCCATCTTGTCCCTTTTAGAGCATCCCCTGCCTCTTCTCCCCTTGCTTCTGCAATTTTTTGTGTGCTCTTTGCCCTATTCTGCTCCACACTTCAGTCCTTGTACCCCAGTTCTCCCAGTCCCCATGGAACCAGTGGGTCTGGCTGCCCAGCATCCTGCATTTTGGCATCCCAGACCACCCCTGTACCCTCTGCACATCTGTCCAGCTGCTGCCCACAGCCCTCATTCACTGGGTGGCAAATTTATCAGGGAGGAAAACTGCACAGCACATCAGGGCTGCATCCAAACTGGGAACTGCAGGACACCAGGACACTGCAACCTCTCTGACGTGAGCTCCCACCAAAGTGGTGAGCCTAATTGTCTTAAATACCTTAAAATAGGTACCTTGGAAGTTTGGGTCACGCCCGGCTCATCCCTTCCTCCACTAGTGACATCTCCACGGGGTGGTCCCATCACCCACGTATGGTTCAAGAAGGATGCAAGCACTAAGCAAAGTGAAGGCAGACAAGAGGAACTTTAAATCCAAAGCCTCAAAATGAGGACATTTCCCTTGATGGGGTGTCTCAGTCGTGTCTTGACCCTTGCTCATGCTATAAGCTTCCTCAGAGCCCACTGGATAAAACGCATCCAGCTCCTGTTGTGTGCTGACGTGCCCACGTGCAGCTCTGTAGGTTGGATGTGTATTGCATGTGCATGGCTATTTTTTATCAGGCCTGGAAAAATCTCCTCCTGCTGTCACGGGAAGGTGCAGAAAGCTGGGTTTTGGCTTGACTACAGCCCAGCAGTGAGCTGTGCACGGGGTGCTCCTCCGACCTCAGCTGCCTTTGCTCTGCAGCCCTGATCTACCTGCAGCTGCCACTGATTTATGCTGGTCCGAGCGAGGGTGGGATCAGGACCCAGCATGTTCCAGTGCAATGCCTGGATAGAGTCAGATACACATATCGACCCTGCTAAATGTCATAATGCACCAGGGTTTTGTTTCCTTTAAATCTTTTAAAAAGCAATAAAAGGACCCAGAATACTCCAAGCACCAAACATCTAGCAAAGTGACAGGCTGTCAAAGCTGCCTCACCAAGAAACCCTGGGCCCAGCAAATTTTAAGCAGGAAAATTTATTCCTGTGTCGCTCATCTCTCCGAGTGAAAAATGGCCAGGGCTCCTCTTTTGCATGAAGTCTTGAAACCACCACAGTGCTCAAACAAGCGGATCGGCCTGAAACAGAACCATTCATCATCTGGAACAGGCGGCCGCGACAAGCACCACCACCACCACGAACTAAAAAAAAAAAAAAAAAAAGAAAGAAAAAAAATTAAGTTGTGGGTTTTATCCAAGCTTAAATGATCCTGCCCATTAATATGACACGACAGGGCTGCAGAGCACGCTGCCTTGCCTTGGCTGGTAAAGGGCTTCACCGGTACCTAGCAGAGGTCTCCGGGAGAGCTGCTCTATTAACCAGGCACCTTTTCTGCTATGTATCCGTGGGGTTTCCCAATTCCATCTCCCCCCTCCCCAGGATTTTTTATTTATTTATTTTTTTTTTTCTAGAGGATTTCGGTGACGGATGCCTGCTGCCCAAGGTTTGCGCTGAGCTTGCGTTGTGCTGATTGCTGGGATGATGCTCGGAGCACGGGGGCAGGCTGGGGAGTGGGGAAGGAGAAGCCGTGGACGGACCACTTGCTGAGCAAAGCTTTCCACTTGTGGGAGATTGGCTGGGGATGGATTTTACTGGAGATGGCTTTGAGTAAGCAGGTTGACTCCAGACTGGCTATAATTATTTTGTACTGCCTGTGCCAGACTTCCAGCCTGACTTTTTTCTTGACTTACCTGCACTTTTGCGTGGAGTGCTCTTCAGCTTGGAGGAGGTGGTCCTGGTAAAACTACCAGCTCTCCTGGGCCCCTCTTCTTTCTGGGGATGTGTCCCATGGGAGCCTTCCAAGCAGTTCTAGGTCTGCTCCCCAGATTCTCAGGGCTCTGATCCTGCTTTTTTCTTGCTCCCTTTCCTCCAGATCCTGAACTTCACCATCTCATGGCCAAAGAAAAAACTCTCCAGCTCCCTCAAGAGAAGAACCCCTTGCTCACAGGCTGTCCATCCACCGAGTCTGAAACTTTGTCCTAGTTCAGGAAGGTGGAGACCAAACCAAACAGCTTTTGTCTCAAGCTGAGCCTCCATGCATCCTGCCTAGGCACTGGGGGGGTGGCTGGACCGGTGATCCCACTCTCACCCCAGCCCTAAGCCCGGGTGAAGGTCGCAAATCAGTGTTTGAGGTGGGGACACCACACGTGGACTTTTCCAGGAGGTGGCCCTGATGCATCCAGGTGCTCACAGCTGCAGCCTGACCTTTTTTTGGGGCAGGTCCATGCCAGGTCCTTGCCCTCGGACCCATCACGTGGAGCATCACCGTGCCCCTCGCAGGGCAGCTCCACAGGTACAGGCGGATGGGGATCAGGTTTTAATTTAGAAATGCTGACAGGTAAGGAGCTTAGATACAGCATCATGGGCAGGTGTACCTTGTGGGTCTTAATTCCCCTGGCAGTTTTGAATGCAAAAAAAAATAATAAATAAATAAAACAGCATAGCAGAAACTTTCACTTTCTACCCTAAGTCCCGTGCTCCCATGTCTGTATTTAAAATGATTGTGTTGGGTTAAAACCTTTACTTAAATAACAGACTCCCCAAAATATGTTACTGGCCCACCCGGAGGCAGTCACCCAAGGTGAAAGGTTTCTCCTTTTTCATTTTGCTGTGTTCTCCACCTTTATTTGTGTGAGAAACACTCAGTCTGGAGGCACAAAGCAGCCGAGCAGAGGGGTGACTCCTGTTGCATCCCAGCTCTCGGTGCCATTCCCACCCAGCCCAGGCTGTGCAAGAGCTCAGCTGAGACCACAACGCTTCCTCCTGGCCTCAAAATCTATTCCCCTGTCAGCATTATTTCTCTCCTAACACAAGTACCCTGCTAAAATCAGATCCCAGCCATGCCTGATGTTAAGTCCTGGACCTGTGCGTGGTCAGGGAGCCTGGGGGTGGTGGTGCTGGGGGGGGGTTTCCCCTGCAGAGCTCCAGGCAGAGGATCTGAGGTGACGTTGGGCTGCCTAGGGTAAATCTGTGGGGACAACTTGTCCCCAAAACTCTCGAGGCTGTCCCATGTTTGCAGCCCCACGTGCAGCCGCATTCCTCTGCAGCCCCACGTGCAGGTAAGCTGCTCTTAGGGACCTGCGCAAAGCTGGGAAGCCCCAAAGGGATTTGAGAACAATTTTTCCCTTTCTGATACACCACACGGGTGCTGCCACTTGCCCACCACCCTGCTTTGGCTCTTCCTCAAGCTTGGGGACACCTTTGAGGGGGTCACGCGTCCCCACCATGCTTCACCCCAGGCTTCAACATCTGCAGGGCAGATCTGACCCCCTCCTTCCCCAGGGGCTTTGCAGTTCAAACAGGGGTAGGATCCTGCCAGATCTCTTTGTTTTTTTCACCCTTTTCCTCCTCTGTCCCGTTTTTTTGCGAACCCAGGGCTTGCAATTTCTTTTCGACGGGGTGGAAATGCTGCGGGGAAGAGGTTGACAGGGAGCATCAGCACTTGGAACGGCGTCGGCTTGGGATTGCTTTTATAGTGCTCTTCTGCTGTGTTAAAGCACATAACTAAAAAACAGTCCAACCTTTTATTTTAAAACAAAAATCTATACGTTGGGCTTAGCCAGCCCTGAGAGCGCCTCTTAATTTTTCTTTAAATAACACATTGAGAGCTTGCCAAGACAAGAGGAGGAGAAAAGGGAAAAAAAAAAAAATCAAAAGCATCTTCCTAACGTGTTTGGGAAGCCGAGAAGTCCCCTATTACACAGTCATGGTATCAAACAGCCTTTTTCCCCATGCAGATAAAATAATTCCCTAGATCTAATTTTAGACGATTTGCCGTTTTGTGTGGAAGCTTAAAAAAAAAAATTTAACTGGTGTCTCATGAAAGTCAAATCAAGTTGGGCCTTTTTATTTTTCTTTCTTTCTTTCTTTTTTTTTTTTCCCTTAAAGATGATTTTTTTTTCCCCTTTAGATTTTAATACATCTTGGTGCTCTCGCTAAGCAAAGCTGCGAACAAAGTCCTTCAGCACAAACCGAGCTCCTGCTTGGCTGCTTTCACGCTGTGCTCATATATGAGAAGGGATCGCATATACATATAAATATATATGTGCATGTGTGTGAGGGGGAGATACTTAACAGAGCACTTTTCCCTTCTCAAATATTAAACTTAACCTGACCCACCTCTATTCATTCCACTTTAGAGACGGGGAAACCAAGGAACACCGGCTGTGCCCATATTTTGGGGAGACCCTGCTTGCTCGGCTGCTAGCTTGGGATCTTGGCTCTGTTTTTTGAGCTGGACCTGGGTCTCAAAGCTCCCTTGTCAAGATGAACATCCTCTGATGGAGACGTGTGTGCCCGGGCACCTGGGGATTGTCACGAGGCAGAACGGCTCGGTGACACTGGCCCCACGCGGGCAGGTCCCCGCGGCTCCCAAAGTAATTTGGAAGCAATTGCTGACCAGCCAAGCATTTAAATACCTTGCAGGCTCAATTAAAATGTTGAGGGGTGGATGCTGGATTTTTTTTTTTTTTTTGGGGGGGGGTGTTTTCTTTTTTTTTCCTAAAAGCCTTCTAAATACCAATAAAAAAGTCTTTATTCATTTCTGCTGGCGTGATTGGCAGAGCAAGGATGCTGAGAGCCTGGGGTCATTCGGTGAGCCATTAATCCTGCTGGACATGAGCTTTGTTAGCAATATTACCTCCTCCAGCTGGGTGAGATCCGGCTGTCACCGAGAGCCTGCCGGAGGCAGACCCACCTTTGCTCTCCAGCTGGGGCAGCAAGCATTAAGGTCATCAGCACAACATGGCCAAGCTGGGCACATCTTTATTTCCCCCTGTGAAAAGCAGCATGGGGCTGAGACATGAGAGTGTTGTGACAGTGCTTTCTCCTGGCTGGGCTTTTTCTGCTCTCTTCTAGCACTCTGTTTGGGAAAACTGCCCTTTTTTGCCCTCTGTGTTTGGGAAAACACCGAGACCAGGGCAGGATGCTTTGGCGAGCATCTGGAGAAGGATGGGTTTCTTCCAGTTGGTGGTCTAGGTGGCCCATGGTTTTAGGGCTTTCAAGTGATTGCTTCATTTTTCCTCCAGCCTGATAAATCCACCAACCTTAGGGACACTTCATCTGCAACACCACACTTGTTTCACCCTGCCTTGATCCCCCTGACTTCACGGGAGCTGAAAACCAAAGCACTGAGGCTCTTAGCAGCTGCTTACCACAGGCAGGACATGCCATGCCATGGCTCACGCTGCTGCTGAGGTCCTCCCCAAGGGCAAGAGGCTCTTGGCTGGCCAACCACCCCGTGGAGAGGTCGGCGATGGCTCCCCAGCTCCCTGCCAACCCGCCCCGGTGAGCGAGGTTGCTCCTCCACCATCCCCTGGGATCAGTCAATCTCCGAGCCAAGCGGTGGGAGGATGCCCTGAGCTCACCTTCGCTCCCTCCCCGCCCCATCGCATTTCCCACTTTTGGTTTCTCGCTCTTCTGGCAGCTTTGGAGCATCTTTAGGAAAGGCAAAGCTTGCTCTTTCCCCTCCGCCACCCTCCACCACCGCTGTCCTCCCGGTCAATCTGAGATGCTGCCCATAGCAATACTCGTCATTGTCAATCCTGCCTTTGACGGCCAGGTTCGCCAGGGTCAATATGGTCAGAATTCGCCCCAGAATATTTCACGGTGGCTGTTACAGATAAAATCAATCAATCCATGAAAGACTCGTTATCAACAAGGCCTGGGCCTTCTGCGTTCTACTTCAGTGTGCGACTGATGGATAAATTCCTCTTGCCTTTTTTCTTGCCTCATTAATTCAAATGCTCATATTTCCCACCCGAAGCCTTGGAAGGTGCCTCTAATGAGCCAGCTGGGCTCCATAAGCTCTTAAGCAGCTCTGGACAGGCCCACGTCACAGCAGCCACCACTGCGATAGCAGAGGTGAGCGGGACAGATTTTCCAGAGGGGCTCATCTCCCACCGAGATGCTCCAAGGCTCAGGCAGACGTTGGATTAGGTGTTTATTATCCTCCCCCAGTTATAGCAATGCATAATCCAGGGATGATGCCTCTGACAGGTGGAGATGAGCGAGGGGCCCATCCCTGCTGCCACTAAGGTGCTTCCAGCAGCCCCGTAGCTCTCCGTCACCCATGGGTGATGCTGCCCCGACTCTCAGCATCCTCCCATTGAGGTCCTCTGCACCCTTCCTGCTGCTGGAGCATCTCCCTGTCTTATAATAAGCCCCTTTGAACCCACCATCAGCTTGCTGGAGAGTTTTCCAGCAAGACAGGAGGGTTTCCATCAGGAGGGGTCTCATCTCCTTCATGCCTCCATCATCCCTGGGGATGGTGGCTGTGGGACACAGCAGCAGCCCGGCAGCTCCTCGGATTTTTCCTCTAGTGCAGCAACTGACTTGGCACTTTTTTGCATCTGTGTACTAACGAAGCAGTGATTAATTTCTCTGGGCCACGCTGGGATCTTATTAAAGAGAGAGCAAGCACATCCCAAACCTGTCCCCGGCTCCCCTGCAGCCGGGCTGCGCTCTCTCCTCTCCCCCTCCTTGCTTTTCCACTCTGCCTTCTCTCTCCCACTAAATTAATCTCCATTGCTCCAAAGGTCTCTCTCACACACACCGCTGACCCAAGCTCAAATTGATTTTTTTCCCTTACCCCTCACCCCCTGCTGTTTTCTGCCAGCAAAGCAGAGAGAGGATTTTTTTTTTCCACCGGTATTATTTTTATTTTTTATTTTTGGAGGTACTAAACTTTGACCTTCTGGACTTTGGAAAAAAAAAAAGTTAGAAGTGAAAACTAATTATTTCAATGCAGGAATGTGCGGAAGGAGCCTGGAGGGCGGGGGCTCTCTTTAATGCCTGCTTAAGAGGTAAAGTTATCAAGCCAGCTGCTGGAGTTTCATTCTTTCCTGTTTGCTCCCTGCCTGCCCCCATTTAGCTGTGAGTTTGGGCCGTTTATTTGTTATATTTTGGACAGCCTGGGACCACGGCTCCAAGATGCTGTGATGGTTCTGGTTAGGGGTAAGCCCCTCTGAAATCACCCTCTTTGGGAGACCTGGGGCAATAAAAAATGGGTTTTTAGCAGGGGAGCTAAGCGTGGTGCTCCGAATTGTAATGATGCTGATTGTGGAGCCGTGGGAAAGAGCCTGCCTCTCCCCACCTCTCGTTAGCAAAGAGAGACCTTACACCAAGGTCCTCATCCAGGGAATTGGGGCTCTGCCCTGCTCCAGTCTAGGAGATAGCTGGAAAAAAACTGCTGCTGACTCCTGGCACTGTTCGCAATCCCTGCTTGGGTCTGTTGGTTGTCTCAGAGGAGCTCACATCTTACCAGGTCCCTCCTCAGCATCCCAATTCAGGGGGGGCTTCTTGATGCAGCAAGCAGAGAAAAGAGCCCTGCCACAAAACTCCCTTCAAGTGGAGCTGCCTGCAAATTGCCCTTCAAATCCTCTCGCTGACAAAAAAAGGAGGTTACCCCAGCGAGCGCCTGCTTTTGATGAAGTTTTTCAGGTCTCCGTAAAGAGCCAGCGGTGGAAATGTTCCCTGCAAGGGGAAATGAGAAGTTTGCATGTCTTTGTGAGAAAAACATTTAAAGTTTTCCATAAAAGAAAAGAAGAAATCTTCGTGCTGATATGCATCAGGACAGGAGGGATATTGGTCAGTGTCTACCTTCAATGGTTCCTTTGGAGAGAGGGGAATTCACTGATGGAGGTGGCAAATATCTGTGTGAAGGAGAAGAAAATATAATTAGTAGCCCTGCCCAATTAGTTATGACAGAATTAGGCAAATAACAGGCTTGTGATGTTTAAGAAAGCCCATGGGAGAGAAGGAAGAAGAATTGGGTGTGGAAATTTTGTCTCCAGGGAAGCTGGAGAGGGATGGGGGAATGGATGGGGCAGCTCAGGTCACTTGGTGCTCCCAAAACATCTCTTGGCCACTGCCCAGGAGGCCAAGATGGGCCATGAAGGGGGTGGCCAGGGATATCTGATGGACTACAGCATCAGTGCTGGCCACCAGAGACCTAATGAGAAGGCGTGATGGAGTCTGTAAGATGCCATGAGAGGACTGTTTACAACCCTGCCCTGTTCTCTGCAACAAAACTCGGCCTGGCAGGGCCAGGACAACCAGCCTCCTTCCAAGGGTCAACCTGGTGTTGGATTTCAGCTCCGGGGCCCAGGTGGGGAAGTTGGCCCTAAAATGCCTCCCTGTGTGAGTACAGCCAACGCACCAAGTCAGCAGCTTGGGATCTGGCTCCTCAGCAGCTGCTGGGGGACAACCCAAGGACGATGCTCCCGCAGAGGCCACATGGGGCCACGACACCAGGGAACTTTCCTTCCCACTCAGGACTGTCTTGGGCAGGGATTGAGGTCTTTGGGATATCCCTTACCATGGCCCTAAAGAGGACTTCTGGGACCAGTCCTGCTCAGGGACAGCCTCTCCTTCAGGATCTCCCAAGGCTTTTGCAGAAGCAGAGGGAGACACAGCCTTCAGGAGAGAGACCAAAGTGATCGACCCATCACACCAGGTCCCTGAGGCTCCAGGAGACATCACACATGGGTGAAGAGAACAAATCTGAGCTTTCTAAATAATGAAAACAGCCCAAATTCCTTCCTCTCCCTTAGAGGCAGCCAAAAAGATTTTTCTCTGTGCCCAGTGGAAAACAAAACAAAAACAAAAACAAAAACAAACAAACAAAACAAACAAACAAACAAACAAAAAAACAACACTGAATTTCGTGATCTCTGTGGACACCAGCACAGGAATCCACAGCTTCACCATCCTTCCTCCTCCAAAGATGTCCTACGTGCTCTGGAAGGGGTTTGCTCCTCACACCCTGCCAGGATCATCTCCCAGCCACCTCCACTTTGTGGCACCTGCTGAGCAGCTCAGAGTGGGTACAAGAAGCTATGAATGACAGCAGGAGGGATTTGGGAGCAGCAGGGATGGGGTCAGCTCTTCCCTGAGCTGTGGGAAGGTTCTTGCTCGGTGCTGGAAGAGCCCAGCTCCTTCTCTGCAATTCCTTACTGTTAAAACGTCACAGCCTGGGGGTTGGTGGTGTCATAAAAGGCTTGAAGAAATGCTTTGGGGGCTTGTCTGTAGAGTGAAACAGATCCAAGCAGTTATGTCGTGTCCTCAGAGGCTGCTCAGGTTTCTTCTGCTTTGCTGTGCAAAACAGCCCGGCGTTGGATGGCAGGGGAAGGGAGAGGAGGTGGATGGTGGATGGGAAGGATGCTTCCCAGCATTGCTGTTGGGGGTACATCCAGGTGCTGAGTAATATGGGGCTGAAAATGTCCCTGTATTGCTGGATGGCAAATGTGGGGAGGCAGCAGGGGGTCTGCAGGGGCCTCCCGTGGGGCACAGTGGGGCTGGGAGAGTTATGGTTGGTGGCATCAGATCTCTTTGGATGTGTTCTCATCACAGTTTACCAGTGTGGACAATGCCCATCTACCTTGGACCGGTGCAAAAAAATAGAGGCAAAACTTTGCCAGAGCTATTGGAGAGGCTGGGAGAAAATGGGAAGGATTGGTCTGGGTTGATGGGATCTGCTCAGTTGCCTGCAGAGTGTGCAGAAAGGAGAAACTGGAAAAGAAAAAAGAGAGAAAGAGAGAAAGAGAGAAAGAGAAAGAGAAAGAGAGAAAGAGAGAAAGAGAGAGAGAGAGAGAGAGAGAGAGAGAGAGAGAGAGAAAGAAAGAAAGAAAGAAAGAAAGAAAGAAAGAAAGAAAGAAAGAAAGAAAGAAAGAAAGAAAGAAAGAAAGAAAGAGAAAGAAAAGAAAAAACAACTACCAAACAAAAAAACACACCCGACAACACAACGTTTACCCAGATGAAACATTTATACGCCCATTTGATCTTGGAAATGTAATTACTGCCGCTTGCCCATTGATCGCAGCGAGGCGTATTGACCAGCCCCGGAGCTCGTGGAGTCCTCATCCCGCTGCCAAGCGATGTATCAGCGAGGCCGAGCTCAGAGCCAGCTCTCCCCATGCCTCCTGCCCCTTACCGTAACCCCACCTTGATGTGCATCACCCTAGGAATAGCAAACAGCTTTTTGCTCTCAAAAATGAGCTATTCTAGGACACAGAGGTTGTTTTGTTTGTTTGTTTTTTCCATCTTCAGCTTGGAAGCCTGTGATTCAAAAAAAGCTGAGATCACAGGGAACCTGTGTTTTCCATTCAAGAGGAGATTCCCATTGCTCTGGTTCCAAGGATTTCAGGCAATAGTGGATTTTCTGAGGGCTTCCCTCCCACATGCAGCATCCTCGTATGGGGATGTGCGTAGGGTGGCACCCAATGGCTCTTTTTTGGGGAGCCAGGCTTTGGTGCAAGCCCAGGGATGTGTGCGCCTCCAGCTCCCAGCCATCCATGGGTTCAGGAGATCATCCATGAGCTGGGTTGGTCACACTCAAAGCTGTGTATCAGCACATTGAGCAGCAAGCTCTGAAGGATACCACGGGTGTGAGCAGAAGATGATCCTCCCTGGACATTTGTGCATCCCTTCCCATGGGGTTTAGGATGGAAAAACCCAGCAAGAAATCACAAAACCCTGCCCTGTCACGAGGCAGCCATCCCTTCAGCTCCAAATTCAGGGGTGAATATGATAATAAGTGCATGAATATCTATGGCTTTATTGCAAGTGGCATTTTCCCTCATTTCACTTTATTTCTGGTGAAATTCTCCGTGTTTTCAATGAGAAAATGAAAGTGCAAAATGCCCATCTTCCGTATTTCTGATGAATGAAAACACTTTTTAAAAAGCAACCGGGAGAAACCAATTTGAGAGTTTTTTAATAAACATACCTAAGTGATACCTTGAAGCATCACTGGGATTTGCACTTTTAAAGCAGACCGTCCAAACACCGCCAAAATGATCTTTTTTTTTTTTTTTTCATAAGCAGCAAAGTCCATTTCCCAACTTCTTCTCCAGACGTAGGTTTATGCGAGCTTTGCGGGGGGGGGGGGGGGGGGGGTTGCTTTCATCTTCCTTCCCCTTCTCACTCTCTCTCCTCTTTGTTTTATAACAAAATAATAATCTTTTCATTTCATATATCTGGAGGAACGCTACCCCATGCTGATACCGTTAATCTGTCCAAATGCCTCACGTAAGGGCTGCCCGGTGCGCGGCGGCAGCCGTCGACCTTACAGCAATAACGCCACAAATGGGTCCCCGAGGGGAGGTGAAAATACTGATGTACATCGGCCGCGAATCCCCTTCGGCAGAGATGTAACCGCTTTACAACCAGGTAGGATCGAGCAGGAAGACGGAGAGCAAATTGGGAAGTGATGAGCGCTGGGATGAGCGTGTCACTGCTCCATAAATATGGGGTTGGAAGGGTTTGGGGTGGGCACCGGGGCACCTCTGGCTGTGGGTTGCAGGAATATGAGCGGTGACATGGGGGGACACCATCCAGTCTCGGTCTCTCCCAGGTAAAACCCATGAAAATCTGTTCATGCCACAAAAATCCTTTATGGTGTCCACCAGTGAGCCCCGGATTAGGCAGGGATGGGCACAAGGCTCAGAGGGGATGGCTAACTGGGAGAGGGGAGGATGCTGAGGTCCATTTCCCCCTGAAAACAGACCCTTCTCTGCTTCGGGATGCTCTGGGGAATGGGATTCATCCCCACCCTGCTGCAGAAGGGGCTTCGGACCACCGGTGCTGCAGGACGTGGAGGTGCTGTGCTGGTACCTCCAGGCTCTAAAGTCCTGAATCCCGAAGTCCAAAGCCATGCAGCCCCGTGGGAAGCACAGCGGGGAGCTCCAGGGGTGTGCAAGGACCATTCGTGAACATCAGCACGCTGTTGAGCTGTGTTTGGAGAGGAGGAAAATGAGTTTTTCAGGGGCTCTCAGGATGCAGGAGGAGGAGGAGGAGGAAGGGGTTAAGAAGAACGAAGGCTGCTGGGCTGGCAGCCCCCCACCGTGGTCTCGGGGCGGAGAAGGGAGGGGGGGGGCTGCGGGTTAAGGACACCTCGGGGAAGGCTGCCTCGCACGCAGCCCATTTCTGCCGGCTTTTTCCAAGCTGTGCTTTATTTACCTGCTCAATATCCGCGAGCAATTCCCACTGCAGCCTTAACACTGCACGCTACAAAGTGCTAACGCCGCGAAAAGCCGCGGCCTCTTGGAGGAGGATGCGCTGTAACGCCCTGCACGCCACCGGCCTGCTGGGTACCCGTGCACCCCAAAAAACACCCAACGAGGGGCCCGCAGGACCCCTGCGCACATTTGCACGTGGATCTGCACCTTCCCACTTGCACACAATGAGTGTGTATGCATTTGCACGCTCGGAGATGGGCAGCAGCTGCATGTGCTTGGTGCGCTGTGTGTTTGCAAACCTGTGCTGTGCACACATGCACAGAGCTGCAGGGGAATTTGCTCAGATGCTGCCGGGATGGGGATGCCTTTGCGCTCATCCCGTGCCCATCTGGCGCTGAACCTGTCCCTTGGAAGATCTCCAGGGAGGTGCAGAGATGGCAGCCTGCTGCAGCAAAAGCAGAGGGTCCCGAAGGGTCCCGAAGCTCTCTGTGCTGTGATTTATTTGTTTAAAGTAGGGTCTGGGTGACCTTCTGGGAGAAATGGTCCCAGAAACCACTTCCAGGACAAGAAGGTGTTACAGAGGTCCCAAGCAGCACCTCACCACCGGAGATGTGCCTGTGACCCATGAGGGAGAGAAACATCCCCAAAAATCCTTGCTCAGTCTCCAGAGTGCAGCGGAAGCTCAGGAGCTCCCAAGTCGCTGCAAGAACCAATTTGCATCATGACAACCCTGTCTCTCCCTATCCCAACCCCTCACTGCACACCCTTCCCCCAAATTTTTAGGGTGCCAGGCAGGTTCTGGAGCCCCCCTTGCCTCCCAGTGACAGATGTGCTCATCTGCTGGTGCCTCGAGCTGCCTGTGCCTCCCCTCCTCGTGCCGGGGTGATAAATGGATTTACCCTGCATGAAATTGCTGGCAGCAGCTTGGCCAATCCATCAGATGCTCCTTGCTCACCAGTTTTTAGTTCCCCAGGTGAGCCTTGGACCCACAGCCCTTCCCTGATGCTTGGATACTTTGGGGATAGGGACAGGAGGAGCTGGGATTTTGGGGGAGCAGAGACATCCTGGTGGGGTTCACCCCCAGGACCCTCCAGATGGGGTTTCAGTGCTTGCAAACCAACAAGAAAGCAGCTTCACATCCATGTTTTTCATTCTGAAATTCAATTTAATTGATTTATAATTTGAAACACTACCCAGTTACCACCCCAGCTGTTGGTTCTTTGCCCCCTTGGGGAACCTGATCTGGGGGAGATTAGCTCTGGGCTGGGGGAGAGGCTGGAGGGATGGGAGGGATGGAGGTGCTGGAGAGGGAAGCACTAGGGAACATCTTCCTGCCTTGAGCCCATTCCCAACTCCGTAGAGCCCAAGGAATAATGCTTGTCCTTGCACTCCTGATGGAAACCCGTCTGCTCCTGGGGAGCCAGCTTGCCTGGAGCTTCTCCTGCAGAAACCTGGATGCTGAAAAAAATAAAAAATAAAAAAAAAATCCTGCCTAGGAGGGTGTTCAGGATGGTGGGGAAAGTTTGGGGCTCCAGACGAGCCTGGTCTTGGGTTGTCCATCCATTAGCTACTGATGGTGGTGCGGTGTTGGGCCATCCATTCAAAGGGATGGATGGGGTGTGTTAGCAGGTGAAACATGCAGGTGTGGCCAGGAGAAGCACCAAATAATGCAGGTGCTGATAATAATAAAATATAATGCTGCTAAATCATGGGTGCCCAAACCCCCAGCTGGGACTGGGGGTATTATAAATGCCTCCCCCAATGGGATGGGTTAGTTCACTTCCAGCGTGAAGCCTTTTCCCATCTCCTTTGCCCTACATGTGTGCTCAGATGATGCCTGCATAGACTGGGAGATATTTCTTTCTCACCTGAAGCAGCTGCAGAAGGAGGAAGAGCAAGGAGAGGGCAAGAGAAAGGTGGCAACCAATGCACCAAGCACAAAATCCCAGCTCGTCCCTGAGCAAACCTCTCCTGCTCTCTGTGTGTGAGGCAGAAGGGAGTTCTGGGATGGTCTGGCATCTCGTAAGGAGCATCTCAATGTCCCCAGCAAAGTTCCCCAGGGTCTGTCCCATGCAGGCACCATTGTCATCGCTTTATCGTGGCGTTGGGGCTCAATCGATAGGTCTGGAAATAAAGAGGCACAGCAGCAGTGGCGGTAGCGTGGGCTCGGGGAAGGTAATGGATGGGAAAAGCCAGTTCATCGAGAGGAAGGGAAGCAGAAAAAAAAAAATCAGAAAGCAAAAAAATCAATGGGCAGGATTGGGATGACATCATATCGCCATTATTATATCATCAGCCCCGTGCTGCTGATTTATCGCTCGGATAATCACTCTCCTCTCGCGCCCGCAGCTTGGCGTCTCCTGCCTGGTTTGCACCGGAGCCCTAAAAAGGCAGCTCTTGGGTTAAAAAGGCAGCTCTTGGGTTAAAATCAGGGAAATGAGGCTGGGGACACCAGGGACTGGTTTTCCCCAGAGGGATCTGGGGAAAAACAACGCTGTCAGTTTGCCACCATTTGCCTTTTTGCCAGGTGCATCATTTGGGGATGAGCCTTTGCTCGAAGGCTCCCTGAGCTGTGCTAATCTCTTGGCTGTAATCATATTTTCATCATTCGCCTTTCTTGCTTGGAGGAAAACACCTTAAGGAGAGTCCAGCCCTCTTTGTATAGCCCAGACCTCGGCGGGGGTTCAAAACCCTTCTTAATTCCCCATCTGATGCATCGTCTGCTCTAATTGTCCTAGGACCTGGACAGAAATTCAGCTCGCTGCCTTTCCCATCCTTTTCTGTTGGGTTTTTGGTGCAGGTACCAACAGCAAGACCCAACACCCACAGCCCCTGTCTGTGGCTAGGGGCACAGTGACAATGCCACCTCCAGCTGCAGTTTTCTTTCAGGTCTCATAAATGGTTATGCTGGCCTCTGATTGAAATAAAATTAAAAATAATAATAATAATTAAAAAAAAAAAAAAAAGTCGGGAGAAAACAAACACACCCCAAATCAGGTAATTAAGAAGTTCAAGTCTCTGTAGCAACATTAGCTCGGGAGCATTACGGATGTATGGCAATTTTTTAATGGCTGTTCCAGCACTTTAATATGCACTTTAATATTATCCGTGCTCCCCAGCACGCGGGGGCCCGGGCAGGGAGGCTGATTTCGGCTCAGCGAGGATTAAACGATTTGGTTCTGTCACATAAGCAGCTGAGGAAACGTCACCTCCCAGCCCACAACCTGGAGATTAGACAAGGTAAGGGGCAGTAGTCGAGCTGGATGAGCCTGCGTGCCTCAGTTTCCCCTCTCCATCAACCAAACCCATGATGAGATTTCGGGTTTCCATCTGGAAATCCAAGACAACACGACAGAAAAGCCAAATTTTTGTTTCAGGGAGAACTTAGCCTAGGCAAAGCCATTCATTACAAGGAGGTTTAAGCCTTGTAAACCCCATCCCTGCTTTTTGTAGAGCCAAGAGGCACCTTCCAGTCTTTCCTACCCCTGCAATGAATTTTTGAGTTTTGCCAGGACCAAAGCACCAGCTTTGCTCGCATCCTGCAACCATCATTTTTTCACCACTAGATTTGTTGCCTTTTTACCAATAACACAAAGCTGCGATAATCACATTTATGTTGGCAGGATGGATTCCCAGGAATTTCCCTTGGCCTTTTTTTACTGCTCTGCTCCCATCAGGAGTACGACCCCTTCCTCACCATTAAACCTGGGTTCCTTATCTGGAACTGGATTTATTCAGGGCTGCATCAGTGCTGAGGCCACACAGTCTTGTGACATGTGTCCCAGCATCCAGATGTGCAGGATTCAGCATCCAGATGTGTAGGATTCAGCATCCAGCTGTGCAGGGCCCAGGACCAGGCTGTTTTGGGGTATTGTGACCATGCAGGGAACCTTCTTGGGGTGTATGTAGGACTTCCCCACCACAGCAGAGATGATTCACGGCCAGCATCTGGCAGCAGGAACTTGCTCCAGGGAAAGGGCAGGGAAAATTGTGGCAGAATGGAAAGGTTTCATCACTGAGAGAGAAATCATCGGGCTGAGATCTTTCCTCGGGGGATTTGTTTTTTAAACAAAACATTTCCAATGAGCGTTTCCACTTCTGAAAGAGTTACCTGTGTGTTACGGGATGGGACAGCTGGGGCAGGGTGAAGGAGGGGTGAAGTTTGGTTTGCTTTCCAAAAGTCTGGGACTACAAGTCCCTGGGAGGATGGAAAAGCACTGCACATCAACGTTTTCATCAGTCCTGGTAGCAACTTCTGTATTTCTCCTCTTGGCACCTCTCAGCATCACCAGGGGTTTACGGCAGGGATGCAGGGGAGGCAGCAGGGACCTTTGAAGCCCCTCCAGCTCCTGCACCAGCACCAGCAGCCCAGTGGCAGATGCCACCACCATGCCCTGCTGCCTGGCTCTGGAGGTGACAATTTCCCCAGGGCCCGGCAGCACAAGGTTATGGACTCTCTGATTTTTAATTAATGCGATTGACTCGGTGGGTGTTGGGAAAGGGGAGGGCCGGGGACGGGAAATTGTCCCTTCGAGGGACAAACCCTGACAACCTTGTCATCCCCAATTAGCGGGTAATTACCTCAATGACGTACATCTTTATTAATCCAATTAATAGAGCGGGTGGCGTGACCTCGGCAGATCTGCTGACTCAGGGTGATGCTCGCCAGGAGGGGACGAGGGAAGGGGGTGGAGGAAGGAATGAATTCCTCCTCTCCCATTGCCCCTTCTTCATCACTAATTAGAGCTGCTGTTCGCCAGCCCACACGCTGGCATGATGCGAGCAGACAGGGACATCTCCCAGCCCCATCTCAACTCTTTCCTCTTTCATTCCTCCTTTTCCTACCCATCATCCACCCATCTTCTTGTCTATTTGTCCCCTTATTTATCCACTTTACAACAGACAATTTTCTGGGGTGAAACAACCCTGTTTCAGGACATCTTTTCCCAAATGGTGGTGATCCACTGGGGACAACCATGGGGATGCTTCCCAGTTGGCACGCTGGGCTCATCCCAGGTGACTTCTTTATGGGGTCATAGAGGTGTCGAGGCACTGAGCTTCCCTGGATGGAGGAAAGCTGAGTGACAGGAGAGATGGAGAGAGAGGCAGATGGCCAGAAGGATCAATGGGTGGATAGAGAGGTGGTTAGATATATGGACAGGGAGATAGATAGATGGACAGAGAGATGAACAGCTAGATGGATGGGTAGGTAGATGGGAAGATAGATAGGTAGATGTAAAGATAGATATTTAGATGTAAAGATAGATATTTAGATGTAAAGATGGATGGATGGATGGATGGATGGATGGATGGATGGATGGATGGATGGATGGATGGATGGATGGATGGATGGGTGATGGAGCTGAGAAAATGGATTGATGATGCAGGTACACAATATATAAATATATTTGTGTATCATAGAATCATCCAAGTTGGAAAAGACCTTCAAGATCATCTAGTCCAAAGTATACGTATACGTAGGTACAAGTGTACCTACATGTATATGGGACCTGGTGCTTGGAAGCCTGCAGGGATAGCTGGACAGACTGAAGGATTTCTGGAGAGCCACGTGTGGGTCAGATGGGGGGGAAGACAAACAGATCGACCACGCATTGATACCTCTGGCTGTAGAGAGTGATACCCTCTGATTGCAGAGGGGCAGCCCTACAAAGCTGTTGGGGATGCAACAGAAGAGGGGGTGCCCCTTCTCCTGGGGGGCTGGTGCTCTCCCCCAAGGAGGAGATGCTACGAAGGTCCCGTGTCCCCAGGGCCACCAGCTAAGGTGGGATTTGCTGCCAGGCACCGAGCAGCCAGGGCAGGAGAGGGGGGGGAAAGGCGGAGGTGGAGGAGGAGAGAGATCTCTTTTCATGGCTCTCTTGTGGAGCGACCTCTCCTCCTTCTTTCTCCACAGATGGAGCCTCAATTAAATTCGGAAATACATTTTTTAATAGGACTTTCACCTCAGCTCCCTCCCGGGCTATTAAAGCCATTATGGCAGAGTTAAGTAAAGAACTAGCGGCCAGGCAATAAGCTTGAGAGCCTCTGTTGCTGTCATCATATGTTTATGACCCAAGCAATGTTTGCTTTATTAAAGATTCAGAAGCCATTTCCGAACGGCTCGGTTCTGTCCTTCCCATTAAAGACGGGGCCCTGCTGAAGGAGGGGGGGGGAAGGCCCTGCATGAGTGCAGAGAAAAAGAGGGGGACTGCTCCTGAGACCAGATCAAGCGGGATGAGCTCGTTGGGAGCAGACAGGGCAAAGACAAATGGACAGAAAACAGCCCGATATCAGACTTAGGTGCCCTCAGCTCATTTATCAATCGGTAGGAGATAGCATCGCTGCCCCATGTTGCTCCATGCAGAGGAGGGAGGCGTCCCCTCAAGGGCTGCTTTGCATTTATTGCCCCTGGGTGCTGCAGGGGAGGGCTCTGTGGGGTGCATTTGTCCCTGGTCTGCAGGAGATGAGCAGGACCCACAGCTCTGGGGAGGTCACGTTGGCTGCTGGCTCGGCTTGGTGCAAGTTTGGGGTACTGAGCTGCATTCCTACTGCATCCAGCTGTGCTGTGAGAGGTTAAACCAGCCAGGCTTGCTCCAAACCCCACTGAGCACCACGACTCTAAAAGCCTCTTTGTCCCATAGCATGAGCACCTTGCTCCATGGCAGGGCCTTATTGCCCCATAACATGATGCTATTGCCCCATAGCACAACCCTCTTGCCTCCTAGCATGGCCTCATTGCCTCCTAGCAAGACCCACTTGCCCCATAGCATGTCCACCTTGCCCCAGAGCATGACCCATTTGCCTCCTAACATGACCTTCTTCCTCCACAGCATGACCCGTCCTTATCACAGCACATCCTCCTTGCCCCATAGCATGTCCACGTTGTTCCAAAATCATTGAACCTGGTTCAGTACAGCACGACGTCTTTGCCCCATAGCATGGCCCTCAGGACCTCACTGCATGATGTAACCCAGCCTGGTTACCCAGCTCATCCTACAGCTGGCAAAGGCCCCGTATCCCATTTTTCCGTGTCAGCAGAAAGGCAAAAATTCTGTCAAAAAAAATGTTCTGGGGCAAAAATCTTGCAAATCAAAGTAAAGAAGGGTAGGTTGTGGGAATTCTGTTAGCTTAGAAAAGGTGACCCATAATACTCCAGGACTTGTCTAGGTTAATCTGGTAGAGGACCAGCTTCCTCCTGCATCCTCCCTCGGGACCAGAGAGGGCTGGAGGTGTCCCCCAGGCCCTGCTGATTTTGGGGAGCAGGACTGCCGTGTGCTGACTCTGCCCTCTAGTGCAACACAGTCAGCTCACATCCCCAGCTCCTGAACCTTCTGGCCCCAGAACCAAGCCCAACATCCCGACCCCAAGCACGGCCTTCACCCCCCTCCTTTTCCCTGCATGACCCCTTCTTGTGGTCTCGCATCCAGCAGGCTCCCAGAGTGATTTTTGGCTGTGCAGGAGGGCTTTTGCATCTCCGAGCTGCTGAGGAGAACACCTTACAAATCTCAGTGAGCACCTTGCCAAAACTTTTTTGCATCAGCCCAGGGGAACAAGACCCTCTGCAACCACAGCAGTGGCTCCCAGTGCTCCCAGTAGAATGCCACATTTCTTTTATGGGGTGGATGGAGCTCACTGTGTGCTCAGGGAGCTCTACTTAAGAGGCAGCCACACTGCAGCGCTTGGCTTTATTTCTTACACTCTCCCCCTATAGGAATATAGGGTTTAAAACTGCTTTTAATGCTGTGATTTGCAATGCACTGGTCTCCAAAGCACTTCAGGGACACCCCAGTTGGTTCTCCCTTGGGTGTCAGCGTGGGCCGAGGAGTGTCGGGCTGATACTGGGTGCTGATGCTCGTAAGTGGGTGCATCGGGCAGGGTGCTGCTGCCCTCCAGTGGGCTCAGACTGGAAAGGAAGGTGGAGAAGGCACCCAGCGCCCAGCAGGGTGCTCAGGGCACTGTGGAGGCTGCAACTGGAGAGCTGGGCCCAGTGCTGGGCCCCTGGGCAAACTGGGGAGAGCCCAGCACAGAGCCCATGAAGGGTGGCAGGGCCTGGAGCCCCCTAAAAGGAGGAGAGACCCCGAGAGCTGGGGCTGCTCGTCCTGGAGAGGAGGAGGCTCTGGGGGAGCTCCCCCACATCCCTGCGGCCCTGTAGGGAGGTGCGAGAGGCCCACACCATCAGCGGGCCCAGCCTGGAGCCCAGGAGGCTCCCCCTGACCCCCAGGCAGCCCTACTGGGCTGGGAGGGTGCCAGAGCCCTGGTACCGGGACCAGAGAGGGGTTGGGGGCTCCTTTTTGGGGGTCTTCAAACCCATCTAGACAAGGCCCAACCTGCTCTGGGTGTCCCTGCTTGAGCAGGGGTTGACCAGATGGCCCAGAGGTGCCTCCAGCCTCAGCCATTCTGTGATGCTGTGGTGATGTGAGATGGAGCGAGCTGCAAATTCAGTGTAGGGAGCATGAACCCAACACCAAAACCCATTGGAACTGGGGGCCATCAGACCAGAAGCTCTTTTCCCTCTTTTTTTTTTTTTTCCCTCAGAATGTGCAGGGCCATTAAATCATTATCCGAGGAATCCTACAAGTTAGACCATAACCTGTACTCATCTTGGAGAAGAGGAAAATTTAGTCCCCGAGGCAGGCAACTGTTGAAATCCTGTGGGTTTCCAAGACGGTGGTCACCCTTATTTTCTGTCTCAAGGCTCCTAGAAATCAAGAGTTTAGAGCTTAGTGATATGGTTTAGTGGAGGACTGGTTAGTGTTAGGTCAGAGGCTGGACTAGGTGATCATGGAGGTCTCTTCCAACCTAGAGATGATTCTGTGATTCTGTGAAGAAGGGATTAAAACCCCTCCCTGCTGACCATAAGGTGCTCCTAGTAGATACAGTAGCTGGTCCCAAAACATGATACTCAGACCAAGGAGTGCTGCACATGGCCTGGGCTCCAGAGCCCACCTGGAGCTTTTCTCTGCAGAGATGTAGGTTGAAGAGATCTCAGATCCTTAAAGCTATTTTTCCAACATTTCTTATATTTCCTGCCCATGTTCTTCCCCCAGCCAAGATCCTACAGGACCCCTTCATCTCCCGGTCCAGATGGAGAAGACAAGCATGGTGAGATCCAGCTCCTTAGCTGCTCAGCAGGGAGCACCAAGCTCTTGCTGCTGGAGCGTGTCTCATCTGAAAAGCTGTCACTGGAGGGGGAGGTGATCCTGCCTACAGCATCACAAATTTCCCACATCGCTTCGGTGGTAGGTGGGAAGGGGATCTACTGCGGCAGAACGACTTAGCGTGGGTGGCTTTAAAAACCTGGTGGAGCTTCGTGGTTTGGCAAACTGGTAGGGCTTCATGGTTGAAAACCCTGGTAGGACTTGGAGGTTGGTGCTGGGCACAGAAATCCTAACCAAAGGGTAAACAAGTCCTAAGTGTACATATGGCCAAAAAAAATGGCAAAAGAAGTCAGGTGCTGTTTTAATCCTGGCTTGATAGATGGGAGAAGCTGAGCCCAAGCAGAGGCTGCCCACCACATTTAGATGTTACTCTGATGTTGAAAGCACTGACCTTGGTTCATTCCTATCTCAGGGGCCTTGAGCCCACCCCCATGTCTCAGAAGAGGAGTTAGTCTCTCCTTCCATCTCGTATGGGGTGCATGCTTGAGGGAATCAGTTGTGGGGCTGGACCACGGGCCCTGGCAGTCATGGGCTTGGTGGCCCTCCAGTGACCTCTTCCTTCATCAGGGACGTAGGGACAAGCAAAACAGAGACATCCAAGGGAATATGGGGTGTACAGGCAGGGGTAGGAGGTGTCCCATAGAGAGTTTGCTGTTTACCAGCTACCAGAGAGGCACGTTGGCTCCTCCAGCATGAGTGATGCCTTCATCCCCACAGACATGCTCATCCAAAACCAGGAAGACGGGCTTTGAAGCAAAGATTATTTTCTTGAATGATGACTTTCTTCTATTTTGATTCAGGAGAAAAGCCCCCGGGGGATCCAGCCTGAGTCCCAAACCCCAGCTTGTGCTTTAATTCTGTGAAATAACTCATGTGATAAAGCCACTGGCCACCACTACAGCATGCTGGAAATGGAGATGATGGCTCACCAAGGGCTGTGGGACTGATCCGGATGCTTCATAGCTTGGTTTGCCTTGAATCAGGTCTTACTAGAGCCCAATCATCTCAAAAGCTCCACATTTACATAAAACTGACCCAAACCCACTCACAAACCCAACCCAGGGCTTATTCCCCCGCCACAGCCAGTGCACCTAAAATAAGCAACAGAGATACACGCAATGAAGTGTTTTCAAAGCAGTGCTTTTTAATCCATAAAAGGTGAGAGTCCACGTACAAATTAAAAACCAAAACACGGGTGTTAGGAAAAATATCCAGCTGGCACGAAACGCAACCCCTCCGGCAACGCCGACGGAAGGGTCGGGTGATGCAGGAGGACCCGCGATGCCCGCAGCCGCCGCGTGTGCACGCTTATTTTTTAAATAAATACACCTCTAGCTCCAAGACGTTTAGGATCAGTGGATGTGTTCATGGCAAGCCCCTTGCCTGGGAGTCTCACCGCCCCGCGCCGAGCAGCTGGCAAGATTAGGCAGAAAATCTGACTGCAGCAGATGGCCTCGCGGTGGCAGCCAGAGCCGTAATCCTGTCTGACGGCGTCTAGGTCTCGCATCGCGCAAGTGGAGAGGCTTCTCGGCAAGGAAGGCAGAGCTAGAAGCCCTCCTCCAGTTCTCCCGAAATAAAACCGGGGCCGAAAGCTTGGCACGTGGGCACCAGGCCACCCAAGAAGTGGAGGTGCGACCCCGAGCCATGTCCTGCTGCCAGCCCGAAGGCAGCCACGTGCTCGGCTCATTTCATTAAGCTCCCGCTACGAATTTGTCACGACTTAAAAAGTACAAAAATACAATTGCATCTCTGAAGGGTATTTTATACCTAACCAAGATCATCCAAGCACTCAAGACCAGACAGCTCTTTAGCTTTCAGAAAAATAATGCACAAGGCAGAAATGGGATTGAGAAAATTTTGCCAATCTATCTCGTGCGTATTCGGAGTCTCCCTGCATTTCCAGTACAATTACCAAGATGCATGTATCCATCAGGCCAGCTCTGGTACGAATGCTGACAGCACAGTGTTAGGGTATTAGCAACGTGTGCAAGATCCAATACTAGCACAAATTTAGTAGTTTAATAATCTGGAGGAGCTATCTTCCTGGAATTTTAATCTCATACCAAGTAAGAAACAAGGCTCTTAGCTATTAATCTACTCACATATTTAGGGCAATCCACCTCTACTGATTAAAAAAGCGAGACAACAAATGCACGTTAAGTCTTTCCCTTTTCTTCCAAAGAAGCAGGCTGTGCAGCCAGGCTGCGTTTGCTGGTCAAACCTGGGTGCCCACTGAAAAAAAAACCTGCACAGGAGCCCTAATTCCGCACAGCACAAGCCTGTGCTCATGTTTCTTCTCTCTGAGCTCGCTTAGATGTGACCAAACATATGCTATTTGCAAAACTCATGGGAACATGCAGCCCACGAGCTGCCTCCTTGCTGATGACGACGGAGGATCTGACACGCTGCCACCTGGTGATGGGGACGTGTCGACCCCATCCTAGCTTTAACAGCTTGCTAGGACACCCCTAACCAGTGTCACGGCAAGGATGCACAGCTCGGTGCTGCCAAACCACCCGGGCAGATCTGTCCCAGACCCTGTGACATTATGCCCAAGATAAACACTCCCTAAAACTGGGAATTCAAATGTGATCTCCATGTGCAGCCTGCCCCGATGGGCTTCGTCAACCAGGGGCTTGCAAAACTGAAACCCTCTCCACCTTCCTCCAACGGTGCCGCTGGGCAGGAGCTCCTGAACGACTTGGCTCTGCCAGCAGCGTGCTGCCTTCCACCTTGCAGAGAAAGCCTACGAGACACGCTAGAAAAGGTTACAGCTTTTGCTTTAATAGCTGGGCTTGGTTGGGCTGCTCCTCGCACCGAGCAGACGACACAAACCAGCCCCTGCTTTATACCGAAGCACAGCTCCCCCACCCCTTAAAAGAAGAAATAATAATAATAAACCAGTGTTCCCCCCCTCCCCCGTTGTTTAGCAGAGGACTGTTTTTTAACACAGGAGATGGAGGAGTCCGGCCATCAGCAGCGCCAGGGGCTGTGCATCACTCGCCTCCTCGGAGAGGGTCCGACCAGCGGCGCGTCCCCGGGGGGGGGTCCCGGCATCCTCCAGGGGTGCTCCATGCAGCCACGACGCCAGCGCAGCCCGGATCGACAGGCAGCCAAGCCCCCGAGCTGGTGGGACACAACCTAACCCGGCAGGCGCCTCAGTACATGGCCTCGTTGTCTCCCACGGCGGTGAAGGGGACGCTGTAAGTGCTGTTCTTGCTCCGCTTGCTTTTCTTGTTCCAGATCAGCAGCGTGCTGGCGCTCTTGCTGTTCATCAGGCTCTTCCGGCTGTTCTCCTTGTTGCTTTTCAGCAGCCCGCTGCCCGAGGACATCGCCGCAGCCTTCTTCTCCGCCTGTTTGGGGAGCAGAGAACGGCGTGAAGGTAAGGAAGCACCAAGCTGGGGGTGCAAACGTTGATGGCTTGGCCTCAGCTCTGCCCCAGGACACTGGGAAACCTCTGTCCCCTGCAGGGCAGCTTCCTTTGGTGCCTAGCTTGAGGCTAAGATTGAAACAACAAAGCTGGCCATCCCTGCAAGCTGCTGCCTGCTTTGTATTTCCTAAGCCAGCTGCAAATGAACTTGCTTTGGAGAGGAAGCAGAGCCTGGTTTAAGCAGCCCATCTCTCCCTCCAGAGCTGCAGTTTTCCCCCCCCAAAATAAGGTTTGGGATGTGACTTACAGCTCTCGGCCCCTCCGAGCCCTGCAGGGTTATCACGCCGATCTCCACACCCTCCTCACCAGTGCTCTTCAGCAGCTGCACCACCTCGGCGTGCTTGGACCACTTGCAGTCCTTGCCGTTCACCGAGATGATGTAGTCGCCCTCCTTCAGCCCGGCTTCCTGCAGGGGGGAAAAAAAAAAGAGGGTGCACTAGTTTTTGCTCACAGATGCTGCAGCATGAGGTCTGCTCGCTTTCCTACCCACCCCAGCAGGTCCCAATCCTGCAGAGACACGAGCTGTGGGGAGGGCTGGGGTCTGCCCTCAGCCGACAGCCAAAGCCTCATCACCCTAATGATCTTACAGCTGCTTTGCTGCAGGGGGAATGCTCGCAGGCTAAGGATTTCTTTTGCAGCTGCCAGGCTCGACATCCAGCACGCAATAAACTGCCAGCCCTGCGACAAGAGCACATCTGACTCTGACTCACCGACAGGAGTTCAAGGCTACAGGTCTCCAGAAAACAAAAATCAGCACCTGCAAGCCTTGGGAAAACGGAGCAGGCTTAGCAAGGTCTTACGCACCAGTTCCACCATCAGGAAAGAACAAGGCTCTTGATATGATTAAAGCAAAGCTGGGGACTGTCAGGATATTACAGCCAGGAGCAACCCCAAGCCAGGACATGCTGGTGCAGCTGGAGGTTTAGGAACTTGTCCCTGTAGCCACCTTTTGGTGTCTATCCAGAGTGCAACCCCACCCCAGCTCAGCGCAGCAAGCTTTAGCAGTCTGGGGGGCACACCGTGGGCTCAGATCTTCTTTAAGAAGCTTTGAGGCTCCCCAAAAGGGACGTGATCCTGCTGCTAAGGAGCCTGTTGTTATGGAGATGCTGAGCTCCGGCGGCACAGTTGGTGCTGTGCAGCGATGAGAGAGTGGGGGACCACTTGGGCATCCCACCAGGATGCTCCCCTGAGCCTCTGCTGGAAAACAAAGCCACTCCTGATACATCACACAGTGAGTTTTCGAGGAGATAATTCGTGTTCCGGGCTTGCCATCTCGTTCCATCCAACGTCACGACCCCAAATGGGGGGTCCCCACCTCCAGCAGCCCCCGGGTACTCACAGCAGCACAGCCCCCTGGGATGACACCGGCGATGAGGACGGGGGAGTCTCCCCGCAGCGTGAACCCGAAGCCGTTCTCTCCTCTCCTCAGGTGGACTCTCCGCACCGGGTACCACTTGTTTTTGGCTGAGAAAACCGAGAGGGGCCCCTGGGGGCAAAGCAGAAACAGGGAAAGCACCTTTCGGTGCAAGAGCAACGCCCTGGGGACACGCAACCTTTGCTGGCAAGGGGGCAGAGCACGTAAGCCTGGCTCCTGCTTTTCTTTGAGGATGAAGTTTTGAGTCTGCACGGTGTTTTAATCCTCCTGCGTATCAAAACCACCAGATTTGTGCATATTAAAGTGAGAAGGGCGAAGAGTGCTCATCAGAGGGTGGCTTTGTGAGCAGCACCACAGACTTGTGTAGGTTGGAAAGGATCTGGGGAGGTCCTGCCCCAACCCTTCAGCCAGCTTGGGTCGGGACATCTTCCCTGCAAGGCAGGAGGAGGGGATCTCACCAAGGTCAAGGAGCCAGAATCGTTTTAGACATCGCAGTCCCGGAGCAAATAAAACAGAAAGCTACGGTGCAGAGCAGGACCCTTAATTCTCCCCTTATGGAAATAAAATTTATCACCAAATTTGGGATGAAGGGGTGAGGTTTTCACCCCAGCCTGGCTCTGGGAGATGCAGCAGGGAGCAAGGCATTGGGATGGGTCACTTTTTTGGGGTCAGACCACTCCAAAAACCTTTCCTGTTTTCTCAGGAGCAGGACATACCCCCCTGCCCTCCGCTCAGGTCATCTAAGAGCAGAGATCCTGGCTACATCCCAACCAGCTTAGCCTCTCCCCAGGGTATTTTGTGTCCTTGGGGCACCTGAGGGACAGGGACAGCACAACCACAGCAGCCCCAAAGCTCAACCCTGCTCCCTAGGACCCTATAAACCCTAGGAAGGGAAGGATAAAGACCCCATGGGATTTTTCCAGTGCTTCCCAGCTGGTGCTGGTCACATACCTAAGACAGAACAGTGTTTTCCCCAAGGGTAACTCTATCCTCAACCTGCTCTCCTCCCAAAAAAGCTTCCACTGAACAGTCCCTTCGGTCCTTCTTGGACCAAAGCCCACCCAAAGTGCCCGTGCACCGGAGGAGCTTCACATCACAGCACAAAGGAAGACTTTTGGGGAACGTAACGAGTCTTGACCCATTTAGTCCTGCATAGACAGATCCGTGCCCTTCTACCCTTCCTCCTGCCTGGCTCCTGTGCGCAAGGAGACGTCTCGTCCTGCTCGGAGAGCAGCTGCACGGGGAGGAAAGGGAGCAGGAAAGCAGAGCATGCAGGGGAGGAGGTGACAGCTGGTCCCACGGGGCCACCCAGTCCTGCAGCTGTACGTACCAGCCTGTGGAAGAGGTCGGTCACCTTCACCTGGGAGAAGTTGGGGGGTTTGATCTCTGGCTTCTGATGCGTTTTGGCTAGCGGTAAGGAGAGAAGAGCACAAACACGCCGTCAGGCAGGAGCAAAGCGGCAGCTGCTGCCTCCGCATCCCGCTCCCCGAGCAGGGCTGGGGCAAGCCATAAAATCCCGCAGTCCCCATTTCCACCAGCAAGAAAAATAAAATAAACCAAAATACTTACGGAGAATATCCGGAGCGTCCCCAGTTTCAAAGAAGTCCTCCTCGTGGTCAATTTCAGAGTATTTGCTCAGCGAGCGCTTGTGGGCGAAGGAGAGGACCTCCTGGAGGATGTCCATCTTCCGCAGGATCTTGCACAAGCCGTGGATCCTCATGGCCTCCTCGTGCTTCATGATGGCTTTCTTCAGGTGAGCTTTGCCTGCGGGGAAGCGGAGATGGATGCAGAAGCCAGAGGACCGGCGGCGCTCTCGCTCGCTCGCTCGGCTGCCCACGGATGAAGGCAGCCGTGACTCAGGGACGGCCCCGTCACGTTCGCAGCCTGCCAACGGGCTCGAAATGGGGTAGGTCCCAGCCGTCAGCTCAAGCCCCCCGAAGGAGGGCCGGGAAGGGACCTTGAAGGGTGACCTACTTCGCTCCCCCGGCGCCGGAGACGGGGTTGGCAGATGTTCCCAAAAAAAAAAACTCTGGAGAAGGAGCGAGAGGGAGGCTGGCACCGGGCTCCGCCGCCCCCTATCCGAAGTTCCTCCTATCGCTTAACCTAAATCTCCACAAATTAACTTCTCTCCATCACCCTGCATCCCCCGGGGGTACAAAGGACAATCGAGCCCCGTCCTCCTGGTGACAGCGTTTTAGCTTCGGGAGGATGATCTGCTGCAGCTCCCTCTTTTCTAGGCTAAGCACATGCAGGTCCTTTCCACCCTCTCCGGTGCCCTCTTCTCACTTTCTTCCTCTCCACCAGCCTTCAAGGTGTTTCCACCCTCGCGAAAACGAATCGTGAAGAGAGAGCAGCCAAAAAGCAACCAGAATCGACTGAAATCCCAAATAAACGACCTACGAATATCCTACAAACATCCCCTTTGCGAGAGACTGAGATGAAGGCGCCCGTCCCCAGCGCTTCTAAATGCTAGAGAAAAGGATAAATATATTTAGATAGATGGATGTATCATCGAAACACGTGTGCCTGTAGCATTTCCAGATTTAGGACACACGGTGGCAACATAAGGCAGGGAAAATGATGGTGTTTGCTCCAGAGCCGTGGGGACCAGAGCCCACCAGGCTGCTTTGTGCAAGATGTCGCAATCGAGGGAACGTTTCGAGGCTGGATGAAAAACAGGGAGAGGGAAGAGACTCTCCCCCAAAATAATCTCATCTCACGCATCAATCGTATTCTATCCGAGCACCCCCAGCCGGCCCCACTCGTGGGCAAGAAAACGCCACGGCAAGGAGGTTTTAATGGCTTATCGCTACCTGCTGCTAATTGCACTGATAATGAAGAGATAAGATAATAAGAGATTACCGAAATACAGACGTTGTGCAAGCTGCTGGCTCCAGTTTATTGGCGACGGTGGAATAAAGCATGGTGTTATAAAACTATAAGGCAAGGGCAAGGGAAAAAATATCCTTCTATGGACATGATTTAATGCCGCGAGGTTCTCCCCTTCCTCCAGATTCAAAGCAGAGCTGAGCCTGGTACCTGCACGTTTGTTTTTTTTCACAAGCTGAATGGAGATGTTTGGAAAAAAAAAAAAGCCCGAGAGGCAGCTTGTGGAGGAGGCAAGCAGAAGCTGACACCCCAGAAGCAGGGCACTGAGCTCGCTCTCGCTCCTGCCTCTTCGGGAGGGCTGCTAAAACACGACTTCAGCTGAATAAGCAATGCTCTGTCTCTTCCCCGAAGCTGAAAATCCGCGTGGGAGGAAGCTCTCGTCTCCCAAGCCTTTTGATGCAGCTAAAAAAACCACCCCCAGCCGTCACTGCTTCTCCTCGTCAAGTCAAGGCAGCTGCAAGCCCAAGCCGGGCTCCTTCCCAACAGATTTCTCTGTGCTGGGTGATGTTACCTGGCTCAGGATACCTCGGTGCCCAGGGTTTTACTGTCACATTTGGCCAGATGGGTCAACACGAGCACCGTGATGCTTTCTTGCCTCCCCAGGAGAGGCTTTTTTCAAAGAAAACCCAATAAAAGTTGTCTTTGCATAGAGAAATCCCCCAAAAGCCCGTGGTGCCTCTACAAATCCCATTCCTACAGGGATTCAGGGTTTCATCACCCAGAAGTGGGTTTTGCCCCAGGGATGGATGCACTTACCCAGCTTCCTTCTCTCCTCGGGATCCTGCAGCAGGACACGGAGCGACGGCCCCTCTGGCATGGTGATGTGGAACTGGATAAAAGCCTTCTCGTGCTCTGGCAACTCAGCATCGGATGCCGCTGGGAGAAACAAAGGGGAAGGGGGACAGAGGGAAAAGTCAGGGCATTCAAAGAGCTTCAAAATTTCAGGGGAGGCGCCTGCCCCATCCCTTGGACCCACCACTACCTTCTGCCACTTCTGTCTCCATCCCCAGGGTGTCCCACCCTCTCCCATCTCTCCCCCAGCAGCTCTTCTCGCTCAACCCTGCTTCTGCAACGCACAAGCCTCAATGGTTTCGAGCCCCGCACCCCTTCCCAGAGAGGAAGAGAGCCAAAAAGATGAACTTACCTTAGAAAATGACCTCGAGGAGCCCTCCAGCCTGCTGGAGGTGGCTCGACACCGCAGGTCCCTGCGTGCATCAGCTGCCCGCCCCCAAACCCTCAGCCTGACCCAAAATCACTCGTAGGGGCGGTGGTGGCAGAGCAGATGGAGATTATGGGTCGCATCCTGCTCCAGCTGGCACCCCGGAGCCACGTCACCCAGCTCGGGTACAGGCAGGCTGCACACAGACACCCAGGGCAGCCAGCCACAAGCTGGCAATTAAATGGGAGCAGCTCAGCAGTTTCCTGGTTTGGTGGGAGCTTATTTTTATGTTTTTGAAGCCCCTGGCTGACCTACCACCCATACCAGGTGGCTCTGGAGGCTGCCTGGCTGTGGACACCCACCCAGCCCCGAAAGGGACATCGGGTGACATCCCTGCAGCACCTTTTTGTTGGCTTTTTTGGTAGGACTTTGCAAGCAACGTGCAAGCCAGAAGGAGAAATATGGGGGACAGCTGCCCTGCGCATGAATCACTGCATCAGTCAGCATGATCAGCAGCTCAGAGCATCCCAAAAACTCTAGGTTTGGCATGCTGGTATTCTACAGAAGCCTTTTTTCCCCTCTTTTTTCCCAGTGCCAGGCTGCTACGAGAAGACACAGCACTCACCGGGGCAGTCGCAGAGAGCGGTGGCAGAGAAGTAGTGGGAGAGGGCCTTGAAATGCTCCGACTTGACCTGGACCATGGTGGTCCAAGAGAAGGGCACGTAATCCTTCACGTGGGCCTGGGTCATGGTCTGGTGCACCAGCGAGTAGGCGTCTTCCACCTGCGGGAGTCAAAACCCAAAAGTTGAAGACCCAAGGGTTGGAATCCAGCTCGCAAGTTGGGTGGCAGTGACAGCAGGTTGTCACCCTTGGGCTTTTTAAAGGGTTTTATGGGGTGCCCTTACCCTGGCTGCCTCTTGGGCGAGCTGCAACCACGTCAGGAAGTCTTTCTGGGCACGCAGCAAGGTCACCTTCTCGAAGACGCACTCCTGGACTTGGGCGAGCATCAGCTGCACCAGCATGGTGAGGGAAGCCGCGCTCATGTCCAGGCTGGGAGCGTTGGAGAAGTTTTCCTTCAAGTAGTTAAAGGCACCTGCACAAGGGGAGAAGCTGCTGGGAGCTCTCGGGCTTGCAAGCCAGGAGGGTTTGGAGCATGAAGGTTTCTCTACGAGCAACAGCACGGGTTGCTCAGAGAGGTTGTGGAGTCTCGAATCCCTGGAGATCTTCCAAAAGCCACCAGGACATGTTGGTGGGCACCCTGCTGGAGGTGGCCTTGATCCAGATGGACCCAGAGGTCCCTTCCCACCTCAACCAGGAGAAAAGCCACGAAGATGCTCCCTGAGCTCAAACCTCTCACTACAGCTGGCAATGCTATCCCGGGGAAAAAAAAACTCCAAGGGGTGCTACCTTGCCATCTAACCCCCTCCAAAGCCCCAAACGCAGTCCCTTGGAGACTCCCCCACCCCTCTTTGCCCAACAGCTCCACTTCTTGACGTTATTCCTGCCCCAGGGAAACGTCAGCTCCACCAAGGGGATAAGGAGAGGGGAATCCACGTACCGGCTGCCTTCTGGAAGGCATCAATAGCCTGGTTGAGCCCCGGCAGGGTGGCACGGTCCTGCCGTGCCCCGATCTGGGTGTGCAGGGCTCCGATGTTGAAGAGGACGCTGCCCTTCTCGAAGGCCAGCGCCCGCTGGTGGGACGGGACCCCCGTCAGGGAGTCGTACCTGGGGAAGGGAAGAGTCAACACGGGGACGAGGGCATCACGGCCATCCCAACACCGCTCCCGCTCGAGGACGAGCTTTCCAGCCCTGCCTCCTTCAACACATCCACCCAAGGCAACGTCTTCGAGCCAAAAGCATGGAGAAAACCCAGCTCTTCACGTTGCTGAAGGAATTTCCCCAAAACGAAAACCCCGGCACGGTGGGGAGGGAGCCTGGTCGCGTTTCCCTCCCTGCTCACCCTCCCCGTTTTTTGGGGCTGGATGGGAAATGCACCAACCAGTGGAAGAAGACCCCCAGGCTTTTGCTGGGGGGGAAGAAGCGGCTGTCGAGGAAGTAGAGCTGGTTGTAATACTCCATGAGGAGCTCGAGCCCGGCCTCGTTCCGGCTGGGGGTGCGCATCGCCTGCGGGGACGGGAGAGGAGGAAGAGACACGTCAGGAGGGGAGAGAGGAGAAGAGGAGGGAAAGATGAGATTTAGGGAGCTGGACATGCTGGGAAACCCTACGAGCTACAGCCCAGGTGGGAAAAACCTGACCCAAAGGGGTGCAGGATTGTAGGGGATGGGGGAACAGCCTGGAGCTGAGCCTGTCCGGACCCCCCTAATGCAAGCAGGCAAGGAGTGGGATTGTATGGGATTGTGGGGTTGTAATGCTGAAAAAGAAGCCCTTTTTCTGTAGCTTCCCTGCTTTTTGGCAGGTTGAAAGGGGACAGCCTGACTGCTGGCATGGGAAAGGCTTTGGGGACACCGGGTTGGGGCACCCAGACCGGAGCCAGCAGCCCGGGAGCAGGGCACGATCCAGCCGTGCTCACCTAAACCAAGCTGGGATTTGCCTTTTTTTTTTTTTTTTAGGATAGAAATTCATGCAAAGTCTGATGGAATTAACACGAGGGAAGAAAGACGATTTCTGTTCAGAACAGGAAAGCCTTTGGGCTTTTGACTCGACACGGGGAGGAGTGCCAGAGCTCTCCTCGTTTCGGTCACGAGCCTTTTTCCCAGCTCGTGCCTTTCCAGGGCACCCCTCCCGCGGCCCAGCGAGCAGGATTGGGACCTTCACAAAGCCTGGGAAAGCTTTTCCTTTCCGCTCTTAAGATCAAAGCTGCACAGCAAGGCAAAACCGAGGTTACTTCGGAGAGCTGCTTTGTAGGAGAGGATAAAGTTCACCTTTACCGGATTGCTCTACATTTCCTCTTCTCCAAGCGCTACGCTGCGTGTTAGCTGGAGAGAGAGCAGTCATTTAGCCTCGCCGGGGGTGAACTATTCATCAAACATTAATAATGGATGGCATTTGTATTTTTATTGCCGGTCGTTCTAGGTTATCAGGTCATTAAAGGACTCACTCACCGGGACCGTGAACAATTACTGAAACATCTGTACTATTTTGCAATCTATGAACCGAAGCCGGGGTGCTCAGTGCATGCTGCAGGCTTCCAGCACCCCCGAGACGCGAGGACAAGCGTGCAGTTTGGAGGGAGCACGAGGGGACCCGGAGCAAAGCACAGCACCTCCAACGAGCATTTCTCAGCAAGCCAAAGCAAGACTCAGCACGCCCAGGGCCACCGACCTGCCGCAGCTCCATGAACTCTTTGATTTCCTTTTCAAACAAGGTCCCCTCCTCTCCGTAGTGCTCGCTGATGAAATCCTGGATGGGGAAAGAAAATCCTGAATCAATCTTGAAAACGGATATTCGAGATTTAAAGGGTGACTTCTGGTAATTCTGTGTAAGTGACTTGCCAGCTCTCCCTGCAAGAAAACCTGCAGCACAGAAAAGGATCTCCTCTCCACCCAGCTCCTGCTCTCTACCCCAGGCAAAACACGTTGATTTGTCCATTGCTCCAGACCCTGTAACCCTTTTTCCACTCTTTTCAGTCCACCTCATCCCCCTACGGATGGAACCGTTCCAAAAAGGGAAATGTTTGCAGCTGCTGCAGCATCCCCTCTACAGCTCCCCATCATGCCCATGTGCAGAAACCTCTCCGAAGGGCGAATCTGCTTCCCTCCATCAGCCTTCACCGCCTTGCATGCACCAAAGTGATGCTCACCTCCAGTGGCAGCAGCAAATCCAGCTCCTTCGTCTCCTTCAGGCCCAAGGGAATCATCGGGACGCTGATGGACTCACTGGAAGAAGACAACAACCTCTTTGGTGGCTGGTTTTTTGAAGGGCAAAACTGGAAGAGAACCCAATTCTGCACGGCAGCAGGACGCGCTTCGCGCTGAAAAAGCATGCCAATAACCCCAAATCTACCATATTTATGTTTTATTTTCTACAAGAGCAATCAAATTGGCTGCCGTGACGCAGCTGCTTTCATTAACAGCCCTTGGGAAACGGGTGTGATGCGAGCACAGGTCACGGATTCATGAGCTCCAACGTGCTAATCTGGGCTCTGTCGCTGATAAGGACTGGCTCGGGGAGCGCAGCTCCGCCTGATACTGAAATTTGCTATTAAAAGCAGCCACCTAATAATAGCTCTTATCGGGCAGACAGGTCGATACTGTAAAACACTGAAGATTAGGATGACATTGGTAACACCCAGCTGGGAGGGGTTTGTGTGCCACCACTAAAAACGGGGCATTTGTGCCAAAATGAGGAAGGAATGCTACACGGCGGCAGGATGACAACCAGGAAGGGCCACCTTTTGTGGGATTTAGCTGGTATTTTGAATTTTGATGCCAAGAAGTAAATAAATGGTCTTTAAGGACCTCAAATGTGCAGAAAATTACAGCATTATTGCTCTGCAAAGAGCCCCAAAGCTGGTCCCAACATCTGGCTGCTGTATAGGTGAGAATCTTTGATGGTATCCACAGCTCACACTGGGCTCTCTGAAGGCAAGACAGGAGGCAGGTCGGGCAGGATCAGGCCCTCACCAGCCCAGGGTTTGCACAACAGGCTCATCTCGTTATCTGCAGAAACTGCACGTTAGCAGAAATGTGCATTAGCACATCACAGGCCAAGGAGGGCAAAAACTGGGGAGCAGGGCAGAGGTTGCACCCACATTCTGCTCGATTCATGCTCCCCGAACAAACAGCTTCGAGAGCTATAATTAGTGCTGAAAAGCCATTATCACTCATTCTCTAACAAGATTTCCGCTCGAATCCAGTGCCCAGAGCAAACAAAGGAACTTTTTGTTTGGCCTGGGCAGGGTTTTTGGGGTTGCTGCTGGCATTTTGTTTATAAGCCACAGCAAACAAGCACGTGGAGGGCTGCAAACGCTGAGCATCCCTGGAGTCCAAGCCCAACAACCCCACACGGCCAGCACGTTGCTGGGGAATAGGGAAACCATCCAGGGTCACGTTCAGAGACTGCAGCAAGCACCCAAGGGTGCTGGAAATGCAGGATCCTTGATCTTTCTCAGGGTCAGAGTGGTTGAGGTTGGAGGCACCGCTGATCTCCCCCCACTTGACCTACTGGAAGTGCATTTCCCCCTGCATCCCAGGGTATTTTCTCTACAGTAAAGCCAGCCCTTGCTCTCTGCGACCCTAAAGCATCAATCACACCTCCAGACTGCCCTCGTCCTGCTTTGCAGCAAACAGGATGGAGCCACTGATGTTCTTTCCACCTCTTTCTGCCCCCAGCAGCAGAGCAACGCTCCCCAGGGAGGACCAGGCACTGGGCAAAGCACACGGATATACCAGGAGGAATATCCATGGCTCCACGTTGCTGCAGCATCCCTGGGCTTTGCTGCCTGGGGGATTTCTGCTTTTTTAACCCCACAAATTGCTGCTGGGATTACCCAAGTCAGGCACAAGGTGGCTGGGTGAGCATTTCAAGGCGACAGCAAGGTCTAATTGCAGAAAGAGGGGGAAGAAATTCCTACCCTTGATAGGAAAAGAAACCATCCCAGGAGCAGCAAAAGTGTTAATTGCTATTAAATCCCTTGCTGGAAGACATCGTGTTCTGGAGGATGCTTAGGTCAGGCGGACGAGGTAAGGGATGATGTTTGTTTTTTTTTCTGATCTATTTTTCCTGCTTTTGGGACATCTGCATCCAAAGGACACACCGTAAGTATCCAAGCACCTCCTTTAAGGATCTTTTGGGAAAAGCTCTTGAGTTTGGTGGATGAAACGTGGATGTTCCTATGTTGAAAAACTGTTTCTGGCCAATCTGCCCCATGCCCCAGCCCTCTCCTGTCTCCTGTTCCCCAGCCACCAGGGCATGAAGCACCTACCTTTCGTTCTGGTAGACATCCATGCAGCTGTTGAGCTCCTCCAGCTCCTCCTTCAGCAGCTGCAGGTTGGAGTTGACGTAGCTCAGCTCCAAGGCAACCGTCTCCTTCACCTTGTGGTTACTGGTGGCTCTGCGGGACAACACAGCATGGATCAAACCTCCCCATAAAAAGCCTGGCTGCGTCGATAAACAGGGATAAAGTGACCCAAAGGGACGATGCCGTCGCCTCTTCCCTGCCACGTGCATCCACCCAAATCACCCCAGAGGGCTGAGCCTTCACGACCAGCTATTTCCATCCATCTCTTCATGACACAGAGAAAAATTTGGGTTATTTGGGTGTTTTTTTTTCTTGGGGGTGCCCGTTTTCATTCCACCCAGTCCCTCCATGAGCCCTGTCCATGCTCCCACCTCCAGCACAGCTTCAGATTTAGTTACGAGCGCTCAACGTTGGCCTCCCACACCAAATAAAATCTACGTTTTATGGTTAGACCGGGGGAAAAACTTCATTTTTGGGTGCAAATAACCGTTCTGCAAGAGCCAGGCTTGCTGTGCTTGCCCATTAGAGGCGTGGGACCTTCCCTCCCTCCCTCCTTGTGCACGGCAGGAGATGTAAACACCGAGGATTGATTTCAGCTGCAGCAAGCTGCCTGCTCCCAGCAAGCCAAACTCCCAGGCCGATTATACCCTCCTTATCAGCTCCCAAGGAAAGCAGGGAGAGATAACCCAGCGGCCACGCAGCCAGCAACGTGCAGTCGTTGGCCAAAAGGGGCTCTGGCTGCTGGCCCTAAATCACGCCAAGCCCCCGAGGGATGCAGTAAAAACACCAAGGCCAGGGCAATTTTTGTTTTGTTTTGTTTTTTTTCCCCAGCTTTTCCAGAGCACGTTGCTTTTGATTTATTTTTTATTGACAGCCTCCTACAGGGGCCTCGCCCTGACCTGGCCATATGGAGCTCTGCTGTTTTTCTTTAGGATGACGGCACTTTAGGGTCTCCTCCCTTGTACCTCCCTCGCTGGGATTCCCCAAGACCGATGGATTTTTTTATTGTTTTAAACAAACAAAGCAGAGCAGGTCCAAAGATCTCCGCAGCCACTTCCGTTTAAACATCCTTTGGCATTTCTGCAATTCTCCATACAGCATCAGCACTGCACTCCCCCCTCTTCCCCTATACATCAGCTCTGTGCCATCATTTCAGTCCTCTGCACATCCCACCTCCTCCAGGATCAAGGTGCAGTGCTGCTTTCACAACAATTTTCCTCCAAATAGTTGAATACCTTCCTATTCTTGCCCTCAGTTGGCACCAGATTTATTTTTCCCCCTTCAGTTACAGCAGCTGATTTTTGCTGACTCGCAGCCTGGTGACGCTTGCAGACACACAATGGATTTCTGAATGGTGTTTCCATTCTTGCTCTGCAGAAAAAAAAGGACTTCCCATCCTGCAAAGCCTGATTTTACAACACATGTGAGCTTTTCCATGGACAGCTTTGCTTAGTTCAGGTTCAGAGCAGGCAGCATAAAGCCTGGTGTTGCTTTGGGGCGCTTCTGTTTGCACTCCGCAGGCGCTGTTTGGAGCCACGCAGAGCACAGCACCTCTCCGAGAGGCAATTTTGGGAACGAGCAATTGTTTGCCAGGAGCAAACCCATGCTGAGGGAGGCTTTGGTGCTGCCTGGAGCAGGCGCTGATCTCCCTCTGAGCACGCAGAGCCTCCAATCTTGCTCAACCTCAGTGCAGTCATCACCTGTTTGCTCAGCTAACACTCGACAAAGGTTTTTTGAGTTATTGGGAAGAAATGGGCTTACTGGCGACACCTTTATCTTCCCGATTGCTTTGCCGTGCCCCACTATTTGGACAAGAAAAGGGAAGGGTTTCCCCTGCCCACGCATTTACCCAGCAAACAAACCCCTCGTGCTGCTGAGCAAACACCACGTGCGTTTTTCCAGCGCGCCCTTCGTGACAGCTCTCATGAAAAGGGACCAAGAGGCTGAGCAGAACAGCTGAGGAAATTACTTTCTTTAAAGCACTGAGGGTGGTTTTTTTTATTTTTTAAAGTTGGAAGTGCAGAGGCAAAGCTGCAAACACTGCGCTGGGCTGGGCATGTCACTGACCTGGTAGATATAAAGGAAATTTCTCAGTGCAATTCAGCAGCTTTTGAGTAATAACCTTTTAAAACTTCTAATCCTCCTGTTCCAGCCTTTAATTTCAGGCACAGACTTGATCTTTTCTCCCCAGTTCTCCCAATATCCTCAAATTTTGAAAAGCCAGAGCACCCCCAAACCCACCCATTGCTCAGCTGCAAAATAGACTGGAGGGAGGGAAGGAGGAAACCTCATTACCACCAAGGGACACTCAAATTGCTGATCCAGCCAAAAAAAAAGGGCCCCATCAATGCATTCTGCCTCTGCCCTGGCAGAGAACGATCCCTCCCCTCCCTGGGCAAGTAATTAAGATGGGTTTTGCATCACATTTTTGCTCGCTCCCCGGCGAGGGAGGAAGCAGAGCAGCTCTGATGCACGCTCTTGACACCAAAACCACGTTCCTGCTGAGGCAGCACATTTCCAGGGCTTTTTTATTATTATTATAACAAAGGGGAGTTGCATGGAGTGGCACACACGAGGATGTCAAGGCCTTTTTAATTAGATGAATTATGGTCCCTAACAGGCAGCCTGGCTAAAGCTGAGGGATAACAGGGCTTGAACCTCACCATCCTCCAGGGTGTCCCTGCTGTCCTAATCTGCCTAAAAAACCCCATTACTTGCACCAAGAACTTTTCTTTCAGGTACAACAGGCACAGACTGACATTAAATTACTAAAAAAAAAAAGTTTTATTTTATTGCTGGGGGTGGGGAGAGAAATCAACACCAAACTTGCAAGATAAGCAGGAAAAAAAAAAAAAGGGGATATTTTCTTGCATTAAGAAGTCTGCCCACCTTGCACTACAGGAATTTGATACATACACACACAAAAGCTATAAAAAAAGGTCACGGGCAGGTTAAAGAAATACATATAATTTTATAGATCTCTTGTCTCAGTTATATATACAAAATAAAAACTGGGGTAGAGTATCCTGGTTTCATCGTGACCGCTCTCTGGGGATGGCTCTACTGGTGCTGGACCAGTTGCAACCCAAAAGCCCTGCACAGGGACTGGTTTTTGCACCGTGCCATAAATGCATCCTCCCAGCAGGAGGGAGAGCTGCTGGGCTGTATCAATATGCAGTGACATGCCTGGGTTTTCAGACAGATTCTGCTCAGGAGAAATTACTGAAACACTTTTGTGTTATTTTTTTTTTTTAAATGAAGCTGGATTTGACCCACTTTCTGGGGGTATCATGCAGGATGCCTGCACTCAGAGCTCAATCCCAGTCCAACATCTGTCCCCTTTCTTGCTCCCACTCACACCCTGCCTTGTAACTGGCTTCCAGGGCTTTAAATCCCCACTTTTAATTAAGCATCACGGAGCAGAGGGCAGGAGTTTCCAGGGCAAGCGCTGCAAAACCTGAGCAAACCCCAAGCAGGGTACGGCCACAGAAAGCCTCCCCAGGGCAGAAAGCAGCCGTTCAGGGACTGATCCACGCTTGCAGACAGGTTTAAAGAAAAAAAACCTTGTCCAAAAAGCCTTGCACTTGCCTCACAGGGGGGGAAAACAAGCAGCTGATAATCCAAAAACATCCCTCGGAGCAAGCAGCCTGCAGGTGCTTCCTGGACATGCCACGGGTCACGGCAGTGAGACAGACACGGATAAAATAGCCAAAAGCTTTCCCCTGCATGGGGAAGGATATATCCCAGGGCCGGAGGGATGCTCTGGGGACTCACCTGAAGAGGTTTTCTGCCCCGGCACGCATCCTCATCTCCTTGTTGATCTGCTGGTTGATCCGAGCCCGGCGGTGCTGCAGTTTGCTGCGCTGGGTCTGGGCGAAGGGGTCGCAGCCCTGTTGGGAAAAAGGGACAGGTTCTCACCACGGCATCGTGGCAGCTGTTTCCATCCCACCTCCATCTCCTGACGTCCCCCAGATCCCCCTCACCAGAGCCCTGCCGCACGCAGAGGCTTTGGGGTGGGGGCAGATCTTCAACAGAAAAAAAATAAATCAGATTTAATCTGATCATCATTGCTACACCTGGGGCCAGGCAGCAGAGCCACACGAAAAATATTTTATTATCTAATAAAACCTGTTGCTTACAGCATATTTTTTTCTCCCCTGAAGTTATTCAAAGGGTTCAAGTGCAGCAGGGAAGGGATAAAGGAACGAAGCAGCTCCTCGCCAGGGTCTGGCCGTGTGGACACGACCCAGGAGTGAAACCAGATGTCACGGGGGGGGGTAGATGAGCCAAAATACCCCTGGAGCTCACAAACAGACGTGACGCCGTGTCTGCCAGAGCTCCCATCTCCCGCTGGCTGCAGGGGATGGAGTGGAAGCGAGTCAAAAGTTCACAGGCCGGAGACACGAGCTGCAGAAAGCAGGGAATTAATCCCACCCCCGCCTCCTTCCTCGGGCTTTCCTCAGACATTTCATCTCCGCAGACGGCAGCATCCCTGTGCACTAAAAGAAATCACTCAGAGCCACTACTTCACCCCCTTAATTTAGGAAAACCTCCCTTTGCTGTCATCTTATGTGCTTTACCTGCACCGCCACTGCTGGTGGACCCCTTGTCCCTACATTAGGAGGGGATTTTGCCACCCTAGGGACTCAGGAGAGCCCCAACAGTACCTGCCCAAAGCTCTCCGATAATTTTTTCCACGTTGCCAAAATCTTGGGGAGCATCTCCAGGTCTCACCCCTTCCTCCAGGATGGGTTGCAGCAGTTTTTAATCCAGCAAGCCAGGATGATGCTTGCTGACACCTCCAAAAAAAAAACACTAACAAAAAACCCTGGGTAACACTAACCCATTTCCAAAGTATTTATTCAAATGATTTTTCTGGGATGCTTTACTTGAATTATTTCTCTGGGATGCCAAAAAGGCAAGAAAGAGGGGGAACAGTGCAAGGGCAGCTTTGATTGGTAAGCAGGGAACGAAAAATTTTGCATTTTTATGGATTTCAGCTTTCTGGGCACTCGTTTCTCATATCTGACATCCAGTAACAGGTGCCCAGTTTGAAAAGGGCCTGGGATTAACATCGCCTCTTCCATTTAGGTGAAAGATTTGAGCTCCTAATTGATACATCGGAGACCGAGCAATCGGAGCCGCTCCATCTGGTCCGTAAATCTGCAGGCTCGGTGCTTTAATCCACGAATTTGTGCAAGTTAAAGGGCTGGGACGAGAGCACGAAGCCACGATTATTCTGCAAAAGCAATTACGGGGGATGTTAAAGGGAAACAGCTGCACAAATCCCAGGTCCGAGACGCTCAGGAGTGAACCCAAGAGGTTGCCCTGAAAGTGCCACCTCTGGGTTCTCCCCAGGGGAAATTCTCTCACCCGTCCTACAAATAAAAAGTAAAAACTTCTTAAATCTAAGATGTTCTGGGGGAAAAGAGGAGCAAGGACTACGTGAATTACGCGATAGCCAGAGGAACTGTGGCTGAAAAAAAGATGGAAGAAGCACTAGGAGCACCCAAAAGCCTCGCAGGAGGGCCGAAAATGCCTTGGCTGGAGGCAAAATGAGAAGAAATTAGGAAAAAAACAAGAAGTGAGATGAAGCTGATGAACGAGAGCTTTCTCAGGCATGCAGACACAGCAGCAAGCCCTGATAATCACCGATCATTTTGGGCTTTCCACCCAGGAACAAAGCAGCTCTCCAGGAACTCTCGCAAGTCCTGATGTGGCCGGGGAGCGAACACGCTCCGACGGCAACCGGGACATTTTGGGATTTGCCCAGACTTCTCCCTGAGCTGTTTGTACAGCCAGCCACAAGGGTTTTTTTCCACCTGAACAACATCTCCTCGATCGGATTTAGCGATTTGGTTACCAGTTCCCATCCAGGCTCCTCTCCAACTGCAGAAAGGCACAGGAGAGGCAGGCACCGGAGCTCCTAAATAAGTCAGGATGGATTTAAGAATGCCTTATGTAAGAGGAAATACAAAGAAGAAACCCAAAACCCCACTGTTAAGTCATAAAAAGGATTTTCCTCGCTTTGCACAAGCTCTTGAGATCAACCCTTTAAAGGTCAGAGGAAAGATTGGGTGTTTCAGTCATCCTCTTGGGTGCGCCCAGGGCCATCGATGCCAGAGCGAAGTTGGGTGCCTGAGAAGGGGCCGGGCTCAACGTGGGATTTCTCAGCCTTTCTTTGTCAAAGCTTTAAATTTGGGAAAGAAAAAAAAAAAAAAACAGGGGGAAATTTATTTCCAACGAGGGGAAATAAATAAACCACAGAGAGCAGCAGAGTGCAGGGCTCGTTGCGAAAGCCCTGACGGCGAGCGAGGTGCGTGCCGCTGAATTACCCACGCCGGGTCCCGCTCCAAAGATCACCGCCCAGGACAACGCGGGATTACAGGCAGAATTACAGCAATAAAAATAAGCAAGGGCATTTTATGCCTCGAATTCACCTGCCAAATAACTTCACATTCAGCTTTCAGCATGCAAAGATGGCAGGGAGCACTCAACCCACCGTGGAGGCAGAGATAAAACTCCCCCCAGTGAGATGTCAAAAGTTTTTGGGAACACTTAGGGGTAAAGGAGCCAGCAGCTCCTCCTTTCAGCTCAAGAGCACCCTTACGGGGTGTTAAATAGGGTAATTACGTGGTTAGTCCTGAGGGAAAGTTTGTTTGGAGGTGATCATGGGGTGCACTTTGCTCCTGGTGGCTCCAATAAACGCGGGGAGATGAAGCCTGGATGTGTCTCCTGGATGACGGGGCACACCTAGAGCTTTGTTTCGTGACCCGGGTGCAAAAACAGGGTTATTGCCTCCCAGCTTCGTCCTGGACAGTAACAGGCAACGCCAAGCACTTGTGGAAAGAGGTGGAGGCCAGCAGGTCCAAAGAACAAAGGCGTGTGCTAAGGGACTAATTTCTCTTTCATTTCGGGTAGAAGAACGGGAGCTCCGTAGCTGGAAGTGACTGGAGAAGAGCAAAAAGAGCACATGAAGGGATCAAAGGACGCTGTCAGAAAGGAAAACACAGCCCTAGGAGGTGCTGGTAATGCTACGAGCAAGAAAAAAGGACAGGCAGATCCTGCTGAATCCCCGTCCAGAGGAGCTCAGAGCAGGGTGACACAAGCCAGGCGTGGATCTGTCAAAAAGAGAAGTGGGAACGGGGTCTGTGGCCGTGAGTTTAGGTTGAGCCCCAACAGGAACCGCAGCAACAGCTCCCAGGAGAGCGTTGCTGGATCACAAGGGGCTCTCCACGGACCAGAAAACAGCAGGAGAAAGCTAAAAATGTTTTAAAACGACCTTAAAAATGAGCAGCACGTCCCTGCTGCAGTCCCAGCGCTCAGAGGCAGGTAACGGGGGCTCAGATCCATCCCTTGACTGCAGGGCGATGCTTTTGGCCGGCATCTAACTCAGGATCCTGGACCAACAGCAGGATTAGATCCTTCCACTGCTCAAACCAAGGCAGGAGATGTCAAATACCAGGAAAACAGAAAGCCCAGCCCAGCTGCAGTTAGCAAAGCGACCCGTGATGCACAACCTGCTCCTCTACATGCCCCGAAATCTCGGCTGCCTGCAGCGTTTTCATTATCCCAGACTGCTGCACGCGTTCCTTAAAGCCTCACGCTTCTTTATTTTAGAAATCATCCCTCCCAGGGAGCAGTTTAGGGCATTTTTCAGGCAGGAGGACAAAAAGGCACCAGGAAGGTTACTGCTCAGCCCTTCCCCAGGGGAGCAGCGGGACACGGTTTTTTGACTCGTGGCGGATGATCCGTGGTGATTTCCCCGGGATGATCCGCGGGGATTTCAATCCCTTGACCTCTCCAGAGCTGTTCGGCTCCCTCCCTGCACCAAATTCTCCTTGGGGATAAAGCTCAGGGTTGTAAGTGCCAGGAACCTGGCTCTCCGTGACCCACCTTGATCTCATCGCCTTCTACTCAAAAAGCCACCCCAGGCTCTACTCCTGCACGCACCAAGAGCTGTAGGGTCAGAATTACGAGATCAGGGTCCGAATACAAGAAACAAAAAGCATTTTAGGGCCAGAACCAAGCAAGGCTCCAAAATCTCACCCTGACAGGGTGACCCCATGTGAGTTATTGAGCCCTCAGCCTCAGAATTTTCTCCAGCATTTACTGACAGCAGCTCCAGCAGAGAAATAGGACGGGTACCAACCTCCATCCACTCTCAGGAGCAATATTCCCCCCTAACACAGGGGCTTGTCCCTAAAAAGGGACATTTCTGAGGAGCCCAGCAGCCACAAAGCTCGCTGGGGGAATAGGGCAAGTTCTATTTCCCTTCCAAAATAACTCTGAGCCACGCTGGTGTAAAAGCCCTGCTATTTTTCTGCACTCAGAGCTGTCAGCCAGCATTATTTTTCCCCTTTGCAACCCGCGAGTTACGGATTAGGGCAGCCCAGGACAAGTGGCCAAGTGACACCGGCCTGGGGGACAGAGACAACAAACCCCACAGAACCGCTGCACGCCCTAAAAAGGACTTTAAAATGCTCATTTTTTAGAAAAAAACATCAATAATTTTATTTTCCTGCCAGCTAAAACTCATTTCAGAAAAAGTGGGCTCCTACAGGTGGGTCACTCCCCAGGTTTTTCCCCCTTTTTCTCCCTTCTGGTCTATTTATACCCAAAAAGCCCTTATCAGGGAATTAATCTCACCCAGCACTCGGGCCAAAAGCTGGCTTTTCTGTGGGAGACTAAAACCCCTAAAACCTTTATTGAGAATATGGTTACATCACGCGGCCTTTTAAAAAGAAAAACGAGCCGAGGATTAAAGGTTTTAAACTTAAAGTGCCCCGACCGTGGGCTAAGGGACTCAGTAAAGGGGGAAAAAAACAGGGGAAATGGAGCACCGGGTTTTTTAAAGGGTTTAATAACCACAAACCCAAACCAAAGCTTGAATTTTTGGGAAGGTGCAGCCGTGGAGAGGCTGCCTGTGTGTCCCGGGAGCCGGGGCAGGGAGCCAGGAGGAAACAGATGTGTGAAACCACCGGCCCCACAACGCCAACCCCGGTAAAAAGACGGGCACCGCCGCGGCGCCTCTGATCCCCTAAAAGCCAGGAGAAACACGTGGGGCCACGTCCACGGCCTCCCACGCGGCCAGAACAGAAAAAAAACAGCTGGAAAAAGGACGTGGTGAGGGTTTTTTTAACTAAAAATTGAGAGAAGTAATAGGAAACCCCAATAGGTCGGTGGTTTTAGGAAGAAGTGGTGTATAACGCGTGTTTTTCCCACTTCGGTAAAGCTTCGTGATGCTTTCCTGCCTCATCCTCTCCCGTTCCATCATCCGACAGATGGAAAAATTAAACGGAGGGCTCGGAGAAAGGAAATTTGGGTAAAAAAACGGGAAAAATGAGCCCTGCAAGCGGCACCTGCCAGCGGGGAAAGCGCAGCCCGGTTTAGGGTTGCAGCCTGGGGTCAGCTCGGTCCCTGCTGATGAAAAGCCACCTCTTAGCTTTTTTTTCCCCTTTTTTAACCATTTTTTTAAAAAAAAAGGATGCAGAAAGGCAGCGGCTCCCCACCGAAGAACAACTTTAGGAAATCACCTCCTGGGATGGAGGCTCCAGTTTTGGGGCAAAATCACTGTGGGTTCATAAAGCCAGCTCCCAGGGGATGGACCTAATGGGAAAGCCGTGTAAAAACTCCGAAAAAAGAGTTTTTGGGGGAGTTTTTATCACTGCTGTGCCCCCACCTAAAAGCCACGGGGGTGCAAGCCCACCTGGGCACCCATGGGGTGATGGGGTCGGGGGCACCCATGGGTGGTCCCTGCTGGGTGCACCCCCTGTAACCCATTAAATATGGGGTGCTAATGGGGTCGTTTTTTGGGGGGGCAGAGATTTTTGGGGGGTGCACCCAGCTGATGGGTGATTTTGGGGGGGGCACAAAGTTGGTGGACCCGCTCCCACAAGTGGGTAAAATGGGAGGGGGAAATGGGGTTAAAAACCTCAAAGCAATTCAAGGGGTGACGAATAGTGGGGGGACCCCAAAAAAACACAAGACCCCCCCAAAAAAAAAGAGGTTGGGGGGGGTCCATACGGACACCCCCACACACACCACACACCCCCACAGCAGAGATCCCAGCAAGACCCCAACCCCAAACCCCATGGGGCACCGTTATGAGGTGGGGACCCCCCAAAAATCCCCTCCCCTCCCCAAAATCCTTCCCCCAAAATCCCCCCCCGTAACCTCACCTTCCTGGCGCTGCCGCAGCTGGGGGCTCGCAGGAGGACGAAGCCCCCGGAGCCCTCCCCAGCCCCAGCAGGGCTCCTCTCGTCGTCCTCAGGGGGCACCATTTTGGGGGGGCTCAGCCCCTGCCCCCCTCCTCCGAGGTCCCTTTGGGGTCCCCCCCCCCCTCAGCCCCGGCAGCGAGCGCGGAGCCGGGCCCCGGGAGCGGCGCGGGGCATAAGCAAGGCGGAGGGGCGGGGCGGAGAGGGCCGTTAGCCAATGGGAAAGGGGATCCGAGAAGACGGGCGTGGGGTTGGACCAATGGGAGCGCGGCGGGGTGGGAGAGGGGGGAGAACGGAGAGGGGAGGGGGGGTTGTCGCCCGTGGCAACGGTGGGGATTAGAACGCGGTGATGTCATCGGGAGGGGGCGTGGCCTGGCGGGGAAGCCACGCCCCCTCCTCCTCCACTTCTGGGAGCCCCCCCCCTCCGAAAACATCTGGATTATGGGGGGGCACAAAAATATACAAATAATGAGAAAATAAACTAAAATAATTAAAAAATAAATATATAATTATACGAATAAAAATATATTTTATTATATTTTATATGTTATTGTTTTATATTATACATTATATACTATATATTATATTTTTATATTATATTTTATATATATTATATTATATTTATTTGTACTGTTATATTATTATTATTATTTTATCTATTAATATTTTATCTATTACTTTTATCTAATAATTTTATCTATTAATTTTATCTATTATTTTTATCTATTAATATTTTAATTATATTCACACATTAAAAAGTGTTTTTGAAAAAATAGGTACAAAATCTTTGAGAAATACCCCTAAAAATACCCTGAGAAATAACCCTAAAAGCCAAGTTCTGGCTTTTTTTCAGGCAAATTCTGCCCTGCTCTCAACCCCCTGAGCCATCCCGTTGAGCCCCGGTGGGGTTTGGCTTGTAGGGTTTCTCCCCAAACAGAAGCCGGGTGGAATTTTAGGGGGGGAATTTCCATCCTGAAAAAGAATAAAATAAATAAATCAAATAAAATATAAAATAAAAAAATAAAATATATAAAATAAATAAATAAATAAAATAATAAAAGCACCCAGGGGTGGACAAATGCTGGTTCCGTGGGACCCCAAGTTGTGCGGTGCCCGCATGGGGATGCTGAGCTGGTTGGGTCATCCCAAAATGGGGCTGGGGTCTCCACCATGACAGGGCTTTGTTCCTAAAATGGGGCTGATAAAACTGCTCCTGGGCACTGTAAATCAATAGGGTATCAATAGGGTCCTGGACCATCGCCGGACCACGCAGGACCCCATTTGTGGTGTGGGTTTCCCATTTGCAGAGCATCATCTGGAGCCGTCCCGCTCCCACTTGCAAAGAGTTTTAGCACCCAGAAAGGGAAAAGCTGTGAAACCCACCTCGATTATTAAGGTTTTTAACCCAGGCTGGGTTTGGATGCACAAACCCAAGTGAATTTGGGTAGGAACAGTCATTTCCCAGCGCAAACCCCGTCCTTTCCCATGAGGGCCAACCCTCCCCAGCACCGGGGCTGAACAAACCCATATGGGACTGCCACAAACCCCCCCCCAAAAAACATATAATCTCTTGGCAGAAGAGCAAACAAGGCCCAGCTCCTGCTCCCTGCCCCGGGGCCGGCTCCCAACCCCTAAATTTTTTTATTTTTTTTTTTCCTCATCCAGCCAGAAAGGTGGCTTGGGCGCCCGGGTGGTGCAATGGGGGATCAAAGAGGTTCTCCCCGAGCCAGCCCTGCCTCGGGGGGTTTCCGCTCCGGCACCTTCCCAAGGGAACACGTGGCCCCACTAACTCACCCCAAACACAGGGCAATGCCTCGAAATTCCCTCAGAAGCCAAAATTTTTGGGGAAAAGGGGTGTTTCTTCCCATTATGCAGTTGAAGGGCATTGCAGAAGCTGTGGCCCCTTTGTAGTAGGCCCCAGTGCTGCAGCAGCTGTGGCCCCTTTGTAGCAGGCCCCGGTGCTGCTGTAGGGCCGCTGTTTGGGGTTAGGAGACCCTTCTGAGGCTCAGCTGGGAGAATTTTGGTGGGGATGAGGGCAGGTGGAAGTAATAGGCTCGTCTGCATGAATAGGGCTGGAGACGGGTAGGATGGGGCAGTGTTGTAGGGGCAGAGCTATGGGTGGTAGCGTTGTTTGGGATCTGGCCTCTGTGCCCCCCTGCCTGGGCTTAAAGACCCCACTGAAACCAGCCATGGGGATCTGATGGGGAAGAAGAAGGTGAGAAAGGCTGGATTTGGGGTTTTATTTTATCACTTGATTGTAGGGGTGGTGTCCCCTGGGAGGGTGGTGTTTGTACAACGTTATTTTTGAGGCAATGCACCTGAGCAATGCAAAGGGATTTTGTCCCCACTTAGCAAATCCACTTACCAAAGTTGTGGGGTTCTCCTGAAGCTCAGATTTGGGGCTAAAAACTTCATTTCCCAGGGCCCACCTTGGGCTGGGGGTCCTCCAATGAGCACCGAGGGGAGGTTTTAGGGAGGCTGTCTGGGGGAGGACATTTCCCCTAGGGTGGCAGTGAGGGTGAGATCTTCTCCAGCTTGGGGTAGCTCTGAGCATGTCACCCCATGCTGGGTGAGCGTGGTCCCACCACCAGCTGGTAAAACACCCAAATTTTCAACATATTTCTTCTTCCTTGCAAAGTTTATGGGATATCTTATGGTGCTTTGCAGCTTGCCCTTCAATCCTTGGAAATTCCCCTGATTTCCTCAGTGGGGAAGGACCTTTATGGGTGAAGTCCACCTTGGTGCTTCAATCTGAGCTTTGTTGCTTGCCTCCTCTCGGACTTTGAGTTTTTTTGGGGTGATTTGGGGAAGGATTTGTCTCTCCCAGCCCTGAGAAGGAGGGAGAAGGCTGCTGGATGATGGTGGCCTAGCTGCGTGCTTTGGGGGGGAGTCAAATTCATAGTTTTACTATTGCTTATTTGTTGTAATCCATTATTTTTTTCATTATGCTCATTTTGAGGGTGTAGAAAGGGCCTTGGGTAATGTACAACCCACCCCAGCACACAGCCCCCATCTACCCATATGGGTCTGTGAATTCTGACATTTGGGGATCCCTGTTATTTTAGGACAACCTTATTTTTACTTCTTTAACAGCATTTTAGGTGCTGAGCTCAACGCTTTGCCCTCCTCTTGGGTCCTTGCAGAAGCTGAGCTCGCTCCTGTGTGTTGCTCCAAATTTTAGGGTTGTCCTGTGGGGTTTCTTTCTCCATCTCGTTGCAGTGCCCATCCTGCGGACCACCACTGTGACCCCACGTCCCCTCCTGCAGAGCCGGCGGGTGACAAAGCCATGGGGTTCTCCAGGGCCCACGGGGCAAAGGACAGCAGCAACCGGTGGGCACCATGGGGGTAGGAAGGTTGGGGACCCCCTGGCTTTATGGTGTTGCAGGTGGCTCTGTTGGGCAGCATGCCCTTAAAATAATCAGCAGGGAAAACCCTACAAATCTCCTTTTGGGAGAGATTTTGGTGTTTTTTTTTTGTTTGTTTGTTTTTTGTTTTGTTTTTTTTTTGGTGCTTCTGGGTATAAAGGTTATGTAGTGTAGCTTATTTTTACCACCAAGGGGGGTTTAAGAGGTTTTGCCTGGTTGGCCTTGGTGGGACAAACTCACTGTTGTCCACAGGAAGCGGAAGAATGAGGCAGAGATGGGACAGGAGGTGCTGAAGGCACCCCAGGGAAAGGCAGTGAAGAAGGAATCAGAGGAAACTCCATGCGTGGTGCAGGTACCATCAGCCCTCTTACAATTTGGGCTCTGGAGATGATCCTTGTGCTTTCTTTGGTGTTTTGTGGGCATCAAACCCCATTGCACAAACTCTTCCCTTCCCTTCTCCTGGCACGCAGCCCCCTGTGCTGAAAGGGAAGAAAAAATCTGCAAAAAACAAAGAGAAACCACTGCAGGAGAACATCATCAGTAGGTAACTCCTCAACGGGGTGGAAGGGCTGGAGGTGGCTGCGGGGAGGAGATGGGAACTGTGGGGCTTTGCCCACCTCATTTTGGGGTTCTTGTTATTAAAAGGGATTTTTACTGATGGGAAAATCTTGCCTTTTCTCTTTTTTTTTTTTTTTTCATTTTTTGGTCGGGAAGCTCCCTAAAGCATGAGGCTGTGGAAGGTGAAGGCTCAAGCCAGTGGGATGGGATCCGAGCAAAGGAGGCAGCTGCATCTGGGTTGGTAGGTGGTGGTCTCAGTGCTGGGGGATTTAGGAGTCCTTGTGTGGTTTGTTCTCAAGGGAGCTTGGGGATGGTGTCCTACAGCTTGGTGTGAGCCCATAAAAGGGATCCTTTGGGCATCTGGAATTAAATTTAAGAGCAAACTGACTTAAGCTTGGGTGTCCTGCTAGTGGATGTGGGTGGGATTGGGGTTGAATCAAATGTATTTTTTGCTGGATCAAGAGCATGAGCTGGATTGGGTTGGAAGGGACTTGAATTATTTAACTCCAACCCCCTGCCATGAGCAGGGATGTCATCCACCAGATCACATTGGCCAAGGCCTCATCCAGCCTGGCCTTGAACAGCTCCAGGGATGGTGCATCCACAACTTCTCCATCCACAACCTCTCTGGGCAACAAGAGTCCTTCTCCATCCTTTTTGAGACCTCTTTAAGTGTTGAAGGGTCTCAAGGAAGTCTCCCTAGAACCATCTCTTCTCCAGGCTGAACATCCCCAGCTTTCAGTCTTTCCTTCCAGGAGAGGTGACTGTCCACCCCATCCTTCTTGTAAATGCTGGTGGAAATGTCAGCGGTCAGCTCTGATTGCATTGGGAGAGAACTGCAGCTGTGAAACCCCCAGAGGGCATCGTGGCTGGTGCCCTGGTAGTGCCACCATTCTTGGTGGCATTTGCGTGCAGGAAGAATGTGTCTCCTGCATGGCCCATCCTGGCTGCTGACAGCAGCTGAAGGATTGTGAACCCGAGAGCAGGAGTATTCCCAGGGAACGAAAGTGCACATTGCCACAGCCAACCTGTAATTAACTCAGGTTTTTATTCCACTTAATGAGTTAACCAGCTGCTTCTCATGAGCAGCTTTCAAGAAAAAAAAAATCCCTGTGTGGTTTTGGCCTCCCTTGAAAGCCTTGGAAAGAGAAACTCGGGGAGTCAGAATTTGTTAACGAGAGCCTCAGTGCTTGGGATGGGTTTCAGGGCACTGCATGCTTGGCTGTAGCCTTGCACGTTGGTTGGAAGCTTTTGGGGTCTCTGTTCAAGTCCCATCTGAGCTCATTTTCTTCCAGATCCTGTCCCAATTTTTCCCTAATTCTTGCTCTTTTTTTCCTTCTTCCTTCCCTACTGTTTCTTGTCATATTTCCCACTGATGGCTTTGCCCCCTGCTTCTTTCCCTCTTGCCATCTGCTCCAGTGGCCATTTTTTAATCTTCTGTGGAATAAACTGGCCTGGCTGCACATGAGCTGTGATTAGAAGCATCTTTTTGGAGCCCTCCTGTCCTTCTGGCATCCTGGCCCAATGTCCCCAATAACAGCAGCACATCTAATGAGCAGGTGGTTGAGGGGGGTGATGTATTTTGTACAGCAAAACCACAAAAACTCTTTTTAGTGTTGGTGAAATAAGATACGGGTTTCTGAACCCCATAAAACCTTGAAGCTTCCAGCTTGGCTGGGGTAGTCAGGCTAGTATAGGCCTGCTGTTTTGGGCTCCTGGTTTCTGGCAGAAGTGGCCGAAGAAGGGGAGGATGATGCTGTTGGGATGCAGGGACCATGGCCTGGCTGGGTGATTGCTTGGGGGTGATGCTGCTGTTGGGGTATCCATGCCAGCTCTGCTTTTTTTTTTTTTTTTTTTTTTTTTAAACTTCTGCATCAATGCCATGAACTGCTTTCAGGAGAAGACTGAATCCAGCCTTCACCAAGGGTCATCAGCAGGGCTGGAGGGCTCTTCCAGGTAAGTCCAGCCACTTTCTTGATGGCCTTTTCTGACTAAAGAACTGGAAAATTATCCTTTTTCTTGCTGTGGGCTTGTGCAGCCCCTCATTTATCACTGAGACCACCCCACTTTTGATGCCTTTATGTGGCTTGGCCATGTCTTAGTGTCTTTGGTAACCCTGAAAACTTGTCAGAAAACATCACAAGAGGGATTTGAGCCTTCATCCTGGCCTTTGGGTGGGTGAGGAAGGCTCCTGGCCTGATCCAACCTCCCCAAGCACAGAAGGATGCTCGAGTCAGCAAGGTGCGATGGCTTGGCCGCACATACCTACATAAATGCAGAGGTAGGCGGTGGGGAAGTGCTAGGGGGGACAACCAGCCTCGCAAAGCTTGGGAAAAGGGTGTTTCTCTCCCTCGCCCTGTGCTAGATCTGGGCAGAGATAGAAGCCTGAATTCATTATGCTGGCCTTTAGCAGGATAATCCTCTCCACCTCGTGGAGGCAGGGGCTTTCATGTCCAGCGAGAAGCCTCTAATAAGACCTTTTGGGGAGGGAGCCGGTCCGAAAAGGCTGCAGGACTTTGCCTTCTGAGTCACAAATCTACTGGCTCCTAATGAGATTGGAGGATGTTTTGCCAAGCTATTTGCACTAATGAGTTTAGTGGAAATTGTGCAATGCTTGCTCCAAAAAAGCATCCGGTCTCAGCCGTCTCCCTGGTGTTATTTCCTCAAAGCTGCTTTGGGGCTTGGGCTGTGGGAAAATGGGCAATCCCTAGGGATTTATTTCACCGCAAAGCAATACTCCAACTTGGCTTGAGACTGATGCTTGCCCATGGAGGAGCCTGGTGGGACATACAGGGATCGTTTAAAAGTTTAATAGGGTTTGAGAGCCATGGAGAGCCTGCATTGCTCTCAAGTCCTACAGCCCAGTAATTAAGCATCATCCTTCTTGAAAGGCATAGGATGAATTCTCCCTTTTCCTCTCTGAAAACTTGTCTGTGTTTTTGTTGTTTTTTTTTTTTTTGGCTAAAAGCAGAAACTGGGCCCCTGTTCTCTAGTCATTTGTGCTCACCTGGACATGTGGGAGAGCCATCACCACCCTCCTTTGAGGGAGAAACCTTGCTTCCAAGTTTCATCCCTGATGGCATTGGAACAGTGGTGGTTCTTGAAAACTGGCCCTAGCTTGGCTCTGAGCTGATCACAAGCTCAGGTTGTGATGCTTGACCGACTGGTGGGTGCTTTGTATGGTTGGGAAGTGGCTGTGACCCAGCAGAGACAGCCTCAAGTTTCCCTGTGGACAAGGGAACACCATCACCTTGACCCTGCAGAGGTGAATCCACCACCGGGTATGGTTTAGGTTGCTCTTGCTACTGTCTAGTTCATCTTTTGCTTTCTTTTTCTGTAATGCAAGCAACTGGAAGATGAGGTTCCCAACTCCCTGCCCAGCTTGGAGAAATGTTGGGTGAAAGTGATTTTATAGGGGCAAGTTGGTGCTTTGTGGCATTGGCACATGCCACAGGGCTCCCCAGAATTCACCCAACCTCTTTGACTGGGGAAACATTCATGGTTTCCCCACCCATGTTGCTGCCAGTGGTGGCTACAGATCTGGATGTTTCTGGTCCTGTCACTTTTTGTGATAACGGGGCTTCATCCTTCCCCAACATACTGAATCTCAGGTCCCCTACTTCTGAGGGGATTGAGGGTGCCTGTCCCCAAATCCACACAGTCCTGGGAGACATGTCTCATCCAAAGACTGCCTCTCCTTCCATGTCCATGATGCTCAGCCTGATGCCACCTCCACGTCCTGCTCTTAGTCACCAAACCCTGCAAGCTTGTCCTGTTCTCTGGGCAGGAATGTCCCTGGGGATGTTTCCTTGGGGCCTCAAGGGGCAGCAGGGCCTGGAACCCCCCTGCCATGAGGAGAGACCCCGAGAGCTGGGGCTGCTTGGCCTGGAGAGGAGGAGGCTATGGGGGAGCTCCCCCATGTCCCTGCGGCTCTGCAGGGAGGTGCGAGAGGCTGGGGCCTCTCTGTTCAAAAGACACAGCCCCACATGGACCATCGAGTCCAACTCCTGTCACTGTCCCCAGAGAGCAGAGCTCAGCGCCTGCCCCTCAGCTCCCCTGATGAGGGAGCTGCAGGCCGCCATGAGGCCTCCCCTCGGCCTGCTCTGCTCTGGGTTCAACAAACCAAGGCACCTCAGCAACTCCTCATATGTCTTCCCCTCTAGGCCCTTGACCAACTTTATAGCCTTTCTTAAGACACTTTAATAGTTTTGATGTCCTTGTTACATTGGGGCTGCTTTTCAGCCTCTTGTTCCCATGTGGTCCTGAGCTCTGGGTGGCCCTGTTTCATCAGGGGACTGGACCAGAGGTGCCTCCAACCTGAGAATTGTCTGCATTTGTTACAGGTCACAGCCCAAATCCTGGAGAAAGGGACCTGCAGTGGGACAGCAGCTCTCAGAGACCAAGGACCGAGTTGGGGTAGGAAACCTAGGGGGTACAGGTGGTTGCCAAGACCCAATCTTCAATGGGATGCGTCCCTTAGCATCTCTTCTGTGTGCATGGACTTCAGGATAATTGCCCTCCTTTCCAAATATCAACAATTTTTCACTTCTTATTGCTTCCTACAGGTCCTGAAATCAAGTGGTGGTGTTTCTGGCATGGCTGCGTGCCTCTCTGGAGAGCCTGGGGGTTCGGGGTTGTCTCTGGGGGTCACTGCTATGAGGGTGGGGATGGAGAAGGAGCTGGACTCCTCTGTCCCACAGCAGAAAGGGGATGCCCGAGACCCAAAGAGGAAAAAAGAGAAGAAGCAAGAGCAAAGGAAGCAGAGGGAGAAGGGATTGCTGAAAAAGGGAGGGAGCAAGAAGGATGAGTTTGAGGAAGATCTCGAGGGTGTGATGGAAGGCATCGAGGATGAGGATGGTGCTGATGGGGATGGAAACTGGGGAGTGGGGCAAGACAGAGCCAAGCAAGGGAGCAGCAGTTGTGCCCAGGGAAGGGGCAATGAGAAGGAAAAGCAGGAGAAGGGGAAAGCAGAGAAATGCAAGAAGGTGAAAATAGAGGGGGAGGAGAAAACGGGGAAGAAGAAAATAAAGAAGGAAAAAATGGTAGAAGAGGAGCAAGAGCTGGAGAGGGCAAATGAGGAATTAGGAGGGGGAGATGGACCAGGAGGGATGGAAGGGAGGGATGTGGTGGGAAAGGAAAGTGAAGATGGGCAAGGAGTAAAGGAGGAGGTGGATGAGCAAGGGGATGAGAGATGGGGACAGGAAGAAGATGAGATGGGGAAGGGAGATGGGCCAGAGAAAGGGAAAAAGCAGAAAAACAAAGAGAAAAAGCCAAAAGAGAAAAAGGAGAAGGGGAAGAAAAGTAAAGAGAAGAGCGAAAATGAGGAGATCCCAGAGAAAACCCGGAAAAGAAAATCTAAGGAGGAAGGAGAGGAGAAGAACAACAAAAAGGCTAAAAAGGAGGAGAAAGAGAAAGAAAAGAAAGAAGAGGCAGAAAAGAAGTGGAAATGGTAAATGTCTTGCATGTGTTTGTCCTCTGGGCAGGTTTAACTTGAATGTAACTGGGGTTTTTCATCTTATTTCTGAGAGTAAAACTGTAAAAATTCCGCTTTTATTAATATCTTTATTAACTGCTTGGCTGTATTTTCCTGAGCTCTGAACTTGGCAGGAGGGAACAGGGTGAGAGGATGGGAGGTCCCAAATACAAAATGGTATTTTTATGGTATTTTTATGCTGTTAAAAGATTATATATGTCTCCTCAACTGGCTTTGCTGGTGTCCAGCCAGGCAAGGGATGTGCTCACGGCTGGTGGAAGGAGATAACCCACAAATCCACTTCCATATCAGAGGGAGCCACGTCGAGGAGGTCATAATGGGGCTGCATTTTTTTCTCTTTGCAGTGTTTTTTGGATGTTCCAGGCAAGATTTTTGCTTAGGAGAGCATCAGAAAAAGAGCACATGGATGGGACTGATAGGGGACAACATCTGCTCTAATTTTTTCGAGGTGGAGACTGGTGGCTTTAGCCACTTGGTGTCACTCTGTCCCCAAGCACCCCAATACCTGAAGCAGGGAAGGAGCATTTTGGGGGGCTGGATGCTTTGCAGACCCTCACAAACCCCAGAGCCTGGGCAGAAGAGGGCTGCTGGGCATTATCCCAGTTATCCCAGATTGTGGATGATGCCCTAAGCATCCCATCCTGGACCTCTGGGACAGCTTTTTGGGGCCATGGGGTGCTTTGAAAATAGATGACTTTTTGTTGTTGTATTTTGCTTTTTTTTTTTTTTTTTTTTTTTTTTTAAGCAATGCTGCTAGGTAAACTTAATTTGCAGCAGATTTGCCCCGAAACACACACAGGACTACACTTCCCATAAGGCTACACAGCCCTGACACGTGGGGAGAGCCACAACCTGGACCTTTTGGTGCTGGTGGCTTTTCCTGGCGATGCTTTGGGCAATGCCACCCTGCCCCGGCGGGTAGTGGGGTGCTGGTTTGGGATGCTGGGGGGGGGGTGACCAGCTCTGGGGGCACAGGGTGGCATGTACTGGCGTCTCACCACCTCGCTGCTGGGTCGGGGGGTCCCTCGCCCCCGGATGATCCCCACAGGCCTCCGTGCAGGCTCAGGGGGCTGCAGCAGGTAAGTGCAGGTGGTGCTGGGGTGGAAGATGGAATGAATTTGGGGAAGAGAGATGGAGACCTTACCAGTGCTCCTTAAATCACAAATCACCCTTCTAGGTGCCTGCTTTTCAGAGGTGCTCCCAGCTACGTTTTCTGCAGCCTGTTGCATTTTATAAAATAATATATATTTATATTTTCCTAAATACCTTTTTTTAATATATTTTTTCCTAGTGTAATGCCCTACTTGATGCAATCTATCCGGCTTTTGATGCAATCCCCTCCTGCGGGGAGGAGGCAGCTCTGAAATACTTCCGGGGCACTGCTGAATGAGAAACACGCTTTTAGTTATTTTTTTTCTCCTGGGGGTAAAATCTTGTTGTTTCTCCTGCAATCCTAATTTTCCTGGAGATGCTGGGGTTAATGGGCTGGGTCCTGCTGCTGCCCACCCAGCTGGTGCTGAGCCCTGGGGTGTGGATCCCCCGCTTGTCCCCAAATGCTCCTCGGGCAGACTTCTTCTTCTGCCACAAACCTTAGTTCTCTCTTTTAATTTAATGTTTAAAGTGTTCATTGTTTAAAAAAAAAAATGCTCTTCAGGGTGGGTGTCTTGACTTTTTTTCTTTATTTTTTAAATCCTTATTTTGCAGCCGAGGTTTATGGTGCCTTTAAAACCCTGCTTGCTCTGTGGGGGGGTGGAGGGAGGTGTTTTAAGGTCTGATTTGCATTAAGATTGCAGGACAGGGTGGTGGATGCCCATGAGCCCTTTGGTTTTTTTTTTTTGGTGCCTATTAAAGGAGGCAGTGGGGGCTGGGGTGCATTTTAACCCTTGCAGCCTTTTTAATACAACCTGAGCAGCCTTTGTGGCCCAAGGGTGGGATTTTGATGGTTGTCCCATGGGTTTGCCTGATGGCTCCATCCCTTTGCTCTCCCCTTGAGTCCTTCCACATCCCACTGAGCACATCCCTTCCCTCCTCAGGATGCTTTTCAATCTTTTAGGTCATTATTTTCCACGTTTGAAAGAGTGGGGAAACTGAGGCAGCATCAGGAGTGATGGAATTTCACTTGAATTTTGCAGCAATGCTCAGGAGAAGGTCTCAAACCCTTGAAGTAGAGATGCTCTCATGGGTCTGTGTGCCTCTCATGGGTCTGTGTGCTTTTGTCCAAGGTGGGAAGAGGAGAAGACAGCTGACGGGGTGAAGTGGACACAGCTGGAGCACCGAGGACCCTATTTTGCCCCCCCCTACGAGCCGCTGCCTGATGATGTGCAGTTTTATTACGATGGTAAGCCCACCTTGGGAGGAGCTGTGTGTTGTTCTCCTCTGCACAACCAAAGAGATAATTATCTCCTCTTATATAAAGGGGCAAAATGCTGGGCATGAATTATTAAATGCTGAAAATATTGCAATATCCTCAGTCGTGTCTGAGGCTTGCTCCTCTGCTCACAGCTTTTTCTGGTGCGGGGTGTGCAGTCATGGTCCCTGAGCTTCTTGAGGGGAAGCAATGCATCTTGATGCCATCACTTGAAGACCTTGTGTACATTTTCTGAATATATATATATTTTTTCCCTCCCAGCCTATGTATAGCATCTTTTTCCTGATTAACATGCTTTCTGGGTTTGAGCTTGAAGTCAGCTCACGCACTATTTCTCTGCACACTGGGGGGAAAAAAAGCGTTTTTGCTTTTGATGAGAGCTGCAGCTTTGCTGTCCCATGGTCTCAGTGACATGTCACTTATCCTCCAGGACTCTGCAGGATCTGGCCAGGCTGCTCTGAGCTCCTGGTCACGGCTCCCTGTGTTGTCCCCAGAGCCACCACGTTTCATCTTACTGCAACCCAGTGCATCAGTGAGGGGCTGAGAGGTTGGAGGGGTGGATCCAGGCTTCTGCTGGCCTTCTTGGGTTTCTCACTGTGGCTGTTGGGCTCTTTTCTTCCACACTCGTGTCTCCAGCCCTGAACCCTTCCTTCTGGAGTGGGGGAAGGAGGTGGGAAGGACCATGATGGAAATCATCCAAGGGATGCTGGAGATAGGAAGGGACCACAGTCCCTTCTTGGTTCTCCTCAAGCTTTCCCTGGGGCTTCCTATTCTTTTTTTTTTTTTTTTGAGTATGGGGGAGGGAAAAAGAGGCCAATTTGGGAAAATGAGTTGTGTGGCAACACTGTCAGCAGAGGGCACTGCTGGGATATCAATGGGGCTGTTGGAGACTTCTATTTTTTTTTTTGGCTCAGTGAGGAGAAATCTTGTCATATACATGTAGTTTGTGTAGGGTTTGGACCTCCTCTGTGGTTTCTGCTCTGTTGCAGACCCATCCGTGTTGTGTGCATCCAGGCTGGTGGCTTTGGTTTGGCATCTGGAGAGCAGTTGGCTCGGTTGCTGAAAGGTTTCACCGTTCCTGGATGAAAACCCGTGTTTTTGTGCCCAGGCAGCAGCCCTGAGTAGGAAGGGAGCTGCTGCACGTAGGCTGCTGTGAGGCTGTGACTCACCATGCTCTGCAGTGCAGGTGGAGGTCAAAACCCAAAATCAGCACCTGATGTAGGCAGGATCGAACCATCCCTGGAGCTCTGAAGGGCATTTTTTTTCCCTGTGGCTTGCCTAGAAAAGCTATTTTTAAAGAGTGTGCTTCCCAGGAAGAACCAGAATGTTCCCTGGCTTCTTTGGGTTTTGTTGCTATAGCCAAGGAGCTCAGGAGAGGCTGGTGGTGGCTTTGCCACCTCCAAAAATGATCCAAAACCCTCTTGTGGTCATCCAGTGAATCTTGCACCTATATTTGTTTCATGCATGTTTTCTTTGAGCTTCCCATGATTGCTCCATCTGCACAGGAGATGATTTGAGATGAAGCTGTGAGTGGGATCCTGGCTGTTCAGCGTGGTCCTGGAAGTGATCACGGCTGGAAAACAAACCTTTTGTGTTGCCTCGTTAAGCCAAGAATTTGGGACTTGATGTTGCACGACAGCTGCTGAAAGCCTCATGGCTCAGTGACCTTGGTGTAAACCGGGCTCTTACAGAGAACAAAATGATGAAATGTGATTGCAAATTAGTCGTGGCAGTGTCCTGCTGTGCTTGAGAGCTCAGGGGATTGATCCACAAGCAAGGCTGCTTGGTGTATGGGGGTGCCAATGTCCATTCTCAGCCTGTGTCCCTTTTTGGCACCGTGCTGAGCATTGGGGACTGACCAGGTGATCTCCTGGGGCTGCAGTGTGGGACTGTCCCCAAAACTGATGCTAATGCTCTTTTCTCTTCCTAGGCAAACCCCTGAAGCTGAGCCTGGCCACGGAGGAGATTGCTACCTTCTATGCCAAAATGCTCGATCACGAGTACACCACCAAGGAGATCTTCCAGAACAACTTTTTTAACGACTGGAGGAAGGTACCTTCCCTGCAGGGGGGCTTCCTTGCTGCCCATCCTCTACATTAAACACCCCAACGTTAAAACTGTCAGCTGCAGGCATAGCATGGGAGAAAGGGGATGTTTTTTGGGGGTTTAGCTCTTTATTTCCATGCTCCCTAAGGGTTTGGGCCAGGGCTTGCTATCTAGAGCAATCCTTGAGCGCTTCATGTTGGCACTTGAGCTCCTTTTGAGTTTAAGTGATGCTATCTAACAGAGTAGGCATGGGGTCTACCAAACAGCTTTGCAAGCTATTTAGGATGTGCCTTCCTCTGAAAGATTAACATCAAGAACCTACAGCACCATGGCTCAGTCCCCTTTGGGACCATTTGTTCCTGCAGCAGAGGTTTGAGGCTGCTCCACCCCAAACCTGGTTGAATTTTGCTTCTCAGCTCAGGTGTCCAGAGCAGCATGGCCTCCTATTGGGGCAGCTTTATCTGCCCTTGGGTGGGTGTTGCTGATGTGGCTGTTTTCCCTTCGATTTTTCTGAAGAACTGGTGTGCAGCTCTGTATTCCCTTTTCTCTGGGGTGAGACGTAGCCAGCAGCACTGTGCAGAGCTCTTTTTGCCAACTTCTTTTACCCAAACTGTCTTTACCTAGTCCCTGTCATCCCTCCCTCAGGAGATGACCCCTCAGGAGCAGAAGATAATCAAGCACCTGGACAAGTGTGACTTCAGGGAGATCCACAAGTACTTTGTAGACAAAAATGAGGCACGGAAAGCGCTCCCCAAAGAGGAGAAGCAGGTGAGGACTGTTTACTGTGATATCTGGGGCTGGCTGATAGGCTTTGGGACCAGCTTGAGGTGTCCTATCTCCTGCTGGGTTCTTTTTTTGGTGGGATATGTCCTCACCTGGGACCTCTTTGGTATTATCCTGGTTCCATCTCTCCAGGGCCATCACACCCTTCTTCATTGGGCTTTTCTGCAGGTGGTGCATGCCTCCTAGCTTTGAGAAATCCCAGTCATCCTCAGGCCATGGTTTGGGGTCCTGCCTTATCCAGGAGGTGGTGGACCCTTGCTGTATGGTACTAATAAAACCCAAGCTTTGTTTCATCAGTACCTCATGCTGGGACAGCATCCTGATGAGGGTTTGCAAAGCAGGTGGAGGTGATCTGTGTTATGCTTGACTCTTTCTCCAGTCCTTTTGAGCTTTGTCTTTCCTGCCTTGATCTCTTCAGGGAGAGGATGGTGGGCAAGCACAAGTCATGGGGTTTCAGCTATGTCTTGTAGGGTGATGGTGGCGTGGTGCTCGTTTCAGAAACTGAAGGAGGCAGCAGACAAGATCCAGGAAGAATACGGGTACTGCATCCTCGATGGGCACCGGGAGAAGATAGGCAACTTTAAAACTGAGCCTCCGGGGCTGTTCCGCGGCCGCGGTGACCACCCCAAAATGGGCATGCTCAAGAAGAGGATCATGCCAGAGGATGTGATAATCAACTGCAGCAAGTGAGTTGCTGAGAGAAGAGCAGAGGCTGGGGGGCTGCTTTTGGGGCTGGGATAAACAGCACATCTCCTCTACGTGGAGCTGCCACAGGATTTTGCTCTCTGCTGCATCTGGAGCCGTCCTATAACCTCCTGGGACCTCCAGACCTCTGCTTTGCAGTCAGGTCTGACCTAGTCTCTCTGTGGTTGGGGAAGCTGGTCAGCAGTCCTGTTTCTTGTTGGTGCTAGCACCTTTAGCAGGATATCAGCTGCATGCCCAGCAGTGGTCCTATTGTCTCTTTGAAGCTGGGACAGCTGGGTATTGTTTCTGCTATGCATCTTTTCAAAAAAAAAAAAGTGTCATTCTTCCTCACTTCAGTTTTTTTTGCTGGCTGGAAGCATCAACATCATCCTCACTAGAGGGAGGAAGTGTAGCAATCAATTAAGAGTGTATTTGCTATAAACGATGTTGCTTGGGTTGGCCTTAATGCTGCACCCACAGGAAGACCTCATGACCTTGCTTCAAATCAGTCCCCACCAGCCCAACAAGTTCTCCTCTTGTCCTCAACATCCAAAGGGTACAGACTGATCATGTAATGGAGCAATTTGGGGCAGGCTGTGTGCTTTCAGTAAGGAGTGCTGCAGCTTCTTGACCATCCTTTGTTTGCTGTGAAGAAATAGTTGAGATGCTGACCCATTTCTTCTCCTTTTGTGGCCTCTTTGGTGTGAGGGCTGTGTTCTTGCTCTGTCCCCAGGGACTCCAAGATCCCCGAACCTCCTGCGGGCCACAAATGGAAGGAGGTGCGCTTTGACAACACGGTCACCTGGCTGGCCTCGTGGACCGAAAACATCCAGAACTCCCTGAAGTACATCATGCTGAACCCAAGCTCCAAGCTGAAGGTCAGTGAGATGCTGTCTTTTGTGCAGGGCTTGTGGGTTGCTGGCCTTTTGTCAGGTGGAAAGGTTTAGGGGGAAAAAATGTGGCACGTCAACAAAAACATACTTTCCTTTCCAAGAAAAAGGAGGTAAACTGGATTAATTCAACTAGATTAATTGGGATGCCCTTGGTTGTGGTTGGGGGGGGGGAAAAAAGGTAAATTCTTTAAGCATTGAGCCTGTTCTTAGGGATGGATTGTTGCTGGCAGAATTGTCCCAGTGCCATGCTGCTCGTTTTCATCCTGGGAAGGCTGTTGAAAGCTGGGCAGGGGCAGAGGGGATCCACAGGGTATGAGGTCCTATGAGGTTTGGTCCATTTTTGCCAGCAAACGAAGGACAGGAGGAGGTGGGATCACCATCTGTAGCCCTGTGGGAGGGAGGGAGGGAACACAGCGGGGAGAGAAAGGTGACTTAAAGCTATTTCCAGTCCTCAAAGCTAAATGAAAAATAAGGAAACCACAAGCCAAGCAAGCACATCGTGCCAGTCCATGCTGGTGGTGTGTGAGTATCGGTGACCATAGCTGTGCAGTGCTGGACCAGTTGGCTCCTAGTTTACCCTGTGCTGGCCACAAGCTGGTGGAAGGCTCATGCAGACTATGAGCAGCTCCGATTTTGTGAGGATCCTGAACCCAGTGCAGCCAGCAGAGGGCACAAAACCCCCAGTTGAGTTGTTTCTGCTTTAATTTTTAATTTCCTGGATTATTTTTATCAGAAAGCACTGGGTTTTAAGTGATATTTTGACCCTGGAGGTTGTGTTTTCCAAAACAGGGGCTGGCTGGTGGAGATGGAAATTAGACAGGGCACTGAGTGGAAATACCTTGGCCTCTTTTTTTCCAGGGGGAAAAGGACTGGCAGAAGTACGAGGTAGCCAGGAAGTTAAAGGATGTTGTCCACAAAATCCGTGCTCAGTACCAGGCCGACTGGAAGTCCAAGGAGATGAAGAAACGGCAAAGAGCAGTGGCCCTCTACTTCATTGATAAGGTACCTGTGGCCTCACCCTGGCCCCCAGGGTGAGGTTTTTTTAATTATTTAGTTTGTCTTTCTTCCTGATGTCCATGCCCTCTTTAGAAAGAGGAGTTGTGGTGGGTTGGAGGTGACTCACAGTCTCCTGTGGCTCCTTCCAGCTGGCCCTGCGAGCTGGTAATGAGAAAGAGGAAGGGGAGACTGCGGACACAGTTGGCTGCTGCTCCCTGCGCGTGGAGCACATCAAGCTGCACCCCAAGCTGGACGGGCAGGAGCACGTGGTGGAGTTTGACTTCCTGGGGAAAGACTCCATCCGCTACTACAACAAAGTGTCGGTGGAGAAGCCGGTGAGTGTGGCTGAGATGGGTGTCGTGGCCGGTGTGGTGCAAGGGGGCTTTGGTTCACTTGGTGGTGGTCCCAAATCCACATCTGAAACGTGTTTCAACCCCACTGTGACAGCACATGCAAGAGTGTTGTGGGATAAGGACACACATGTTGACCCTAGCCTGGAGAAGAGGGTAGAAGCTTTGGGGTACGGATTTCAAGGATGTTTTAGCCCATGAACCATGAGAGAAGTCCTGCCTCCTGCTGGAGGGAGCATCCTCAGGTGATGGAGTGGGAATTAAGGCTTAAAAGTGTCCCCATTCCTTTTTGTTTTGCCTGTGAGATAAAGTTAATGCTGTTTGTGGGGAAAGTGGGGTGCCAGGGATAGCAGGGATGGGGGGAACAGTCTGTGGCACCAGTGTTTGAGGTCTCAGTGGAAGTCCTTGAAGTTGAGCAGGCTGGTGCTGTAGTAGGATGGATGCTTTTTGAATACAAATCAGTGTATCTGGATGAAGGGATGAGGAGGCAGATGGAGATGAGGGAGGTGTCTGGGAGCAGTGTGCTCTTTGTCCCTGACCAGGACCATCCCTTTCTCCTCTTTAGGTGTTCAAAAACCTGCAGCTGTTCATGAAGAACAAGGACCCAGGAGATGACCTCTTTGATAGGCTCACTGTAAGTTGTCACCTCTCTGCTCTTGAACCCCCTTGATAGGAAAAAAGTCACAACATCCCAACTTCTTTCAGCATTGGCAACATCTCTCCTTTTTCCCAAACGCAGGCTTGTCTGTCTGCCTGCGCCCACGACTAACCCATATCCCTGCTAAGGAGGTGTTTTTCTGCTGCTTCCCTCCTGGAACTTATCTGCTTGGGCTTTTTTTAGCCTGGGAAGACCTGCCCACGTGCATGTTGCCCAGGACATTGCTGGAGGTGTCAAATCTCAGCTGTTTGACATTTCCATGCCTTGCAGAGGCTCAACAAAAAAAGGGAGAGAGACTTCAGGAGAATAAGGGTGCTGGAGAGATGTGCTGCAGCCTTTTCCTCCCAGGAACCCTCTTAGAAAAATTTCTACCTCCTCTTCAGCATCAAATATGGGCTGCTGCTCCCTGTGCCCCCCCCCTTCTGCCACATGCCCACAAACCCACTTGTCCATCTTGCTTCTAAGGAAGGCTTTCTCCAAACCCCAAATGAGTCATTCTAGCATCTTCTGTTTCTGCTCTGCCTGCAGCCCTATGTGCTCTGTAGAATAAAGATATCAGATGTGATACGTGTGAGATGTGATACTGGATGTGAGATATGTCCCCTTGGACATAAATAGGCAGAAATTATTCAATTTGAGGGAAGTTCTTTGTGAATTTTAGTGTTTGTCCTAATCTTCAATAGTTAAAGGCCTGACCCAATAAGTAGATCTGCAAGTTACAGAAGATGTGTGTTTTTCTGAGACTTTTTTTAAATGCCTACTGGGTTTGTTTAGGCAAAATACGATGGTCTGAGAAGTGATTTATTGTCCTGGCTTCTGATGCTTCTCTTTCTTCCTTTTTTCTTTACTTTGTCCTCTCCTCCTTCCTCCAGACAGTCATCTTGAACAAACACCTCCAGAATCTGATGAATGGCTTGACTGCCAAAGTGTTCAGGACCTACAACGCTTCCATCACGTTGCAGGAGCAGCTCAAGGCCCTCACTAACCGTGAGTTTTAAGAGTTTATGTTGTCCCCAGCTGCCATGTGGGGGAAGTGGGCTCAGATGTCCACTCATTGTCCCCATAACTGCCTGCTCCTCCTTGTCTGGTCATGCACCACGTTGTAGGGTGGTGCGTAGCTTATGGGTGCATGCAACAGGTTAGGAGCCATGCCGAGTGATGAAATCAAATTACCTGCTCAATGGTAGTCTGACAGCCAAGACAGGATTAGATTTTTCCCCTTCTTTGTATTGTTTGTTGTATTATTTCTGTCCTGCCTTCTAGTGATGAGATGCACTTTCAAATTTGGTGCTTCCCAGGTGCCCTTTACCAATTTCTACAGCCAGCACTGCTCTCTCCTGAGAAAGGATGGGAAAGGCAAACATATTGCTGTTGTTCTGGTCTGCTCTGTCTTCTCCAACTCCCAGAGAGGAGACAAATAATGATCCTGCACTTTTTTTCCAGCTGAAGACAGTGTTGCAGGAAAGCTGCTCTCCTACAACCGAGCTAACCGAGCTGTGGCCATCCTGTGCAACCATCAGAGGTCCACGCCAAAAACCTTTGAGAAGTCAATGCAAAACCTCCAAAGTAAGGTGAGGAAGACTGAACTGAGAGCCCTCACCCTGCTCCCACCTCACCAATCTCTTTCTTGGATGTGAAAAGGGAGGGGGGTGAATAACCTGATGCCTAAAGACGCTGCCATGATCAAGTGTGGCATCTAGGAAATGTACCAGAAGTGGTGTGGGTGCATCCACAACCCAGGAGTGGAGAGGGGTGGAATAAGGTCAAATGCTGGTTGAAGCCCATGTGGCACTGAATTATTTTCACTGCTTAGTGTCTTCAAACCAAGCTGGGTGCTTTTAGTGATGCCACAGCTCAGGACTATGGAAATGAGTTCTCCTATTTAGTTGTTTGTAGGAGAACCAGCTGAAATTTAATGGGTCTCCTATGGCAATTCCACAAACTGACTTTTAATTGTCCTCAGATCTTTTGTTCATGCTTTACCACTGGGCCTGGGACTTTGCAGTAGGGTCTAATATTGTTATGAGCCAGTCAATCTCAAACATGTGCACAACATGAAAAAGCTGTGAGTTTTTCCAAACATTTGTGTTGGAAAAAACCTCTAAGATCAGAAAGTCCAACCTTTAACCTAGCATTGCCAAGTTCACTGTTAAACCATGTCTATGAGCTCTACATCTACATGTGTCTAAGGCAGTTATTGGGTTTAGAGGTTTAGATCAAGGCTGATGAGAAGTTGAGGAGTAATTTGGTAGGGTAAGGGAGAGGCAGCTGAAATCCCTGGGGAGGACAGGAGCATGGGCTCACTCTGTGTTTGCCTTCACAGATTGATGCCAAGAAGCAACAGCTGGAGGAAGCCGAAAAAGAGCTGAAAAGAGCTGAAGATGAGTTTGAAGAGACAAAAGATGCCAAAGCAGAGGCGTGAGTGACTCTTCATTATAATTCCTGTTTGCAGAGGGGTCTGGCTGGGACCTGTGGGTGGGAATGGTGTGGTCCAACACCCTACGTGTAGCTCATGGGAACTGAATTGGGTACTGGGTGCCTCCTATCCTATGGGAGTCCAGTGGATGGATGGAGGTCTTGTGGTTGTCTGCAATAGCAGGGCAAGGAGTTCCTTGGGGGGGGTGTTTCTGTGTGAGAGGGCCCGTATCTCCAAATACTTGGATTTCAGCCCAAGCTGCTGGGTTGTCCTACAAATGTCATGGTGTAAAGGATGCCTGACTTGGGGTTGAAGCTGTCCCTGATGCAGGTTTTCTTGTGAGACTTCTGGGTGGAGGATTTGTCATGTATCTCTCCCCTTCCCAGAGCCCTAATGTGACTTTCTGCCCAGTGACAGAGGGCAGCTGGAGAAAAGGAAATAAAGCTTTTTTTTTTTTTTTTTTGTACTGTGGGGTTTCTTGTCCTGCTTTTGGCTTGTGCTGCTAATGTGGAAAGCAGGCTGCCTGAGATGATCATTGCTCACTGCTGGCTGCAGGCTTTTGTACTTGTACAACTTTAGTGCTAGTAGTTAAGATGTGATTTTTATTTTTTTCCTCAAGTACTGTTATCTGATAGGTTAGTACTACGTAGCATCTTCTGCTTTGCCATTCTGGAGCTATTTCCAGGCTCAGGACTTAGAGTGAATTTAGAGACTGCTCCAAGCTGAAGCTCGTTAGCTTCTTATCATGCTCCCAGGCAGCATCAAGCCAGGAGAACTGCTGTGTTTTGCCTCTGCTGCTTCTTTTTTTCCCTTTAACTTGCTGTGTTGTTCTTCCTCTGTCCTCAGCAATATACGGAAGAAAAAGAAGCTGTTGGAGCGTCTAAAAGAGCAGCTGGCCAAGCTGAACGTCCAGGCCACAGACAAGGAGGAGAACAAGCAGATAGCTCTGGGCACATCCAAGCTGAATTACTTGGACCCCAGGATTAGCATAGCCTGGTAAGTCTTGAGTGTGCTCTTATAGAGGGATGTGCAGAAAGTCTGCTTTTTGGGGAACAAACATGTCTGAGCCTTTTTGGTAAAGGAATAAACTTTGTTTCTAGCTGGCCAGAGAGACCTCTCCAAACTCTGGAGATGCTAGAGCAAAGTCCAAAGCTGTGGCCCCCTTTCTGCAAATAACTGTTTGCAGGGTTTAGGGCAAGAAAGAGTCACTTTGTACATCTTTATCAACTGTGTAAGGGTAATTAGGGGAGCTAAGGAATTATCACAGATGATGAGGGAGGACTACCATGGTGGGAGCCAGGTGGGATGGGTTGGGCAGCCCCTGGGATGTCCCCTCAGTGCCTTGTGCTCTCCATAGGTGTAAAAAGTTTGGTGTGCCCATTGAGAAGATCTACAACAAGACACAAAGGGAGAAGTTTGCCTGGGCGATCGACATGGCCGATGAGGACTTTGAATTCTGAAAAAGCGCCTTTCCTGTTACCTCATGCTCACTTGGTGCTATTTGGTATCTTTTTTTGTACATGCTGCAGCAGTTGTTGCAGATGTGGGGTGCTTGCCTAAAGGAAGTTTGATCTATGTATTTCATATTGTTTTTTTTGTATAAAAACTAGAAACCAGATGTTTAAAACAACTGACTTGTGACGCTCGTTCTGAGTGTAGTAACTTTGCTGTGAACTTTTAATTCCTCTCCAGAGCTGCCAAGTGCACTGGATCTCTTCTTTCCTCCTCCTTGAGAGTATGAGAAGAAGATTTGAGAGCCTTAACAGTGCCAATAAATGAGATTACAGAGTCTAATCCCATCTCCTTGCTGTAATGGAGATGTGCTGCGCTTTTAGCTACTCTGAATTAGCCTGATGGGGAAATACGAGGCAATGACAGCACTGAAACAGGCAGCTGCAGTATAAGACCTGGGCTTGGGTCAGGGGATACAGTGGGAGGAAAAGGAAAAATCTGAGGGTGTTTAGCCCTGAGGGCATTTTGCCCTCAGGATGTGAGAGAATTGTGCAATTACACTGACATAATCAAAAGGGAGATGTTTTGTGTTGCTATAGGAGGAGTTCCATCCTTGAGAGGGAGGGATGCTGCTTCCTTCCCTTAATGACCGAAATTACTATTTTCGGTCATTAAAACTGGAAGTGGTCTGTCTGAATATGGGATACTGGAGGCCAGAGGCTTTCTTGCAACTTATCCAAGACATAGTTCCACTGAGAGCTGATGCACAGAGTCCAAGCTGGAATTTGGTCTTTGGAATGGGTGTGTGAACACTCAATTATCCACAGGGATTAGGCTTGATATGAAGTGCTTTGTCTTCAAGCAACAAGCCTACCTGCACATCTCCAAAACAATTTGTGTTGGTTCCTAAGGGCCTATATGTGAAACAGAGCCCCTACACTTGCTGCTGCATGTTAGCTGAGATGGGACAAGTACAAGGAGAAACACAGGAGGGAAAACAATATTTTTATCTCGTATCTGCAGTAGGAGGGCACGTGCAATGCTCTACCACGTGGCTGAGATGTGGCAGCTTACGAAACTCTGATCACCAGGACTCTCTCCAAGCCGTAAGTGCTTATCTAGAGTTTGAAGAGATAAGTGAATCTGAAAATAGGGATCTGAAACAAACTGATGGCAGAAGTGAGAGGGGATTTTTTCTGACCAAGCTTACGGAGTTGCCAACTGGACAGGAGCTGCCAAACGTGCCTTGACCCCTCTGTTGGATTTGTACTTGTGAATGCAAGGGGACCTAGTCTGGGTTTTCCCTTTTTTTCCCTTTTTTTTTTTAAGTATCTTTTAGAGGAAAAAGTTGCTCAGGATCCACGTGAGGGAAAAGAGTTGTGAGAGCCACTGCAGCAATCTGAATAGCTGCTGAGGAAGCAGTGGAAAACACCTCCATTCATCTTGCTTCTCTCCAAAAGTCTGTGCTTGGAGCAAAACCCATCAAGACATCATGGAAATCCAGCTGCAAGCCCTGTGCTTGCCTCTTGCACTGCAGCAGCTGAGGAGCAACCAACGTGGCTCAGTGTCACACTGAAGGCTCCTTGGCCATGCTCTGGAAATCAGGGCTGTGAAGAGCTGTCAGTATCAGCTAAATAATTACTGACTACTCTGTAGGAGCTTAATAAAGTAGCTATGTTTTTCCCTAGAGGATGTTGACCTATGTCATTCACTCTCCATCTATGGTGTAACCAGTTCTGTCAAAAAGCTCAGTGAAACGAAAATCATAAAGACAATGGAGCAAACTGAGGTTGGATGGGTTTTGTTTTTACTCCTTATTGGCTTGAGTAATACATCTGAGCCAGCTTAGAGGGGAGAAGCTGGTAAGTCTAGGGAGTGTCCTCCTGGCTTCTGGCCATACCCAAGCAAGACACAGGTTGGAGAAGCTGGATTTTTACTGATGATATCACATAATGCAGCAATCTGGCCTAGTTCCCCATCTGTCAGGGATTTTCCCCTGCTCAGGACCCAGAGCAGCAGGAACTTGACCCCATCACTTGTGCCTATAAGAGCAGGACCCTTCTCTTTCAGGGACCAGATTGGGGTTACCTGGAGATTCAGAGCAATGCTTGCATGCTCAGCTGAACCCTGCCTCTCTTGGCCCTTTTTGGGTTGCTTTCAGCTTAATTTCTTAATTTCTCCAATGAGGTGACTTTACTGTAGGCTTTGGTGACTAAGACATCTGGTAGCTCAAAGTAAAAATAAATAAAAATAAAAGAAATAAATGCTCTGAACTTGAACATTTTTCATTGCAATCACTCTTAAAAAAAAAAAAGTGGGGGAAAAAATGTAGAAATAGAAGATCTGGTTTCAGGCAAAACCAGAAGTGGTGCCTTCCCCTGTAACTTCTTGGGCTGCTAATGGGCTTTTTACAGAAGCCTGCTGTTCATCTTGGCTGGGAGGAGACCTCACGGCAAATTTATCAGGAACAAAGCTGGTTGCTCATGCTGATCCTGGGATGGGCTCAGGGCTGCTCTCGTTTCATAACAGTGTTCAAAAAATCCTCTTGGTGGCTGGAGTCTCCCTGCCTGCAGGCTTGGGCTGTCCCACGCTGTGTGATGGCTGAAGGACAGCACTGGTGCCACAGCTGCTCCCCAAAACAAGCCTGTGGGTGGCAGGAGGCGGTGAGAAGTTCCTCTTGACTTGTATTAGCATCTCCTGTCCTTCCTAGGCTCTCTGTGGAAGTGCTGAGACTGGGGGGGTCTCTGAGGGCTCTGGTCCAATGGCCCAACCTCAAAGCATGGCAAGCTTTGGTTGGGTTGCTTTGGGGCAAGCTTTATATCTCCAGGGAGGGAGATTTTCCTCCCCTATTTCCCTGAGCATCTGTTTTGGTATTTAATCAGGCAAACATTTATTTTTCCAAACATTTATTTTTCTGTCTGTTTATTTATTTATTTATTTTTTCCTGTATCCCTGGTTGGAATTTGCCTTGCTGTATCTCCTGGAGGCTCTAACAGGGCTTCTGTGTCACCATCCCAGAGAGATGGGAAGAGAAAGCCGACACGCTGGCGCCCTTTGCAGGAGCTGAAGCCCTCGGTCTGAGCCTCTGCTCATCAGAAACCTTCCCACGTGGTGCTTTCTTCTGGGGATGAGTCAACCTCTTTTTGTTCAACCAACCTTATCCATCCTCGCTGCTGAAGGCCGTGCATTGGCCTCCCCTTCCCTGGAGCTGCCTCCTGCTTTTTAGGGCTATCAGGGCTGGTTTTAGGGTGGGCAGCACTGCTCCCTTGCCCACCACGGCTTCCTGGGGTGGAGAAGGGGACCTGGTGGGTGCCCATCACGTGTGTCCCCTTCATCTGCTTAATGACAGGGCCATCGCTCGCTTGTAGGTGGGCGGCTTGTGGCTGATTCATCTTAATTGGTGCAGAGAGGCAAGCGGGTGTGATAAGAGCTCCTCGGAAAGGAATTTGCTGCTGAGCTGCTCCTTACACCCCGCGTCTGCTCCCCGGTGAGCTATCAAATTAAGGAGAAAGCAAAACAGCTGGAGCCGGGCAGACGTGGGAGAAGTGGGAAGCCCCTGCGGGGATGAGAAACCCCAAGAGTTGCCAGAGGGTTTTTCCTTCTTCCCCCCCCCCCCCGCCTCCTTCCCTCGAGGGCTGATGTTACAAAAAACTGCAAAATTTGGCAGAAATGGAACAGAAACTTTCAAGGGGAATATTGTCAATGTGAGAGTCTCGCTTAAACGTTGTTGTTTCCTATCGCTGCTGTGATTCAGAGCTTCTCCCTCTGAGCGCAATAAACGGAGGTGCTTCCTTTCCCAGCCTGGATTAGCAGGAGGAGGAGATCGTGGCTGTGGTTTGGCAGAAATAAAACCCGTGTTTAAGGAGCTCCCCGGGCTTACGCAGTTGTGCTCTGCATCCATCGACTGACAGCCAAGTTCAGACCACTTAAAATAAGCTCCGACGGGATGGGCTCCAATGGGAGTGGCTGCAAAGGAAAGTAGATGATTAACCTACAAGAAATTGGATCCCCGTGATAAAACGAAGGGCAGTCTAATGAGGGCTAGAGGAAGGGTTTTTAATAGGATAAAACCCTAGGATATCAGATTTGTGAGTCCAGCTGGCACGGAGTGCAAGTTGGGCCAGGGAGGGGAAGGTTTTGCTGCCTGACACTGGTGTCCCACAGGGAATGAGTAAATGGCACGGAGGCTGGTTCTTCCAACAGCTTCTTTTTAGCTGTAATTGTGATATTGTTGGCCAGCCGAGCACATGCATTGTTTGAAAGAACAATAAAGGGCTTCTAAGGAAGAGCTCAGCCCAGCTGAGCCCATCCTGAGCTCTGAGAAAGGCTTCTCCAGACCTTAATCCTGAGCCACTGCAAGCTGGGGCATGAAAAATTCCAATAAATTGCTCAATTACGATTCTTAATCCAAGCCTGGATTAGGCTGCAATTATAAGTGATCAGTTTGACTCAGAAATAAGCCCTTTAATAACTGCCTTCACAGCTGCAAGAGGGCTCATAAATTGCTTCTGCTGCCACGAGCCTGGGAAGAGCACGATGCGAAATCTCTCTAAAACCAGGGTAACTTCCTCGGTTTGGGGAAATTTCCAATAGGTTGTCTTGTTTCGGAGCAGGCTTGCAGAGGAGGGGTGACAAGGTGGATGGCTGATGGCCTTTCCAAAAAATGCTGTGTTTCTAGCTTGGTGGATTGCATACAGACCACCCCCTACTCTTGCACACAGGGCAGGTTATTTATCCATCAGGGTGGGTCAGACGAGGAAGTCTCTGATCCTTTCCCAGAGGTCATCTACACGTGAATGAGCTCTTTGTTTGTTAAACTTGCTTTTTTGAGTAATCTCCTCCAGCCATTTCTCAAGGGATGGTTGGACTCTTCAACCCCTGAAGGCTTGGTTTGCCCTAGAGAAGGAAAATTGGTTGGGAATGATTGCAACCTGTGTTAATTAAGGCTCGTGTTTCCTTCTTGGTAGACCTCCAGGCAGAAACAGGTATACCGTGGATCATTCCTGGTGCTGCAAATCCCATTTCAGAGGCAGAAGCTGGGGGTGTTAAATCTCTACCATTCCCTCTCCTGTGCATCCTCGGACCTAGCACCATTGTTCTTTCTGTAGGCTCAAAGAAAAGGAGCAGATTTTGCTCAAGTGGAAGCCCAGCAGGATTCCCCACCAAGGCAGGCAGGAGATGGCTCTGTCTGCCTGCAGAGACAAATTCTGGAGGCTCTCCTTCCAGAGGTAAGGCTCGAAGGTGAAATTGAGAGGGGAAGAACAGGACCCTGGAGGTCTGACCTTTCTTCCTGTTTTTTCCTAGTGCAGGCACGTAGCACAATCCCAATTTTTTATTGTGCTTGGCTCCTTTTCCTTGGGATCCTGAATGGGGCAGCTGCAGCTTCATGTCTTACTAAAGTTTTCTGCTTCATCCCCACATTTTTAGACCCAGCACCACCTCGACTCCATCCTGGCGTAGCAAAGTGTGCCATGCGAACACCCAACAGGGTCCTGGCACCGCTGGCAAAGCTCTGAGCATCCTTGCAGTCTGGCGTGGAGTTCATGGTTCATTTACATCTCCTTTTGTGGTGTCCTCCTTAATTGTTCCTACTGGTTTGTTTGATTTAGTTCCACTTTCCCTAGGCCCGTGCAGCGTGGCTTCTTGGGCAAGCAGCATGCCTGAACTGTGGCTGCACAACCCTAACTCCTCTGATGCATAAATAAATCCTCCTTTTTTTCTTTTCTTTTCCATATTGTGACCTTTGAAAGAACTTCTCCATGGGGCTGCACTGGGTTGCCCTCATAATGCCTTCCTATATGCTGGAAAAGGGAAAAAATATATAGGATACATAATTCTATAAATAAAACCAAAGCGCTCAGTCTAATTTTTCCCCTATGAGAGGCCAAGGCAAGATGGTTTGTAATCCCCTAGCACCTTAATTTGGAATTGCCACTGCTAGTAGCAGGCCATGAGCTTTGTACTGAGACAGCCTCAGGGCTGAGGCTCGCTGGGTTTGCTCTGACTTTGTCCTGACCTGCCTGAAGCTTTGTTTTACTTGGCTGAGCTGTAAGAGCAATTTTTCTAATTGACTAGGTGGCTATGGCTAATTTGTTCCTCTTTTATGTATTTTTTTTTATGGTGCAACTGTAGGTTTGTATAGATAGCAATAACAACCTACTGTTTTGTATACTGTGAGGTTTTTACAGCACTGATCCAAGCGGATGAGAAGAGATGGGGCCGAGGCTGGCACTGGAGACCTCTGAGCTGTTGGCAGCTGAAGAAATGCAAGACCTGGAGTTGGACCAGGTTTGTTTTAGGGAAACCAATAAAATGGAAAAAAAAAAGTATCTAAATACATATATATAATATTTATTTATATAATAAATATATTTATTATTATTAATATATATTTATATGCAGCTTCTTTGCCCATAAGACAAGAATTTGAGGTTGTAGCACTAGCACAGCATCTTCCCCCTGGTCTTTCTCCACTTCCCTTGTGCTCCCCTCATGTTGCTGGTACCACACCAAGCTCAGAGATGTGGTAATGGAGCTGGTAGAGCAGTGCTTGGGCCAAGTCACCAAAAGGAAATCTGCAAGGTCTCAGGGGAAACAAGCTTTCCCAGTGGCCCAGCACTAACCCAAGTCTTCAACCTTGACTCTACCCCAACCAGACCAGCAATGATCAGTGCCTGGAGGCTTCCAAATGTGCCAGAAATGAGACATTTTGTGTAACGCCAGTTGTGATAGACCAAGGTTGGTGAGTCCCACTGCCGTGACCCACCTGGGCTGTGACATCCCAGCCCGGCTGCCCAAATAAAGCTGTGTCCTACAGGGAAGTGGTGGCATCACCATCCCTGGGGGTGTTCAAGGAAAGGTTGGACGTGGTGCTGAGGGACATGGTTCAGTGGATGACATTGGTGGTAGGGGGATGGCTGGACCAGATGACCTTGGAGGGCTTTTCCAACCTTAATGATCCTAGGATTCTGTGATTCCCCACTTTATTCTCCAGAGCACTGGGGTCTGGAACACTCCCATTGTTGGGGTTTTGGGAGACCTGAATAATGTTGGGTTACAGGTGAAGCCTAATTGCTTGAGCAGTGAGACAAAGGGTAGTCAAATGAGCCATGACCCCTACAGACTTGGGTGATCTCACATGCTGCTTACACATTCAAGTCGAGATTTACCCTGGTGAAAAAGGTTCATGGGCTGCTTATATTTGTCTTTTGCTCCAGACATTCACCAGAGGTGAATTCACAAAAAAGCTGCAAAACACATTGCAGAATCTGACCCACCTTTTGTGAATGCTGCAGTCATCGCTGCTGCAATTGCAATGAGGCATCCAGGGGGAGACATCCCTTCATCCCTTCCTGGTGTTGGCAACCACAGTTCTGGTTTGGTGCCAGGATGGACCGTGATGCCCTGGGGAATTGGGTTCCTGCTGAATAACCCATGCAAGCCTCTTAGCCCATCCTGGTCCCCCAGTGCCTCCAGTTGTTTCATTCATCTACTCCCAGCACATCTTCTGAATATCCGATGTTCAGACACAGGCAGACCAGCCTGAGCCTAACGTGAGCTTGATGGCAAAGAGATCCCTTCATTAATCTTTTATAGCTTCTCATGCATCAGGGCTCTGCAGCCACCATAAAATAAAAGAGAATAAATAACGCCCGTCTTGGAAATTTCTGTTGATTGCTGACTCACAGCAGGGCCGGGGTTTTGCAGGCAGCAAGGGCTGCTTGTTCGTGCAATTACACGGAGAGCTAAACAAATGGAGGTGAGTAGGAGGAGGGTACGATCCTGATCGGCACAGCCCCAAATCAGAGACTATCTCCTACTGCTTCAGCCAGGCAGAAATTTCTGAGGGCTCACAGAAATGAAAATTTCTGTGAAAATAATGAATTTACGGGGGTATTTTACTAGCACGTTGTCTGCACTCTGGTCCTGATGAGGGGTCCTGATACCATGGGGAAGGCGTATTAGCAAATATAATGTCCTGTGTCTGTTCCTGGCCCTGGGATTAGCTGGTATCCATCTGTACAGCCAGGCTCTCTCCCCCCAAAACAAGGTGGCTGAGTCCAAATCACCCATTGGAAATTTTATTTGACTTGTGATAAAACCTGCACCCTGCCCAGGAAATGCCAGAGATGGTCTTGGGCCAAAACCGTGCATAAAACCATGCTAACAATCAAATAGCATGGACAAATGTGGGACAGCCTTTGAAATTCTGCATGTTTTGCTGCTGAATGTTTCCATGTCAGCTCTTCAGCAGTGTGGTTCCAGCCTCAGGGCAGCTGGAAGGGTGGGGACCTCCTCTGGAGCTTGTGACACCTGGAGGCCACAGCTGGATTCCCTTCTTACAGCTTCCAGGTGCAGGTATCATTCTGTATTTAACTTAGCCTTTAACCCAGCTGGGATTTGGGCAGTACAGGAGTGTAACAAACTCCAAAAAAATAGGTAATATGGGAAATGGAGACTTGGGATAACCCCAAGGCACTGTTCTCCTGCCCTGATTCAAAGAAGGGGAGCCTAAGGGCAGGTTCTCAGAAGGATTTCATCACCTCAGTGTAACCTGGCCCCAGGCTGTCCATTATATGTGGCAGAACCTGAGTGTCTTTGGGCCATGGTGTGACCCCCCAGGTGAGCATCCAGCTCCATGCACAGCGTGTGGGAGGTGGGGGCAAAGTCCTACAGGGATTTGGGACAATCTGGGACCCAGTACATAAGCCCATGTTGGTCTGTAGAAAACCCATGGCTGGGTTTAGCTCCAAGAATGCCTTGTCTTCCTTGGGAGTTAAGCACTGAATCATCTGGGAAGTCTGGGGTAGGGACAGTTGTGTGTCAGGGGGTTGGTAACAGCCCGCCTTGGTGTTTTTGGGGTGGTTACAACCAGGAAGAGTTGAGGAAAGAGCTGTGCAGGACAAAGTGTGAGTAAATCAACAGGGAGGAGGAGGAAGGTGGAAGGAAGGAGCCAGGAGGAAAAATTACTAATCAGCTTCTGTCCTCGGACTCGGGGGTGGGAAGATCTGGAGCTTGCCCTTTCCCAAGAGACGTTAAACACACACAGCTTCTGCTTCCTTTCTAAAATCTTCTAAAATCAGATCTGATCTTTAGATGATCTTTCAAGGTCCCTTCCAATCCCTAACGTTCTGTGATTCTCCTCCCTGGGCAATGTGTGCTTCAAGACATTGTCCTCCCTACAAAAAGCAACAAATGGCACCACCTTAACAGTGTCTCTTTGATAGGTTTTTATCTACATCCGAAAAATCCTTGGTGGCACAGCCATACCTGGTGCTGAGAACCTCCTTCATCCCACAGCGCTTGGCTCCTGGGGGTGTTGGCAAATGGGTGGGAGGTGGCAATAAGCATGGTCTGGGATGATGCTGGGATAGGTGGAGATGTTTGGGAAGCTCCTGAGGTGCCAATGAAGTGGTGATGTGGGCATGGCAGAGCGAGTGCTATAACCAGACTTCAGGACAACAAGGTTAAAGACTTCAGGACAAATTCAAGGAAGTCCTGTGTGGAGCCAAGAGTTGGAATCGATCCTTGTGGGTCCTTTACAACTTGGGATATTCTATAGTTCTATGAAGAGCTTTCATGAGACCAAACCATGATATTTCTGTTCTACCTCACCTCTGTTCAACATGTGGACACTTGTCTGCAGGTCTGGTGTGAGAAGACCCCAGTATGGGGCTCCTGGGAGGTGGGGGATGAGCAGCTCCCTGCCTGGCTTCTAGTCGTTGACTTCCCATCTCTCTTCTCCACCTAGGAAGACTCAAAGGCCAGAACACTGGAGAGGGCAGCAAAATAAAGCTGGGGTGGTATAATGTTGTATGGTCAAGAACAAAATCAGAGGCCTGCCACGTGCCTGAGAACATCCGATCTTCAAAGCTGAATCTAAGGAAGGGAAACAAACAGTGCTTGGAAACGTTCCCTGGTCTGGGATGCTGTCATCCATACCGTTTAATTAATTAATCATAGAGTTTTTAGCACGTTTCCTGGCAGGGTTTTAACGTGGGACAGCTACTACCACCCATGCAGTGTCTGGAAACAAGAGAGGAGAAGGCACAAGGACTATTGACAAGAGGTCCTCTTACACCCACCTCTTGGATCCATGCTGGAGATGGTCCTTGGAAGCCTTTAACTCAGCTCTACAGCTGTCTCCTAATTTCTGCTCTGTAGTGGTGGACACCAAGACAACTTTTTTGCAGCTCTCTGCCCAGATCCAGCCCAGCTTTGCCTTCCATGCTGCAGCCACGGTGCCTGCACGTGTTGGCCACCCAAGGTGCCAATGTCAACCTCAGTCTCCCGTGTGCCACCAAGGAAATGCCAGCCATGTGCTGGCACCCCCACACCTCACACACGTGCATCAGAAATACTTGAGGCCAGGTTGCTAATTTCCCAAATATCTGGCTCATTGGGCCACGGGCAACCCCCCGAATGCCAAGTGGCCCATTGTGCTCCCTTGGTTATCACCACACTTGTCCTTCAAACCACTCCTGCTGGTGGACCACCGTAGACCACTTCCCATGGCCTTGAAGCCCCTCTTCCTGCTGTCAGCAAAGAACATATTCAAAACCCTACCCTAGGTGACTCTGCTCCAGCTCTGCATCAGAGAAATGTTCACAACATCATTCTTTGGCAGTGAGCAGATAAACTAAATCAGAACCGTTTATTTCTTAAAATAATAATCATAATTCAATAATGCACCTTGTAAATCACATTGAAGAATAATACAATTATTTTTTCCCTTCTTCCTCAAAAAAGAAGAGTCAAATCTGCTTAGAGCAAGCTGCTTCTTTGTCCATGCAGACCTTTGCCAGGGTGTTCCTGCTGCTGCAGGATGCTCAACCTTGGCTGCCCAGGCTGATTTCCAGATCCTGCCAAAGAATCACCCCTGCAGGAGGACTCCACGCTGTGAATCACTCTGGACAATTCTTGCTCCCTGGAATGGGTCTAGCTCTTTAGTTGCTGCCTTGTGACACCTGGGAGGACTGACACACCTCCTCTGGCATCCGCGGTGGCATGCAGCCCCCGAGTCTGGCAGAACTTCATCTGTTGGGCAAGCGATGCGGCTTCTCCTTTCCACGCCTACCAGCTGAATGTCCATTGGAAAGGAATGGGGAATGCTCCGTGGGGTTATCAGGGCTGACTTCACCATCCTGTTAATCCTGCTCTATGTCAGCAGTACTGATAGGCCCAGTGGTTTAAAGCCAGTGGCAGAAACCTCAACAGTACCTGAAAATTACCTGCCCCTAAACACCTCCCCCACCCCCACCCTTTTTTTTTTTTTTTTCTTTCCTTAAAATGGAAGATACCACGGGTTTTGGTGTCCTTCTGAACTTCCTCTGGTCATGCCTTCACTGTGATGAGCAATGATTAGTCCTATCAGCTGCCCTGAATGTGCAAGATGCACATGACCTGTGCTTCAGAGATGCTTACCCATATGCTCCCAAAGAGCTCAACCCCAGGCATTTTTGCCCTCCCTTAGTCAATCTAAGCATTTTTATTTTTATTTTTTTCACATTCTCTCTCTTCTTCTGCAGTTCCATCTGATAAAGCACAGTTTGTGCAGATCAGCTGGATACCTGTTATCTCTTTCCTGCAGACCAACACTTGCAGGGTGGAGAAGGGGAGAGCAGAGAGCTGAGTGCCCAGGCAGATTTATTCAGATTTATTTAGAGAGGCTGCTCCTGCTTTGTCCTCTCTGCTCTTTGGTGCCTGGGCGGGTGGTGACTCACGGAGACATCTGCTGATTTGCTGCACCAAACCTCCTGATGGCTCGTTCCCTGGAAGCAGAAGTGGGACAGGCGGTCAAACTGAGGACCCAGAAGGGTTGAAATTACCATCTCCAGCTCCACCCAAATAGATAAACATGCAGAGAAATGGTAAAGGATGGGAGCCTTACGTTTGACTGTTATCCAGCAGGACTTTGGATCGGATGTTCCATGTAGAAGGAGGACAAAGATGTTTTTAGCCTTTGCTCAGATGTAGCAAAACTGGAAACCACCCTCCAATATGCTGGCTCCTGTGTGTGGACCCCAAAGACATTGCTCCCTTGCTGCAGCTGCTCTCAAAAGTAGGATGCGGAACATTTAGGACTTTGTAACTAACCAGCAGCTTTTATAGACAACGGGAAATAATAAAACCTTTCCTGTTTGTATTGCCAACCATGGAGACGCAGCTAGGTTTGTCCTGACCGTAGGTACTGGGAGTTCTCCAAATCTGACCCTGGAAAGGCTCTTGGCAGTCATCCACCCCGATGAAGCCATCAATTTGTGCAACTTACTGCCATTTTGCTTTGAGTAGATGCCTTCACTGAATTATCTGGCCACAAACATGATGATCAGATTGGAACTAAACAGTACAAAAACCCCACTCAGACATCAGTAGCACTACTAGCCTGACCATGGAGACATCAAAGTATTAAAAGCAATAAATGGAATGAATTGCCTTAGTGCTTTCACTCATCTCCGACCCCATCTGACCAGCCTGAAGGCAACGCCGAGGTGAGAAAACAACCCACATGCATTCCTATCCTGTCAAATAACACATGATCCCTGCCCATTCTTTCAAAATTGTTGTCTTCATAATCACTCAGTCCAAACGCAGGGAAGATATATATCCTGTCCCCAGATGAGGGTGATTTTCCTGGGCTGTGGACACGGCTCGGAAACGATGAAGGCCTTGCTCCTCGCCCTGCTGGCTTTGGTCCTATGTACAGAGCAAGGTAAGGCATTACGGTTCCTTCTAGACAAAGAATAATTGCATGTTGGAAGGCCAAGAAGGCCTTGTAGCCAGGGAAAGAAGTGGTGGAAAGGGTTGCCTTAGTGCTTGATGAAGGACTTAGTGTTTCTCTTTGGGTTTCTCAGCCTGGCTGTGCCAAGGGTGTTTTTTTTTCTGCAGGGGAATTTTCTCTATGAACTCGTGTACTACTGGACTAAAAAGAAAAAAAAAAAAAAAAAAAAAAAGGAAGCAGTTGCCACTTTTAAGTCTTTGTTAAAAGATTTTCCTGTGGGTTTACTTGTTCAGATGATGTAAGACTGTGGTTATTTCTAAATCTTGATGAAGAAGTGCTGCAGCCCACTATCACAAAACACATCAACAGCTCCCGGCTCCTGCAGGTGGTGACACCGCTTCTAGCAGCAGCACGGGGACAGGGCCAGACCTACAGCATCTGCCCTTGTGCCCTGATGTTTGCCCATCTCAGAGACCCTACAGGGGTGATTTCAGAGGCTTTGGTGTCAAGATGGGGAGAAGTTGCTCTGCGGGGTCGACAGCCTTATGCTGGGATATTGGGTGGAGAGGAACATTTGCATATTATTTGCATTACAGATTATATAGTTTATTTCACAAAGAGATTGCAAAGGAAAAGTACATGGTCCTACAGCCTCCACAGACAAGTCACTTAAGCAGCCAAAGAGAATTAATGTTATCATCATTTTCTAGAGAGGAATTAGCTTTGCCAGCTCTTGGAGATTTGCCACATTATCTGGTGCGGAAAAATAATGTCTTAGAGTAGTTATTTCTGTCTCATTGTGGCCTAAGAATACTTTTCTGCCATTTAACATGGTTCGCCTTCCAGAATAGTGATCTTGACAAATTTCCTAGCATTAACAAGGCCCGAGGGACAGAGATTGTCTTCAGCCCCAAAACCAAGAGCACCTTAACTCAGTTTAGAAGACCTAGGAAGTAAAAATGAAGTATTGGAGTGTATGGGTCATAGGGGTGAATTCACACTGCTAAGAGTTAAATGCCAGTCTTCTCATCAGTGTTTTAACCCAGGTTTGGGGGCATTAAATCCCACTCAAAGATGCAGGTGTGGCAGACTGACTTCTTCAGCCCAAGGAGGTCCCAATTAATGGGACTAACAACTGCCAGTGCTTACTGCCCAATTAGTCAGGAGTGTAATTTGTAGGGTCTCCAGCAGCTGGAAAGGGTGAACCCAAGCCTTGGGACATCCCTGTAGACTCCTACAGCAGATCCTGGCCTTCCAGCTCCCTGCATCATATCAAACCTGGTGCCCTGACCTTTTGTGCATTCAAGGGTCAATGGAAAGAAATCTTTGCTGCTGGGAGTGGTAGCATTTTGTCTTCATTTTCCATATCTCCTATCTCCTCCTGCAGCAGATGCCCTGTACTGCTACACCTGCGAGTGGGAGCAAAGCAACTGGAGCTGTCTGAAGGCCCAGAAGTGCTCGGACACGGATGAGTACTGTGTGACAAATGTTGCCTCCGTAGGGATCGGTATGTGCTATGAGGGCGTCCTCTCATGGGGATGCAGGAATGGGATGTGGGGTTTTGCCTGGGTTTTTATGGTTGCCCTCTGTGGATGGATGGGATGAGGAGTCACAGGGAAGTGCATGTGGGAGGTGGAGACCTGGCGAGCCCAACCTGGCAGTGCTGGAGTTTGCAGGGTTTGAAATCCTCCTCCCTGACACATGTTGGGATCTTCCTCTTTATTTTAAGCCTGCTTGGAAGCAGCAGGGGACAGTGAGACATAAAGCAAGCAGTCTTCGGGGGGATGAGTAAAGAAATTCAGACTTTAGTTAGACAGGGAGATGAAATGAAGCAGGTAACCAAGATGGATGAGGAGGTGCAGAAGGGAATAAAAGCTCTCTAAAAGAAGGGAATAGAAGCCTGGAAATGCATTTTCAGCCCAGGCAAGAATATTGTTTCATGTATTCCATGAGGCTAGTGCTGAATGCCCAGCAGAGATACTGAATGCCTTGTGTAGCTGGTCCCAGCTGCGTTGGGTGGGATGGGGATGGGTCTCACTGGCCTCATCCTCTTTGATCTCGAGGATAACTTGGGAAACCCTCATTGCTAACACCTCTCTCTCTCCTTTCTCCTTTGGGCCAGGCTTTTTGTCTCTGTGGAAGAGGATCACCAAGAAGTGCGCTGGGAGATGCCCATACCACAACTTCAGCCTGGGTCTGGCCACCTACACCTCGTACTGCTGCCAGACCTTCTTGTGCAACCTGAGTGCCTGCCCGGGGCCCAGGCTAGCTCGCCCATGAGATGCTGGGGGTCCTGTGTCAGTGTCCTCTTCACTGGTGGTGGGGAGAAAGGGGCTCCTGATGGCCTGAAGAGCACGGTTGGATTCCCCCAAGAGGGTATGGCCACCAAGCACGCTGCAGAGTAGATAAAGCATTATGGTCACCACCTCCTGCCCTGTGTTGCCTCTCAACCTGTAGCTCCTTGCTTGCTTTTCGTGCCTGAGCTCTGTTGCCCCAGCAGCTCGGTGGAGAAAAGTGGCCAAGCTGTGTCCCCTGCAGCCAGCAGCAATGCTGCTTCTGCATGTGCTGAGCATCTCCTGCAGCCTCACTTTGTCTTGGGCACAGCTGGAAGATACACGGCAGGCAGCACCTTCCCAGCAAAGGGAGACCAAAACTGATGACCTCTCTGTGCCGACTCAAGGCAAATTATGCAAACTCGCTGCTGGGGAAGGGAAGAACTTGCCCTGAGTGTAAAATCCTCACCTTGTGATGGGTTTCAGCCATAGCTTTCCTCCCTCGCACACCTCTTCTTTTCCATACAGCCTCATGTTCTGTGTCCCCAGTGACAATCCCAGTGCCACCACCCCATTAGCACCTGGACACACCAGGCACACTGTTGGCTCTGCCTGTGGTGCCGTGTTTTTATCAGAATTATGCTTATCTTCACATATTCTCTGCAGTCTTCATCCCCATCTCCCCTTCCAGCAGCTGCCCTTGGTCCTCCCTTTTTTTCATACTGCCTCACTTGCTTCTTGCTGCTTTTTGAGCCAAGTGACCTGACCCACCAGGACCCTCTTCTTGGCAACGTGTCCTCCTCCAACTCATTCATTTACCCATCCCTCAAACATCCCCCAAAGCAACTGCAGGGTAATGAGAAGTATTTGGGTCGAGCCGGTGAGGAATAGTGGAGAGGGTTATAAAAGAAGAATACAGGTTTTTGAGAGGCCAAACATTTTGTGTAGATGTTTCCAGCAGATAATAGAGGGTAAAAGGATGTTGAAAAATGGGTGGTGATGATGGCAGCTTAGGGTTCCTCATTGCCAGAGGTGCTGCTGAATGCCCTTCCCTCCTCCCATGCAGCACTTTTTGTAAGAAAATGTAAATACATCTACTCGGATGGGCCGAGAGGGCAGAGGAGCACTTCTCAGAGCTGGGGTTGTGGTTTGGATGCCGAACCCACGTACCAAGTCCCCTGGGCAAAACAGGGCACGGCTGCAGCCCAGGGCTTGGTTTCCAACCACCCCCTGAGCCTGCAAATCCGCAAGCGTTGCTCAGCCAGAGGATGACGCTTGGTGCGTGCAGCATTTCCAGCCCAGCCCTGGTAAACAAGGGGGACAAAAGGGGCTTTGAGCCGTGCCGAGCGCGGCTCCCTTGGGCTGGTGCCCGTGGCTGCTCCGGATGAATGCCTCCTCCTGACGTGCCGCATAACGGGAGCCTTCAGAGATGAGTGCCCTCTTTTATTAATCGACTTCTGCTTTCCTTTGCCCCCTCCTTCTCACAGCTACGCCGTGCCGCGAGGGCAGATCTCCGCGCCGAAGAAGCTGTGCCGGTGATGCACCTCCCTTTACCTCTTCATTAGACCGTGATCTTTTTTTCGTGCTGGTGTAGGAATTTGCATTTTTCTCCCCGAAGCACTCAGAGCCCCCTCCCACCCCTCAGTCCGAGTTCTCAAAAGCTCTAATTTACTCCACACATGATATCTTCACATTAAAAAAAAAAAGCGCTTTTTGTGCGTGTGTTTTATTTTTTTTCTCAGTGTGCCAGAATTATTCAGCTCTCTGAAAGCACTGAGGAATCCCAGTTGGACAGACTCTAATAATTAATATTTCATTGCGTTGGATTTACACGTCCTGCAGCAGCAGAGACAGAGTCCCCCGCAGCCTGCAGGAAAACACAGTTGGTTGTGTTTTTTTGTTGTTATTTTTTTTTCTCTTTTAAAGCAAAACTGGCTGTTTTTGCTTGGTTTGGTCTGTCTTTGCTGCAGAAAAGCTTTCTTGTGAATTTATATGGTGAATATAAGGGGACATAAATCATCCTGGCCATAGATGGGGAGCAAAGGGCACTGCAGCTCCAGGGCACCCAAACCTTCCCTCCTCCCACGGAGCAAAACCACCCTGGTGGCAATTCCTCCTCTGCGATGTGGGGGAGAAATAAGGCACGGGTGCGATTTCCAACCACTAATTCTGATCACAATTAGAGCTGCTGGGGACCACAGAGAGATGGCGATCATTAGCACGAGGATGAGGCTGTCCAGAAAATTACCCGGTGGCTCCCAAGAACTTAAATTAGAATGGGCACTTAAATTAGGATGGGCACTGCTGCACCCATCCCCTCGTGTCTGAGCAAAAAGCATGGACAGGATGGGAAGAGCATGTTGGGGTAAAGAAGGATCTTAGTAGGGTAGTTTGTTTCCCATCCCATTGTGGTTTTTTGCTGTTTCCATGGGATTTCAGCATTTTCTTCTGCCCCTTGCTGTGCCAATGCTTGGTGCAAGCAGGACAACTCCAGGCTGTGGGTGAGAGAGAGAAAGAAGAGGAAGAAAGAAGTGCCCGAGCTCAGCACTTAGAGGCAGCACGAAGCAAACCCCAAATCCTTCCCGTGGCCGGGGCTGGCACACGCATGCAGCAGGGACATGAAGCAATACGCAATTACAAATGACGTCATAAATGCCTGATTGCGGGTAATTAGCAGCAGTTTAAATACCTAAGGAGCTAGTCAGATGGGTGTAAGGGGGAGCTGTGACGTAGCTGCTTCGGGTCTGGGGTTGTAAGATGGCCAGATCCGCAGCATGCTGTTGTCCCCCTCCTCCTCCGGCATCGGCGCTGCCAGCTTGAAGCCTCCAGCAGCCAAACCCACGCAATAAATTTATCTCTGCACCAAGCTGTGCGTGTGTGGGCAAGGCTGGAGGAGTGCTGGAAGCCAACAGGAGCTGTCAAGCCTTGTGAAGACGAGGGCAGCCAAGCCTTCCCGTGGCCAGCAGCTGCCCCTCTTGTCCCACCACCTCCCAAGCCACCGAGATGAGTGTCGCAGCAGGCAGGAAAACCCCAAGCCACCTTTCTGAAGAGCAACGGCACTGACCTGTTGCCCAACCTTTTGCAGGGTGAGGGGTGAAGACCTTGTTTGCTTTGTGGGGTGGTGAGCGTCACCAGGATGTTGGTGGGACCTGCTGGGTCATGCAACCTGGTAGCAGGTCCCCAGCAGGCATCCAGTGCTGTAGGATGGACAAAAATCTCCCCAAATTCACTCCACCTCCCTGATTTGGGCTGGTGTAGGTACTCCACTGGGACATTAAGATTCTGGGGGTAATTCCAGCTTTTTAGGGAAACCAAGAGTTTTCCAAACCAAAGTCAGAAGCTGGAACGAGAGCGTTTCCCGAGAACTGGATGGGGCCAAGACACATTTTTGTTTGTTGCACAGATCAAGAAAGCTTTTTGCCATGTTATTTCCTTTTCTTTCTTCATTTTTGACTTCATAAAGTTCGATTTCAACCACTATGAAATGAAGGAACCATTGGGAACCCACACCACAGCCTTCGTTGATGTATCTCAGTGCTGGGAGCCTCAGCCCGTGCCTGCCCCATTAACAGAGAGCTGGGCACTTCAGGGTGATTCCCCAAATCAGCTGGTTTCAATCAGTGACAGAATAAAAGGGCAGCAAAACTACGGGGAAAGATAAATAGGCAGCAAAACTATGGGGAAAAATAAAACACCATGTAAGTATCAAAAGGAAGCTCGATGGAAGTTCGCCCATTCCGACAAAACTTCTGTTTGGCTTTAATGAATATTCAGACTTGAGGGGGGAATAAAAACAAAGAAAACCACTTTCCTGGGAAATTTTGGATGGTTTCCAGTGCTGAGAGCCGGGCTGAGCCCACGAGAGGGAGCTGGTGCCTCTGCGCGGCGCCGGACTGGCTACCGAATGCGGAGAACTGGAGCTGCCGGAGCGATTTGCAAGGGATGAAAAAAAAATCAGCAGCCGTACAAGGGATGCGAGGGCCCTGCTGGAAGCCTCCCAGGGAAGGACGGCTGCGTGAGCAGCCCTGGCAAGCCTCCAGTGTCTGCCTGCTCCCACGCCGTCGGCAGCCGGGGACGTGCCTCGGTTCGGCGGCGCGGGGTTCTTCATCTCTTTTTTCTTGGCACCTGCAAGGTCCCCTGGCCTGGGGAGGGAAGAGGGGATCAAACGAGATGGGTCTGCACCTTTCTGCCCCATTTTGGATGGCTGATTTTCCTTTCGCAGTGACTCCTTCAACAAATTCCCTCCCCTCTAAAGCTAAGCCCCTCTAACTCCTTCCATTCCTCTTAGAAATGGTCTCGGCCAAAAGACAAGACTGGCACCTGCAACCAAGCAAATAATGGAAATTTCCCATTTCTCCTCCTCACCCATGGGATTTTAGCCCCATCTTTAACCCACTGCCGATTGCCTTCATCAGCTTCATGGAACCAGAGAGGGGAAGAGATCCGTGAAGGTTTTAGGGGAGAGGATGGTCCAGGTGAGGCTTCAATCCCACATCTGACCTCAGGAAACCATTTGGTGGCTCTGATTCACGTGCTTCTGATGGAGATAACAGCACAGGGCTTCTCCCCTGAGCTGGGGGGCTCTGTGGCTCTCAGCATTCAGTATTTTGATGATTCCTCCAACTGGTCCAGGGATATCCTTACCCAGGGCCAGGGAGGGTCACCGTGCCCACCTGGTGCCACCGATGCTCCTGCCTCCCCCCTGGCCCCTGCAGCGCCGTGCTGCTGGACCTGGTGTGAACACTCATCCTCCCCGCAGTGCAATGCAGAAACCTGTCGTGGCAAAGCTGGGGCTGCTCCCACGTCGCTCCCTCCTCCAGAAATGCTGTTCTTTGACTCACTGTGGTGCCGAGGAGCTTTTGTGAGCAGCTCAGTTAGGGGCTGGGCATGCACAGAGCGCAGAAGGAGCTCTCTCCCTTGCTGTCCATCACACGTGAGGTTTTACAATGGATCCACGGAGGTGAGGGTGAGGGAGTGGATGCTGCTCAATGTGTCGACTGCTTGGCCAAAGCCTGATCTGGTGTCGGCAGGGACACAAGTCTTGTGGCCAGAGGCATCTGCTCAAGCTCATCTGGAAGCATTCAGGACCCTTTGGCCTCGTTGCACGAGGATCCTGGCAGTGCAAACAGGAATCCACGGGGCCAGGGATGGGTACCCAGGGATGAGCCCAGTGCCAGAAGGAGATGCAGAACCCTGTGTCCTCAGAAAGCCTCTGAAGGCAGCAGGAGGGCCTCATGCTGCTGCTGAGCTGCCTCTCTCCTTGGTGGGCACGGGACTGTCCATGGGGACTGGGCTGTCTCCTGCACAGGATCTGGGAAGTGAAAATTTGGCCTCTGGGGTGCACTGATGGGCAATTTTGTGAGCCTGTGACCTGTCCTTGATTTATTTTCTGGCACAGAAGTAGGCTTGCAGCTATTTTATTGTTGTCAGAGCACTTCAGGGGGCCAGCCAGGACCCTGCATCTCCGCTGTGAAAGCCATGCCTGGAGGATGAGGGGTGAGGTTTTGTCTGCCAAACAGGTCTCCATTTCTGAGCCACCCCTGATCCACTTCTCTTGGCTTTTCCTTCATCCCAAACCCCTTTTTATAGGGAAAAAAGTGGGTTTTTCCTCCACGCAGCGAGGCAGGAAAGAGCAGCTGTGAGCAGAAGCTGGGCCTGGCACCAAGCGCCGTGTTTACAGCTCGGAAATGGGAGGGCACTGCTCTGTCCCGTGCTTTCAGAGGAAGGAAAGCTTTGAGGGGCCTCTTTTCCCCAGATCAGAGATCCCAATTCCTTCCCTTCACCCTGCTCCTGCAGCAGCTTCCCTCAGCGGCCGCATTTGAGGAGTAAAAAGCCCCAGCTCTCCCGTGCCAGAGATTTTGGGCACGTTTCTCAAGCTGGGAATGGGTCAACCCCCCAAAACTCAGTGCATGCAATCAAAGCGGGGGTGAGTTGTTCCAGCTATGCCCTTTCCTTGTCAAAGCAGAAGGGTGTCTGCAAACCCAGGGCGGTTTTCCACCCTGGTGTTGCTTCTTGGCTCCGTGTGGGTGGCTTTTGGTTCCCATGCCCTTCCCAGGCGGGTATCCACGAGGTTTTCAAGCCTTCGTGCTGTGTGGCTGGCGAGCTGGGCTTGCAGAGGGTTGTTGCCAACAGATGGGATCGATCAGGGCAAGGAAGCTCGCCATAGCCTGGAGCAACAGGGATAGGGGGAGAGGAGACAAAACTTGGGGGGGCTCCAAGCATCTGCAGCACCCAGGAATGCTCTGGGGAGAGACCGATGCTTTCCCCTCTGCGTGACCACCAGCACAAACGTCCCCCAGCAAAACCACACCTTTATTTTTCCCCAACAATAACAATATTGAAAAACATACACACACAGAGCTTTGAGTTTTTGGCTAGCCCTCCTGGGAAAATACCCTTTTTGCTCACCCCGTGAGGAACACAATCGTGTTCCCAGATATCCTGTGTTTGTTCCCCTGCCCTGCCGAACACACCCATCGGGCTGGGGTGGTTTCAGCCGGGATGTTTCCATCATCCGCAGCTCCTCCGCCTGCCGTGGGCTCTCCTCCTCCTCCGGGGTCAGCCCCGCTCTCTGTGCCCTCCTTGGTTGCCTTTGCTGGTGCGGTCGTGGAGGTTTCAGCCTGGCTGTTACCCAAGGTGTGACGAGTTTCTAGACGTAACCAAAACACCTGGTTCTCACCATGCAGCTAGGGTTTTGGTGTCCTTCCTGGCTGGGTCAGCAGGAGTGGGTCAGGGGAGAAACCGGAGCATCCTGATCTCCCCACACCTGTGCTGAGTTTTTCCACTCTCAGCCTGTAAAAATTCAGACCCAGAGCCCCTAAAAGCAATGAACAGAAGTGGGGTTGTCTACGGAGCTCATCACAGCTTTCCCTCCGCCAGAGAGAAAGGAGGTTTTCTCATTTCACTCTCAGCTCTCACCTAACCTTGGAAATTTTAGCTATCGGGTTGCACAGCACAGGATATTTCCAGCCCTGAAATACCCATCACTCAAAAGCATTGGATGAGTCAAGAACCTAAAGCAAATTAAAAAAAAAAAAAAAAAAAAAAAAAAAGAGCAATTTTGAAAATCATGACTCTTTCCTTGCCTTCTGGGGAAGGAGGGGGTGTGTGGCATGCTGGGAGCCTTTATAATGGGTAGATAAGGGAAATTATATTTCTTACAGAAGCAAAATGGATAAATACATTGAGACTTTCTTGGTGTCCCTGTGGACGGCTGCGGAGGCTCTCTCAAGGCCAGCTGCTCCCCCAGCTGTGTCGCAGATGAGTTTCTCTCATAACCCTGGCCTGGCAGCTCCAGACATCTGCTTTCTACACCACCACGTGTCTCCAGGATCTGGAATTTCAGTTGGAAAATTAAAAAAAAAAAAAAAAAAAGACAAAAAAAAACAGGAATCAGAAAGACAGCAGTGATATCATGCATTTTCTTGCTGCAGAGGGTGGCCAAAATGATTTGCTGCAAAGCTTTAGGTTGGCTTTTCCTTAGCATTTGCACTGGCACGGTTCAGATGTTTATCACATCCCAGAACTTCCAAAGAAACACCAAAGTTCTGCTTGTTGGGACCAGCAGGAACACGCTGCGGGGAATGGCCCCGTTTTGGTGCCAGCACCTTGACAGTTCACGTGAAGGAGAATCAGCAGGGCTGGCCCTGGGACAAGGGGAAATTTCCCACTTTCAGAGAAAAGGCAATGACAGATTTAGGAATTATCAACAGAGCCCTGGTACAACGGCACCTTCAGTAACCTATGGGGGGGTTATTTCTCCCTAAATGTGGGTGTCCTCCTTGGAGAGGACTGGAATTAACTCCTTAGGGGGTATCCTAAGAGGGTAACATGATTTTCTCTTTCACCTCTTCTTCCTCCCAGCCCTCCTTCTTCACCATCCTTTTTCCTTCGGGCCCTGCAGGTCTCTTAATATCCCCCCTCCTGGCTGCACAGACCCCACCACAGACTAATAAACCTTCACCTTGGATCCAAGGAGGATGATTCACATCCATAACCTTTTCCCTCTGCAAACAGGGCGGTGCCCAAGAGCAATCCCATGTCAGGACATGCGACAAAGCTGGTTGGGGTGTGCCCAAGCCATGCTGATTGTCCGACCTGATGGCATGGGTGGCCTTGGGGCTGGGCTTGTGCCCTGTTTGGTGAGCTGGTTGGGATCTGACCCTTCAGCCAGGACATCGATGGGGTTGTGAATCAGGGTGTTTCACCCCATGATATGTTGTTTGGTGTCTCCCCAGGAGCCTCCAAGCTGGCGGGGCTGAATTACCTCTTAGGACCTTGGAGGTTAAGGGGATGTGGGAGGATGGATTTGGTACCTTCTTGGTTGGAGGTACAAAAGGCTTTGTGGCCCTGAAGGACTCAGATTCCTCACCCCTGTTGAGGCAAGGCCTCTGTGATGGTCACTGAGAAGGAAGTCTACCTGGATCTCCTTGTGTTTCAGCCTGATGTGGTGGATTTGGCTAGCCCTATGCTTCCTAGGGGAGGTTTGGAAGCCTCCATCATCTGCCACAAGGCTGCCTTGAGGAGCTCTGTCCTGTTTTGAGCCTTCCATGTCAGACGGAGTCCTACCTGTGCTTCAGGGAAGGGAAGAAGAGCACAGGAGGCCTGAAACAGAGAGAAAAGGCACAATCTCATGTGCAGGCCTTCCTTTTTCCTTGGTGTTTCTTGCTCCCAAGATCTTCTCCTCTCCAATAACCCCATTGCCCTAATGAAGCACTCCCTGGCCTCCCAAGGAGGAAGGAGGGGACATGACCAGACCAGCCTGTTGCTATTTGGGGCTGATCTGTCCCTCTTGCCTCCTGTGCTTCGTATGAGTGACTCAGGCACACCAGGAGCACGACTCATGGCCAGTTCCTTCCCTTCTTGTCCCATGGTCTCTCCTTTCCCCCACCGAGGCTGCATTTTTTACATCCCTGAGCTGAAAGGGAGAATTTCCTCCCCGCTGTCCACGATCGGGGCCACCCTCCAGAAGGAAGAAGGGGGAGCTGACATTAAAAATTCCCCGGGCTTGGCAGCTTGTTCCACATAGCTGCTCCATCACGGGCTGAAAACCCTCTTTGTCTCACCCTGGTTACACAAAAGGGGACAAGCCTTGCACAATGTGCTCCCAAGGTCTGGCACAAACAGACACGCTGACCGCTGCCAAACGCAAAGGGAGTTAAAGTTTCTTCCTTCAGATTCCCATGCTCTGTTAACTCTTTAACATCCTCCTTGACCCCACCAGGTTTACACCCACCTTCCTGCAGGAAGCTTCACCCCGCTGCCCTCCTCTCTGTTTTTGATGTCCCTGGGTAAGTATTTTTCACACCTTCTCCATCTTCCCACCTTCCCTGAAGTCTTCTGCCACCATCTTCACTCCCCACTGCCCCATCTCCCTAGCCTTTTTTCTTTTTTTTTTTCTTTTTTTTTCTTTTTTTTTTTTTTTTTCTAGCCTTCTTCTTCCTAAGCTGAAAAACTGGGCTGCTCTGTGCTACACGGGACACCCAAGCCCTGGCAGTGGCCCTGGGCGTGACTGCAATATCAACAGCGTGCAAGAAAACTGTCCTTTGGGAGCCGGCCAGACCCTGGTAGAGAGGACAGGACAGGACAAAATCTTTTGTAATTTTCTCCTTCAGGGACATGGGGATGGGGGCCAGCGGTGCCCTAGATGCCTTCTCCATCCAGGCTCCACAGGAGGCCAGGCAGTCTGACTCCAGCAGCTGGTTAAACTGGGATATGTGGAGCTGTAGAAAATGCTCCTCAGACCTTGACAGGCTATGTTTAATACCTAAACAGCATCTGCACGCAAGAACATGTGCACTTTGCACCCTGATAAGTAATGCCATCACAGGGGACATGGTGAAGGACCGATCCTTCCCTCCCATCCCATTTTCTTACCTTCCCCGTGCCTGTCTTTAATTATTTCCCTGCTCAAGCTTTGCCTGTTTGCTTTGATTTATTTTGCTTTGTACCAATAATTCTCAGCTCTTTCCTTCTCTCTTTCCAGTTCTGGGTTAAATATTAATCTTGTTTATTATTATTAACCTTCCCTCTCCCTAATCTATTTAAATGCTTTCTCACATTTCCACTTCCTACAGCCCATTTCTCACTTGTAGATTTTCTATTCAGCTGCACTTTGCTTTAACAGTGTCATTTATTTACTGCTCATTTATTTGTTTTAATTTCAAAGCCTTTCTCCTTTCTTATTGTGGGCTGTGTTCACGCATTGCTCTCTTCTTCCTGCTGAGGAGCAGCATTTTTCTGCTCAGTTGGCTCCAAGATGAGCTGAATTCAGAGCAATAATTCAGTTTCTTTTCTGGATTTTCAAAGTGGATTGAAGGGAAATAAGTTTTGCTTTCTATTTCACCTGCTGGCCAATAAAAGTTAAACAAACTTGTCGAATATTTATTCTTTCCCTTCACATTCTAGCAGTTTGTATTTCCTTCCTGATGTCATTTGAGGATGTATTAGTACAACGTCTTGTTCAGAGTATGGCTTTTTAGCAGATTATTTCCTAAGCATAATTGCTACATTAGCTGCCACGTGGGTCCATCACAACCTTGTTAAAAATGAGAATGATTAAAGATTCATGCACAAGGTCAGGGCAAATCTGGAGATCAGAGTGGAGGGGGTGAGCATCCAGTTTGCCACCCTGGTACAGGCAAAGCAGAGACAGAAATTATTGGGGGCTGAAGTTGCTGTAGAAAACGAAGAATTGGGCAAAAGAAGAACGAGTGGAGGAAAATGAACAGTCCCAGGGGTTGGGCAAGGAGCCACCTGTCCAGGATCCTATAGATAGGGGACTGGAGGAAGAGCCCATGGACCAGCTTCTTGGGGAGCAATTTGGGGAAAAGAAAGAGCAATTGGAAATTCTTTATTCATTTTCCATGTGTTTCATGACCTTGCAAACCTTGCTTATGAACTTGGTCTTTTCTCTCTTTAAAGATGAAGGGTCCTGGTCTGCTGGGATCCCTTCTTGACCAGGAAATGTTTCATTTCTTTACCATTTTCTCTTCCTTCCATTCCCAGTTTAACTCCCGCAGCCATTCCCATGCGCTTGCTGCCTCTGCCGCAAGCTGAGCAGTTTGGCAAGAGACGGTGACGTGGTGGTGGTGGGAGCAGAAGGAGGGAGCCCAGACAGACTGGGAAGGTCACTGGGGACTGGAAAAACCTGTCAGAGTTCAGAGCTGGCCAACAGATAGCAACAAACATTGTCACCTGGAAACCTCGGTGGCTTTTGGAGGACAGAGAAGCAAAGCAAACAAAGGTGTTGGACCCCATCCATGCCTGGGCCCTTGGGAGCCCCTGTGACAGTCTCCAGGCACAAAGAAATGGAATGCTAAAATTCAATGATTTTCTGCTTAAAGCACTTAGTGCAAGTGAGTTAATTCTGAATGACTATGGGCAATGCACTGAAAATCCTTTTTTTTTTTTTTTTTTTTTTTTCCCTCATAGAATTCTTTTTGGATTATAATAGCCAAAATAATAGATTTTTTTTTTCTATTTTTTTTTAGTCCTCTCCCACTTTGCAGTATTACAGCTATGAAGCTTTATATCATGGTGGAGAGGAGGGATGGAGGGTGCCAGGCGATGCCTGCTGTTTTGGAAACGATGAGCCACACCGGACTGGCACAGCTGCCTCTGCCTTGCTCCAAGTTTCGTGGTTCAGCCCTGCCGAGTTAGAAGGGACTCCCGTGCTTGAGTCATAAATTGTTCCCCCAATTAGCCAGGCAGACGTTGTCAGCAGAAGTAGGTCTTGGAATAACAGATTGGATCTGAAGGAGAGGGATAAGAAATTGCTACTTGTAATGGGCTAGATCCTACGCACAAACACACCCAGCGCTGATTCCATGTGATGGGCCGTCACTCCCCAAAACCTCAAATTGCTGTAATCAGAGGAAGGCAAAGGAAACACAGTCCCAGTATAAAACCTTCCGATGGTGCCCCGTCCTGCACCGTGCAGGCTCTGAGGGAGCACCGACCATGAAGGCTTTTCTCATTGCCCTGCTGGCGGCAGTCCTGTGTGCCGAGCGAGGTAAGATGCTACAGAGGCTGGGGAAGCCAGGATGAAAACACCAGAAGATCAGGTAGAGATAACGCAGGAACAAGAAGGTTTGACTGCTTTTGCTGCAATTGCTGAAGCCTTGGTAGTGCAGTTTTTCTTTGGTATCGCTTGCTTCAAATGATATTTAGTGTGGTTGGGTTTTAGCCTCTGCTTGAGCTCTACCAAGCAGCTCATAACCCAAAGAAGATGAATTCACCACCCTGCTTTCTCACACCCTGGAGTACCGTGCTCCGAGCATCTGAAGACAGACACACGAACTGAAAAACACTAACAGTCGAGGAATAGAGCTGGGCTCACGGTTTTGCCTTCGGTTTTGCTTTTGTTCCTGAATGAAACTGCTGGAGTTGTTGATAAAGATAACAGGGCTGGTGTCGAGACCGCATCTTCTGCCAGCATTTTACTTTAGTTCCCACAATGGCATTGCAATTAAGAAACCAGGCTGCTGGCAGACACTTGAAAGCCTAAAGAGCTCTTTGTTCATAGGTTTGATGAGCTTTTTTAAATGTCTTGGAGTGAGTGTGTTTGTAATGGGATCCACAGTGCATTGTGCTTGGCCTCTTTTGAAAGGAGATGCAGATATAAGTAGAAAATTGTCTAGAAATATCCAGATGAGAAACAGCAGCTCTGTGCACGTCTGTAATCCCACGGAGTCCTGCAAGGCTTTTTTTTTTTTTTTTTTTTTTTTTCACTGTTAAAGCTGCTTCTGGCTGCATTTGCAAAACCAGAGCTAATGGAGGATGGAGGCCAGATATAGTAGGCAAGGCTTCACAACAACGATGAGGGTTTAAGTGTTTTCCTGACTGGGAGGGCTTTTTCTTGCATCAGTCAGTGCAAGAGAGCATGAACACATTTCAGCTGATTTTGCACATGTGCTGGGGTCTTGGCTCTATCTGCAGCAGGAAGTGGTTTGAATGGCTGTGTGAGATTTGTCAGGGGAACGAATTAGGGACAACCAGAGGGGCTATAAAATGCAATCATGTATTAGCTAGGCAGCAAGGATTGCTCTGGCATGGTATGCAAAAGGGCAGCGGCGCACAGCTGAGATCAGAGGACTCCAGAGGGAGCAGTGAGAGGTTTAACTTGTCCACGCGTGGAGAAGCAGTGAGTGCTGACGAGTCTGTTAAAAGGAGGTTTAGAAGCAGGCTGCAACACGGCTTGTTTTGTCTGTTGGTATGGAGAACACCCACACTAACAATACCTGGCACTAGGAGAGAACATTTGGGTAGGTTTCTACCAGAAAAAGGCAGTCAGTTCTTTGGTGAGGACCAGAGGTGGCTCCAGAGCCATACCCAGGGCACCTGAGCTCCCTGCAGCAGAGAGGTGGCCTTTCCCTCTCTGTCCTGGGGCATCTGGAGCATAAAATGGGTTCTCATTTTCTTCTAAAGCTGCTTCTGGAATTGTCTGAGCAAATGTCAAGGACAGGTTCAAATATTTGAATCAGCTGAGCAGCTGGGCTTTGGAGAACGTCCGGGAGGAGATTAAAAAAGCAGGTTCAAGTTCAACCGAAAAGAGCTGCTCTGTGTTGAAATAAGAACCTTCCTGGGCTGAGGAAACCAAAAGAATATGAACTAGGGGAATTTTGGTCTAAATGAGAACCCTCCCTGGGTTGTCATTCAGTCACTTTTGTCCAGGACCGGTGGTGGCAATGGAGCTGGCTGTCCTGAGAGCTGCTCAGCCCCTCTGCCCCTCTGGCCAGGAGCATTTCAACAAACATAAGGAACGTAAGGAGCATTTCAACAAACTCCAAACAGGAGGGAAAATATTTCCACCAATTGTCAATCAGCCTCCAGGGAACACGACGGCACGTGCCCGTGCTTCTGGCTTGGCCAGCTGGCCAGCCTGCAAATTCGACTCAATTTACTGCAGTTTTTGTTCAGAAACAGATATCCTACCTCCTTCTGGCGTTGTAATAGCCCTGGCTGAGACCTGCTAATAATATCACTGAGGACATGTTGTTCCAGGCGATGGCTGAAATAATCTCTCCATTGTTCAGAGCAACCTCTCCCAGGGAACTCCCTTTAACGTGACTCTGTGCTCAGTAATTTACTTCACCGGGGTGTCATAGGCTTTAATTAATTCATGTTTGTACAGCGCTTTGCAGATGCACTCTGAAAACACTAAAAACTTGGCTCTCACCTGAGAACGGTGCCAGCTCATCCTCCGCTTGCCAAAACTGTACTAGACTAAACTATACCAGGTTGCAAGTTCTGCTTCTGCAGGCTGGCTGTCAACCAGGCCAACGTGGACCCGGGGGAAATGGAGCTCGGTCTGGAAGAAAAGTCACGCGAGAGCGCTGCTCAGGCTGAAAAATGTGTTTTCAGATTTAATCACCAAAAATTTCAAGCAAAGAAAGAGAACTAGTTTTGTTCTGTTTGTCTTTTCAGCTTCATTAATCAAAGCAAACCAACTTCCTATTTCACTTTCAAACGCATTTGTAACATACTTTTTACCTTGCATTTTCCAAGAAGGGACAGGGCTTTTGACACTTTCTTCCCAGGAGGGCATAGCTGGAAACCACTAACACTTGTCATGTGTGCTTTTTTCCAGCTTCCTCGCTGTTTTGCTACACATGTGATAATGAGCACTCTAACTGGAACTGCCTTAAAACCTACAAGTGTGAAGATCATGAGAAATACTGTATAACCACATACAGCACTTCTGGGTTCGGTGAGTAGTAATAACACATCAAGGCTTTTCTTATTTATTATTGTTATTATGATTTTTTTTTCTTTTCTCCAAGGACACTGATGGGCAATAATATCTTCAGGGCAGTATTTGGTCTGGTTGGAAAGAGTTGGTCACTGAAGGTTAAGGCTCACGTTGTGTAATGTGTGTGTATCCCCAGCAGTGCCTTGTGAGCCACCGCCTGGGCTATGTTCCTCACCACCTTGTGGCAGGGCTGGCTGGAGCAAAGAGATTTTCACGAGCAGACCTTCTTGCTTGCTCTGGGAGCTCACATCCACACCTCGTAAAAGAGGACAGAAAGGGGTTGGCCATAAGAAAAGTGATTTTAGGAATTGAATATGCATTGGGAGTGATTTTTGCTGTGCTACATGAAGCATGGTATGGGTTTCTAGCAAGGACTTTCTAGTGTCCTCCGTTTGAGCCAGGTTGAGTGGATATTCACCCAGCACTCAACAAATCCACTGATCTCTTTTATTGCTGCATTGCAAATTAACCGTAGAGCAATATACCTCCTCCCGTTGTCCTCTGGTCAGGACTTGCAGAGGAATCTTAAATCACGGCTGTCCTTTCTCGTCTGCTCCCCATCCAGGCAAGGACACGGGATACCGCATCACCAAGAAGTGTTCTGCAGACTGTCCTGAGACTAACATGAACTTTGGTGTGGCGGCCATTTCCACCAAATGCTGCGGTACCTCCCTGTGCAATTTCAGCGGGGCCAACAGCGTGAAAATCAGCTACGCTGTGATGCTCCTGGGAATTGTGGCCAGCTTGGTCTGTGTCATCAGGGCAGGTTTGTGATGAGGGTTGCAGGTAGGAGAAGACTTGACAACCCAAAGACCTGCACGGTCTTGCCAAACCAAGAAACCAACACCTTCTAAGTGTCTCCACCAGGGGCTGTGCTATTACGTTGTTTGTTTGTTTGTTTTTTTCTAAGATCTCGTTTCAGATCCGATCCACAAAATGGCATGGCAGTATAGCTCCTATTTTTCCCCTGTGTAATTTGTTGTTTTGTACTAATTTTCCCCAAGAAAGCTCTTTTGATATCATGTGTGTGACAATTGTCAGCCAAAATAAAGATTTATGTTATTCTACAGCCTGTTTGATATATCCACACTAAGCTCAGCTTGAGAAAACTGGTCTTCCAGAGAAAGGACTGTGCTTTGAATCTCTACTTCACATCAAATTCCTTTTATTCTTTTAGCATCTGGGATCCTCCCTTGGCTGCCTTTCTCCATTGACTTGGTTGCATCCAGCAGCTCAAGAAAGCCACTCCATAACGCCCCACGTTATGCCTGATGACTCAGAGCTGATGAATGAAGGTGTCAATCTGGAAAGGTCAAAGCCATTTGCGCCGTCCCCATTGCAAGGTGGCGCTTGCAGCAGCAGAGAGGAGTTTTGTAACTACAGACACACGGGAGCGGGGGGCAGCAGGTTGCGCTCGTGGCTGCGCCAGCAGCTCCTCATGGGATCGCTGCAAGGTGGGTGATTTTGTCTTTTAAAACAAGTAAAAGGCCCTCCCCATGGAGCTGGGGATGTCCGAGATGAGGACGGTGATGCTGGAGTTGTCCTCATTGGGAGGCAACCTGCCTTGAGGAGGAGCTGCTGCCGAGAGATTGCTCCAGATTTTCCCATGGGGAATGGGGAACGGGTAGACGTGGTGGTGCCCGATCGGATGGGGAGCTCTCTGCTCTGTCCCTGCTGCATTTCCAGGCTTGGGGATGGGGGAGATGAGGTGGAGATCCCTGAGGAGCTCTTGGAGGAGCAGAGCTACACCTAAGATGATCAAACAACATGCATTCTTGGATCCTCTCTTATAATTCCTCTCTTGTAAATCCACTCTTGTAATTCCTGGCTGAGCATCCCACAGGCACTGAGCTTCAGGAGGGCTGGTGGAGAAGCAGCACCTGGAAAACCCTCCCTTGTTCTCAGCCCAGCTGGTTTTGAGGGGAGCCCTGCTCCAGGCAAAGGGTCTGGGCGGTGGGGAGAATTCGCAGCACTGGCTGCAGGCTTTGAGGATGGATGGGGTGGTGGTTAGTCATTCTGCAAAGACGTAGTTTCTGGGCAAGGAGGGTGTCCTGGCATTTGGTTAAATACACAGTATATATGGGCTAGCTGAAGAATGGCAGTGTTGTGGCATTTCTGTTCAGAGAATCCCATGGAAACTTGGCTTCCGCACTCTTTTTTATCACTTTTACCATCTTTTTCTTTCCCCGTATGCTAACCACAGCAATTTATGAAATTGTTCTTAAAGCTTTAGGCCAACTGGAAAAATCCACAAACAACATTTGAATTAAGCATCGTGGTTAGTTTTAAATTTCAGCTTTTGTTTCATGAAAAATACACGTTTCCACCAAAATAAATTGTTCTTCCTTCCTTCTCACATGACAATTTCAGTGAGGTTTAGAACAAGGCAAGAAAAACACTCACCCCTTTCACTCTCAGTTATATCCTTTGTTCCTCTTTTCATAAGTTCCCGATAGATACTTGTAAACTGCAATATTATCTTCTCTTTGCCTGGGCCCTCCAGTGACCTAATGATCTGTGTCCTTTCTGTCCCCCTGGATTCTTTTCAATCTGTCTCACCTGGTACTGGTGAGGGATGAAGATAGCATTAACATCAGAGGGACACATGGGACCAGTTGGAAGAGTGCAGGACCATCTAATGGCAAATCCCATCTGACAGAAAAACCCTGCAATAATTCCTTTAAAAAATACACAGCCTCTCCATATCAAAATCTCAGCAGCTTGCAGGAGACAAGAGATATTTTAGTTTTTGCTTGGATGAGACTACAAGGGAGGGAAAAAAAAAAAAAAAGTGCCTGGCTGAGCTGCTATTTCTGTACCTGTTAATGGATGCTGTTGGCTGAAATAAATCTGAATGTGGGCTGCCTCTGCAGTGCAATGTACAGGCTGCGGAACGGCATTGCCTGGTGACTGGAGCCCCCTTTTCTGCTGTTACCTCGAATAGTCTGCAATAAAAAGTTGATTTACCAATAAAGACTCACGACGTCTCTTTTGGACTGGAGCAAATAAACTATTTCTCAAGGAGATGAGGGCTGCAGTCCCCGGTATGAAGGGTGCAAGCTTCTGTTTTCCTCATTCTGGTACGTTACAAAGGCACTGGCGTTACAATGCCAAACAACACCCCTCCTTTGAGCTTTCCTGGTTAATTGCCACCTCTGTTTCAACTGAGTTTCATGCTCTACCTATTGAGAAAGCAGAAATTTCCTCACCTTAGTCACACAGGTTTCCATACTAGCAATATTTGTATTTCCAATTTACAGGGGCTGGAAACACTTACATCACCTGAAGAGCTAAGGCATGCTTTTTCAATGAGATGATGACTACAGGCGGGTCATACCGAAAGCTCAAATATTTAGTGGGAGACAGAAATCTGAGCAGCTCTGAGGCTAAGAAAAAAGGGGAAGTACAACAGATGGAGAGCAGCAAGGGGCAGAGTTCCTGGCAGAAGCTTGGGGCACACAGGTTGATCAGGCTGCCATGCGAAAGGGATCCAGACGGGTCCTTTTTTTTGGGACCGTGCCTCCGTCCCCACGATCAGATGGCAGAGAGGCAATGGTGGGAGGAAAAGGCAAAGGAAATCAGAATAAAATGAGAAACATTCTGAGTTTGTACAGTGAGAACACGATAAAAAAGGAGAAATAAAGAGCACTGTATGGAAACCCAGTGGAGTATTCTTATTTGGCATTTCAAATAATTTTGGCTGGCTGTAATTTTTTTTTTTCCCTAAGACTTAATGAGTTGAGAAACTTGATCAGGCAGCCCCTCATTCTCCATGCTTTCATTGTTTTGTGTTCTCCTTGACATTTATTTTTTTGCAATTTGTGAGAAAATTCACAGCTTGTTTGATGTGATGGGGGTGGGTGGGTGTTATTCTTATTTTTTAATTTAGGTGGTCATTTTCAATGCCCAGTGGAATTTATTTTCCAATAAGGCAACTTTTTCCCTCATATAAAATATCCAATTTCTGAACAGAAACATTTAGGATTTTGAACTGCAATATTAAAAAGGCCCACAGAAAATTATCTCTGGTCCCCTATGAAATGCAGTGGAACGAGATTGCTCTTGTGATCTAGCTGCACTGACAATCCTGGGAGACATTTTGAAGACGTTTCGATCCCAATTTCCATTTCAAATTCAAGCCATTTCCATACGCACGAAAACAGTGTGCGAGGACAGGATCCTCAGCCGGTGCTGAGACTCAAGCGAGCCCGGAGAGGCGAACATTCCTCTTCTCACGTGGGTGCCGTTTTGTTTTCATGTTTTGCTTTTCCTCCACTTACCCAGAATTAGAAACTGTTGCGTACTTAGTACCAGCTGAGCAAGCCACATTGTGAAACAATTCAGAAAGGAAAGGGGGGGGGGGAGGGAATAGATACACGCTCATTGCTCGTTTAGATTTCCAACGTATTTCCCCACACAAGCACTGACACATCCCTCTCAATCATTCATCATCTGACACTTCAACCCCATAGTTATTATCCCGGGATCAAAGCAAACACTGCCGAGGTATAAAAAGTGCCCTGCGTGAGTCCTGCTCGCTCTGGAGGCTGCAAGACCTGCAGAGGATGAAGCCTTCTCTTCTCGTCGTGCTCGCCGTAGCCCTGTGCGCGGAGAGGGGTGAGTCGCCAGGGATTGCTTTGTGCTTGCAAGACCCCGGAGCTGGGGCATGCCTTTGACTTCTCAAGGGAGACGAGGGGATTTTGCAGCATGGATGGCAACGCTGAGCCTCGTTTCACTCTAGAGGATGTTGCATTTCTCAGAATAAGAAGTAGCTGACCCGTTTCATTTAGCAGATGGTCTTCCAGCCAGGGGATGTATCCCCACCAGGAGATGTTGGAAGGATGCTAAGGGGCTGAAGTGGGGGATGAGGGACCCACCTCACCTAGCCCAGCTCAGCCCTTGCAGCAGCTCCATGCAGGGAGCCCTGAGACTTGGTGCAGCTCCATGAGAAGGGGAGTTAATTTTGCTTTATGCAGCTGTGGATAGGGAAGTGGTAACATCTGCACTAAGGCTGCGAATGTAACATAAAGTAAAGCATGTTTTTTTTATTTTTTTTTTACTTGCTTGTTTATTGGAAGCAATTACAAGATTTAATTGCCTGAAATGGTAGAGATGGTCATGCCATAAGAAAATGCAGCCTGGCTCTCATCCCTTTTTTGCAGCTCATTGCTTTGAGCTGTAACATCGCCAACAGTAATCCCAGACCTGGAATCGAGATGCAGAGTCCCATTCTCACTCTGATAACTTTTTCCCTTTATCTGAACATCCCTCTGACTATTTCAAGGGAAATATTTGGTTCCCTCGGCTCATGTGGCTTTTGCCTTACTGCAAACTGAATCTTTCTCTGGCTCTGTTGTAGGGCTTTACCTGCAAATTAACGGCCATTCTGGTCTCCACCTAGCAGAGCACTGAGGCTCATAGTTAATTTGAAGCTGTAAATGTTCTTAGCCCGGGACTTCAGAGGCTTTAAACCTGGCGTGTGCTAAATCATTGTGCTCAATGGGGTTGAGAAACTCGAGGGTGATAAACGGATCCTTTCCTGCAGCTTATCAACTGTAATCACATTTTTTACAAAGATCCCGTAATGAGACAGCAAACTTACTAAAGGAGTCAGTGAAAATTAACACATAGGCAGCACCACTTTTGCTGTGCAACGTAGCCAGAAGGCTGGTAGCTGTTCCAATTAATCCTGAACCTCACCGATTTTAACGGTGCAAATCCTGCATCTGCTAGAGCTTGCACTTGCTAACGCTTTACATATGTAAGCTGTTTATATGCGTGGCTTGAATTATTCACGTGAAAATCTTCCTTGAGGAATGTTCCTTTTCCTCTAGAGCAGAGGTCTTCCTGGGCACAGGCAGAGGACCTTCAAAGGCAGCCACATGTCTCCAGAGTTGTCTGTAGTAAATGCTGAGCATGAGACAAACCTCCTGAGCACAGAGGGAGGTTGGCAAAATCACCTTGCATGTGCCTGCCCTCCTCCCATGGCATCTAGACTCCTAAATTAGCAGCTTTGGGAGGCTGGGATGAAACAGGGCTTGGGCATCCAGTGAGTGCCACTATTTTCTGTGTAGATTCAGGAAGTTTCTCTTTGAATGGGCTTGATTAAAGAAGCTGCATTAATTAATGAATAAAATGAATTACATGTCTGGAAAACCCAGTTTGGGAACTCGGTTGGTAGTACAAAGTTATCCTAGGAGGAAAGGGTGGTTCCTTGTGGGGTGGAGTGCTTGTGTGGGGTTTGCACAAGAGAAGAGAATGAAGCATTAGCAGTTTGCATGCAGGTGGCCTAAAGGAGGGTCCCAGACTCAAAAATGTTGCCTGCAGCATCAGGACAATACTGAATGATTTGTGAGGACTAGAAGCCACAAGAGGACAGTGAAGGTCAGTGCTAGGTGGCCATGGAAGGAGCAAAAGGGATGCTGCTAGCTGTGGTTGGAGAGGAGGCTGTGTACACAGAGGATGACTATTTATATGACTATTTTTTTTTTTATTCTTCTTCTTATTTTGTGGCTTCCTGTGAAATGCAGTGAATGCCCTAGTCACTTCGATTCATGACCTGAGATGGGGTCAGGTCCTGGCTGGCAGCACCCTGCGCACTGGGGATCCTCTTTCGGTCAGATGGACTTGTCTAGGGTCAAACACGGGCAGAAGTGAGGTTGGGAAATTGCTGGAAAAAGCACCAGAAAGGGCAAAGGAGCTTGGGCAAGGAAGAAGAAGGGCGAGGGAGATGAAGAGCAAGGGAAACAAAGCTAAGGGCCAGTGCTGGTACAAGAATATGATGAATATTAACTGGCCACAGATAGGGATAGTCCAGGAATGTGAAGAATGAGACTAATCCCCACTGGGTGACATTACTGCAGGAGTGTTTGCTGCAGATAAACAGATGAGCAGGAAATTCCTCTTATCATGCAAAGAAACCTTCCCCGAGGATCTCTTTGCTATGAATGAGGCTGCTTGAGCCTCCTTGTGTGCAAACTGTTTTCATTCAGGCAGATTAGCACAGCACTTTGCAGATGCAGTCTTACAGATGTACAAATTTCGTGGTGCTACAGTCTTCACCCACTAATGGCTGTGCTGCAGCTCAGGGGCTGGTTTGCTGAGCCCTGTTGTCTACAGGTCCAGGATTGCCTCCTAGCACACAGGAGAGCTCCAAAACTGAACCAGTCAAATGCAATCATTCACCTTCCCACCAAACAGCGAGGTGCAGAGCAGCACTGCTCGTTCCTCATCGAGATATGCTGAGGAGGCATGCAGCAAAAAGTTCCCACTCTGCATGGCCACAGGGGTTATTCTCAGATCTCTTTTCCTTTTGGTATTCAAAAGAGTTCAAGAATTGACTGTCGGTCTGCCTGTTCTGAGAAAGGTTGTGTAGGTCAGGGCTCTCCAGATACCTCAAAGAGGTTGTGAAAGGGAGTGGACAGGACTCAGCGGGTCTCTTTCCGTGCAAGAACTGTTGGCCACCCAATGGGGCTGGAAGAAGCCAGGTTAGAAAGGGCTCAGAAGGACTTCAGGCTACAAGTAGTGTTAGACTGGGGAGCTATTTCCAAAAGCACCCTCGGGGATGCCAAAATTTTAAGAGAGACTCACGTAGGTATCCAGAAGGGAGATCCCTGGAGGGTTGCTAAAAAAGCAAACCACATCAGTGTCAGGAATCTGAGCTTCAAGTAATTTGGATCCAGGAGAGTTCCTGGGGGGAAGTTTCATACATTTTTACCCTGTTTTTATGCTTTCCTGGTCTGTGTCTGCTGGGTTTGCCAGACCCTCAGTCTGGGCCAGCACCACTGTTTTCGTGCTCCTGGGCATGTCCCTAGAGCTGAGCCATGGGTGCTGTGTGCTTCTCTTGCAGCTTTCTCCCTGTCATGTTTCACATGCAAAGATGCATCGTCCAACATACAGTGCATGAATATAGCCACGTGCTCTGACCACGAGAAGTACTGCCTGACAACATATTCCACCACAGGACTCGGTAAGTGTGCAGCTTGTCCTAGGGGTTTGATGACAAATGGGGATCGCGTTAGGCTGACTGCAGGGTGTCCTCCCACCAGAAGGTGTGGCAGAAAAATTAGGCATCATGGCACGCAGAGGAAATCTTGTGGCAAGTGGGAATTCAATGTAGCACATCTCTGTCGCAATATATCTCAACAATACCACGCGTATTATTAAGCACACCTAGGAGAGGGAAACAATGGAAAAGAAAAGATTTCTCTGCACAAACCCCTTGTCTAACCTGCAGGCTCACATATATATTTAAAAGGTGGTGGAACTGGAAAGGACTGGGTGCTGTGGAAGGAGCAAAGCCAAGGCATGGTGACGATGAAGTCTTGCAATCTTGCTCTGTACAAATGCATTAGATCTCCAAATCCCTGCTTCAGGTTGCATTCAGCTGGCCCTGAAAATGACCTAGGAGTCTTAAGGTCTAGGGATGGTCTCCATAGGTCACATATAAACAAATCACAATGCGATGGGCCAAAGCCCAATGGAAAACCAACAGCATTAAGTATAGAACAATATACTCCCTAGTGGATATTGTGCAGATAGTCTTTTATTTAAAAAAAAATAAATAAACAAATCTGACTTTTCTTCTTGTTGTCTCTCTCCTACTTCAGGCAATGACCGCAAGCAGCACATCACCAAGAAATGCTCTGCATTTTGCCCATCCATTGACGTGAATATTGGCATTGCTGGTGTTGCCACCAGCTGCTGCGAGACTTCCCTGTGCAACTTCAGTGGGGCCAGCAGCGTGAAAACCAGTTACACCATGATAGCTGTGGGCGTCTTGGCCAGCCTCGCCTGCATCCTCCGGCTGGGGTTTTAAAGGGGCTGGGGGGAAAGGAGCTGCCTGGCTTTGCATTGCCAGGGTTTCAGATCTCGTCTGTACAGAAGTTTCTTTTGGGGTCAATGCTGCCCTGCCCTGTTTCTCCTACGTGGTGTGTCACATCCCATCGGCAAATATTTTTGCTCTTTCTGTGCTCTGATGAGCAAGCACAAGAGTATGGCCCTACCTCAAAATGGTGTTTGGAAGAGAAAGGGATGAGAGTACCATATAGGCACCATCTCTTCTACTACAAAACTTAATAACTCCATACATTTTTTCCCCTTCATTTTGGCCTTCCCATTCCCCTGTGCCATTTTTCCCTTTATATCATTTTCTGCCCTGCATCATTTTGCTGAGGAAGCCTTTGATATTATAGTTGTTAAGCAGAAGCTGGGCACAATAAAGTGTTATTTTAGACTATTGTGTGAGTGTGTGGAATGGTACATTGGACATAGCGGCTGGATGCGTCCGTGTTAACAGCAACAAAAGTGGAGGCGTTAGTCTGCAAACTGAATTGAAATAATGCTGAAATATATTGCAATTGCTTTGCATTCACTTCAGGAAGCCTCTCCTAAGGCTTTCTTTTTTTTTATTTTTTCTTCTCTATTGGCAGAAGTGTCATTTTGTGACTCCATTTCAGAGTAAACTGCATTCTATTTGACTTGCATTCAATTTCTCTTCTGGGTCAGCTGGCGGAGAGAAAATGGCTGCTGAGCTCTCCAGCAGGCAAACAGAGGGGACAAGGAGGGACCAACACGAAGGGATCTTGAGCATTAAATTTTCTTTAAAGTGATTTAAGATCTTCCAGTGAAAGTTGCTTTATAAGCATTACGGATTATCTTGAAAGGGAAGAAAAGTATCCTGCATGGTGTTTAAAGGAAACTCCTCAGAAAAGACAGGCAGTTTCTACCATGTGTCTGCTGGAATGCTGAAATTTCAGCTTCATCTGTAACAAAATATTAACTCTGAAAACAAATCTCTTACGTCTGATAGTCAAGTTTTCTACCCGGGTTAAAATTTGAAGGAACACATTCCTTTGTGCTGACCTTCCTTGTAGATAATCCTAGCTGTGACTGAGATGTCTGCTCACTTAAACCCTTCCAAAGTAAGTCGTGTGAGGCTGAAATGCTTTCTCCTGAGCTGGGGAAACTCTTCATTAGAGTTACTGTGACGAAGATCTCCCGGGGTAATTAGTTGGGTGCAGCTCACCCAGCTGGTTCTGGCTCCATAGGCTCACCACACAGGGAGAGCTGTGGGGATGTGCCAAGAGCAAAAGGAGCAAGGCTCACAACTCCCAGGTCTTTGTAGCAGGTTTGCAAAGGAAATGTGGTCTCACAGCTTCCTCTTACCCCAATTTACTCTAATCCCTTCTTACCCACCCTTCCTCCCCTCCATGTCCAGTGTCTGGCTATGCAGTCCCTGGGCTTTGCTTCCAACCTCTATTTTCTTGCTATAGCCTCATCTCCTTCTTTTTTCTCCTTGTTGGCCAAGTTTACTCTATTTTTAGCCATGACACTCTTGGTTGTCCCTATGGTTTATATTGTGCTGCCATCCCTCAGCTGAGCTGGCTCCAGTCTTCTGTCCCGTCTACCCCCTTCACCTTTCTTCCCATCCTGCCAAATTTAGAGATATTAATGTGGCACACACATCTAAACATCTCGAACACACAAGAGCTGTTCTGTGCCCTTGGATGGTCATCCAATGCCCCGCACCCAGACCATATGTTGGTGAAGACCAAGCTATTTGAAGTAACCTCCAATCTTCGCTATCCACAGTCTTAGGATTTCTTAGTGACAGTACTAGTTTGTACAAGATTGAGCTGGGGCAGTACTGGTGACTGCAGGACAGGTCTTGTCCTGCTCAGCTTGTGAGGACAAAGCTGCTCTTGGCACACAGGTTTAAAATAAGGTCATGTCCTGTGCTACTTCGGCTTGGCAGGAGCCTCTGTTATGGTATGGGAGGGAAGCTGGGACGTGAAGGAAGAACGTGTGGGAAAAGGGGATGAACACATGCAGGGTTTCATGGTCTGCTTACGGCCATCGCATGGAGGAGTTATGAACAGCACTGAGAAGCCAGGACTCTTGTCCTGAAGGAAGCAGCTCCATCTGCGGGCCACGGCCTGCCTCCCTCACACCTGGTTTCTCCCTGACCCCACAGGTTTTACATTCCCTCCTGCCCAGCAACACAACCCACTGAGATTGAACAACATTTCTGTTTACATAAAAGGTTCCTTATCTGTCTTATCTGAATTGTCCTGAGGCACAGGAGGTCCTCAAACCATGAAAGCTTCCACTGGGAACCCTCCTCGGCAGTAGGTGTTGTGTAAGAGGAGACTCCGCTCTGCCAGCCTCCCTGAGAAATCCTGAGGTGACATCTGGCGGGCAGATACAGGTGTCTAATTCCAGGTCCCTCCACCCCAGTTTTCTTATTTGTTGGCTCCCATGGTTGTGTACTCCTCCCATGAAAACACCAAGGTGCCCTGCAGAGACATTTGGGGTGCCTGGAGGGCTCCTGGGGAGGTGAAGGGCATCTCACTCAGATAGTTGGGATTGCTCCTGGGAGGCAGCTGGCTCTCTCTACCTGGATTATATAAGAGTTCAGTTTTTGGTGCTCTGAGTCACCATGCCAGGACCTGAATCAGCCAAGGAGGCCTTGCCCTGCCTAAATTAGGCACCTGTGGGAGGTGATGTGACCTTGGTCCTTGTTTTCCCTAACTCAGGGCTTTATCACCATTGATATGGAGGTTCTATACTGCCTTCTGCTCTCCTTGAATGCTTTGGTTCTGTTTTCCCTCACAATATCAATTTTCTTCTCTTCCTCTTTTCTTACTTGTCCAGATCAGATCAACACCCAGCACACCAGTGACAAAGCAAGAGAGAAGATGGATTTGTAAGATCAGAAAAAGGTCTTCACTGGGTCTAAAATGCTTCTGAAAGTCATGGAAAGTAGCAAAACAACCCCTTTTCACAATTAGCTGTGGCTCTATTGTCATGTGGCCAACTCATGGCTCCATTTTGAGGTCCATTTTCATTTTCCCAAATGGGTATCGATGAGATCACTCAACAGAGGTGACTCAGCCCCCATAGTTATTTTGGTATTCCTCAATCTTACTTCTTCCTTGGTGTCCCTGCTTGGCCTGCTCCAGACCTTCCTTCAGGCTGATGTCCGTGATGATGGTCAGCAGGAGACGCCTCCCCACTTTGGCTGCTTAATTATTGCCTCTGACTGCTTCAAGTTTCGTAATCCGTCCTCTTGAGAAAGAAAGAAGCACTGCAACTTAGTCACTGGGCCTCTCTGGGCTCAATTAGCCCTCTCTAGACGCTGTGAAGAGAGCATGCTCCAGCATTACAGTAGGCCTAAGTAATAACCAAGACTTTAATATCTTGAGGACAGCTCCCAGATAACTGTTTGACATAGAAGAGCTGGTTTCCTATTCAAATTTCTCTTCTTAGATTCAGTACACACTTGTTGGCAGTGCTTAGCCTCACTTGCTGACTAATTAGCTGGTGACTTGATGAATGGATCGAGCCAAAATCCTGTTGCATGAAGGTTCATGTAGAAACAAATGGGTGTTGGCAAGGTCAGTGTGACGGGGGATATGGCAATAAGTGGATCAGTCTTTCAGTTATGGAGAAAGGGGAGCAGGAGTCCATGGGGAAAATTATAGGACCAAAACAAAGGAAAAACGGTTGCTTCCTTTTATCCACATTGCAAAATACCAGCAGGAGGAGACACCCACTAATTAGGAAGAGCAACCTGTTCCTAATACATTTGGACAGTAAACCTAATTGACCTCAGAAAAGCAGAAGGTTCAATCTGATCATCACCAGCATGACCCCTGCTGACCTCACAAATCTCCCAAACCAAGAGCAGGGATGTCTGTTTTGACATCAGCCTTGAACAAGACTGGAATTCACCTCCTGACGATGTCATTCCTGGAGCAGTTCTAGGACGGCCTGAGAAGTGTCAGAAACTCATGAGGATAAGGAAATCATCCAGTGTTTAAGTGAATCATATTAGACACAAAGGAAAGAACCCCTTGTGCTGCAAAGACCAAGCAAATACCCTACTAATGGCTGCTCCTAGAGAACCACCTTCAGGTTATTCCATAATTACCAGAAAAAAGCAGTTTTGGCAACATTTTCTTTTGTGTGTTCTGCTACCTGCTGTGCAGGACTAATCTCACCTTCGAGGAACATTGAGATGGCAGCATGAGCTCTTACAAGATGCAGCTCCTATTACGGTTTATTTCCCAGAATGTCAGAAACAGATCTTGAGAAATTCAGAAGAGGGCAACACAGAGGAATAGAGGGAAATGGACTGATTTAAGAGGAGAGATTGAAAAAGATAGTGTGAGAGATGGCTTTTTCAGAGTAGACTGGCAATTCCAATACACCAATTTGTGGTATTACAAGCAGAGGTCTGATTTCCAGAAACTGCTGGGTGTGGAGAAAAGCAGACCCTCTGAAAGATCCCCAAAATAGAAGCAAAATGTCATTAAATAAAACATTTATGGGATTTTGAAAGGTATTCGAGAAGTACAACCAAGAGAGGAATGAGCACAGGGATTATCTGTAGGTAACAGAAAAATGATAAAGATATGAAGACCAACATGAAAATTTGAGGAAAAATTTCTGTGTAAAAAACCATCAGCTAATTTCATTTAGTGTAAAATTGATGTTATTGGAGCTAAATCAGTGTAGGCCAGTTGAGAATCTGGCCTTCTGGTTCTGCAGCATAATTAAAGAAAGCGGTATGAGCCCTGGTGCATCATGCATGGACAATCTAAGTGGATTACAAAAATGCACTGCGAGGACTATTTCCCTGTGCCTGCAGGCTCCACTATTTCATCAGTGCAGCTGCTGTTTCCCTTGAGAAGAAAGATAGAAGGAAGTGAAGGAAGCCAGAGGAGAGAAGAGCTCCTCATTTCCCATTACTCATAATACTGGAAGAGCAATAAACGGGGTGCTAAAGGGACTTTTCCCCAAGGTGCTATCCTGTTCCATGGGCTCCAGCATGGAGAACTCCCACATGCACATTACACACCCTTGGGTTGATTTCATGTCCACCCGCGAGACATCTGGAACCTGTAAAACTGCTGCTGTTCCAAACGTATATAACCTGCCCTCCGAACACCTTCCCAGTCTGGCGGAGAGCGTCTGGTGGAGATGAAGACTGTTCTTGTCACTTTGCTGGCTGCTGTCCTGTGCGTGGAGCAAGGTGAGCCTTTAATGCTGCTACTAATTAAAATAAGGCTTATAGAGAGGATGGTGTTAATTTTTCTATGTGGCAGGAATTTGGGGGGCCATCATCAGCTTTGCAGTATTGCAACACTGCAGCCACATGGCTGCCAACTTCCATCTATACCTTGATTAACAATGAGCTCTCCATTTGCTGCAGGAATAAGATCCTGATAAAGTTAATTCTTCCACCCAGCAGATGGTACCAAGTGATAAAGCTCTAACTGTGTTGCACCAGATGCTGTTATATACATGCAGTGGTCTGTGGGATCTTTCCCAATGATGCACTTTGAAAGTGACAGAAATCATAACAAGACATGTTTTTTACCCATATCGGTTTTACGTGTTTTACAGACTTCTCCTCACAGCTGCTTCTTTCATTGTTTTGAGCTGCGCGGTGTGGCGTGTGTCTTGCTCCCTAGGAAACGCAGCACTGAGAATTTTTATAGGTGAAATCAGAGTCAGAGGTGAAAGAACTTTTGCATGCATATGTCATGCTAAAGGCATCCTCCTTCCGAAGCAAAGTCTGTGTTATTCTAGATGTGTGTCCTCCTTCTGGGACTGATACACGTGTATTGCTACACGCCACTTGCAAGATCAGCTTGCCAGTATTTCCCCCACACCTGATGGTTTCCCAGAAACCACGATACGTATCTAGCAGGGGTTGAGAAAGGCATTTAATTAATTCTTGCTCTCTGATGTATCAACCTCTTACTCCCACGTGTTTTTGGACAGATGGCACTGCAGCATGCCTGGAAGATCACAAGTTTTGGTCAGTTTTGGGGTGGGGAAAGGGGTATGTAACTGAAAAGAAATCACTATCCTGAGTGATGTCACACAAAATGGAGACAGGAGAGTAATTATCAAGGGCAACATCCTCAGTATTACGTAGGACAATGTGGAAGGCTAACAGAGACCCAGGACGCATTTCATGATGGTGTACCTTATTGTTCTAGTGGGCTGATGACATTTTTTATTGGCATTAGCTTGCAAATGGACATTAAGACAGCTTTTTGTACAGCAGCTTTCTGTAGCCCAGTCTTGATCAGAGACAGCTAGTTGTTCTAATTCAAGTCTTTCACATTCAAGATAAAAAGATCACAACTTTCTGGTCTAGTACAGAGACAAAGGCAGTGTTGGACAGAACTATTTGATTATTCTCTTGTATCTGGGGCTCCATTCCTTTTCTGTGCCAACTTTTGATCAAAACTCTTGATGTCACAGCCCACCAACAGGGCCTGTTGTCATTTGCTACCATGAACTTGACAGAGTAGAAATATGTCCAGAAGAAATATTAAAAGGTCACGATCCTTTTTCCTGGTCCAATGCTAGACCAGATCAGGTAGACGTTTGTCTGATGTGGCCTTGAAAATTTCCAACAAAGAAGACTGAACAGCCTGGAACTGCTCAGATGCTTTTCTCTCTAGAGAGTTAATCTAAATATCTAATGCCCCTCTCTTTTTGTACAGTTCTTTTGCATTTTCAACATAGGCTGTGAAGAACAGTTTACGACCTTCTTTGCAGTTTCTTTTTGCTTGCTTGAAGAAGGTCACCGTGTCTTTCCTCAGCATTATCTCATTTTGACTAAACAAACGAAATGTTTCCAACCTTTTCCACAAGGTTGTGTTTTCGAGATCTCTGACCACCTCTCCCTCTCCTCTGGTCCCTCTCCAAGTGCTTCGCATATTTTTGAAGTGTCGCATACAGATTAGGACATCGATGTTTCAGACGAGGTCTTGCCAGAGTGGAAAGGGCACTTTGCATATCTTGCACATGACGTTGCTGCCTGTGTTCCCTTGAGTGACATTTGTTTTCATTGCTGTAGTGTGACACTGTTGGCTCCCACTGTTTACACTGCAGTTCTTAATTGTACCCTAACCTGTTGTTCCTCATCATGTATTATGTGGCCAGTTTTTATTTTAGTGCAATGTGTTTCTCTTTTTTTGAACTGCACCCATTCTTTCCTTATTTATTTACTTATTTGTTACATCCATGTGTCAAAATCACCTAGAACTCTCCTTACAGTACTTTTTCAGCTAATTTCTCCTTGGCATCATCTAAAAATTTGAGGCAATCCTTCTATTGCTTCCCTAAATGTTACTAGTGATGATATTGTGTAGTACTGAGCCCACAGCAGAGCTCATGGAGAACCTTATGAGCTTCACTGTTCAAATTGCTTTGACCAATAACCATTGTGAGCTGTGCTGTGAGTGTATTTTAATGTCTGGCTTTGCCCCCTTTGTGCTGCATTTTCACTGGATTGTGTCTCCTGAGCTTGGTCATAAGCACACCGTGAAAGAATGTGTCAACAATTTTGCTAAAATATTATTACATTTTTAACCAAAATTTATGTTATTCTAGCATGTTTTACCCTGTATATGAAGATTCAGCTAGTTTAATTATGAAGAAAAAAAAAGCTACACAATATTATATATTAAATATATATACTTCTCAGCATCAGCGCAATTCTTCCCTTCCCTTCCCCTCCCTTCCCCTCCCTTCCCCTCCCTTCCCTTCCCTTCCCTTCCCTTCCCTTCCCTTCCCTTCCCTTCCCTTCCCTTCCCTTCCCTTCCCTTCCCTTCCCTTCCCTTCCCTTCCCTTCCCTTCCCTTCCCTTCCCTTCCCTTCCCTTCCCTTCCCTTCCCTTCCCTTCCCTTCCCTTCCCTTCCCTTCCCTTCCCTTCCCTTCCCTTCCCTTCCCTTCCCTTCCCTTCCCTTCCCTTCCCTTCCCTTCCCTTCCCTTCCCTTCCCTTCCCTTCCCTTCCCTTCCCTTCCCTTCCCTTCCCTTCCCTCAGACTTCTCATTTAATGTTCTCTCTGACCTTCATTGCCCTTCCACTTTTTTGAGGCTGACTTCTTATCAGGCCAAACTGCACTCACAGGAACGTTGCTTTCTGCCCTTTCTGTACTGACAGCCTCCCCAGACTTACCAGGAACTTGGCAAGCATTCTGCGTTGATTCCCCTTCCAGAAATAACCGTGTTTTTAAAGAAACTAATCCTCTCTCCTACACAGTCCTGTTTCTGCTCCTCTTCCTTTGCATCATCACTTCCCAGAACCTTATCAGAGGTCTATCCCACCACCTTCTGCATCTCAGGGCAAGGATGAGTACCCCTGACAGACAGGACAGCTCATCATTGTCTGACCTTGCTGCAGATCATCTTCTGTATCTGTATTCCAGACGTCTGAAGTATACCACCAAATCTGCATTTTCCAGTTAAATCCCACTTTTGGTTAAGACTTCCCATTTATTCTCCACCTTACAGCAGCATGCAGAAGTTCAGCAGAGCATCTGACTTGTCACCCCAGACTTCCTAGGACTGAGGTTAGGCCAGCTCAGCTGGTGGTGTTGGACCTCACGAAAAGATCTGTGACTGTACTCACTCTCCCAGCCAGATAAAAGAGAAGCAAGATGCTTTTCCCACCTCCTGCATTGCCCACCTCCTCAAAATGCTCTGGGTCTCAGGCATCCTCACGTCCTCCTTGGCAAGCCTCGTGTACACCTTGCGCAGGAGAAGTGACTGAGAACTAATGGGCAATGCACGTGGCAGAGTTACAGGACAGAGAAGCTATTGCTCAGCAATAATCTCCATCATAAAAGACCCCAAATCCTTGAATTCCACTCACATCTACTGCTGCCAGAGATTGCAAACAGATCGATAACACTTCGCAGTCTGAGGCGTATGAGACAGAGAGGGATTTAACATTGCTGCCACGGGTCACGGAATAAAGTAAGTCACTGGTCATTCACACACAAGCATTCATCAGGCTATAACAAGGAAAATGTAGATATTTGGTTTGCAGGTATTGTAGTTCCTAAGCCATGAAATTTGCTCTTTTATTTATTTATTTATTTTTGTTGTCCCTCCAGCTTATCCGTTTATGTGCTATGTGTGCCAAGAGCAGGAGTCCAACAAGAACTGTTTGACCATTTCCATGTGTGCAAAGGAAGAGAAATATTGTGTGACTATACGTGACAACATCGGAACAAGTAAGTTTCTGAACAATGCTTTTGTTTGCGCTGTAGAGCAGGAGTCCCAGGAATTCACGTAGGCAAACAATTACCCCAGTCACCAACTGTTAGGAGACACTGACCCTGTTCCTTATTGCAATCACTGCAGCATCACTAAATACTTGATATTATTACCAGGAGTTGGGGCAATGCTGATGCTACGTATAGCAACACCAGGGAGTGAACTCCAGCCCGGGGCTGCATGCACTGCTTCATGGTTTTCTCCCCCAAGCTTTGCTGTGACCTCTCCAGCTAGCTCTTGCCATGGCAATATTCACTCCCAGGGTTGGTTTTCAAAAAGGTTTGGAGAAAACTGCTCCACAGCTGACTCCCTCTGCCATGCACAACCCTTCAGGTTTGCCTTTGAGGTTCTTTCTGCACCTTCAACACCTCCATGTGTTCTCATAAAATACACCCACAAGGTTCTCCACTGCAGGAGAACCATCCTGGTGGGCAGCGATCCTACCTGAACATTGCTTTGGGCAACCTGAACTGAAAGTCACCCACACAGGATAATTTCACCTGGGACAGATGTACCATGGAGCCCCAGCATCATGTTGCAGCAGCGTGTACATAGTCAGACTGCTGCTAGTCCAGAACCAAAGACATATTTGCCTTGGGCACTGGTCCCTGGCCCTTTTTTTTTTTTTTTTTTTTTTTTTTATGTTCACCAGTGCAGATTTAGAACACCTTACACTTAGAAATGTGAGAACAACGATTCTTACATTTGACCTTCTTTCTTTTTCCCCCTTCATTAGAGCCCAACAAGCCTAAGTATGTCATCTCTAAGATGTGCTCCCCAACGTGCCCAGCAGCAAGTCAGCAACAAAACCAAGCCTCTCAAAGGATTTCTTGCTGTGAGAAACCATTATGCAATGTGAACGGAGTCAGCAGCAAGCGAAGCAGCTACGGAGTGATGTCCCTGGGTGTCCTGGCCAGTATCACTTACATCTTTGTATGTGGACTGTGATGGGTTAGGAAAAGCTCCCCATGATGGCCTTGTTGTCTGAAATAAAAGTGTGTAGCTCTGGGATAATTACTGCTCTCAAGAGTTGTACTTTGCAGACGAGCTTCCCTTGCGATTTTTGAGAGTCTAAATAAGGTAGGTGCTGAACTCTCATTGATTTCCTAAGCTTACTTGAATCTTAAGTGTCTCCAGACATTCAAGTCACTCAAGGAAACACATAAAAGATAGCCCTTTTGACACGTTCAGGCTTCACATCGTTACTGCTCTGAAGAGGTCCTTGAAGACATATTTTTGTCACTTCGAGTTTCTGAGCACTGCATGGAATAACAACCCACCCTGCCTGAAACATGAGTAATAGCCCAATAGTTAGGCCAGCACTGAGGGGACATTCAGCATCTTCTTCTGGCCACAGTAGGTTGATTATCTCATGTTGGTCAAGCAGCTCGTAAACAAACAAAGAGGGGTAAAACTTATTTCTGGCAGAATTTTGGACATTCCTCCAGCCTCAGTGGGCAACGATTTCTGGCTCCCCTGGATCTTTGCTCTTGTAAGTGTATCACTTTTGAAATGAGCATTCTTCATCTCCCAGCTTTGACTCGTCAGCAGGGTTTGGGGAAAAGGCAGAAAGGAACAAATGTGGCTGAGAGAGGAAACGCAACGTCTGGTAGCGGGGAGACGGAGGGAGGAGGGAAAGGGGGTGGCATGGATGGGGTCCATCTGGAAAAGGAGATGTCTCCATATCTATTTCCCTCTTTTTTCTTTTTTTTTTTTTCAGGGCCAAACCAACCTCAGAGCTGTTGCCAAACCCCAGTCATGTAGAGATCATGCGATGGTTTCTACAAAACCATGTTCCTGGCACAGAAATGATTGATTGTGCTGGGCTTTGTTCGGTTTTGCACTCCAGGCCCTCTGCTCCCTCCTCTCCTAGCAAGAGCTGCAGCTGAGGGGAGACAGAAACTCTCTGTAGAGGAGGCCTGGGGGTGTCTACAGAGAAGAAGAAGGGCAGGCAGCCAAATACTATCATAAACAACCCAGAGCTTCCTGGTCATAGCCCCTGCTGCTTCTCTGAAAAAAAAATAAAAATAAAAAGGAGAAGAATTGGCAGTGTCACTAGCTCAGCTGTGTTCTAGGGGAAACTAGAACTCATCCAAACAATTTAAGGCCTTTGTTTTGTGGTTAGTTTTTTTTGTTTGTTCTTTTTTTTTTTTTTTTTATGAGATGTACTTGGTAGCTAAATGAGACCTTTGGTTTGTCTAAAGCATCATCTTGAAAGTCTGCCATGGTTTGGTTGCACATTTTTGTAAGGATACACGTTTCTGAGATGTTTTATGTTGTCAGGATTACGAAGCAACTATTTTCCCATGATGGCACCCGTAGATCTACTGGCACCCGTAGATCTGAGCATACTGGTGAGCCCAGCCCAGGGATGAAAAACAGATGTCGAGAGGGCCAAACAAAAATTTGCTGTTAAGTTTCTTTCGGTGAAGTCAACCACAAAACGGAAGGAAAGCTACGAGGCAGAAATGGGAAGGGAAAAACTTTTAAATGGAGAGGAAGGAGGAGATGCCCAGCCGCAAAGGGAAGGGGCCGGCAGCTGTGGTATGGGCTGTGGTGGCCGCACTGCATCCCGATGCCACGAACACGTGCATCAATAAAACCCCAAGCAGAGGGAAGTCCCTTCTTCCCGTAGGCCCTGCAGTATATTGGGTGCTTGCAAAAAACTCCAGGAAAGTTGGGCTCGGGGCCAGAGCCGTTACTGCCTTTACCGCCAGGCGAGTTGGCGCAGGAAAAGGGAAGCAGACGGAGCAATTTATATCTCAACCAGTTTCACTGCACGTGAAAAATCAAAGAGCTCGTGGGTGAGGTCAGATGGTAGGAAGGGAAGAGTCAAGGTCAGAGAAGTCCCCTGGGGCTGGCGGCGTGCAGGGCACCAGGATGGGCAGGAGGGAGAGCAAACCTTAGCCAGGTATCTGCCACAGCAGCAGTGCTGCAGGGTCTGGAGGGCAAGGTGGGCTTCTTAAAACCCACCAGTTGTTACTGAGGACTCCCCTTTGTGGTCTTCCACTTCTGTGCCGGGATCCCTGATAAGCAGACACTCTTTAAAGGAACTGCTTGGTTCTGCTTACAGGGACTTTCTCCTGCCAGCAGATTTCTGCATTTATCGCTACGTGTCCCCTTGCAGGCCCCAACTGCCTTCCCTTCCTCTTCGCCACACCGGCTTCAGTGCTTCCTGTTGACAGCACCCAAACGGATGCTCCAGCAGAATAAAAGGGTCAGAGGAGTTTTGAGGTCTCCCTATCTACAAATTTAGAGGAAACTCCCTTCTTTCCTGAAATTTCTGGGTGCCAGAGCACCTGATCATACCAGGATTATGCTGATCAAACCTCCGCAGGTGAAGTGCCTCCAGGTTTTCCCTGTGTTTAAAAGGATTTACCAGTTGCTCTACCAGACTCACCAGCACCCATCCAGCTCCTGGACTGAAAGCCCACGGCTGTGAATGAGGAGCCAAAGTCAAAACCAGTGAGCACATGGGTAGGATTTATGAAGGAACTGTGTTAAAGCTGATGCTCTGAGTGGGAAATCACAGAAACTTTTTGAGAGAAACAAAGAGGGAAGAGGATTAGCTGCAGGATTAGCTGCAACTTGCTGGGAGCAGACATCTAGACGGTGCTTCGAGGTGCTCCTTTAGCACAGGATCTGCCCTGCAACCCCAACAACTTTGAGTTCCACACCCAGATTCAGAGATGTTTTCTCTTGCAGCCTGCAGTACGCGCACAGTGCAGGGGAGGCAGGTGGAGACACCAGCCACATCTAACACGGAGATGTTTTGCTGCTGCTCATGTTCCTAAGATCAACACAGCTGAGCTAGGGAACACATCAAAACCCAGAACATTAAAAGGAAGCAGGCCACAGGCCTGAGCAAAGGAAAGGTGGCTTTTCCAGTATGAATATGCACAGCAGTAAGGGATATTAGCCAGGCTAAGTGGTGACCAGGCATAGAGGCAGTGGGAAAATTAATCTTTGGCATCACAGCAACCAAACCCAGCCTGTTTTACCTGTTCCTGTGTCTTTACAAGAGGAAAATCTGGGGACTGCAGAAGACTGGATACCTCCAAATGCCGCACCCATTGTCACGAAGGGGATGGGGGAGACTGGGCAAATACAGAGCAGTCAGCCCAGGCCCCATGGATGGGAAAAAAATATCTGAAATAAATCACCAAACCATTTGTAATGCTGCAGGGGCTATCAAGGAGGTGGGAACGAACAGCAAGAGCCTTGTGACAGATGGGTGTTATTCCCACCTGCGGCAAGGTGGCAAAATCTGTAGTTAGGGTAAAAGTGGTATCTGTCACATACCTCAGCATTAATAAAGCTTTTGGCACTGTATCACATGGCTGTCTTATAAGCAAGCTAAGAAAATGCAGTCTAGCTAAAGTCACAAGCAAATAACTGTCAATGGCTTTGCTGTCAAAGCAAAAAGATCTATCAAACAGGGTTCTCTGCAGCTTGCCATGGCTCTGGTATGATGCAATATTGTAATTAAGAGTTCAAATGATGGATTAAAGAATATGTTGAACGAGCTTGCAGGCAACAAACTGTTAAAATCTGCAAGTCAGAGAATTCTGGGCCATTCTGGTAAATGTAAGTGACGGCCTGAGAAAGAGGATGCAGTTTGGTAAGGGAAAACACAAAGCTCTGCAGTTAGTGCAGACCCGTTATCTGCACAAATACAGGATGAGGAAATATCCCTTGAAGCAATTTAGCAAAAATAAAGAAGTCGTAATGGGTGCTATAAGAGATCACAAGTTTAACAAATGTCAAACTGGGAGGGGAGGAACTGGGACAGAAAAAGAAAAAGATAGAATTCTGATAGAATTCTGCAGTCCATTGAAAAGTCGCATACTTCACACTGGGAAGCATAAACTGGAGTGTGATGAGATGAGATCCTTCCACCTGGACTGCTGCCTTTTCCCTGGTTTTGCTCTAAGATTGGTTCACATGGCCACAAAAGGACCTTGTAGATAGGATCAGAAAAGTTCTTCGCATCTAAGGGATGGTGAAGAGCTGGAGTCGATTGCTGGGAGAACTGCCTCCAGCATCTGCAGCTTGAGCATCATTATCCAGGTGCATCAAAGCACGATGGAAAATATTGTCCTCAACATCTCATTAGTGGGGACATAGGGATGGAGAATGAACTGGGGATAGAGAATGAACTCGTTTGCCTTTCCTGGCCCACTCCATCTCCCTTCTATCATTGCCATGGAGATGCTGAGGGTGCTGGCCACCTTTCCTTCATTACAGCATAACTGTGCTGTTCAGGCTTGACTTTTATACACCAGTGCCTAACACCAAACATGACACAAAGATGCTCTTCCACTGATATCACGTAGGAACCTCACTCCAAAAGGTGTTCAACCTCCCAGAACACCTCCAGGCTTCCCAGGATCTCAGGCAGCAGTACAAGCTCTTGATGTGCTGAGCCAACGAGTGGAGAGAGCTCTGCATAACGTGAGTGATGTAGGGTTTTCTTCTTATTTCATCCAAGAAAATCCCTAAACGCCATGCAAAGCACCCTCACCATGCATGATGGGGTTCATCATGCATGGATGGGGGATCAGTCCTGGTGCAGCAGGGCCAGGAAGCAGGCACTGGCTCTGTGCCTGGTGCTCACAACAGCTCACCTGGGACCTGCCCCTGGCTCCAGGGCCTGCTCCAGCACCAGATGTAATCAGTAATTAGATAACCTGCAGACTCTGCTCCCGGGAACAAGAAACTCCTTGCCGTCATCTACAGTGCAATAAAACTCAGTGCAATATTTTCTGGGAGAAAAAAAAAAATCATACAAAATCTCTAAGAAAGTTGATTTTGCCCTCTCACACTTATTCTTAGAGATTTAAGTTGATCGCTTTCTCACACACGTGTGTGCCTGGGAGATCCGGCCAATGTTACCTCTATGCCACACTTAGACAAGAGATGACAGCTATGAAGTGCTCATCATGCCTCTGAGGTTCTTGGCAGAGCACAACAAACTGATTTTGGATTTGCCTTTGTTGGCCTTTAGAGGGGAGGATGCTGTTTTGGCTCACTTTCCCTTTTATTTTGCCTCTTCTAGGCAAAAAATCGTGAATTTCCCAGTTCATTTGCTTTCTTTATCTGGATGTTTTATTGCTCACACCCTGTTCTCCATTCTTTTATGTAAGGTCAGTTCCTTGGTCCTCTTCATGTGAATGAAATCAGATACTGAATGCTTAGAGCAGAAAACACACGCCTTTCCGCTTAACCCTTGCACTGCCATTTCTTCTAGGTGCTTACACACATGGACACATCATATCCATTTGTATTTCATTTGTGCCAAATTTAGGATTTCTACTGCAAAAGTCCACTAGTCCAGCACCTTGTTTACAGATTCAGTGTGGTCTATGTGGCCTCCCTGGAGCCTGCCAGATTGCTTGTTTAAAGAGGCACATTTTTGGTGGATGGGATGGGAAGGGTCTGGAATACCTCTTCCCTCCCCCAAACAACCAGGCTTTTAGGTCTTGGCTTGCAGAGAAGAGGCCCCCCCTGCACAGGAACCATTGCAGGGGGCTGCAGAACCTCACTGATGGTTCAAAAGAAGCCAGGAATGGAAAGAAGGCTACACAGCATGGATCCAAATTTCACCCAGGGGATGAAGATAGGACTGAAGATGGGTATACCTACTACACAGGTCCAAGGGCCTGATAGCAGATAGGACTGGAGACAAGGCCACAACTCAAGTCAAGTGGCCATCTAGGAGATGAGGAGTTAAAATACTGATGGTAAAGGTACAAGGTCTGTTCAGGACACGGCTGGAGAAATGCACCCCTACTACATAGTCCAGGGAAGGACAAAAGGCTCAGGCTTGGGCAGGGGAGTCAGTTTATAATGCTGGAGGGCATAATTCTCGAGCAACTTTTCTCTGGAGGCAGCCTGGTCACACCAGACAGGGACGTATCCTCCAGCAGACTCCCAGCAAAGTGGAGAAATCACAGCAGCACCCAGAGCTTAACTTTTTGCCTGAGTCCTGACCCCTGCGTTAAGCTTCGCAGTTCTTTTCCTGTCAAAAGCCTTAAATAAATAAGCAAGACAAGGGGTGAGTCATGCAGACCCAAATTAGTAAGAGTGATTTCTCGGATACCGATTCAGCATGCAGCAGCCAGGGGACCACCTTCACCTTAAGAGTTCTGGGAAAGAAGGAAAAATACGAAATATTGATATCAACCAGAAATGAAAGTTCATAAATCTGACAGCCTGACTGTGACTGCAGGTTGTTCTTGGAGTGAGCAGATGAAGGTCTTATTCTAGCAGATGCTGCAGCCCAAAGATCCACCTGATTATACACACACTTTTTCAGGAACCTCAGCAGCTGACAGGTGTCTCAGGTGTGTCCCCCACGGGCTGCAGGAAAAAGTGGCATGGTGACAAGGACAACAAAAATTGATGTGTCAAGGTGACAGAGGACAGTGAGCAAGGAGACCCAAAGAAACTCCAATGCAAAACAAAGAAAGAAACAAGCAAAAAATCTTGTGTCTGGAGCTCCCTTGGATGAATGTGTCTGAAGTTCTGCTGGGCAGCTCTGTTCTGGAGCAGCCAACAGGGGTTTCAGGAGGAGAAACATCCAGGGGTGGGATGATGGGGCTGAGATATGAAATCAACCCAATCAGGTGGAGCTGGATGGTGTGGTTTGGAAGCTCCAGGGATGGTGTGTCACGGCTCCAGCACCATTTGCTGTGGCAGCAGCTAGAGCAGAGGGAGGTTTTATGCCATGCTACCTTGCAGCAGACAGCTCCGGGCAAAGAGGTTTGTCTGTCTGGGGGAAACACACCTTGCAGCAGGGATGAAGATCCTGGTCTCCTGCTCTCCCAGGCAAGGGACCTAAATGCCAGGCTAGAGAACAAATTGTGTCCTCCTGGCCCTCTGCTCTAGTAAATCAATGTCAGCGTTTAACACCTTTGGCAGGTGGGACGGGACTCTTCCACAGAGCAGCCCCTATCCTCTCTGGCAGCCCAGAAGTCTGAGCTCTTCTCCTAACCTGCAGAGAATGATGTAACTAGTGAAAAGAAAGGAGGTTGTGCCCTTCCTGTGGAATCTATGCAAAGTGGCTTTAGCAGATTTGCTCTGTGAAGCCCCTTCTGCTCCACTAAGCAGGGGAAACACCTCATTTGCAAACTCCATTGGGGTGTAGGTGCCTCACAGAGCCTCTTGTGCATAGCCCTGGCCAGGTTCAGGTAGTTCCCCACAAGCCCTGAAACAGAAAATTGGTGGTGAAGGAAGCTCTCTGCATGTCACTTATCTCTACAGATGCTTAGCAAGCTTTTAGCAGACCCACATTTCAAACTCAAACTCCCGAAACGTCAGTTCAGCAGTGAAGCCTTGCAGACCTAGTAATTCCTGTTTTAATTGCTGCACTGATCCCTGCTAACCCGCTCTCTTAACCCGTGAAGGGAGCTGCCATTATCTTAATTTCCTTATTTTAGAAGTAGCCATTTGTCCCCAGCACACAAGCAAGCCATGTAATGTTTACCCTAGCATCACTTTGTTTTCAGTTCCAGCCGCCTCTCCGTTTCCTTTTACCTTGAACAAATCTTTTTACCTGCACCCACCTTTCCCTTGCACAGGTCACATTCCTGCTGCCTTTCTTATCGCCTGCCTCTTCTTCTGAAGGATTATTTTTCTACCTTGCTTTCACAGTTGGAACACAGCCATTCAGCAAAGCCGTCCAACAAACCCCAAGCCTGCAAGGCTGGATCTTTCATTGCTGTATTTTGCTCTAGAACAGGCCTGCCATCAGACAGGTGCTGTGTTGAGTTTTGCAGACTGCTCCCCCAGTAGAGCCTTGGTAAGGAGGTGGGAGGCGTGAGCTTAGACCAGTGAGCTTAGACCAGTGAGCTTTTGAAAGGGCTTCCTTCCCTGGTTACATCTCCCATGCCATCTACCACAGCAAAACTGGTCCCTAGGCACTCAGCCCACCTGCTCCACTTGTAAGTATCCTGTAATTATTGCTGCTCCTGCCCAGACATTTCAGTATTACCAGGATGACTACAGATCCGGTGATGAGTTGTGTCCTGTCACTCTGAGGTCCTCTCTCTTCCTTCCCAGAAGTAGACAGGATCCTATCCATGAAGCAGTGGAACTGCTAATATTAGATTTGGGGTTTGGGGAGGAAGAAAACTAGAAAGTTGTAGGCCTTTGCCCATGTCTGCTTGGGATGGGGGGAGCCTACAAGACACCAAAGGAACAGGAGAGCAGAAAAAAGCATGCTATGCCTTCCTGACACCCAGAAATTAAACCTTTGATGCTGCACCCCAAAGCTGACATGCCATGAAGTTACTCACATGTACGCCACAAAAAGCCAGACTGACTCTTACAGACAAAAGTTGAACTCGGTTGTTGGGCACTCTGTGACACAGACATCTTGTGAGTTTATCTGAATGATGGTGCACAGACAGGCTGAATTACAGTTACTCAGGCTACCGCAAAGTTGAAACTTCCCAGATTTTTGGCATTTGAGTTGCAAACCAGAGAATGAAACAGTCCCAGCTGCCTATTTCAGTGGAAGGTATTAGACCACAGAAAAGCACCACTCTCAGTCAGTTCCTGCTAGAATAACCGGCAATGAGAATTAAAAATGAGTCTTAAGAGAGATGGGGGAAGTGGGAGCTTGCAGGCATGGATTTGGTTTCCAAGCAGAGGTTTCTGAATGCACTCTGAAAACATGGGAGGTGGAATTTCTTCCGACAGGCACATTTGCCAGGGAATGCTGATTCTGCAGAATTAAACCCATCTGTGGTATACAGAGTTTGTCAAACTTGCATTCCCAGGCTCCCTCAGCAGCCAACTTCACAAGCTCCCTCCCCCAGTACTCTCTGTCCAGCTCATTTTCTGAAGGGCTTTGCTATTTTTGAAAAATTTCTAAAAAAATCCGAATTTGCTCAGCTGAACCGGGGTTGCTCCTGACAAGCTTTCTGGTAGACCACCGTATGCTTTGAAGATCCATCCTGTCAAGCATCCCAGGTCATCCCACGCCACTCCGGCTACTGGGCTCTGCACCTTCAAACTTTCCAGCCCTCTATGTCTAATCACGTTTGGGCTCCAGTAAACAGGTCAGGAAGTTGGTTACCTACTTGCCTGGGTCTTGCATGCAGAGGGCTGTGCATGCAGCAGGTCTGTAAATGAAGAGGAGGCATCATGCATGCAGGGATCTAGCGTATCTACAAGTTTGTGTACGCAGGGTTCCACGTATGAAGGGGTCCTGCACACAGGGATTTCCATGCACATGGTAAATATGCACACGAGGCAGTTGTGGATGTGTCAGGTGTGCGTGCACACAGGAGATCTGTGCATGTACAGGGGCATAAGTCACGTAATCATTAAGGTTGAAAAAGACCTTCAAGATCATCTGCTGCAATCATCAGCTACTACCAATGTCACCCACTAAATCACGTCCCTAAACACTATGTCCAACCTTACCTTAAACACCCCCAGGGACTCCACCACCTCCCTGGGTAACCTGTTCTGATGTCTGACTACACTTTCTGAGAAGAAATGTCTCTTAAATTCCAACGTAAACACCCCCTGGTGCAACTTGAGGCCAATGCAGTAGGTCCTCCTGCATGCAGAGTTGTGGATGCAGGGGGGGTGGGCTGCTCATGAAGCACGTTGTGCACGGGTGAGGCCCCGCATGCGGGGGGTGGGGGGGTCCCCCTGCTAACGGAAACAGAGACGACCGGAAAGCGAGGAAGAAAAATCCTTGAAGGGAAAGCAGCGAACTGCAGGACCAAAGCATAACTACCTCTCCACCCGCCCTGCTTTCGGTCACCCAGAGTGCATAAAAAGGGCATAAAAAGCCGCACCCAAGGGGGTTGGTTGCGGGGGGGTGGGTGAGAGGACGACAGGACACGACGCTTTCCCCGCTCCGGTTCTCCCGATCGGGGAAACGAAACCTGGCGCGGCCGGGGACCAGGAGGGGGAAGGCGGCGCGAGGCGCAGGGGCGGCCCGCTGGGAGGAGCTCGTGTCCTTCCCCCGCCTCCGCCGCCCAGCCCTGCCGCCAGCCTTGCGCGCAGCCCATCTCCCTGCGCAGCTCGCCGGCCCCACCGCCGCACCATGAAGGCGCTCCTGCTCGCCGCGTTGGCTGCGGTGCTGTGCGTGGAGAGAGGTAAGAGATGGGGGCTGCTTCCCTCCTCCCACCTCTTTTTTTTTTTTTTTTTATATATATATTTTTTTGCCCAGCCCCCGGTTCGGGGGGAAATTATTGAGGGAGGGGGGGGATGCTGTGGGGGAGATGCTGCGTCTTGCAGTGGGTGCTCTGGAAGTTGGAAGAATGCGGGAGGTGGGGTGAGGGTTGCGGAAGGGCTGGGGGGGCAGGACTGAGCCGTGCTGGGGTTTGGCGGAGGTTTGGGGTGGTGGGGGTCTTCCCAAGACCTGCCGCTCGGCAGTGTCCCCCTTGCAGCAGGAACTTCGGGGCTTCCGTGCATGTATGTATATGGGTGTGTGTCTCCAGCTGTGTACGGCTATATTTTGGAGCTTTTCCCAGTTGCAGCTCGAACAAAGACCAGGGATGGCTCCGCTCCCCCTTTCGGTGCAGCGAGCCGGGATAACGGCGCTGAAATGGGCTGAGATGCTGCCGAGGGGAAGGAGGGTGGAGGGGAGATGGAGCCCAGCCCCGACAATGGCAGATGGAGCAAAGTCTGGGTAGAACCACTTGTGACCCTGGCTCCTGCCGTTCTCCAGCATCCACAGGGACAGCCTGGGGTTAACAGGGTGTGGGGAGGTGACCCCCAAGGGAAAGGGCCCTGTGGAGCACTCCTGGGGCTGCCACTGAAGCTGGGGAGAATGTGCTTCCTGTTGCTGGGTGTTAAACTGCAAGTTGGCCAAGTCACAGGTCCGTAATCCCCATGACTCCATTTCTGCCTTTCCAAACTCCATGGGGCTATGCAAAACCCTGTATTGTTTCCATATGTCACTGCTTGGAGAAGCCAAACAAAGAGCAAACAGGAGAGTTCTTGGTCGTCTGAGACTCTGGCTCAGGAAACACCGACCCTTCCTGCCTCCCGAGGACACCAATAAGAAGAAACTAATTGTTTTCTACCCTTCTTGCGCCCCCCTCTCCATGGGGTCCACGAAGCAACTGGCAGTTCAAGATCTGGGTCTCCATCAGAGCCCAGCTGGTGTGTGCTCTGTTCCAGCCGGGCAGTCCAGGCCCAGGCAGGAATGGGGTTAAATGCTCTCCCCCTCCCCCCCCAAAAAACATCTTTCAGCATAAGAGTAAATTCTCAGCCAAGCAAAAGGGTTTCTTAACCAGGTTGCCTTTTCCCTGAACACTTCCAGCATATGCAGGGAGTTTGTTGTGGTTTTTTTTTTAAGAAAAGCTTTGCCCACTGTTCAAAGTGCCATGAAGATCTGGCATATGGATCTTGTCTAAGAGCAATGTAAAGGAAAGAACATTTGACATAGAGACCGAACGGAATTGCTGCTGAAGCAACAGCATTTTTCAGTGGGGCCGCTGAGCTTTGGAGCGAGCTCCTAAAGGCTTTTTTTTTTTTTTTTTTTCCTTTTTCCTGCATTGCTCTTTGCAAGAATGGATTCAACCTCTTATCTGAGGAATTACCCCAAATGATCTTCTGTTGGAAGCCCTTTGTTCCTCCAAAGAGCTGAACAGAAAACAAATAAACACATACATTCTTCACATTGAAGAAAACTGCCTTTTCCAGTTGGTGAAAACGAGGCTTTTCTTATGCATTGTTCAGACTTAGGCTTTTTTTTTTTTTTTTTTTTTTTTTTTTTTTTTTTTTTTTAAAGCCTTGAGCTCCAACTCTTAGCTCTGTCTCCAGCCGTGTAAAATAATTCTGCTCCCCTCTTGTGCCTTCTGTCTAAGGCACGCAGCCTGCTTGCTCTCTTCACTCTGCAGTGGGTCCTTTAGTTATCTGTTTTGCTTAAGCAGAAAGCAGCAGGAGTTAAAACTAAATGTTTCCTCTCCTAAACTATACCAGAGGGCTCACCCATCTCACCCATCCTGGAAATATTTAGTCTACATTAAGGCAAGGGGTAATAGGTGTGAAAAGGGACAGGGTGTGGACAGGACAGAGTGTTAAGAATATAGATTTAGCAGTAGAAAGTGTCATGCCTAGAGGCCTTTTTTGGTTTGCATATACAAATATTTCAGATGTGTTCACATCTGAAATCTTTGAGGCTTAATGTATAGCACTGCACCGCTCAACTTGTGCATTCAGCATGGTGAGCAAATACATACGGGGACACATGTGCTGCCATAATGTCCATGGGAAGCCTATAATCCACTTCATTCCTGCTTGCAGATGATTCCCCTGAGGTAGGATGAGTCACTTTGCCTCCTTGGGCCTCAGTTTGCCATCAGGGTGGTTGCAAAGAGAAGGGTTTGGGACAGGTCGCCTGAGACTTGAGAGCAAAGACATGGGGAAGAGGGGAAAGGGAGAGAGCCAGGCTTCTCTTCAAGGTCTCAGCCTGAGTTTGCAGCTGAGTTTTGGCCAACGAGATCAAAAAATACCACGCATGGAAATGCTTTGAGGTTTCAGCAAGGGTTGACAACAGCCTGCAGATGTAGTGGTTGGCTCCCTCCTCCTCCCCTCTCCTAGGGGCAACGTCCACTGACTAATCTCACCTGAGGCCTTTGACTCAACTGGTGGCCCTGTAATCCTGGCTGCGCTGTGTAGGTTGTGGCTGCCGTGCTGGCATGCTCAGGTAACTGCTTTGTTGCAAGGATTGTTGGCAGACTGATGAGCATGGAAGGCTGTATGAGACAGCCCAAGAAATTCTTGCTAGGGGGTTGTGGTGTTGGCTTTGTCTCCAGAGTCATCCGGCTACTCTGGCGTGACATTCAGGACCTCCCACTAACCAGCTTTAATATGTTTTCATGAGATATGCTATTATGTTTTTGTTTTCATCCCTTGCCTTGGCCGTGGCTGCTCAAAAGTCATTCTTCTGAGCACAATTGTTATTTTTTTCCAATTTTCCTGTAAAGGGCTTTTTTATATTTTTCTGAGAGAAACAGGATTGAGAAGGACCTCAAGAGGTCAGGCAGGCCTGTGGCGGAGCAGGACAGCTGTTATTAATATTTATCCAACTTGCTCTTCAAAATACACCACAGCAGGGACTGCCAAGCCTTAGCGAGCTCTATCAGGGCTTCTCCAGCATCACCTCCTTAGGAAAATCTGTTTGTCCTGGAGCAGGAATGAGGCAGCCTTGTGCTTCCCATCCTGAATTTGCTTCCCCTCCATTTTGGCTCCTATAAACACAGAAGAGAAAGGCAGGGCCTCATGGAAAGGTTTGCAGAGGGCTCCAAAATCAGAGCCCGTCAAGTTGTTGGGAATGGCCCCGATCTGTCTGCATATGTAGGTCAACAATTGCAGTGTGGATGTGAAGTTCTTAATATGTAAAATACAGAGAAGATCATCCATCCACTGCCAAATACACAAGTCCATGCTGAGTCACTAGTCCAGGCAGTTTCTGCGACCGTTTCCCTCCGCTGAATGCTATTTCCCAATCTTTCCCCTTCCTTGGATGTGGGATGGGAACTAGTTGGTGCAATCCATCCTGCTGGTGCAGGGTTGACCACATTGGGGAACCTGCCCTGTAGGAAGTCGTGCTTCTCTGCTCTTCCTCTGCTCCACATTAGAAAGGTTGGTTGAAAGCAGCATGCTTTCATAGTGCTGTGACTCTCAGGGTAATGGGGCGCTGCAAGTCCTTGCAGGTCTTGCTGCAGCGCTGGGCTTGCTTCGGCTGGGAATTCGTTTCTACCATGTATTGTTAGCTCAAGTGTAGCCTAAGCTTTGTGCCCTGCTGCCAAAGGCAGGCCACGAAAAGCTCGAACCTGTAGTCACACCTGGAGCAGTTCCCATTGGTGTCCAGGGTAGCAGAGGTGAATAAGCCCAAATCTCAGCATCCAACCTGCAAGCCTGAACCTGCTTTCGGGTTGGCAGCCGCTGCTTGGACCAGCTCTTGGTGCAAATAAGAGCATGCCATGAAGCACCAGGCTGACCCGCAGTTGCATCGAGGCTTTAGCTGGCAGCTAACCCAACCGAAACCTTAACATTTATCCCTTGTGCTTGAACCCTCAGACAAATTTGGGGGGCAAAAAGGCTATCACAGATCGACGCAGCCTGAACAGCAAGCACGGGCTGTGGCTGGATGCCGCGAGTGCTGCGTGCTGGAGGTGGGGACCTCTGAGCAGCAATGTCTCCCCACCAGCCCCTAACTGAGCCGTGCCTTTCTCTTGCAGCCCACACACTCGTCTGCTTTTCCTGCTCGGATGCATCCTCCAACTGGGGCTGCCTGAAGCCTGTCACGTGCGGGGAGAATGAAAACTACTGTGTGACAACGTACGTCGGAGTGGGACTTGGTGAGTCTTCCTCGCTGCTCTCTGGGATTACATGGGGAAGTGCGTGAAGGTTTTCCTTCCTCTGGCTGGAGAAAGGAGAAAGTTCTGTGTGGCAGCTGTGTCGGACCACCCTAAAGGCATTTTGCGAGAGATGTGCTGCCAAACCAAGTCACATTAAAGCCCACGTGTCTGCACTGATGCCAGGAGTCCGAGGGGAACTTAGGGGTGGAGAGAGGAGGTTGCTGGTGAAAGGGGCGAGGTCGAGGGTGTTGCAGGCTTCCTATGCAGGAAAGGTCCAGGGTTACTCTTCCAGCTTTTGCTCTGTGCTAGCTTGTGTTGTTTGTCTCTGCCTGTGATTTTTTGCCCTCTGTAGGCATGGTGGGATTGCCAGGAACTTGCAGCTTCCCTCCCTAAATGCCTGCTTTTCATAGAAGGAAAAAAGCACCAAGAAAGCTCCGGGGGATCTCCCAGAGAAGCAGCCTGCTCTGGCAGGTCCCCTGGTGGCATTGCAGAGCTCGCATCCCATCCTGGCTTGCCCTGCTCTCCCTCAGCCTCTCCTTCCAACATGCAGGAGGGAAGAGTGTTGCATGCCCGAGTTGCAGAGCCCATAATGTGGGCGGCTTGTGCATGCACAAATGGAGGCCAGGAGTTTTTATAAACCTGTCATCTTAGCACACGGTGCTAATGGCTTCCTATTTCTTGAGCTCGCTGCTAAATGCGAGCTGCGCCTCGCTCGCAGCTGAGCTCGTAACGCGGCGTTCGCTCACGAGTCCCTCTCCAGCTTGAGGAGCCCCAGGGTCAAGCTTGAAGTGGGATTTTTGACATTCTCCACCAGAGCTGTGGCAGACAAATTTTGGCCAGCAGCCTGGGAGGGCTGTCCCTGGGTTGTACGGTCTCTAGGGGCAGTGTGGAAAGTAGGTGGGGGTGTTTCTCGAAGTGTGTGGGCTGGTTGAGGTTGACGAGAAGTGCTACATCCTCTCTGAACTGCACATGACACTCTAGCTTTTTCGGTGCTGTTGTTTCCTCTGCAGAATATATCAAAAGGCTGAAAGGTTTTAAACCCGTCTGCTTTCTGTTTTTTCTTCCTCTCCCCTTCCCCACTGAAATTCAGGTGGCAAGTCCGGCCAGTCCATCTCCAAAGGATGCTCTCCCATTTGCCCCAGTGCCGGGATTAACGTTGGCATAGCGGCTGCCTCCGTTTACTGCTGCGACTCCTTCCTCTGCAACATCAGCGGCTCCAGCAACGTGAAAGCCAGCTACACCGTCCTGGCCTTGGGCATCCTGGTCAGCTTCTTCTACATCCTCAGGGCTCGTGAGTGATGGGGCTGGCCGAGGAAGAGCCGGTGCCCTGGGGACGGTGGGGGCACCCCCGGCGAGCCCACCTCTGCAACGTGGTGCCCCGTCTTCCACGGGCTGCCGCGGGTCTCATTAGCCAATATTTTCTCTATCGCTGCCCACAAGGAGATCCTCTACTTCTCAGCAGGCCTCCGCGGTGGTCGTTTCCCAGACTTTATGCTCTTCCAGCATCAGAGACCTGGGCGGTTGGGCCCAACCGTTCTCCTCCTTCTCCTTCGGACCTACCCCGCTGCACTCTTGCACCTCCCGGTGGATTGTTTCGGAAGGGTTTCTGCTTTTTTACCTGTTTCCCCCAGTTTCTAAGGTTGCTTAAATCAAGGTTGGGACTCACCACGAAACGATTGCCCCCAGACACCGTTCTGTCAAGCGTTCAGATGGTCCTGCCTCCATGGAGATGCCTGGCACCAGCGTGCCCCAACACGAGGGTGGCCCAGGCACGGGGAATGCATGACCCCAAGGGAGACACATTCCTGGCCCCTGCAGCTGGAGTCTCTTTTTATAAATTTCTTCCAACCCTGGGCTGCCTTTTTCTGGAAAACAAATGACGTGTACCTTGTCCCTCTGAGCTCTGTAAGTGCCAGACCTGAATAAACATGCTCCTGTTGTTACCTGAGCTGGGACGTGTGCTGTGTGTTTTTCCTTGGTGCCACCAGAGAGATTAGGAACACTGTTACAGAAAATACAAATGTTTTGCACAGCACAAGGGCCTCTTACCCTATCGAGTGGCTTCTGAGTACTCCATCTCAGCAGTTCATCACCTCCTCCCTGTCCCTCACCTTTCTGTGGGCCCTGATAAAACACTCCATGGGCAGTTCCTTTCACATCTCTCAAGCATCGCCTTTTCCAGGTGCATTTTAGTGACAAGTGCCAGCCGTGGTTCTGAGTCAACCCCATTGCTCCTAACACTGGGAACAGGACCCGTACAAATTAGTCTGCCTATTACAGAGACTTGGTGCCTCGATTTCCCAGCTTACAGACTTGGGATGGTGATAATGGAGAAAGCTGCAACACCTAAAATGATCCAGGGCAACAGGTCTGTTTGCAAAATCTGGTCAAGTCTGAGGCAAAGAGGTCAGATATTTAATTTCAACCTGCAACCCGTGGACGGGCTGATGGTGTGTGTAAGGACTACGGAAGGTGACTTCACTGCCAAACCTGCCATTCCTGCTGTCCTCCAGATCCCAGGATCTTCCCAGGTCTCTCAACAGCGTTGCTTCTGGAAGCTCTCAGCTCTCCTGGGGGAGATGTGTCCTCCTGCTGCCTCTGCATTGTGCCGGTTTATGATTATCTTTTCCTACCTGCTAGACTCCAAAAAAGCCAAAATTGACCATAAACTTAGGTAAAAACTTGCTGTCACTTCCACAGGTTGATCAGAGGTGCACTGGGCTTTTTTTTTTTTTTTTTTTTTTTTTTTTTTCCCTCTAGCAGCAAAAGTTGGGTGTAGCATTGCCACTTTTCAACCTTGCCCTCCTCCCCTCCTTCGTATGTTTCTCCCGTTTCGTGTCCAAAAAACAAGCTCCCAAGCAGCACGTGCTGTTCAATTATGGAATCAGGATCATGGAATGGCCTGGGTTGGAAGGGACCTTAAAGATCACCTAATTCCAACCCTCTGCTGTAGCCAGGGATGCCACTTAGTAGATCAGGTTGGCCAAGGCCCCATCCAGCCTGACCTTGAGAATCATACCGTTGTCCCCACTTAAATCACTAATGAGCAGCTTCTTTTCAATGAAGTATGTGCGCAGTTGTACAGACATCTAGCAGCAAATGCATTATCATGTTCTTTCCTCTTCCTTCTCCCCATCTTTTAATTAAAGTGACATAGATGCTAATGACGGCATTTAGAACGGGAGTTACTGGTCATCGTGACATGACCCGCAATTAGGTGATGAGTCTGGTAAGAATGCACCGTGCTCCATTATCTCATTGGGCTTGAGATGTGCCTTCCTCTGGTTATCTCATCCTTTGTCATCTGCCAGGGTCAGCAGGGCTTAATCCTGCTGGGACCACAGGGCTCAATGTTCACTGTGCCCCAGAGTCTGGCCCTCTGCTATGCACATCAGGTAGCACAGGACAAGCCAGGGAAGAAGCCAGCAAAAGTCTTGTAATTACTATTCCCTAGCTTCTCTGTGCCTAAGCCTTTTTCCTGAGAGGGTTAGAAACCTCGTTTTCAGGGTAAATTTGTTCCTTGCTGCATGGTGTGAGTAGGTGGTGTAGTTCCTGTGGGATTACTGTGGATCAGGGGGATGGGGATGCCATCAGGTGAGACCAAGACAGCACCCACAATGTTCTACCTTTCCAGCAACAGGGTTTTAGCTCTTCTTTCTAGCTACCTGATAAACTTGGTTCTGAACTTAATTATCCTTGCAACAGCTCTACTGCAAGCAAAGAGCTCTTTTTAAAAGCCATCAGCATAGCTGTGTCCTTGTGCATGTTCACGCCTTTACAAGTCTATCCCGAGGATGCCACACTGGACAATCCCATGGGATAAAGCTACAAAAAAAAGTTTGGGAGACCTGGTTACTCCTTCCAATGGCCCATTCCTTCCTATCTTGGTATTTCAGTATTTCCTTGTGCCAGGGACTTGGTTATGCAAGTGAGCAAGGGCTAGCGAAAGTGTGGTCAGCAGGCTCCTTGCCCTATACAAAGCTGTATTAGTGGCATTGCCAGGTTCACAGTGGGTCACACATGTTCTTGACCCTACAGATGATCAGCATATTGCATATGGAGAAGTTTGTTTTCTTCCCCTTCCCCCCTGCCTTTTCACTCTTGTTTTCTCTTTCCCTCCTTGTGCAGTATATTCTTGTACACTTCATCTATGGAAGAAGATATATTTGCAGTTTTTCCTTTCAAACACAGCTGGCAAAGATCTCCCTGAAAGATATATGTGTATTGGAGAGACGGAGAGGGTATGGCAGCCTGTCAAATGCAGGAGATGTAATTCAATATTTTAATCCCAGGCATTTTATGAACAGTTCTCACATTTCCTGGTCCCACTGTAGATATTTTTTGCCCCCAAATCCCCAGCACCTGAAATCATGTGAGAACCTCAGCTGTTGTAAAGCCCAGGAGTGAAAGGCCTAAAAATGTGCAACCGTAGTAATTAAAAACATTAATAATACAAATGAAATAAATAGTAAGAGCCCAGCATTTACAGAGCATTAAAACTGGAGGCTGTTAAACCAAATGCCTGATTTGGAGCTGGAGGGCCATGATGGGACTGCCCTGAAGTGCTTACTTGGGCTGGGGAATTAGAAATCGAAATCTCAGCAGAGAACTCAGATCTTCACTTTTCCTGACAAGAGGGGAGGCTTTGAGGGGAGGCAGCTTCACTCTGTACAAGCATAAAATATCCTGGAACAGTTTTTGCTGAAAAATGAGAACAGCTTAGGTCAAAACCTGCCCACTTTGGAGCACGCTAATGAGAAAATGGTTTCTGTGCTTCCATCCTGGAAATGGCTGTATTTCAATGGCAGCTGCTGCCATCTACCACTATGTTAATGTCACAAGGGCTCCCATTTTTTATGTACTGTCTGCAAATGCTCAAAGCTCACTGCAGCACCGGTCCTCTCTGCTCAGGTTCAACTGGGCTTGTTGTTTGCCAAAAGGACTTAAAAAAACAAAAAACAAAACAAAACAAAGTTCTTCCAATGTTTTTTGAGATTTTTATATTTATTTCTTTTTAGCTAAACAGCAGACCTTCTCTGTTTGGAAAACACAGACTTGAGGTGACGTCCTTGAACAAACAGCCAGAACAAATAGGGCCAGTTACTTGACTGTGGTACTCAAAGAATGTCCTTGCTTGGTGTTGATTTACTGAAGTTATGTGCTACTAGGAGTGACTGTAGTCCTGGAGACCTTTGTAATAAAGGTGGTTGTTGGTCCATGACTCCTGAAGGAAACCTGGTAGTTCTGGTCCATGGAGGCTGTGAGATAGAAGTGCCCAATGCTCTTCCTTCTCTGGGGAAGGCAGATATGGTGCACATCAGGATGCTTGGAGCTTTAGGGCCCCATCAGAAGGTTCCTGTGAGCCCAATGATTTGCACCTTGGAGCTGGGCTCTTTTACTGTCGTCCTCAGCAGTGAAGTGCCATCAGTCTTGGCTGTTCGGATGGAGATGTCTCTGAATCCTCCTTTGTAACTTCTGGAGGAATTACTTCTCCCCTGGAAAGCTGCTGTCTGAGGGTATTGAACTGAAACGGAGATAGACACACCCAAGTCTGCATTTTGCTAGGAGTCTTCGTGGTGTACAGGGAAGCGAAGCCCTGGGTCAATCCTGCCATCTACTGGCTTGTGGTAGACCTGGGAGAGGTGCTTTTGAAGCCAAGATCTCACAGGTCAAGGAGAAACCATTAACACAAAACTGAGAGTCAGGACCCAAGGGTGAGCTACCTTTAACCAGATAATTGCATGCAAAGCAGAGAATCGGAGGCATCAGAAGTTGATTGAATGTATTAATTTGTCCAGCTCTGTGCTCTTAGTGTAAATTGAGAAATGAAAGGCATAAAAGGCTTCCCAGGTCCAACATTTTCCAAGGGAACACTTTTCCAGCCCCAAACCTACCACTTCATCAAAACCGAAACACTTCATGAAATTATAATAAGGCCAATAAAGTGTTACAGAAAAAAAAAAAATATTGACACATTTTATTTCAGCTTTGTTGAATGATCTCATTTCACTGGGATGGTTACATTGAAATGTTGATTTTACTAATACATATGTGTGAGCTTTGTAATTGTGTATTGCCTTTATTGCAACAGAATAAGCAGAATAAAGAAATATTGATTTCTTTCAATATATTAACATAAGTATATGTGTAGTGTATGTTACTTAATGTTTGTTATACTCTAATAAAACTATATGGAATTAATAAAAAAGGTACACTTGGAACAATATATATTTTTTTTTTTTTCTGGATGGTTCTGTGTTACAGATATTTATTACAGATATTACCTCTTGCTTTGCTTTTTCTTTTGCTTTCTTGAAAGAAACAGCTCGGGTTGGGTTCAAAGCCCAGTGTTGGGCATTACAAGCTGGTCAAAAAGAGCACAGACATGAAGCTGAGCCTATAGACTATAGGGAGGGATAAATCTGTACTTGTCATCTCAAGGCCATTGGAGTCTTTTCCTGTTGATGGATAAAGAACAGAGATTGTCTTTGCCTTCAATAGTTGTGCTCATAAATATCACGGAATGGCCATGACCCTCATAGGAATGGAGATAGGATTTGTCCTTTGAGCCTGCACTCTTGTTGGAGAGGATGGCTATTTTGGGCACATAATGGCCCCTGTGTGGGTGTCTGTGGGCAGCTGCTCCTCTTCCTGAGCTCCTCGGGGCTACACTGCTGTGGAAACTGCTCTGGAGCCTCCCCCCTGCTCTCCTGAATTGGAGAGAATTCCTGCTTCTTTGCCAAGATATGTAGTTGCAATTTTTGTTTAAAGCTTTGTTATTTTGGGGACCCCAAATAGCTCAGTCTCATGGGAGAAGGAGATTATGTTCCCTGGGGAATGTATGGTAAATGCAGAATAACAACAATGGGCTCAGGAGTTTCTTAGGAACAGCCGTAATCTGATTGAAACAAATAAAAATATCTTTCCTTTTCTCTGGATAACCCTAACCTGGACTTTGTCCTTCCTGGGAAAGGGCCTTCTCCACTGCTCCCTCTCTTTTCAATCCATATTTTGTAGCCTAAGAGTGTTTTTGGGAGAGGACAGCACTTCACAGCAAGTGGGGGCAGAAGAAACCTGTCCCCCGGAGGTTATACCTGCCTTGTGCCAGGAACTCCTGTCCTTTTTACTCACGTTGCCTCCCATGTCCCTGCTCCTGCTCTTCCACATGTGGACCTGCCTGTCTCCAGGCAGGCCCAGGATGTACTGTCCCATGTTTCATGTTCAGAAAATTCATGTAAAATGGTGCCGTTTCACCAGATCTGAGAGGGGACACCATCAGTGTTTTGACCCAGAGGTACCAGAGGTGTCTCCTTCATTAAGGCCCGTATTTCCCAGTGAGCCTCATTAAGAGATGTAGTGATACCAGTGCCCGAAAGTATCTCTGGAAACAAAACAACACGGATTGCTGTTTCAGTTTCAGTTGGCTCTGCAGACCTTTCTCACTGGCATTCCAAGGACGTGTTGATCATCTCAGGGTATGAGACACCCTGCGCTAGAGGACGGGCTTGCAGCAGCAGCATTCCTGCCCTCCCATCCCTGCCCTTTTCTGTCCCTCTGGATCAGAAACTCATGCCTCTGCTATAGCCATGGTACATGCAGGTTTTGGAGGAAGGAAGAGTTCTGGAGCTGGAGAGGAGTCTCCAGAAATCAGGTTCTTTTGCTAGTTTAATGTAAAGAAGTTGAGATAAACATATGGGTAGATAGCTTGCAAGCCAAAATTTGAGGTTTGAATGCTAAAGGAAGAAAGAACACAGCAGAATCAAGAGCCCTATCTCCCTGCCAGTGCTGAGTGTCTCCATTTTCTTTCCTTTGTTTCTTTTTTTTCCCCAGTTTGTGGGCATTGAGGTCTGCATGCGAGGCTATGGGGAACAATGGGAAGCCAGCATCCCAAGGAAGCAATGCTGAGCCCACAGTTTGAAGAGCAGCTGTGATGGAAAGAAGCTGGAAAGATAGGAGGTACATCGCTGTGGAAACATGCTCTGACCTTCCTGTTTATCATATCCCAAGGAAAAAAAAAAAAAAAAAAAGATATTTAAAGCAAAGTACAATGGCCATAGGGCTTGGTGGCCTGGCCCCTCCTGTGACACAGGGACACGTGGCCACCCGAGCTGCCATTAACTTAATAACACTTGTCCTTTATATAGCAAGAATCAATCTAGCACGTCTCAAATATAACACATACATCATCAAACCCAAGGGGGGAGAGGTGTGAGTAGCGTGCCTTGCTCTCCTTCTCCATGCCAATTAACACAAATAACAACTGTGTGAGCTGTGAGTGATTCACACAGGTCCTTGTTGTGCCCACATCACTAAGAGCAATGTCACATTGTTGTCCCTGAGCACCAGGTGCTTCTGGCTCCTTGGTTGTCTTCTCATTGCCAAAACTGTGGGGATGCAGTCACCCATTCCTGCAGGAAAGTGTGAGTTTTACACGAGGGCCGCTTGCTGAACACAGACCATGCAAACCTCCTGCTTCTAGGAGAGGCACCCATGTAGTATCATGGATAAAACTGTTAAAAGAAAGATCACAAATACCAAGTATAAGCAGTCAATAAGTGTGGGGCAGTGGTACTTTGTAGGTGACCACTTTGCAATGCTCAGGACATTTTTGAGGGCAAGGCATTGCTGCTCATCAATGGCAGATTGGAGTTCAACTCAAGGTTTGTTCAAGGCAGCTTAGGTAGACTGATTTTTTTCTTCTTTTTTAATTTTCATGTATATGTAACTCATCCTAAAGCTGGTTGGAGCCAATGGAATATGAAACACTATTTTGAAAACTGTGAAAATAAAAAAAAATAAAAAAAATATCCTAGTAATACCTTCGTAGTGAGGGGAAAATGAGCTAGAATCATGCATTGGTATTTCATTCTCTTGTCAGAAGGTGGCACTAGCAGGCCCTAGATCTGTCCTTAAGAATTTGGTAGGTTGTCCTGGGGTGGGTCTGTTGATGCATCAGGACCACAAACCCCTTCTGCTAAGGGACATCATGCAGCAAGAAGCTTATCTGGAGCCTGGAGAGGAGGAAGAAGTGACTTAGCTCATCATACTCTTGGCTGCATCTCAAGTATGGAGACACCGCAGGCTTTTTCTGGGCACTAGTTCCAAGTTTTGAACACTCAACATAGAGAAATATTTCCCTTCCTGCAATTTGAGGCTAGTGCTGCTTGTCTTGTCCCTAACGATCCTCAAGGACAGCTCAGCACAGCCTTCTCTTTGACCCTCTCTTTTGGGGTGTTGTTAGACTCCCTGAGTCCTCTCTTCTCCAGGCTGAACAATTCCAGTTCTCATAAATTCTTACATCTCCTGTGGTCAAACCCCTGCCCAAAACACATGAAAACATGGGATCACAGCAACGTGGCAGGACAGCTCACATAATGGAGTGCTACCAAGGATGGACACGGGCTGTTTAGGAAGGACAGACTGAGAAGGTGAGAAAGAGGAAGAGGAATAGCCCTGCATGTGAGAAAAGCTGAAGTGCGTGGAGCTCTGCCTAGGGATGGGTGATGAGTCAACTGGGAACTTATAGGATTAGCAGGTAGATCAACAGCAGTGATATTGTAGTGGATGTCTGATACAGAAAAGGAAGAAGAAATAGATTTGTCCTTCTTCAGACAAGACGAAAAAGGCCCAATTATGCAAGTCCTTGTACTCATTTGGGGTCTTTACAACACGACAATGGTTGGGGGTGACAGAGGAACCAACAAGTAGAGGTACTCTAGTGGACATCATACTTGAAAACAAGGAATTGAAGAATTACAGACTCACAGAATGGTTGAGGTTGGAAGGCACCTCTGGGGCCATCTGGTCCAACCCACACTCAAGCAGGGCTACCTACACCAGCGTGCCCAGGCCCGTGTCCAGGTGGGTTTTGAAGATCTCCAAGGAGGAGATTCCACAACCTCTCTGGGTAAAAAAATGTGGAGATGTAAGGACTGGAGGCAGTGACAATGAGCTGGTGACATTGCAAGGCCACTCGTGATTATCTTTTAAAAAATCATGACAAATGGGAGAGGTTCTAGATGGCTGGAAGGAAGCAAATGTCAGTCCTCTCATCAAGAAGATCAAGGAGCACCTGGGGAACTGCAGGCTAGTCATCCTCACCTCTGTCTCTGGGAAGGTGATGGAGGAACCAATTCTGGAAATTGTTTTTGGGCACAAGAAGAGCAAGAAAGTGGTTAGGAGTAATCCATGTGGATTCACAAGGGAGAAACCATGCCTCACCATCTTTCTATGAGGTGACTAGCTTGGTGGAAGATGGGAGAGCAGTGGATGACAGGTGCCCGTGAGCTGCTCTCAGACCTTTTCTTACTAATTTGCAAGGAGCATCAGAGAGGCTGAACTGCTCACCTGGCTGGGAAACCACAACTCCATAGCTGCAGAGCTCCTTCCCTCATATCACTGGGAGAAAAGCTCCAGAAGCCAGCAGCTTCTGATTCAGAAGCACTTCCCTGAAACATTCAGGTATCTGAAGATAGCATCTAGTGGGAGAAGGTCCAATTCTATTACCTGGGCCATGTAGGTAGCTCCAAGGCTCTTGGGCTTTCTGCTGGTTTGAGCAAACTGAACTCAAGGAGACACTACTACCTGGTTTCAGCCAACGACGAACTGAAGTTCCAGCTTCAAAGTCAAGTCAAGCACTGTAGAGTTATAGGAATCCAAAAAGAGAGCCTGGAGACAAAACTGCTTTCTTTCAGTCAGGCTGTTTTCTGTTTTACATGTATTGTCCTTTTTATTCCCTTCTGGGTCAATGAGAAGTGACTCAGTTAGGAAAATATCTCTTGTTCGTTGAATTAAGGCTTGAAGAAACACAGGGGATAATTAAACTGGGTGACAGAAAATCTGAGCAAGTGATTTACATTCCTGCATCATTAACAGTGCCTTGGAAAGCTGGTTGGAGCAAATAATCTTGATTACTCCCTAAGTCAGGGGAGTAAGGTTGTTGAGAAGGGAAAAGATACTGGCTTAAAAGCAAAATAAACAAAACAAAACAAAAAAAAAGAAACAAACAAAAACCCAAACAAATCACAAAGGCAGGAACTAAAAAAAAAAATGTTATGGAAGGAATATAAATTCACACTAGCTATAAAGATATGACTAATCTTTTCAATGCACATTATGAATAGAGATGGAGAACACACCTCGGTAGTTATTAATTACTGGAAAATCCTCTATAGGACCCCTATCTCCATATGAAGGTCACTGGCCAGGCAAATGACAAACATGAAGGTCCCACCCAGAAAGAATTAAGTGCTAGGCATAGATTAATCTAAATAATTACCTAAGGGTAAAAAGTCCCTGCATAGAGTTCAAAGGAAAAAGGCTTAAAAAAAAAAAAAAGCAGGTGAATCATTACAAGGAACGTGAATCCTTATAAAAATAAATCATCTTGTTCCCTACCTCCCCATATCCTGGTGATTACATAAAGCATCACTGATGCTGAGGCAGAGGAGATTGATTTAGTGAGGTCTGGTAGGAATTTGGGAAGAGCAGCAAACCCCTTAGACCCAGGGTCTCATCTGATCTGCCAGCCCCAGGTCCTGCACTAGCCAACAGCCCCCGTGCCCTAGTCCAATATCAAGGTGAAAAACAGTGTGAAGAGAGTTGCCTAGACTTCTGGAATCAACTGCAGCTCCAGGCTATGGAGGAATGATTGTTACAAGGAATGAAAACCGCAGCTCTCTGTCCACTACAGTGCTTTGAGCCTAAGGCTGGTCAGATCAAGGAGGCCAGTGCCCTTTCCCCAAGGGCACCTTCCAGCAACTCAGTTCCAGGAATTACCTGACCTTTATGGGCTTGAGGGAGTGCTGAAACGTCTCACAAAGCTGTGCCAATATAATGGTTTTAAAGCCAGCCCGAGACGTGTTGGATTTTTGCCATACATTGTAGGGATTTGTAGTAAAATCAATTAGTAGGAATAAGGCTGCTGTGACTAATGAGCTAATGAGTGATGCCTGAGTGGAAATGGCTCCAAGAGAACTGCAGAGCCTGATACATTATTCATAGGGATAGACCAGATTCTGTCTTGGCACTGTTTATTTATTTATTTTTTTATTTGCTTTTCCAGGTTTCCCTTTAAATTTTAAAGATGTTCCTTATCACAGGAGGAAATGGAGGAGGGCAAAGATAGATGTTTAATTCCTCTCTTTCTAGGTGTGATGTGGCTCTCATCTCTGCAGAGTTGTGTCCACAAGAGATGGATGAGGGAGATGATGCATCAGAGGTGAAGTTCATATAACTTAATCCCTCTGCACACTAGCAGGTTCACTGATTAGTCAAATCCTCACTGCTGGCTTCTTTAAATGGCTTTCATAGAATCATAGAATGGATTGAGTTGGAAGGGATCTTAAAGATGATCTAGTTCCAGCCCCCTGCCATAGGTAGGGATGCCACCCACTAGATCAGGTTGGCCAAGTCCCCATCCATCCTTCATCACTGAGGTTATTTTGAAGTTACTAGGAGAAAATCATGAATTGTTTGACAAATCTCCCTTTTAGATTTCTAATACATAGCTTACATCATGGTTATGATTCACCCTACAACGTGCCCTAACTTAATGTAAAAGATGAAGAAACTAAGATTAATTTTCCAAGGTCATCTGGTAAATCATTGTTGGATCTAAGAACAAACTTCTAAGCACCTGGCTTTAAGGACAACACTCGCTCCTGTTGCTTCCAGTAACTCGTGCACCTCTTATCAGGGCTGCACAAAAATAGCAGAAGAGTACTCATGAAAAAGAAGCATTAACTAGTGGTGAAAGCATGCGGAATACAATGACGGCTCTATTTCTGGAGTTGCTACTGCCTTGATCCATAAGCCTAATTAACCTCTCTGCATCTCAGCTTCCTTATATCTGATCTTGATATAATATTTACTCATCTTGCAGGAGTATTATCAGGTTTAAGGTACTTGTAGGTGTGCAGCACAAGCTCAGTGCTAGCATGCAACACTGTTATATCAGCACCCTTCCACCTCTACCTTTGAATCCAATCATAGCTTTTGCTCATATGTCTTTCCTCTATGGAAAGCTGTGGGATTCCTAGCAGATGTGGATAGAGATGAACAGGAAAATAGAGGGTTTAACGTGATCAAGTCAAGAAGGCTCTAAATTGAAACCAGTACCTGCACTCCAAACACACATTCAGCCTGTGCTCCCTGTAGCTGTACCACAGAAAAGAGGGCATATCTTAGGATATCTTGTCAAGTCTCAGCCTGGTAATTGGGGAATGTGAGCAAGTCTTCTGGGAGATGAAGGGATTTGGAGGATATCTCGTTTGGAGTAAGTGGTGAGGTTATTGGATATTGCCTATATGGGTGCAAGTGTTGCAGGACTGCTTCCACCAGATGAAGATGCCTTCTTCAGGAGGCTGCTTCAGCTGACCAGGTAGGACAGGAAAGTGGCTTGGCACAGGTTTATCAGGTTGGAAGCAAAAATTCAATTGACCTTTTTCTTTTATTTATGATAAAACATGCTTCAAAAATGCAGCAAGTTCTTGTACTTGTCTGCATTTGAACACACACAGTAGAAAATGTCTTTTTTTTTTTTTCTTCTTTTTTTTTTTTTTCTCAAATTCATCTTGTAAGTTGTTGAGGCAGATTTATATAGCTTGTGTCCTTTTTGTTCTTTCCCTTCTCTGTAATTAATGGAAAACCCCCAACACGCTGTGAATACCCAGAAAAGAAGAAAAGAAGTTCAATGAAATGTTGTTTGGATGTTCCTATTACTTCTCGTTATTCCTTTGGTTGCTTGCCAACACTGCAAAGCAATTGCATAAGGTGCGTGTAAAAGAAGAAACATTTCAGGTGCTGCCTAGATGCAGATAGGATCAACTGAAACCGTAAACAAGTGACGTGTGTTGTCACCCCCCAAAACAACCCTCCAAACAGAAGGAATGCACAGGATTTAAGCAAGGTTTCAGCATTATAAAAATTCTTCCATCCAAAAATGTAGAATGTAATGAAGATCAGATTTCAGATGCACATGTGAAACCAATCATCTAGTGCACATTTTCCGAGGCCACTTAATACCAGAAACTAGATACCACACCCCTTTCCATGTTTAGTTTTTTTCTTAAGAACAAAACAAATATGATCAGAGTATTTCCCCTTCCTTAACAGGATTATAAAATTCTCCTCTGAACATGATGAATGTTAGACCAAGAATATACTGAAATACCTTTCCCTGGATAATTTAGAGCAGGAAATAACTACCAGACTTTTATAATCAGCATAATGACTTTATTATGGAGCTGCTGTGAAAACAATATGTCTGAACTCATAAAAGCATAGATCATCCAGAATTGTTGCTTGTAACTGAGGCTGGACTTGCTAAAATTATGAGACTCTCATTGGAGCTTTAGGTTTGGACAGATGAGGGCTGAGTTGTTTATTTGGGAAGAGAAGACCCTCAAGACCACTTATTTTTAACATTTCAAGAACTCTAGTGATATTAGCCCTGAGTGAAGTTCCTCCGATGGTGTGATAGATAACAAAGATGATGGGCGTATCTCTAAGAATATCTTTGTTTCAGCTTTCCCTTCTTTATTTCCTTATTAAAAATGTGTGTTGGGTGTGTGGGGAACATCTGGGATAACTACAGAAAGTCTCTTCTTTACTGTTATTTTGCAATCCCACAGTCCAACTTGCCCACCACATGCAGTAGTAGATAGAACTCACTAACATGGGTCTGGCGTAAGAAAGGCAGGTTGATACCTGGAGCAGTAGGATTAGGGGATGAGAAAGACATAGTATCTGGCAAAGAAAGAAGTCGTGGGCTTGTCACCATGCTTGGAGAGGGTTGGCTTAGAGCAGAATGATTTCTCCAGGCACTATGGTCCGTGAATGGCTTGGGATAGTGAGCCTGAGGGAATTCCTCAGCCCAAACTTTCATGTCCTGGTCCTGCTGCCTTCCCAGGTCTGCTCTCACCACTTACACCCCTGAAGGGCAGGGAGAGGAGGAAGGAAGGCAGCTTGCTCCTATCCAAAGCCCTCTTAATCCCTGTTCACAGCCTTGGGAGAGGTATTGCACTACCCCAAACTCGACTGTGCTGTTTCCAGTGAGTAAGGGATTGGAAGTCAGCTTTCCCCTTCTTATCCCAGTCTGGCTTCTGCTGAGAACAAAAGCATGGAGGAAAAAAAGCACATGGGATTTAACACCTTGCTGTTCACAGCTACAGATGCTTTTTCTCAAGGTGTATGGAAACCACCCAGGTTCCTCTAAACATTACAAGAAAATAAGAAATATCAACAAGCTGCAGGGCAAGGCGGAGGTGCTGGAATGATTTAATACCTCCAGGCTTGCACATCATGCCTAGGCACAAAGGATCCAGCTTAAGCACCTCAGCTATTGTCCACCATGTAAACCCTCATTTTCTTCTCCAAGGAACATGAAAAGAAATGACGGTATAGCGGGAGGTGGGGCTTGCTTTGTGGATCATTCAATACATTTATAGCTCAATCAGACTCGTTTTTCCAGTAGAATTGGATCTCGGGTCGGAATCGGTACATGGCAAGGTACCAGGAGGTGTGCCATTAAAGCCAGTGGTGAAGACTGGTGGCAGCCTAGTGACCAGGCTACGAGAGCCCACGCAAGATGAAGCTGCTTCTGCTTCTTCTCCTTGTTGCCATCACTTGCATGGAGTTTGGTAAGTTCCCACTCCAATTTATCCAAACTGCTGCGGGAGGTGAAGGCTGAAGGGATGCAGTGTGCTCTGTTCCCACTGAAGCCCATGCCTCCGACTTTGAGGAATTTTCAGCAAAAACCTGTCTTGGGAATATTTCCATCCTGTCAGGCATTCAGGATCATCACGGTCTCATTGGGACAGTTATTTCAGGCTCTGTAGGAAGTGTTAAATATGAAAGGTGATTATACTGCTTCATTTCTTTAATGCAAATTTCAGTACCCCCTTTTTATGTGTTCTTGCTCAATCTGACTCTTATCCTTTTTTTTTTTTTTTTTCCCTTTTCTTCTTAATTTATTCTCCTCTTTTGATATTTAACCCTGAAGCCAGCCAGCTTGTTTAATGCAGTGTGTGTAGCGGGTCTCTCTAATTATATGTTGCGCACATAATTCATTAGACTTCAGCCATCAGAAGTGGGAAAGACAAGCTGGGACACAAAGCTGGTGACCCACGTACTGCAGGGATGATTTTTCTAGCTCCATTTAGTAACGCAGTGCAGTCTGCATGAAGCCAGGAACAATTTTGCCAGACCACCTTGGAAAAAGTGATGTATTTTGGGAAATTTGCTCCTTTGAGGGAAGATTTGGGGGTTTGTCACCATAGTGAGCATGACCCCTACCACCCTCCCTGCCTCTTTTCTGTCCCCACTGGCAACCTGCCACCTTGCTGGGCGGACAACAGCAACCTGATATTGGGATCAGTCTGGGACATGGAGGTAGAGAACAAGCCCCATGAATCCCCTCTCTTTGGGGACGCTATGCAAACCTTACCCTTACATTTCCAGTTGGGAAATTCAATTGCTTCCCCTCCATCAACAGCTCCTTGGAGCCAAGCATGGAGGGGTGTATGGCAAATAGCTGTTTGCATTCCCAAGGCAGTAGGAAATCCCCTTATCTCATCAGCCCCACATGAGCAGTGATGCCGTAGCCTCTAATGTTGGAAGGTGACTGCATGGTGGTCAGAACATCCTGGCATAGACTCCCCATCCTTTCATACTGCCACCAGAATAGCTTCTTGCTCAAAAATTGATTTTATATTGCTGATGCCAAGCTCAGACCTGATTTTTTTTTTTTTTTTTTTTTTTTTTTTTTTTTTTTTTTTTTTTTTCTGGATGTCCAAGGCAAGTCCTATGCAGGGTAAGGAGCTGTGGTTGCTCTTGGGATATTCACATGCCCTGGATATATCCAGATCCAATCAGTGCAGGGTCTGGTTTTATGAATGCCTGGCTGGGACAATGACCCAGGATTTTTTTCTTATATATTTATTTTCTTTTTTATGTAAGGATGTTTTCCTTCTGCCATCTTTGGGTCTGCAGAGTAGTTTCTGCCAGGGAAGGCAAGTGGATGGAGAAAGAAGGTGGTTTTGGTGTTTTTTGGGGGTAGAAGATGGATGCTGTCTGGGGAGTAAGGGCTGGCACAGAAGCTCTGTGTCTTTTTCTTGTAATACACTGACTGTCCTGTTATCTCTAACATGACTTTTTGTGTCTTTTTTGTATAATGCACTGACTGTCCTATCATCATTAGGACATAGTCACTGGTAGTCCAAAGCTTCGGGCAGCTTGTGCTGTACCAAGATCAATGGGTGCCTTATGTGCTCAACACAGCTGCTGCTGCAGAGATCAGTCATCATTGGTCTCTAGGAAAGGGTATATATATATATATCTATATGTTTCATCATTATATCTTATTCATTCTGGGGTTTCTTGTCTGCTTGTCAATAGGCAGCAGTTCAGAGAGGAAAGCCTTTAATTCACAGAGGACAGATTGGAAAGAAAGGAACTTTGTTGTCAGATCTCCTTAGGGGAAGTGGTCATCTGAAAACACTTCAAGAAACAGGAAAGCAACGGGGTTGGATACAAATTTGGTCCAGGACTAACTCACCAAACTTTTTTTGTCATCCTGCTCAATGAGACTTTGTCAAGACTTGGGGAACAGAGGCTTCTGTGTGGTCCAGGGCCACCAGATTGCTCCTTGCCCACTTCCCCATCCCATTTAGGTAGACATCGTCAGGATGGATGCTTTGATTTAGCAGGCAAACATGGGCAAATCTTGGAAACTTCATAGTGGATTTGGCATAGTGGATTCCTCTTTCATCCTCTGCAAAGCTGGAGGAAAGCCTGGATGCACCTGCAGAATCTCTGAGCTTTCTTCTGGACATGAATGGGATCTGTGTAATTTTGGCATTTCCTAGAAAGGCAGTTAGAGGTGAATGGTGGAAGATCTACCGATATCTAAGTGAAGCTGGCAAAATCTCTAAGAAATTCCAACATCTTTTGCTTATTTATGTCCTCTTTTTCTTTCAGCTCACCAAAAAGGATGTTATATCTACACTGAAATAGTTTAAGGTTTTATATTTTCCTCTTTTAAAGAAGGCTTGCAATTTGCAATTTCTTCCCATTCATTCTCATTCTGTGGTTTCATTTTTAAGCTATTGCATGTCTTCTTGTCTGTGTGTAAGTTTGTAAGCTCTTAAATCAAAAAAAGGGATCACTGCAGTTCTGCTACCTTCCCTAATATATACTCTTCACAGATAGGCCAGACGGATATCCCAGAGCTTGTTTAAAACAGGGTTTCTATATCCCAAGTCTTAAAGTCTTTAAGTCATGGTGCTTACTCCCTGCTTCGTGAGATTCCAGTTCACTATGACTACTGAAGTACTACTTTTGTGTTTTCTTTTTTATTTTTTTTTAACCTCAAAAAAAAAAAAAGATACTCATAAGTATAGCTACTATTTAAAATATTCATCTGTGTTTGAACCTGCTAGTCTGAATAAGGTTAATGAAAATACTAGGTTTGCACATGTTGGGGACAATGATCTGTTTATTTGCCATCCCTTTGATGTAATCCTCTGTATTTTATTTATTATATTTATTTATTTATTTCAAAGATAAACACAAATTCTGTGGCTTTGACTTGTCAGGGGATGAGTATCATGAAATCTGAGAATAATGACAAAGCTTCCTCCCTAAAGACGCATTTGACAGCTGTCAGACAGAGAATTAACACAAACAAAGCATCAGTCCACAGTGAACAAAGTAGGATAACAAAGTGAGCTTTGAATAAAAGCAAGCCAATTGCTGGGGCTACTTATAAAAGGGCTCTTTCTGGGTTGTTAATTAGGGTGAAGCTGCAGGTAGTGTATATTTTCATAAAGTGACTTGCTTGCCTCAGCCTGCTCTTATAACAGCTTATTTCAGGTGTGCTGAGATGAGCCAACTAGTTTTTTTTTTTAATGGGGTTTAAAGTATTTTCACCAGGACTGTCACACAAATGGGGTGAGAAGGATTTTCCAGAAAAGACTGCATGCTATCAAGGAAGGGCTGCTGGCCTGTGATGGTACCAAAATACATTGCTGTGCCTTCAAGGCATTGCTACACCTTCAGGTGTCTGGCTGGCAAGTGGAAGAGAGGACCAAGATCAAGTGTTGGGTTCTTCATCAAGATTTGCAGAGCGCAAAGTGCTCTGGACAGCTTGTCCAAAAATGGCTTGTGTTGCCTGGAAACCCTAGGGCTGGGATACAGAAAACACCAGTCAACTATTTTGGCTTGATGTCTTCAGCTTGGAGTGCTCTGGGAGGGTCAGGAATGCTCTGGGAACACTATGTCATTGTGCACTGGGCTCCTTGGTATCTCACTGTGAAACCTCTCCAGCTCCAAAGACTTTAAGCACTGAGGGGCTCAAGCTGTGGTTATTCTGCATGTCTAGGAACTAATTGCAGCCCAACGGGAAAGTGATAAAGGGAAGCTAGGAGACTGTGAGAGACGAGGCAGGGTGAGCTATCGTGGACTGGATTTGGGGTCTTGGGTACCAAAGTGCTTTTTAATGGCCTATTTCTAGAGCACAGCAGTCCAGAACATCCCCCCATGCAGTCCATTATTGTGCCCAGAGTCATCTTTTTTAAAACAACTTTTAAGACATTCTTCTCACTGAACCAGAAATTCGGGAGAGGGGGAAGGGTCATTTTTAACTTGCTGCCATGGCTCAGTTAATTTAATGGAGACAGTTTCTTCTCTCAGGGACAATCTCCTACCCAAGAGCTCCAAGTCTTTGGAGAGAGGTAACAGTGGTCAACACTAGATGAAATTCTCCTGGTGCAATTCATACTCAAATCTGACTTCTCGGTGTGTCCAGATCTCTTTCTGATGCTCTGTTAATGTAATGACAAGGAGAAAAACAGATGAAGAGTAAGAACACTTGGGGTAAATCAGCTACAAATGTGTTTGCTGTCCTGTGGGAATAAAAGATAAAAACAACTTGGGGATGTGGTTGGCTGGCAAGCAGGATGGTTAGTGGCTTGTCATAAACATGTGAAGCAGGGACTATTAGCTAATTGTGATAATGGTTAAAAGAAAAACATCTTGCAAATTGCACAATTGAAGGGTTGGGCTTCTCCTGGCTCTTTGCATGTCTTAGCTGGCTGCTGGCACCTGGGGCAAGATCTTCAAAGAAATCAAACACTGAAATGTGTTTCACTAAGCCTGTCATGCTGGCATCTAGCCACTGTGCAGAACAGGCAGCCTCGTCTTAGGCAATGCAATTACCCCACAACAATAAGGGAGAAGCAGGTGGGTCAAACTGCTCTTCCTCCTTATGTTTGTGAATATAATATTGATCTGTTTGTTTAATCATCTTCATTTATTTTCATTTAATGTTGGGATGTCCCAACACGTATATACTGCATGTTCTGGGGTGCAGAACCAAAAAAAAATGTAAAATTACCCTTAAACTCTTTTGTGGACTATTTCAGACCTACCTGCAAAGGGGAAAACAAACAAACAAACAAACAAACAAACAAAAACAAACAAACAAACAAACAAACAAAACCAATTTGCCAACCCTCCTTGATAACGAAACAAGAGTAGAAGGACCCAAACATTCAGCAGCTTACTATAGACAGGATTTTCCTGTATTGTTGGTCCTACTGCATGTAGCTCTGTCTTTCCTGACTTGTTATAGAGGGGTTTGAAGCTGAGACTGTGTTTGGATGCCCAGACTAATGTATTTTTCATTCCCCTTGGAACAAATACATTTTACCAACCCATTCCTGGGTAATGTATGAATATTTTGGAGAGTGATCTTCATATTTTACCAACCCATTCCTGGGTAAAGTGTGAATATTTTGGAGAGTGATCTTCTTCAGAGGTTTCTGGATGAGCATGGGAAGAACCTGATGGTCTACACTAAGTCCAGTCTCATGTTTGTTCTCCTTATAGCCAGAACCTTGCAGTGCTACTCCTGCATTGAACCTACAGCTGCTGATAAGTGCACGAAGGTCCAGAACTGCAATGAGAATGAAACCATGTGCAAGACAACCATGTATTCCCTGGAGGAGGGTAAGGGCAAGGCTTCTTTATCCATGTATTTTAACATGAATCTGTGTTTCTCCAGCACAGACCTCTGGTGTGGGGAGCAATACCTTTATGATAAGGTATTTATATAATACCAAACTTATAAGTGATATTTCTTGGGGCGAAGAACAGTCTCCTGCTATTTTCAGAGTCAGCACTTAGGTCATAGCTAATGCTCAACGTTGAGAATGGTTAGAGGAAATGTGTGGACTTGATTCTGAGGTACAGAGCTAGAGAGTTCTGACTCTCCAGAGTGTCTGTATAATTTGCAAAATGGGTGTGGGTTAAACAGTACTGTCCTGACCACAGAACTGTTTATGATTGCTGGGTGGGGTAGGGAGGCTGGTAGAGGTGAGTCAGGTGCAGTAAGGTGGGAAAGCAAACTTCTGGTCAACTAGAGGCAACCATAAATGACCTTGAGTTCTCTGGAGGTTTCAGGAAGGTATCAGCAGTCCGAATGGTGACCCTACAGGTCATAACCTGTCCAAATACAGAAATGCACTGCTAGGATGGAGGCTCTCTCTTTTGCTTGGTTCATCTGGGAAGGCTCTGGTTGTTTGTAATGGAGAAGGGAGATATGGGTAGAGTTAAACAAGAGACAAAGTGTTTAATAGGACTTTTGTGGGAAACAGCTGATCAAGACAAGGCACAAAAGAGGTAATGTGCTGTTCAGCTTAGAATCACTGAACAGAAACTGTTTCTTATGTTCCTGGCATGAAATGGTCCCACTGTGTTTGAACTATAACTAAGACTTTGGAGGTGAAGGTAGTTAATGTTTCATCCAGGAACAAAGAGATTTCTCCTTCAATCCTCCCATTCCTAACTGTTCCTTCTTCCTTGCTTTGTTGCAGTTTATCCCTTTGTGGGAGTCTCAACCGTCACCAAGATGTGCTCCTCCATCTGCATCCCATCTGATGTGGATGGGATTGGCATGACGCGCCCCGTCACCTGCTGTTACGCTGACTTGTGCAACTCTGATGGTACAGATAATTTGGGGGTCAGGGTTGTCCCAGTTGGCATGTTAGCAAGTTCCCTTTGCGCTCTCTTCTGGACTATATTATGAGGAGCTGAGGAAGGTGCTTTTCTGCCAAAGAACCCAATGAAGAAGAGAATGAACCCCAGCCCAGCTTTGCATTTGGATGCCTCATGGACTACCTTCAACAGCTCCCACAAATTGTGTTTTTAGTACCCACCCACCTGCCATGAGAGAAACAAAGCTCAGGAAGTCCCAACACTAATTTTTGGGTTCATTCTTCAACAGCTCCCACAAATATAACTCTGGAATTTCTTTGCTTTGCTGATCTGGTTGATTTTGAACTAAAAAAAAATCTGGTGTATATGATATATTTAAAGCAAAAGACATGGAACTAAGCGCTTTCCACACCTCCTTAGAGCATTCTTTTTCCCCAGGTATTCACCAGCAGAGTAGCTGAATCAAACAGCCTTAGATTAAATTCACTTTTATGTGTCAGGGCCTCTCCACCCCACAGTTTTTTTGTTGGCTCTTTGTTCTGTCTAGATTTCCTTAGTGTATAAGAAGTTGGACTTTCAAACTATGAGACAGGAGATTAAACTTCCTATGCCAGTGATCTGATCCAAGGAGGCTGAAATCTCTTGTTTTCTGTACCCTTCTGAGCAGAATAAAAATGTTGTGTTAAAATTGTTGTGTTTGATAAGGTTATTTAAAGTGCACCTGTCCTCTGATAATTTTTATTTTATTTTACTTAATTTCCAACCAGCTCCACCTTTCATTATTATTTATATGGTGGGATTAGTTTGGTTTTGTGGTCAGCCTTGGAGCAGATGTGTAAGACAGTTCCTATTATTCCCTACTGGCGGAGGTCTTTCATCAATATTTCTTTCACAAACTCCACTGGTGAGAAACTACCTCTACTGGGAAGATTGGGTGTCTTGTGTATGGATTTACTAAATTCTGAATTTGATATTCTGATTCTTCATTTTCCTATAAAACCCTTTTCAAGATCTACCAGGAAAAATGTCCTCCTGCAATTATCACTCTGCTTATGATATTTGAATTATCACTCTGCTTATGATATATGAAATCATCAGTAAAGATGTTATTTAAAATCTCCCATGTAGCATGATATTTGAAATCATCAATAAAGGTGCTATTTAAAGTCTCCCGTGTAGCATGTGTATTAGAAGAGGTTTCCAAGGGAGGTGGTGCAGTTTCCATCCTTGGAAGTTTTCATGATTCAGCTGGATGAAGCCCCGAGGAAATAGGGCTAATATCAGAGTTGAGAGCCTTGATCAGGAGCTTGGTTAGAGACCACCTGAGGTCCCCCTTCTGACCTGATTTCCCTATGATCCACTCATTGAGATCACCAGAGCACAAAAACCCTTATTTTCAAGCACAAACTCTGGCAGACGTTTCTGCAGTGATTTTGTCCTCTCCCACATTGCTTCCCATTGCCAGAGTGAGATGAAGCTTGGATGAACTGCAGTTCTGGATTCATACACAGCTTCCAAGTGGCTCAAAAGTGATTCCTTCACTGGAACAACTTTGTCTTAGTGGCCAGGGTGCTGCACCGGAGATGGTCAGAGGAACAACAACACTGGTTATGGAAGGACTTTGGAAACCAGTTGCAGGCTTGCCCTAGCTGCCAACCTGTGCTTTGTAATGTCTTCTGCTTGTGAGCCATGTCCAAAGCTCAGTCCCCAGAGGTGTGTGAGAAGTTTGTGGCTTTCTGCTGAACAACTGTGGTAGATTGGGGTTCTCCCTTTTTATCTGCCAGCTCTGGCAATTAGCAGCCTCCAGTTTTGCTGGCCCAGGGGCTGCATCAGGACCATTCCTTTTGGTAATTGCTAAGGAAACACTGTCAATACACCTTATTTCACATTGAGTTTATTCACATTCCTAGCCTTCACAACACCCTTTTGGGCTTCATGCCATCATTTCATTAAAGGTAATTTGTTTCTGTTTTAAATGCTCTACCTCACAGTTTCATTCAGAGCTTTTGTTCTCACAGATGAGCAGCAGTGAGACTGCTTCATGTCTATCTTTCCTACACCATTTACATTATACAGCCCCATGTCCACCCTAGCAGCTCTTTCCCTATCCAAAGATACCTTGCCTAAATCCAGGTATCATTCATGATCCCTTTTTGACCCTTTACTCACTGTAGTGACTCACTACTCTAGGTACTCTGCTGCAATAGAGAGATGAGTGCTAAAAATCCTGAATATATCCCATGGGGAAAGATGGGTGACAAATATTCCCACCAGCCCCATGTATTGGGTCTGGCTGGAATGTTAACTTTCCCAGCAGCAGCCCATACAGTGCCGTACTCTGTACTTGTCGCTGGAACAGCAGTGTTATCACACCAGTGTTGTGTCTACTGCTGAGCAGCAGTGGCACAGCATTGGGCCTTTCTCTAACCCTCCTAGGGGGTGGGCAAAAGGTGAGGAGAGAAACATCACTAGGGCAGCTGACCTAAACCAATCTAGGGGATATTCCATACCATGTGATGTCACACTCAGCAATAAAAGGTGGAAACAGGAAAGAAGAGGGGAGGGGTGGGCTCTCGTTTGGAAGACGTCGGTCCTCCTCTCGAACACCGGCTGCGTGCGTTGAGGCCTTGCTTCAAGGACGTGGTCAATCATCGCTTATTTGTGGGAAGTAGAGAGTAATTTCTTTCCTCTGCACTTCCATATAGCCTTCATTTATTTTGTTTGTTTGTTTTCCTCCCTTCTTTTTATTTTCCTTTTTTTCCCCTCCCTTTCCCCTTTCCCTTTTTATTTCCCCTTAGTTAAATTGTTAGTTCATGGTAGTCTTTATTTAATTATTATAATTATTTCCCTTTAATTAAATTATCCTTATCTCAACCCGTGAGTTGTTCTTTGCTTTACTTCTCCCCCTCCTCATCTAAAGGAGGGGGAGTGAGAGAGCGGTTGTGGGGTTTAGTTGCCCAGTACGGTAAAACCACCACACCCCATTGACAGGAATTAAACTGGGCCTTTGGTGATCTTGCTATTGCTAAGACCTAATGCAAGTGACTTGTGTGTGTGTGTATTTTTGTTTTGTTTTGTGTGTGTGAGTGTGTGTGTATGAACGGAAGGTTTATTAGGATGTAGCCAGAATATCTAGCTACTTACTCACTTGTCAGAAAAGCACTGTAAACCAGAAGTGTATGTCAGCACTTCTGCACATGAAACCCGTGTTATGTATATACCAGCATAACTTAGAAAGAAATAAAGCATCACTAGATTTTCCCTGCATAGCACTGCTGTTTCTCAGACATGAATTTCAGATGAAGGTTCAGACTACCCTGTTCTTACCCTGTGTTGGTTGATATGCCATGAAGTCATGGCCCAGAACATCACAAAATTATCATGTCAAAGAGCATTTAAAAACAAATACATCAGGAGCCAGATTATTGTGTTATATTGTTATTGTAGTGAACAACACTAAAAATACCACTGCAACCACGGACACTGAGAGTATAAATCATGGGCAAAGATACCGAAAATACTTGAAACCAATCCACTGCTGGGCTTGAAGAAGTGAGCTGAGCCCATCTGTCTGGGGGAGCTAGACTCATCTCGCCAAGAAGGTGCACAGAGGAAAAGCCATGGTCTCCCAATTTCAAGAACTGACAAAATAGCCCTGCAGCTCAGTAACCACAGTACTGGCATTGCTAGTAATAGGCCACAGGCTTTTTATTGAGTTTGCAAGTCCTCAAATCTGAGGCTTGTTAGGCTTGCTCTGGCTGAACTGCTCTTGACCTGACCAGAGCTTTATTTTGACTTTGCTCAGCTGTAATTGCAGTTTTCCTAATTGACCTAGCGGTTATAGTTAATTTGCTTTACTTTTGTTTGTTTTCGTATGGTGCAGCTGTAGGGTCACACAGATAGCTGTGACAAGGAGTTATTGCATGTTGAATTTATGACTCCAGCATAATGAAGAGCTGTAAAGAAACACAGACCTGGTACAGCAGCAGATGCCTTGAGAGGTGGAAGTGCTGGACGTGGGCAGGCATGGGGTGATGAGAGATGGGGCCAGGCTGGCTCTGGAGACCCTTCAGCTGTGAAGAACTCATTGAATGTTAGTTAAAGAAATGCAGACGTGTCGGTGGACAAAATTTTGGGATAACAACAAGAACAAAGAATCAAACCTATATAAAGTGCACCATACACAGTTAAATTGGATATAAGGTGGACTAAGGAAGGAAAAGCAAGGTGTAAATGTGTTTGAGCAAACATCATCAAAATGACCCCCAGTGGATCCTTGGCTGATGACAAAGAATCCATTTCCACCATCATAATCCTCCCTGCAAAGGGTTTGGGATGCAAATGACTCACAATACCACCCTATAATGTGGAAGCAACATTAGTGGAAAAGTCAACATAAAAGCAGGTAAAGTGGTAGAAAGTAGGAAGTATTTGTATATCAATTTTAACTGTATTGTTATTGAAACTTTTTTTTTTTTTTTTTTTTCTTTAAGAATTTAACCTTTACTGATCAAAATGCTTTGATTAGACTGTTCAGATTTCCTTTATTCTTACAATAAATTCCTGAGGTAACGTAAGGTGTATTACCTTTTAACCTCTAACAAGATTTTGGGCATAACAAAAATAAAGAGATCTCCAGCAGGCCATGGAGAGATGGCTAGGTGTACAGATATTTAAGTAGGCCTTATTTCCAATGCTGTTTATTTTGCTGGGGTGCACATCAATATCCTCATGGGAGATGGTCAGCCCACCTCTTGACACTGAAGGCATCTTTGTGGGATCTGAGGAACTCACAGTCAGTGGACACACAGTTCTGGGGAGCAGAGATTTAGGAAGTGACCATAGTGTTGTGGGTAAATATATGAAGAAGGGCTCCTAGAGAGATACCAAAACCCCTTGGATTATTGCTGTACGTGTTTTCAATGGGATGTAACACTGAAAGGATGAGGTTTTGTCCCCTCTGATCTGGAACAGTGGGAAAAGGAGGAATGAGCAGCATCTTTCTCCTCTCTTTAGTACCATGTCATTGCTTGCCAAATGCTTGGAGTGGAAATTCAAGGATGAGCAGTGCAAAAACTTCTATGAGGAAAAGAAATCTGATTATATTATTATGTAAGAGACTCTTCACATCAGCAACCAGTGGCATAGCAAGGTGCTACACACTGAAGGTGGACAAATTCAGACCAGAAATAAGGTGCATGTTTTTAACCACAGAAGTCCTTCAAGGTAACAGTTTACCAAGACTTTAGATGGATTATCTCTAAGTGGAAATATTTTTTGTAGGGAGTGGTGTAACTGAGAACAGGACAGAATTACAGTGTATGCATCTACACCTGAGCCATTCCTCATAGCTATCTTGAGAATCAGTGGAAAGATAGAAGCACAATTAATTTGGCCAGGTTACAATTAATCTAACCCCTTGTTAACATCTCATTTAGGACAGAGTAGGATGGAAACAGCCATTACTTAGTGGTGATTGCTCAAGGGAACTTGACTAATTCTGGTGGAGACTCCCATGTTAGGAACATCTGAGATTTGGTGGGGTGGGCCCTCCATTTAATGTATTTTAATGTTAGTTCTAAGCCTGGCATCACAATGTGCAAGAATAAAGAACATAGATAGAATAAATATAAAAATACATAAATAAATGAATAACATAGAATAATTATGCTAGAATACTGGAAAAGAAACTGGTAAAGAACACTGGGAAAGAAACTAAGTTGTGACTGTGTGGCAGGCCTTGGTGGGGATTTCTCTGGCTACCTCGGAGTTACAGAGGCAGGAGAGTAGCAAATCGGATGGAGCACAAAAAGCGGCACTTCAGAGAAAATAAAAAGGTCCCAACACCTCAACAGTCCTGAGATTTAATTAGAAGCAAGTAGCGTGAATTTATCACACAGCTGTGTGCTTCGGCCCTCCCTTTCATGACGTGCTTGAACCAAGGAGATTTTTTTTTTGAGATCCTCATCAGTTAAAAAGCATTAGACACAGATGATTGCAGCCCCTTCTCAGTGCTCTTGCTCCATGGCTTTAAATTCCGTGTCCACGTAGTTGTCATCGCTTTGACAAGCCGCATGTGGAGGAGGCTAATCTTCCCCTCCCTTCGTTGGCCATGGATGCTTCACCTCTTTGATCTCTGGCCAGTTTGTCAGCATGCATCCTGCATTTCAGCTATTATGGCATGGATCACAGCTCCTGGTTGAGATCTGCTCTGAAAACCATAAAATCTGTGTGGGTGAGGCCCTGTGTCTTGCAGTTGCACCCAGAATTGAAACAGGGTTCTGAAACCACATGGTAATGGTTTCGGGAGCCTCTCTTGGAAGGGGCAGGTAACATACCATGCAAACCTATCATACAGCTCTGCTCCCACTAACCTGGTGTAAAAGCTGTCTGCACCTAGGATACTTCTGGGCTTGTTGCCTCACTGTATTCATTTCATACACACACACAAAAAAAAAGTCACAGCAAGGTTTTTGTCTTCAGTTTTGCTGGCATTTGCTAAAGCATAGTTCCTTCCTCACCCACATCTCCTCCAGATCCATCTGGTTTATTTTTTATTTATTTATTTATTTATTTTAATTTTGGTCCTTCTCACTCCTGAGGGCTGTTCAAGTCATATGCTTTCCCTGAAGGCTTGTCTGTCTTTGTTGAAGAATGAGTCTTTTGTTCAATTATGGCCTCTCTTCCCAGGCTCTCACAATATCTTTTGCCTGTTGCCTTTTTTCCTATTACTGTGTATCTTCTAGAAGAGTCTGGCCAATTCTTCTCTATACCCTACTGATGTTGCAGATAGCTGTAAGGTTTTCCCTTTACATTCCCTTCTCCTGAGTAAAGAAACCCAGACTCTCGTCCTTTCTTTGTACCTCCTGGGCCCCAGCCCCCTGAACACCTACAACAGACTTGCTGCAGTTTCTCAATGTCTTTCCAGCACTGGTGTCCCAAAGTAGAAGTATTTCTTCTGAGTTTCTTAATATCTCAGCTCCTCAGATGGAAAGCTAGATGCCATTTATCCTTCATTTCATATTCTTTTTCTCATCTTTAATTTAGGAATGCACATGGACACTACCACATTCTCTTCTCCCTGTCACAGCACCCATTGCTGCCATCCCGTAATGCCCACTTTGCATTACACATGACCATGGGATTAGCAGCATTTCTACATGAAACCTGGTGGCAACAACATGGCCCATGTGGGCTGGTACTGCAGCCAACATGTCTTTTGATCTCCTAGAGCAATGAGTGCTTGATCTGGGAGGGAAACATTGCCAGAGCAGGAATGTAATAACACGCACTTTGCAATGACGAGGTAGAGTCACCCAAAATTAGATGGCAGCAACAGCAGCTGGTCTGTGTCACAGTCCTACACAGATCTTCCTACACAAAGGCTTATAGAGTGAGATGAGCAGGAAGAAGAGTTTTGTTTCATGGAATTTCCTATTAGTCTATTTTTTTTTTCCATTTCACCAAAGATATTCTGAACTTGCCAATATTTTCGGTAACATTTTCACTGGTAATTACTTGGTCTTGATTGATATAATTAAATAGAAGAATGGAAGTTTTCCAACCTTGCTCAACCTAGAGAAAAATGAAAATGATTATTTTTTTTTGTTTAGAAAAGATATTTTTTTGTTTTGACGATAAAAAAATGGAACCTTTTGATTCTGAAAACAGCAAAAAACATCTTACTGTATTTCATGTTTGAACAATATTTAAACACTTCAGGGAGCTTTTTTGCCAACCCTTTTCAATATTGGCAAAAGTGGAAAGAGGGGCTGTTAATTTAAGAATGAAAAAAAGTTATGTAAATTATCCCAGTGAATGTTTTGAAATGGTAGGAGGGGCAATGGTTCATATCACAGATGCAAGGCATGGAGAACTTCAGGGTGAGGCAGATAACTTCATATGTCTGAAACGTGAGGAAATCAAGTGGGATTTTCCTTGGTCAGTGGAGAGAGAACCCATCCTATCCTATAATGACACGCTAGGCTGCGATGGGTTGCTGTCAAAGTTTTTGGAGATGTGAATATAACCCAGAGTGATTTGCATTCTCTTCCTACCTCAGTGCTGTTATGAATGTTGAGAGACCAATCTGGCTGTAACTTGGTGCTTCAGCTACCAACCCACGAGTCCTTCTCCTGGGTGTTGGAGACATCTGAGACAGGCTTCCCGGGGAGGAACCAGGACTCTTAATAAACACGACTGTATGCAGAGCTAAGCTATCTACCAACTAACAACCTCTTTCTCAGAATATATTGTGGGTTCTCCCTCTCCCCAGTGGCACAGTAAAGAAGATGTGTTGATTGGGTAGGGGAATACTCTGTTTGGAAGCCCTCCAGGTAAGATCCAGCTTCGTGGACAACATGCAGTAGGTTGGACCAGGTGACCTTCAGCCTCAACCAGTTTGTGATTCTGTGATTCTGTGACTCTGTGATTGCAGGTATAGCACAGACAAGGAGTCTGGGAGGCAGTGGGCACCCTGACCCAACCAATCCAAATTTGAGACCTGTTATGGCTGCTCATGAAAGCTATGAGAAGCATGGGTGAGAAATAGTGCAGGTTGTTGCTGACATTTGAAAAGATACCCAGCTATAAGCAAAGGCTTATACTGACATGTAGGGAAAGGTATTTCAAGGGTAAAGAAGAAAGCAAGGAATCATGCCCAGTGTGGATCCAGATCCCAGATGGGTTGATGTTTGAAGGGATCTCTGGGTCCACCAAGTTCTACCACACTGCTCAAGCGTCCGGAGGTGCTTGCCCAGGACCATGTCCAGGTGGGTTTGAAGACCTCTAAAGAGGAGACTCCACAACCTCTCTGGGCAGCCTGGACCAGGGCTCCAACACCCACAGAGCACAGAAGTGCTGCCTGAAGTTCAGAGGGACCCTCCTATGCTCCAAGCTGTGCCCATGGCCTCTTGTCCTGACCTGAGCTGTTCCAACTATACTCCCCACTGGCTGCTGTTATTTAATATATGAGCAGACTCCATGTGAGAACAGATCTGTCCTCCCCTTCCACAGCCCCAGTGCAGCAGCATGACCACAAGTATTGTTTTGCAGAAACAAACAGCTGGGAAACACGTAGATGGAAGTCCTGATCCAAAGCCCACAGCAAATTACATAAATTGAGAGACTTTCGCCAGGCTACAGTTGGTTGATGGTGCTGTGGTAAATGAGCCATTTCTCATATAGTTGCCCTGAACTGTCAACCCTCCCTTATTTATGGATGAACAATGTAATTTATTTATTTATTGTATTTATTTTATTTAACAGAAGTGTTTCTGTTCTTTGGGACATGTTTGCAACCTGCTTTTGATTGTCTTCGGAGTAATTAATCATTTAACAGTGTTCAAAAACCACACAGACTTTGTTTTTTATGTTTGCAGAGGGCTTTGGTTCATTATCGCATGCAAGGATGCACAGGCTTATGTCACGGCTTCTCTGGCTGTAAAATGGGAAGAATATTTATCACCCAGCTTTGATGTGGGAACCCTCGTGTCTAAATTCAGCCTCTGAGGGAAAGTTGCTATAGAGCTTCAAAGCGTTGTTTCTATGATTTGTTAGCTTGGCAATGAGCCCTTGCCAATTATCCCATTGCGATTTGCGTCCGGGGAGCTCGGGAAACTTTCCAGATTCAAAGGAACACTTTTTTCCTGAGATAAAGATCTCAGAGGAAGTCTGAAAGCTGGCTGCAAATGTTGCATTCTTCACCTCCTGGAACCAAAGTCTAGAAGCCCAGCACATCCTTGTCCTAGTTATCAGACTGAATTATAATATGTGGCTATTTATAATGGAAACCTACATCTCAGTACCAAAAATAGAGAGGAAGGAAACCTCCTGAGGAATAATAATAATAAAAAGAAACATGTTCGAAATAACAGTGCTGCATTTCGAGAGCTGCAGGTATCCTGTGGACCTGGTTTTCTTTAAAAGTATTTTCCTCTGGTGCTGGCTCACCCCATTGAACCTTTCTAAAGTCAGGACAGAGTTTGACCCAGGCCTTTGGGAAGATATTGGACTTCAGTGAAAGAAACAAAGGTTAGAAATGAGGGATGGGAACAGGAAATAGATGGTCCCATTTGCTGCTGGATTTGCCCATGCAGCAACCTTCCACCACCAGTCCCTGTGGGACAGTCTGTCCCTCATGATGGGGGCACCCAGGTCACAGCAGAGACTTTTCTCAGGTCTCTAAGTACCAGGGACAAGAAGAGGCAACAATTCCACTCCATCTCCCCCCAAATTAAGCTTGGGGATCCTGGAGACAAGCAACTTCAGGCTTCTGGGGGTGTAGAAGTAAAGCTTGACAGGTAGCCGGCACCCAAGTACAAACAGAGCATTTCCCAGAGTAATTTCAGATGCTCTGACTCCTCCTTAATAAAACAATCATGTTGCCACACGTTCAAGCTTTGTATGATTACAGAATACCATAAAACCCATTAAGTCTGCCCTGGCCTCCAGGGCTGTTCAGATCATGCCAAAATAAACGAGGGAGATAATTGAGCAGCTATGGAGCCACAATCACAGTGGCACAGCCACCCACCCAGGCACAGAGACCAGCATGGTTCCTCTGCCCTGGTCTCCCCCAAACCCGCAGCCACCCCCAAACATCTCCCAGCCCAAACAGGGCTTTGTGGCTTATCAGAACAGTAGCCTGGCAGGAATTGCATTTTATTACATGTGGAAAATATCCCATGTCTGCCAACTTTTTTCCCGAGTCTGGGCGGATTTTTGTGAGGTACCCTAAAAGCTGAATTTCAGCCTTGTGTATGCATCTTCATTTTCCTTTTGATGCACACAACTTTCCTTTCCAGTGCCATTTAGGAGAACCAATAAATCAAGAGGACTCCAGTGAGACAGTTGTTTGAGTTTTCCATCAGCGAATGATTCATGAACTGCTCCAGAAAGGGGTAAAATTCTAGCTCAGAGACTGCCTAAATCAAACACCTCTCATCTCCTTTATCCAAACCAACTCTGTACTGAGATACTGATTAAAAAAAAATAATAAATAAAATAAAATCCCCAAAGGATCCTTTTTGTGAAGCCTTTGTAGCTTGTGAGATCTTGCACATAGCTTGGATCATCTAAGATGACCATGGTTTGAAGATGACACAGTCAAAATTAATGAAAATTATTGTGTTTGGAGAGTCAGTCTTCCAAGATCAGATCGGCACAGGCTGGTTTGTTTCACCTAACAGAGCATCTCAGACAGGGATGACAACCCATAGAAATACCATAAAAAGATGGGGAGAAGCAAAAGAAATATTTTATTACATGTCTTCCAACCTTTACAGCAGTGAGGGTCTGGAATAGCTTCTGCCAGCAGAGCCACAAACATGAATATATTTCAGATTAATTTTTTCCTATGAAAGAAGTGATAATAAGGTATAAGGATAGGGGCTGAGTCTTTTTAGCTTATGAAGCCCTTTGCAAGTGCTACTTGAGGTTAGCAGTAAAAGCCCTCAAAAGCACCTAGACTGGCTTCCTGTGCATGAACCCGAATTAGCCTGCGAGATCTTTACACAGAGCTGGCAAGGCAAAAGGGAACTTGCTGAAAACCCTGTTGTGATCTGAAGACATCAGCAGGTAAAAAAATCTCCTGGTCATGTGCCCCAAAAGCAAAGATAAACCAGACACCTCTCTCCAGCTGGATATGGCAGCTGGGTACAGCAATTTATTTAAAATCTCTTGTTTTCTCTGCATAAAGACAAATCTCTTACTATTAACTCTCCCTCTTCACCAGGACGGCTTTCCTCCTCTGCTGTAAGTGCGTCAGAGTCTGTCACCATTCCCTGGGTGTTTGTTTCCCTTTCAGATTTGGATGGCATCCCAAACACAGCGACAGCTGCCTTTACACTGAAAACACCCCTTCCCCTGTGTCGTCTTTCCCCAGGGCCAGGAGATGGGAAGCAGCCAGAAAAGACAAAAACCAAATTCTGGCTTGTTTCTGTCCCAGCTTTATGAGGACACCAGCCGAGGTACAGGAGTGGCAGGGTTCAAATAAAGGTGCAAAACTTCTCCCCGACATTCAAGGTTGCTATTTACTCAGCTCCTTGCAAGCCCAAATGTACTGCAGAAACAAATGCACCAAGCAGAGTACCTTGATGTGACTCCCCCTCCTTTTCCAAGCCATGTTTTTTTTTCCCTCTATTTCCAGATTTTTGTGTAAAACCAATTTATTTTGCAAGGAGGTGAAGGGGTGTTCACTCCAGGGCAAGGCTTTCACACTGGGGAGGAATTCAACATGAAGAACACAGCCAACGTTTTAATTTAGAGACCTGCTGGACAAAGGCAGCCTGGAGGGTTCTTGTTAGGATAGCTGGGTTTGATTTTGGAACTGTGGCCCATGGATTTCATATACCAGGGCTTTTAATTCCCTTTAATATCATGGATCTGCAAGGATTTCCACAATATGCCCAGGAGGAAGTAGCTTAAAGTTAAGTCTTCACTGGAGATATGTTACAGGACAATGTCTGGAATAACCCATGTATGACATGGGTCACATCCCATATCATTCCTGTTTGTGTAATAGGGGCAGACGGGGAAGGGGATTGGGACCAGATTCTCACAGGTCCAGACCAACCTTGGATAAGACACAGAATGATTAAAAACCTTGTATTTTTTAAAATCTTATGGCAAACTTGAGGCTAGAACCCCAGGGAACAGGGATGAAGGCCTGCAGGGAAGGTCTCTCTGCCTTTGCAATATTCTGAGCCTCCCTCTTGAGTTCTTGTGCTTCAGGTGACCCGAAATGACTTTGCTGAATTGAGATACCAACCACGATGCTTTCTCCCCTGCTTCATGAATATCTCTGCCTCAGTCACTCAGAGGTTTTCTTTCACCTCATTTTTAGGGGTTTGCCTTGTTCTCAGACCCGGGGCGGTACTGAATAAAGAGGCTTAGGATTTATTTTTTTTTCCCCTGCAGTCAGAGATGTGGGAGCTGTGCAGGAGAGACATGAAGACATCTGAGAGAGGACGTGCCAGTGTGTCAGAGGCAGCCATTCCTAGTCAGCCACGGCCTAATGTGGAAAAACAGATCTATTTTAAGAAGAAAAAAACTTCACATGATAGATTTTAGATGAGAAATAATTTGGGAGTGATATTGAAAATGATATTGCTCCTGCTGCTCTTCAGTCCTGCCAAGCACGTTCTATAATTAATAGCTACTTCAGATGAAGTGACTTTCTTCTGAATGTGCAGTATTAAACATTTAAATCCCTATCTGTAAATATAGGACTATGGCAGATATCTCCACAAGCCTTGCAGCTACGTGCTAATGTATATTTATGTTCTAGATAGGTATTTTTAGCAAGAACTACAAGTTCTTTCTCTATTTGATTACATCAGAGCTCTATTTTACATTAAGCGTCTGGACTGTGCAAATATCCTCTTCCTTTTTTTTTCTTTTTTCTTCTTCTCTTGGAGTTTCGCAATAATTTCTGCCCTCATCTCCTTTCTTTTGCTTTCATGCCCAACTGTTTTAATGCACCTTCCATGAGGGCTTTATGGGTTTATTTACCACTCCCTCCCTGCACAGACAAAATATCTAAAATTAAAAGAAATCAAGCAGCCAAACATCCCCTGGTGTTTCCCACCTTGCAGCTTGAGCCAGCCTGCAATCAGGGCACATCTATGTGTGATGTGAGCAATATCTTGCTGTGACTCGTGGAAAGTAACCGCAAATGATCCCTGCTGGAAACCCCATTCCTCGAAGTATTGAACACTCTGGTTGTGTAGCTTTGCTCTCCCACTGCACCATTGATGCATTTGTGGGAGTCAAAGCAACAGGATTGAACCCAGGTCCAAATTTCAGCTGGCAGAAGACACCAGAATGGTTCTCTCCTGTAGTTTTTCCAGCAATGCAAGGAGGTAACATCTTTTTCCAGCCAATATCACACAGTCTGGGTCTGAACCATTCTCCTCCCCTCGTGATTCTGGGTCTAAGACCTAAAGGATGCTATGGACCTGCTTTCCTGATCCAGCCCAAGCCAGGTCTGGGTGCACATTGTCTTTACATAGTCTTTACATGAACAATCTTTTGAGATGCTCACTCCACCTTTAAGAGTCATGGAGCCCACAGTGAAAAGCCACCATGGCAGACACACAACCCTGAGTATCCAGGTGTCTACCTGGAGGCAGGACTCATCTGGGTATACCAGTATGGATACCCTCACCAACTGGGTATACCAGTATGAATACCCTCACCAACTGGATATGCAAACACCTCCCTGAAATTTTAGTCTCTGCTTTGCTTTGATCTTTAATTTCTAGGCAGACGAAAGCACTGCCTCCAGATTTGCAAGTGAAAGTGAGCGATGAGGATCATACACCCGTAGGGCTGCCCCACATTTACAGAAAGGCTGGGAGGTGGTGAAAAATACAACTGCTTGTTTGGATAAAATATTAGGCATCAAGAAACGCCCTCAAGCCTAGAAATAGTGTCCCTGGCCCTGCACAGAGTGGTTGCTGGGATGAACAAGCCCCAGGATGGGCAGGTAAAATCCTCCACGACAGCTACTGTGCTGGAGGCCACCAGCTGCACAGCCTCGTCTTGCAGGGTCTAGAGGCTGCACATCTTTTTACAGCTCATTGGAGACACTTCTCTCTCTGTTCTATTTTATTCAGCCTATATTTAAACTTCTCCCTTTGTATGTCCACTTGACCCGGTGATGCAAAATTCTGCAAATGCCTTTGAATCTGCTGGCGGTGCTCTGCATTTACTGGGGCAGCAGTGCTTGCTGGGCTTAACTCCTAGGGACCAAAAAGCCAGAATAAATACAAACGATAGCAGAAACAGCAATTCAGTGCAAATCAAACTTTGCCAGGACTCCCAGGGTTTGTCCCGTAGCTTAGGCCTAACCCAGCATGAACAGATTAATATTACTGCAAATTTTCGCACCCCTGACACGTTGTGCTAAGGGCTTTTCATCTTGCCTGGTGCAGGAATATATTAAAAGTGCTTTGAGCCTTTTGCTCTGTTTTCTACACTAGATGCTCACTGCTTTTGCAGCGTAGCCAGACTAACAGGGAAGTCCTGGATAGCAGGAGAGTGTCAGCTCAGTGAGATGCAGGATGCTCACAGCCAGCACCAGGTGACACAAGGAAGGCAGCAGTCCCCATCTGCAGCATCTTTGCTCAAGGCTGCCTTCTCCCTTGCAGTGCTGAGCTCAGCTGCTTTCCCTTTTCCTGCTGCAAGAGAAGCTGCAGTGGAAAAGAAATCCCATGCCCCAGGTAAGCATCCTGTAGCTACTGCATGACCCTTTACCCTTCTGCCACACTCCTTCCCATCTTCTCCCACCGGCTTTGCACTCCCTTTCTTGTCCCTTTCTGTAGCTTTTTCCCTCACTGACACTTCCCTCCTCAGCCAGAAAACCATCCAAAGAAGTGCTAACCACACAGGAAAGACTGCAGGGTGAAAATGGGAAGATCCAACTTTATTCACTAGATTCTCATCCAGAACCCCCCTTTCTTTTTTTCTTGATTGTCTTGGCTGATGTCTTGTACAGAGACAGAGTGAAACTGGAGTTTGGCTTAGAGGAGGTCACAGGGGCTTCATGAATGCATGAGGATGGTGCTTGGGATGTTCCCTTGCTCCCCTCTGCCCCTGTTCTTGCAGGTTCCCTTTTGCTCCCCTGGATGAGCCAAGAAATAATAATAAAGATAAATGCAAGTACCCCTGCTCTCCCCTCCCAAAAGAGGCCACAAGCTGGCCACATCTAGCTCATTTGGATCAGCTTCCACTCCTGTTTTTACAGCAGACAGGGCATCAAGCTCAAATCCTACAGCTACTCCAAGGGAGAATGGAGCAAGTCCCCAGCAAGGCCTGGTAGCACCATTAACCAGCTTCGAGTGGAAAGGCTGACTTTTCCCAGAGCTGAGGGTCTGGGATAATCATTTATTTTCCTTTCCTGTGGCCCCTGCTGTGAAGGGATGGGGGAGGGCAGGCTAACAGAAGAAGTTGCTTGAAACAGCCTGTGAAACATCTGGAAAGCTGGGGGCTCTGACTGCAACCTGAGCTCAGGCAAAGTGCTGCTGGAGGTTTGGGCTGGCCAAACTTCTGGATTTGCTTTTACGAGTCTAAACTGCCTTGGCTTGTTCATCCTGGGCATCTTACGAGCTTTCCAGAAATGCTTTCCATCCCAATGCATGATGGCTGAGCCCTTCTGAACTCATTCCATGGCTTATTCTAGAGAGAATTAAGTGCCAGCTCTCCGCATCTGCAAACCACACTCTGCTAAGCAGGTATTGGAAGGGGTCCAACATCCAACTGCCTCTGGAGATAGCACCCAATGTGGAAAGAAAAGAAGCCAACATGCTGATGGAGGGTTCCAGCTTTTGGGGAGGTTGTGCATTGAAATAAGATAGAGTCACACGGGTGCATGTTTTGTGGGAGCTGAGGAAGACCTGGGAAAACAGCACCATTATGTCCAGCATGCCTGCAGCCCCTGCTGTGGATGAAGATCATCCCCAAGCACCACCCTTGGTGGTTCTGCCCAGTCCCTCCTGCTGTGCAGAGCCACCGTTCTTCATGGTGAGGAAAGCTGCAAGGTGAGGTGTGAGTCCTGGGGACCAGAAGCAACCAAAGGTGAAGAACATCTTCTCAACATCTGGAAAATGGAAATTTGAGGGGTTTAGGTCCAGGCGCCCAAATTTTTGCCTCGAATCCACAACACTGAAGATGGGTGAAGACACACTTGAGCAAAGAAGGTTTTCTCCCAAGGCATCTTAAAGTTCACAAGGCATCTTGGCAGAGACAGGGGAGGAGATGCTTTGGTCGGAGCAGGGGTGCCCATGGCTTCACAGAGCACGCTGGAGGAGTGTGCCAACAACCAAGGCCATTAGACCCATTGCTGAGGAGCTGCTTCTCTCCCCTTTGTTCTTGGTGTCATCAGAGCAGAGGTCGGTGTAGCAGCACGTCGTGGGCCTGCTCGAGCCTATCCCATCGTAGTCGACACAGGTCTCATCACACTTTCTGGTCACGGTGATGTTGCCGAAAAAGGGGTAACCTGAAATGGATGCATTGGAGGACGGGGGGAAGGAGAAGAGAGAGAAAGAAATGGTGAAGAAAAGCACAGAACACTGGAATTGAGCACCACTGGCTTTGTGCAATGGAGGGGAGTGAAAAGCACGGTGTTTTTAGGTAAATAAAGTCAAATGAGGGGTTGACTGTCTTTAATCCACAGGTGCCTGTAACTCAGACTACTCTTTATCTAACAGGTCCTCTGGTTCTCCCTCCTATCTCCCTCTGTCCCTCCTGCTCCCTCCAAATTTCTTCTACTGCAGACAAGAGACAAAAGTCCCTTCATGTTTTGTTCAGGTGGGTTGCTCCTGTGATAGTTTTGCATAGGAGATGACAATGCCAAGAAACACTGGTGCAACAGTAACACATTCAGGTTGTTTTTCTCTCTGGGGAGAGAGTTGGTGTTAGGTGAGGGTGTCTACAAATGAGAGAGTCCCTGGGTTTCTGCAGTGTGTTTGCACACATCTGCAATGTCAGGAGCTGTAATGCAGAGGGGTGGGAAAGGCAAAACAGACTGAGTGAGTGGGGCGAATGCTGTGTGCTTCACGATGAAGCCCTGAGTCTGATGGCCTTCCCTGCTTCCCACCTTGGATAAGTCCACCTGGATTCTTACTGTTAAAGGATAACCCAAGGCAGGGTCTGGGAAAAGGAGAGGGAAGCAGGGGAGAAGTTCATGAGATATTTTGGCCCACAAAGCTGAAAATCATCTTGCTCGATGACCACCCAAAGAAAGCAATGAGACTTACCCATGTCTAGAGAGTGCAGCGTCGTTGTGCACACCTTGGCATTCGGGGGACACACGGTGGGTGTTCTGCAGTCATTAATGTCTGTTGGCTCCTTGCATGTGTAACACCGCAGAGATTGGGCTGCAGAGGGGGAAAAGAAGGGATTCAAGTCAGTCACAGCTATGAAGGCAGACAGCAAGGGTGCAAATTCTCTGCTCAGTGGTAGGAATTATGTGACAGTGCTTCACCCCCACAACCAAGATGCAGAGACCTTGGAAACTAAGCACAGCTGGAGACAGTAAAAAAGCTTTGTCAAGGGCAAAGACCAAACCCCAACATCAAAGGATGAGGTGGGTGTTGCAGGGAGCTCGGCATCATCACTACTTCAGGGGATCATCAGCTTAAAAAGAGCAGATCTAGAGGGAAATCTTGCTTGAGCAGCTTGAATAACACTGTTGGAGGGTCCTGGCCCATCAGCAGTTTGGTGATCAGTCTATTTAGTGTGGCTTTTTGCTGTTGTTCTGCAGACTCGAACAAAACTGTATCAGCTTCTTAAAATGAATCCAGTTTTAGATAGAGGGAATCAATCTGACCAGAATTAGGACATTTTGCTGTTTTGTGCATCCCATGTAAGACCTGCTGCAGCACAGGGCGAAATCGCTCCTTCTGTTTAGAGCAGCATTCACCTGCAGCCCCATCCACCCACAGAGACAGTCACTGAAGTTGAATTTCCAGGCCTCCTTCATGCTTATTTAGAAGGTTTTCCGCAGAACTTAGTAACTGAGAGAATAATTTAAATTTCAGAGCCGTACCGGAGATCCTAAGGGATGAATGTGTCCTAAAAACACTTTCATCAGGAGCTGTTGCTGGTTTTTAAAAGCGATGATGCTACAAAGCTCTCGCTGGCTGCTGCTGACACAGGGACACCTTTACATATGCAAGCCTTGATCTCAGCAGTTGCTCAAAAGTCTCCGTACGAGACCTGCCCATCCACAGCCAGCAGATACGGAGCGTGCATGTTGTTTTTTTTCGGAGCCGTGCTGGTTTGGCTCGGTGACAGAAACCAGCCCAGTCTGATGGTTTCTATCCTGTGCATTTTCCAGCAAGGCAGCAGCAGCTGGAGAGCCACCCAAATGTATCCACCGCCATCTATTGGTAAAATTGCGGAAATACGGTGTTTTCTCGCCGCTAATTCTGCTGCACCTGCTGTTGGAGAGAAACTGCTGGGACTGCCATAAGGATAAATATTTCCGAAGGTATTTATTTGAACACTTGACTTCAGAATGGATTTTCAGGGCATCTATTTCTCTTAGCATCGCTTGCGAAAAATTCAGCTGTGCAGCAGAGTTCTCATGCTGCAAAAGTTTTCTCCGTCCTCTTTGCAAAGGTAGGAAGGGATTTTCGGTTTGAGAAGTCGTGGTGTGCTGGTGGCCATCTCCTCTGTCAGCAGGTGTGGTGGAGCCATCCCTGTTTACCCAAATCGAGGATTTCGGTAGATAACTTCAGAATGACCCAGAAGAGTTTGTTTATCTTATTTTTTTATTTTTTTTTTTTTGGTTGGTTGTGCACTTATAGGGCACACTGGGAGAAATCACAATTATCAAGCTGGCAAGCATGGGGATGCTTGTGGGTGTGTAGGACCTGCTTGTGTATGGGTGGAGCAGTGCTAATTTAAATTGAGGAACTGGTCTGCAACCTTTGGGCTGAGCTGATTTCCAAACCTGACCAATTCTGCGGGTGAGCAGGACAGTACCATGGGGTCTGGAGAAATTGCTTCCAGTCAAGAGCAAGTTTAGGAGAGAAAACCATCACCACCTCGCCCCTTATTATTCAACTGAGTCTGGATGGGGCACTGAGGACACTGTTTTTTTGGGGAAAAATGTAGTGGAAGAGGAAAGCCCCAAACTGTAAGGACCAGAGAAGAAGAAATGACCAGAAAAGACAGTGCTGTGTCCAGAGCTGAAGCCAATAATTACTGTCCATCACTCTCTGACAGCACCTTCCACACCTTGATTCCTTCTGGAGGGTGAGCAATGTACCTTGAGCCATGGACATATTCCTGAGCTGCAAGTGCTGCCTAGGCCAGCTGCCTCCCATAGCATTATTCTCCCAAAATACATATCTGCCTCAGTCTCAATGATAAAGCAAAGGATGATGATGCCTCTCTGCTCCCATAAAGTGCTTCAAGACCCATGGGTGGAAACCTGCTCTGTCAGCTCCTCAGCAACACCATTAAAACCAATGCGAGACTAGAGGAGGGCAAAGAAATGCATAATATGCCACCTCTGAAGTGTCTTGAAAGAAAAACAAAACAAAACAAAATAATAATAAAAAAAGGTACTGAACTTTAATAAATTGCTGTAGTATTATGGAAGTAACTACACCTGTCCTGGTTGAGCCCTATGGTGTGTTCAACCCAGACCAAGTAAGGAAATGAAATGTTCAGCTCGAGCTGGGTTTGTTTCAAAGACATACGGAAGGAGAAATGAGGGTAGAGGAATAAAAAAACAATGAAGCTTGATGAAGAGACCCAAGACCAGACAGACCCGAGGGAATTTATTATCTTCACCCGTCTACTAATCTCTAGAAATCAGTGCAAACCCTAGAGCTGGTGGTTTCATTAAGCTTCCCCAAATCCCTAGAGTTATTTCTCATATTCTCACCCATATCTTGCTCTTTTTTTTTCAGCCTTTCTAGTAGCCAGCTGTGAGGTAGTAGGGATGTCAGGAGATCAGGATGAACATACCCCATCCCATCCCTGAGGGGACAGGTTGGCAGCTTGGCTGGAGGCTGCCAGCTCAGGTCCTTGCCCACACTTGCTCTCCCTGTGCCATGTGGCTGTCATTCACTCCGTGGCCTTATGAAGCCTCGTGTCAGGCCCCTCCACCCTAGGGTGCGGTGTGAGCAGGGCTGGGTGACCCGTGACCACCCATGGGTCCAAATGGTCTGCAGTGCTCTCCAACAGCCATCACTGTCCTCCCCACCAGGAAAGTGCATCTCCTTTCCCCTCTCACCCCCTCCGTTGACCTTCTTAAATACATAAGGACATTATTTCCCCTATCTATGGGATTACCAGGTCTTTCTGCATCGTTGCCTTCCCCCTCCCTTCTCAAACATTTCCCAGGGGGTCCCATGATGTTAGGAATGCAGGATCCTTACCCAGCTCCACACATGCCAGGCCAAGCAGCAGCCCCACCAGAAGCGACTTCATGCTGAGAGCAGATCCGTGCAACCTGGACAGTAAAGGCGAGCGGCTCCCGGGGAGCTTTATATGTCTTTCCACCCTCCACCTCCTCTTGATCCGGTGGGCGGATTCCCCTGGGGTAAGCAGGGGAGAGCTCATCTCCAGCCTGGATTGGGATTTGTAGAGGAACGAGTTCCCAGAGAGGTGACATCACCGCAATGAGCAGACTCCTGCCGTACTGCATCTCCTCTTCGGGTTTATGACCCGGGGCTGGTCCCATGGAAAAGGAAAAATACAGCTTGTGCTGCAGGGGGTGGCCCCACGCTGGTGTTTGGACGGGGAATGTGACAAGGTATGTTTGTTGCTTCAAATCTGGCTCTGTGAGCCAAGAGCCGGATTGTGTCATGAATGTTGAGTTGGGCAACATCAGGCAAGGTGCAAGTGGCAGCAGGCTGGGCTTCCACACGTGTTAGCTCAACATCACCAAAACCTGTGCCATGTTTTCATGCCAACTACTGCCTGGCATGGCAGGCAGGAATGTGGCGTGGATGGATTTTCCCAAAGAATACCTGTTTTCCCAAATTCAGTGCAAAAACAAACCCAGTTTCTTGCTCCCAGGGGTTTATTTATGAACACAGCCACAGTGCTGAGCTGTAGGGCATGGGAGGCACTGAAAGACCAGTGGAGGTGAACACAGCTGATGGAGACTCCAAGGATGGCATTTGGACATATCATTTTATTTCAGGTCCTGGGTTATGCTGGCAGAACAGGGAGCTGAGCCTTCTTTTGCAAAAATGTCAGTTATTTACTGGATTTTATTCTGAAAATGAGAAATAAACCCAGCATAGAGAAATGGATCTGTTTTCCTGCTTCAGTGCCTTCCTGATTCCTGATGGAAAGTTTTCCTTTAATGTGCATCAAGGCACCCCCTTCAAACTTGCTTTTTTTTTTTTTTTTTTTTTTTTTTTTTTTTCCAAGTCTTATGCAATATCTGTGGAAAAAGCTTAAAAGTTTGTAGTTAGGGAGAAATGTTTTGCTGTTCTCTTTTGACTGATCCAATGACATTTTTGTATTCTGTTGGAAAACCTGACTTTTGGGGGTTTTGATGTGATCCAGGATACAATTTCCCATAAAACAGCTGAATAAGCCACAACATAAAAGTTTGTGAAGCACTGTGAAGATCTCCGAGACTTCAGGGACTGGGGACAAGGTGAGTGCACAGGATAATTTTATGATCATGGGGTTGTTGGTCACAGGACCACTGTGGTGATGCACATGGGTATTGCCACCCTTCCATATCTCTTTTCCCAGTTTGACAGTGGAGTATTTTGGGGAAAATACAGCTCCTCCAAGAGTTCAGAGTAACTCAAGCAGCATTGCTAACGAAAATTTCCACAGTCACGGATAGCACAAAGTGGATCGATCTGGGATAGCAGGATTCGTACTGTGCCGTGTAGAAAGGGAGGGGAAGACATGCACCTTAATGCTCGCTTAGCTGCAGTGAGAGTGAAAACCATTGTTTATATTCGTTTTTATCTTGCTGTGCCATCAGAGAACAGGTACATAAAGGAAAACAGTGCAAACATACCTCCATGAGTATGAGAAAAGACTATGCTGTGAAAGCCCTCAGATCTGGTTACATCCAGATCCTTTCCTGTAACTGGGCAGTTCAAAGCACATTTGAGCAGCATTTTCAAACACCCAGCAAACTGGAAAAGATCCAGTACTTTAGGTGTTCAGGGTGGTTATTCCTCAATAGGTAATCACAGCGGGGTGGACTGTCTGGTGTTCATACCACTGAAAGGCTTCTTGACGGACTGTGTGTGCCTTGGTGGGATGGAGAGGTCCCCATCGGGACATGGTAATGGTCTGCTTGTGCTTGAAAGATATTGAGAAAGCTTTGGAATAAATTGGCCTGGTTGAAGGAATGGTGCATAAATTGGAGACTAAATGAGTCTTGCCAGCTTGGTGGAGGTTGTCCATCACTGCGGTGTCTGGACATGGGATGCATCAACACGGTGGGATTGTCTGCCTCTGGCCAGTGTAAAACCAATTAACTTTGTCTAATGGCTTGAAAGGGTTTGAGATCCGGCCATAAGGCAGAGCATTGGAAAAATATCACAGTCGGGGCTGTTAAAGCTCCTGCAGACTGTGCAGGAGAGCCAAACTTCAGGGATAGAAAAGCTGGGAGAATGCCAGTAAAAATATTGAGAAAATGGAAGACCTGTAAATATTAGTTGATCTAAAGATAACTAGGAGCCTCCTGTGAAGCTTTTCCCCTGGGGAAAAAAAAATAAATACCAAAACTAAACAAAAATCCATATCATAGCTGATTCAGGTAATGCTAACATTTGCATATGAAGCCCTGTTTGCTTCTCACATGGAAAATTATTGTCCTGTTTCCTGATGGAAAAAAAAAAAAAAGAAAAAAAAAGGAAATAGGAAATAATGATGACGCTGGAACAACAGGATCCATCCCAAGAGATGACATTGGAAAATACCGGTCCTCTTCAGCATGGCAGAGCAGAGTTTGGAAAGAAACACAACTGTTACCCAGAAATAGATTGCAAGAAAAGAAAGCAGAATTTCAGAAAGAAAAAAAAAAAATCTTTATGCTAAAAGATCAAACTGGTCCAGAGATATATGCTGGAAGCCCCCCAGCTGGAAAGCAGCTCTGCAGTCACCAAATTGAAGATAAGGCAGGTATGTGCCCTTGATGCTAAGAAGGCAAGTGGTATCCTGGGTTGCATTAGGGGAAGCACTGTTCAAGGGAAGCTATTCCTGGTAAGGCCAAACCTGTAGTACTGGGTCCAGTTCTGGGCTCCCCAGTACAAAAGAGACCTGGACATAGTGGGGAGAATCCAACGGAGGGACATCAAGATGCTGAACAGCCTAGAGTACCTCTGCTATCAGGAAGGAAGAGAGCTGTGACTGTTCAGCCTGGAGAAGAGGATGCTCAAGGGGATCTCATCCATGTCCATAAATACCTGCAAGAGGACTGAGCCGGGCTCTTGTCAGTGCCAGGGACGGAGGCACTGGGCAAAAAATGGGAGATTCAGTCTAAATATCAGGAAGCACTTCCATGCCATGTGGGTGACTGGGCACTGGCACAGTTTGCCCATAAAGGTTGTGGAGACTTGTTCTTTGAGATCTTCATAAGCCACTTGGACATGGACCTGGGCACGCTGCTTTCTGAGCAGGGGGTTGGACCAGTTGACCTCTAGAGGTCCTTTCCAACCTCACTCTGTGATTCTGTGGTTCTGTGAAAGGGGGCTGGTAATCAGAAATAGGTTTAAATAGGTCTCAAATGACTCAAAAAGTGGGTCCCTTCTAAAAACAAAGACAGGGTAAAAATCCCACTGGCTTTAAGTTAGAACTTGATAAATAAGTGAAAGAAATGGTTTGATATAGCAGTTAGGAGAGCCTCAGACAGCTCTTAGGACTCAGGAGGACCTCAATTCCCATCTATCTTTTTCAGTGGGAATAAACCCTGGGCAAGGTTTTGAACTCCGGCTGACAGGAGCCATAAGGGACTTCAACTGAAATGTCATTTCGGGTCTGAATATCTGAGGATATAAATGGGGCATAGTGTGTAGTGAGAAATGTCTGCATTCCCAAAAGTCTCTCTGATTTTTCAGTGTTATCAATCCGAAACCACTGCAAGCCTGTACCTGACAGTCTGAGATCACTCATAAGGTTATCTGGGTGGATGTGATCTTTCTCTCCTTATCACATATGCAAAGAAAGTCAGATGACATAAGGTCATTGTTACAAAACAAGAAGATGATGTGCTTTATAACTATCTGTACTAATATTTCCAGTTAATTCTTGTTTGAACAAATAATCAAATAAATAAATAAATAAATAGATTTTGTAGAGATGATAACTTTGATTAGCTGATCTAGTCATCAGTTATCATCCATATGTAAAATAAACCCTGCATTTCTACTCTGATTTCCAGTTTCCACAGCTAGTAGTTCTTGTTGCACTTCTGCTAGATTTAATAACTCACGGTTGCAATTTCCCTCTCCCTCAGGGAGGTGCATTTTGCTGAGGATGTCCCTTGGATGGCCTTTGGTGGGCTCTTCGACTTCTTCCCAGGAAGGTTTCTTCTCCATGGTTTTAATATTTCCAGGGGTCCTTCTCTGAACCACATCTGGTTTATCACCTTCTCACCTGCCTTGCCCAGCACAACTAACTAGATATTTTACAAGAACAGCCACTTCAGTCCCACATATAAGAAGCATATAAGATCCTTATTCTGTGAGGTGAACTTCAAATAATTACGTTTGAACATGTGGTCATGGTGTTATAGCCATGTCATTGGTCTACCTCACGTTAAAGTTTCATTTGGGGGCTGCTTGTCAGGATGGAATCTGCCACCAGGTTTCCAGATATCATGGTTATGGTTGGAGTGTAGGAAAATAGGTTACTGAGCAGTATATTGAGGCAGCTTGAGTTTGGCTCCTGGTATTCAGGGAGCACAATTTTTTGTTGGGGACCTCTTTTATCTGTGGGCTCTAGCACCACTGTCTGTGACTAAACAGTAGGAAGACATGCTGTCCCTGATCATGGCTGCAGTGATGCCTGATGATGTGTTCAGCTAATCAAAGCTCCCACCTGCCAAGGGTGTGCACTAATAACAAGACTATAGGCTTGTTCGGGTGGGGTTGCTCTCCACCCTCTTGATGAAACTGTGCTACTGGGCAGAAAGGAATGCAGGTTTCCTTGGTTTGGAGAAGGGTGAAAGTGTGAGCATGACACAGTTAGCACCCTTCTCCTCAGAGCTCTTTAGGTCTTGCTTCCAGGAGTTTTTTGATACAAAACACAGGTGTCTCCACATAGGGGAGTATCGGAGTATCAAAGAAAAATCCCGAGTCCCATTTCTGACTCAGTTAATCTCTGAAGGGCTTTTACCGCTCTTGTCCCCTGTGTGTGCTTTGTTTTAGTGATTCGAACAATTTGTCTGGAGATGTCAGACAGGAAATTGAACCTTTCCAACAGACAAAGAAGGAAATTATACTCACATTTCCCAAATTTTTTCTTAAGCACACTTATCTTTAGGCTTAAAATTAGGTGCAGATGGGAGGAAATCCTCCACCTTACTGTGTTTTTGGAAAATGAAATGAGCTCTGTTTAGTGATCTGAGGGAAAAGAGGAGTCCAGGGCCGTGAACTCTATGCCTACAGGTGCCTCTGCTCCTAGTTGCAAGGATGAGGACAATTCCTTCAGGCATTGCCTTGCCACTAGTATTTCATCAGCCCTGGGAACAGAAGTTTCCCAGGCACTTGCAGAGGGCATGCAAAGTGCCCAAAGTGTGGTTCTGGATTGCAGACTGTAGATATCCATTCTTCTGGAAAGTAAGGCATTGTGGGGTTCCTTTAACCTCTATCATTTCTACCATGGACTTGAGCTCTGAGTAGGATTTGTAGCTCTTGTCATGTTCCCTGGCCCTGTTATGGCCTGAACCCACTGGATCTGTCCCAGGAGGGCCCAGGCGCCACCTAAAACATGGCATGGGCCAAATATATTTCCCAGTATAGATGAGGCCGTTCCGGTTGGGGGGATAAAAGGGTTTAGCTATGTGGGCATGAGCTGTGACAGCTGTCCTCAGGATCAGAGAATGAATCCTGGCCCCTTTTAAAGACCAGAGTAGACATAGCACGTGTCACTTCAAATGAAAACCTCTTGTATTCCTTCTTTCACTGTGATTCCCCTGTCTGTCCTGATGACAGCTGGTGCAAACAAAATATGAAAACCTTTGTGATGTGACCCAAAAGTACTTGTTCTGACAGGATCCTGTGAACATGTGATTTTCCACCTGAAAGCTGGGTGATTTTCCATCTGAAAGCTGGGTGATTTAAAGCCAAGCCTGAAGGGTGCTGATGACTGGGAGTCTCTGATGTCTAGGTCCACCCTTTGATCAGCTGATGACACTGTCAGTCTTTGAGCAACCACTGCAGTGGTTCAGGAGAGGGCAACATGCAAAAACTGCCCAGAATGCAAGACCTGGTGCCTCCTTCCCTTTAGGAGGGGGATTTTCTCTCTAGGCTCTGGTTATACAGAGGACAGAAGAAATAAAACTGATTTCTCCCTCTCAACTTATCAAAACCAGAGACTGTCACTTAGTCTGCAACTGAGCATTGAGTCTACATCACTTTGTCACCACTTCACTGTCAGCAGCAGTGCTTTTCACTGGTGGGATTGACAGTTCTATTATCGGGAAGCCTGTTTCTCAGGCTACTGCCTCATTTCCCTTGTTAGCAGAAAAGTCTATCACCAGATACAGGTCTAGCTGCCTTGTCATGGGTTTACTAGGCTTACTTGTGTGAACAGTAAGCCTTGGAAAATAATGGGAAGAACTTACTATGTGTGTCACCACGGGTACCCAGTGCAATAGCAGGAATAGCATTGCAAAGAATCCAGTCACCATCACTGGGATCTACGTGGTCAGGGCCATCTCCACAGGGCCCAAGGCTGTAGGAGCACCAATTAACAGAAAAAAAAGAAAAAAAAAAAAAGAAAGAAAGAAAAAAAAGAAGACGATAACCTTTGGAAATGTACATGGTCACAAACATATCAAAGCATGCCACACATCCTTAGTGGGACTCATTTAAATTAGCTATATCCTTCTATAACATAGATGTCTCCTGGGTGAATCACCACAGATCTTTATTGTTACAGCCTAGTAGACACATGCACAATTCGTCAGATATGCCCTAGACAATTGCCTCAACAAAAAAATGAATGGCACTGTGGATTACATTTCCCTTCACTACCTTTGAAAGACACCTTTCAAAGATGAGGACTAGCTCATCTGGAGACCTCTCCATAGCAAAAGTGTCCATTTTGTCAGGCGCATCCTACTCCAGTGCTTGTTGGTTTGGAAGGCACTAAGTCAGATAACCCCACAAAACATTATTATCCTTGAGACAGGGTTGAGTGGCCAGTGTAAGAGGTAAAAAAAATCTGAGTATGGTTCCCTGGGAATGGGTTTGAGAAGGACATGGACAAGAATGTCACACAAGAGCATCTCATTCCAGGTGTCTGTGACCCTACACTCAGGATGTTGAGAGGGCTCTGAATCAGCTCAGATACTTTTGGTGGACTTCAGGTTTCTGGAGGCTGCTACCCTCAAAGCATCTTCAGACTTTGAGGACAGAGCAACACCTGAAGATGTGTCTGGCTATGAATATTGTTAGTTAATAGATTTATTTTGTGGGACTTCAAGATTATTTTGGAGGTAAAGCAGTAATAACAGCTCTCATCATGCTGATGGAAAAATTCCAGCGGCCTCTTTCTATTTACATTCCCAGCATTGCTGTTGGGGTGGAGCTACACTAGGTAGGTGATTGATGGAAGAAGCTTGTTCTGGGCTCTGGTCAGGAATCTTCTGTGTAGGCTCAGGCTACAGGTGTGGAAAAGGTGTTTTCCTTTCCAAATCACTAGAAATATTTTCCTCTTTGCAAACAAACTATCTATCTATTTATTTATTTATTTAGTGTAACATTATTTGTTAGGAATTTCCTGACAATGTTTTAAGTGTATGTTTTCCTTTCTCCTAATATCAGGGCATTATTAAGTTGAATGGAATGCATAATTGTCTGTGATGCTACTGGATGTCTGTTGGAAATTTTTCTGAAGGAGCTGCTTACATGCTAAATTTCGAAGGAAAAAATAATTGAGAAAACCAAAAATACAGGTGCATTTTGAAGCTATTGTTGCATGAATAGCAGTGACTGAGTATTATTATGGAACAAGTTGGATGAAACATCAGCAAGACTTTTTTGCAAAGGAGAACAGAGAGCAATTGCAAACTACTGCAATTCATACCCTGGGATTCAGTAAACTTGCAGCACGATAAATCTGTTGTGATTTTATTAATAAATGATCAATACTTGAAAATCTGTCACTTGAATAAATATAAGGATAATGATAAAGGTAAGGATGCTCTTGGAGGTGTAGCATGAGAATGGCTCTAGTGTGTGGTATCCAGCATTTTCAATAATTAATATTCTCCACCCTCCCCCCATGCTTAATGGACAATGCATATTTTTGATACGTCTTCAAATGACAACTGCATAAGATAATGTTTCCCAGATATGTTTTTTTTTTTTTTTTTTTTTTTTTTTTGTCATTATTCTCTTCTTAGCCAACCTTGTTTTAGAGTCAGTGTCTTGAATAAAAAAACCAACATGAAAGAAATACCATCCCCATACAGAGCTGTGCCAAAACCTTCCCAGTGCAATTGGCTTCCTTCCACATTCATCAGTGGTTTCCAACTGTAAAGACCAATGGCCTCTCCTTTTTCCTTCTCTAGGTGTGTTGATCTTGGGAATTCTATATTTCCAGAGCTCAGCTGCATGTCAAGAGCTTAGTTGCTCAAATTTATTTAAATCTTATCTGTCTTCAGCTCCATTTAGCCGCCTACAACATAGATCAATCATCTTTTCCATTCCTCCCCCATGTAACCCCTCCTTGTAGATTTGTTTATTGAAATGGCATAATCTGATGGCTGGACTCAGGAATCTAACACACTTGGAACAATAGTCTCCCCTGATCCTGCCTAGTATTGGATTAATTGAGTTTAAGCTAAACAGATACTAAAGGTGTGTTGTTATACAGTGACTACAGAAAGATTGAGTGAAATTTTAGCTCAAATATGTAGTTGTGAGACATGAATCTGATGGTTCCCTACAATCAAAAATTCATAGAGATGTGTAGAATATGTTTTCCTAACAAAAGGAAAAGTTAGGAATAAACATCTACAGAAAAACAACTGTGGACTGAAACAGTGAAAAAAAATGTTTAAGTTTATACTGGGAATAAGAGAGAAGCCTAGAAAGAGTGGAAGGAAAAAACTGAGGAGCAGGCTAAATGACATGTCAGAGGTTAAGAAATATATAAAGTGAAAATTTGCAATACTCAAAATGACTTAGGTACCAGGAAGGACTTTACAGCATTAAAATTACAGCCCTTACATTGGGAGACAAAATAAAGTAGTGAAGATGTAATAAGGTGAAAAGTATTAAATCAAACTACGTTTTCAATATGGAAAGCTTTTGACTTTGAGAGTAGTAGCAGCATGAGGACATATGTCCAGAAATAGAAATAACCACACCTGGTGTAGAATGAAAGAGTTTAATGTGTTCAAGTTGAAGCAAGGAAAGAAAGGACATTTCCCATCCTCTAACTCTTACAGACACAGCAAATTGACCAACAGGTCCAAACACTGTTCATAGATTGATCAGTTTTGAGATGATATCGCATGATTACAAATTGCCTAAAAGAAAGAAAGGAGGGGGAAAAATTCTGCAGAATTATTTTTCTGACATCATTAACATACCAGGATTAAGAGTGGTGTTTTAAAGAGGGGAAAAAGATGGAAAGACAGAAAACACAAGATGAAGTGAAATATCAGCATGGTGAGAACTTCTTAAACCGTTGGAAGTTGAAGGGTTGAAAGTTTTAAAAGTGTTGGGAGGAAGATATCAGTCTGGAGGAGGGCAGTAGTGCAGTTCCTGATGAACTGGTCTTAGAGTTCTTTTGTTTAATATTTTCTGTAAAGACCTTGAAAGACAGTAAAACATAGAATCATAAAATCACAAAATTGTTTGGGTTGGAAGGAACACTTTAAGATCATTTAGTCCAACCCCGGTGCCACAGGCAGGGACATCTTTCACTACATCATATTACTCAAAGCCCTGTCCATTCTGACTTTTAACACTTTCAATGATGGGGCATCCCCAACTTCTCTGGACAATCTGTCTTACCACCATAAGCATGAAAAAATTCTTCTTTATATCCCATTTAAATCTATTCTCATTTTAGAACTGTTGACCTTTGTCCTATCACTACAGGCTATGGTAAAAAGTTGTTCTTCATCTTTCTTATAAGCCCCCAATTTATACTGAAAGGCTGCAGCCCTGGAGCCTTCTCTTCTCCAGGTAAAACAACTTCAACTCTCTTAACTCTTCTTCATAGGAGAGGTGCTGAAGCTGTTTGATCATTTTCATGGACCTCCTCTGGACCCACTCCAACAGGTCCATGTCCTTCTTGTGCTGAGGGCCCCAGAACTGAACACAGCACTCCAGATGGGTTCTCATAAGAGCAGAGCAGAGGGGTAGAATCACCTCCCTTGACCTGAAGGCTACACTTCTTTTAATGCAGCCCAAAATATGGTTGGCTTTTTGGGCTGCAACCACACATTACTGGCTCATATCCATGAGAGCTGCTCAAGGTCAAAGCAAAAATGCAAGTGCATGCAATCAGCAAATTGTCATACAGACATAGAGAAAGGCTGGTGTGGACTAAATATGAGAAATGATCTCGCCAAACACTTGATCATAGCTGCTCTCTGTCCTTCCCAGCAGTAGATTTCTAGCAGAGGTTTGGGCAAACTGTTAGTTTCCATAGCCTTCAATAATGATCTGTTCAGTGAGCCTAATGGTACTGTTCTGCCCCACAAGATGTTGCATAGATGTATCATTTGCTATTCTAAATGTGCAAATAGATCCCATAGCTAGAAATTAGAGTGCATGGACAAGAACAATGCACAGCTATGGGCACAGATGAAATGAGATTTTCCTCAGTCCAAAGTCTTTTTTTTTCTATGTCATTGCCCTGGTAATCCAGGATGGGGGTATGTGGAGTGGTAGAAGTGCGTGGTGAAGAAAGAAGCAATCAGGCAGCATCTCTGTTGGGTACGGGGGGACCTAAGCAGTTTTGAAAGTCACCTCAAGTAAGATGAGATGCACCCACACTTCACTTCTGCTCAACACATTGACAAACCTCATGTCAACTCTGTCTAGATACTCCCAGGGAGGTGTGAGTAGGATAATAAGAGTGACAGAAATGAAATATTCACTTGCTTGTAGGCTTTTGAGACAGAGGTGTTATTCTTGAATTCTTCCATGATCCTGTTAAGGACGTAGATGCAGTACATAAGGCCCTTTTCCTCTTAGTCTCCTCTTGAACAAATATCCCCATTATGTGAGGTAGTCCAGCACAGCCCCTCTTACCAGGCATCTTCAGAGGTGTTCTCATGGCCACTTTGCCTTTTACATCCTTGGTTATCTTCATGATACTGACTGCTTCTTATCACACCATTGAATAGGAAAGAGGCTGCTCTATAGTCTACCTCAGCCTGAAAACTTTGGGTTTGTTTACATCAACACCTTAATCCCCAAACCAGAAGCATGTGAAGAGAATGTTTCAAGGTAATTTCTGTGATGTAAAGGTGTCCAGTGTTTTGTATTTCAGGATGAATCATAAGGGTGGTGATGACAGGGAATTTACCTTGAAGTACCCACACAGTGCTGTAGATTGGCTTCCCATTTAGTTCTGCTACACCCTTCGCATTACAGGAAGCATGGTGAAATGCGTGCAGGAAAATATTAATCTCTTCTGTTCCACATTTGGAGAATAAACATCCATCCCGGAGAGCAGGTCATCTATTTCTGTCCTTTGCATCTTTTTCACTCAAATGGTCTCTGGGGAAAAGTCACTTCTCTAGAAGGTGTTTATTGGAAATCAAGGGGGTATAGTGTTACCCATGTAGACCTCCCTCAGCACAAGAGTCCTATAAATTTGGAAGTCCACTTTTATGGGTAAATGAGCTGATGCAGTTTGGATAATAGCTATGCCTGCTGAAAAAGGAGAATACAAATACGCAGCTGTGCCATGTACAGGCAAAGGAAAGAGATGTTTCTTTTGGCAACCTTGACTGGGGGTGAGGTACAGACTTGGCTGAAGGCACTTTCCCAAGGATTTTGGAGGGAATGGCTCAGACTGAGAACTGCAACTATTTGGAAGAGGGATTTTCATCCTCAGGATATTTAGCATGTAGCTGCTGATATTAATTAATGACAAACCAGTTTAGCTTGCACAGATTGGTGCTGTAGTAATTGAGATTTATATACCAGCTGCTGGGTCAGGCTAACTATCCTTCCAGCATGAGTGTTTCTGTCTCCTGCCCCAGAAATCCCACATTTAGATGAGAGCATCGTACCATATTTTGCTCACAATTATTCAGTGTCTGAAAAAAAAATCATCTTCTTCAATATTTTCTGCATATTTCAACTTCAACAGATATGGTTTTTTGGTTAAAACTGATTTTGTAAAGTACCTAAAAAATTAAAGATGCCTACAACCAGTCTCTGTCACTGAATTTGACAGGCGATGAATGGTGTGTCTCTTCTTTCTGCCAAAAAAAAAAAGTGATGACATCCAAACCACCTCCTGGAAATGGTCACTAGCTTGTGTTAATTCCTTTTTCATACCCAGGAACTGTTTGGCAGGTCCTTGGGCCTAACCCACGCTGGTAACAGTAGGCATGGCTAATTTTCTGTGCCCAGAAGTTTTCCCTAGCTTGGCTTAATTTTTTAGTGCAGCTGAAACCTCTCAGCCTGGAACTTGCTGGACCAGACCCTGAAGGTTAGAAAAGTAGTAAATTGTTTGTATTTTGTTTTCTGTGATTTTGTTTTCTGTGATGTTTTTCTGTGATAATGTTTTTTTTTTATTATTATTATTTTATTTTTATATATCCTTTACCCATCATGAATTTCTGAGTCACGTGTGCATATATCCCACCTCCAGAGCTTGTTAGGGGAGTTCTTAGCAGGTAGTATAATGGGTTACATGGCTCCTTCTTGGTTTTGATTAATCCTTAACTCAGAACCCATGTTAAAAACGACCACAAGGGGAAATAATATTGTGGTGGAGGCCCTGATAATGCCTGCGTTTGAATTTCTTCTGCATTGGTGAATTCTCGACTTTTATGGATCACTGATAAAAGTCCTGCAAGAATTTATGTTTTTCCTTTGTGTAGACTTTACATCTTCCTATGGAGTTCTATGAAGAAATGAGACAGTAGAAGTTTCTATATCTAATTTAGGTATGAATCTAGCTAGGCAAGATTTCTCTGGGTAGCCATTATGTTTTGTGATTAAACTTTAATTGGAAATCACCTGTGTGCTTTGTTGAAGATCTGGACAGGGCTCAGTGTTTAGTAAGTATAGAACTGTGTGATGAAACATATTTTGATAATTTCTTAACCACTTTTCCTTCAATTGTCACACCGGTTACATACATAGAGGTGCATTTTCTGCCCATCTGACTGTCTCTAAGAACTTTTGAACCAGTCCAGTCCTTAAAACTGCTATGAAAGGTGTAGGGATAGAAAAGAGAGAGGTCTTCTAATTGTGAAAGACTGTGTGGTGACCTCAGCTTTCACAGACATTAAGGGAAACAACAGACACAAATCTGTACAAAACCAGGTCATGGAAACAATTGTTGAAATGGTTTTGGTGGAACATGGGTGAGATGAAAGGGAGTCATAAACAGGTCACATACAGAGTGAAGGAAAGCTGTTGGCTCGGTTACAGTATTGTGGTGCTTGTGATGAAGCTGAACATTAGGTAGACCAGGAAGGAAGAAGAGATAAGTATTTTTGCTGTTCTCAGAAACAAGTTTGAGCACAGGGAGGGAATGACAGTGAGATTCAGAAATATGTCTGTTCTTTGCTGCCTTGAATAACAACACCTGGTGCCAACAAGAAAGAAAAACTCTGTATCTCTTGTGCCTACACATCCTCACCCTTCCCTCCATCTGTGCTGCTTGCAGCCTCCATATTCACAGTCGTCAATGTCAGCAATGAGGTTTCCCTGTTGGCTTCTTTGGGCTTCTGTTGGGTTCTTGACCTCAGGTCTTCATAGCTTTCCTGAGCTTTTGGGAAGTAACTTCACCTGCATTAGCATGATGAGTAAGGGTCATCCTTGAATTTCCAGCCTGGGAAATTTGGGACAATTTCCCATCCAGCCCATGGGTATTCCTGTTGTCTGATATGAATAGCTCCTGGCTGATGGGAATTTCTTCAGGCCAACATTGTTCTGTCTCATTGCCTTTATCTCAGATGTTACTGTCATCAGCTCTTCATATCAAGACTTCTTTAACAGATTGAAGTTTGAGTAGTAGCTTGTATTGCACTCCCAACTTGGACATGTTTGTAACTGTCTTCAGACTCCTTGTTTCCCATGGGCCCTGGAAGACATCATATAGACAGGTCCCCATGGCCAAGGAAATGGCTTACTTTCCCCATCCTCCTTGGGGGCTCCAAGGAGAAATGGTAGAGAGCTGCAGAAGAGTACCTGATAGCAGAGAATTTGTTGCAGGAACAGGAAAGAAGAAAAATTAATTGCACAGGATTATGATGGCCTTCTGGCTATCAGGGGAGGTCCCATCTGACTGGCAGTTAGTAAATGTGACGCCCATCTACAAGAAGGGCTGGAAGGAGGATCTGGAAAACTACAGGCTTGTCAGTCTGACTCTGGCACCAGGGAAGCTCATGGAGATTATCCTGAGTGCCATCACACAGCATTTACTGGACAACCAGGCAATCAGGCCCAATCAGCACGGGTTTAAGAAATTCAGGTCCTGCTTGATGAACCTGATCTCCTTCTATGACAAGGTGATGTTCTCAGTTGATGATGGAAAGGCTGTGAATGTGGTCTACTTCAGTAAGGCTTTTGGCACCATTTCCCACAACATTCTCCTGAAGAAACTGGCTGCTCATGGCTTGGACTGGCATACACTTTGTTGGGTTAAAAACTGGCTGGATGGCTGGGCCCAAAGAGTCGTGGTAAATGGAGCTAGATCCAGCTGGAGGCCTGTCACTAGTGGTATTCCCCAGGACTCAGAACTGGGGCCAGTTCTCTTCTATATCTTTATCAATGATCTGGATGAGGGAATTGAGTGCACCTCCAGTAAATTTCCAGACAACCCCAAGTTAGGAATGAGTGTTGATCTGCTTGATGGTAGGAGGGCTCTGCAGGTGGACATGGATAGCCTGGACTGATGGGCCAAGGCCAACTGCATGAGGTTCAACAAGGCCAAGTGCCGGGTCCTGTACTTGGGGCACCTCAACCCCATGCAGAGCTACAGGTAGGGGAAAAAGTGGCTGGAAATCTGCCCGTTGGAAAGGACCTCAGGGTATTGGTCAATAGCTGGTTTATATGAGCCAACAGTGTGCTCAGGTGGCCAAGAAGGCCAACAGCATCCTGGCTTGTATCAGAAACAGTGTGGCCAGCAGGATCAGGGAGGTGAGCGTCCCCCTGTACTCAGCTCTGGTGAGGCTGCACCTTGAGTACCGTGTTCTGTTTTGGGCCCCTCATTACAAGGAGGACATGAAGGTGCTGGAGAGTGTCCAAAGAAGGCCAAAAATGCTGGTTAAGGGTTATAAGAATAAGTCTTATTAGGAGCAGCTGAGGTAGCTGGGATTGTTTAACCTAGAGAAAAGGAGGCTTCAGGGAAGACCTTATCATGATCTACAATTACCTTAAAGGAGGCTATAGTGAGGTGGGTATCAGGCTCTTTTCCCGAGCACCATGTAAAAGACAAGTGGAAGTGGCCTCAAGTTGCACCATGGAAAGTTTAGGTTGGATATTAAGAGAAATTTCTTTACTGAAATTGTTGTGCAGCATTGGAACAGGCTGCCCTGGGTAGTGGTTGAGTGACTATCCCTATAGGTCTTCAATAAATGTGTAGATGTAGAACTCAGTAGCATGGTTTAGTGGTGGGCTTCAGTACTACATTAAAGGTTGGACTAGATGATCTAATAGGGATTCTAAAACCTGAATGATTCTATTATTCTATGAAGGGCAGAGAAATAAGTGCACTAGATAGTACATGGGTGTGAGAACTGTTGTGAAATTCTCGGCCATTTTACTGCCAGGCAGTTGGATTCTGTCCAGAAGCAGTGCTTGCACATGAGCAATACACTCTTTTAAAAGGATTGCCATTCCCTGCTTCTCTATGGCATGCAAAAGAAAGAGCAGGGAGGGTTGTTTTCTTAATTGTTTTCTTTTAAATGTTCACATTTAAACTTTGAATGGTCGGCTTATAATAATGTCAAATCTAAACTTCCTTTATTTTTCTAGAGCTCGTTTAAAGTGTAAAGGAATAGGTCAGATGTATTCAAATTATCACATCTCAAATGATTGTTTGAATCTTAGCCAAGGCTTCCTCTCTTCAACATGGCTTTTAATCACCGCAGTTGACTTGGCATCATAAAAGCTAGTCTCTCTCTCGATGTCAGTATTTTAAGCAGGATGAACGCCTCTCTCTTCACTACAGAAACACTGCATGTTACAGCCAGAGATTGCACCAGTTCTTAATTTTTTTCTGGGAAGCAAACAAACACATCCCCTTACTACATAGCAGAAAACAGGCTTAAACGATGCAGTGATGCAGCTGTGTACAAATCAAAAGCAGAAGACATAAACAAGTAGTGTGGACAGAAGGCACCTGTGTGTGTGACATTGTGGATACACCCCTCCACTGCCACCTGGGAGACGGGTGGGTGCCTGCAAATAACTCAACATGCAGTGACCCCTGACGAAAACAAATCCCCTCCCTGCCCATTGCTTCACTTTCACTCACCGGGTCTGGGTGAAGTCCTCATTCCACAAATTCCTTCAAAGCCAGATTGAATCTCTAATGAAAGTAACCAGTTGGCAGGGAGTGAAACTTTTTCCTTTCCTGATGCAGATCCGTACCAGTCATCTCTGTTGCAGGGGGCAGTCAAACTACGCTGGGCATGGAGAGCCAGGGGCTGGGGCATAGTGTCTAGAAGTGTTTCACACGGAGAAGCACTGGCAGAGATTAACATGAGCCCATGAGGTGCATTGAGGCCATTGCAGAGTGGGTGGTAAACACAGCTGAGGTATATAAAGGTGTTTAAATAAGCTGGTAACTTTACAAAGCAATGCCCACATAATATGGGCTAGTTGATATAAACCAGATCACCCCTACAGAGATAAGATCAGGGCTGCAATAGGAGCTGTAGGTCAAGAATATCCGCAGAGTTATGTATCAAGAGGAGGCAAGGGTGCAGCATCTGCTTTGCAAGGAGTCCTGATTTAGCTTGGAAAAGCATCAGTAGAGCTCAAGGTAAGATCCGAATTGAGCTACTGAGGGCTCTGTCTGCCACACAGTTTTTAAAGGGCAGAATGGGAGTGGGGTGAGTCAACATGGCATGGCATGAGCTTGGCTTCACCAGCCTTGCCCAGGGTGAATGATGGGTGCAGTTACTTTGGGGATGTTCTGAATTCAAAGGGCAGGTCTGTTGATTGTTTTTAGTGACAGCCTAGTGACTGATTGACTGTGAGAGCTGAGCGAGTTGCGGGCTCTCCCTTGGTCTGTTTGGATCATTGAAAACCATGTTACACAACCGTGTATGCATAATAGTGACCAGGAATGTGGCTGTGCAGGGTGGGTAGGTAGTGGGTAGTCCTTCCCTGCCTCTGTTACACTAGCTCACTCTTTTCAGGCTTATTTTTAGCGTGTGTCTTTCTCCAGGCCCCATTAAAGTCACTATCTGAACACCTCTTGATAGATTGGACCTGATAACATCTGTACAAGATAGAGGTATGGAGAGGCTGTGCAACTTGCCCCAGGCCACACAAGAGATGCAGCGAGGAACCTGGTCCTTAAACACTAGCTCATCTCCTCTCTCTGCAGCAAAGATGTTCTCCGATGTCATCAAACGTTTTTTAACCAGATGCAGCAAGTTGGGCTCAATTCAGGTAACCTTGGTGACATTTTTCAAATCAGGTACAGATATTACTTGTAACTGCTGATGGGCCATAAGAAATGCTGTATGTCCTAATCCCTATCCACAGAGATAATGAATACTACCAGCAGCAAATACAGTACCACAGAGATAATCGAAGAAACACTTTTGTTTTACTCTGAATGCACATTTGTAATGTTTCCTATCATAAAAATCATCCCAAAACATTTATTCTGGATCAGAGTTTTTTTACTTTTCCCATCTGTAGGAGGTACCATCACTAGAGAATTGGTTTTACTTTCAATTAATATAAATGCAGCTTTTAGAAAATGTAAATACTGACCTTTGGAAAAAAAAAATCCATTTTATTGTGCAATTCTTTATTATTTAAATGAATGATCCTGAAAGTATAGAAATCTCTTGCGTACATGGTAGATTAAGTTTTTTAAAGGGAATGTCAATTTTAGGCCTCTTGATAAGTATGGAAAGAAGAAAGTGTGGAAAGAAAGTGTGGAGAAGAACTGAAAGAACTTCTCAGCCTGCAAAGTCAAGAAACAACTTTTATGGGGGAATAAAACATAGCTTTGTTTTCAAAAAAATATTGTGTTGGACCCAGCAAACAGCTCTCAGCACATTTTCTCAGCAAACTGACCTTCAGCCAGAGCTTGTGTATTTGTGTGATGCCAGCTTGGCTGCACTAACTGACCACACTGCTGAAACAGGGTCCAGAACAGAGCAGGAGGGAACAATTCCTGTCTGTGTTTATTAGGGGGTTGCAAAGCAGGAGGGGAGGCCAGCCTTTTTGTCAACATGCAGTCACAGCACCTGCAAAAGCAGTCTTCTTCCTGGTCCTGCCCTGACCCAGCCCTGGTTCTGACCCATGGCTGAGTCATTTTTCTACCTAAGCGTGCCACCTCCTAACCCTTCCCAGAATTAAGTTGTTTTTGAGACTGTCTCTTGGTGACCTGAATGGGGAGTGAAGCGTTTTGTTATTGCAAGTGCCATGGCAGGACCCATTGAGAGGCAGTGAGTCCCACCAGTTTGTACCACATCATGTCTGCAGATGCTTCCTATCCTGCATTTTACTGTGCCCATCCCAGCTGGTCCTCACATTAAGCTATCAAACCTCTCCTTACCCCACAGTACATGCAAAAACTCAAGGTATATCCCTAGAATTAATGTGTTTGACCTCTCCAGCAGCTGGGAGCTGATCACAGATGCTGCACCTCACTGAACATCACTGGGGACTCCTCTGGCTGGGCTGGCTAACAGGTTTAGACCATTCCCATACAGCCAAACTCCCAGTCTCCAGGCAGGGCTATCACAGTCATGCTGCTGTGACTATGGTAGTTGGGAACCATCCCTGGGTGTGGACATGTCTCACTGCCTGGGAATTATTTGAGAGAGTGGGCACAGAGCAGTAACACATCAGGGACCTTCCTACAGCACAAGAAAATGAGCCCCTGGACTGGAGAGGTCAGGGAGCTGGTCAGCCATGCAGAAAACAGCCTGGTTGGGATGCGTACTGATGGATGAGCCTCCTTTGCAATGACTGAGACTCAGGAGGTTTGCAAAAAACAAAATAAAATACCCCACAGGTGTCCCATATCCTCCCTCTGCTGATAACCAGACAGTACTGGTATGAAGAAGGTGGTTCATTCCAGATTACCCTTTGGGAAAACCCCTTCCCTGCTTCCTACAATTAACAGCTTGTTTATGCCTCGTGTCCCAAGGATTTAGGTACTTTTCTCTTTCACAACAGCAGACAGTGTCATTATTCTCTGACATCCCATTAACTTCATCCAAAATTTGATGTTGGCCTTTGTCCCGTGGCAATGGGTACTCTGGTCATCTGCAGATGACTCATCTCTTCGGAATAAATGGTTCTCTGTTATTTCAGCCTGTGGCTCTGCACATCCTTTGCAGTTCCAGGAGTCCTTAGGGTATGAGGGAGGAAAATGGGGCACTTGGCCAACCTCCCTCCCTTTCAGTCCTCCACCCACTGCTGTGCTGACTTGACAAAGACTTGTGGGCACACCCACATCTTGTAGGCAAACTCAGGTCACCCATGGATCAACCAGGACACACTGGGAACACACTTTCTACTTCTCTCCAACAGTTACTGTCTGCCATGGTGCTCCAGGTACCTGTAGCATCCCAAGGATGCTACAGCTGTGGGAAGGTGTAGGAATGACCATAAACACATGTAACAGGGAACATGGACATTGCTTTTGTCTTGTGTGGTAGCTAACAAGTTGCAGGATCCCAGGATTTCTTGGTCATAAGTAAGTTCCTTTTCAGGTGTGATTCCTGGGGCATGTGCCCTTCAGAATTTGTCATAAATTAGGGCCCCTCGAGTTTTGGAGGTACAGTTGCCAACCTTATTCTGCTGTGCCATGGCATCTCTCAGCACACATGGTCATTACATTGCAATGACCAAGACTGAGAAATGGCCAGACTTTCAAAACAGATGCACCTGCAGCTCCTGCTGAGTGCTGGAATACATGGCTGAGTGATATACATGCAACACACTCACATTCAGTTTAGAAATAAGTATATTTTAGGTGTTACATGGATTGTATGCACACACATTTTCTCATCTAGCAACAATACAGCAATAGCAATAAAGAAGTTATCGTAAGGCAAAGATCTGCCATCAGCTCCAAAGACACTGTATGCAACACACCAAATTGCTTCCAGCTACAATTCCCATCATAACTGGGTTGCTCCAAGACTTCCCGTGGTCATGGGATTCCTCTTTCCTCCTCACCATCTGTTGTTCAGGAAGGCCCAGAGCACACTGGCTGATATCCCTGCTGCCATCCCATAGCTGCTCCTCACACTGCCAGCTGCATTGGTGTTGCAGAGGTCGGTGCCGCAGCAAGAGATATTCCTGTTGCCCACTTTGAAGTCCTGAAAGTCTGCTTCACATGTTGGTTCACAGCCCTTGCTGATGATGTTGAAGAGCCCAATGAGCCCTGGAAGGAAACAGGACCATTACTCCAAGGACTTAAGGAAATGTTACCTAAGCTAAGGATCACGGATCTGAATAATAAGGTGTTAATTCTTATCTGGGTTTACTGCATGGGAAAAAAATATTTAAAAAAAAATCTGCATGTTTTGCTATTGCAGGTTTTATTTTTGGGGTGTCTGTTTGTCAGTAGGGAGGGAAGGAATTCAATCCCTGATCATTTGCTTGAGGCAGTGTGTTCTACAGCACGGTTCTCAGGGGCTTCTGAAACAGCACCACCTGCATAAATGTTGATAATATAATTAATAGCAAAAGCAACCATTTACAGCTTTGTCTGGGAATCTACACTACAAAGGGATGAGGAACAAGTGTGTGGGGGCAATTTTTGCACCTATCCTATACACCTTCATTACGTGGAGCCCTTCATCATCCAGGGGAATTGCAGAAACAGGGTTATGCCCATTTCGTGTATGATAGAGTTATTGAGTTACTGATCCGTTGTCAGATGCACATCCTGTTTTTGTTGTTTTTCCCTGTGGTCAGATTACAGTTTACATGAGACCTCCTGGTCTTGCATAATTTAATCAAGGCATCGTGTCTTTGCCATATTCATAATGGCTCTCCTTTATGTGAATGCATGGCCATCGGTATGTGAACTACTAACAAAGAGGGTGCCTACTGGAGATATTGCATTCCCTGCCTGACAGATGACTTTGAACATGCCACCAATGGGTTTTGTGCCCCAAAAGCAACTGAGCAGGCACCACAGATCCGCACAGGGTAAACAAGGTTTACTTTTACTTTTTCAGAATGGAAGAATTAAGTCATCCATTAAGAGATTTTTTCTGGAGATGCACAACTGGTTGCATTCAGAGCTGGCTGTGATGGGCAATGTGAAATTCTGTCCTTTCCATTGAATTTCCCTAGTTAGTTTTTGCTGAAGTGCAGCCCCTCACATTTTAACCCATGTTTCTAACTTTTCAAAGCCATAAGCTTAAATATCGCCCTTGTAAGGAAAAAAAAAAAAAAGTATTTGATATTAAGGAATAAAACGAAGCCTTATTTTGCACAGGTGAGAGAAATTAGTAGATATTATTCATATTGCCTTGTCCTTAACAGCTACTGCCCTGCTCAGCTATGTGCAGTACAAAGCAGCTGCACTCTCAAATATTTTTCCAGGCACCAGCCATACTGCTCAATATTTCACATGATCTACTGGCAAACACAGAGGAATTTGAGATACGTCATCCACATGGATTTGCAATCACACCATTGGTGATGGCCAGGACAACTAATAAGACATTAGATATCAAAAAGGGTTAATCATTGTTTTTCTGTCATTCCTATTTAAACTGGAACTCATCGGAAAATTTTTCCTCACCACTTCTCACCAGATGACTTTTCTCTTCCTGATGAACTCTGGGCTTTGCTGGTCCATACCAGCTGGTGTGTCTAGATAAGGTGGGGATGATTGGGCACCCAAGGCTGGGGCCGTGCATGGCTCCAACAACACAGCCCCCCCATGCGTTGCCCACCCCCACTTTGACTTACTGATCACTTCTGTCTTGCACATGCTCTTTCCACTGCAGTTCTTCGTTTCCTGACACTGGCTGTTGCTAAGTTTTGACTTGCAGCTGTAACACTTCAGAGAAGAACCTGCAAGAGACCAAGAGGGGTTGTAAAAAATATCCATCTGAAACTCTCCAGGTAACCAAATTTAGTGCATGCGCTGGGAATCAGAACCCTTTTTGTGGGTGCTCAAAGGAAGGCAGTACCTCTGTTATTGGGAAAACAGTGTTGTGTTTGTTGCTTTTTTTTTTTTCCGTTTTTGTAGGAGAATGTTATGCTTGCTTGGGGTGAGAGGATATTTGGTAGGTGTTGGAGCAGCTCCTGATGTAGGCAGTATGAGGAGGGGGGCAAAAAGAGACCAGCTGCTTATCTGCTCTCATCAGTCAACATTTGAGGTACTCTGCTCATGAACTGAGCAGAGAGGGAGGGATGAAGTCCCCAGAAGGACAGGTTGATGTTGTTCACCTGCCTCTATAGACAGGAGTGTTATGCCAAGGGTGCTTGTGAGCCTTAGCTGAGGCATTTCCCCATTGAAATGGGAAAGCCCAGAGGAAAGAGAGGAAAATGGAAAGGTGGAGCAGGGGATTTGCAAGGTTTCTTCCAGCCCTTTTGCTCGGTTTGGCCAACTTGTGCCACCTGCTCTCCCATACTTCCTCTTAGAAAGCAAAAGATGAGGAAAAAGGGCTTTCACCTCCCTCTCACCATCATGTCACCATGTGTTCCCACCCGGTCATGGACACGGGACCAAAAGTCTGTGCTGTTAACACCTGCTGAGCAGTGACACAGGTCAAGACAAGGCAGAATAAACAGTGCAGTTTAAAAGTGTCTAGTCCTGATGAAAAATAGTCCCCCAAGGAGTAAGAACATTGTGCAATTACCCGTTCCTAGTACTTCCCTGTGCCCCAGGGCATCGCTGGAGCTTTGTTGCCTTCTAAGTGTGCTGTGAATGTACATACACACTTTAACCCCTTGACTACCAGGCTTGTTTCATGGTTTCCTCAATACCCTTAAACCCAAAATACCCTTTCAGGACACAGACAAGCCCTAACTAGAAGTAAGTGTTATTCAGAGCAGGAAGAAGAAGAAATTTGAATATCTCGGTCTCCTCTCCAAAATGTTTTTATATAAATGGCTGATTCAGCAAGCACCCAAACCCCAGATTATCTGTAGTGCTGCACTCTCTTGTCATGTTTATCTGACTTTTACTGCAGCAAAAGTCACTTTTCAGAACATTCTGCTGAAAGGTTTCAGAGGAAAGGGTCTGTCTGGCAAAGGCTGTACAAAACCCTTCTCAGTCTATACCTTAAGCATCTTGTGTTGTTTGAGACAAAGTTTCTGCTCAGATATGCATTTTCTCTTCTCTGGTAATAGTGAAGAGCTGTTTTTAAACATTATTTTCCCAGTCAGGCCAAAAAAGTGACAGATCTGTACTGCCTGTTTCCCACCCATCACCCATTCAGCCTAGAAAACAACATGCTGTGGTATTCTCCCCATTTCTCTCCTCCTTTCTCGCCAACAATCTGTGCGGCACCAGAGGCCACTTTTAAAATGAGTCAGAAAGCAAGCTGGAACAAAAACTCTTTGCAGAAATGCTGCAACAGGCATTTTAATATCATGGGAAGGATGATAATAATCCTCACTCCCCTCTTTACGAAAACAAACAAACAAAATAAAAACCACTACATATAATTAAATAATTAAGTATTTTTGATGTCAGTTAAATTCAGCGTTTCATAGGACATATCTTGCCTGGAAGTTGTTCTACCCAGCACTAGGATCACACCACCAGCAGAGATGCACTATCTATTTATTTTTTTTTTTTTCCACTACAACACCCAGGACACCTTAACAAAATGCAAACATCTTAAAACATTTGCTTCAGCATTTCTTCCCTCTCTGCCAAACCCCATAACAAGCCTTTTCTCCTCGCTGAAGGTCTACTAGAGAGGATGTGGGACTCTCTTACCTGAGTCCATGCACAGGACCGCTGCCAGGAGGACGATGAAGAAAACCTTCATTTTGGGATGGCTTTTCTTGTACTGAATACGGGCTGTTTCCTTGTGGGGTACTTTATATACTGTGGGAGGCAGCGATCGTGCATGCCCAGAAGATTACCCCGTGAAGGCACCTGAGCGAGGTTATATGCTGGACCAAGGGAGGGGTTGCTTTGTGGTGGTGATATTTGCTTTAGGTGCCTCTCCTATCTGACTGTGACTTGCCTAGCTACCAAAGCTCCTCTCCACTTCTACACCCTCGCCTTCCCTCCCACCCTTGGGCAAAGTGTTCATGAGAGGAAAAAAAAAAAACACAAATTCCTTAGAACAAGTTGGCCTTATGCATCTCCCTGGGGCAAGCAAGACTGTGGTTGCACCCTGTGAAAAGAGCTCTCCACCCCCACTGCTATCCTGTGTAGAGCTATTGTTTTTAATCAAGCACAAAATGTTTTGTTTTGCTTTTGTGTTATTATTTTTTTTTTTTAATAGACACTTCCTGCTATTTTTCTGACTCTGTGTGACACTGGTGGCATGCAGTGGCAAGGTATTTGGGCAAATCATAACACATAATACTCTTCCAGGTAACTGTGTGCTCACATACTTTTATTTCTGTATATTGCTTATAATCTAGTAAGAGACAATGCCCAATTTATTTATTTATTTATTTATTAATGTGTGTTGAAACAAAAGGGACTCTGTGATATTTTTCTCTGGAATTATTCTTATCTCCACGTCATATACACTGTGGCATGCCTCTATTTGTTGGTCTCTCTGTTGAGTAGAGGTAGGGTCCAGTTTTGGCATTTGAACTCTCACCAGAGTGTACCGTAAATAATCCAGGCTTGTTAAAGAAAATGGCATTTCCCACCACAGATGGGGATGAATTCAGCCACATCCCAGACTCAAGCACAAATGTTTTCTTTGGCTGGTTGATGAGAGATCTCTTCCATCCATTGTGTGCTTTGACCACTTCTCAGTGCACACGAGCAGGAAAGGAAAGGAAAGGAGAGGAAAGGAGAGGAAAGGAGAGGAAAGGAAAGGAAAGGAAAGGAAAGGAAAGGAAAGGAAAGGAAAGGAAAGGAAAGGAAAGGAAAGGAAAGGAAAGGAAAGGAAAGGAAAGGAAAGGAAAGGAAAGGAAAGGAAAGGAAAGGAAAGGAAAGGAAAGGAAAGGAAAGGAAAGGAAAGGATTCAACTACTAAGCTCAGTTTACTGTAGTTTCTTGCTTTTCTTAAGGTTCTCAAATCTCAAGAGCATAAGGCTTTGCAGTAACAGCATTCGGAGACTTGTTTGCACACCACTTACCTCTTATGACACCAGGAACTTCTTCAAATTGAAAGGAAGGTGTGTCGGCATGTTGGTGGATCTTTTCTCTTCATCAATGGCTGCAGGATGAGTGACGGAAGAAAACCAGAATAACTCTGCTGACGTTAATGGCACTACCCGAAGTTACAGCACCTGATGCAGGGATGCAGGGGATAATTTTGCAAATCCTGTTTCCTGTGAGAAGATTTTGATCTTTGAGTCCTCTTTGAACTCTTGAATGGAACAGAATGGAAATGAATGGAAAGGAAAGGAATGAAAACAAAACAAAACAGAACAGAACAAAACAGAACAGAACTTCCTTTCTCTGTCTATTGCCTTTTGCCTCATATATTTTTTTTTTCTTTTCTACCAAGGACAGCCCATTTATAGCCAGCTTCTATGGAACAGTTGGAGAAAGAAGCAATACACTTTCAGGCTCTGGTGTTCTTTTTTCAAAGATATTTAAGGGTAATTTTGTTTTACCTCTTTATGCTTTCCCCTGTAGGGTTTAATTTCTTGTGTTAGGCAAGAAGAGATCCAACTGGAGAGGTAAACCCGGTCCCTCAGTCAAATCCACCCAGACCTTGAATTAATATTTCTTCCTTCAAGTGCTTTGTATGTACTTTCATTAGTTGTTTCTCTCTCTCTCTCTTTTTTTTTTTTCTTTTTTTTTTTTTTTTTAAGGTTTGTGTGCAGTTCCTGCTCAGCTCCTGCAGATGGCAAACATGCCCTGTTACAACAGTTATACACACATTAACATGCGTTTGTCCATAAGATTTTATGTACATGGTATTTTTTATTTTTATTTTATTTCTTATTTTCCTGATATTTTAAAATCCCAAGTTCATTTAATTGCATGCAGAAGACTAATTCCCCTGAGGATCTAAGGATGTCTACAAATATTTTTTTAATTAATTATTAGGGATATGGTTTAGTGGGGACTGTTAGCGTTAGGTCAGAGGTTGGACTTGATGATCTTGAGGTCTCTTCCAACCTAGAAATTCTGTGATTCTGTGATTCTGTGATTATTATTATTATTATCTTTAAGGTTGGATTATGTTGACACTCCAGATTCCTGATAGATACAGCTCTGGATCTTTCTGTTGAGGAGGCAAGGTTGGAGGGCTTGATTATTTGTTGTTCACTTGCCTGGCGTCAGGCTGAAAAAGTTGTGGCAGGATGTCATACTGAGCATGGCGCCACCAATAACATTGAGGGGCTGAATCACAGTGGTAGGTATTAGCTGGAAGTTTGAGGACATGAAAGTTAGTAGGTGAAATGATGCTTCTGGATAGAGATACCAAGCATCTCCAAAAGGCACCAATCTCCTGGCGTGCAGCACTCTTTGACTACATGGTTTGAAGAAAATGCAGAAAAGCCTGCCAGATAGCACAGAAAATTTATTAAGACTTCAAGCACAGGCTTCCTTATTCATGGGGATGTCTTTTAAGTGCAGAAGAAAAAAAAAAAAAAAGAAAGAAAAAAAGAGAGACAGAACCAGCAAGAAGGAAACTGCAGGTCAAATACTATGTACTCATCAGAGCACCTGGATGAGTTACAGCCATTGAAAGAGCCAAATCATCAGGGGATCCTGCGGAGTCCAACCTCCAAGCTTGGAGGAGTGGTGCCTTCTCATATGTCTTAATTCAAACCAGAATTAAGTGCCAGAAGAGGAGGAATTGCTGTCCAAGGTTGCTTGGCCCTGCAGAGAGGTCACTGCACTGCTCAGCATGCCTGTGGCTTGCAGCTCCTTTACTTGTTGGCTATCCAGGGTGCTTTGGGACTCCCTCTTGATCTTCACATCAATGCTAGTCTGTCTGAACAGCATCCCTGGAGCAGAGTTGCTTCAACTCACTCTGCACTGACAAGTAATCAAGTCTCTGTCTGACATCCAACTTCTTTTGGTAGTCAATGCAAACAGGCCACCTCTCCATAAGATGATTACTGAGGACAGGTGAGATAAGCTCAGTCCCCACCTCTAAAAAGGGCCAAAAAAAAAAAAAAAAAAAAAAGCCCTGTAGAAGTTTTCAGAGTATTCTGAAGTGGTTCTGTAGAGTTTGCAGGGGAATCTTACCGACTTTTCCAATTCTTGAATGTGTTTGGTGTGGGTGCAGTGAATCACCTGGTGATACCTGCATATCATGGGCTATCCTTTGAGTTTGTTGTGTAGCTGAGACTGAGGATGTGGACAAAAGAGGCTGGTGTTTCCTTGCCCTGAGCATTCCTGTGATGACCGTAAACCTGATCAGGATGTGGGGATGTCTCTGCTAAAATAGGATATGTTATACTGGATTTTAACAGCAGATTTTAGGCATCATAGTGAGAATTCCTAGTGGCTACACAACGACATTTTAGGGAAATCAAGCAGCCTCAGGAGCAGCTGTCCCAAACCAGAATGGATGAAGAAACGACACCGAGTCACTAGATGGCAGTAAGGCAAGTCGCATTAGAGACTTGTCCATAAGAAGGGAACCATGGATCCTAAATGAGACATGTGATCAGATATACAAGAAAGCAGATGGATAGACAAGGGGAGAGAAAGATTTAAAAACAAGTAGATATATAGATGTCCACAGAGAGGGATGGACAGATAGCACAGGAGGAGACGGTCCTGTGCCCTGTGTGTGTGATCACAGGCAGTCATTTTGGGGCTTTGCTCTGCTTGGGACAATAGGTGGCAGTATGTCCCCTGTGTTGGCCCAAGGTATTTCTCACCAAGTTCCCAGCTATTTTCCACTCTCCCTTGCACATGAGTTGGGGTGGGGAGGCATGCTGTGGTCCAGCAGCAGGAAACATGATTCCTGCTGCTCCTGGACTGCCCTTAGTATCCTGCAGAGATGTAGCTCCAGCTACAGGTGTAGGTGCCTACCACTGCTTTAGGTCATGGTCTAGGAAATTCTACAAGGATTTACATCTAGGTTGCTGTTCAAGTAAGCTTCAGAGCACGTGGAGGCAATGATAGGTTGCCTGAGTCCAGCAAAAAGACTGGAGCAGTCATTAAGATCAGAGCATTGAACAAAGACAGAAAAGTCTTGAGGTCCCTGTAACTAGGCTGCTGATGGACGTTTTCCATGTGTCTCTGCTTCTTTGTGCCTCTTCTTTCTCTAATGGCAAATAGGTCTGATGACACCTGTTTCACAAGGCAAATGTTTTGAGATCTGTAAATGTCATAGGTACAATGAGTACTTGTGGGTGCCAACAAGTACAACGATCATTACAAATGTTTGACAGGCAAAGAGCCTGTTTGACCTTGACTGTTTCTACAAGGGACCAGACACCAGCTGTTCCCATTTGGGATTTCAGATTTCAGCGATTTGCCCGGCCAGCCTTGGAGGAAAAGTTCACCTTCACATCACACACGCTCTTGCTGACACCCATGAAATCAATGCGTTGCTCCAAACTAATCCCATCATCGTGCTAATTTTGTCTGTGGAGCAAACTCTAGATGGACAAAATTTCCCAGGACTGTAGGGGTTGCAGATGCCCATACGGTGGTGCTGTTGCCGCGTTGCTGGTGCACAGAGCCCTCGGTGTGTGGGAGCAACCCAGACTGTTTGTTTAAAATCTCAGCAACTTCAGAGCATCAAAAATGCATTTGACTTTTTTTTTTTTTTTTTTTTTTGTTATTTTCTTATTTTGCTAATTGCTAAGCTCTTTTGGTTGTAAAAGACTCGGAATGTGGGATATCTGCCAGCCTCTGCTGGCGATGCCTCGTGCATCCCCGAATTGTTTGCAGGAAAATGGAGTGCATTTTCCCATGCCTACGCTTTGGAGTTGGGGTAAAGTGTGGGGAGAGAAGCTCATCCTGGGATCACAAAGCAGCTCTATGCTTGCTCTGTCCTCACAAAACACTTTCATACCCCCTTGCGTGCCAGGCATTGCGGCTTCTTTGGGACAGATATATCAAAAAGTAACTTGTAATATAGGTAGAGAACATGATTTTCCTGAGACCATACAACAAGAAACCCACAGGAAGAGGTTCTTCCAAGTCTGTCACCTTCTCTTTCCGTCAGAAATATGATCTGGTTGCTCTGAGCCCACATAATTCCTATTGGGAAAAGCCCAAAGTTTCTAGTATGGTGGCTGCAGGTAGTAAAGGGTAGACCTGATGGCTGGACTCACCAAGTTCTCTTAGAACATGTCCCTAAGCACCATGTCCAACCTTTCCTTGAACCCCTGTCCTCATTTTGAAGCCAGAGTTTGTGTAGTGGTCCCTTGGAGAATGTCAGAGAATCACAGAATGTAGTAGTTACCCCATTTTAACACAGCTTGGGGAAGAGACGTTAGCACCAGAGCTCAGTTCATGGTCTTAAATATAGGGTAAGTATTTTCTTGATGGAATATATTTGTCAGGACTGTTTTGTGACTTGGTCAGGAATTTGTTGACAAAATGCTTTCTGTGTTGGAAAATATCAGTTTGTTGACAAGGAAGTGTTCTGCAGAAATAATATAGCTATTTTAAGTTCATGATGGATTTTACATCGAACCCAAATAGAGAGCCCAAGATCCATCTAGCATAACCAATCTCCACCAGTCAGGGCATGCAATTAAGGTGAGGGAGATACAGGATCAGTCCTTTTAAGTCATGTTTCCTTTTGCCTGAGAAGATGCTCTACCCACAGATACTGGAATTCAGATTGTATTTGTCTTTGTCCCTCTTCTTACAACAGTTCTGTTTTGTGTTAACGAATTATAAACTAATTGGGCCGGAGAGATGCTGTGTCTTGAAGCAATTTGATTTTGATGAATTGGCAAATTCTGACAAAAACTGTTTCATTAAGAAAGCTTTTTTCTTGGCTGCTTTATCAAATGCTCCAATGCTTAGGATAGCAGAAGAGAAGCTGTGTAAACCAGGAGACATAATGGGAATTCTGATTAATATCTGTCATTTCCTCCATTTTGACTGTTTAGCTGAAAAAATTGATTTGAAAAATCAACGCACAATTTCTCAGAGTCATTATGAAAAGAGAGGTATGGGTTGTTTTATATTTTTTGCTAAACATGGTGTATGCAAATGGATCTAAAAAAAGATATATTTTTAAATATTTTTTCCTGTGTCTGTACATCCTATTTTTAGTACTGGCTAGGAGGCCCTTTTTCATGCAGTATCAGGCAAATGAAATTGTTTCTAACTCCAAGCATTACTTTCCTGTCATGACAGCATGCAAGCCAAAATGATCAATATAGATTTAAAAAAATATATCATCACTTCAGAGTTTCCTTGCTGGTATCTACATCCTCAAGGTTTTCTTTGGTGTATCGTCAGATTACCAGTTTTTATCTGCCTGTATCATACCATGATTCAGTGATGCTCTGGGTTTCTTCTCTCATCAGCCACTAATGATGACATTGGGGATGCAATTAGGGTCTGTATCTGGCCATGCCACCCAGAATGCTCTCTACACTCAGGGGAGATGTGGCCAGAAAAGCTTGGTTTGTTGTTTAACTTATCCTAAAGATGACATTTGAATTTAGTCAGACAAATTGTGTCTCCAGCTCTGTTGGTTTTGTTGGTTAAATCTCTACAGACTACAGTGGGATCTTGGACACCTGGCTAAAAGACAGAGCACTGCATTGCAGACAGTCATGTTTTGTGAAGTATTCACCAATAAATACATAGATTAAAGGAAAAAAAAAATAGAAAGAAAAAAAGGAAAAAAAAGTTCAAATAGCATGACTAAGCTGATCCCAGTGGTTACATTTTTGGTTTTGTCACTGGACTGAAGTCATCCTTCATACATCCCCAGGCAGGAGTCAGAAATGCCTTCTCCTGCTTGACCTTTACAAATTTCACATCCTGCTTCACTGTAACCTTTTCAGACATGCCACAGACCCCAATCATAGATTTTTGCAATCGATACTATAGCTCTGCAGCGAGCACATGGCTTAACAACTACTTTTTCAGTTTCTTCAGCAAAAACAGGGATGCCAAAGGATGGAGACAGAAATGTGTCTGGGACTAGCTCTTTAGGTATTGTCACATGCCCTTCAGCTCCCTCCCATGACTACTTTCTCTTCATCTGGGCAAAAGGCATGAAAATTCAACATATGGATGTGATGCTGGACCCATCTAACCTATGTGCTGAACTACTGCTGTTTCTAAAAGTGGTTGAGGAGCTGAAGTTCTTTGTTGGGATTACTTATTTGAGTTTCTTCTCTATTTGACCATTTTTCACAATCCTAAGAGCATGTCTAGACCTTTGAGATCTTTCTCCTCATCGGATTTGTTTGACCATGTGTTGCTGCTAGCCAGCCAGATGTGTGGGTGGATAGATAGAGGGATGGGGAAGCAATGAAATTAACATAAGCCATATTTCCATAGGAGACCAGGTTACAACTTATGGGACAACAGGAAGAGCATACATAAATGGGAAAGAAAAAATAATAATAATAAAAAAATAAAATAAAAAAAATAAAAAAGGAGGGTAGAGAAAAAAAATATGAAAAGTCAGGGATGGTACAAAATAACTGCTGACCAGGGAACAGTTAAAGGGTTAATAAGAAAACGAATGGGTGTTATTCCTACCTTGTGGTCCACAAACTTGGGGTAGAAGAAAAAGGATAGTGCTAAGACTTCAGGAGTTTGGGGACAGTTTGCTTCTTCCATTTGATGGTTCACATTGGATGGACCTTGGCTAATTCTTCTTCGCTGAATAAAGCAAGGTCGTACGCTCTCAGGGGTATTGCAGCCCGGCTTGAATTAATTTTCTATTAATTACTGGAGTGATTTTAGCATGAATAAGCAATGGCTATTTTTGGCAGCAGGACTGATTAGGCATCAGAAGGAACTACCCTGGGAAATGGTGGGGCACCTGCTGCTTTGGAAGGGGAGAACAGACATCCCCGTTCAGAGGAAAGTATCCATCTGGCTCAGGTACTGCCTCTGACATTGGTCCTTAGTGGATGCACAGGGAAAGATTATGAAAGAAAAAGGCAGAAAAAAATTCTGCTTTCTCTCTCCACACTTCCCTAGCTTTATCTACCTGTGGCTTTGTGGCTTTGCAAGCAGGAGGTGCCATCCAAACCATCCTGCTTCTTTGTGAAATATTTGTTTCTATGGATTTCTCTCACCTATTAGTCATTTATGTTCTTTGGTACTAACATATCCTTTACAAAACTTTCACTTATCTTCAGACTCACAGCTGCTCTTTCCAAGACTAAAAAAAAACCTTCTTTTTCTCTTTCCTCCCTGGCCATCTTTTCCAAATCTCTTTTGCTTCTCTCTGGAGCAGCTCCAACGGGTACATCTTCTTGCTGAGGTCATCAGCTCAAGGCTGGAAGCCTTTTGGAAGAGGGATTTTTGCCAAAAGTGAAGTAACGCTCTCAGTTCAGCTCCAGTGGGAACAGCGTAAATTCTGCAGGAGCTCAGACACCGTGGTCTGGTGTTTTCTTCTAGCCATTCATTTCTGAAGCCATGGCAACCTTTTTAAAACTTCCCAAGAGAAAGTGACAAACAAGTGCTTTGAAATACAATGCCGACACCTCTCTAAGTAAATTAAATATTCCTGGGTTTTATTTTTATTTATCTATTTATTTATTGCCTGTTTAGTATTATTATTTTCACCGCTGAGACCAATTGACAAGAAATGGCTGTGTGAACACCACAAAATCTTTTACCATGCAAGTAAGAGGACTATAAGAAAGCTGGCTGTTGGAAATAGTCCCTGGCCCATACTTACTTTCAACCATACAAGAATTGTTTGGGACAGTGTTAGGAATTTCACTGTATTTATTGGACTAGGTGTTGTACGATTGTTGACTAAAAAGACTTAAATATAAAGAATAAATAATAAGTTACTGGCAAGTTATGCTATTAAGGATGTAGCAGAGTATATAAAGTTTTGCAAAGCTATCTGAGTTAAGGTTTTTAGCCTAAGATAATTGAAAGAGACATCAAGGGGAGAAAAATCAAAAGAAATAGTCATAGGTGAGAAGTGCACAAAGAACCTGTTTTCCATCTGAACAGCCAGTACCAAATCAGGCTGGGTTAGACAGAGCTTGCCTGGAAATAAGGTTATAAATTAAACAGATGAATTTATCAAATTTGTAATAATGCAGATTTGTGTCAGAGATTGCAGAGGGTGGGCTGTGCCCTGAAGATGTTCCAGTTCCCAGTGTGGGGACACACAGACTCCTTCTACTTCAACACCAACAGCTTTGACCCCAAATATCTGACCCCTGAAAGTATTTCTTAACAGCATAAAACCTACAAAAGGTTCAGGAATAGGTTATTCTTTCTGTTTTGCTTATAAAACTGTGCTACTTGCAGCTTAAGGCTATTTGTAATATTCCTCCACACAGCATTGTTTTGCCTTATTTTGACTGCTTTGCAATTAATCTTTTATGTAAGAATCTTAGAATCTTTCAAAATCAATTTTCAGTTTTGTGTAATTCCTTTTTTTTTTTTTTTCTTGAACTAGCAAACCATTACTGGACTTGTGCTAAAACCTTTCTAAGTTCAGGACAGCTGACAGTGTTCAGACCAATTTAATAGCAGAAATAGCCAGTGTTCACCACAGGGAGGTTGTTTTTACAGTGAGCTGGGGCTTTTTGGCCATGAAAGCATTAATTATAGTCCACGAATTTGGGATGACTCCTGCTTTTCTGGTGACCCTGACTACAGTAGCAGCACCCAGGCTGTTTGTCCAGCTTTTCTTTGTGGATGATCTGGGAGGCAGGTGTTGCATTTGAGTCAGTGCTCAAGATCTACCAAATAGTACAGGTTTTTTTTGTTTCTTCTTTTTTTTTTTTTTTTTTTCCTCACTTTATTTTTTCTCTCTCTTTTTTTTTTTCTCTCTCTCTCTCTTTTTTTAAAATAAAAAATATCCTTCAAAATGCATCCAACGGGAAGGAAAAAACACACAGATAGTCTCCAAATGAAACGAATCCACACAGGTGGACCACAGTTTTTACGAGAAACCCATAAAAAAAAATAAAAGAATGGCAATAATTTTTCATCTGTCTTATAGGTCACCACTGGCAGAATAATTGAGCATACCCAGAATATAATCATCAATGCTCACTCCAAACTTTGCTTTGCAGCCAGGGTTCACAAGGTGCAATGTGTACAGTGATTGCTTTGCCTCCGTGCCAAAATGCAGCTTCCTTGGGGTTGAAAGAGAATGTGGAGATGAGCTTTAGCCAGTGGTGTCCCTTGCCAGGGCCAGAGGTACTGGGCACAAACTGGAGCACAAGAGGGTCCCTCTGAACACCAGGCAGAATTTCTGCGCTGTGCTGGTGCTGGAGCCCTGGCACAGGATGCCCAGGGAGGTGCTGGGGGCTCCTCCTTGGAGATCTTCAAAAAAACATCTGGACATGGTCTTGTGCAAGCAGCTCTGGGTGTCTCTGTTTGATCAGGGGTTGCACCAGGTGGACCCAGAGGTGCCTTCCATCCCCAGCCACTCTGATTCCATGATTTTGTGAAATGGGAGGGCTGCTTAACAATGGACAGCAATGCTGCTTGGAAATTCAAGACAGATATATTCATATCTGTGATGGTCATTATGAGATTTAGGGTTCAAAGAGATGTTCTGGTGGCCTGGAACTTGGCATGGCACACCACTGACCCTTTCTGCTATTTCTGCTCATGGGGAACCCCGCTTGCTCTGCCTCTCAGCTGCAACTGGCATCTCTGATAAAGCAGCCCCTAGCACTGCTCTGAAATGATGTCTCAAAGGTGATTTCCCAATTACTTAGGGATTGTGTCTGTCAAAACAAGCAAACAAGCACATACGTAACCTTAAACATACACGTTAAGTCCCATTTGGCTTGACTGGTTAGGTGACTTAGTGTCTTACTCAATAAATGCCCTCAAACAAAGGATAGTGACACCCTCCACACCCCCAGGCCTTTTATTGCTGTTATTTATTCCCACTAGCACAGGAATTTCTTGCTTTCCTTGGTCATATTGTTCTATCATAATATGCTTATTGCTCTGTGTAAAAAGAGCTGAGGCACCAGGTTGGATTGAAAGCTACTTCCTTTTACATATGTTTATGTGAATTTCTGTTTTAGTACCTACTCTTGCTTTTTTTTTTTCCCCATCTTTTTTTAACCACTCTGTTTTCGAGCAAGTTGTCTGGTAATTACACGATCTTTGATAAACATTTCTATTAACCACAACTTGTAAATACCTTGCCTACTCTAACTGCGTGCAATTTATCATAAAGGCTTGGGAAGCCTTTGCTTTGCCTCTTCTGTGTAGAAGAAAGGGAAATAAAGAGGTAAACTCACAGTTTTATTTTAAGTAAGCTATTAAGAATGGGGCTTACCTTTGTAGTTCTATTTATTTATTTATTTATTTATTTTATAACTATGACAGCTTAGGCTTCCTTTAGCAGGGTTACATATTTTGCTTCCTAGCTTTATATAATGTTGTATATATTGGGTTCTGACAGTATCCAGTTTTTATGAATTTCTTTGATCCCTATTCCATTTACCCACATCAGTTTTATTACCACCATGGTGTGCATAAGTGTAGACCCCTGCAGACCTGTTTGACATGACCCTTCACTCAAACTCCATTTAGGAGAATCTCAGCTCAGTCTCCATCTCTGGCAGATTTCTCCCAGTGCAAAAGGCAGGAAGCAAGCTGAGGGAAATTCTTGCTAAAAAGGGGGAAAAGAAGTGTTTCTCATTGCCTTTGGCATTCAGGTGATGAACACATTATGGTGCTTTGGGCTAGTGAGCATGTACCAATGGCTGCTTTCCTGTCCCTACTGCTACATCCTACTCACTTGCATTTCACAGAATTGCAGGCAGGTTGAGGTTGGCAGAAGCCTTTGGAGGTCACTTGGACCAACCCTTGCTCCAGCAGAGCCCCCTGAGCTGGTGCCCAGCATGATGTCTAGATGGGTTTGAAGATTTCCAAGGTGGAGCCCCCAGCACCTCTCTGGGAGGCCTGTGCCATGGCTCCAGCACCCATCCAGCACAGAAATACTGCCTGATGTTCAAAGGGAACCTCCTGGTTCCAGTTTGTGCCCATGGTCTCTGGTCCTGGCACTGGGCACCACTGGCAAGAGGTTGGCTCCATCCTTTTTGCTCTTTCCCTTCACTTATTTATGGACACAGATGAGCAGCCCCAGCAATCTCAGCCTCTCCACACCAAAAAGAAGCTCCAGTCCCTTCATCATCTTTGTGGACATCTTCACTGGACTCTCCCCAGTATTCCCAGGTCTCTCTCGTACTGGGGAGCCCAGAACTGGACTCAGCACTTCAGCTGTGGCCTCACCAGGGCTGAGTAGATGGGAATGGTGTTTGCTGACCTCTTCCACTGCACTCCTGCCATGGAGAGATGCACACTGACATAACCTTTCCAGGCAGAAAGCCACTCTCAAGAGGCACATGGAAACGTAGGAAATCATATTTAAGAGTTTGAGATATAAATGGGCATCCAAAACATTCCCCTCAGGTCCAACTGCAGTGGGTAGAGTGCTAAAGAAGCATTTACCTTCTGCAGGCACTTCAGCATGGGAAATATTGAAGAACTGCCTAATATCAGGAGCCAAACAGCTTTTAATAGGTACATTATTATCAACTTAGGATTTGTGAAGTGCAGCCACTGACTTATAATAGCGACACTCTCCTTAGCCCTGTTTCACAGCTCCACAAAGACAACTCTTCTGACTGCTGAGGTCTCCACATTTTTGAGAAGGATTTGTAACTTGTGGCACTTGAAGGTCCTTGAGCTCACATCTGCTGAGAACATAACCTTTATGAAGTATCTCAGATAGGGTAATTGCTAATGAAGACATTCAGCGCCAGTAGGCACCTCTGTAGATGTTACTTTATCTTTCCTGGATGGTCCCATTTATTTGAAAGATGCTTCTTCTTTATTTGAATGAACTCCTGATTAAAGCTGTTTGAAAGCATTCATAAATTCAAAAATACCCATTCTTCAGCTGGATGTTGCCTCAGACGTTTTCCCTCAAGATCTTTCTGTCCTGCCCAAGAAACAGAGCTCATAAGATAGCCTCGCTGAGGGATGGAAAGTAGGGGATGTTTGAGGGTTTAGCTCTCCTTAGAAAACCCTTCTATCCCTGGTCCTCACCAGCCACCCATTTTTTCAACTTTTTGGTATTTTTAGCCATGGCTCTTCATGGCTACATCTAGGGATGCAATTTCTGCTGCTGGCAAAGGAGATGGCATTTTTTTTGCTTCTGACCAGCAGGTTTCTCAAGTCAGGCTCAGTGAAATGGGTACTTTCTATGTCTGGAATGCAGCAAAGAAGAGGAGATTTCTAAAGAAGTCTTGGCATACAACCTACAAGGATTTTAACCACCTGTTTTATAAGGCTCCAAATCTCACTGCTGGTCTGCAAGGAGTTCTTTATGGGAGAGAAGTTTTCTTGTCCAGTGGGTCAAATATTTCCCCATTGCAACTAGGGGTTTACAGGGCTGGTTTTTCTGCTTCTTTCCCTTGTTATTTCTCCTATCTGCCAACTCACCCTGGCTTTCAAAACCCAGCTCACTGGCAGAAACTACAAATCCACATCAAATTTGCCAAAATATTTAGAAGAAAGTAAGAAAACACACACAAAACAGTTTGTACCATTTCTATGGTAGAATAAATGTTTGTGAATGTCTCTGCAAAGGGAACTTTTTTATTTCTGCTTTTCACCTGAGGGAAACCTTTTGCTCACCATTTTCTAGCAGATGTTCCCCGTGTCCCTGAGTTTCAGAACATCTGAAACACTTATCTACCAAACTCCCATTGGTAGAAAAGTCTTAAAATCTGACCTGAGGCTTCCTGTGTGGGATGGGGAAAGGCAGGCAAAATATGGAATCACTGAAGTTCATAAACTAGTAGTACCTAAGTGAAGTTTGTTGAAGTTCATAAACCAGTAGTACTTAACTCCAAGGCTGCGATCATCAAAATCAGTTTAAACCTAAACATGAGACTACTTAAAGCTGTTCAAAGGCAATTGAAGCATAGTGCAACGAAGAAAGAAATCAGCTATTTCCACCTAAGCCCTGTCAGACACAAAAATCCACCCAAATTTCAGACAGGATCCAGGAAGGCTTCACAATGAGCTTGGGACATGCCTTGAGCATCTTCTTGGGGAACCTAATGATCTTTTTGAGTAATGGATTGTCCAAAGACAAATTTCTATCTCCTTTACTGCCTGATACAGCTGATATCCAACTTTTGTTGATGACAAAGTTGCAATTTAGCTGCAAGCATTCCTCCTCAAGGTGTTCCTTCCCCCTATAAAACATGATTGCATAGTTCCTAACCACCTCGACCAAGAAGAACTGTGTTACACAACCTTCCCCTGAGTCAAACCATGTTTCTTTACTCCTCCTTCTCACCTGAGAAGGTGGCTTTTGCCCTCCTTGATTAACAACTTTTGCTTTTTCTTCAGTTTATTTTTTTATTTATTCAGTGTTTTTGTCAATGCTCTTATTGCTGCTTTGCCTGGCAGGCAGGTTCTGGGGCAGGACATATCTGATTCTTGCTTCTATTAACACATGTGACTTCAGGAAAGGGTTCTCCTTGGTTGAAACTGAAAGAATGAAAGCCCAGGGTCAGGGCATTATTTGCTTCACCAGGATCCTTTGGGGATTTTACCTAAAGCACTGCCTGCTGCTGTAAGAGCAGAGGCAGTGTCCAGGCTCTCTGTAGAGACTTTGGCCCAGAACATGTACCAGGTGATTTGTGTTAAAAGTAGTGTTGCTTTTTTTTCAGCCCTCATGTGGCTTTTAAGGCAGCAGCTGGGAGCAAGTGTCCTACCTAAATCATAGACATGAGGTATAAATCTTGTGACAAAAATGGGTGCTCTTCAAAGACAGTCACCAGCACTGTATTTTTCAGGCAGCAGGTGTTAATTAAAGGTGGGGTGATGAGTGCACTCCTTGCCAGAATGCTTTCACAGTGGAGGGAATGAGCAGGGCTGTCTGCATTTCTGTCTGTACATGGAAAACAGGTATGGAGAGCAATAAAGGCGGTGGTACTATTAAGGCTGAAGGAAGAGTGGGGGGATTTTTCTTCTGAATCACTCTACCTTGAGCTGTGACAGAAGGATAGCAAGGAGAAATGGAGCTGTGATATTGGGAAAGTCCAGCTGGATAGCACCTACTTCATCCATCCAAGGCCCAGAGAGACTGGGATTGATAATTATATAGGGAGAGATTTAATCTCAATGAGAGTTTACTTTCCATTGTCTCCTTATTTTTAGGGTTTAGTGAATGAAAAGACAGTAAAGACAGCACACACATCCCCTGCAACAGCCACTGCCTTTTTAACAAATGTGTGGGTCTTTAGAAAGCTGATTCTCATCCCTGGTACATGTAGAAGGGCTGGTGGGTGAGGAAAATCAGCTCATTTTTGGTTCTGGTTCATCAGAATAAAGAGAGAAGGGATGCTGAGCATGTGGATAAGGGTGGCTGGGAAGGGTGAGGAAGTCCAGCAGAGTGCTGCCCACCCCATGCGTGCAGTGCCAAGACCATTCCCTGTGCAGGGGAAGGACAGCCCACAGCAGCATCCATCAGCAAGGGTCACTCCTGCAGGGAAGTCCTGTCTCCATAGCCCCTCAGAGAGTTTTCTCCAGCACTGCTTTCACACAGGGTGATGCTTGAGGAATTGATAGACCTGACTCTTGCAGGAAAGGTGCTTTGCAGTGGCTGATTGCACTCTCACAACAGATTTTGTTTTTCCTTGAAGCTTCCTTGGGGACTGATGTGCTCATCACATACATTCTGGCAGAATAAGAGTGGTTGCTCCCATGACACAGGAGCCCTTTTGCCCTTCAACAGGGCAGACAAATGTTTGAAAAGCGCATTTCAGCTTGCACTGCCTTTGATCTTTTCCCATCCTGAATCCTGAAGTCAGCAGGTGCAGCTTGGCTCTCACCATGCAGGAGGTCCAAGGAAAAAAAAACGTGGCAGGAACTGGGCAGGAGCACAACCGGCTCCCCATCAGACCCTGAGCAAGGGCTCAGGGAGTTAACTGGCAGAGGTCAGAGTTTCCTAGCAAAGATGTGAACATTTTTAACCTGTGGTAGAACTGGCCTTTGGCCTAGTGACAACAGCAGAAAGCAGTCAACAGCTTTGCACCAAATGTCCACCTGCTCCCTTTCCTTCTGTACTCAACATCTGCCCTCTCCCTTTGCGTTGTAGTTACTGTGAGTCTGGTGCAATGTGTGTGATGCATTTTTAGGGGTTGGGCAGGAAGGTCACAAATTGTTGAGGGAGTGTAATGCTGTCAGATTTCAGCTTGCACTGCCTAGAGTGCATGTCTCAGTTGCATGGAGTGAATCCCAGGGCTGACTGGAGAATCACCCCTCTTGCTTTGCCAGCATGCTTCTTTTTGTAGGTTGGGTGAGCATAACTTGTCTCAGAGAGTCTCTGGGGTAAATCCAGGCAATTCGCTTGCTTGAAAGTGTTCCTCTATAAGTCTTCCAGCTGAGCTGCTCCTGCCAAAGCCCCTGAAAATGAAGACACTCAATAAAGGTGTTAAGAAAGCACAAAGGTGTGACAACAGCAAGATCTTAAAATAGGAAATCTTGTAAATCACTCAGGTGGATTATTCTTCCTTATTTTTGCTTTGGCTTTTGCTTTCTTTTGTTCATTGCTCTAAGAATTGTCAGGTAGAAAACACAGGTATCATCCTGATTGATACCTGCTCCACAGCTGAGCAAAACCTACTGGATATGTAGCATCTCAGGATTTCCCAATTATGTCAAATGGATGGAGTGGCTCGAGTTGTAGGAGCACAGCTCTCTTTGGTCTCCTGGCTGCTGAATGATGTATATAAAGGGGTGGGGGACCACATTTGCCTCATCCTAACCCACTGAAGATTGGGAGAACAAATAAGAAAGGTGAAAAAAGGGGCCAGTGGGGACGTATATGTACTGATAATTCTGCAATACCCATGGCACAGACAGGTTATAGAGATCAGAACAAGAAGGATCAAGAAGGGGCAATTATTGAATGTGGTCTTGGGCCTCCTCTCATTCTTTGTGATCTCAGATACTTAAACAGTCTGTCTGCAAAATTTTTCAATAGTTATTGATTACAGGTCAGCTGCACAGGGCCATGTAATCATAGCTAGTCTTATTTAGAATTCCTCAACGGTTTATCCCAAAGCATTTTGGTAAGGAGGTGAGGCTCACAGGGGGAGGGAATGTTGTTTCTGAGACCAACAGATGTAGCTGGAGAACACTGTTGAGCTCTCAGGCACATAAGCCCTTCATCAGGCCTGAAACAGAAGCAGCAGGCTTGAATATTAGAACAGCTGAGAACAAAATTACTCTGAGTTATCTTCCTGGTGTTAATTGGTGAGATAATTTGAAAGGAAAGGTATCTTATACTTGTGAAGCAAGCAGGTGTGTTGGTAGGGCCAGTAAGTGATAAGGTCATTACCCTGCAGGATAGAGAGACAGAAAAGAAGCAAAACTAGTGTTACTATTCTCCATTATATACTTTGGGAAATTGAGAAATAGGTTAAAAAAAAATGCCTAAGGTCATACCACTGGTAGTAAATAACAAAGCTGAGAATAAAACTGAGAGTCTTGAAGCTGAGTCCGTGGACCCTGGGATTTCCCTGCTTTGTTCTGATGCTTCTAGAGCGGGAACAATTTCTTAATTCATGCTGACGTATTTGTGCTGTACCTTCCTTACTTGGTGTATGAGAACATCGTAGTGCAAGAACTGATCCAAAGAATGGAAGGGCAGCTCCAACCATACTGACAGGTCCACTTGAGATAACAACTTCTCCCTCTGATGTAGAAGATAAAATGTAGAGACATACTGTTTTTTGTTCCAGTGTTATCTTAGCTAGCATTAGCTTGGGTATCTGTGTCTCACTGCATGGTAGAAATGTGCCTTTTCATCCTTTCCAAACTTTTATCCACATGATGGTTCAATGAATAAATTATCCTTGCTAGCCAAGGCTTCTACCTTCCTTATCTTCAATGCTCTTCATGTATATCATCAACCACTAGACACATATCTGGCCCTGCTTGGAGCAGGAGGTTGGACTAAATGTCCTCCTGAGGTCCTCTCAAACATAAATTGTGGTGTGATGTTATGATCCAATGGTCCTTAGCTGCTGCTTTGAATCAGAGCCTTATAGTTTTGCTGCGTGTTCAGCAGGAGAGTAAATGAGCAGGACAGAAGGGGTTTGTATTCTATTTTTTGCATTCAGTGTTTTCAGAGGAAGAGACTTGTGATTTGATTCTGGAGTAAATTTCAACCATCTTGTCAACTGTGACTGAATCAAGGAGCATCTCCACACTGACCTGCTGGGAGTCAGTGCTGTTACTCTGAGAGGAGGAGACAAAAAGCTCATAGTGAGAGAGAAAGAACTTCCTTCTTGTCCTCTGCTCACGGAGCTTAGGGTGGAGATGCGGGTATGCTCACCAGGGACTTTGCTTTGCACTTTTCCTTCCATACTGTTCTTCATAACCTTCCACCACAAGTCAGTCCCAATTTAGCTTTAACAGAGAAATCGGCTGCCAGTTGAGGAATTAATTGCACGGGAGACCTTCAACAACCTCTGCATTAATGAACCAAAATTCAGATATTCATGACTTAATGAAAAACACAGCAGAAAGGCTGGCTGTAGGTTTCAGGCAATTCTGTATTGAATGGAGGAAGCATTTGCTTCTGGTTAGGACATTAATACAGGGAGGATAGAGCAGAGTGGCTTGTCACCATCTGTCAGTTCAACCTGGAGCACAGCCAGGAGAGTCAGGCAGTTAATTAGAAATAAGAGCTGCTTCCTTTCACAGACATATATATGTGTTTATATATAGGCATGTGTGTATATTGCCATTAGTAGAAGTATCTCCTTCCTTTCTAATTAGATGAGTCAGCCAAAATTTTGTTGGACGATATTAGCTCCAGAGAACTCGCTCAGCCACATCAATCTGCCTTTGCTTTTCATTTGTCCTCATGAGCTCCAGGACAAACCAAAGGAAACAAAGCTCTACAGCAAAATGATGATATAACAACCAGATAGCTTATACTTCTTGAATGGACTTGAAGAGGATGTCATTAGACTGAGGGAGGAAAGCCATCATTTGTGTTACAGGAGTTATTCCACCTGCTGGCATCAACAGTGGACAAGCTTCTGATGTGTTAAATAAACTGACTCCAAACGTGCCTTGCTAGCAGATGTCATCTCCTTCTTCTAGATTTCCACAGTGTCCATTCAGCCACCTGAAGTACCTACTCCTGGAAGGAATGGAGCTCCTTCTCAGGCCATCAGGATCCAGATGATGAATTCAGAAAGGCAGTGAAACTTCAAATATGAAGACTTTGCAGACCTGAGCAAGCTTTCAGTTGTCCTATGAACAAAATATGCTGTGCCCATAAATGGTGGGTCATGATTTTGTGTCAAGGGCTTTCAGGGTTACTATTTCTACCTCTCCATCCAGGTTTTGGTGACAGAATAGAAGGTGAAAATCGCTTCATTTTGTGGTTTGGCATCACTAGTTAACAGCAGAGATGAAAGCAGATTTTCTTTCAAGGTGTGAGGAAGCCCACATGTTCTTACAGCTCTTGAGATTTGCCAGAACCTGTCAGCTTCATTTCTGCTTTCCTCTGAATACCAATGAATACAATTCTGAATACTACAGGGAGCTTTCTGTGCAACCTATACCCTCATGTCACACAGGTCCTCTGGGGGCTGAGTACCCCACTCCAGCCACAGAGTCACCTGCTTTAATTTTCCAGACTGTATTTTTTATTTTAATTTTCATTGAGGTTAAAAAAGATTCCAAGATCATCAAGTCCAACCATATCCTGCAGTGGAAGCTGTGCTTCATTCTAGCTTTCCTGACACCTCTTGATGGCTTTAGCTCCCAAGAAATCTTTGCTAGAGGGGAAATTCTAATCCAGGCTTTATTTGCTGAGCAACTGGGGAAGATTTTACTTCCCATGATGCAGGTATTTGTTTCACCTTGTTCCTCGTGCTTGACATTCAAACATTAACTTGAAAGGAAAAGAAAAAAAAAAAAAAAAGAAGAAGGAAATGTTAGGAGAAATTCATCTGAGTAAATGTGTGCCTCCTGTGAAGGCCTCTCTGTGGACTTACCAGTGAAATTTAGGAAAGTTTTCTTCTCATTCTAAAGCAAATGTCTTTGTCCTGTTCAAAGACTGACAAAGCTGATGCTGCTGTGCAGGTTTCTGTAGATAATAATGGGCACTTTGACACCAGCTAAGATGGAGATATCTGCACACCATCATGCAGAAATAACTGAGATGTGCTGTCCCTCATGTTCTATGAGGACTCCAGCATCTGCTGTAGAGGGACACGGGATTCCCATTGATCCAGTGCTAAACCAGTCTCCTGTAGGAGTCTCAGCTGTCCTTGAGAATCTTAGGTTGCACCAGATGACAGAAAATGGTCTCGTTATCAAAAAAGATCTTTGGTTCCTTCACCCAAACCCTGTTCTGTTTAGCCATAGGAACATCTCTGAAAGGACAGAAGGCAGCAATGGTCCTCAGAAGATTTTTTTTTCTTGTTCCAAATGGTTTCATCTCTTCCTTCTCACTGTCAGCCAAACCTTGGAGAGTAAATCTTTTCTTTCTCACCTTGCTCTCACTCTAAATCATATCTTTATATCCCTAGGGCTGTGATCTTCCTCCCACCTCCTCATTGTTGCTTTGCTCTTTCACTGTGTTGCAATTTTCTGCACTGAGAACTGCCAGTGCATCTCTCCCAACAGGTTCCCAGAAGTGCTTTTGTTAGGAAAACTCTTTTGCTTTTTGGTAAACGACTCTTAGAAGAAATGTGACATGAAGAATTGATTACACTGGGGAGAAAGAATGACTCTAGGTAGATCTGGTTTGCAGGGACTGTCTGCAAGGCTCCTTGTGGGCAGTGAAGTCTAAAGGGTCTGTTTTTCTAGAAAACAGACAGATGTTTAACATTCAAATGAAGCAAGTCCCCATCTCTTTGCTTCTAGCAGACATCAGTGTGTGTGCATAGATAAGAGATGAGTTAAGGTTCACAGCTCACTTGTGGAATGACTCATCCCTTTAATTACATCCCTTTAATTACAAATTAGCCTCCTTGACCTTTTCTTCATGCTTTCTCCTGAGTGCCGCAGCACAGTCTGATCTCTGTTGCCAAGAGCAGAAGTAAGCAATATTTTTTGGTGGAAAAGCTCTTTGAGCTGTGGCACACAGTCATCTCCATTAATCCCATGAGTTATGCCAAAGGAACCCCTTTTCTTGAAAAGGTCTTTGTGATTTAGGGAGGGCTGGAAAATGCAAAGCTCAAGTCACCTGCAAGAGAAAAAGTCCAGCAAATGAAGATACTAAGGTGTGAGAGAAGAGAAGAGAAGAGAAGAGAAGAGAAGAGAAGAGAAGAGAAGAGAAGAGAAGAGAAGAGAAGAGAAGAGAAGAGAAGAGAAGAGAAGAGAAGAGAAGAGAAGAGAAGAGAAGAGAAGAGAAGAGAAGAGAAGAGAAGAGAAGAGAAGAGAAGAGAAGAGAAGAGAAGAGAAGAGAAACACATCTCTAAAAACTAGGAAGAGAGGTGGCATTCCTGGACTGATTCACTGTTGTGCTAGATCTCTTTGGTATTCACCGAAACTCCATTGAAAGCAGTGATACTGCTTCTTGGCAAGACTATTTGTGGAATCCAATAAGGAGACCTCCAGAAGAGGATGGGTAAAATGTTTCTAAAACTGGCAGTTCCTTGGAAGTAATTAATAGGGAAAGTGGAAATTACTTGTGATTTTTTTTTTAATTTTTTTTTACATTGAACCATCAAAGTCTTCAGGAACAGAACTTCCTAAAAAGGAGAGAAAACACCCTCTGAAGCCATTTGCCTTTATTCATCAGTGAATTTTTGAAATTTTCTACCCTGCTAGAATGTTTGGAATAACACCAAATTCGCCCACTCTGTGCTGACATTTAACTCATCCCATTATATGTATTACGCCACCACTCCAGCTTTATCTAGGATATAATGTAAGGAACATATACACAGATTTAGAAAAATATAGATCCCTATATACTTATTTATAACAGTACATATATTTATAATTATCTTCATTGTGAAGAAAGTTAAGCACACAGTAGAACAACAATGGCTTCTTCAGTGGTATAAAAATGCCAAGAAAAGCTCTTCCTCCTCAGTGGAAAACGTACATTTCCTTAATTGGTTAGGGAAAGCTCTATTCTTTTTTTTAAAAAAGGGAAAAAAAAAGTTCTATTTTTTTTCCCCTAAGAATTGATTCCAGAATAAAGCTACTTTTTTTTCTCTCACTGAGAAAAACAAACTTGAGATGTGAAGTTTTCCATAGTGAAATGATTGAATGATTCAATGGCCCAGGCAAGAATTAATGTTAGTTAAGCTTTTTCATTTGATCCCTGGCTTTGAAAACAAAACTATTTTTGAAATTTCCTTGGAAAGCCAAAAGCATCACATATTTTCAGAGCTCAAATGGTTCATCTGCACCACTTGCATGGGTTTAATATCCCTGCAAAGGCTGAGTGATGCATGAATTCCTCAGATGCTCTTTCAGCATCCAAGCTCTGGTGTCCGATCCCACAGCTGCAGGGCAGAATGGAAGTAAGGCTGGGGGTCTTCGCTGTCTTCTTTTTGTCAACACGGTTATCCCTGAGCTGATGGTGGCAATGGGCTGCCTTCAGCCTCACAGTGGAGCAACATCTAGGAACAGACAGAGTAAGGAGGGGTCACAAGGAGTCAACAAGACAATAAACAAGTCTTTTGGGAAGGATTTTCTTTAGCGGGAAAAGTGAAGGGTGCAGAAAGGTGAGAAGTTGGGGTGAGAGTCAAAGAGTCCATCTGGGGAATATGGCCAAAGTGTTAAATGGGAGAAGGTTTCAGTGGCTCACACCAGTTAAATTGAAGGTTTCAGAGGCTCACACCAGATCACCTCCCACTACAGGTTGCTGATGCTGGTTTCACTCAGCTGGGCAGCCGAGCTCCACCACAAGCACTCTCAGTCCCCTTCCTCAAAGGGAAAGGGGGAGAAAATACAATGAAAAGAGCTTAGAGGTTGAGATAAGGACAAGGAGATCACTTAACAATTCTCATCACAAGGCCAAGCAGACTCAGCATGGAGAGATTAATAAAATTTATTACCTATTACTAACAAGCTAAAGCAGTGAGAAACAAACAAACAAACAAACAAAAACAATCTAAAACCACCTTCTTTTTTTTCTTTCCCTTTCTGAAATCTGCTTTCACAGAGGCACAAACAACATCGCTTATTGGCTTGGCTCTGGCCAGCAGCAGGCCCCTTTGGAGCTGGCTGAAACAGACCCTTACGTAGCATGGAGCAGCTTCTGGGCTCTTCTCACACAGGAGCCCCTGCAGCCCCCTGCTACCAAAACCTTGCTGTGTAAGCTCAATACACTATCCCATGACAAGAGCTGAAGGAGGTGAACAAATTACTCCGGGCTTCCTTTCCCTTTTGTGAATTGTCCTGTTTGCACATGTCCTTAGCACCAGGGTGAATGAGAGACCGAGATGTGGCTGGTTTTAGAAGAGGAACCATTCCACACCGAGTGCCAACCAGATGGGAGATAACTCAATGTTTACCAGGAAGCAAGTGGGAAATTCCAGCTTACATAAGAGGCCTTTTGCCATCCTCCGGAGAACTCCTCATGACCTACTTTCCTTGGGATTTTCACCGGAACTATTCAAAGTGCTTCATACATGTCTTTATTGCAGGTTGAAAAGAAAAGAACAGGAACCTTGCTTTCTTCCTTACTGCACATTGCATAAAGCTTTAATAGCAAGTAATAGCTTACACGGGTTTGATTTTATTACACTTAAATGGGTAATTCTCATGTCTCCAACTGTGCCCAAGAGGACTGAATAGAACAGAAGTGACTGTGCTGCAGTACAAATGGGTCTTTGAATTCCTCTTAGATTCCCATGGCCTGGATTGTATTTAATAAGTCATGCACAGTAAATACAACCAAGAGACGTGAGGAGATTCATTAATGCTTGCAAGACACTCAGGTGCCACCTTCATGAATGCCAGAGGAGAACGTTAAAGAGAGAATATGGGAAAAAATGTCCCGCTTATGTCCCTGACCCTCCTCTTGCTCATTAGTGAGGAATGTTCCCTACCACTAGATACCTAGAGACATAGCTAATGAGCCAAACAAAGCTATTTCTAATTTTATCCCTTCTGACAGGGAAACATAAAGTTGAATCTGAAAACCCATGCCCCTACCCCTGTCTTTGAAGATGATTTGTACTGCTGTAATGCCTGTTGAGGCTGAGGTAGCCTAGGACTTGCATCCCATAGTCATCCTGGACCCAGTACTCCAGATGTGGTCTCACCAATGCTGAGTAGAGGGGGTCTCACTAATATTCTCACTCTTCAGCCAACTTCCACATTTACTTTTTAATCTTACCTCCCTGAATTCAAGGCCTTGTGCAATCTTTTCTACTGGTAAAGACAAATTTCTTCTCCTTTTCTTAGGGTTCGTCTGAAGTCTGGCTCCATACACCTCCATGAAATGAATAGCTATCTGCAGTGCCCCTACAGTCTGTGCAAAATATCCAGATAATGTGCCTCAGCTGGTTAGTTTCTCATTGGACTTTAGATAAACCTAGGAAGATTTCTCAGAGGCACGGTGCACAGTTGGTAGACAACTGGGCTCAGCTGGTGTGCTGGCTTGGTGGGACAGGACTTCAGTTTTCCCATGGGTGATTTGTGCAAGGCCACTGTGTCGAAGATGTTAAATTACTTAAAAGAATACATTGGAGCCTTTGCATCCTGTTTAGCAGTGCAAAGAAGGAAATATGTTGTCTCTTTTATCAGTTTAAAGGGTTGACATGTCACTGATGACAGTTGAATAAATGGTTAACTAATATGCAAATTGCCAGGTCTCCTAAAACTGTCTGATAAACCTCCTTTCAAAGTGTTTGTAATGCGTGATGCACACTGTAACGTTTGCAACACATTTCATACCAGCAATCATCTGCTTGGCCTTTATAAACAGAACTTCTGTTAAACCATGACCTGTTTCACGCTGGCTTTGTCTACAACCGTGAATTAAAAAGTGTCAGGAAATGCTGGAGGCTAGAACTTGATTTTCTTTTTAACCCATTGTATTTCTAGAATCCTCCTCTGCCAACTAGCTCACTTAACAAGCATGAGCTGGGACTCACCCTGGGCCAAGGACCAAACCCTGTCACAGTTTGAAAGTGTCCACCTTGTTTTAAATGATAAGAGAGTAATAGTATAGACATGGTTTGTGTACTGGGTCTGGCTGGTTGTACTGGGTCTGGCTGGAATGTTAACTTTCCCTGCAGCAACCCATACAATGCTGTGCTCTGCACTTGTAGCTGGAACAGCAGTGTTATCACACCAGTGTTGTGTCTACTGCTGAGCAGTGCTGGCACGGCACTGGGACTCTCTCTAACCCTCTTAGGGGATGGGCAAAAAGTGAGAAGAGAAACATCACTAGGGCAGCTGCCCTAAACCAATCAAAGGGATATTCCATACCATGTGGTGTCACACTCAGCAATAAAAGGTGGAAACAGGAAGAAGAGGGGAGGGGTGGGCTCTCATGAAAATGTCAGTCCTCCTCCCAAACACCAGCTATGTGTGGTGAGGTCCTGCTTCAAGGACATGGTCAAGCATCACTCATTTGTGGGAAGTAGAGAGTAATTTCTTTCCTCTGCACTTCCACATAGCCTTCATTTGTTTTATTTTTTTTGTTTTCCTTTTTTTTTCTTTCCCCCTCCCTTTTCCCCTTTATTTTTTTTCCTTTAGTTAAATTGTTTAGTTCATAATAATCCCCGGGTGCTGAAGGAGCTGGCGGACGTCATCGCGGAACCTCTCTCAATTATTTTTCAACGATCCTGGGAGTCTGGAGAGGTCCCGGTAGACTGGAAGCTGGGAAATGTTGTGCCAATTTTCAAGAAGGGTCAGAAAGAAGACCCTAGCAATTACAGGCCTGTCAGTTTCACGTCAGTGCCTGGTAAAATCATGGAGAAGATGGTTCTCGAACGTATTGAGGCGCACCTGGGGGACAAAGCAGTCATTGGTCCCAGCCAGCATGGGTTTGTGAAGGGTAGGTCCTGCCTAACTAACCTGATTTCCTTTTATGATAAGATCACCCGTATGGTAGACCAAGGGAAACCAGCTGATGTGATTTTTTTGGACTTCAGCAAGGCTTTTGACACGGTTTCCCATAGGATCCTACTGGACAAAATGTCCAGCATACAGCTAAATAAAAACATCATACGATGGGTGAGCAATTGGCTAACGGGCAGGGCCCAAAGGGTTATGGTGAATGGGGCTGTGTCAGGCTGGCGGGCGGTCACCAGTGGGGTCCCTCAAGGCTCCATTTTAGGGCCGGTACTTTTCAATATTTTTATAAACGATCTGGATGTAGGAATAGAAGGCATTTTGAGCAAGTTTGCTGATGACACCAAACTTGGAGGAGTTGTGGACTCGAATGAGGGTGGAAAGGCCTTGCAGAGGGATCTGGATAGGTTGGAGAGCTGGGCGATCGCCAACCGCATGAAGTTCAATAAGAGCAAGTGCCGGGTCCTGCACCTGGGACGGGGAAACCCTGGCTGCACGTACAGACTGGGCGATGAGACGCTGGAGAGCAGCCTAGAAGAGAGGGATCTGGGGGTCGTGGTAGACAGCAAGTTGAATATGAGCCAGCAGTGTGCCCTGGCAGCCAGGAGGGCCAACCGTGTCCTGGGGTGCATCAAGCACGGCATCGCTAGCAGGTCGAGGGAGGTGATTGTCCCGCTCTACTCTGCGCTGGTGCGGCCTCACCTCGAGTACTGTGTGCAGTTCTGGGCACCACAGTATAAAAAGGACATGAAACTGTTGGAGAGTGTCCAGAGGAGGGCTACGAAGATGGTGAAAGGCCTGGAGGGGAAGACGTACGAGGAACGGCTGAGGGCACTGGGCCTGTTCAGCCTGGAGAAGAGGAGGCTAAGGGGAGACCTCATCGCAGTCTACAACTTCCTCGTAAGGGGGTGTCGAGAGGCAGGAGACCTTTTCTCCATTAACACCAGCGACAGGACCCGCGGGAACGGGGTTAAGCTGAGGCAGGGGAAGTTTAGGCTGGACATCAGGAAGGGGTTCTTCACAGAGAGAGTGGTTGCACACTGGAACAGGCTCCCCAGGGAAGTGGTCACTGCACCGAGCCTGACTGAATTTAAGAAGAGATTGGACTGTGCACTTAGTCACATGGTCTGAACTTGGGTAGACCTGTGCGCTGTCAAGAGTTGGACTTGATGATCCTTAAGGGTCCCTTCCAACTCAGGATATTCTATGATTCTATGATTCTATGAATCTTTCTTTAATTATTATTATTATTTCCCTTTAATTAAATTATCCTTAACTCAACCCTTGAGTTGTTCTTTGCTTTACTTCTTCCCCTCATCTAAGGATGGGGAGTGAGAGAGTGGATGTGGTGTTTAGCTGCCCAGCACAGTAAAACCACCACAGCTTGTCTATGCCTGGAAATCTCAGTGCCAGAAAATGTTCCCTAACAGAAAAATGCAGATGAAGTCACTGACAGTGAACAGATATAGATGGAAGGAGACGGGGATAATAAATAAAAGACCTGGATTAGAATGAGTAGTGTGGCAAAGATATCAAATACCCTGTTGTTTCAACAGTGACCCCTGCTTAACCACCAATCAGGCATTTTTCATGGTCTATATGATTTTCCATCTTTTCATGTTGAGCGCCCTGACCAGGAGGTATCAGCTGCCCACAACAATGCTGTTGACTATAGGTGACATCTCCTGATCCTATTACTTCTGCTCTTCCCACAAGGATTCCTAGGGCTTTGAGATTTTGAACAGGAAATATCTCCAGCTGAGAACCACCATATCTCCTACGGCAAAGGGCAGAGGGCCTTGTTTACTATTTTTCATGTTTTTGAGCCATAGATTGACAAGGCCAGACAGGAAACTTTAAGAAAAGAAATGAAAGAGAAAGCCATGAGTTCCTTGAAAAAGCCTGTCAATAAAAATCCAGCTCTAACAAATGTCGTCTCCTCCCTTGTCCTTCCACATTTCCTTGTGTCCCATGGAGACAACTTACCCATGTGTCCTGTGCAGTGCTGGGTGGTACTTCAGGGAGATGAAATTACTGATTTAATGTCACTAGTTTGCAAAACAATGAGAGATTTGCACTTATTGAGATTGGAAAGCTACCATTGGGGTTTGCATTTCCCATTTTTCTCCTGCTTAATGGAAATTCAGACACTTCAATCCCTCAAAGACTTCTGAGATTCTTCCTCTGGTATTTTGTATGTCTCAGCAGTGTGCGTGAGGCCTCCAAAATGCACAGTAAATCAGCACCATCCCCGAAGCACTTGCAACTACTGAAGGAGATGCTGCAAGGCTGCAATGTATTTATTGGTCTAATTTAAATCTCACTGGACTATAGACTATCAGTCTTACCCTTCACACACCATCAGTTTCCTACCACCTCTTTGCACAACTCTTTGCAGCATCTCCAGCATTACAGAAGACAATTGGAGGTGTGCTGAAGGTTCTACATACTCCTTCATGCCCAGCACACAGTCCATCCTTCATATTTGGATAATATTTTAACAGGTGAAGCTGTTTAGAACCTTTGAACCCGCAGAACAAACACCGTGTATGCAAAACTGGGCCTTACTGGAGGGTTGCAGATGTCAAATCTGTATTTCTCAGCTGTTATAATTGTGTATAAATAAGTAATGAAAAAGCACCTCATTCTTATAAATAACATGAACACGGAAAATGTGTCACTGAGTCTTGACTGTGAGAGCTGCATCTACCAAAATGTTACCCTTACTGTTATCAGATGTTATCTTAACAGTAGATATCTTTCCTCTGCACTCTCCTGGCTACCAATTATCAATGTTGACCAAAGACCCTGCAAACTTGGATATTTCATCCCAAACTTTTTTGATACCTTACAAAAAATATTAATTGATTACAACCCAGTGTGCTGGCCAGACCTAAGAAATCTCTCTATAAGAGCCTGGTCTCATTAGGAGCTATTGAATACTCTCAAATTACAAATAATGAATCATGTTCCATCCCAAAGGGCTACATTACACTGATGGATGTTGTGATCCCATCCAATATTGGACCAAGCCCTAAAGCTTTTATCTGCTTTTACTCAGGTTCTCATTGAAGCAGTTCTGTCAAAATTTGAGGTTATTAGTGGTGAATTATTTTTTGTATCAGTCTTATTTTGATTAAAGAAATAAAAGACAGGTTGGAACTGTATTAAACTTCACCGAGTTTGGAGATTGAAGTTCAGGTGGTTGTGAAATATGATCTGGTGTTTGCAAATCTATCTAGAGAATCTTGAGGCTCATTATGAGTGTGCCTGAAGTTCCCAAGGCCATTTTTTTTTTTATTATTAGTTTTTCATCTCACAAATCAGTTTGGTGTTGGAACAGCCCATGCACCTCACAGAGCCTAGGTTGAGAGAATAAACCTGCGGAGGATCAGAAATGGTCTGGTAACAAAGACGCTTTTCCTGACATCCCAACCACTTTCAGTAGGGCATGAAGACTGATGGCCCATTGATTTGGATCCGGGAGATGTGGCGTCTGGGGAGACAGTGGCGGTAGGACCTGAGGCTTTCCCAGGGGGAAGATGTGACTGATGAACTGGTGGCTGGTGTCTTACCACTGTGCAAGCAAATCTCATGCTTCTATCCATCGATTAGTCTCCAAGAAATTGCCTCTTTGAGAGCCAGTTTCTCCTGCTGATTCTCTGCTTATATTTGTTTGCTTGTGTTGTCCCTCAAAAGATGTTGAGATTTGAGAACTTAATTTGAGCTCCAGATCAAGCAGAAGCATAGCCCATGAGAGTGTGAAGGTGGAAAGAATCTGGGGGAATGGAAAGGACAGCTTAGAACAAAGAAATTCTCTTCTTTGCTGAAACAGGCAATCATTAAGTTCCAAAAGAAATTTTTGGCCTGGAAGATGCACCATTTCCCTCTGAAAAGAAGGTGTTGGAAGACAGTGATGGATTCTACCCAAAGATAATCAATATGCAGATGGAGACATCTATTCCCATGTACTCTGTTTATCCTTCTATCCACTCAGTCTCTTTCTAAAGTTCATTCAAGTCAGCAAAGAAATTCTGCAGCTTTCTAAACACAAACAAGATCCTCTGTACCACCCCTGCTGTGTCTGGCAAATTCTCTCTGCTAATCTCAGCGCTGAAGTGGTTAGCCAGGAGTAATAGCCTTGATACCACCTCTTAATGCTGTGAGTACATTGCTGGTTTCCTATCGGCTTGGGGAAGGAAACAAAACCTGGTTGGAGTTCTTCTGCCTCCCCATGATGTTGAGTATCCTTGGGTTGCTACAGCAATAAATTTGTTACATGTTTCTCTAATGATGTGGGCTAAATATTTCAATGGACTTTTGTTTAATCACCGTTTTGTACCCGGAAGAAACCTTATGCAACTGCCCTTGTGGACTGTGACTGCTTGGTGAACCATGCTGGGGGTTAAATTCCTCTCTGTTCATGAAGGAAACCTGCCTCTCAGGAAGAAAAATGCTTCACACAGGACACTGCAAGGCTTCTGCCTGCTGATGCTGTTGTGCTCTGCATGGGAATGTGTAAACATTCACTGAAGTGGGGATAGCAAAGAATAGGCTTTATAACCTGCTGGGTGGCCCACACAGCTACAAAATATGGTCTTCATCTACACTTGGTGTAAACATACCATGGAAAAAAGAACAGTATCAGTGTTAAGATAAGGAAGAAATTTACTCCAGCATGGGATAGGCACTCTACCAGTATTTAGAAGACATTAGTGAAGATCCAGTCTCTGCTTTAATGCTGAGCCTGGAGTTTGAACAAAGACAGTTTACTGAAGAAACTCGGTAAGCATGGTCTTTATTCCCTTTCCATTTATTTTATTTTATTTTATTTTATTTTATTTTATTTTATTTTATTTTATTTTATTTTATTTTATTTTATTGATTGTTTTAAGCAAGCACTCTACAGGAAAGTGTATTGCTTGGTATCAAACCAAACTGCAAACTTTATAAATATTTTTATTTAAAGAAAACAACACCACCTAACTTTGATTTTATCTGCACTAAGATCTATTGGATGGGAGGGGAGAGGAAAAGTTCCTTCAACCTTGGTTGCTATTGAAGCAAATGTCTTTCTGAGGGTTGCAGAGAGGCTTCAAAGTTCACTGACAGCACAGAAGGGGGTTGAATACAGATTTTCCAACCCCAGGATGACTGTTCTCCTTTCTGCACAGGACTGGCGTAGAGTACCTGGGGATCACAGTACATCAGTGAGTAATACGTAACACTTATTTCTGAAAAATACAGATCTTTCCAGTTCCAAGGTTCCCGTGCATCATACCTGCAAGTGTGAATGAATTCTTCTGAGATGTGTCACCTGGAAGTGGCTCTGACTAATCCTCCCACAGCACAGTCACTGTTTGCGTAAGGGAGCTCGCCAAGATACACTTCTCCCCTCCCTGCTCGTATCCTCATTTTTGGGGTGACCTCTTCATGAGGTTTTACACCCCTAGACACCAGTGGCTGGGTCCTTTCAGGCCCCAAGAGATGCTGGACAAAAATTGTGTATGGGTACCAAGTTCTCCTTAATCCACCATAAGGACACTCTTTTTTCTCCCTCTGGTTTTCAAAGGCACTTTTGGGAGTGACAACAGCAGATCATTTGGGGTGATGGAAGTGATACCTGTAAGGGGGAGAAAGAAGAGCAGCTGCCACCTGCACAGGTATTAAAATCAAGGAAGTCTCCAAAACCAAACAAAAAAACGTACCCCACCAGCTTCAGCTTGCTGCCTGATTTTGCTGCAGAAGGAATTGCTGCCTGACATTTCTAATTAACACACAACAGTGAGAGGTGGGGGGCTCCTGCTGACTGTGGCATGGATGGGTTCCCACGAGAAAGATGAGCAAGCGGAATTTTGCGGGCTCCTTCTGTCTTGCTTGGTCTCTGATGAAAGCTTGGCATCATCATAGCGTCCCTGTCTTTACATGGTGGAGGTAGCTTATGTTTATTTATAATCCATATCCATATACATATCTATATATATGTAAATATCTCCTGAAAGAAGGCAAAAGGAAATAGCATTGGGTGTAAAGAAGGCATAGATACAATGATCAATGACGGCATTGAATTTCCAAGTTATTTACAGTGTAACTTCATTTTATTTTGCCTTTCCTTCAGTTCGTTTCTGTCATATAATGGATATATAATCTCTCTATGAGAGATACCATTTTCTAAGGGCATCTCAGTGATTATCTTTATAAAAATATCAGGCCTTTTGAAGGAGAGCTGCATTGACTTCATGGGACACTCATCGTCCAACAGAACGACAGCTGCATCACTGAGCTGAATGTGCCCAAAAATGGGTCTAGAGTGGGATGCAGCAGACTTGGAACAGGGTTTGGTTCCCAGACATAGAGACACATGGAGGCTAAAGCCACATTATCATGGCCCGGGATGTCCCAGTCAGACCAGTTCCTTTGCCACCACAGCACTGGCAACTGAGATGAAGACCAAATTGCTCTCTGAACCAGTTCTGCTGGATCATAATATTTTAAACAAACATATGAGCAAGCTCAGGTAAAATCTACTTAAGTCATTGAGAACAATTGTTTTCCAGTAACTAGCAGGGCCACGGGACCAGGCCAGTGTAAATATACAAATTATGAAAGCATTTGTATTGTATGGGTAGGGTGTGCCAGTTCACATGGTTTCACTGGAACTCTGGTTCATTCATTTCCTTAAAATAGGATGCGAAAAAGTAGAAAAGAATGTAAACAAAACAAAACAAACAAACAAAAAAAAACACAGAGAACTTTCAGTACTTTAAAATATGAAATCCCATCTGATTTTATGAATAGCTATAAATAAGTAAGCAAGATGTATGCTTCATCTTTGGATACTTCTTTTCTCTTTCAATTTTATTCTGTGGTCAGTGTTAATTACTGAGTCTTTGTGCCTGACTGTCAAATTCACATATATTTTCTATAGAATACCAGAAGCACACTTCAGAAAGTCCCTGCTTCGGAGCTGCCTCCTTCTCAATTCATTGTTAATCCTGCTGTAAGATTCCATTAAGCTTCAGAAAATACCTTCTTTCACTCTGTTTCTCTTCAGCTCCCAATTGGCTGTGAAAGAAGAGCAAAAGAAATGATCACAAGCTTTTTGTTAGTCATGAGAAAAGTTATTTTATAAATTCAACCCAAACTGATGAATTTGATGCACAAGGGAAATTATTTCTTCTTTGAATATTGTTGCAGTCATTCTTTTCTTATTTCCATCTGATTTCTCAGTTGTAAAGGTTGAGTTTTGCTCTTTCAGCTGAACCTTATGAGGGATAAAATAATATGCAAGGACAGCTCAGATGCTCAGATATTCAAAATACAAAGTTATTCAGGCAGAAAAATACATAACTAATACAGACTGGTTCAATTGATTAAAAAGTCCAAGTTAGCAGCATTGCACATGCACACACGCACACATAAAAGAACATCAGAAAATCAATGCTGTATTTATTGACTTTTTCTCCTGTTATTACTGTTGCTTGCTAATTCCACCATGATTTTTCTGTCTTCCTTTACCACACTATTACTTCTTCTAATAACTCTTCCTGAGCATCTACTCTTTTGCTTCTTGTTTCTGGCTGTCTGGTCAACACGCCCCATCAATGGCTGGCCTCTGGAAAGCAGAAGGTCAGAGGAGAAGCACCCAGGCACATCTGGGCCTTCTTGACAACAAACTGCATTTTAAGATTAAGCTCTATGAAAAGCATCAAATCCAATTCTTTAATCTCAATTTCACTTCCTAAAAGTCCTATACTTGCCTTAAATATACAGTGTATGCCCTCCCCTCCCCCCCCCCCTTTTTTTTTTTCATAATGGTGATTTATAATTCAAGCAACTTTTTCAGTTCCAAGAATGAAGCACGTACATTTGATTTCCTTCCTCTAACACAAGTGCTCAGAAATAGATACATTAAAGAATATCCAACTAAATCAGCAGCCCAATTTATGTACTTTTTCTCAGAGGAGAAGATAAGGGAGAAAAGCACTGTGAGAAACATTGTGTTTTTAATGCAAAAGAGTGTATTCAGGGCACTAAATACTCTGGTACCTAGCATGTTCTATTATCTATATACACATAGGTAGAAGGCAGATAACCCAAAGCAATACATTCTTCTGGAATACTGATAGATGTTATTATTCTGACTTTCCAGCTGGAGAAAATATTAGAAGGCTACATATGGATGCTGTAATAAGTACAGGACTTGAATAATTTTGCCTGAGCAATAACATATTGATTTTAGCTCCCAGTCTTTTCTAACCAGTGACTAATCTTGCCTTTTCTGTGAGTGAATTTATAGCCATCGGTGGAAAAATCAGATGCTGATAATTCTGTTTTCTTAAACTGCAGTATTAAAAACATGATTATTAAATAATATAATTTGTTTTGAAAACTACCTACCCACTACTTTTCTTTGGTGGTCTGTCATACGAACCCCTGAGCATAAGCAGTGTTAATCCTGAGGTTAAATCACAGATAATCCCTTAAGAAGATTTCTGCATTGTGCTATTTAATTAACAGTAATGTCTAATATATTATTATTGTACTTGCTGGTATTTTGTTAAGAATTAAAAACTTGTAAAACAAGGACAGGCCCGCATGGACAGCCAATGGCAGGAAGAAGTACAGATAATCAAAGCCTTGGAAAACAAATATCCTTGGGTGATTCTAGACTCTTTCTTTCTCCAGTCTCTTTTCAGTTTTCTGCACATCTTGGATTCAGCAGCTACACAACCTCCTTGAAAACCCATCAGCCCCAAAGGTTAAATGGTTTGTTTTCAAAAGCCTAGAAATAAAAAGTAAAAAGGAAAGTATGTTGCTAGAAATTCACCACAGTAAGGAACCAAACAATTAAGACAACACAAGCGACAGGAAAACAGACATATGGTGCAGGGTGGAAAATTAGCAAAGGTTAGTGAGCCTTCTAAGACAGCCTGGAGATGAGGTTTCCTGAGCTCTGGATGCATCAGCGTGACCTTTCAGTCTGTGCCTTGCCTGCCTTGTTCCAGTCCATAGCCTTGATGCTTGCAGAAGGGCAGCAGCAGGTTCAAGTGCTCTTCTTTTTAGCACCAATGATTGCCACTGGATAGTCACAATCCGCTGCATCACTGGGGGAAGGGAAGGTCAAGCCACCAAGAACCTGAAATCCATGGGGACCTGTGACAACGTGGAGAGGGTATGGTTCTTTGCACAACAAGTGAAATATGGATGCGTGTGTGGAAGACAAGACTTCAGGCACTTTCTGTCTCTCTTAAACTCATTTTTATTTTTTTTTCCCCAAGATGTCAACTTATTCATTTTACATCCCCACTTTGCAAAGGAAGCTCATGTTGTGTAGAAATGCAAGACTTTTTATCACCTCATCTCAGCCTAAAATCAATAGCAAAACAAGGTCAAATGAAATGTGCCATGAAAGTGCTGCTTTTCCTCTGTTAACCATAGAGCAAATCTGAGATGATGCAGTGAGATGTAGATATGTCCTGCCCTAAACGTCTGAGTGCTTCTAGCCACAGTGAATCCCTTATCCTGGTTAGGGCATTCGGTACTACCACATTTCAGTAACACTGACTTGATCTGGGGTCTGCCTTAGATAATGATATATTTATTTTTTCACTGAAAGTTTAGGATGAATTAATGTTCATCATCACTCACAGGGCTAGGGAGAAGATCAGATGAAGAAGGAGCCAGCAGTCACACAAGAGTCAGTATACAGGCAGAATTATATTATAATAGGTTGGTGGTGAACTTGACCCCCTTCATGGTGCTTTGCAAAGGCACAAAAGATAACTCTCTGTTTTGCCTGACTTGAAGCTCTTACCAGGACAGAAGCATTGATAATACTTTCAGTATTTCCTATATCCCAGAAAAAAAAAAAAAAGGAAAAAAAAATGAAAAGAAAAATAAAAAGAAAAAAAAGAAAGAAAAAAAATCCTTCCTTTCATTTCAGCATTTCACCTCTTGCAATGAAAACATAGGAAGAAAAAGATGAATTTATTCAAACAAACCAAAGAGAATTATTCTTTGTTAGGTCCTGGTTGAGTGGGTGAGGATATGATTAGGTAGCACATCTACACAGGGCAAGTAGAGGATTCAGGCCAAGGAGATATTATTCAAGTGGAATATAGATAACTTAATCCATATTTGGATATCCAAATTATCCTATTTGGATAATAATCCAAAATTATCTGACAGGTGGTAGCACTGTAGACACCTCACCTCTTATCTCTTAGCATGTCCTGTAGCTTAGATCTTGCATCTCTGTGCATGTTCTGAGTTGACTTGGGACAGAAGAAAATAGGGAACATATCTTCATGAGCAAATTCACTACTCACAGGACACGGAAGCCCATGGCTTTGTCTTGTGCAGGTTCCAGTTCAGCCTGAAGTTAAATAGCCCAGGCAACACCAAAACACCGACATGTCCAGACAGACCATCTTCACGGATATGAGAAAAGTCATCAAGAGCTTTTTATACATTTATTAGCAGATTAACTCTTGCCTGACTATATTCCTGAGCATTGAAGCTATGTTTTTGACACAGCTAGATTGTAGAAAAGTTGCTTGGCATGATTTTGGTTTGAATCAGCACTCTCCCCAACAAATCTTAGACTTGGTTAAGGAGTTAAAATGGGGCACGTACCATCTCAGCTAGCAGTGTGGATGCCAGCCTGCTTTAATTGTATGGGTAAGGCCTGCCCATGTGAGTTGGATTCAGTGCCAGTTTTTTCATTTCCTAGCATAGGCATACACTTGGATTTCGCAGAAAAAATTCCTCCTAACCCAAGTAAAGTTTTCATGATACAACAAAGATCTAACTTTTCTTTTTCTTCCCCAACTCCTTAGTGAGACAGGCTTGAGTCTGCCGCTGTCTGTTTGGAGAGGTGGTTCTGGTATGAGGCAGACCAAGAGCTTGCCTCATTAGACTTTCAGCACGCATGCACCCTAATGTATTAACCCCATTAAAGAGCTATGCTTAGCTCAACTCCTGGCTTGTTAAGCACTCTGACTGAGTCACATTTCAGAGGAACAAGATCCTGTAAATTGACACTTTTGTCATCAGCCGAATGGCTTTTCTGAAGGTCTGCACATCTTCTTGCTGTAGGATCAGGAGTGCAGGAATAGCTGGACTGGACTATGTCCAACAAATTTCTGTCCAGCAATGGGGTTGGGCCTATTTTACAGTAGCAAGCTCTGTCTTTTCCCATATTTTAGGCTTATACTTTTCCAGTGTCTGTTTAAAATCTTAACTGTCTTTGGCACTGACTTCCTTAACTATTATAAAAAGCTTAGTTCATGCTTACTGGACAGTATGGATATTCTGATGCTAAAATCAAGGTCTCATGAATTTCTAACAAATATTAAGAAGTCATAATGGAAAGAGATGGAAATAAAGGATTTTAAGAACAAAGGCCTTTATAGTCCCAATATACTGTGTTTATATATTACTGAAAGAAGCTCAGTAGTTTTAGATATTTATTTCCTTGCTCCTAGAGAGGCAAAGAGAAGGAAGACATCCTCATTTATGTCCACAGGGGGAGGAGGAGAAGGAAAAAAAGAACTTTTCTGAATTTCTGGTGTTGGAAAAGCTCAAGTGCCAGTGTCTCAAACTTTGCCAAGGTGGAGGGCTGATGCAGAGAATGAGCAAGGACACAAAGCACTCCAGAGATGCTCAAGGCAAAAGAGGCCTGCTTGTAGACTGACAGAGAACAACTGCACATATTGTGCTTTTACAGCAATCTCTTCTAATTCTAGGATGTAGAAATGTGAGGCATTTTATACTTTAAGAGGCTTGGCTTTCCATACAACTTCCCCAGCACATTCTGGTTCAGGAGTGATGTTTTTCTGAGCTGGTAAATGCTCTCGGCACCTCTGTCTCCCCATGGTCTTTTCCTCTAATGTTTGTTTACCTGTTTACCTGAAATTTATCTTCCCTAGATGCACCACTTCTCAGAATTTATTAATCGCCACCAAGGAACACGAGAAGCAGGATTTCATCGAGTAACCTAATAGACTAAAAGAAATCTTTCTTGTGTATGTTCTTCGAAACATCTCACTTTTTTGAGAACCACTGTTGTATAGTTTAAAATAAAAGAAAGTAAAAACATTGATATAAAATTTCTCAATTGGCCCATGGAGGACACAGAAACCTCTCTCAAAGACATAATATATGATGGTGTCCCCAAGGAAAAACATTCCCACTGTACACCTGTGAGCCTGTTAGACTGTTTATCTCCATTATGTACAGAGTGACTGAGCTGCGTGAAGGCCTTTTACAACCTGATTTACCTTTCAAAACAGCCCTGCTTTGAGAATGGGACTGGACCAGAGGCCCTCCCCTAGCCATCCTCTGCCTACATACATTGGCCATACCAAAAATGCCTTCACTTATATTGATTTGAGATCTAGATCCAATCAGTGTGCTTTGCCCTGAACCCAATACTTTTTTAACTGTGTGTCTCCTCTCTCCTGGCTCATCTTCACAAGTGCTGGGAACCAATTCCAGTTTATAGGGGAGGATGGTTCAGCTCTTCTGCACACGCTGTGTTGCCCATCCCCTTGGTGCAAGATTGACTTTTCCTGCTGTTCTCAACTAAAGAACAGCTGGGAAGAGCTGTGGTGGGAAAAATAATAGATTTGTATTCCTACTACAGCACTTTATGAGACAAAACTCACCAGAAAACAAGTTCTGTGTTTTGTCCATTTCAAAGGGAGCTGGCTGCATTTGGGGTGGTATGTCCATCAGTAACTTCTTTTTATGCTTTTCCTTCTGCTTATATCAATGAGGAATGCTAAATTCCCTTTATATATATATATATATTATTTTTTTAATGACTCATCCCCTGTAGGTGTGAAAAGGAGCATTATGCATTGCCGGGAGATATAATTTGTGACTCATGTAACCGTGGGCTCTCTGCTTTTGGAGCGATAATTAAAAGGAGGGGGTTGGAGCAGCCTGGGGGCTAGGTAACTATGAGGTTGGAATAAAGAACCTTATCCTTCCGTTCAGCAGCTGACTGATGGAGTGAAACAAGGCTGATATATGTAAGGAGGCTGGCTGAATTAAAGGTAAACTTTGAACTTTTAAGCTTAGCCTGCTTCTCACTGGGTTTGCTGCATTCTACCAGGATGCCCAATTATACACACACTAATTAACTCGGCAAGTCCAGAAATCACTAGAGCTACTGGAAGAGCCTAAAGTGGGAGAAAGGGACCAGGTTTCCAGGAAAATTCTTTCAGCTGTTCTCCAGACCTGAAATCAAGCCAGGGGCTGACTTGAACACAGACTTCCAATTCAGAAACAACAACAACAAAAAATCCACCAAAAAAACAGTTGATGGAGAGAATGTCAATTATTTTACTTTTCTTTAGACATCAGGTGTTCAAGCACTCTCCTGAAACAGGATCCTGGCAGTACAGGGAATCTTTTCTCTTTTCTGAGTGATCCCTTTTCTTAGTAAAATAAAGACCTGATGAAATCATAGTAAATATTCACAGAGATTGAGTTTCAGATCATGCAGAAAGTGCAGAAATTCCTCCAAGCCTCATTGGCTCTTGTTAATTGCCTTTTCCATGGAAGAAAGACAAAAGAAAAGAGAAAACAAAACAAAACAAAACAAAACAAAACAAAAAAAAAAAACACTCTTGCAGCTGGTTTCAATATTGCCCTTTACATCATCCATGTCTTTGCCAAGTCTGCTTTTCAGTGGTATGTGCTGGGGATTTTCACTGATTACTCAACTATGATGAAACTACCTTTAGTAAAGGACACATCACCCAGTTGTTTGGATGCTTACTTGGGATTTGAAAAATCAGAGATATTTCCTAGCTCTGGAAACCGATGTCTTGTGCAATCCTAAACACTACTAAATGTGAAAGCCATGTTACATAATCTAAGGATTAGCTGGGATTATGTCTACAGGTAATGAGTCTCTTCCCATCTATTTGTCTAGGCTTTCTCTGTAGATAGATCATGGGAAAAGTTACTAGGACCTAACTCTTCTGGTATAAAACATAACCTTGTTAAGCATAATGTGGTGATGTTACTGTATTGCTTCAGGTCCACAATCTTAGATCTCATGCAGTGGATGCACACTCAACCTCAACCTCATCTCTTCACCTGTAATGAAAGTCCACCACAATGGAAATAAAGGCATCCTACCACAAACCAATGTCATATGTCAAAGTTATATCAGAGAGTACATAAAGCCTGCTGGGCAGTTTGACATGGATGCTACACGGAAACTGCTGATATGCATTGAGATTCAGTCTTCATTGCTGAAAGCTCTAGGCTACGGAGAAAAAATATTTCCTGCTTTAGAGCACTCTATAGGGTGAAAAGGGCCTAAAGAAAGAATGTAAACACATTCTGGAAAACTTCAGTTGTCCATTTTCAACCTTCCATTTCTTGTTACAAACATTTGGATCATCTAAATATTGTTTCTCTTCTCTTCACATCTGCATAACCCAGCAATGACAATTCAGGTGGAAAACTTCTATTTCAAAACCACAAACATTCCCCACCTGCATGTTAAACATTGCCTTACCAGAAGAGATTTTTTGCTACATGAGAAAAATATACTTCTAAAGCAGATTTTAATTTCAAACCAGAACAGTTTTGGTCTCCCACTGTGCATTATAACGGCAAGGGACTCTCAAGGTACAGTGTAGTTTGGGAGCTTTCAGTCTTTCATTAAGAGTCTTACAGTTTTTATGGAATTTGGTGGTTTCTGGAGTTCAAAGAATGTAACCTTTACTGGAACAAAACCTGTTAATCCCCTTTGCCTGCAGTCTAGAGCAGGATTACTCTTGGTAATTTATGTTCCCTTCTAGTCCTTTGTTCGTATGGTATGGGACAGAGCTCTTCTCTTACCTTGTATGGAGCAAGCTGTAAATAAATCTATAAAACAGAAGAGCTAAAACCAGCCAAATGAGTTGTTTCCTTTAATCAGATATGAAATTTCCTGTCTCTAGTGGTTCTGTTTAAAAAATAGAATAAAATACAATGACTTTCAGCCCAAGCAAATGTGCTCTCAGTCAGTAAGTATATCCCAAAGGAGAGCAAATACTTCTCTGATCAGAGCACTCAACAATTTCTTCAGCTCAGAAAAATATTTCAAGCTCATTTTACTATTGCGGAGTACTGAAAAATGCATTAAAGCTTCAGATTAATGCATGGCTTGGTCTTTAAACAAGCTTGAGATGCTCAGATCAGATACCATGATGACAAGTGTGATTTAAAATACCTAGAAAGAGATGAGATAGGTAGGCAGAACCTTCTAAGGTTGCTTGAATTTGGCTCCTCATCACCTTCTCTGTAAAATGCTCAAGAGGAAAGAGTGGATTTCTGTTCTGCTTATTAGAGAGTGCTCCAGTAAAACTTTCTGATGCTGTTCAGGCTATTGCATAACCACTCAGAATATGAATGGTATGTTTATATATGGGATATGCTGGTGTACCCACACCAAGATATATTGTCACTCTCATCTATGACATGCCTCATGGCATGTGAGTGTGCACAAGTGCACATACAATTTAACAAATAATTTACATTCCATCAGTTCATCCAGCTACAAAACTCTTCAGCAGATTACAGTGTTGGTAAAAGGGAACTGTATAATGGGAGAGCCTTTGTAATTTTTCCTCTGTATGTTCAGGGAGATGGGGAGGGCACCCAAGAATAGTCATTCATTATGGATTAATAACTTTCGTTCCCTGAAATTCAGGCTTCTGTCCCCAAGCAAGTCATCCCATCTGGAGTTCCTGCTGTCTTTGCAGTCAGTGGAGTTTAGGGCAGGAAAATTCTTACGCTAAAATCTATGAAAGAATTTTCACTAAAGGCAAGAGAAAACTCAGGCACAATATGGAGCAAAAAGTGCACAGCGGGGAAATCTGAGGAATGTGATTTAGTTTTTAGCCAGCTGCAGGAGGGTGAGGGCACTGGGACTGGGAGACCTAGGATGTGTTAGGAAATTAAACTTGTCTAAGGAGCATTCTGTGGGATGCATGCTACCTGGCACACAGAGGCATTATTTCCTATTGTTTTGCTCCTCTACTTTCTAAAACAAGGTCTTATTAATACAACTCACTGGGAATGATCTTTGACCTGTACTATATCCTGACCCACTACTGAGAGGTTCACAGGAGAATAAGCTTTTGGCGTAGGTTACTCAAGCTGTTGAACAGCGAAACAAAACTGAAGCATTTGCTTCTGCCTCTGTATCAAAGACTCAGCTTTAATGCAACAGCAAAAAAAGTCCACTCTCCCACAGTGACTACAATTATATTTTCATTTGTCCTGACTTGGATGTGCCCTGCTCTTGCTTAATGTGAAGTTAGTGTGGTGAAAAATCGATAAAGCTGTGTGAGACTAGGTTTTGCTTTTTTTTTTTTTTTTTTTTTTTTTTTTTTTTTAATAGGGAATTCATTAACTCCTAACATTGCTGCCTTCCACCTGCGATACCTCTAATCCACCATCCCTCCTGATAGCTTTTCTCATAATAACTGTGTGCTGTTTGCTCTGTGGCTCTTTGATCAGCAGCTGGTTTTGAGGGGTCCTTTAATTCTTTGATCGTTTTCATTTTAAGCCATTTTTAATGGTGATACCTTCTGGCACACAATCTCTCTGGTCCAGCATCCTCTGTCTAGCACAGTGCTTCAGAGGAAGGTGGAAGGAGTCTATCTTAGGGGATAAAAACTATCTTGAGAAGAAGTTTTCTCTATACACCTGTATTTACAATCTGCATTAATATCACAAAAATGAAACTCCTTACGGGTTGTATAGATACTTGTTAAGGCTGTCTGAAGTACTCCTGGCTGAACTAGTGAATTGATTTAATGTCCAGATGTGGTTTTGTTAAAGTTTCTGATGCCAAGGAAGCCTGCTGCAGTGATTTCCACAGCAATTTTATTTTGTCACAGCCATTAATGGAAAGAGACTAGCATCCTGTTAGAAACCACAGGAGAAGGTAGTCTAGGAGGAAAAACAGGTACCAAATTTTAATCAAAAATGAAGCTGAGAAATTCTCACTAAGTTTAGTTACCTTTTTTTTTTTTTTTTTATCTGTGCCTCATTTTTCCTGTCCGTAAAAGACAATGAACCGCACAAGGTTTTTAAAAGTTTTGAGATGTGGATACAAAAAAACTCATTAAAAATATGGGTAGCACATTAACTAGTGCTGCCATGAAATAAAACCATATCATGTACTGTTAATAAGCAGAACTGAAAATGGAAGTCTCAGAATTCTGAGCAAATTTGCCAAAAGAGAGACTGCTTTAGAAAACCAGCTTTGTAGAATTGTATTTTAATATCTATTTCTGTTTTAATCTGTAGCAAAAGCTGATTTTAAAATGTTGATATTTTCCACTAAACAGAATTTTGATGTTTCAAACAAGCCTAATAATAACACTCACTGTCATCTTACTCTGAGTGGGGACATGAGGATAAATACTCAAATAAATAGAAAGCTCTGTGTCATTCCAGTGATAGGGGCCAGAAAAAAAATAATATTTAAAACAAACAGACTTTTATAACAGCGTGATGTTGCTGAATTTAGCTCTTCTCATGCTCCCAATGCACAGAGGCCCAGATTCAACCCACCTGATTTTAAGCACTGAAATGAAGTACCTACATTATGGCCTTATTCAGCTTCTATCAATGAATGATGAGTGTCTTCCAGGGACAATTCAAGTCATTGGAGGCCTGACTTGCCATCTGGAGGGCCCTGTTTCTCATTACTGATTTCAGCAGGACTAGGGAAAATGCTGGTGGTAAAAGCCTACATTTAACCAGGATGGGTGTAAATTTCTGTGTGGTTAAAAACCTCAGACAGAGAAGAATCCACTACTTTCTAACTTAGAAATGATACAGGTATTTGCTGGTAGTCACACAGACTTCTTATGGGATGAAGTTGGTCTTGGTAATAGTTTGCCTTGGCTTCCTAGCAGATGGGTCATTAATGTGATTGATACTGATATCTCATCATCAGAGCTAACTTAGCTGGGCTGTTAAAATAATTGCTGGTCAGGATGAGCCAGAAACAATTAGCAAGAGACACTGATTGTGTCAGAGGGGATTTATCCTTCTGTTGGCTCAAAAGATGTCATGGCTTTCAACTCTTCTGGCACCTTGGTTGAATGGCAGCCAAGCTGAAGCTGGGCAAAGAACTTAAAGGCAATTCAGCATAATAATAAAGTCAAATGAGCAAGCTGGTTAAATCTGTCCATATTTGTTTTGTTATATTATCCATCACTAAAGAGGGCTGGGGAATGCTTAAGAAACCACTGGTAAACAGAGCAGTGAGATGAAGAGGGAATTGTTTGGGAATATTTTGGTAATATCTAGGAAGACTGATATGTTGACACTGCCGCCTCAAAGTGTAATCTGATAAGTCTATGGGCAGTAACTGGAATAAAAACTGCAATTTGCTCTTCCATAAAACCTAGGGTGCTACCAGAAAAAGAGGGATTTATTTGAGGATCTTTTCTAAGACAGTGTAGGTCTGACACTGAAGTATTATTGTTTTTGATAATGATTTTTTTAATTTATTTTTTATTTTTTATTTTTTCCTAGCTGGATACAATTTTGGAACCCTGACCAATACCAGGTATTACAGGACCACATTATACTTCCTCCACTGCATTAGATGTTTTAGCCCCGAGGCAGCTGTTAAACTCAGTGTGGGGCTATTACTCTTTGACTGTATTTGAATTCTGCTGCACTTTGCAGTAAAGCCAGCAAGAATTGTTAGTCTGACCTCTGGAGCAAGTTCATCTACCACTAGAGGTGGATGGTTTTTCCTGCACAAAGGCTGTCCCATAAGGAGATTTGAGTACCTGGTTCTGAAATCCTTGGTGCACTTCATCTGGTGCCCTGCTGGCAAGGCCCACTCTGCCTCCACATCCCTTTTCAAATAAACTTTAACATAAACAGTATTTGTTTCTGTTTTTCCAAATTGAAAGCTGTTCTAATCAGCTGCAATCTCCTTCATTTTTTTCTCCTGCATTTATGCATAGCTAATTTAGATCTGTTTGTTCTTTTGCCAGTAATGTCCTTTAGTTCAAATAGTTCTTCTTATCCCTTGGCACTCCACTCGCCAGTGTATTTATAGCCAGTGGTCAACTCATGCCCAGCCATTGCTTTGTTCAGCTGCATGAACTTGGTTCCCCTAGTCACCTCATTACATCGGAGAGGTTCTGCTTTCCCTGCAAATCCTCAGAGTCTTTGTTGTACAAGACCATGGTGGAATTTGCTCTTCGTGAATGTGGGTGATGGGCAATGAACATGATGGTCCGCTTCAGGTTGTACTTAAGACTTGGATAAGACGAGACCTTATAGCTGCCTTTCAGTACCTAAATGTATTTAAACTTAAAGGAAGGTTTAGGTTAGATAAATTCTAATCTAGAAGGATTTTGAAGACTGAGCAGTGGATGGGAAGGAGGAGGATGCAATAAAGACAGTGCTGTTTAAGGTTCTATTTATTCTTTTCACCTAGAAGAAGATACCAGCACTTGGTTAGATGATTCATGTTATTGACTCTATCAATACATGAAGTCAATTTTTGTTGACTGAAAAGGGATTTGGGGGTGATTAGCTTTGGTGTGATCACCTGTGTTGCAGATACCAACTGTTAAATAAGAGAGACCTCAGCCCACTGAGTTTGATTAACATCCTCAGAAATGTCTTCTTCATCACTTCCAGCTGATTAGCTTCCCTCCCTAGAGCACATGTTCTTGCTACTGGTCCTTGCAGTTTATGTTGCTAAATTTCATCTCATTTTGAATACTGTTATCCTCAAGGTCATTTGTTTCTCTCTCTGTGATGGCTTGATCCTTATTGGTAGGGAAAATGCCTTCTAAATTTGTGCATTGAACTGAAGACTATCCTGATTTTTGCATCATTGTGATTAATGAAAAAAATTAAAAAAAGAAAATAAAGAAAAAAGTAAATTCAATCCCAGGACTGATCTTTGGGTGAATTCACTAATAACTCTTTTCTAGCCTGATGCCTCCCTGACAGTTCTATTTTTCTTTCATTCTTCCTTCCCCCCCCCCCACCTTACTCTACTTGTGTTTGTCTTGATCTTCTAGATAAAAATGGGTAAGAGCAGCAAAGTGGAACATTTCCCTTTCTTAGTGGCAATACTTGTTCACACCATTTTAAATTGCTTGGGGAGCTACACTGAAAAACTCAGACACAGTTTACACTGAAGTTGTGACATCCCAGAGCAGGTTTTGCTATCTGTGTCCCTGTTCCCTTTCTTCCCTTTTTAAAGTTTTATATATATAATATAATTCATTTTTTAATTCACTTTCTTGCTGTTGTAATGAAATCCAGAAGGGACAGTGCAAGGTCCTGGCATGGACCACTTTGACCTGTCACAGTCTGGAGAACAGATGAAGTGAGAATGATCACAGAATAACAGATTATCAGAGGCTGGAAGAGAACTCTGGAGGTCTGCTTCAACCACCTGCTCAGAACAAAGCTGATCTTGAAATTAATTTTAGCTTCAAAGTCACATCAGGTTGCTCAAATGACCTGTCAAATTTTAATTACCTCCAGGAATGGGGATCTCATGGCTTCTCTGGGCAAATTCTTCAATGTTTGCCCACACATAATTTTATTACCCCTTAGCATCAGATCAGAATTTTCCTTGTTGGCACTCATTTTTGTCCCTTTGCTCTGTACTACCAAGAAGACAGCTATAGTCAGTGAATTATATTTTCTTCTAAGCTCATGATGTATTAATGCACTTTAGGTATTGGTCTGGGATGGTAGGGACAGGTCCATATAGAGGGAGAGCTTTTACAGAATTGCAGGCCAAGCACATAGTTTGAACATTATTCATGAACTTCTTGGTCTGGTTAAAAGCTTCATGTTCATTGTAAGGTCCTGGTGCTGCTTGAAAGCTTCAGTTGCATTGTTTTAGATCTGAAGCATCATAATTCCCATCTGCAGCTTGCCCAATCCAATGTCTGCAGCTGATAGGAGAATTTGTGCTGTGGTCAGCAAATAGGGCTTTAGTCTTGTTTACTCAAACTCTTCATCTTAGGGAAAGATGTAATAAGACCAACTGAAACAGGAATATTTCTGAAAGACACACAGCTCAGAGATGTAGGTCCTAGAGAGGCTGTGTGTTGTGTCTGAGCAGAAACTTTTCCTGCAGAGCATAATTTAATAAGAATTATTAAAATCCCCTTTTAAAAACGCTGAAATAAAGCATACATATTTTTTCTACCTTCTGCTCTGTTTTACTTTATTTTTTTTCCCTTTCTTTTTGTTTTCTTTCTTTTATTATTAGTTAAAAGAATACCAAGGGAAAATTGGGAGGGGGGGAGGTGGGGGGAAGCACTGTTTTGTACTTATGCTTTCTTGATCTTATGGAGTACCTTTACTCTTCCAGCTCGAGGCCAAAGACCAAGCTAGGCAATTGGGAAAAAAAATGAAAAAGGAGAGGAGATACTTCAAAAGGAGTGAATACAGGCTTTCATCTAATGTATGGGATACAGTCTTTCTTTTCTTTTCTTTTTTAAATTGTTTTGTTTATTTCTGTGCTGCTTTTTTAATTAAAATACCAATTGATTTTCCATTGTCAAGAATAACTAGGTTCCAATCAGCTGAGTCTAGAATATTAAGTAGACTTATTTTTTGTTATATGGAACCCATAACAATGTTAATATTAAAATGTCATCAGTCTCACTGAGATGCATAATGAGCATGAAATGAACATATTTTTTTAGCCCCCTCCTTCTGTAATCCAATTTAAATTACAAACTTTCTTGATAAAAATTGCATAGACTAATTCAGATATCACAGGCAATTATTTCCAGTTTGGTGAGGAAAAAAATAATCCAAAAGACAAAAAAAAAATATTAAAAAAATAAAAAAGAAATTTGGAGGATAGTTTGAAGCCAAGTACAATGGGTCTGAAACATTTCCCATTCTCGTGGGTCCGTAATGAGGGGCAATTTCCAAAAGCTAAGTACTCCTCCCTTTGAAATACCTTCTTTCAATGGTAAGCAGATCCAGACTAGCTCATTTTTATCAATTCCTCCTGTACATATGCATTTTCTGGAACAAGACAGCCTTGTTTCAAGTGAATTAAATCCATTTCAAAGACTCATTTGTCATATGACTTGTTTTCTCTAGAACAATAGCATCCACAAAATGTGTTAATTAAAAATGGCTTTCTGTTTTAAATTAACATCCTGACTCTTATCTAAATGAACGTTGATGTGTGGATTCTGTGCATTGTAAATGAACTTTGCTGTTTGTTTGCTAGTGTAAACAGATGCATTTCATACCAGAGAGATGGGTTTTCAAAAACCCATAGCAACAGGGTTACTTGAGGTCTGGTACACTACACGCAGTATTGTCTCTATGCAGAGATGAAACAGTACTTCTTGTCATGTGGATATGGTTATACATCTAGAAAAGTACTTATACCCATACAGATAATGCCTGAAAAGCAGGGGGAAAATCAGAACAAGTGGCTAATAAACCAGTCTGAACATTTTCCTAGATGCTCTCTGTAGTATGCATTTTGCATTAGAGAATGCCAAAATGTAGTAATTATACCTATAATTAAAGTAGGTCTTAGACATTCATTTCTTCATGGCAGGGTCTATCTTTTTATTAGCTGATCATATAAGCTCATTTATATATGCTTGTTACGTAGAGCCCAGAAAATTAGGAACACTGATTCATAGTTAGCTACTACAATAAATAAAAACTATTAAGAAAAAAAAAACAAAAAAACACAAAATGGGGTTATAGTCCCAGATCATCCAAAGGATGCATCAATTAATGGTAAATTGGAAGAGCTGAGGTAATTTCTGTTGTTTCCTGTCTTTTTTGTGTTCCTTCTCCCTTGTAGGCTTCAGTGGGCTTTTAAAGGGAGACAAGATGTTTGGCTCAGGGTCACCTAAGATAGAATTTGTTCCATATAAATTTAGTTAATAACAGGGTGGTAGTTTCTGCCTGAGATGCCTTTTTCTTGTCAGTAAAGAGTGGTTTTGGAAAACTATTGGGGAACAGGACATGCCTCAGCCAGCTGATGGCAGCCACCCACCTGAAATGGCCTTAGCTCTCGGCGTTTGGTGTGGCTCTGCCTGGGAGGCCAGGCTATATGAAGGTTCTCCAGAGCAAAAGGAACAAGCATTTCCCATTGAATTTTCCCATGACACATTGGTCAGTACAGGATTCTGTGTCTTGAACCCAGAAAAGAGCAGGAATAGTCATAAAGATGTGATCCATTACTGATATAAGGACATCGCCAAATTTCTCTTACTCCAGTGTGTCCCAGCTCTTGGGGAACAGAAGTGATAGCAATGGAGAAAAGGGAGCAGAAAAAGACATCAGGATCTGGCCAGACAAAGAGCTAAGGCTCTTTGCCATTCCTTGAAAGCATCTGCAATGTAGTGACAGCTCACTCCTGTCATTCATAGAGTAGGCTGCCGTTTTCAACCCACACTACTGTGTCATTAAGTCTTCTTGTTGGAGGATGACGTCTTTGTGTAGTTGTTCTCATTTAAATGTGTTGCATCTCTCTGGATTTGAGGGGAAAACACAGTCCTCCTCTCCTTATTTCACCTTGGAGCTTCTCAGCAGAAAATAGATTTGGAATTGTCTTCCACTGTAGATCAAGTAATGGGAAATCCTCTCAGCAACTGCTTTTCTATCAGATAATGCCAGCTTTGTCCCGAGCAATTATTTACAATGGCCTTCTGCAAAGATCAGTTTTTGGCTCTTCACTATCAAACATATTCTCCTGGTTGGGGGCTAGGTATAAACCATAGCTATCAAATTTTATAGATATCACCAAGCTTGGGGGAATCTAAGTAAAAAAGGTGTCATTGTTGGTATGGTGACACATGGATCATTTTGTAAACTGCATTCAGACAAGTAGTGTATATTTCAATAAAGTCAAACTTTTACATATACCTAAGAGCAAATAAGGCAGATGATTCACCCATCAGAGGCTGACTCCATCTTAAAAATTAACATATAGAGTGGATTGATTCTTTATACGGTTTATACAGAGCAGTAACTCTGAGAAAGACTCATAGCAGATAATCAGGCAAATATGAGCTCCTACTTCAATGCAAGAGCCAAAAAGGGTTAATGTGATTCCTTGAGGCATAAACATGGATGCTCCATTTGGACAAGGTTGTGCTCATTCAGCATTTGTCACTAGTGAGATTATGGCCTGAGCTACAGTGGAAAGAAGTTGATAAATTAGAAAGGGTTCAGAGAAAGGCTATAAGAGTCATTAAAGGATGCAGTTTGGTTTAAAATTGAAAGAACAGAGCCTACTTATCAGAAAGAAGGTCAATAAATTGTTCGATCACAGCTTATAAAGAATTTACATCAGGAACAGGCTATTTAGCCCATGCAACAAAGGTATGGCAGCATCTATCCAGAAACTGAAACTAGATAAATTCAGACAAGAAATCTGACGTAAGTTTCTTTTTAATTTTAAAGATTTTTCTTTTTTCACCAACCTCAGGAAATCATCTTCCAGAGATAGGAGTGGCAGAAAAAATATGCAGTGGAACACAGTCATACACACACACAGAACCACCACCACCAAAAATAAAAAAACACCACACATGCATACACACACAAACCTTTAGCTATTCTTGTGGGGAGAATACTCTGGTTTCTCAAAATGTAGAACTTGATATGTGTCATAATTTTTTCATTTCACAATAGACTGTTATAACCTGTCTTGTCTGATCCCCAGCATAACACCATACAGGGAGTCATAGAATCATAGAATGGTTTGAGTTGGAAGGGACATTAAATATCATCTAACTCCAAACCCCTTTCCATGGGCAGGGACACCAAATCATGCCTTGTCTCCAACAGTAGTGAAGATTAAAGATTCAAAGAAAAATCCAAAGCATCTCTAATATTGACCAGTCACTAAGTAACATCCTCAAATTTATTTATTCACTTGTGAAGGAGACAGAAGGAAGGCAGTTGTCACATATTAGTGCAAAAATGATAAATACCAATCCTTGGATGTAGCTGATGAATTTGATGTACTACTACAATGTAAAGAAAGTGATAGGTGTTAACAATCTGGCTTGTATTGGTAAGTTGTTGTGGTTTAACCCAGCAGGCAACTAAACAACACACAGCCATTCTTGCATTTCCCCCTGCCCCACAGTGAGATGGGGGAGAGAATTGGTAAAAAAATGTTAAAAACTGGTGGGTTCAGATTATGATGGTTTAATAGGACAGAAAAAGAAGAGATGATGATGATGATAATAATAATAAAATAATAACAACAAAAGCAAAAAACTAATAATAACAATTTAAATAAGAATACAAAGCAAATGATGCACAATGCAATTGCTCACCACCTCCTGACCACTGCCCATCCCATCCCCAAGCAGTGGCCACCCACTCTCCCCTTAGTTTTACAGCTCAGCGTGACATCCCATGGTGTGGGATATCCTTCTGGCCAGCTGGGTTCAGTTCCCTTCCAGCTCCTTGTGCACCCCCAGCCTCCTTGCTGGCAGGGCAAAATGGGAAGTTGAAAAGTCCTTGGCTTGGTGTAAGCACGGCTCTGTAACAATTAAAACCAGTGTACTCTCACCCTAAATCCAAAACAGAGCACCATGCCAGCTACTAGGCAGAAAATTAACTCTATCCCACAGAAACCATGACATAAGTGTATTTAACTAAGAGAACACTTGGGGCTGTTGGAGGCACTTTTAAGGGTGTCAGCTGTGGCACGGAGACTTCTGTTTAGAAAGCTGAAAGAAAACCTACCTTGCCAAAGACCATGGTCTATACGCCAAAGTAACACTTCTATCCCCTGAAAAACCCTATATTTATTAAAACTCAAAATTACATGAATCTCTATCATGTGAGAACTCAGATTTATTTTACACTCAGACTTTTATTCTTTAACTCTTCCTAATATTCCAGACCTCTGTCATTGCAATGTCCAATTGTTTCTTCTTAAATCTCTAATTAAATCAAGGTTTCTCACTAATTGTTTTCCTTTGTGTTCATTTTCAGGGTGAAAAGGTAACTAGAGCATCTCCAAATTTTCAAGCATGGTTCACTTCCAGTAGCTCATTCAAAATACTTTGGGCTCTCAAATGCCAGTTTAAATGGAGAACATTTCATCCAGGGAAAGAGAGAAGAGAGAGAAAGAACTGGAAATCATTCTGCAGGCTTCTTGCCAGGGCCCTCCCAACCCTGCCATGTTTGGCAGCTCAGAAGGAAAAACAGGCCATCACTTCTGTTATTTTAAAGCGATACAGTAAAATGGAAAGTGATTCAAAATGCTGAAGTGCCTCCAGCAGCATTAGAAATGCTCTATTTATGGAGTGATCAGTCAACACATTGCCAGCATCGTGGCCGCCGATACAGTGAGCTGATTAAAAATATATATACCCAAATGAAGTCAGAAATAAAAATAGAAAATTTTAAAATGTATATGGAAAAGCAAGGCAGAATGAGGGCCAAGTAGAAAAAAAAAATAAAAATAGTATTAAAAAAATATCAGAAGGCAAAAAGCCACCAAGCTATTTGTGAGCAGTAGTACTGGTCGAGCTGAAATGCTTTACTAGTGTCCCTTGTGGATTTTTCTGATGGGTAACAGGGACTGTACTTAACAGCCTTTGCTTCTGTTGGGATTAAAATGTGGATTTCCTTTTTTCTGTTGTGAAATGCCCAGGGACCTGTCAGCTGAAGATCTCTGGTGCTGTCAAATTCATTTGAAACTGCCCACTGTCTTTCAAGGAGTTTAGGAATCTACAGATTCTTTCTGCTTCTGAGGACCCATGTTGAGCTGCACCATCAACATTTTGGGCAGCCTAGTAAGGGTCATGGCTTGAAAAGCAGCAACAGCAGAAGGATAAGAAAAGGTGGTGTAAGAGATCCTTTGGGGTAAGTATGAGAAATCTCCCCACTTCTCTTCCAACCTAGATGATTCTGTGATTCTGAGGGAACTGAAACACTCAGTCTGCAGCTAACACTGATCTTCCTCACAACTCAACCAATACTTTCCCGTCTTGCAGCAGAGCTCATTGCTTGGAGCCCCTGTCATCTGTCCCAACACCAGTAGCAGCATGATGCCCACATATTAACACTGGTGCCACCATGGACAGAAGTGCTCCAGGTCAGGTGCCTGTGTTAAAGACTCCCTGACAACAAGATGGTCCATTGAGTATGGATGTGAATAAGAAAAGGAGAATTCACATTTTTCTTTTCTTTTTATTTTTCTTTTCTTCCTTTAACAGGATGAATTGTAACTGGTCCAAATGGAACCTAACCAGGCTGAAGTGGAGATTGCCTTTCCCATTGCCAAGGGTGCACTGACACAGTCAGAAGTTTGTCATAAAGAGCTCAAAATTCAGAAGGAAGGAGAAATCATGGAGAAGATAAAGTATGCAGGAGATGTAGACAAATAAAAAAGGCTTTTATATCGTTATAGTGTTCTCATAGTTAGAGAACAACCCTGTCATTCAAGGTCTCAGCATCTCCTGCTCAGGTACAGGGGGTACACTGGCATGGCTGGTGACATGGAACCAGTTCAATAGCCAAGAAGAAAGGTTTAGGCCATAACAACCACCCGGGAAAGCCTCTGACTTACTTGACCCTGGTACAGATGGGTCCTTGAGCTTTATATTTTCTCTGATGTTTTCTCTGCTCACATTCTTCAGTTTTCTTTCTCTTCTTCTTCATCTCTTTTCTCCTTTGTCACATAATCTATGTGCAGCTTTAGTTTTCTCTGTCACTCATAAAAACCATAAATGAGCAAATGAGCCATTTTTCATCAGATAAAGACCTATCTAGCTCTCCTTCACTGAATGACCAAAAGCATGAGAAAAGTTCAAACAGAGCATGAGCACACCATTTTTTTTAATTTTTTTTTTTTTTTTTTCCCTGTAGTCTCTCAGCATTCAGCCATTTTTATCTCTGAGACTTCCAATGCCAGACATGGTTTCTGTGTCTCAGTAGCCTTTGATGGATTTCTCTTTCAGGAACTACCCATTTATTCCATGAACTCACCTAAGCTTTCAGCATCCGTCATATCCTAAGACAGCATAACTACACATCAGATGAAGAACCACCTGCTTTTGTTTCTTCTGATTCTGCCTTTTGATGACTTCTCATCATTGCAATGGAGGAAACAGCATAATTGACCCTTACCAAGTCATTCATGATATACTCCATCAAATCCACTAACTTCCAAATTTGTAGATCAGTTGCTTAGTGAACCCATCAGGTCTGGTAACTGCATTTGAACTTTCTGTGTGAAACCATTTCCTACAGCTCTCAGAAAACCCTGCTATCAGGAATTGCTAATGTAGAGATGTTAGCAGAAACTTGCAAGGAAAAATAGAGTTTGGGAAAACACGATCCAGACTGCCATTAAAAAGTAATATATCTGTGTTTAAATTGTATGATGGTGACAATCAGCTGCCTATTTACCTGCCAGAATAAGTTTTTTGGGGGTCTCTGATGTAAAGGATTGGCATTTGGAAAACTGCAGTTGTTAAAAAATAACATACCTGTCAGCAGCTGTGAGTCATCCTGGTGGAGCTGATCAAATAACTTACCAGAAAAACATGCAAACTCAGATGAAAACCTCAGAAAAATAAATTATGGAGATGATGCCAAGTTTCAAAGGCCATGGTGTGTCAAAGAGCTGTATCTCTTTTGGGACATTTTGGGTTCTTTTATGAGCAGAAACCATGAGCAGATATGATAGCAGAGCTCAGGGGATAAGTCCCCCATTGAGCTATAACTATCTCAAACCCATACTTTCAAAAACTTGGCCTCTCTTTAAACACATCTGTAATTATATCGTTGTTGTTTTTTTTTTAACCTTTGTTTTAAAATCTGAGTGTCAGAGCACTCAAAGAGGTGATTTTGCAGCCAAAGTAAAAACAAAACAAAACAAAACAAAAACAAACAAAAAAAACTTTAAATCTACTGTTTTGATGTGGGAGAGAGAAAAACACCTTCTCCTTGTCCCAGGGTGAGAGTTGCAGTGTCTTGTGGAAGCTGTAGATCTTTCTGGATTTCTATGCAGCTAGTTGGAGAGGCATTGGCAAAAAGGGGGATGCAGAAAGCATCCCTTATTGATAGGATGAACATGCCTGCACCTGGTAAGACATAACTGGATGATTGGTTTCCAAGCAAGGCTCAAAATAAAAGCACAACCGCCTCCCCGAGCTGGGGCAGAGTGACTGAGCGTTCTTCAGGATCAGCATTAAGTGAATGCAGCAGGACACCATCAACTATGTTGATTTACCCACCCTCCTGGAGGGCTTGGATCAGAGGGCTGAAACAAAATCCATATCTTGAATGAATGAGCACAATTGATTTGGGCAAACAGTGAGTAAGGGGGGGTGGTATCTTCCTCCAGAACAACCATTTGGGCTGCTAAACTGCAATTACAGGGAAAAGAGTTTTGTCCAAATGAACATTACTCTGTCAGAAGCCACCAGCCCAGAGGACTGGCATCAAAGCAGCCCTCCAGCCTTTCTTGCTGCTAACTGGAAAATGATCATTTGCAAAAGCACATGTCCCTCATGCACGCACACAAACACAAACAAACACGTTGCGCTTCAAATATTTCATCATCAAAATCATTTTGTTTTAAAACTCTCCCTCGTGAGGTTCCCCATGTCCCAGCACCCATACTGATCACTTAATGACCATTGCTTGAAGGGAAATTTGCAGTCTCCCGTCTTTGTGAATAGAGTGTTTTTTTTCCAGGCCTTCCAGATGACTGCACTGATTGACAGGGCTGTTTTTGCCACTCTTGCGTATCCCAGCTTCTTACAGGGTAGCTGAAACACAGAAACAAAAAATACAGCCTGCAAAAGTGACAAACACAGATTAAGTAACAAAGGAGTTTGAAAAAGCAGCCAAGGCAAGAAGCCGGTAAGCAAATTGTTCCCCCATTCTGCATCCCATAACAATGGAGATAATTTGCAGCCCTTTGCCATCATTATTTTAAAGGCTTCCAGCTCTGGTATTGATCATGTCGATCTGAAGTTTTCAATGGAAGAGTCCCAGTCGATTATTTTGCTTCATAGTTCCTCCCTGCAGTTGGGACTGTATTTGTCTTGTGCCTGACCTGGTGTCCACCTGCTTCCTGCATGCACCAGCACCCCTGGAAATGATCCCTCTCTTTCTGGGACGTGAGGAGGAGCTAAGCCCACCTACAGGCATGGCATCCAACATGGCACATATATGTGTGCAATACTCAGTGCACCAAACCCTAAGATCCTTGACATTGGAGATGAAGAAAATGAAGGTAGCCCAGTCACTAAGACCGTAATTGCATGGAGGGACAGAAAATGGGTATGGAGGTGTCATAGCAGGTGGTATGCAAAATCCAGAGATATCAGGGTGAGAAAATAAGGAAATTGAGGCAGAAAAAATGTTTTAGGAAAAAAAAAAAAGAAAAAAAAAAAAAGAAAAAAATATTTATTTATCTATTTATTTATCTTATTGTATTTTTTTTTTCTTTTTCCTATGGGAAGCTCCAAGACATACAGTCTTGTGATTGTGAGAGGGCAGAATTCACAGACACAACAGAATTTTACTTAACACTGAAGATGTGGACTAGTGACTCACTGCAATTTTTAAGATGCCGGGCACCATCACAGGGTGTCAGACACCTCTGCTGGATGTCACCTCATCAACCTGGGAAATTTCTAGACAAAGCAGAGGGTGGGTTAGACACAATATTTCCATGCATATCTCAGACTTGAGGAGAAAACAGTAGCTCCGTCTGTCTGTCTGTCTGTCCATCCATCCATCCATCCATAAGTAACACACCATGGCTACCCAAAGGGTTCATGTCTCAAACATTGATGGATAGGCCTTTTTAATGTTGTCTTTCATCTGTCTGCCCTCCTTCCCCTTCCATACATACACAATAAGCTTTTAACACCACTATTTTCTATTTCAGAAGCAGAAATCTTCAGAAAGCAGAGCCAGTAGCTGGGGACCCCTGCCAGGTTTCAGACTGGTCTCCCTGGCACGTCCCATTGAGTTAGTGCTGATTTGCTCCAGCACAACTCTTCCCAGACACAAACCCCCTGGAGTAGCCTATGACATGGGAATAGAAAAGAGTTTTCCAATTCAAAGCCAACTGAAGGCAAATGATTGATGGCGAGTGAGGGCTTTGCTGGGAATTGCTGGGGCCTGCTGAGTGAACCTCCAGCTCAAACCTAGTAATAAAAAAAGAGAAAGTGTGTGAGAATAATTAAGAAGAAAGATTTAGAGAGGGAGAGATCTAATAGACAGCCTCAGAGTGATAAAAGAATTATCCAGCTGTAACAAGCAGGCTAAGCCCCCTGAGGAACACAATGAAACTTAATAATAAGATAGTTACTGGAGGGAGAGAAGGGAAAGGTGAGGGTTATTATAGCTGAAATATTTAGACTATCCTATTAGATGTCAGTTCCCTTATAATCTTCAGAATATATATCTGAGACCTCCATCTTCTCTTAATGTATCCAGACAACTAGAGGTAGACTTAAAACACAGATTATGGCCCCTATGGCTCCTCTTTCATGTACCTGCACACCAAGGAGCCAGGCAGAGCAAAGAAAGATGCATGGGGCTGTGTTTCAGGTGCCAGCAGTGTCTGCCTAACCCTTCCTGAACCTTTCTGTCTGGGGATTCATCTGGTAGAAAGCAGATGGTGTACGAGGCCAGGCAAGAGGAGAGAGGCCGGATTCCATGGGGGTAGGTCCATTGGTGCCCCTTAGCTTGAAACAAACTCTTCGGCTTCAGGGCTGCTGATGCAACATCATGATAGAATCATTTTATTCAGGTTATGAACATGGAGTTCAAAGCCTGAAACACACCCTGGCAATTTGTTTTAGGAGCTTGTGAACAGCTTCTACCCTTGTTTGATGAAGTCCAAGGTAGAGGAAATAAGACACAGTACTAAAGAATAAAGGAAACTTGATGATTACTTGCCAGGGATTTATTTTTTTTTTATTATTTTGTTTTGTTTTTCTTTTTTTGCCTTCACTATTAAGGCAACAACTTTACCAGGGGATGCTTAAAAGTACATAGCATATTTTCATTTAAAAATAAAACCAAAGCATATACATATATCTATTTTATTTTCAGAAAAAAACATAACCTAAGTTTGCTTCAGGAGACCAGCAGCTAAAGAGTAAATTAACAGGGTGCATTTTTATACCATGTTGCTCTGCCAGAAGAGATGGTTCAGAAAGCTGCTTCCTCTCTGTTAACAAGAGTAGCTTGATTCCTTAGCTAGAATTTATCACTAACAATTCAATATAGCCCAGAAAGAAAGAAGGAAAGACCACTACCAAGGGAAAACACGACAAAACAAAATAACAGAAAAGCCCATAAGCTAACACCATACTGGAAAAGGGTTCTCTTAGAATACTTGTCTTTATTCTCGATTACTATATATTTTCTTCCTCTAAAAATAGCTGGTAGAAAGCTATCATAACATTACCTGGACCATTTGGGAAGCCCCTGTATTTATTTACTGTGCACTGGGAGCACAAAAAGCAAGTGGAAAAGTTCATGTCATCTGCAGCTGAACTTCATCAAACCCAGGAAGAATCCACCTTGTTTTGAAGTTACCATTCCCGTTTATTTCTGTGTTGATGCAGAGTACACTCCATCTGTTTACCCAAACAAAATAAGTTAGAGTGATTTGATTAGGCAAATAAAGCCTTTCACAAGGAGAAAAAGAAAAAAAAAAAAAAAAGAGAAAGTTTGCTAAGAGCTCTTTAATCCATCAGAGAGAAGTGTAACAAGAGGCAATGGTTGGAAGCAAGGTTAGAAAAACTCCCAAATGAAGCAAACATTTCAAGTACGTGTAGAGATGACTAATTACCAGGGAAGAAAAATAAAAAATAAAAAAAAAGAAAGACTCTCAGGAGGAGGAATGAATTTTTATTTTCTTCATGTCTTTAAATCAAATAAGGTGCCTTTGTAGATCAGCTTCAGTCAAATTCACAATGCTGGACAAAGGATGGGCAAGTGAGAGGAAAATACCAGACCTAGAGGTACAGTTGTGTGGGAAAGAAAATGCAGTTCTGAACTCCAAGAGCTGGGTCTCCCTTAATTAACTTACCATCAATAAATTAGGTGACTCATTCTCGATAAGTGTCATTGCTCATTCTGTAGCTGATAGAAAGAAAAAGATACTTCTGGATGGTGATTTATCTTTTGTACTGACTTGGTAGCTAAGGTATCTAAAATGAATCTTCCCCGATGACCTTCATATCTCTCCTTAAACACCAAAACCTCACAAAGAAATGAAATAAATGCCTTAGAATAGAACAGAATAAAATAAAATGGAATGAAATAGAATTGCATAGAACAGCATAGCACAGCATAGAATAGTTCAGTTGGAAGGGACATGCAGAGATCATCTAATCCAAGTGCCTGACCTCTTCAGGGCTAACCAAAAATTAAAACACATTATTGAGGGTCTTGTCCAAATGCTTCTTGAAGACTGACAAGCATGGGGCAACAACCACCTCTCTAGGAAGCCTGTTCCAGTGTTTGGCCACCCTCACAGTAAAGATTTTTTCCTATTGGAGAGGCTAAGGCTTCATGAGATGGATCTTCTAAAATAGACAAAAAATTTGCTGTGATCTTCTAATATGAGTATTTGTCTTCCTAGCCAAGTCTAATCATGGCTTCATTGTTCCTTAAGAGTAATGAAAGGGAGACAAATAGGGGAAAACCCGATATTTTGGATGTCATTGTTCAGAATTCTAAAAAATACAGAGCACTATGGGATCATTTTGGGAACAGGGAACTTCAAGAATATTAAATCACTGAAATTCATTATCTAGATGTCAGTCATAGCCCTCTAGTTAAAACTTCAAACAGGCTTTTAGTATAAACACTCATTAAACCGAGAGAAGAATAATGGATAATTGTGATCAGTGTTAGAGAGAGTTAGATCTTTTCTGTGTTTTTAATTACTTATGCAGTCAGCAAATGATGTTACACTTTCACACACTCCCTTTATGAAATGTTCAAAGATTATTTCAGCTGCTTCTGTTTTTCTACTTGGAAACATCACAAGCAGTTTACTCTGTCTGTGCATTTGCCCATAAAGACCGATTCACAGGAGAACATAAAGTCAACACCAAACAGAGTTTGAAAGGTTTAACAACTTTTATGCTTAGTCAATAATTTGATGTTTCTCAGGGAAGGCTGGATTTAGGAGCTCTGCCAACATTTTTCAGATGAAATGTGGCTCAGCAAACAACCTTAAAATTAGATAATCTAGTGGCTATATTGCAAACTTTCCAGCTCAGACAGGGCTCAGACAAAACATGCCCCGCAGAGCAGGGGTGAGGTGTGCTCAAGAAATGTGCTATGTTAATACACTGCCAAATGTTCTCGGCTCAGGTGTTAGTTAGGTATTGTGCAAACAGAGGATAAACATGGGGTGAAGTGCCTAGGTAATGGCTGTTATAAATATGATGGCAGAAGAGGGCTAGCAGGTTATTTTAAGGTCCACATACAAAAAGTTGACAAGGACTTTTACTCCTGAGCACCTCTGCCAGGGTAGAAATTGTTTTCCAATGCACGTGCCCTAGCCCACTTTTGTTTTTTGTTGCTGATGCTTGTAGACATCGACAAGAACAGATCTTGACCACCAGTAAAAGCTCTTCAGGCCTGAGTGACATCCTTAACTCCATGCAGCAGATGGGACAATTTTGTCCGGCCTCCACCTCCACCCATGCAAGGTTTGCTGGTGCCGTGGGTGTGATCTAAAGATTATTTTTATCCTGTAGCTGGTAGTGTAACTACACTGGCATGCAGTGACGGTTGTCATTAGGGAAACTTTGGTGGCATTATTACCTGTGTTTTATCACCACTTTTTCCTGAATTGTCAGGGCCAGGCAGATGTTCAGCCCGTGTGAGATGGACATGGACAACCACAGTGTCTAAAAAACAGAGCTAGGTACCAGATCCTGTTGCTTTTGATGCTGACCACATTTAATAAATCAAATGACACTGCTTAACTCTTGTGTGCCACTGTTTGCTTCTGTAGACATAGAAGAAATAAGAAAAAAATGATCAGTGAGAAAACAGCACTTGTCTATCATGTGTATATGCAGCAGTGCAAATGTTTGGTTAAAAATCCCACTGTATTTTGTCATAGCTTTAAGTTAAGTTTTGTAGTCTGAATTCAAAGAATGGGGAAAAGTCAAAATGAGGCTGTTTTCCTTCCTCTGGGGAAGTCTTCTCTACCTAGATCTCCCAGAACAGTGCAGGGTATGAGATAGGGGATGCCAATTTTGCCTTGCAGACTCTCCCAAAGGTTTCAAAGCATCTTAGTAGCCCTTAATGCAGGCTGCTGAAAAGCTCATGGTGAGAGGCACTTTTTAGCCAAACAGGTGGCAGCATCTCCTTACCCTGGATGGTAAAGTTAAGGGACTGAGACTTGATACTCTCCTTGCCAAATCCCATCTCCCTTATCTTGCTAATTACAGATGGAAAATAATGGAAACAGTCCAAGCTATTTTTCAATAAAAATATCTGTAATCTTTGATTAAACTTCTTTATTTCTCTGAACTGCAAGGTCAGAAAAGCAATCGAAGCTCCATGTATTTGCCTTTGAATCACAAAAAATACAATGTGATTCCCACTTGGAAAAGGGCTTCTGCATCTGAGTCAAGCACTGAACCCCTGTGGGGAGATATTCCCTTCTGTTTTGGGTGCACACCAGAGTATCCTCTACGTGGGTATCCTGGGCACTCTAAAAGATCAATGAATTCTGAAAGTTATGGACTTTTGAGTAAAATGGCACATAAGTTATAGATTAGCTTTGAGAGTATTCCATTTTTGGGTCTTATTTTCACTCTGCATTATAACAGGACCATGATGGCTTTTGCACTTGCATAGTGAGGGCTGTGATTTTTGGTGACAGACCCTTTGCTGCACTGATGTCTTCCACCCCAGTTGAAGATATTTTGGGACTGAAAGAAGGACAGTTGTGACTGGCCTTTGCTTGGTGTACTATAGGCCATGTGGCAGAGGAGAACTGTGTGAAAATAGCATATCCTACAAGCAAGGAAACCAGGGAGATTATTAAGTGAACCCATACTACATGTTTAAATTCTTGTCATTTTTAATCTTGTTTCATGGTTTTTAAATGCTTGTGGCTGATCTGATTGTAAATACCTGTCTTTGCAAATAGATGGATGAATCTTTTCCTGTGTGCCAATACACATTTAGTTTTCAGTAACATTTTAACATGAAGATCTTGGAAAAATCCATTCTGCTTATGATAGTGAGCAGTTTTCTTACAAGCAGAAACATTCCACATTGTTCCCTTGTTATAAGATCTCTTCCCCTATCATTTATGACTGATTTCACCTTTCTGTACTTTTAAAGCTGTAAGATAGATAGACTAAATCGTTCTAGCTGGATGTGGGCAGAGCAAATGATAGTGGATGACAAGGCAGCTTAGCTGATTACTAGTTACAGCTGATTAGTAGTTAAGAGGGAGGGTAAAATAGCTTGACTCCTTTGCACAGGAGCCTGTTTTCTCAGGAGTCTGCTGTAGAAAATGACCTTTTAGTATAATGCATGGATGAGATCTTGCATTTCAGTTTTTCCTCTCTCTTCATGTCATTTTGTTTTCCTGGAACTTTTCCCAGTAGCCAGGCCCCCCAACAGAGCAGGCTCTTTCCTGGTACCAAATGTGCTTTGAGGTATGTTCAATGAGGTATAGACGGGTCTTATGCTTGCTTATATTGCAAGCCTCAGGGTACTCATCTGCTTCTTTTGTAAACTCTAGTTGATGAAACCCTGGGATTACTCAAAAATCTGAGTTGAGGTTTTTAAAGGATGTTTCTCACCCATGTGCCTGGAGAAAATAACTTGAAAATGTGAAATCGTTGTGAGCAGAATCAAGTAATGAGACTGTCTGGCTTATTAGTCTCGGTAGCAGCAGCCATAGCATCCCCTAGGTTTCAAAGCAGACTCATGCCTGAGGTAGAAGCAGTTATGATCAGGAACTCCAGACCTGAAAAACCTCATGCAAGTGTCAGAACAAGAAAGATAAGGAATCTGTTAAAAAAAAAAAAAAAAAGCTACTTGTAGCAGCAGAAATTTGGTCATGGCAGCAGACATAGCAGACGTAATTCCTGATTATTCTTTCTTTTCAAGTCTTTTTTTCTTTTTTCCTTTTTTTTTTTTTTTTTTTTTAATCCCCCCATACCTCAGTTTTACCATTTAAATATCCAAAAGTGGGGTAAGAATAGCAACTTTTTAATGTATTGGGCAAGCAATGTGCACTGGACAATGAATAATGAGCACACATCAGCTCTTCAATCTGCCATTCCTGCTGGTCCAGCTGGGTGTTCCTACATCATTGCTCACCTACTGTCAGGATAATAGTGTACATTAATACACACATATCATTTATTTTTTTTTTTTTCCTAGGGTGTGTAGGCAGCTCCAGCTCATACTTCCCAGCTTCCCAGCTTCCTCCTCCTGTCAATGGCAATGCGTGTGACTTCTGGGACAACTCCAACCATAACGGTTGCACTGCAGTGGAGGATGAGCCTCAGCTTATTCTGTGTGCCATTTAAAAAGTGTTTTTGAAAACAATTTGGGAGATAACAGGGACTTGCCGACTGCAGAGAACAGCATGGGCATATAAATCAAAGAGATAAATTGCGGAGAATAAACAAGAATACAGAGTAACTGATAACATTTGAGAGTTGGCAGGTGGATAATCCTCCAGTAAAAAGTGTTATTTAAAGCATGAGTAGGATTATAGTGGAGTTGCTTAATACCAAGTGAATTTGTCCCCAACAGGTCAGATTGACTGAAATGAGACAGTGAGGTGCAAGCAGAAGGGTTTTTTTAGTTTCTGATACACAAATGGATGAACAGCTAGTTGGGTGGGTTTCAAGAGCTCATTGTAGGGACTCCTCACCACAAGGTGCTTTTCATGAGGTTCTCGACCTAAGGAGACATCACAAAACTAAATAGGGTTTGTGTGGTGTGTTCCAAGATGCTGTTAATGTTTCTGTACCTTTTTAAGGCCTTGGAATTCCAACTGGACCATTTCTAGAGAAAACAATCTGGGCAGCCTCAGCTCTGCCAAACTGATTATTCCTGCTTAAAGAAGAGAAGTTCTATACACTGCTGTGGGACAGATCAGATCTCTCTGAGATACATTGCAGTTGTATCTCAGGTTGCTATTACAGTCATGGGAGATCTAGCCAACAGAGTAAATAAAGTGAATGGCACAAATCATCGGAAGAAACAGACAAATATTGTAACACGTGGGAGTATAAAGGGTGACTTTCTCATGTATAGATGTCTACAGTGGAAAAATCCATATTCAAGCCAAAAAATAAAAATAAAAATCTTAGGATGTCTTCACCAATGATGCTACTATAGAGAGAAAAATATTAAAAGTCAGCATCTACAATAAATGAGATGAACTGTCTCTCAGAACATGTTTTTTTCCTTTGGTTTACACAGAGGTGAGAGAATGGATGGAGACATCCATCTGCATGAGGTGAGATGAAAAGTGTTTTCCTCCTTCCCCAGAGGATTGAAAGACTCCTGAACTCGCAGTTCTCTTCAATAAGTTTTTCTTCATGTTAATTTCTCTCATTGCTAAGAATTTGGATTGATGATGTAAGCCACATATATTTGGGATTATTTTGCAACCATCATGTTTCTTTACTCCTTAATCTGCTTTTTATTTATTTATTTTTTCTTTGCAGTTTGTGTAGGAGTAGGAGTACAAGTTGCTAAAAGTTTGTTTAAATAAACTTACATAAATTTATATTGCAATGAATTCCAGTAGACAAAGGATGACTCAATACTAAGAAGATGGGGATTTGGTCCTCAGCTGTTGTCTTACTTGATTTTGGAGAAGTCACTGTACCCTTCTTCTCTATTTTCCCAGTCTGCCTAAATAATGATACAGAGCAATATTGGAGGAATTTCATGTGCTGAGGAAAAAAAAAATAAAAGCAAGAAAGAGAAAAAAAAAATAAAAAAAGAGAGAGTGTTTACTTTTCTGCTTCTCATTTCTGGTTTTCTTTGAAATCAAACAAAGGACTCTGATGTTTATTGTTATCCTTCATAAAATGGATGAAAACAGCAATAATATCTTCTCCAGATCAGCCAGCCTTGGTCTCATCTGTGAAAGCCAGTCCATTTTAGAAAAGTATGTGGGTGATCTGTACCCCATTGGGAGCTACTCTGGCTTTGTCTCTATCCAGCCTAGCTGGCTGTTGGGAAGTTCTTGGCTCAGGTGGTCCCTGGAACTCTATCCAAGTACCAGCTGCACCATCTGGGTGGGCTGGACCAAAGCTCTGCCTTGGAGCACTGTGAATAGTTAAAATGAAAATTACATTGGACTAGATGAACTCCACAGGTCCCTGCCACCCCTGCCATTCTATGAATTTGTGAATGAAGTTCTCCAGACTCTGGTCTCTTTCATAATACCTTGCCTTGATGGTGCTGAAACACTCAAAACATGCCTAGTTTTCATTCAGGCCCTGAGATGAAGAGAAGAATAGCCTGAGACGAGTAAATTCAAGAGCTACCAGTGATCCCTGTGCAGTTCATAAGACTACAATGATGCAAAGCATGCCATAATATCCAAGGACTTTGAAAGTGCATGGCCAAGAAGCCCCCATAGCAAATTTACTGAGCACCAAGCTAGAGAGCAATAACCAAGCAATAGGAATGTCTTGTTAAGGGGTGTAGCTGATTAACCATTATGGACCCGGTCAGATTCAGGGTACTGAACCGGTTGGATACACCAATAACGCGTTAACTGTCTGGGGTCTGGTCGGATATTCACCAATAACGGATTAACAGTCTGGGGTCTGATCACAATCACAGATTTCACCAATAACGCATTAACCGTCTGGGGTCAGCTGCCCTGACACCAATATGCATTTGTTCTTCTTCCTGTGTGCCCTAATCTTACCTGTCAATCTATGAGCATGGTTCTCCTGGATGACATTGGGCAGAAATACCCAGACATTAGGGCTAAGAATGCTGTTCTGGGCAAGCTAAATGGGTGTGAAATTCTTTGCATAAACTAATGGCATAAATTAATTTGTTTTGCCATGCCTCTTCTACCTGAGTCATATTGTGCAATTCATGTACATATGCGCAGTGGGCAGAGGTATCCTCTGAAAGCAAATGATTAATATCTCTGTCCCCTTTATACACTTCAGGAAATGTCAGGGGGTTCAACACAGAGAAATGTAAAGGCAGAAAGGCAAAAGCTGGTGCAAGACAAATGTAGTAATGATGCATGAATGCTTTTATGCTGTAAATGAGAAGGTGTTGGGCCATGCAACAGCATTCCTTGGAGAATGGTCCCACATCCCTGCAGAATGGAAGGTGCTGGTCTTGCTTACAGAGTCAGGAGATGACCAAAACTGTAGGATTTGAACTACAGAGAACACTTCCAGCTCCCTCATCTAGAAATAACTTTGCTGCTAGAGCTATTTTTCCATAGGTCTTCTGTTCTCCTGCTCACCAGCTCACTCCTGTTTGCCTACCTGTTTAATCATTGCTTTGCTATTTTGTTTTATCACTATTTTGAGGGGTGAAACACTCTATACAGATTCCCCCCTGATCCTTCAGAGATTGCCTGACTCCTTCTCCAGAGTGATCCCTGCCTTCCAGCAGGCCTTTTTCCTTCTTTCTCCTGTTGATTATTTGCTGCGGGAGTTTTTGTCTCTTCAGCATACTATTATTTATTTCTTTTTCTTCCTTCTTTTTTTTTTTTATTATTATTATTAAATCTTCTCCGAGCTTTAACGATTCTCCACAGACAATATGCCATCTGTATATCTTACATACGTGGCTTCTTCTCATTTAAATGAGGATAAATGCCACTAATGAGTTTTGAAAAGAAGCAACTCTGGATGAATGTGGAATGAGCTGGAGAAGGAGTCACTGGGAATCTCAATTAGCAATCCACTGGGAGATCTGTGTCATGGGGACGAGAAAACAGGGACACCACACTAGCTTTAAATGAGATATGGGATTGTCCTACTCTTATCTCTGCTGCTATGGGACTGGGTAACCCTCAAAAACACACAAATATGTACATATATATATATAGCCTGGAAGCATCTTGAAGATACTATTTTCAACATGCTGAAGGTGTCATTTCCACTTGCAAAGATGTATGTGCACCAGAAATAAGTTACTGGTGCTGAAGCAGATTGCAGAGTGCTGACGTGTCCTTTTCCACCAGTTCAGGTGCAGGGAGTTAACCGGGGGAGATTATGGTATACATACTGACTTTATTAGCCATTTTTTTTTCGTTTGTTTAAATATGTCAGTTATGGCAAGCTTAAATCCTAAATCTTGTTCTTTTTGTACCATTTCGAGATTTGTAATAAAATAATAAGACAAATCCCTATTAAGATTTCATTCTTTGGATGAAGGAATTTCACCTTCAGAGCTAGGTCCAAGAGTAAGTTCTGCCCCTTTGATACACACTCACAATTCATCAAGTTAGCAGAAGTAACTACAGATTTTGTACTTACTTTCTTATGTGCTTGAGACATGATTGTAAACTTTCACCACACGTGCCTCACAGTCAAATCACTTCCCCAGGCTTTTGCATAAAGAAGAGGAAACATTCAGTTTTCAGGACTTCTTCCCTGCCCAGACACCAGTTCCTCACCTCAACCTCCCCAAACCTTCCTCAAAGGCAAGACGTCAGGAAACATGCAGTCACCCCATGGCCTTCATTCACTTGAAACACTGGCTGAAAATTCATGACATGTAGGACCCTACAGCTTCAGGGAATGCTTTTTAGCCCATATCGATGGCACTTGTGTTGGACCTCAGTGTTTTCTTGAGCAGGAAAACCCAGTTACTCTTCACTGAGGGTCTGAACCACAGAGATGCTCCGCAAGAATCACTTTCTGCTTTCCCTGGAGCCCATGACAGGATGGAAATAACGCTTAAGCCAAAAGAGCAAAATTAGAGTGTTAATGAGTATTTAAGTAGAAACACCTGCACTGAGTGTCATTACAGCTATTAACTGAGTGCCATCATGGCTATTACCCTGGAAAGTATCATAAATATGAATACCAGGAAAATATTTTGCAGCCTGCAGATTCTGCTTTCTGCAGCCCTGTGAAGATGATTTGGCCTCACGTGAATGAAGCCATTAGCTGGAAATGCTTTTCCTCTTATTAGCACAACCACAAAATATAACAACAGCTCCTGCAGCCTTTAAACCCTTGATTCGGTGGGAGGATATTCCACAGACAGATGTTTCATTAATGCTGTTCAGGACTTCTGGCTGTTTTTGAATCCAGGCTCACTTATTCTGTCCTCTGCAGCAAAATGAGCTTCTCATTGCTGCACCAAAATAACCTCTGCTCAACTCACAGAAGAGCCAGACCTCTCTACATCAGACCCCTGATTTAAAGAGCAGAATCATGCTCTCTTTGAAGATCAGGAGAGTTTTGCTCCTGTTTTCTATGGGATACAGACCAAAGCTTTAAAAGGGGGTGTATCCTGCGGGAGTGTAGAGGTTATGTGGTTGTGTTTACAGAAATCATGTCATTAAGGTACTCTGGGTGATTCTCAGGGTTTCTTGTACAATAAAACAAATTCAAGAAGAAAAAAAAATGTATTTTGTATCTTTACAAGGATTATAAATGTTTGTATAATATGCACCAACATACAACTAAAGTGCATACCCACCAACATGCATACCTACATCTGTACCTACCAATGCCATTTCTGTACACATTCTTTTGTGGATTAAAAATTCAAACCCATACTCTTAAAAAAAAAAATACAATTTATGGCCTTACTGAAAATATTGGGAGTTTTGCCACTTGCTTTAACCCATCCAGGATTTCCCCTCTGAGAAACTAACCCCCTCCTTCATTATTAACTCATTCCTCTCCTCCTGGGACTCGGCTTTCAGCACTTGTGAGTTGCATTGGTGCCTCCAAGCCAACCATGCAAATCTCCCAGAGATTCCCTACTACAAACAGGGAATTCATAAAAATAAATTGGAAATCTTTTAACATATTTCAGAATTTGACCTGCCACAAGCTTGTGCTCTCCTAAAATAACCACAGAGAACTGGCACCAGTAGGCATTTGAAAGGGAAGAGCAATCCAGAATAAAAATGCTTTTTCTTTTTACTTTTTCCTCTGAAATTGATGTTTAATTGTTCCTAGGACCCAGCCAAGGGAATTTTGCTAAACCCTAGTTACTGTGAGTCCTTGTTTCTCACTGGATAGCAGAGCTGGCATCACTCCATGTTATAATAATAATAATAATAATAATAATAATAATAATAATAATAATAATAATAATAATAATAATAATAATAATAATAATAAAGTAACTCTTTTCCTGCTAAGGATAAGGGTACCTTAAACTCCACCTAACTGATTTTATAAACTCAAAGTCCTTGAAATCTGAACATAATCTGCTGCCATATACAACTTGAAAAACACTCATAAATCCCTGGTCAGACTGGAAAATCATAGTGTAGAACAAATAAACAAAAGCTATAATAACAGAATACCCTTTAAGTGATTTTATCTGCCATGCAGCCTTGGAGGTCTTCTGTTTTCAGGTTTCTTTTCACAGCTAAAAAACTACTCAACGTGTATTCAAGCAATGTTAGACCAAAATTATGTAGCAAGAACTTTAAGAAAAAAAAATAATAAATAATGCAAGACTCATAATAAAATCATGAAATGTAATAAAAATTATGAGAGATGGAAATGTTCTTATGGCATTAGTATAAAAATGCAGAATGAATCACATTTTCTACTCAAAACAAGGAACTCTACTACCAAAAAAAAAAATTACTCTTGTCCTTAAGTGAACCTTAACCCTACCCTTGATGCAAAGTTTCTCCTTGAAAGATGGGTCTTGGGCTGTGGTCTACTAGTGGTTCACAAAGCCATGGCAACTGATCCACACCCCAGAATTCACTTGGCCTGTATTCAGGAGGGCTCTGCTAGATGAACAGCTGCTTTCTGCAATATTTCCACAACCTGCTCTCAGTTCACTACCAGGTGACTCTTGAAACTTGCCAGGCTATCCTGCTAACCCATAGAAGTGGCGTTAACCCATGAGAGACATACCTGGTCAAGTGGTGGCTTGATTCTTTCCCTTATCCCCTCCTTGACTGTCTTTCTGTTGAAAATTAAAAACAAAAATTAAAAACAAAAACAAACAACAACAAACAAACAAACAAAAAACAACTCTCCTATCCTCAGACCTCTACTCTATTAGAAGCTCTTTGGGTCCTACACAAATTTGCATCCTTTGGGTGCTTTTTGTAGGACAAAATGGGCCCTACACAAAACCCTGACCTTGGTATAAGGGGGTCCAAGTATATAAATACAAATGTATGGGCTACGAGACTTAATCTGAAAACAAAAAACTAGTGTTTTTTTTCCTGGATTTAAGTAGATAATTAATTTCACTGCAGCTCACACTGTCCATATGATGGACTGGGGAAGAAATTTTTTTTTTTTTTTTTGTGAGCTGCACAGGACACAACGAATGACCAGGTTTAGACCTGTAGAGCTGATATCCATATCTGAGTTAGTTATTTTAGTTATTCATCATATTGTTCATACTACCCAAAATATAGGTATGTGAATTGCAGGCCTCTTTGCATACTTTGATTCCCAAAGCTTTCTTGGGAGTGAAATCATTCCAAGAGTTGGAACCTGGAGAGCTAAAAACCTCAGTTAAAATAATTTCAATTTGGGAAACCCTTGCTTCACTGTATATGGGTTTTGAAGTGAGCGATGTGGGCTTTCACCTTTTATGAAATATTTGCAAGTGCAAAATGAATGCAAAGAGGCTTACAGGTCAGTCATTAGATTTGTTTTTGCCAGCTGGGTTTCCACAGTGTCTTATGTTAGTTCTTATAACAGTCAGCACTACTTTTAACACTTCTTAAAACCTCTTATACTGTAGATGACAGAAACTTGCAGAAAAAGTAGCCCATCTTCTCACATTTTAGATCGTAGATTCCTTTCTTTTCCTATTTAAATTCCTTTCTTTTCCTATTTAGAGACTTCACAGCAGTCTCTTCATGATTTTTATTTTTTACATTTTTATATTTTATGTAAAAGGAACTTTGTACATATGTATATATATATATTTATATTTATCTACTAGGGAGTTAGAATGGATCTGTGGTAATAAGAATTTAGTCTGAATCAGTTCAAAAACTTAGTCCTGTGACCAGTCAAAATTTTTGAGCATCTGTATACAAGTTTCTGACCCATCAAAAGAGATACATTTCCTTTACCATTGAGAATATTTAGACCTCTCAGGGAAAAATGAATCTGTGTTTTCTCTCCCCAGATTATCTGCTGTAGCATGAATTGTGAGGAGAAGCAGAGTCCCATCACCCTACCACGAATGGAGACCACAGTGACAAGAAGAACATCTGCAGTTCTCCTTTGCTGATCAGGGATAGCCCAACAGAGAATGTGTTTCTGCTTTCATAGACACATCAGTCCTTGGAAATGGGGAGCCTTGGTAACCCTTTTGCTTGGAAATGGCTAGGAAATGGAGGTGAGGTGGCCCTAAGCCATATCTTCAGTTCTGAAAGAGCAGTGAAAAGAGGCATCGAGCTCTGAGAGATTTTCACAGTTTCTCTTTGAGCCCCTAAGCCTGACCCAACACAAAAAGCTTCATGGTCTGGGAGGAAAGGCACAGAATACCTGTGACCTGGGTTGCAAAGTGCCCTTCAGATATCGCTTCTTGTTGGACACAGGAGTGTGTTTCTGTGATCCAGCATCCTGAAATGGAAGCCCAAAGAATCAGATGAGATTCTTAGACTAATGTAAGAACATACTTTTTTTTTTTTTTTTTTTTAATCAAAGACTTCTCTTAGTGACACTGGGCTGTGGAAGGGGAGCCAAGGCAGGGAAGGTCAACGAGGAATGATTCATTAAGAGTGTTGAACATATCTGAAGAAAAGACAACCCTGGGGCTTGTTGTCTCCCTGAATTTCAGAGGTTGATGTGCCAGGAGGTGAGAGAGCTGCACAGCCCACAAATCCTTCACTGGGTGCCAAGCTGCATCAGGTCTTATTTTTTCTTGCTGCCTGCAAATGCAAGAGGGTATTAAGCCCATATAACAATTCCGTCCAGCTGCTGGGCAACCTGCCACCTAAAGAAAGAACACGGTCAATGTGCCTAACCTTATCTGACATGCTTGTCACCTTGTGGCTTTGCCAAAACTGTACTCTGCAGCCCTTCAGTGATGCAGCCTTGAAATAGAAGCAACCGATGGGTTATTTGTTTTAGCTTGGTGTCAGATGGGTCTCTTCCTCTATTTTAATTTGCTCATTGAAATGGAGCTCAGATTAGCCTGCTGGGAAATAGCTACTGGCATAAAAGGCAGCAATGAATTTCTCTGCATCAGCAAAAGGATCAACAAAGACCAAAGGATTTGCTGGAAGCAGAGAGAGCCTCATGACCCATGTGCTTTCTATCTGTTGTGGGCTGCCAGACTGACTATGGCTTAGATACCAGTGATGAGACTCCTATTGAATTTTCATGCCCACATAACTGAAGCAATCTTTTGGTGCTTCTTAGGGTGTGATGTGCAGGACAATGCAGCTGAGATAAGCCCTGAAAGGACCTGTTTCTCTCCACTGACTGCAAAGTATCTGTTGGGAGCACTAGCCCAGCTAGAGACCTCTATCCCGAATATCTTTAACATTAGAACATAAAACTTTATCCTTTTGGTATTTGCAAAGAAGGCAGACTCATATGGCAGTGGTTCAGATGGGGGGAAAATTCCCCACATACTTTATTAACAAACACACCCCTCCTCACATCCGATTTTAGAGCCATATTAGAGCAGTTGACATCCCCATTGCCAGCTGCTTCTGTGGAGAGAAGACACCTCCCATCCCATCTCATTTTCCAAGGAGAAAGAGAAATAGATTTCCAGATTCCCATGGCATCATCTCCCCCTTCATCTGGCAGCAGATTGCTGATGGTCTTTCATTCAGCAGGGCATGGACCTCCCATTCCTCATTGAACACATCTGTTTGACTAACCACAGCCTCCCTGCTCCCTCTGTCTCATGGCTAGTTCAAATCCAGTTTGCTATCCCCCCATTATTGCATTCTGTAAGGTAGATATCCCCACACGGTCCAAAGGGACCACTATCTTTTAAGTGAGGCAGCTCTCTCCCCTTGTCAAATAAAATGAAGTGATATTGCTCAATTTCTTCTCTAAATCCCCACTTCATCACTACGTGTGACTCCCTCTCCACCCAGGCCAGTACAGTGTTTATCCCTCTCACTCCTGGGAGTGATAAAAGCATTAATTTATGAGGAAAGGATTATGACTGAACTGCGGCCATGCGTGACTTGAGAATCAAGTCATCACTAGAATTGATTTTTCCTCCTTCCCTCCTGCCTGATACCCATCTCCCAGCCTAGGACTTTTGATTTATAACATTATTATTAAAAACAAATAAGTTCCTGCAATTACAATTTCAATAACCTATTGATTTTCTCAACTCTTGCTCCACGTGCTGTTCATCCACTGCTACACAGCTTGCTCTTCATTTTGAAATATGTATTCTCAAACTGATGCCTTCCTCTGGGATGAATCACCCTGACTGACAAAGCCATTAATATACTGCAAAACACAGAGGGGACACGGTGGTGGGGGATCAAGGAAAGGCAGGATCAAGGTAGAAATCACTTATGGGTTATTAGGGAGCTGCTGTCATTCTGCAATGGGTTCATTCAGTATCTGATTGGCAGTAGGATCTCAGACTATCCTGGGATGCTCTTCCCAGGAGACCTGCCAATTTTAGTGTCTTCTAATTGTTCTTTCTGGGGCAGTAGGATTACCTCCATTGAGAGTTCAAGGAGGTGAGCCTTTGGCTGAACTTTTACATGACTGGCATCATCCAGCAACAGGATAAGTCTGCATTTGCTGCAAAGTTGGTTTAGAAAGAGGTGAGTATCACCTGCATAAGGAAATCTGTTTTAGACTACAAAACAACCACATCAACAAAATCCGGTTGGGAAAACCATAAATCTCTAACAATATCTCTGGCTGTCTTGAATTTTGCCTCTACTATTGGGCATAAGCCAGCAGAGATTTCTAATAAAATATGAGAGTTAAGTCTGTTACTTTTTTGGAACACAAAAAAATAAAAAAAATAATAAAAAAAAAAGGGTACCTTACTGCAATGTAGCAGAAAATTTTATTGGCAACTGAAAATATATCATCCATGCATGAAATACTCATTTAAAATCCTGAATGTACTACTGAATGAAGACATATGTGCATAAGGGAATACGGCCAAAGCAAGAAACATCCAGAATATACAATCCACCAAGTTCTAGTGGCATTAAATCATTTTACAAATCTTAAGCTCAGGTTTTAGTTTTCTGGCTTAAGGAAGAGGCCTGGTCTACAGCATTTCTGGCAATAAATCAAAGTATTAATGAGAGAAGCATAGGAAACCTATTATTTTATAGAAACATATTTTTAAGCTTCTACATATCCTGCCCAGTAATAAAAGTCACATTTTGATTATGCCCAATTATAACTACTATGATTCAGGGCTTGGATTAAAGCACACTAAAGTCAACCAGAGTCATTTCACTCTCTGCTGTTCTTTGTATGAGGCCATATATGAGCACTTTCCATTCTCAGATGGCATTACAAACTTGAATTAATGTTCCCTATTCCTCAAATGAAAACATTTTGTTAAGGGAATGATAAGGTTGCCAAGAACACTCAGAAGGAGGGAAATGCCAACCTTCAAGTTGCCTGAACAACAGTAATAGACAGCCCTGGTGTAAATCCATTTTTATGAGAGGTTCAAAGAGAACCTTGCCCAGAAAGTTCTTAGGAAAGGCTGGAGTGAAAGCCAATTATGTTTCCTGTGTCACAAGCACAAAACTACAGCTTTTTAACTTTTTACAAAAGTCTGGCACTTTTAGTAACTTGTACTGGGGTTTTTCAACCTGGTCTCATAAACTGGCACACACCTTTAAAATAATGTTTTTAAGCACAACAACAGGGGATAAAAATATGAGAAATCATTATGAAAACTTAGTTAGACCCAAACATACCAAGACACACTTTGCTCCAAGTCCTATTCATGTCTTGATTAATCCAAGAGTTAGAAAAGGTTTGTGCTAGTGTCTGTCTTTGTAAAGTCAGCCCTGGCTGACTTCCTTTATTTGGTTGTTTTCTAAATTTGAAGATATCCAGCAATACCTGCTTCTCTCATTAGAAAATAAAAATATATATATATATACTTTGACTCTCCTGCCATTCCTTCTCTATCTCCCTTGACCCACTTCTCATTTTCCATCCATTTATTTTGATAAACTTTAACATTAAAATGATTTATCACAGAAGGAATGTAGTAGCTTGCTGAAGTGGTCTTAAGGTCTATGCAAGTAATGCTTGAATACAGTGAAATTAAGTAACAGCCTAATGGTTTCTCATTGCAGCTGTGTAAGAATGCTATTAACTCCTCTTTATAGTTTTTATTTCCAGGCCATTATTGTATACATTTCAGCTAAGCCAAAAAAAATGATGAGCCCCTTCCTAACGTGTCCTTGGAAACCTGCCAGTGAATGTGAAACCTGTGATAAGGGCAGCATCATCCTTCACAAGAGCATCTGCTTCTGAGAAGGGAGAAGTGCAGATCCCAGAGTGGTGCTAGGGAAAGGGAGATGAAAGCATGGGAAGTCCTCTACCTTGTTATCTGCGTGATGGAAAACAAGGCTTTAAAGGATGTCTGGAGGAAAGGCTTCAAGGGGAATCGGAAAAGAAGGAAGAGATTGGTCCAGGATGAAAGGATCACAGGCTGCAGCTGGCATAGCCACTCAAGGTGATGAGTGGTTGTTAAGGGATGGCTTCACCTTCTCTTTTGCTGTTCCATAGTCTTGTAGATAAGGGAAAAAAAAAAAAAAATTCACACTAAGTGGGGTGAGGACAGGTGGATTGCAGTTCCATCATCCTTGATCCATTCTGGCTATCATGAGTCCAACCAAACACTACCTCATGCATAAGCATTGGATTGCATGTGTCAGAAAGATTCATCTTTCAATTGCATTGCAGTTGGTCCATCAGGGATCCTTCTATCCCATATTTGTGGTGTTTCCTTGTCCAAAGAAACCTTCACAGATTCAGCTATTGGTGGCAAAGAAACCTTCACAGATTCAGCTATTGGTGGCAAAAACCTCTGGAGATAAAACAGGGAGCGGTATTTTCTTGTTCTGGATCCTGTCCCCCTCAAATATCTTCCCACCCACTAACATACAAGAGGATGAGATGAAAAAAGCACCATGATGGGGTAGCACAGTAGCAGAATAGCAGAGGTGCACAAGCATTTGTTTAGTGACAGGAAGAGAATGCTTCAGTTCTAAGACCAGTTTCACCCTACAGGTCTTCATGCATCTATCTAGGTTGGCCAAATGAGATAATGGTATTTATAAAGGCAAAGAGGAGCTAAATATCTCAAGAGTGATTGGGACTGTAGGGGACAGAGTAGCCCCTTGGGTAGCCTTTTCCACTGTGCAGAGTTTATGGTGAGCAGAGGTGCTGGGAGCTACACGCATAAATGAATGCTTTCATCCACTTCTACTTCCCCAAATCCTATATGTTTTAATATAAATTAAATTATGGTATATTATGCATTAAATTATACAACCATTGTCAGACTTCTGATCTTTCTGTTGCATTATGGATCTCAGGCACTGTAAGGAGTTTCTCTGAAAGTTTTTATGGGCACTAATTTTCCCCACATCTCTTCCCCCACCCCTCCTACCACACCTCTCAATCGAACAGTATTCACTCCAATTAAGATATAAAGTTAAGGCTCAGTGGCAGAATTATTATTATTACCAGCACAGTTTGTGACTCATAAAATTGCAACAACTGCTCTGCTTCATGTCAAGGGGGGGTAATTAACCAAGATCATCTATAGCACCAGGTGGTGATTCATTCAAAGCAGGAGCTAATCTGAATGTGTAGCAAAGCTCAAGTGCCCACTGGACAGCGCTATATATTTCACAGGCCATGAAATATATCCAATGTTGTGTTTGTGTGTGGTTTTTTTCTCCCCTGCAAGCCTGTAAGTTGTTTTTAATAGGGCTTTAAATATTTTTTAATTGGCATTTTATTTTTCTCTAGGAAATATGCAAAGAGGCTGTAGCAAAATGGGGCAGGACTACTCTTAAAACCATCACCCTTTTTGCAGGTTTATAGGGAGAATACCAATCCCACTCTTGTGTGCAGAAGGAGGAACTGGAGGGCAGAAAATCTGCTACATTTTAGGGAGCTGACGTGCTGTGCACCAGACCAGATTAAAAATATCCTGTCAACTGCTAAATTTTTTGAAGTTTTAGTTCCAAACATTTCAGAAACTTTTTTTTTTTTTTTTTTTTTTTTTTTAAACCATGAAGCAGGACCTCACAACATTCAGATGCCACCCACGCTCCTGCCAGAAGTGCTGTCTCCCGATCATCCAGGACCAGTGTTGATAAACACAGCTTTGAACTGTGATTCATTTTCCACCCACTGTTCAGACCTTCACCTGCCCTGATTGTGCTTTTATACCAAAATCCAACACTCAGATTAACTGTCCATTATGAGATGCACTGTGGTAAATGCTACAGTTGACTGCAATAGATGGTACATGTTTAGGATTTTTTTTTATTATTATTATTATTTTTTCCTGCTAAGATCAAAAGAGAAAAAGGATGAGCAGAAAGAATTTAATATTGGGTATAAGGAGTGTGAGACACCCAGTAGGGTGACTTCCATGGACTTCCCTTTCCTCTTATTTTCAGAGTACAAAAGACTTTCAAAAAGACTTCTCACAAACAAGCAAAACTTTATAGGCATGCCTTAAAAAAGAGTTTGTTGAAATCCCCTCCAGCACTTGTAGGGTTTTGGGTTACATGAGCAGAGCAAAATATTGTTGCTAGAATCCAGAGATTTTTCCTGGGTAAAATCACACCCTAGAAATCCCTGTATGGATTCCCACCTCATAGATCAGCCAAAGGTGTGCAATGCAGACGTACTCCATAACACTTATGAATAATATGGAGTGATTTGTTGTAGATCTTGTCAGTGCTGGGGGCTGGATTCAGGTGCTTTACAATAGGTAAATTCCATTTTGGACACCTGAGGGTATCTGAGACATGGATTAAGCTGATATGAGACAGGACCCTCTGGTTAGGTAACTGGGAGATAGGGAACATCCCAAGGGCATCTCTTTTCCCTCTGGGTACCCATGTTGAGGCAAGTGAACGATGCCGTTATAATGATGTCATTAGACATTCTTAAAAACCAACACATCAGCAACATAGAGTACCTGGCCTTTTACTCTTTTGTAATCCAAGTTAAATTAAAGTTAGAACACATTAAAGGTCCAAAAAAAACCCAAAACAAAACAAACAAACAAAAAAAAACAGTTGCAAAATTTTATAAAGACACAAAGACACAGGTGTTCAGAAATGAAAAATATACCCAGCATGTACCAGGTACTATCGAGCTGCATCCCAGAAGGGCATAGCATTTCCCCATGAATGCAAGTTATGAACTAGGGGAATCCACACTCTGGAGGGGTGTCAGCTCCTTTGCTATTCTCAGGATCTGGCACAAGTGATCCCCCTTTTTATTACTCTGTCTGGGGAGTATTATGGTTTAAAACTTCTTACCCTGGAGATTTTTAGATTTCAAAGATGTCAGGAAGGAGCATGAACATCCTGTGGCCAGTTCTCTTTTTTCACTTCCACTTTTAGAAATGTTCACGTCCCTTGACAGTGGTAAAAGGCAGTTGGGGGATTAAAAAGAAACTGGTCATGGATTTAGTGAAATCATTTGCAAAATGTTCCTCCAGACTGAAGAAAAACACCATTCCCCACCTAGGACAGCAATGTCCAAACCTTTTGGAAGCTTATTCATGCACTAAAATTTATATATTTCTGTGCACATGAATGCACTAGCATACCCTGTGGGAATGTGTACATCAAGTAATGCCTATAGATCATTGCTGCCCTTTCCTGCATTGCAAGATTTGCAACTTGTGCGCTCAACCCTAGGCTGTTTTCTAGCTTTAGTCCCAGGGCAGCCCCATGGTTGGTTAGGGGAGGTGAAGAAATGGCAGCGGATCCACGATACTTGTCAGGAAAGGTGACTTCACTTCTGAGCTGAGCTGTGACTTCCGTGCAGCCTTTTCACCCCTCCTGCACTTTGACTTGGTTGTTCACTTACCACGCTTTGTTAATTGCTTTGAAAGCTGTGATGAAAGGAGCTACCTGGATGCAGGCTGTCACTGGTGATTTATGTTATGTGTTAAATGCATTGGCTTTTAACTCTGTGCCGCAACTTCACACCTCTACCCTTCATCCCCATTCAATAGCTTGGCAGAGTAGGAGAGAGGCTTTAAAAAGTACAGTTGGTTTTATAGCAATTTCATCAACACCCAGGGATAATAAACAGGTGATTGACTTTTGGCTTCTCTCCCCTGCCCTCAAGCTGCCTCTGTGCTCCACTAACATTGGTATTTCTCTCTTAGAAGAGCATCAGCTGGGGATAAAGGTCACAGGTTTCGGAAGATGACCACTTCCATGAACACCACTGATCATGGCCAACACTTAGGGGTTGCTGTTGTCTGACACATCATACTAATCCACCCCTTTGCTTTCCAAGGGCTTTTCTGGAAGGGTATATTTCTTAAGCTAAGCCAGAGCTACCACTTGTTACATGACCCAGAATAGGCACGTCAAGGATCTGATGATCCTCTACCATCAGGAAATCCAGCACGTGATTTCATGCACTGGAAATTAAAAGTTAAGAGATCTGGAAGAGTCTAAATGAGTAGAACTCAGAAAGACCCCTGCAGTGAATAGATAGGCAAGAAATGACTTTCCTGGAGCATATTTCATCTCCCATTAATGGAAATGAGGCAGTGCTCTACTGTGTAATCATTTGTATTTCCCCTGTACACCCAGTTTGATGGGTATCTCAGTGATCAGTTTAGCTAGTGAGCAATTAAAGACTAATTTACATCTTCACACGAGATTAAAATGTTGGATGGATTAATTTTTGAAAGCTGCTACCTTTCATGGAAGACAACATTAACTGATTGGACATACACACAGCATTTCTACTTACTGAGAGAGGAGCTGCCATGAAACTCAAGAAAATCTCTGCTTCACTCAGCACACGTATCCCAGGTGATAAATGCTTTCATCAGCTCCTCTAGGTAAAGATAATGGCTGTTGCATGGCTTCATTCCAGTGAAACCTTAGCTACCACAGAACATAGAGTTTATTATACACATAAGTTTCAGTGAAGCAATTTTCATGCTGACCTGCATTAAATATATTGATTCAGGTATACATGGCAGCACAAGGAATAGAGCTTCTCTTCATGCATGCCTATGTTGTCTTAAAGAGCAGGGAATCAACCATCAACACTGGGATTGAGGTGGGTGGAGAATCCCCAGATGTTACTCATTTGCATAGGGAAAAGTGTTAATCTGTCAACAGTGAAATGGCAGGTGGGAAAGAGACAGTTTTTTCCTTGCAAAAAATATTGGGCAGGATTATTTTTTAATATGCTGCAACACCCAGTGGAGCTCTGCCCAGAGAAAACATCAAAACTCCATTTACAGGGCTGAAAAGGCTGCTTGTTTTGTCAACGAAGCAAGAAGAGGAAGAAGGAGGAGAGGAGGAAGAAGAAGAAGAGAAAGAAAGATAAGATATCAATATTATATATATATACAGAGAGAGAGAGATGGAAAGTACAAGTTTCAAAATGATTTACGTGCAGATTGATCTCACCTGCTTCTGAGACTCAGGAGGATTCCTAGTCCACGATCATTTTTATTATTTTATATTTTTGACCTAATTTGGGATAAGCAAAATGTAAAATACACAAATTTCTTGTCTGTCAGGTAACTGATGGGTTCCTAGCAGTAACTGGGACTTGTTACTTGTGTTTTAAACGTATACACACACAACCACAAAAAGCAGGGGCCCAGGACTCTCTCTCCCTCTCTTTCTCTCAGAGGCTCTTTTTATAGCCCAGTATATTAAATATACTGCATTTTAAACGTATATTTTTCTGAGGCTGCCAATTTGTCACAACCTCCATTCCATCAAGAGAAGTTATATCATTTTTTGCTCTGCAGGCTAAGCAGTTTCAGACCATCTTGGTGCCTGGATGAAAGATGTTCCCTCTGAGTCAGCAGCGTGCTGTTCCAGCATTTTGCAAGGGGTTTTCTCCTATTGGCAAAGCCAGGTAAAATGTGGTCCGGGCTGTCTGGGGCTGTCTGCCTGCTGAGTACATGCAGCTGTCTTTGTTTGATGGGTCTGGGAATGCTGCCTCTGAATATCAAGCTCAGGGTGTTTTAAACACTAGCTCAGCATGTGGAATTGGAGGGACTTTTGGATGCACCTACTGTACTTGGGTTCGTCCCAAGCAAACTTGCTTGCCAACATGAACAAAGCAGAGCATTGCTGAAACGTAGGCCCTCTTGGCTCATCATCACTGAACATTGAATCTTAGGGGTCCCTATCACAGCTGAGCTCTGGAGACAGGACTATCACTTGGGTCCTTAGTGAGCAAGATGGACCATTGAACACCTCCAGGCTGGGGATTCAGAAGGTCTCAGTTCAGCCCTCAGTTCCAAGTGACTGGGTAAACCATTTAATTGCAGCAATCAGTGAGATAACACACCCTTTATTTGTACAGATGGTTAGCTTAGAAGCAATAATACCCTCTACGAGGGGGGTGCAATCTGTTGAAGTCCTTACCACCAAGATGATGTAGATGATAAAACGTTTGCTTTTGGTGCTTGTATTAAGAGCAAGTTTCTTTCTGTTCATGTATGTGGGTGTTTGTGTGAAGAAGACTATGACAAGTCTGTGTGACCCCCTGATGACAAAACTTGTCTCTAACAGTTTGGACCCCTTCTTTCCTTCCAAGATTTTCATGAAGGGTAGAGAGCAAGAGGGAAATGAGGACATACAACAGGCCAACAAACCAAATCTGAAATTCCCAATATGCTTTAAGTACAAAATAGCAATGTTAATGACTCCTTAGCAATAGATTGGGAAACTAATTAGCATATCATTTGCAGAACGGAGCACCACTTTTCATTTTTCTGGTGTGGTTAGGGCCTGCGATGCTATCAATGCTCATGTCTAATCTAGTTAGAACTGTAATAACTCTTGAGAAGCAATGATTTAAAAAAAAAAAATTACATGTAGATTAAGAGAGACCAGTAGCTCTCAAGGTTGTGTGATTCTTTTTCTGGGTGTTTCTAATTTGCCCGTTAAGAATCTGTGTATGTGTGTTTGAGACTTTCTCCACACATTAAAAGTTTAGTTTATTTTTTTGTTTGTTTGTTTTGTTTTTGCAGATATGGTCATAAATTATCCAAGTTTTTAAAGGGACAACACTTTGGTCCACAATGGAAATTTCTTTCCAGACCACCTTGGTAAGTGCTGACATGGAACTCTGATATTCTTCCTGCTACATTTGGTGTTGCTCTTGTGTATTATTGGGAAAAGTCAGTTCCTGAGATCAGAGTGGGATGTATGGCTTGAAATAAATTCAGTATCCTGAATTCATGCTTATCTATGCAGCAAAACTCATCTCAGACTTAGGTATGGTATGGCAATCTTCAAGAAGTAAAATCAGGTAGTTGTAGACTACTCAGTTTCATATGGAACAGCAAGTAATAAAAAACAAACAAACTTATTTTTGGAAAGTGTAGAATAAAATGAATTAAAAGCTTTAGGAATAGGATCCCAAACCCATAATATTTCCAAGTAGCAGACACTTCACTGGTATATTATAAAGACAGGGAATAGAGAAGGTCATATATTTCACTATTTTGCTTTTGAGATATATGGATTACAGTCAACATCTGCCTTTCTCAAAAAAATTCTAAATACACATAAAGCACAACTATACCTCCACCTTTATTTTAGTAAACAGGAAATGAGAAAAATCGTTCCAAATTCAGATTCCTCTCCAAAACAACCTGCAACCTAAATCCTCTCTCCTCCCAGACAGCTGTTCTCACTGTTTTCTTGCCCAAGCATCATAAGTTACTACTTTTCATGTGGACCTGCAGAGAACCACTAACTCACTACAGCTGGTAGAAAAGCAGGGAATTTCTCTGTGCTGAGGAACTTGTCTCTTTATTGGCACAGACTTTAAAGCAAATGTAAATCTGGTCCTCAAGGTTCAAGAGCATGTGACATCAAATCTGAGTCCCCGAGCTCATCTCGCAGCTTGTCTGCCCCCATCTTCTGCTCCATCCATGTTGCTCACAACCAGATTGTCAACCAGTGATGCTTACACTTAGGCAGCTGGGCTGAGACTGAGATGTGTCTCAAGATGAAGGATAATCAGCTGGGAGGTGATACATCATATTGGAGACTCCCAAATCTTGGCCCCTGAAGGATGCTTTGATTTAAATCAGCTTCTTACAGCTGTTCATAGGTCATTGAGATGTGAAAGAGACAGAGTGATCTTTCCATTACCTTATCCCATCTTGCCTCTTTAAACAAAATGACAACCAAAGGTAACAATTCTAGTTCAAAAAGCCTCACAACATCAGTTCTTTGGAGGCTATGTTGAGGAATTTTCACTTCCTGATTCCCTCCACTGTAAGCATTTGCAGTGTTGCAGATAGGGTGCTGGGCCGGACCGAACTTTCCTCTGCTATGATCTTTCTTATCTCCTGACATAAAGACTTTCTTACATATTCCCTCAAGCCTCCCAAATGTGCTGCACAGGGAGATGTGATAAAGGTAAATTTTGCTGCAGGAAACTTTATGGACAGCACACCTTGTCCCAGGCAGGTCTGCTGTCTTGCAGACAGGGTTCAGGAAGTCATGGAAATGCCTCCAGGTGCATTTCTTTAGGAGAGTATGGGAGAAGTTGCAGATCTACACCTGCAGTTATTAATACCAACTACATTTCAATTTCCATTTAATGGGGAAGGAAACACCCTGCTGTCACTCAGCTTTGCCTTTGATTAGCTTTTTCTTTAAAAGATAAATAAGTGGAAATACTAGATAGCCAATGTGAAGAAAATGATAAAACATCCTGAAAAGTCAAATGCATCAAAGTGTCATCCCTTCACATTCCTTTCCATGGACCCTAATTCTGATCTCAGCTTTGCAGGAGTATTACGCTGCTGAATTGGTGTAGTTTAGATGTTTCTTATTAGTAAATCAACTGTATTAAAATCAGCCAGATGTTGATAAAGGTTTGGAACAACAACAAAAAAAAGTGAGAAAAAAGTGAGAAAAATTCACCCTCCACAGTGACCTGTGACTGAACTAACTAACCCTACTGCGGGGGACGATTTTTAGGCTTGCTGCAATGCTCTTTGGTCCCAGAGTGGGATCTCTGTGTCATATGGCCCTGTGCTCCTTGGGTCACTTTTTACATGCCCAGTCTTTTCTGTCTTTTTTCGGGCATCCAACATGGGTCACTGACAAGGGCAGGATGTGGAGCCAGGTGGATCTTTGGTCTGGCCAAAATTTCTGTCCCACTCTCCATTGTCCAGTGCAAATATATGCACTGAGTCAGAATGATTTACAATCAGCCCATGCTTTACAGCCTTGTAGCTTGACCTGGATGTCATCGCTGCAGCTGCGTTGGAGAAAGCCCATTGCAGTTCCACTGCAGTCCCTCTGACACAGAAAGGAGAGGAGTAAAGGCCCCTTGTGGCTCTCAGGGATCTGAAGTGTATAGACTGGTGTCACAAGAATCTTTGTGGGTTTTGCATTAAAAGCCAAGAGATGCAGTTTTGGAAGACAGAAATTCCTGGGAGAGCATCCAGCAGAGTGCAGGCGAATTTTAAAAATCGCTTGACAAAATCTCCTAAATTAAATTTGTTATTTAAAACCTCATGGAAATAAATTAAACTGATAATCCATGCATTAAAACCAAAGTAAATCAGACTCCTTGAGAAGCACTTTCTAAAGGAGGAATCACAGTATTATATCTCTAATCTGTGAGTTATCGACTTGCTGGTGCAGTAGAGCTGCAAAAGCATCAGACCACGGAGCAATTCTCTGTTCTCCAGCTCCCCATCTGTAAGACGAGTTTCATCCCCAGCTTGTCCAGTGTTCTGTGTGTCTTCTCCAGACCAAAGGTTTTTCTTTAAGCCCTCTGGAATTGTATTGACTGTAGAAAACTTGACTTATTGTACAAAGTCCCACTCACCAGAGTCTCTGAATGTCCCCAGGGCACCAGCTAGTATTTTCTTCAGATTAAATAAATTCTGGTTGAGGCAACAATAGGTTTCAATAGACTGCGGGGGTGATACAAGCTCTGTTATAGTTCCAAGTGATTTTACTTGAAAGTTGAGTAGGGCAGAGAAAGATCAATCTGTTCAAAGCTGATTTGGCAGTTTTAAAATTCATTTGAATTCAGATTTGAAACACAAAAACTCATTGGTACAACTCTGCCAGAAGTTATGGGGACCCTGACAAGCTGCCCACAATCTCTGGACTGTAAAAACTTGGGGAAAAAAAAAAAAAACACTCGTGTAATTTCTGGAGACGGCTGTCCAAAAACCATGGGACATGGAAGAATGAGCTCACAGTATGAATGCAACAGCAGTGAGTGGCCATGCCAGTCTGCACTAATAAAATATTATAGTCTGCTTTATCTTGCCTGGTACTTTGCCCAGACCAAAGATACAGGCAGCTCCCTCCCACATTCCCACCGGGAGACCAGCACAAGTCAGTCCAAACTGCAAGTAAATCTGAGTTGGTAAATAAGGGTGGCCACGTGTCCTGGAGTGACCAGTCTTGCATTGGTGGTATCATGTTATGCTTTTTGCTTCTGATATTATTTTATTTTGAATGTTCAGCCAGGACACAACATTTTCTCTGTCCCTCCAAGCTCTGGAAACTTTCACACTCCCTCTTGTGTGGTGGGAATATAGGTGTGGGAATATGTGATGGGAATATTATGAGTCTGCCTTTGCTAATTTCTGAATTTGTAATACTATGTGCTTCCAAAGATAACTTTTACTCTATCAGGAGCTATGCTTTCCCCTCTAACCTTCCCAGGACTGCTGTCTCCCCAAAACTAAGGGGCTTCACGTGTTTCTCCATCTCAGAATTTCCTGGCGAAGGATGGCAGAGAAGTGGACTTGCTGTTTGAGCTGCTGTATTTGGTCACATTATGCTTCGTGTTGCTCACTAAATATGGTTCAGTGGTCTGTTAAAATTAATTTCATATTAATTGTTTTAAAACCTACAGCATCCTGCGCTGCCTTGGGTGAGCGATTGCCTTTCTCTGCTGGGAAATAATTTTGGCATTTCATTTGGAAAAAAGTAATTAACTGCATGGGTATGCTTAGTTGAGTAAGTCATTACAATCTCTGACTTATGCAAATGAGATTGTTGAAGTATAATTCCGACTGAGATAACTCCACACATACATAAACTTTTAATTTGCACAGTCCGGCAGAATATTTGTATGCAAATAAAAGCTGTTCATGGGTTAATTTATAAATCTCAATTGCATAATCAATTCTTAATGAGCAGAAAGCTTGTGATGCAACTGAGCGGCTCGGTGAGTTCCCAAGGATCTTTCTTGGCATGTCAGCTGATGGTTAACATGATGTATCCACTGGTTCAGACATCCCCATGCTCATTTTACAGCTGCTGTAGCATGAAACATGCTTTCAGGGTCATCCTCCTCATATTCTGACTGCCTTGGTTATGATGTTTATTATATATGCTATGAAGATACAGGTGGCCATGCCCATGGATTTCAGTAGTTCATTACTGGGTTCTAAGTAACCATCCAGGATTTCTTTGCTCCAAAAATTTTAAACTTTTAAGTATCAGTTATTTTTTTTTCCCCCTGTTTGATCATATTCGTTCAATGTGTCTTTTTTGCTCCTGAAACACAGCATTATTATTTATATTTCTTGACCAGTTTAAAGTAAAGAGATGGATGCCAAGACTAAACATAGAATGAGCTACGAAATTATTTTACCTTGCTACTTAATTGTTTTCCCCAAATACTCTTTCATTTACCTTGAAACTACTTGGGAACTTGGAGAAAATAATATTTGGGGGCAAATTCTTAAAACAAGAGAACAGATGGAACAGATGTTCCTGCTTTGTTCTGTACAAATGATGCTATATGGACATTGGCATTAGGTCGGATGGCTCCCTGTCCCTTTCCAATTTGGAAAAAAATCTATTTTACAACAGGGGCCTGAGTTAAACCAAAGGTCTGATATCTCTGGAGAAATTTCTGGGTTTGGAAAAACCTATACTAGTAGGGCAAAAGATTTGTGTAGGATTTGATATACCATTCTCTGGGGCAGTGATTTGTTGGGACTTAATCTTTTTCTGCCTACAGTGTAATCAGGAGCTTGCATCCATCTTATCCTCTTGATTGATGGACATAAGTCCGAATACGAGAAGTGATGAGCCCTTGGATGGTGAGGGTGGAGAGATGGGGAGTGAGGGAATTGTGGATGGCAGTGACTGAAGCTCGGATATCTCCCTGGGAGAGCCAATCTCCTCTGACAAGCCTGATTAAAGAAGAAATGGTTTTGGAAGCATGAGGTCAGTGACTCCGACCAAGCTGCTACTTCATTTAGAGAGCCAGCTCATCTGTGCGTTTGCACTGAGGCTCTCGTAACAGTAGAGAGCTGTTAACAAGAGATGTTTAATCGTCTCTGGCTGACAGGGAGCTGCCAAGACACTTGGCAGCTCAGAAAGCCTTTCTGCACTCCCAGAAAGACAGGTCTTTGCAGATGCTGAGGTTTCAAAAGGAGCAGTTGTTCCCAGCAGTCAACAGACTTGATTTTCAATTTGTGCTTCTTTTGAACGCAGCAGACCATCTGCCTTGCATATAGACCAGGTCCACAAATGACTGGGTCAGAATTAATACTTGGGGTCATTCAAACCTCTGACAGCTCTGAATTGTTTAGTCTTAGGTAAATGAAAGAGGGAAAAATAAACATTATCAGCAAAAACATCCTTTGGCTCTGACTGCAACTTCTGAGTTGAGGGGGGTCTACCTTCAGGAGAAGAACCTACTTTGCCTGTATGCAAAGATGGGTGCAAGGCTTTCTCTGCAGTCAAGCACTGTACCCTAATTACTGAACTACCATTTTATTTTAGTTTAGTTTAGTTTTGTTTTGTTTTTATTTGGGGAGTAAAGATTCACCTAAAGAAATAGATATCTGAGGTGTGAGTCCCTGCTCTGAGGACCATTGTGTGCTTCTCTTAGTAATCCCTTCATCCCAGTTTAATTAACTTTTTCAACACAAAAGAGTCAACCATGTCTTAATAATAAAATAATAATAAACCATGTCTTAATAATAGTTTGCAAGTGATCTAGCAAAGAAAGATAAACACAGTGGGAAGGTCCTTTTCCTGTCTCTGCATTTCAACGTGACTTTTTTTCTCCTTGCCTGTCTCTCTGAGGGTGTGAGGTCTGGGGAGTGAACCTGGCACAAAAAGGTGCTGACACAGCTCGGGCAGGACCTGGGCAGTTGACTCTTGCAAAACTGTTGTTTTCTTGTATTAAACAAAGAAAGACAGAGAGACAAAGTCAAGAGTCTATTAAGCAGATTTTTTCATTGGCAGTTCCTTGAAATGCAGCAGCTGGTTTTGCCTTTGTTACTTCCCTAATGAAAGTTTTCAACACCATGTCAGGGGAAAGAAAAAAAAAAAAAAAGAAAGAAAGAAGTTTCTTAGAGAAAGAAATCTTGTTGCAAGGTCAAGCTGAGACTGTTGCTCCTTTAATAAACACCTCAAATTGCCTCTGATTAATTCTAAATAAATTTGAGGACAGACTTGCACATGTGATAAGTGATTTTGAGCAAGTGCTGTTGACACATTGAGATGATTGAGATTAAAGGGAGAAAGAGATGAACAATGGGGTGAGATTAGAAACTCTTTGTCACAGAGATTAGGACCTAGGAGTGGAAGGATGACACAATCATTTGTCATGTGCCGGAGGTGAGAGGAATGAATGAGGCTTTACAAGAAGACAGCCAGAGGCTGGAGCGTAGCCAAGCTGCTCAGTAAGCAAAGCCAGTGCAAGCTATGCAAAAGCATACAGTGGGGGAGTATGAAGCTTATTTTTGCCCACAGAAATGGGAAAGCAGTGGAAACTGGTCTTTCAAGGGAGACATGAAATGTGTGCAATCTTATTGCAGGAAGGGAGGATCAGCTTCAGGTGTGGGGCTCGTCTCTGGGAGTACGCCTTAGTGTAGTTCTTGGAGAGCAGAGTTCTTCATTTAGATAAATTTATTGACTCCAGGGCCTGGGAATACAAACTAAGCTACAGCTATATCCAGCAGATGATCAAGCCTGTGTTTTTCTTTCCTGCTATACCATAGCAGGATTGCCACCAGACCAACCGTGGCAATGCACAGTGAAAAACAAGAGGTCACTTAACACCCGTGAGGGTCCTGGCAAAGACCATGAGGAAGTCCTCTCTCACCATCATACAATATTAATAATCATGACCTCAGTACAGCACAGACCTCTCCTTTGAGCTAAAAAGCTCTACTTATTACCTGGCAGAATAAACAGAGTATAATGGAGACCCTTATGGTCAAAACCCACTGATATCCTTTACATATACTTTGTAGAGCCAAAGATATTATAAAGGGTGATGGAACTGGGGAGCAGCCATAAAATGGCATAAAAAGAAATGGAGTCAGAGTGGAAATGCCTGGGAAGGGAAGGGAAGGGAAGGGAAGGGAAGGGAAGGGAAGGGAAGGGAAGGGAAGGGAAGGGAAGGGAAGGGAAGGGAAGGGAAGGGAAGGGAAGGGAAGGGAAGGGAAGGGAAGGGAAGGGAAGGGAAGGGAAGGGAAGGGAAAGGGTGTTGTTGCTTGGAGTATTTCTAATAGTCCAGATGTATACTGGAAAAGGGCTGCAGGGAATGAGTCTTTGCTGCCTTTCTGTTCTCAGTGTCCTAGAATTTCTTTCCAGCTCAGATAGCAAGATTTTTTGCATATTCTGTCAAAATATAGAAAGAGGGCTTTTTTTCAAAGTCTATAAATTTATTTTAGTCTAGTAAAATTATGTAACAATGTATTCCCATCCCCCATTAAAGAAAATTAATTACAACAGCTTGGTTTTTTATGATTGTCTTAATCAGGCCTTTACTTATTAGCAGAAACACTACAGAAATTCAAATCGTACCCATTAACAGGTGAGAGATGTTTACTAATGACCCCAACACTGGGTCTTAAATTAAAGTCTTATGAAAATTTATTGCTCTCTATAACAGCAATGACTTATTCAAAAGCAGGAGATGATATTGTGTGCAGGCTGGGAGGGGGCCTGTATGAAGGTGCTGGGCCTGGTACATTTGCAAATCAGCTCTTGAGGGCAACATAAATAAATATAGCAGAACTCTGAAGAAAATAAAATAGCATGAATCATAAATCAAAGCAATGTAGTGGAGCTGCAGAGGACACTGCAAATAGATAGGATAACAGAAGGAAATATTGGCTCGGGCATAAATAGCTCTTAATAAATCATCAGCCAACAGGAGCAGAGCAGCAGCATCCTAACTGAGATAATGACAGCTGGAAACACCTTGCTGATGCTTGTGCATTCACTGCATACCCAGTATGTATATCCAAGAACCTTATGGAAAGGTCTCTGAGCCCGTTCTGCATTCAATTGGAACGACTCTGACCTGAGAGAAAGCCAGGCTCCAGTTGAACCAAAGTCCATCTCTGGAATGACTGCTGCAGACCTGGGTTTGAGAGGATATTTAAGTTGACATGCTCCTGCCAGCTATGTTAACTCCCCAAGATTATGCACCAGCTTTGGTGTTTTAGGGCTGTTTCTCATGCCAGGACCTTTTACCATACCCCTTACAATGAGGTGTTTTGGTGGCCAGAAGTTTTCACCCCAACTCCGTACCTTCTGGAGAAAATGAGGCCTTAAACCCTGAAGCAGATTTCTGCTTTTTCTTGATTCTGCCTAAGGTGATTTGATGACATGACACAGCCATGGGCTAAATTCAATGAAACCACAAAAACAATGTGTAACTCACAGTGCTTCTCTCAAAAACCTGGTATTATGTGTCTGGTTTTTTTTTGAGGATGCATCAGCTATATGGAGTATTCACACCAAAGAATTGGGTGGGAACTTCCTGCAGATCCACCATTGGAAAGCATTACCCTGCTCTTGAAGCAGTCTAAACCCTAAGGAGAAATTCCCCAAAGTGACATAAATCAGGTAGCTTTCACAAAGCTAGCTTAGTGATCCCTGTTTCTCCCCTGTGAGTACTTCTCCAGAGCTAGGAAACAAATCATGATGTTAATTGATAACAATTCCACGTTATCTTGGAACAAGTTGAGAGGAGGAGAACATATATTTAGACCTAGACAGTGTTGATTACTAACCTTAACCAGACTGGGAATATCTGGAGATCTCAGACCTCAATTTCAGTTTCCTCAGAGAAATCCAGCCATGAAATATCCAAAGTAGGTAATAGGAGCAAGAAAAAACTTGACACCTGGAAAACAGCATAAGTCATGCACTGTGGTTCTTACAGGGAGTTGACAATGGAAATCTATGTCCAGGACAAAGCAGGTAGCCAGAGTGGGTGAGCAAAACCGGGTCCTTTGTTCCAAAGTCAATGAGGTGGTGTTGTTATTGTGAGTGTAAAACACCTTTGAGATGGAAGGAAGAGAAGGAAAGAAAAAGATGTATTTCTTCTTGCAATCAGTTTAGTAGAAAAAAAGGAAATAGAGATTAAAACTCCTATACTCTGAATTTTATTTGCTCTGATAGAGCTGTCACGTTTAACATAGCTTTTTTGTTTAACACAAATGATAAGGTAGGCCATGAATTTTAATAAAACAAACAACAGCGCTAGGACTGATTGGATTGCTTCAATGTTTCATTTTGTCCAGTAACCTTGAGAAAACCAGCATTGGGATTAATATGTAAATGCATTTTCCACCCTGGCTGTGAATATAGTGACATTGTAATTGAAAGCAATGCAAAAGTTAGCGCTGATGGATAGCCCAACTGTTCAGCTGGTTAGCCTATTTAGAAAAACATTAGCCTGTGAACAGGCTACTTACTACCATGTTTGCTGTGTTTTATGACCCCAAAAGTACACGCACTCTTAAATGTCTATAAGCCATTCATCACTCTAAGCAAATCCCAGTGTTCTGCTTGAGAATACCAAAGTTCCCAAAGAGAACAAGCAGAGCAGGGCAGTCAAGGTAGGATGTGATTGGGTCTGACAGTGTTAAAAAGGGTGTTAGGTCACTGCTGGACTGCCTGGGAGATGTATTTATAAGCTGACTAGCACTAACTAACATTCGTGGTAGTCTCCTGAAGTTTGCAGACTCCAGATTGGAGCAACTGGAGGAGAGTCAATGCCTTTCCCTAAAGACATTCCTGAACATCCAACTCAAAGTTTTATAGGGACCATAGGGATTCAAGCATGTGAGAGGGGTGGCACAGTCTTTGGGACAGAGAAATATCTATGGTGATATGTTCTGATGATGTCAGTTCCTAGGGAAGACCTGATAACCCCTGTGAGGGAAGGAGCAGGAAGGACTTTCCCCCGTGAAACCCTCCACTGCCCTGAAAGTGCAAAGAACTCATATCCTTGCCTTTGCAACATGTTATACTGGACTTCTGTAATAGCACATCTGCTCTCCTGGTCTGTGAGGTTAGAAGTGATTTTGGTTTGAGGCACACAGCTGTCTCTTCACATGACTGGCCTTTGAAGGTATTGGTTTTGTCTATGAACAAAGATACTGGCTGATCTTGCATTCCCTGGGGGTGGTAGGTCAACTTCTGGTGACTGGTTTCTTGATGTCCTCAATAGTGAGGGAACCAGCTGGATCAGGATGACCTGGCAGGCCATGCTAACCGTGTGTACAAGCCATGCCATAACCTCATACAGTAACTACTGCAGCTATAGTAGTGACACCTTGCTACATCTATACAAGGCTGTCCAAATTTTTGATTTATGGATCCCAAACAGTGGCACATTTGTCATTTCTTAGGGGCCAGCTGTTGTGCAGTGATGGGTTGCTCTACAAAAAGTACATGGTTCCTGGTGGGAACATTTCATTAGAATAATAGTCTTAAATTCTCCTTGGCAATGGTCATCACTTCTTGTCCTCAACTTGTTCTAGTGAAATAACTGCTGGGATCCACCTCAGGTGTGTTTGCAAAGAGCCTTGCTATATAAAGAATAAGCCTGGTAGACGGGAGGAATTGCACACACCTAGGTAATTCTCATCATTATCATAATGGGAATCAGCATTAGAAAAAAAGTGTCAAAATGTTACTGCGAAAACAGAAGATCACTGCCAGGCGGGGAGAGATGCTGCACCCCAGAACTGTGTTTGTTAGGTAATAGTAGCTGAGGGATGTGACAGGCTTACAGCAGGCATGTGGGAGACTCCAACGCATCCGGAGGTTGGGGCAGGCTGTACGCCAGCTTGTGACACTAAGCCACGGAGCAAATGTCTCCTGAGCAAAATGGCATTGCCAGGATGCTGCAATGATAGCATGGTCCTGCAGCAAGCTGGGCAGCTGGGCAGGTTGGCCATCCTGACAGCAGCAGAGATAAACTTAGTCTCTTAAAGACCATGAAATGGCTTGATTGCATTGCTCTTTCTCTTTGGGACTGTGGTTGGGATTGCCTTGCCACTCCTGAATTTCTAGGAAGAATATCTGCTTTTCAGAATTGTCGTCCTTTGCTTTTCCGGATAGGGTTAAGCTGATAAAACACCTTGTCAAGAGGATGAGGTAGGAGCTCTGAGATAAGAACAGGTCAGAGATCAGGCTCATCTGAGTTAACATACAGTTAGTAAGGTCTGATAAAGGTACAATTGAGAGGGACACCATTTTAAAGAGTTGTTGAAAGGAAGAAACAGGTCATCACCCACGTTTGATCTAAGATGAGCAGGTAACCATTCTGTAGTGATTAATGTTCAAAAGTTGATATAAGTGGCTCAGCCTCGAGGCTACACACAGCTTGTGGAAAAGGTCATGACAGGAACTAGCAGACACTTGCATTAGAAGTGTATGTAGGTACTTTCCAGGTAACCTGTGAACCCTTCGTTCACTTGATCACAGTTTACAGATGCACAGCAGGACAAGAGAAAAGATAATATCGACTGCTGTCTTATTTATTTATTTATTTACTTGCTTTATTAGAGACCACGATGTTATTGAAATGGCTCCAGTGCCTCATATCATGCAAGACCACAGTCAGGCTGAGAGTACAAATTTCCTGAGTTCCCATGCAACTCCTGTTATCATTAAGCACAGCATCTCTCAGGCTGAGAGAAGGCTGTGTGAAAGGTGAATGCAGAAAGTCTCTCTCCAGAGTCCAAACGATCTCTTTCCTCTTGTTAAAATTAGCAGCAAGACATTGTTTTGTGTTGCCGGGGGGAAAGTTCTGTGCACTGAAAGCAACAGACAAATAACTCACTGCACCAGGAACCCATCTTATTATAGTTTATTATACCAAGCAGCTGCCTTGGAAGCCTTGGTGGAAAGTGGGGTCCCATATTAGACGACTTCAGCTCTTCTGTGAGAAATGTATGTCTGTCCTAGTTTCAGCTGGTTTGCTAGCACCCACCAGTAAAAGAAAAAAAAAAAAAAAAAAGAGATTGACATGTGTTCCACTTGCCAGTTTTAACAGAAGAGAACAGACACAAATATGCAGTTTTTCATTTCTTCAAATTTGCTTTTTTGCCTACTACCACATTTTAAATAGTGTAGACAGCTGTCTCCATCACCCACCATCAAAGACCATAGCAAAGGAAAAAGTGAACATTTTCTTGCCAAGAGAGGCAATGGACAAATGGTCTTCTGGTCCCCCATGGTACAACGGTCTTCAGCTCTAGAGTCTTCAGAGTAGAAAAGAGACACTTAAGAAATTGTATGAAGGAAGTCTATTAAGCTGTTTAGAGAAAAAAGATGGGGAAAAAATTGTCCACAGAATTTCTCGGTACTAAAACTGAGGGCTTGAAGATGGCAAATTCAGAGCAAAGAAAACAGATTGGTCCTTCACAAAGCCTTACCAAGCTGTGGAGGTCTTTGCTGCAGATGGCTGGGGATGTTGTGTGTTTACAGGAGTCCACAAAGCTATGGGGCAAACCTATGGCAGAAAAAATGATTTAGGTTTCTATAACTGAAAGATAAGATATCTGGTTTGGAATCCAGGACAATAACCTAGGAAGGAGAAGACAATGGACTACATGGACCTGTAGGCCAACTTGGTGTGACCAGTCTTGATTTCTGTTTTGTTTCATCCTGCCACAACACTGAATCAAAGATTACTCCTTACATAGCTCTGGTGGACCTGGCACTGGGTGGTTAGATGGCAAAAGCAGGTCCAAAACAACATTCTTTTTCTCTAAATTTATTTACTACAGATAATGATTCTTCCCAAGCCCATACCTGAAAGCAGTCTAGTTTGTTTTGCTCTGGGTTGTAGATTTTAATTCTGAGTGTTAGTTTCACTTTGGATGTCTCATTAGCGGGGTGACATTTTCCTATTAGATGAAAATGTTCAACACAGATTTCCTTGTTGCCACGTTGCTGTCAGCTTGTCTTTTGTCATCATGGCTGATGGATCAACATGTTCTGATCTGCTACCCTTTTTTTGTGTGATGCCATTATTACTGTGTTCTCTCTCTCTTCCTCTTTCTTTTCTTAGACAGTAATAAAAATAAATAAATAAAAATGAAATATACAAAGTATAAACTGCCTTTATGACTGAATGATTTCCTTGCTGCATTAAGCAATTTCTTTTGTGCCAGCACCTCTCGTGAATGCTCAGGATGTTCTCCTGATGTATTCATGAGAGCTACTTTGCTGTGATCTTTGCATGCATGGCTGCTTTTTTTTTTTAGACAAGCTCATGATTACTGATATCTGGTATATTTTCTTTTCAGCGTAGTAGCCAGGAGGGGGTGTCCGTGCCTTACAAATCAGCTCTCTTTCAAAGCTGGTGGCAAAACAACTTCTAGCAGGCACTGCACGGTAAAATGTCTCATCTCAATGAACTGTGCAGAGAAGGGGGGGAGTGGTGGGGACCAACAGGACACCAGAAGTGGGAGCTGCTCCATAGCTGCAGGGATGGTGGAGAGGGAGGCTGTGGGGAGCAGCACACGAGAGGCAAGAGGAGAAGGGGAAGAGGAAGGGGATTCCTAGGATATGCAACAGAGCACATCAGCTAGACGTGCTCTTTGTGCTGTTCTTCATCATCTTCATTGTTTTACATTTGGCCCCAAGATGTCCAGCTGGGACTCCTCAGCTCAGTTGGCATGTATGTGAGTTTTTGGGCTGAGTGTTTTTCCCACAGATTTGTACTGTATTCAGCTGTTTCCAGTAGAAGATATAATAAATATCTATACCCTGTGTGTGAGGTTGGAAAGGATCTCTGGAGATCATCTGGTCCAACTCCCATGCTCAAGCAGGGACAGGTAGAAAAGGAAGAGAGATGACAACCAAATCAGAGTCTCTCTGACCAGGACATCCAGGCTCCAGCTATAATGCAGCTCCAGTCAAAAGAGGCGGTGGAGCTTGGAGTTTGGCTTTTCTGACCAGTGTAAACATCTGTGTTAAAGGAGATGAGTGGCTTACCAAAATCCCTTCACTCTAAAAGGGACTTGCCCAGGTAGTGATGCTTTCATTTCAAGTTTCATTTCAAGATTCATTTCAGGTTTCCCTCCTCAAGATGAAAGTGTCAGCTCAAAACTGTTTAAGCTTGACATCTAAACTGCAGGCATTGCCCTTGAAAGGTTTGTCTAACATATCAAACTTTCAGTGCTGTCCTCAAAGAAAGTAGAGTCTGTTGGGCTACACACAATTTCTGGATTATACAAACAGCACTCTCCACATATTCTTCCTGTGGAGAACCCTGTTTATAGCTAAAATCTGTAGAAGTAGTTCAGGAAATTAAAAACATGAATTCCAGTTTTCAGAATGGGATATCTACCTACACCAAAATCCTGAGGTACTCTGGAACCCGAAACTACCAACTGCTGAAGAAAATTTACGTATTTAAATTCTTTGTGTGCACCTCATGTTTAGGAATTTACATCTAAGTAGCGGCCAGATCTCTAAATCCATCCAAGTACCTAAAAATGCCCTTAATTTCTGTATGCTTCAGTTTACCATCTGCAAAATAGACTTCATACTCCACAAAAAAAAAAAAAAAAAAAAAACAAAAAAAAAAACAGCTAGTAGCTGCACAGTCTTCCCTCAGTAATGCACAGAGAAAATCTGTCTCCCTATGTCCCCATTTCTGTCAGAGCAGGAACTCCAAGGCTGCCTGATAAATACAGAAACGAGAGTTATTTCTAGCTGTGCTAAATGCTCAGTATATACTTATGAGGAAGACTTTGAGCCTGTCTGAGAGGCACGTGAAGCAGTCAGGAGTGTCCCAGGCTGTGGCAGAGGTCCTGCATCCTCTTTTCCAACCTCTTGCTTTGAGGCAGTATGTTTTCCAGAAGATGAAAAGGGGGCTTCTCTCCTTTGTGTTGATGTCCCTGGCAAACCCAAGACACTTGCTGAGCCTTCTCCTCATGTTATGCATTTAGCAAGGAGAATATACAGGATAGAGGTACCACAGTACCCTTATCAATAAATATTCACTGGGATACAACCTTCTCTTGTGACATGGGGGTCTGCAAGGAAAACCATCATGCCAACAAAAATGCTACATGCTGGTTGTGTTGATGGCTTTTCAACTTTTCTGTTGACCTCACAAGAGTGTCTGTGATTTTTACAAGATAAATTGGTAAAGCTTCTAATCTGTTTTTACTGAAGATCCCTTGGAAACCCTTCTTGACACTAAAATATTTCCTGCTGGCCTCTCTGGTGTAGCTAAATTGGTATGAGAACACCACCCAAAGGCATCAATATAATCAAGGCTGTTAGGCACTGAATATTCACCTGGGAAAAGATGATCTTTGCTCTGAAGATCTGACAATTTAGCAAGAGAGGACAGCTATAAGATGCTTCATTAAGCTCTTCATATTTTTAGGTAAGAAACAAGAGGGATTAAGCAAACTGCTGGCAACAGGAAGTCTGTGCCAAAGCTGAGAAACATCAGTTCAGAGGGGGATGAAAATAAAGCACTGGAAAAATTGCGCCACCTTGAAAAATATAGTCATCAGCATGAGATAAGCTAAAAGTAATAGCCTTGAGAGCCAAGTGGTGCATTTGGGAGAATGATAGAAATAACTTGTCCTCTGATATCAAGGCTCATCCATTGGAACTGGCACAGGAAATGAGATCTGAGCACAGTCTTAGAGAGAGTTTGGTAAAGTGTTTACAGAATTAATCAGGAGATATTCCTGCTTTCGTACTGATAAGATCTCACCTGGCCTATTGCGCGCAATACCCTTGCTCAGAAGACAAGCTCAGCAGTTCAGTAAGCTGAGAAAAATCATAAAATGAAGTTAATTTATGAGAAAAGTCTTTGGACAGGTTAGCCAAATCTGGGCTGAGAAAATAAATTATTATTATTATTATTATTATTATTATTATTATTATTATTATTATTATTATTATTATTATTACTATTTAATAAAGTTCTTTAAAAAACTTTAAAACGCTTTGGAGTATAAGTTTTCTTCATGTGTCTTTTCTTAGACACCACCTGGAGAATCCCCAGGAGCAGAAGGCAGACCATGGAAAGCCACCAATCTACTAGACAGCCAGTATTGACACAGAGACCATGTGGAGGAAAAAAAGGATCAGGAATAAATACAGGGAATGGTGAGAACAGGAAGATTGTGGAACAGCCTCCCAGCTGGAAGCAAGAAAGAGGGAGGGATGCAGACCTTACTTTCAGAACATTCATGTCTCCTTCAAATCATGGGAGAAATATTTAAAAATGCAATCAGCATTTAATGCAGAGGGGCAAAAGTGGAAGAGACTTTACTGATGATTTACTAGTGTACAAGCATTTTCTGATTGTAGTGCAACTGTGGTTTTGTTTGTTTGTTTGTTTTCTTTGCAGGTTTTTTCTTTGTTTTGTCCTCCACAGCCTGCTAAAAAGCATTGTTACTGTCCCTGAAGTTAGCTGAGAGTCTGTTAGAGATTTGTTAGAGCATAGAGTTGCTCCATGTTCCCAGGCACAGCCAGTGACACAGCTGAGCACATTTTCTATATGGGTGCTCCTGCCTCAATGTGTTTTACAGATATGTATATATATATTTATATGCATATATATTCATATATGAATATATGTGTACACGTGGTCAGCCACACAGATAGATAAAGACAGAAAAGAATGTCCTTCCAGCATCCATTCAAACAGCACTAATGGCCTCATCCTGTTCCTCCTCATCAACTGACCAGGATTAAAGTTGCTGCAGGAACAGGCACAAACATAACACAGTTTTCTCCAGTAATTGATCCTAGATATCCTATCCTGGAGTCCTGGCTGTTCATGGTTCCACTCCAGTTCCTGGTGCACAAATCTTTCCTCCTACTCACCAGCTATTTCATCTTGCAGTTCTCTACTGTTCTCCTATGTTGATCCAGAGCAGAGATCCACACAGACAACAGTTAGAAAAAGGATTCAGAGAGAATTAATCTTGGTCTGCAGTGATCATGTTCAGGACTTGACCAGACATATCTATACTGCCTAGTAGCCTCTTTATCCTAGATCAGCCTCTTGTATCTCCTTTCATCTCTTTTTTCCCCTGCTGGATCCTCCCTCCCCAGTGTTATTGATCTCTCCTTTTTCCAGTTTTGGACCTTTTTCCTAAACATCCCTTAGTAGCCTTATATATTCCCACAATCCCCTTAAAATCATCCTGGAATAAGTTTATACTATCCCCACTATTCTTCCTGCATTATATAGTGAGTGCTACACCTCTTTAGACAGTGATCCCTTTTAGTCTACAAAATGAAGGGTTTTCCACCTGGGATAATAGTCTAGCTGTTCTCCTTGGATAACCTTAGTGGTAGCAAGTTCAGGATGCTCCCTTCACACTGATTAGGAGTTTCCTTCATCTATCAAGAATCCTCTGACCCTCACTAGGCCTTTGTGTTTATGATAATGAACCTTCACTCACACAACCTGGCATGGTCATCTGGCAATTCACCAGTGGACCATGGAAGAAGAATCATGTTTGTCACAGAACAATCTCACAGAATTAGGAGATCCAATCCTGTGTACACTCCTCTCGTCCCATAAATCTTTTCTAATGGCACTTTGCTCCTTATAAAATTGGCTTGGGGTGAGTAGGTCAAGAGAAAATGTCAACAAAAGCAGAAGCAACAGTGGTGGTAGGGCATAAACTTAAAAGTTTCAGGTAAGCTCATTGATGTCATGAAGCTGATAGAAACCAGTATCTCCAGGCATAATGGGAGATGGAGCTGGGAAATGATGAGAGTTTGTTTCTCACAACAGCTTTAAGACCTCTTGAAACCCATTTTATATGCCTTACCAAGGCAGCTTTATCTTTGGAGAGGAGACAATAAAAGGTCACTGAGTTACTACAACTCATGCCCCAGTAACAGGAGAAATCCCATGTAGAGTTGGAGGTCATTGTCTTACACATTAAGGGAAAGGTTAGGGTTATGTGAACAGCAAAAGCTTGAACAGAAGCCTAAGTCTATAAGACAATAATATTCTTGTGCGAAGAGTCAGCTTGTGTTCTCTGCTCCACTGGAAAACCAATGCCTCAGGTAATTTTTCACCTCTGGTGAGTAATCTGCTTTTTTTCCAAGACTGTGGTTTAAAATGGCTGTAACTACCCAAGCTTCCTGCAGTTAGTAGTAGGCTTTACTTAGGAGTCATCTAGGGACAAATGCACAGGAGCTGGAAAATGTAATTATTAGAGAGATTTTTATTCAGGAGACTATGCAAAGTTAAATGTGCCTTGCTGGGGAAAAGGGAAGAAAAAGAGCTTAAAGGTCATTTAGCAACCTGTCTGATAACAGTGAAATGTTCTCACTTCACACAGCGTGTGCCCAGACAAACTTCCCTGATTATATTTTTAATGCCACTAGCTCTGAGAATCTGAAATTTTCCATACTTAGGTGCCTCCAGTTCTTCTTTTACAAGTAGTCACATTGAAGCAAAGTGTGGGGTTTTTTTGGCATTAAAAATTGCAGCAGTTAAGAAGATGCAATGTGAAAGTAACAGTTCATATAATGAAACTGTAGGTCTGTAGAACATTTCACGGAGTCAAAACCGCTCTGAAAAGGTTATTATTACATAAGGATGCAGGTGTCAAAATTAGGGCAGGAACAAGGCCAGAATAAGTAGGATTCAGCTCACCTAGTTTTAGCTCTTTAAAGGTAAGGCAGAAATCTAGGGAGGATCTGACATGTTTAAATGTGTGGACACTATGCAGTTGCCTGCACATAGGCATCTGAAAGTTTTGGAGGTGCCCTAGGGGATCATGGGGCAAGAAGAGCACAGGCTTCTTTGAGTTCTGTGTCCAAACAGCCAGTTCTGTGTAAATATTTTGAGGATAGCCTCAAAAAACATCACAAGATGCGTAGGCAGAAGAATCAAGCCCTGAATTTGAACCACGGAGATGTGTCCAACTCAAAAACTCATATTTGAAAAGTTTTTATAGGTGTAGCATCTCAAACGACATGAAGTACCTACGTGTGAGGAACCGTTTGGAACCCTCAGCATGTGTTTATTGTCCACCAAGCATACTAAGCACATCAAGTAATGAAATGGCTTTTTAGAATTTGGGATTCCTCTCTGTACTGACAAAGGTGTGTTGTTGGAAAAGTGTTACTGATTAAAAAATGACCTCAAATATTCAAATATAAACAATAAAAAAATAAAGTTTTCATTGCTGTATTTTTCTTTCTTCCTACTATTTATAATTCAGCTTTCCCCCCCCCCCCTTTTTTTTTTCTTCAACAGAAACTCTAAAAACTTGAAATTGAAATATGTTATCCATATTCAAGCAAAAATAAAATATGTTTCCTGTGTAACTTCAAGATTTGTTTGTTTCATCTCTCTTTCTTGAGCTGTATACAATCTAATGTATCACTGTAAGGTCACATGAATGTCATCTTCTCTTCTTTTTTTCCTTTTCCCTTTCAAACTAATGATGGAAAGGCAGTGTATAGGGTACTGTGAATAAGGCACACACTAATTTTATTAGCATGTAAAAAGAACTTGTCAGCTAGTAAGTAATGCCAGTTCTACCTCCATGACTGCAAATGGTCTCCTCTCTATGCTCTTTGCTTCTCAAGTATTTTTCAGTTGGGCAGCCCTGGGGGCTTCACCGAAGCTTGCCATTTCAGAGCAACCAGATAACTCATAACTTTTCTATGTGTATTGATTTCAATGTCAAACTGGACAGCAATGCATTTAAAAATAGAAAATTAAAGAGCAAGAAAAACTGATATATGGAAAACTTCTAGTGCTATGCATTTCTCAGGTGTACTGGGCACACTCACAGGAGTGTGGACAAAAAGCTAGCTGGTGGCAACAGGGAGTTCTGAGAGATCATCTCCCCTTAGGTAAGCTGGACTCCAGCCCTTTTTAAAGAACGAAATCCTTGATTCAGGTTCTGCCTATGATCCCCAAGAAGAATATAGAGGTTTACACAACATTGAGAATATCAGAACTTGTGTCATTGTTCCTAAGAAATCCTTCTAGAGGATTTTAAAGTTTATGGTTAACTAGTATGTAGCACAGATATTCTTCTGACCTTGCAATGTTGAGTACAGACAACATAAGATTTAAGAATAATGGACAAACATATATGTGCTTTGTCTGTAGCTAACTGGTGGTGCAAGCAAACATGAACTCCATTGTAAAACAAAATGGATCCAAACTGGAAGAAAATGGAGAAATCTCTGTCAGTCATTCAGTAAATACAAGGAAAGATAGAAGATGTCCTGAATGACTTTTGCTGACCAGAATCTCTTGTTTTCTTATAGTCTGCACCAAAATAGTGTCCATTAGGAACATGGCCCTGTGGGAAGAGGCAGCACTGGAGTCTGAGAGATGAGGCTACACGACAGAAAGGGGCTGTTTAATGTCTCCTGTGGACAACATATGTAACAGACACAGCTACAGCCCAGCATCAGAAGGAGAGACATGACCTTGTCCACATCCTGTCTTCAAACACATTCTAGTCTCTTGGCACAAGTTTTCTTGTTTCCTAGAAGAACTGGTTTTAGGGGTCAATGTGATGATACTGGGGGACAGGACTTGGCTGAATTCATTTGTCTGTGCACGTCTCATTTGTCTAACAGCCATCAGGTCTAATGATTCTATTAATTCTACATCATTAGCAAAAGCTGTCATAGTAAAGGATATCCTGAACTTTGGTCCCTGCATAAGAGTTTCTTGATGTCTCTTCTGTTAAACAGAAATTGAAGAAGATACAGAAATAGCTTCACACCTTATGACCCCATGCTCAAGCTTTGCAAAGTCTACCATTCACTTCTAAAATGAATCTCTTCACATCTCTAAAATGATAAAACCCAATTAGTCTCATACATTGCACAGTTACCAACCAGAAAAATGAGTGGGGGATGAAAGTACAGTCTTGGGGGTGGGATCTGTGGTTCCCCCAGCAGAGGTATAAAATCCCAGTTTCAGGACAATGACTGAGGCATATTCAGAGATCAGGTACTTCCAGGAAAGAGAGGAAATGAACTGAATTCTCTAGATTTCCCATTTGGGAGGGAAACTCTTGAATGTTGAAGTAAATCCCACCATGGAAGCATAATCATATTTTTGGTGGGACCCACTGGAAATCTCCATCCTGTAGATTTTGAACATCGCTAGCCACATCCTCTTCAGACACTGAATAATGATTTAGAAAACATTTTTACATCCATTATCTGTAGCACAGGCATCCCAAGGAAGAGATTTCAGAGATGATGCAATTCAGCTGGGGAAATACTATATTTGATTTTGTATGGTACACCTCATAAATGACCTGTCCCTTCCTCTTCATCCCACTGCATGCCTTCTAATTTCCCATTGGAATTACTGTCAGATTCAGTTAATAGCTGGGTATTTGATGAGTGAGGCATATACATCATACATTGCATTATTCACACTTGCACAGAATTTAAGGTGTCTTCAGCTGGACATTCCTCCTGGAGCCAGAGCAGTGGAGACTGAGGGAATGTAGAAGTGGATTGTTAGAAGAGAAGAAGAGGAATGTACTTGTGAATGCTGCAGTTTAGTGTCTTGGGAGATGAACAGGTATCACAATGATGGATGACATGACACTTAGAAAAGACAGATCAATAGCTTGAAAATGATTTTGCCTTCTAATTTTCCCAAACAGATTTGAATCCTATTATGCCAACTGATATTTCAAGTCCCACAGGGCCCTTAATGAATCAAGGCTCACTAAATGTCTTAGAAATGCATGGATATATATAAGGAGGCAAGCTGAAGCATGGAGGAATAGGTACTTCTGTGGCTAGGCAGGTCTGTGTGTCAGAAGTGAGACCTCGAAGCTGCCCTTCTCACATTGTCAGAAAACCACCTACTCAGCTCCTCATCTCAAAGAGAGAAATAGCTTGAATTTCAGCAATTCTTCCTCTTTTAATAAAAAGGAGAAAATTGAATCCTCAAAGCAACTAGCTGCCGTTGATGAAAAATTAAAGATTAAATCAAGTTCAGGAAGAGATTAAAGAGCTTCAGGTTCCTGTGGAGAAATCCTCTATTCTTCACAAAACCTTTACGGACTTGAGGGAAAGAGGTAAAAGAGGGATCATGTCCAGGCATCAAGATCTCTCTAGCTGGGTTGTGAGGGAATGGACTACACAATGGTAAGAGTGAGTGTCTGGTTGCATTTCCTGGCTCTGTTATTTACTAATGAAGGCTTGAATTAATAGCATCTCGCTATCTGAGATATCAAATACCTAGTCTTCTGGAAGAGGGCCATGATAAAATACTATTGTGAGCACCACCTCAGAAATACTGCCTCTGTGGTCTGGTCATCACAGAATAAATTAGACCACCCCTTTGAAAACAGGCCTGAATACTCACCCTTAGTCTTTATGAGAAATCTATGTTTTTTTAGTCTTGATGTATTCAACAGTCAATTTTAAAGTATGTGTTAATGACATGGAGTTTCACAGGCTTGCTGGGTCTGAGATGAACTGTCCCAGCCTTACTAGAGGACCACCAGGGATGGACACCTTGGTAATATTGGTGCACTACGGTGAGATGGGCAGGTTTCACATGGAATATTTGGGGTAAACTGGGGAAAGCCAAACCAGTCAGAATGTTGGTTTCTTCTTCACGTGAACCCCACATAAATTTGAGGGACCATTTATGATCCATAAGGGTATCTGAGACATCTGTATGAGGCAAGAGATGGACAGGGATAATTGGATACTCATTCCCTTCTGGACTTGTAGCTGGATTCTAGGGAGACCTCCAGGCATATCCTTTGTGTTGGCGACTGAGACCACAGGTTTTTCAGTGTCATTTTCCACAAGTAGTTGTTTGCACTTCCTCTAGGGACTTCATTCCAGCTGGCTTGAAAAAAAAAAAAAAGGAAAAGAAACGTTTTTAGATATTTGGTTAGCAACTTGTATGTTGCCTATAAAAAGTACTATATATTCCCCCAAAGGATGAACAGCCCCTGCTAAAGCTGATATCTGTAGACATCTTCTACATTTCAGGATGCCTTCACACAAAGTAAACTCCAGCTACCCCAAGCTGGCAAGACAGCTCCCACTTATTACCTGTGGGAAAGCAGATTTCTTTTCAAGCTGCCTTTGGAAAAGGTGGCAGGTGGCTGTCTCCTGTCATCGACTATCACTTGCAAACCACATTCAGCACTGAAGCCTGAACTGCAAACATGATGTGACACATTTTCTCCAGGCTCTGGTCTGTGGTAGGGATATTGTCTTGTTGTGGGAATCAAAGTGAAATGAAAGTCATGTCTCTCAGGATTTTTCTGCTCTGCTTTTCGTTTTTCCCTTTCCCTTTCCCTTTCCCTTTCCCTTTCCTTTTCCCTTTCCCTTTTTCCTTTTTCTTCTTCCTTTTTTTTTTTTTTTTTCCTTTTTCTTTTTTCCTTTTTCTTTTTCCTTTTCTACCTGTTTTCAGCAAGACTGGACCACTCTGACCTTTGATAAATACTGCCTTCTCCTCAAATTCATTTTCATTAGACCAGGCAAAGTCCTGATCTCCACCTGCTTCCCCAGACCCCCCTCCCCACCCCGGCCTTAAGAAACTTGTCATGTCCTATCAGCCGAGACTATCAACTCCAAAGCAATGCCTGTATCTTTACCACTATTCTGTGTTGTAATGAAATGATTCTTTCAAAATTAAAAGCAAAACAATGTAATCTTCTAGTTTTTCTTCCTGAGCTGACACAGAGCCAGCAGATACCTTCCTTTGACTTGTAATGAGAATGCAACCATACCAAAGAGATGAGCAGAGTTTAGATTACGTCCTCAGTGAGCTGGTATTACTCATGCAAAGCACTTGTAACACATTTAATAGCAACAGGAAGCATGAGTCCTACAGCAATGGTATATTACTAGGGATGTGAAACAAGATATTAATTATTTAGAACTACATTTTGAAAAATTGAGTCCTTTGCCCTCTGGGACCACCCTCCTCTCTCTTTCAACTTGCCATCAATTCATTCCTGAGATTAATTCAGAGCATGTTTCTCTCTTTCTGGCACTGCTTTAAACCAGGGAAAGGTACATTGCTGAAAGCAGTGGATATATATTGGAAAAACAGAAATGTGACTAAGAGATTGAATAAGCCAAGCAAAGTCTAAAAATTGATATAACACCTAGATTTTAGATTTCTTTTGTCTGAATTTTTATTTTTCATTGGGAAATGAGAAATCACCAGAACACTTTCTGAAAAGTGTTTATTGACCTAAGTCTATTGGGCTAAGCTACTTTTTTTTTTTTCTTTTTTTTTGTTGCACTTCAAAAATTGTTCCAGTTATCTCTTCTCTTCTCTTCTCTTCTCTTCTCTTCTCTTCTCTTCTCTTCTCTTCTCTTCTCTTCTCTTCTCTTCTCTTCTCTTCTCTTCTCTTCTCTTCTCTTCTCTTCTCTTCTCTTCTCTTCTCTTCTCTTCTCTTCTCTTCTCTTCTCTTCTCTTCTCTTCTCTTCTCTTCTCTCTTATTAGACAAGAAACAAATTTCCTTCCTTACTCAAATTAAAATCCACTGTTTTGAAGTCTGGTTAATTTTACTGTAGTTGATAGAATACAAGTGGCATCCAACACAGAACAAATTTTAACATCTAATGATATTTTTAATGAAAGTTGCTGTACATAACACATTGTGAGTTCATTTAATCACTGAGACTGATGCATAACTTTGTTTTTCTTCTTGCCTTTGCAATTACAGAGTTAACCAAGTTAACCAAGTTAAAGCACAGAGTTAACCAAGACCTTAGCTAAGAACAACCCTGACAGTCACTCCAAGCTTCTACCCAACATTGGGTAAATTCTTTCCTCTCCATCCCTTCTGGGGGAAATTGGGATTTTTCTTTCTCCTGGCCTAAACTACCTAGTTAACAGCGGATGGGCTAGAGACATTTGAGGTCTCAGGGACTAAACACTGGAGATAACACAATGTGCTTTCTTTTGCTGTGACTTCCAAGATGTTCTTGTCCCAGATATTTCACTGCGCCTTTGTCTCCCTGCCTGTGCTTTGTCTTCCCTTGTTAAGCTATGAGCTCTTTGTCTGCTGTTAGTGCTGTGTACATGCTCTTCTCTGTTCCCTTTGGTCAGGCTGATTTGCAGCCTTCACCTAGGGTTGATGGATATGACCTCCCATTCTTTTTAAATTTTGCCTGGCCACTGCAGTGAAGCAGGACAAGAATATTTCAAGAGAAAGTACATACTTATATGCATTGCTAACACCTCAGAAAGTCTCAATGAACCATGACATTGTATTGAAAATGCCATGAATTTTCTGCTGTGCAAAACATTCAGGATACAGAAATGGGAAAGAGAAAAACTATGGCTTTTAGATTATATGTTTTTGTTTTTTTCTTTCTTAGTGTATGGGTTTTACACACAACCAGGCAGCTGAACTCCACGACAACTGCTCTCTCACTCCCCCTCCTCAGAAGAGAAGGGGAGGAAGAAAAGAAAAGAAACAATTCATGGGTTGAGATAAGGATAAATTAATTAAAGGAAAAATAATTATTAAGGGAAAAATTGTATTAATTAAATAATTTAGCCAAAGGGAAAGGTGAAAAAGGAAAGAAAAAAACAAACAAACAAACTAAAAAAGAAAAAAAGGAAAAAAAAAAAAAAAAGAAGCAAAGGCTGTGTGGAAGTACAGAGGAAAGAAATTACTCTCTACTTCCCACCAGCAATTGATACATGACCACATCCTTGAAGCAGGGCCTCAATGAACATAGCCATTATTCAGGAGAACAGACATTTTTTCACAAGGAGAGCCCACCTCTCCACTTTCCTTCTCTTTTCCACCTTTTATTGCTGAGTGTGACACCATATGGTATGGAATCCCTTCAGTTGGTTTAGGTCAGATTCTCCTGGTGATGTTCCTTCCTCACCTCTTGCCCACCCCCAGCCTGCTGGCTTTGGGGTGCTTGGAGGGAGTCCTGATGTGGTGCCAGTATTGCTCACCAGTAGACAAAACACTGGTGTGATACCAGTGTTGTTCTAGCCACAAGTGAAGAGCACAGTACTGTATGGGCTGCTGTAGGGAACATTAACATCCCAGCTGGACCCCACAGACCTGGGATCAGCCCTAATTTGGTGTTTCATAGGTTTTCCTAAAGGATCAAGACTTAGAGGTTGGAGATGGAGTAATATTTCTGGGGACTGTCTGGTGGCAACTGATGAATTTCTGTGTCAACTGTGTGCAGTGAGTGGGTTATCATAGAAGTTATCACAGATCATTTTTTCTTTTCACAGATATTTTCCATAAGGGCAATCAACATCCCTGTCTAAGGGTACAGACATCCCCAAAGCCATCTGAAGTACTCCACATTTAGTTTTATCTGACCCAGAGCAACGTTAACCCATTTTCTGAACAATCTGTTCAGGGATATCTGTGATTAAGACTAGAGTGCATCATTTGCCAGTAGTTGACAGAAAAACTGCCTTCTGGAAAATATAAGTAGCACCTGCCTCACCATATTTTTTACTACTGCTGTTTAACTGAGATGAGCACAGTGGAAAGGAGATATATAGCTCTGCCTACATGATACGTACCACTAGAAGTTGATTTGTCAAGAGTCCAGCTCCTTCACTGCTAAGTACTGCTAAAATCTTGGGATGTAGCACAGATTTAGGGTACTCCACAACAGCTCAACAACTGGTTTCATGCCCAAAACAGAGTGTTTATTTCTGTAAGTGGTTTTTGGAACCATCATAGTGAAGATGTCAGTCCCCATTACAGCTCAAGGGAAAGATGTGGATTACCTCCAGACAACTGATAGTGAATTTGGGCATCCTTCAAGCTCACCAGTCAGTGCTGGGACCCTTGACTAATCCTATTTTTAAGGAACCTATAGCATTTTTTTATTGGTGAACTCTGGGCAAAATAGTGTTTTTAGTAGAATGACTTATCAAGCTCATGTAGGATAAAATTCAGATACCTGTAGCATGAGAAACACTCAAGTTCACTTACAAAATATTACTGCTTTAAGTGCTCACTGACATGCCATTGTGGATACACTTAAGGGCTGAAAATCTCCAAACCTTGTTGCCCATATCTCCTGGGTTCCATTACCCCAAGTTCACCAACACAAGACCTGGGATCGTGGGAGCTGGTGACTGAATTAGCTGTTGGTTTCTTCAATGTCCTCGTCTGCAGGAGCATCTGGCAGTGAATTCTGTTTGCACATGGCTTGCTGCCTGAATTAGGTTTATTGTGATTTATGTAAACACAGCACTGAGACAGTTTGCCAGCTAGTGAGGGGAAATGGCTAATCAGTTTTGCTTCAGGAAATCAGACCCAGGGGAGGCCTGGGATCTCCTCTCTTCCTCCAATCTTTGAGGTTTGCAAACAACTCTGTCCAGAGAGTGACTGCGTCTGCAATAGGCAAAAACTATTCCAGCACAGCAACTCTGCATGTGCCAAGGTCTGCGTGAGTCCATCAATTGGCAAGTGGCTAGCACACACTCATCTGGTACAGGTGAGAAGGATGGGTTTTGAATTAATGAACTGGACGTGGATGCACAAGCCTGGGTTTTGTCCAGAGAAGGGTTACGATTTAACTTACACTGCCTTGGGGCAGCACAATGTACTTGAGGTGTCTCCATATGCTGTGTTTTGTTGTTGTTGTTGTTGTTATTTTTCTCATAATTCTAATTTTAGCCAAATTGCTTCATTACTCAGTTTGCCCACCAGGTCTCAGTTTGCCCATCAGTTTCACATCAAGGAACAGTGGCTTGCTACCAAAACCAGGGAGCTGTGAGATTCTCTCCACGGGCTCTTACATACTAAAACCCTTAGACAGAAAAGTCAATCAGGGGGCAATACAATGCTTATCATTTTTAAATTCAGGAAGATAATAAGGAAAATAAAACAAAAGGAAAACTACGCTGGAGATGATACTGATCTTTTGTACAGAGCTCCATGCGTCATCACTCCTTCCTCCCCCTCTTTCTGCCCCTGTTACTGCTGCAGCCACGGAGATTTATGGATGCATGCAATCTAATTTGCTTTGTGTTTCGTCTGGAGAAAGACACAGCTGTACGGAGCTACTTTGTCAAGAAAATGTCACATTGCACTTAATTGCCCGATAAAGAATGGCAAGTCAAAAACAATATAGATAACATGCTCAACTTATTTTTTTTTTATTTTTTTTTTAAATATATAATTTAAATTTGCTGGTTCTTGGGTTTAAAGCAGAGACAGTTATTGTGTGATTCTCAGTAATAAATTTTCACCTGAAAAGCTGCCCAATGAAAGACTACTTCTTCCCCACGCTTTCCCTTCATATCATAATAATTTGAGTAGACTCTCTTTTTACTAAAACATCTGCTTTGTGTTTTGACAGGTAAGAAGAAATACACATAAAAATTAATTTGAGCTGTAATCAATTGATAAATGGGTTCAGAAAAAACACTGTATTCTCTCCCATTCATTCCAGGGCTGCTGTTCCACAGCAGTTAAAGAGCTGTATGGAGCCTGCAAAAGCAGGAGTTCAGGTTTAGTCCCTGCTGAAGACAGTTCTGAAGGTTGGACAGAGATAGACCACCAGATACAGTTGGACAGAGAAGACCACCCAAACAGGGAGAAGTCTATTCTCATGTGGGATCTGTCATAATCGCCTTGGCCTCTGAAATTGCTCCTGTGATAGGACATCCATGAGATGAAATTCTTGAGAGCTACCCTGGGGGCACAGGTTTTGACTTCAGGTTGTATTATCACCAGAAATCTCTGGGTAAGAAAATTAGACTGTTACCAGAAATCTCTCTCTAGTAGCAGTCACATCCTTTAGAAAGGGGGAAACACACACACATGAACACACATCATGTCTCTTTTATTTTTCTAGAAGAATCTTCCATATGAAATCACCCGATTTTCCCTCTATGTAACCATCAAGGTAAGTGGACTCAGAGCAGAACATTTCATGGTCCACCTGAACCTACTTAGCATGGGTAACAAGCTTTCATTTCTCCTGACAACCTCTGAGACCAGAACCAGTCAGTGTTACACCTGGGACCATCCTCATGCTTCAGCCCATGGACCAACCACCTGGGTTTAAGTCAAGCTCACTTCAAGACAAATCAAACACCAGGCTTCAGACTTACATTCCTGGAAACAAATAAAACACCTAAAACCTTCCACAAGTACATTTAAATAACACATTCTGGGCATTTAAAAGAATCTGTTACTACTTTTTCAACTCTTGCTGCATGCATATGATCTGTGTACTTGTAGGGTACTGAATATGGCAATATTAATCTCTCAGGTTGACGGCTGCTGGGAGAAACGTACTGAGGAAGAAGCATTTTATGCATGCCTTTTTTTTTTATATTCTTCCTTTGGAACCTCTGATTAGCACCAGGAAGGAGGAGGCGTACATTTGTTCTCTAACAGGTTTTCTGTGTGCCTGGGAACAGAGCGAGTTACATTCACTACTGGAATTCTCCATATTTGTATTCTCTTCCTAGAATTGTTATAAACCCTGCTATGTTCCCAGTCTCAGCAACAAAAGCAGGCCCCTGGTTTGCTAAATTGCTTTCTTTTCATTGATTCACTTTCATCTGACCACCTTCTAGCCATGAGGAATATCCCATTATTCTCATACCATAATAATTAGCAGTAATTATTATAATGCCAGCTGCAGTAGCTCCTCAGGGTCAACACCCAGTTTGATTTTCTCTGTTGGTTTGGACACACATAAAGAGAGACTGGGAAATATAATCAGAGTTATCATTTCTGGTTGCTAGGCAAATAATTTTTTCCAGAACTGCTGTTTTCCGCTGTTCATACACCAACATCTAAGTGCTCATGTTTGCAAACAGTAAACAGCAAACTGGAGGAGGAGCTGTTTGAGGGTCTCCTTGCCTGTGTCCTCCATCAATCAGTTCATACAGTATTCTCAAGGGAAGTAATGGCAGAGTTTTAGTTGAGTTTTAGTTGAGTTTTTAGTTCTTTGGAAAAGCAGAGGTAAAGTTAATTCTTCCCTTTTTGGACAACTTGACAGATTGCAGCAGAAACCTGGAGGGTATTTGTGCTTGCAACCACAGCATCCCCCAGACCGATGTTGATTTCTCTTCAGCCAACACAGCTGGTACCAGGAGACTTCTTTCCTTTATACAGACATTTATAAGCCATGCTCTAAGAACATCTTATCTCGTGTCCCAAGCCCCACATTCTGTATCATATAAAACCAGCTTTCAGATTTCATTAGCACCAGTGCAGCTGAGTGGTCTGGAGAGAGGTGCATGGACAGATATTTTTTTCCCAGTCTAACCTCATCTCCTTAACATTTTTTTTTCTAAAGTCAGATTGGCATGGCTTTACAAAGCTTACTTGTTTATGGATGTACATGTTTACCACAAGCCAGTCTAACATGCAAGGCAGACATGGCAAAAATCCCATTTGGGACAATAGTGAAAAACTGAACTCATATTTCAGGTGAAAATTTGGGTTTCTTTTAATGCCATGCTTTTGGGTCCCAGGTTCTGTCTTGTTACAGAGTCATGGACTGGTTGAAGTCATCTGCTACAACCCCTAGCTCAAGCAGGGACACCTACAGCACATTATCCAGGTCCATGACCAAGTGGCTTTTGAAGATCTCCAAGGAGGAGCCTCACAACCTCTCCGTGTACCTGTGCCAGTGCTCCATCACCCACACAACACAGAAGTGCTGCCTGATATGTAGACAAAACCTGTCCTCCAGTTTGTGTCACTGCCTCTTGTCCTGGCACTGGGCATCACTGGCAAGAACCTGGCTCCATCCTCTCCACATCTCCCTGCAGGGATTTTTGGACATGGATGAGCTCCCCCTGAGCCCCCTCTTCTCCAGGCTGAGCAACCCCAGCCCTCTCAGTCTCTCCTCATGGGAGAGGTGCTCCAGGCCATTCAGCATCTTCCTGTCCCTTTGTTGGGCTCTCTCCAATATCTGCATGGCAAATCTGTCTTGTACTGGCAAGCCAGAAGAGGAAACCCAAAAACTACTTGAAAAAACACTGCTGAAGCCCGGGATTGAACCAGGGACCTTTAGATCTTCAGTCTAACGCTCTCCCAGCTGAGCTACTTCAGCCCTGCCCTGGGATGAATAGTCACCAGTATGATGCAACATAATTATTTTCAGAGCTTTACCATTCAGGGTATTACTTGCTAAACAAAGTATAAACATTACCTTCTCAGATTTTCCGTGGGTCCCTCTCATCTTTCTGGCATCTGATCTCCTCTGGTACTCTCTAGAAGAGGAGAAAGATGAAATAATGGCAAGCAACAGCTTCAGCACTTGGCACCCTTTCATGACAGCCCAAGAGAGAAGCCAAGGCACATGCTTCAGCTGTGAAAGTAGGAGGTCTGAATGCTGACAGATCCTTCTCACCTGTCCTCACTTTCCACCCATCTCTTAGGATGCTGGCATTTATTCCAATAATAATGTGCTTGGAAAATTTCTCCCCCTCTTAACACTGCCTGTTGAACTAGGTAACTCACATGGAGGTGAGAAGAAACCCAAATGCACTAACCTCAGGTCCAAGTTTATATAGTTGCACTCTGGGACTAAGGAACATCCCCCATTCCCACTACAGAGAGGACTGTACATAGGAATTGCAATACTTGTCAATTTTAGAGTGAATTTAGAAAATCTGGCAAAGTTTTAGCATGAGGGCCATACAATATAGTGAGGATTGGCAGTCTTACTACTTGGATTTTAAAAGCAAGAAAAAATAAAGAAGTTAATAAGAAAAATTGAGTGGTGGCAGGTAGTTGTAGAGGTAAAAGTTGGCCCTGGCAGAGGTATTTACCTCCTTGCTCTGTGCAGATCAGCAGCAGGACCTGAAACAAGACATTATGTTTGTCTTCATTTCTTTTATGTTATACAAGCTGAAGGCTCTAAGTAAGGAAGAACAGGTTTCAGTAACTCCTGCAACCAAGGTTTCTAGACTTTTTTTTTTGTTTTTTGCTTATGTATTTCACACTACGCCTAACCCCCATTCCCTTCTTGCCAAGTCTAACTGCATTTGATAAAGCACCTAGAAGGACATGAACTCTTTCTTTAAAGACATCAAGAAATGGAGACTCTACCTCTTCCTTAGATGCTTCACCCAAATATTTGACCTCATGGTTTGACCTGGTTTTATTTACAGGGAAAATGTATCAGGCAGAACTCTCACACACTAGTTCCTGTTATGTTCCCCATCAGTTCCTGTTATGTCCCCATCAGAAGAGAAAAAATGATAATGAAGGAAATGTCTGTCTGTAGCAATTAGGTCACCTTTTTCTCATAATATCATAATAAAGCATCAAGCAACTTTGTTCATTCACCACAGGACATTTTCTCCAGTCATTAGAGCCACATTCCTCAGTTGTGTTGTTGCTGATTTCTTTTTCTTTTTCTTTTTCTTTTTCTTTTTCTTTTTCTTTTTCTTTTCCTTTTCCTTTTCCTTTTCCTTTTCCTTTTCCTTTTCCTTTTCCTTTTCCTTTTCCTTTTTCCTTTTCCTTTTCCTTTTCCTTTTCCTTTTCCTTTTCCTTTTCCTTTTGCTTTTCCTTTTCCTTTTCCTTTTCCTTTTCCTTTTCCTTTTCCTTTCCTTTTCCTTTTCCTTTTCCTTTTCCTTGTCCTTTTCCTTTTCCTTTTCCTTTTCCTTTTCCTTTTCCTTTTTCCTTTTCCTGTTCCTTTTTCCTTTTTCTTTTTCTTTTTCCTTTCCTTTTCTTCAACTTTTTTTCTAAGACTAACATCAGGTATCTATGAAAGAGTCCCTTTCACATGCTCAGCATTTCCTCCCACCTCCACAGGTCACCTAAGACTTCTTGACATGACTTTGGGCTGTTGTTCCACTCTATCCTTCAGTCCTTTGCAAAAGCAATCCCCTCTCCAAAGCCCTTCCATATGCATAGTCTCCATCTTTTGCTTCCACAGGCCCACATTTTTCATACAGCTGTACTACACATCTGAATGCTTATCAGGTCCCCTAAATGCTTCTCCTGTAATAAAGGCTTAACCGCCTCCTCAGTTTGCATCATTCATACATTTTACCATCAGTAAATTCATATTTGCCTCTAGCAACTTGCTGAGAATAACGTCATGTTTAGAAGCAATCCTTTTGGAACCTACTGTGAGCTTTTTGCCTTTTCCATTCATTAATGCTTATCCACCAACAACTACTTGTGATCTGTATGTTAGGTGGGTTTTAATCCATTTTATTACTCTTATTATGTGTTAGTCACAACATAAGTGCAAGAAGTCACCTGTTCACAATGGTTAGAAGAGATTGCTTAGGAAAAACACTTAGATAAAACAGTGTGATAGTAGTTGGAGCATTTTGTTCACCTATGGGAAACATCAGTCAGGGGAAATGCCTGTGGGAGTAACAGTACACTGAATGAATGCATAATGGCTGACATTTCCAACATTGCAAGATTTATTTTTTTTACAACGTTTTTTATGTAACTCCATTTGTTTTCCTCAGAAAACTGTTCTTTCTTGAAGCTGGAGATTAGTACATGCATAACAAGGCTTTACAGAAAAGTGTGTCCAGTAAAATTTTCTTTACATGACGTTTTGTTAAGAACCAAAACAAACTCTGGCCTCTGCTACCAGGTTCACTCCAGCAAAACTGAATTTGGAGACAGCCAAACCAAAATGTCAGCAGAGTAGTGTGAGTCCTGCTAACAGTGCAGCTATGAAAATGTGGGCTGAGAGTCTCTTACACAACCAGCAGTGCTATAACCACGGAGTAAACGTAACTAGTGGGAAAAGGTAAATATTGTTATCTCTATTATCTATTAGAGATAAATATTATTTATCTCTAATAAACGTAAATATTATCTCTAAATATTGCTGCATTTCATTTCTTTGGCTGAAGGGGAAAAAGTGTCTTAAATCTCAGTCTTCAGAAGCAGAAAATAAACTTATTTCACCATTTATTTACTTTTATTAACAAATGAACAAATGGTATTTTCAAAAGCCAATCATAACAAACAGATGAACAAATGAAAATGATTCTCTGATCCAGAGCTTTGTGGAGTCCAAGGGAAATTTACCTCTATTACAGAGTAGTGATGAAACCGGTGGCATGACGGCATACAGCTGAAAATATGATGGGACCATACCAGTGTATGGAGTAATACTACCCCTCTCCTTTGAGGGACCTCATAATATTAATGGGATGTTCCTCACTGTCTAATCTAATTAGATTATTTAGGATTTTTTGCAGTGCTAAAGTCAGAGAAATACTGCAGGTATTGTCTCCAGGGGAAGACTTTATTTAACAAATGATTAACTGATGGACGTCATAGCTCTTTTGTATTTATTTTTCTCTGTTTTTCTCAGGAGTGAATATACAAAACTAAGGGCATACTGTTGTACGTACAAAAAATGAATTTTGGAGTTAACTGCCTTTTGGGGGCATTGTAAATCTTCTTTCCTCATTGCTTTGTGTGGGCTAACATCAGCCAATCCCTTTTACTTAGTGGCCTTTGTGGATTTTTCTATCATGTTTTAATGACCCTTTTGTGCTGTATTCGTTGGACCAAGTACATAGGAGAGATGTCTATCACAGTTTAGCACTTTTTTTGCCAGACCGTTTTTGTCTGTGTGAGGCAGAGAAGTGTGAAGTTCTTCTTTCTCTTGGCTTTGTGATTTTGAAGGTGGGTGATGCCAGCCCTGAGAAGGTTACTATCCATTCCCTTCAAAACTACTTAAGTTGGCTGTCTGTCTTAGACAATTATTTTGGGCTCTAGATCTTGAATAAAAACAAATTTATATCACTGAAAACCTTGATGCAGATGCCCATGTCTGACAATTCTCCATTCATTCTCTAGGAATTTGTTGCTGAACACCTCTAGAGGCAAGTGATTAAGCACTATGTAGAAACAAGGTGCTACCAATTACAATTTTCTCCAGCAAGTGTAGAAAAACCTGAGTCCCACACCAGCTTTGATTCATTCAGTGCTAGAACTGGTACCTAATGCTGGGTGTTGGGAAAGTTGCTGTTCTGGGGAGATATTTTGGTGGGTGATGATAAAAAAAAAAAAAAAAAAAAAAAAAAAGTCAGTTGCTGTTTTTCTTTTGACAGTACATTGCATTTTTCAGCTGTGCAAGCTCCTTTCTGAACCCCCTATTCCCTGTCCATCCTGCAACACAACCAGCCACAGGCCACCTGATGCCAGCTACTGTTAAGCCCAGGAACCTTTCTGTGGATGCTGCCAGGGCTGGGACTAGAGCAGTGCTGGGATGCAGTTAGAGGTAGGCAGGTCTGCTCTCACTTTCTGACCTTTCAGATGAGGAGGTGTTGTCTCCTTTGCAAAAAGTCACTGGTGCCTCACAGGGCCTGTTAGTCAGGGCTGGTCTGATCCCTCTCCACCTGGAACAACACTGCCATTCTGAATGTTGCCTATTCCTCCAGGCAGTTTGTAGAAGCTCTCTTCGTAAGAAGTGCACATTAATGCAGTGTTACTGTGGTGTTTAGGAGAGCTCTTCCAGGGCTCTGTCAGTGCCCCTTCTGAAAGCCTGGAGTTGTGTTGCTAGGCTGCTCCAATTCAAATTTTTATTGCTCTTTGTTGGCTTTGCTGCTGTGTTTTTGTGTTTGTAGCTTTTTGTTTATTTCTTTTCTGGCCGGTTGCTCCATCTCAAGCTATTAATACTTGTTTTTCTGTCGTTGTTAGTGACATAGAACAGTTCAATTGTGTTAAAGGGTTGTAAGGGCTTGTGTACTTTTCAGTTCATTTTCTCAAGTCCCTTTGTAAATAGTGATATCTGTTCTCAGGATGGATGTTAATTTTCCCAGAGTGGATAGGAGTCATGGAATTTCTGGAAGGTAACAGACTTCTTCCATTTTGTGGGATCTATTTACGGTGTCATAGGTACATATTACAACTAGGGAAGACTTTGCAGGGTGATTGGTGGTGTAAACAGTAATATCTTAAAGGCAAGGTACCTCCTGATGCTCCTCCAACAGAGTGTATAACTTCAGGTACACCCCACAGGGTATATGATATGGAAAGAACTTCATTTCTGGGCTTGAATCATCACTAAAGTCTGGGAGGATATGACAGGCATGGTCACCCCACCCCTTGCAATCACATTAGCATTTGAAGGTGCCACTTTCAGCTGAAATGTGGCACTTGGCTGCACACTGGTATTTGACATGCTCTTGTTGAAATAAAGGGCGTCTGTTTAAACAATCTTCATAGTTTCACTTTTCCACTGGGGAAAATTTCAGGGAAACTGTGGCATTGGGAACAAGTCATTGATGAATGCTGTTTATCACAGCCTCTACTGTTCCAGTCAACCACCGCTCAGAGCTTCATGGATTACTCCAGCACTCCACAGCTTTGATTCCTGGTTCTTTCCCCCTCGTTCCACATCCCCCTGGGCCCTGCCACCACAAGAAGGTAGAGCAGGAGGTACCAGGAAGACTGGATCTTCAGTGGAATGATAATTCCTGGTGTTGGAAGGCAAGCTGGGGACATTTGTCTTGTGGCCTTCATTTATTCTGCACACTGATTTAACTGTATGGCCAGGTGGGACTGTGATGCAATTAGCTTTAATTGAAGGTTTAAAAAAAAAAAAAAAAGTAAAGGTTAAGCTAAGACAAATCTGGTGAGAGGCACTGGGCTGGGGGGCTACTTGCCTACAAGAGCTGATTGTCTTTTGCTTGAACTGGGAGATCTAGGAAAGTCAACTGACTTAAGCAACTCCTTATGCCTTCATCTGTGATCCCTCTTTAACAAGTTGACCTCACAACAAGCTCAAAGGGTTTAAACCTCAGTTTCAGCCTAAGCTACCACTCTTTCCTACTTGGCTCCACTATGTGGTAGGCCACAATGTGGAGCCAAGAAGCAAGTGTGGGTCTCTTGAGCTCATGCACACCAAGAGTCTGTACCTTTTAAAATAAATTTCTGTGCAATTTGTGCTGTTCTAGTAGTTCCTCCTTAACTGAGTAGAGTACTATGAGCTCTCATAATTTTAATGAGCCTCCTGATGACTTGTGCTTTCATTAGAGCTCTTGATCTTGGACTCATGTTATTTTTGTGATAATCGCTACTTTCATACATAAAACCCTCCCATAACTGCCAAGACAGCCTTTCTAATGTGACCTGTTTGCTTTCAAAGGAGTCAAAAGTAAAAATGACAGAAGGAGATGGAGTTTCCAGCCTTATGAATTAAGTTGTGTGCATCTGTAACGGAAGGAGGTCTGTCTCGGTGGCAGCAATAGCTCTTTTGCTCCTGGAGAACTCTTCCTCTTGACAGAGGTCTACAAACAGATTTGCAAAGCCAAAGAGAGAAATTGCTCTCTCTCATGCAGCATTCAACTTTCCATTTTCTTCTGGTTCCTGAATGTAGAATTGCATTTTATTTTATTCACTTGGAAATCCTGCTCTTTAAAATGAAGAGCTATTCAAAACACATAAAAGATCCTGCGAGACACATAAGTGTTTTTATCTGCAACCAATTTTACTGAAAGACTGGAGAAAAGATGTGGCACATTCCTTGTATGAAATGTTGTATAAAGATATTAAAAGTGTGTGTCCATACTGATGAATAAAGGGACCACAAAATATCAAAAAAAGGATTCTGGAGCCTCAGACTATTTTTATGTGTGACTGTACACTGCCCAAAGTGTTTCTGTTAAGAGCTGGGAAAAGACAGTTCATGAATGAAGTTCTGGCATCCTGGATTAGCACAGAGAGCTCGTTCTTTATTGCAAAGATAGCTCAGGAAAAGCATCAGGGAAGGAAGCTGTGATTTAATTCTTAATGTCTCCTAGGTTTGGGGAATTTACATCACAACTTAGTCAATGTGGTAACTGAATATTTACCAGACAAATGTTAGCTGAGATGATAAGAAGAGATCTCTCCACAAGCTTGAAGCATTAACAGAGAAAAATACAGCAAACTTGCCCATAAAACTTGTTTCCCATTGTAAAAGCTCCAGGGACAGAAATGATCCCTCAGCCGTAGTTTCCCTGAAAAAGACAGACATTTAGGAGGAAGTGAGGTTTGTAACATTGAAATGTCAACAGTGATGTTAAAGTGGAAACAAATGCTTTGAAAAAAGAGCTGCAATACATCCAAGGAGCTCAACTCTGTGCAGAGGGATTTTTCCCCTTCTGTGTCTCCTTTGTTGTTCATCATTCTCATTCTGGATGCAGTCTGCAGAGGCAGCCCACTAAAATTTAAGAGACTTAAAGATCTCACAAGCTTTTCTTATGCCTCATGTAATGCCATACTCACTGCAAAGCTCAGGTTTTATGGTTACTCAAAGGCAAGACTCTGGTTCCTACAAGGACACCAGGGGCCATAGTTATCACCCTTCAGACCCTGAGATGCTGTTAGCCTGATGGATGTACTGAAAGAAATAGAGGAGCACTAGGCAGCAGCACTGGAGCAAAATGAATCTTTCATGGGGGCAGAAATGCCTCAGGGCAGCACTGGTTCCTTGATCTTTTTCCCACTGCCCTATCTGAGATGCCAGACCTTCTGCTGACACGATGTCAGATGTGGACCCACCAATACTTACAGTATAGGAAAAATCTTGAAATATCTGGTCTTATTCAAAATTCTTCAAAAGAAGAAATGAGGATTTCTCTAGCCCTGTTCCTGAACTGGTGGTAAAAAGTTCTATAAAACTCTGCTATAAAAATATGTTATGGATAATTCTGACCCAAGAAGAGTTTTGCACTGTCTAACACTGAAACTGAAAGCATCCTCAGTTTTCAGTCACCTGTTGTATTAAGATTTTGTTCAAGTACAGAAGCACTTGTAATATCAGGGACTGAACCTTCAGTCCCCTACGCATCTGCTGAGTACGTGCTGACCCCAGGCTTTGGCAACTCTAAACCAGAGCCTTCTAATTGCTACAATGAGCTGCCCTGCTGTTCTTGAGCAATTAAGTTGCCAGCCCTGTAAGAACTTGAAGCCCCATCCCACCTATGGGGTGAAATGGGGAGAGTATAGCTTAAGGGTTGGCCATTTATTATTTATATCAAGTGGAAATGCAAAGTAATTAAGAGAGGTTGAGGCAGTTGGCTCCCTGCTGTTCTGTGCCAAGTGCTGCTTTAGCTATGGCCAAAAATTCAATTTTTTTTTCCTTCATTTTTGCACTATGTACCTGTGAACTTCTGGCTAATTCCCATCAGACCCCTACTGCTGTGCACCTTGCATCCAGCAGACTAGGGAACATGAACCGCTATGTCCAGAAATGCCAGAAATTATATTATCAGGAATTATATTAGCAGTACAGTATTCACATAGAATTTAAGTCCCTGACTAGCATTGCAAAGTACCTGTGGTAGGGAAAAACTGCTTGGTTCACATTAAACCAACTCAGAATTGAAGCAGTTTATTGATTTATTAACAACACATAATTACCTGACAACATGCCCACCTTGCATTCACGATTGGTATCAGCAATGCGACAGATAAACTGGAATAAAAGACACACAGAAAGTAGCAATAAACACCTAAAAATTTCTAAACACCCTTCTATAACTACTACTAAAATGCTCCCAGTGTGCATGTGCACACAGTTATATGTGCACTATATATGAGCAATGTATAAGCCCTCCCTGTGACTTGCAGGGAGGGCAGGTTCCCTTGCTTGATGCTGGTGGGGTGACTCCTGGCAGTGCCAAGCCAGTTCTGAGTGCTGCTGCTTCCATTGCAAGATTTTTCCCAAATTTTGCATATTCTCACGATTCATCTCAAACTGACTCCTTCTCTCTTTCAAAAGTATCTTTGTCATGTCCCAAGAATTGTTTAGTCTCGCTAAAGAGACTAAGCTAAATGTCAGCTTAACATGATCTATTAAGGACAAAAATAAATAAATAAATAAACAAAATCAGACTGTTTTGTGTATTCTGCTAATTCTGGCTGCACTTACATTTCTATTACAATAGCTGTTCATGTCCGGGCCCTTTGATAAGAGCAGGCATTTGAGCTCCCTGAGTGCTCACAGAGCTGAGAGCAACCCTCGTGTGTATTCATAGGTAGTTACATGGGCAGAGCATCCACCCTGTAATCCTTCAGCATCCAGAGAAACATCGTGCCCTGCCTTCTGCAGGCAGACAGCCTCATACCATGGTGGGGTTTTGTCCAGAAAGTGTGAATTTAATTCCTTTTGTTAAGCTTGCAGGCAACAATTGCTCACAGAATCTCCTCCTAACCTCTCTGATAACCCTAAAAGGGCTCTGTTGGGTTTCCATGCTCTTTAGGGGTGAAGCCTCTGCACATAACTTTCATGGGGATGAGAAATGTTGTGTAATTTTAAGGCAGAAAAAGGACAGAGTGAGTTCAAGAAGAAAACCTGGAAAGAAAGCAGTTACAAGGATGGCTCAAGGACACACATCTGCCAAAACTTGGGCCCACTGGGCTGTGTGGCAAAGGCAGGACACGCCTGGGTGAACATCATGGGGGTTAGTGGCATTACAAAATCAAACTCCACCAGCCAGATTCCCAGGTCTGTGCTTCCCACGAGATCTGCTGGAGTAGCCTTTGGTGTGGATTCAGGATATGGCTCAGACTTGTATATGTAAAGCTGTAGCTCCAGCTATTAGTGCTGGGAGCAGCTGAAGATGGACTCACAGTAGAAGGAAAGATGTCTTAGAACTTGTCTGCATTTACAATGTGGAAGAACCTTGTGGGATTAATTACATGTATGTATGTCTATAATGCATTGATTCCATGTGAGACTAGTTCCCCTTGTCCTTTATAGCCAGACTTGTGCAGCTGAATCAGCAGACGTAGGGTGATTAATTAATTAATTTCTCCCTGAAATGGGCAATGAGTTTTAGTCTGACGCATCGTGACTTAGCATGTTCTTTGAGAGAGGAATTGATGAAAATCCTGGCTACTCGAAGCCTCATGAGGTGGAAACTGACCCATGTTCAGTTCTGGGATACAACGAGTACTCTGTGAAGTCCAAGACACTTCTTGAGCCTCACTTACACACATAGGTTTTGCAGTCCTCATGTGCCCCCGTGCGTGGCTGGTCTGTCAGAGAGAGCTGTCCCTGCTTGGGTATTCTTATTTCACCATCACCACCTTCCTGAGACTGCAGCAGAGCTGACAAAGACCAATTCCTCCAGTAAAACCCTGTTTTATAGGCGTGCTGCTTTGCTTCTACCCACCCCTCTTTACGCACTTTGTCAAAACCAGGCTATTAAAAAATAAAATAAAAGAGATGACTTCCAAATTAAATTATAAAGCTGCAGCCCACTGGGTTGTTGGTGACTATGAATTTTTTATGTTTGTGCCATCAATATGACTAAGCAAGATGGGGATGAGGGAAAAGAGCATTTTTCAGGGTGTCAGAGCTCTCCATTGTATTTAATGCAAGGGTAGAGGCAGTACAAGAAAACAGAAATTTGGGGAGAGTGTAGATTCTTGTTCTATTCATCAAAAAAGATATACGGAACAATCACATACCTTTCAGTACAGATGTTACTGTTTGTAAGAAAGACCTAGGGCAGTAAGAGATCAAACTTGAATGGTTTCCAGCTTGTATTGAAATTTAGGGGTTGTATGTAAGAAATGTAAGAGATGTATTTTTTTTTTTTCCCCTTGCTTCTTTGCTTTAGTTCATGTGACAAACTGAAAAAAAACTAAGAAAGGAAAAACACTCTCTTGGGTTAAATGAACCCCAAACAATCAACTTCTTTTGTTGAAACAAACCTTTAAGATGGATTGAGTAAAGCAGTTACTCAGCCTCAAACAAAAGATTTTGCCTCTTAGTAGTTTGTTGTCTGGGGCTTCCTTTCTAAACTGAGTTTTGACTTCAAAGGCAATATGCCTATGGAAGGGACCTTAGAGCCCATCTAATCCAAATCCCTTTCATGGGCAGGGACACCTCCCACCAGACCAGGTTGCCCAAAGCCCCATCCAGCCTGGCCTTGAACACCTCCAGGGATGGGGCACCCACAGCTTCTCTGGGCAGCCTGTGCCAGTGCCTCAGCACCCTCAGAGTAAAGAATTTCTTCCTTATATCTAATGTAAACCTACCCTTTTTTAATTTCAAGCCATTCCCCCTTGTCCTATAACCACACCCCCTGACAAAGAGTCCCTCTCCAGCTTTCCTCTAGCCCCATTTAGATACTGGAAGGCTGCTGTAAAATCTGGAGACTTCTCTTCTCCAGGCTGAAAAACCCCAACTCCCTCAGCCTGTCTTCATAGCAGAGGTGCTCCAGCCCTTTGAGAATCCTCATGGCCCTCCTCTGGACTCACTTTTATAACTAAATGTCTTTCTATTTCTGAGCACAGCACACCAGATGGGGAAATAGAGACAGGTAAGATTGCTTACCTTCTACTTCATCAGTTGCTCCCATTAGATCAGGAGGTGATCTTCATAACATTTAGGCCTGCTGAAGTGAAATTGGAGAAATTAGAGAAACGCCTTATACTGTACTTCTACTCACACCTTTAGAGTCATCAGCCTTCTCCTGCATTTGCTAAGCAAATGAACCAGGAATTATTTTACAGCTCTAAGATACCATAAAAATGAATACTCAACATGCAACAAAATGTATATACGTGTATAATCAAATTCAAACTTACCTAGAATTGCATCCAGCCCTCAGCATGTATATAAATGACCACGATTCACCCATTACAAGGGCGACATTTTTTGGATGAGTGGACTTAAAAAGCACAAAGTTTCTGCAAAATTTGGGAAGCCCTAAGCTATTCTGGTCTCTTGTTAACTCATTGCATAAGTCCTCTGTTATTTGTTAGCACGTGGGCTTGCAGTATCTGTTAATTGAAGTACCACTTCATGCTCTTATTCTGGAAGTGCCACATGCTCTTATCTACCTTAACCAGGAGTCTGCAGTGACTTAGATCATTAAGCAATGATGGATTTTATATATAAAAAAGCCATATCTCACATCATTAACATTTAAGTTGCCCTTCTGCATTTTATTTCCCTAAATAAAATGATTTGAAAACCTGCAACAATGGGGATCAGCTGTACTGAAACTTCACCAAGCATGATTAGAAGGAATAAAATGTGAGGGGAAGGATTAGAAAGCCTATCAAGGATGAGGAGATGAAAGGAAATACACTACCTCTGGAAACCAATAACACAGCCTGTGCCACTAGTTTTTCTTATTCTCAGCAAAGATGAAGCTCTGCTAGACCAGAGGTGGCAGATACCCAGAAGCAGATGGAGACACACATAACCTGTGGAACAGGGGCATGCTGAGGATCATGTAACCCTTCACAGAAAATCTTAGTTATTGGGGTGAGCAGGGACTTTGCAGGGGTCTGTCCAAAACCCACACTTAAAGCATGATTAACTTTGAAGCTAGATACAAACTCAAAATTAATGAGTGTTGCTCAGGGACTTGCCCAACAAAGTTTAATCTCCAAAGATGAGAATCACACTTTTTTTTTTTTTTTTTTCTGCTGTTTCAATATTTTATCAGCCTCAGTGTGAGTTTTTCCTCCTAATATCTAATCAGAAATTCCCATATTTCATCCTATGTCTGCTGTACCTAGAAGTCTCTGATCAGGCAATCAAATTGCTCTTCAAACAGGAAGTCTTGAAATACCTACTTAAGGGATGTACTTTTGATTGATTGATTTATTTATTTATTTTCAAGAAATTCAAGCAATGGTAGCAGAAAGCAGAAACAAGAACAGAAACAAAATGTAAAAATTTTATATTTATATTTATTTTATTTTATTTTATTTTATTTTATTTATTTTATTTTTCCGCTTTATTTTTTATTTAATTTTGCTTTATTTTATTTTATTTTATTTTATTTTATTTTATTTTATTTTATTTTATTTTATTTTATTTTATTTTATTTTATTTTATTTTATTTTATTTTATTTTATGTGTCTTATTTTTTCAGAGAAGATAATTAACTACTAGACCCTCAGGAGGAAAGAAACATTTCACCCAGACATCTCTAAGCAAAAGCAGGTTTTTAAAAGGTCAGGGTTTGTTCTTATCTGCCTGTTCTAGAGATGAGATAGAAAATATTTGTTCATACATGATTCATGCATAAAGATGATCTTGATCATCAATAGCGCCCTATCTGGATTTCAGCCACTTTGCCTGATTGTTGTCATGAAATATTCACTGCTCACCCAATTACTTCTGTGTGAACCACCCCAAAGCAAAGCTCTCCTCAGAACAGGAGACCAGAAATCAGTGGGAGATACGACTGCAGATTCCCCATGGGCTTTCTCATAGCCTTCATTTCATCTTGCATTTCACTTAACAGCTAGGGATGTTTTAGCAAACTGAAAGTTGCACTTATCTGTGGACGGAATAGATTCCCCAGCCCATCTGAAATATAAAATCTGAACAAGGAAAACAAGAGGAAAGGAGGTAGGTATTTTTATATGGCTTAGTTCTTCCCAGAAAGCAACTTGGCCAAACTATGTTCCAGACAAGTTGCTTTGCCAGTTCAAAAACATGTTCAAAAAGGCTACTTTTCAATTAACAGCCAAATTGCATTGATATTCCGGTGTCAACTTTTAAATAATTACAAGAGAGCGGAACATCGTGAAAATTAACTACAGTTCCTGTGGCAGTTGAGGTCCTGAAGACTAATACAGTGCAATTATTGGAAGGTAAATATTCACTCAGAATTATCCTGTACTCACAAGGAAAACAAAAAGGTAGTAAGACTTGGGGAGCATTCAGAATGACGAGGAAGCTTAGTGGTTAGTTAACAGTGAAGGTGGATTTACTGGGGAATGGAAAGGTGTAATCCACCAGCCCATTGAACATCATCCACAGCCAGTGGGTTTGTCGTGGGGCAAACATGTTTTGTTCCTTCTGGATCCAACACTAAGTTGGGTTTGAAAGACTGTGAACTGAAGCTTTATGTGTTTGTTATGTGTCACATTGTTCAAACCTCTCAGTGGTCTAATCTTCCTATGGGAATTCAGAGCCCTTTTCTTTTTGGGTTCCTCTGCACAGCCATGCGTATAGCAGGGCTGCTGAAGACAGCAATAAAAAGGGAGAAGGGTCATGTAGAGCTGAGAACTGCTGAGGACTTTCCTCCTCACCAGTAAGGAGAATGTGAGAACGACTTTGTCCTCTCCAGGTGGAGAAGTGGTAGACAAAACTTTGCAGAAAATTCTCCAAGACAAGTTTATGGATGCTGCAGACCAGGCTGCTGCAGAGCCTACACACTGAGAAGCACAGACTAGTGGGTAACATTGATGATCCTTGTGGGTCTCTTCCAACTTGGATATTCTATGATTCTATGAACATTTTTTTATTTTTACTTTTGGCTGTGCTACTCTACTGCAAGGAATTCATGGTAAGAATGGAGACATTGTGATGTGAGGGAAGCTCAGCCTTTTGGGGCATCTCGGATCCAGAACTCTGCCTCTGATGCTGTTCCTCTGGTTAGGTGGGTCTGTTGGTGGATAGACGTTTCCCATCAAGGTACAATGTGCTCCTGGAAAACGATGATTCCAATCATTTGAACTTGTGAGGGGGACTGCAGAACAAATTTCCTCAAAGGAATTAAATCAGAATGTTTGAACAACTTAACAGTGACATGTGTAATAAGCTTTCTGGATACTTTTTTCAAGCAAACTGCTGGGTTCATGCCTTCTCATTCTTTTTAAAGGACACATACACATATATAATGAAAACAGTTTTGGGGAAAGGATTCTGCCATGTATGAAAATACTTTAACTTTTGTGGAGAATAAGGGGAGCTTCATCATAAATTCTGCACAGCCCCTCAGATCCAGGGGATTTGGGAGCAATAGATATTGTACCACTTTTCATTCTCCTTCACATTCTCATCCCAAGCGTTATTTGCTTTTTCATAAGCAGAATTTGAAAGTTAGAGTGATTTCTGGCCTTATACCACACAGACTCACTTATCTTCATCATAATATGTAATCTGTGATATATTCTCAAATGTTAATATTCACATCTATTTTTGATACTCATAAATTATCATAGTTCCAGACATTACAGCCTACCGCATCCTTTTACTAAATAACACCCATACTGCACTTCACTCTCTCAAAACTCCCTTAAGATATCTGTAATGCCACTAACTCTCCAAAAAAAGCCCTTTGCTCCAGGGAAAAAAATTCATTATGTCAAGACATATATTCAATATTGATTGCATTTAACACATTAAACACCATGTCAAACTATTCTATTCTATTCTATTCTATTCTATTCTATTCTATTCTATTCTATTCTATTCTATTCTATTCTATTCTATTCTATTCTGTCCTGTCCTGTCCTGTCCTGTCCTGTCCTGTCCTGTCCTGTCCTGTCCTGTCCTGTCCTAAAATATATATGCGAATATTACAGCCACTCTGTATCACTGTGTGCAGCATGGAGTTTCAGTGTTGGTTCCCAGTAAACAAAGGAGACAGAGCTGGGATGAGAGCAGTGTGGAAAGCAGCTTCCTCAGATCTGTTTGGCTTTTTTCATGTAATAATTAGTATCTGAGAAAGACCTCCTCTACTGCAGAATCAAGAGACACATTCACTTTTGTTAATCAGTTTAGTTTTCAAAAACTACAGGAAATATACATGGAAAAAATCTCTTATAGTTTGCCTCAAACCTAATTATGACCCTGCCCTACACAGAAATCTGTGTGTATGTTTATCAAGCCCACTACTTTTGGATATATGGTCTACACATCAAAGAAAGTCATTGTTTTACCAAATTCTAAAGGCCTAAAATCCTTATCCTCTGGATTCCCTCCCTCTCATTAGATACAAACTTATCCAGAAGAACACATGGGATATCCCATGTACTTGGATATTAGTTGGTGATGTTAGGGATTCCTTGGTCTACACATTGAGGGACAGAGGGGCAGGACTAGGAAGGCAGAAAACAGGAAGCAATACTATTTTAAAGTACTACAGAGAATATCACCATAACTGGTCATAGCATCTTTTCTAACTGAGATTGTTTTCCAATGAATTAGCCCTTGTTAGTCAGGCTTCATTGCAATCTTCATGGTTAAAAGGAAGCAAAATTTAATGTCTGTGAGTAGTTAAGTCTTTAAGTGTTTTTAAATTCCAGTGGCTGTTCACTGAGACATGTACAGCAGGGAACAGACTTTTCATTTTGTGAAAAAACTGCCCAGGAAAAGAGGAGAAACGTCTTTCTTCCCTCCTGGTACCCCTTACTATGAGCATGTGGTCATGGTCTGTGCTCACTCTACTCAAAAAAATACAAATGAAAATAAAAGTAAAATTGTAATGCACTGCTCCACTCCCAGAAAAATTTGTTATGCGTATTTGGATCTACAGCAGCCCATTCATCACTGTCCCAGGGACAATTACTGCAAGCAAGATGTCACAGGAGCTGCACAGATGCTGGTTAAGCTGTACTGAACTTTATTATGGGGTTTTCCAAAAGAAATGCAGAGAAATCAAAGGCAAGGTGGTTAAAGGGCACAAAGAAGGAGACAAAGGCACAGAGCAACCCATTTAGCATCTGTGTGTATTAGGGGTTATTCGGAGATTTGGCAGTTTTCCTCCTATGTGAGATACATTTTTGCTCTGGAAGAGGAAACCCGTTGATATAAGTACAGCAGACGTCACCAAAGTGGTCAGAGAGCTGGAGCACATGTGAGGGAATGGGATCTTGTTCTAGACCTAAACTCTGTGTGGCCAAAGTGGCATCTGTGATCTCCCACATGTCCCCACACTGTTATTATTACACTTCTGGAAGGCATCACAGGCACCAGGCATGGACCAACATTTGTGTGGTCCACGTGCAAATGGGCCATAGCAAAGATTTCTTCTTGGACCATGTGGTCGTTTTGCAATTCTCAACACATGAGCAAAATCCTCAAATTAAGCCTGGGGAAATATATATATATAATTTATATATATATATACATATATACATATATACATATATACATATATACATATATACATATATACATATATATATATATATATATATACACATATATATGTGTATATATATTGATATATAATTAATATAAATATATAGAGAGAGATATAATTGATATATATATATATATATCAATTTGGAAAAAAAGACAGCAAGTTTAGGGAATTTTTGATGAACAGCAGCTCAGTTAAAGCTAACTCAGATGGCATTTTTCTTAAAAAATTGACAAATCCTAACTTGTATCAGTGCAGTAACATCTAAACTACTGGGCTCTCTGGAAACTGAGTCACGGACACAGCACTGCTCAAGACTTTCCTTGGGAGAGCACTGATAAATTTTACAAAACACTAAGAATTAATTATCTTCTTGAAGAGTCCAGATAATGGCAAAGTGCTGACATGCACATATATACGTATGTATTTCATGCAGTTTAAAGAGATTCTTGTTTTAATTGCAAATTTACTTCATCTTTATTTTAGAAAGGTTTCAACTAGTTAAATGCAAAACTATTTCCCCTTGACAAGTCATCAAAGAGTGAGAAGTATTTTGAGGCTGGTTTGTCTGCTTGTTTTACTGAAGAGCACATTTTTGTATTTTTTGGTGAACAGAGAAGTGTGGTGGAATCAGGGTCAAATACACAGATTTTGGCACATACTAAAGTACAGCAGAGCGACCTCAGGTTGGTGAGGATGTGTTTAGGATCTTTGTATGTGGAACATGAGTCTGATTTTTACTTCTTTTGTGCTTCAGAATACCCCAGAACTCATTGAACAAACCAGAAAATTTGTAATGATAGTAAAAAAAAATAAAAATGCTGTTTCAAATTATGAAAGGATTAAATACGATTAAATTTGAAGCTGTTCTGCCAAAGTGCAATAGTAAAAGGCTATTAAGTGAGCTGTCCATTTATAGAAAACATAAGACATAAAATTCATTTTTAATGGACTGTTTCCATGGAAATGTTCTTTAGTAGAGACATTTTATAGTGTATTAAGCAGCACAAGGAGTTAAGCTGACTGTAGTGGTGGCTGTAATGCAGGGTCTATGGTTTGTGAAAAATTGAAACCGTTAAAAGGTTTACAGCCAAGAGAGTGAGGAATATTTCAATGCCGTTTATCACTCACCCAGCAAAATTGAGTGCTAAAACTCAGAACACCTACTGAAGTGGAATCCCCCTATTAGCTCATTACCAGAATGTCTTAGAAAACAAAGAAAATCTGCTTCTTGATTATGGAGGCAATAATAATTATAGATAATTTGTACATCCTCATTCCATTAATTGATGGAATCACAAAGCATTTTCCAAATATTAATTAAATAAGTCTCTCTACACAGTAAAATTACTCCGCACAATAAAACCTTGCTTTTATTTGCAATTTGCTCCTTTTTCCATGCCTAAGTGTTGTCATGTAATACTGGAATTTCAATAACATGCTGCTGAGATTGTGGCCTAGGCAGGAGAGGATGATGGCTGAGGTTCAGGAATAATATGGTCCATGTCCCAGAGACATTAAAAAATCAAATAAGAACAAAAAAGGCTTTGCTGGCTCTTCCAGACAAAGAAGATAGCCTGGACATTTTCAGGTGTCATTTCTATGATTAAATCTGAGAGGATTAGGACAACAGGGTTGACCTCTTCCAGTGACTTGAAGAATTCTGGGTTTCTGTGGGCTCCCACACTGATGGAGTGATGTGGATTCCTCCTTTTGCACACTTGAAGAGCTCAGACAATGCTCTCAGTTCAGTACAGACCTCAAGGAGTGGTAGCAGGATTAGGAAGGTTGTATCAGTTTGAAGCTCCCCTGACATAAGTTACCCTACACTGTGCAATGCACATGTGCACTGCCTACATCCTTGCTGCAAAGGGAGTTTTCTTTATGTACCTGTGACCTGTTCACAGGTGTGTAGTGTGATCAGGAAGGAAAAACATCCATGAACTAGAGTGTTGCGTTTTCTACGTAACAGAGCAATGCTATCAGGAGTTATATGGTCAAGAAAGTAAGGGTCTGTAATATACAGCTGAGGATGGGGAGTTATCTTACCTCCTCTTTGGAATGAAGACAACCTTAAATACCACCTGCCTCTTTGGCACAGAAGGCCCAGAGCTGAGCAAAAAGAAATGGAATGTGCTGGAATCCACTTAAAATTCAGTCTGGTTATATCTGGGTCTGTGTATATAGACATAAGTTAAACAAGGAGAAATTCTTCCCTTGTAAGTTTGATCTGAAGCGAAGACTGAACATAACAGTATTTTTAAATACCCTGAAGCACTCTGAAATAGCGGCACAAGCAGGAGCATCTCCTTTTACTCAATATGATTGAACAGCTGGATAAGGAAGAGGGCAACCTTAGCTGATGGCTTGTAGCTCGTTTCAACCTTCATGCACACGGGTGACAGCACCTGCTTCATCTGCAGCTACCAGCTCAGCCCTCCGAGACTGCTGTCCGCTGACGGCACAGCAGGAATTTAATCCAGATGTCAAACTGCCACGAGTTTTGCAAACAGATGGTCTATTGGAAATCCACAGGCAGGCTGCATCAATACACATCAGTCCTGCACCTTCCTGCCTCTGGCTTGCTACATGGGGACCCAGTCTAGTGGAAAGAGCGGTAACAAATGACCCTGCTCTTTCCTCCTGATAGTAATGGGAATGGCTTCATTTGCTAGCCAGCTGGCCCTTGTTAATGAAAGGTCATTACCAGTGACCCAGAGGCATGTCTTGTCAATTCACTGCTGTTTTTCTTCTTGTTTTGTTTCTTTCCCTGGTACTCCCAGAAGCAGAAGTAAGTTGTTCTAATGTGAAGTGACAGTTCGCAACTGAGACTATTCCTTTCAAGTCAGGGGGACTAAATGGCCATGAAGAGCCTTCATGTCTGCAAAGGCCCAGCCACGGAGACATTCAGCTCCAGCGACACTTCTTGTCCCTTCTCCAGAGACCACTGGGCTGGATCCATTTACTGAGCGATCCCCATCCTCCCAGAGCTGGTCCTCCATGGCCAGTTATGCCAGTGGCTGCTGGACTTGTCCTGAAGCCTTCGTCACTCCATATGCGCTTTCACACTGCTCCACCAGCATTGCCTCACTTTTAACCACATCCTCAATAATTTTGGTTGCTGCCACCATGGAAACTTTCCTCTCAGCTCCACCAACCCACATTGGAAGTAACTTATATCACCTTCTGCTCTGGTCATCAGCCTCCCTGGGATAGAGACCTATGACTATACAAGCTAGTAGAAAACTGAAAATGGGATATATCTTAAAACAGTCATGTTCATTTGGAAATTCTTTCTTGTTTTCTTAAAATGAGTGTTTTAGCCATTTTTGATTCAAAAGTCAATAGTCTAGTTTAGTGCACATGCACACAAAGCTTTATTTCTGAGGGCTTTAAAGAGCCTACTTAATTTGTTTAATTTCCCTTCCCATTTAAAAATCATCCAAAATATAATCAAAGAATCTAGTGGTGGGTTTTGTGGATGCCCAGCAATATGCCATGAATTTGTTGATTAATACTGGATAAAATATTTTGGGAAACAGCAAAGCAATTAGTTTTGTGACAACTCACAAGCACAAATGCAGGTTCATCTCTTACACAAATTCTCCTCCAAAAAAGAAGTCACTCATGTCCTAATAAGCCATAGAGCCAGTGGGTTGAAAAAAAATATCAGAAAAAACAACCAACACATTGCAACAGCTCTATTCACTCACTTTCTGCTACAGACTCTTTACAGTATATGGCAAAGAACGGGTTCAAGGTGGAATGAGGTAAACCAAGCCCTATGTCCTATATATTCTCCAAGCACGTTGCTAGAATGTCTGTACTTTGTGCTCAAAGTGTCGACACTGTGCCTACAAATAGCTCAGCATATGGGAGAGCTGAGATCTGCTGGCTGACTGGGCCAATTCTGGCCCTGATTTATGTATGCTTGTTCAATTAGGATTTAACCTGTGAGAGAAGTTGAGTGTTCTCAGACTGCCCACCTTCAAAGAGCTCCGGAGCCTGGCTAAGACATTATCTGACCTTAAGCTTCTGCATACCAATGTGAGGACTGGCAGGACTGGACTAAAGATTTAATTAGCAGTGTCAAAGACCTTTTGTGTATTCATGAGGCTGATGGTTTAAAGACATCACTTACCAAGGTGTGCCTTTCTGCTTGACGTGACCAAGATTTCTGGGATGCTGGCACACAGCAATGACTTTGTTAGCACCGTCACATTACTTCGTTATTTGCTCTTTCTATGCACAAAAGACTCTGTTCATCGATTTTCCCTTTTGGGGTGCAAGGTTGGTGCTGTGGTTTGGGCAGTGAGACAAAGTCAAATGCTTTTGCTTCTTTTCATTGTCTGAGTGCTGTCCCTGGTCAAGATGTGCAGTACCTTTAGTCATTAAAAAAAAAAAAAAAAAAAAAAAGCCATTTTACTAATCACATTACTTCAGAATGTGATATCTGATTGTGCAGTTGCATCAGAATTTCACCACTCACATCAAAATAGGAGGCAAAATAGGTTTTCTATATTCCTGGGATGATATAGGAATGTTTGTTCCTGGGAAACTTTATTTAATTTGTTCAGTTAAAATACGTTGGAAAAGAATCACAAATAAAAGTAACAGAGAGGGAAGAAAATGGCTTCAGAGAACCTACATCTCAATGGAGAACCAGAAATTGGGAAGTGAAAGCCAAAGTCTGGGAATCAAAATGAGCCAAAGAACTGGAGGACCAGAAAGGTGTTTCCTCTCAGTGGAGAGAGGAACACCAAGGGGATCACAGTAAAACACAGGAACCCACTTGGACCATCTGTGGAAGTGAAGCTGTTGCCTGGTAATTGCTCTAAAAAAAGCAACAGTCAGGGCTTTTTTTTTTTTTTTTTTTTTTTTTTCCTCATGTATATCCTGCATTTTTTCTCAGGTAGCAAAAAGGAACATAAGGACTCAAAACTAAAAAAACCAACAACAATAAAAACGTCTTGGCTCAGGAAAATTTCCTGTTCAATTTACTGATGTCCATAGGATGCCCAAAAGGAAGACTCAGACCTGCTGAATAAACCTTCCTAGAGCACGGGTTGCACCATCTAAAGCTGCTTGAGGAGAGAAAGTTTCATGAAATTTGGACTCTGCACAGCGAAAAAGACCTAAGGAAAGGGGCTGTGATGCAGAGATGCCACCCTACAGCACTGCTTCTTCCTCAGTCTTCATGGATCATCTTAGGTCGAACATGGCAATCCAGTGAGGAAAGGGTGAGGCAGGACCATCCCTTCCATTCCCTTGGCCTGTAAAAGGCATGGCTTTGGGCCAAAGTGAGGCATAGTGTTGGGTATGTATTTAATACTCAGTAAATCTTTACCTGCAGTAGGAAAAACTCCAGGCTTGAAACTTTCCCTTGCTAATTTAGCTAAGTGTTGCAATGACCAGACTTGGAAAAGCCTCAGGGCTTGCCAAGCCATTTGGCAGGATCTGCTGCCTCCTCTTTTATCTCAAGTGCAGCCTTTTTATTAATAGAGGCCATAAAATATTGCTTTATTTTATGGCTGTACAAATATTCCTCCAATGCTCAGCTATCAAAAAAATAAAGACTTCCCCACAAAGCTTGGGCATATGTGGGCGGCTTGAAACCTCGCTCCGTGAGAGATGATACAGCTTTGACAGATAGCATGATAGCAGTGATATTAAGCAAACTTCTCTCCTTGGGATGCTTATACACTTAATGAGGCCTTTCAGCTTGGCTCCCCCATTTCATCTCTGCCGTCCCATTAACGGCCCCACTTCTCCCCGTGGCTGCTCCTCACGTGCTGCCCATTAAGTAGAGATTAGGGGGGTGATGAATGGCAGCCTGGTTCCCTGAAAGCTCGGCTGACATTCAGATGTATGGCACGGGAACTCATTAGGAGCACGACTGGTTTCAGTGATAATAATAAACACTTCAGCAAAGTGCTTAGCAAGGTGCCTGTCTGACTCCCCACCCTGCTCGCTTGTCAGGGCTGCAAATATGTTTTCAAGACAGAGGCATTACACATGGAGGGTCTGCAGGGTGAAATTTAAAAAATAAAGGAAAAAAAAAGGGGGAGGGGTTGATGGGTAAGAGCTATCTAAAAAAGATTAGCCTTGAGAGGCAGTGTGAGACAAAATATTGCTATTCACGGTCTAATGTACACATGGTTATCAGTGTTGTGGGACACAAAGGATCGTGTGAGGTTTGGGAACCCTTATGGGAAATGGAACGCCCTCCTTGAGCAACAGACTTTATCATTATATCCTTATTGTTTATCTCATGATATCATTTCCCTCACAACTGAACTCCTCCCTGAAAACAAAACTCATTTAATTTTCCAGGTAAGATCTGAAGTACAAAGGACCAAATTGCCCCAAGTCTTTGCATCTAAGGGAAGTAATATGAACCTCTTGAGTAAAAACCCTTACTTCACCTTCCAAAGCAAAGTATCTCCTCCACGTGTGTAGTCTCTTGGTCTGATTCTTCACTGCTCTCACTAACTGAAGCAGTGTGAGATAATCCATGTGAAAGGGTCCATTAAAATGGTATTTGAGGTTGCTCACACATCATACGACTACAATACTGGGTCATGATAGGGACAATAAAAACTTTACATCCCCTTAAATCCATCCTGAAATACAGCCGGGATATGATCACTCACTGAAAGTACCTAAATTGAAGTCATATTTTTAATGAGAGGTATGAACATAAACATATTCTCACCTATATGCACTGTTGGTACTGAGAAGGAGTTTAACTGTTCAGAATTCATTTTAATGTTGCTAGATGATGGAAGCTGCTGGATTTTAGCTGTAGTTTGGTCTGGAAATGCAGATTTTAAAAGGAAGTCTTGATGTGACGTTTGATTTTGTTGAAAACAACAGGTCAGGTAAGATTTGCTGTTGTGCTTGTATGTAGATTTCTTCCCTAACTTATTTCACACTCTGAACAGTTAATCATTTAAGATCTCATGGAGCAAGAAGTAATGTTTCTTAAACACAGGCTGGAGGGCACCTGGATGATGTTTTGCTGTCTTTAGCTGCATAAGCAGAGGCAATGCTAAGCAAAATGGGAAAACCACATGAAAGAGGGAAGATTGTGGCTTCCAATAGAATGGAAGCAATTCCCATCTGGGATAATGGCATTTAGTCTTTTTATGAACTGTGGCCTGTGGTTTAATCTCTGTTTGAAGCCGCGTTCAAAATAGGTGACCTAAAGCATTTATGGCAGGTGATTCTCTGGTACATGATCCTAACTTCCTCTATTCACTTGGAAGCTCCAGCATGGACCTTCAGGTTAGCAGCATAGGAAAAAAAAATATTTTGTGTGTGTATCTGAAGATTTGCTTGGATTTTCTGGCCTCTATCTTGGGAAAATGAAGAGGAGATAGAGGAGGAGGAGGGCAGAGAGCAGTGGGGGTGCACTGAAGAACAGAATTTGTTGCTCCTGCTTCTGTAGGCAGAGGAATTGGTAGGAGAGGGATCAGAGAGGGCACCCCACTGAAAACTATCCAATTTACCCAATTTCTCCCAAGACAGCAATAGCAAACTTCAGCGGACAAAGCAGGCAGCAGCCAATGACCATGTTACTTCCCTAGGCTTTTGCTTCTTCTGCTTACATCTAGAGCTGGCCCTGAAAAGTCTCTGTCCCACCAGTTCTGAGCAGGGCTGCACCAGGGCACCAATTCCTACAGCAGGGACCAGCATGCCTGCAACTCGCACAAGACTCAGTTTGTTTTCCTGTTGCTGAGAAAAGAAAATTGGAAAAGTGGAAGGGGATGCAACTCTAATTAACCTTGTCTGTGACGGAGAATTACTGCAATTATTTCACAACATGACTCCAAAGAGTGCAACACTGCCTTTATACATAATGTGTCACCGTTGTTATGAACTGTGCCAGCCCTGGCATTGTGTGGGATTATTCCTGTATGTGGTGCATGTAATGTGCTGAAAGGGAAAACCAGCTAGTTACACAGAGAGGGCACAGAGCATTGCAGCAGGGTTAGCAGAATACAAATTGCCTCTACAAACTGCATTTATTTTTAGCCAGGAGCTCCAAAGAGCAGCTATGAGCCATCCTCCAGGGAAGACTCAGGCAGGAAAAAAGCAACAAGCTGTTACATTCACCCCTTGGCAAAAGTTGAAAAGTTGATCAACGGGAAGCAGCTTCCATCGGAGGTTGGGGACTTTCTCCAACCCAAAGGTTGTGCTCATTTCTCTCCCTTCTTTTCTGCCATCAAAAAAATGCCATAGGGCAAGTGGCAGCCAAAAACTCCTTGCTTTTCATTATACAGACAAAGCTGTTTCTCCAGCAATGGCTTTCCCTGATTTATCATTGCAAAAAGAAAAAAAAAGAAAGAAAAAAAAAAAAGTCACAATAACCTTGGGGTACTAGTTCATGCCAAATGACTTGGAAGGGAGGGAACATTTCCAACCCAAATAAGAAAGCCTGTAGGTTTGCTCAAACCAAAGACATCACCACAAAGAAACTAATGGATTTTGAATTAAGAATAGCAATTTTTTTAAATGGTTTGATCTGCCAAATCTCCAGGAACAGTTGCACACACAAAGTCTCTTCCTCTTGTTTTTGAAACTCTTGCATGCTTAAGGATTAAATCACAGGCTGAAGTCACTGTGCTCAGCCACTTGCTGTGCATCATCTGGGTTTCAGCAACTGTTCACACGTCCTCAGCCTACAGCAAAGACAAAATGCTTAGACTCCGTTTACCCCTTAAAATTACACCCTCCCCATGCAAATCCATGTTAGATTAGCCATATATCTAAGCCATTGAAAGCCCCTGAAAAAAAAAAAAAAGTGTTGTTTTCCTAAGAAATGCAATTACATGTACAAGCTTGAAATTTCTGAAGCCATGTGGATGTTTTTAGTCACGTAATTTTCCTTTAATTTTGCCCTGATCTGAGATAAAGACCAAACAATTTTTTTTTTACTTGCTGTTGTTTTCATTGGTGGACCTACATACAGCCTGCAAGCATCTGATGCTGCCTTAGAAAATACACAAGTGAGCAGGTACCTTGATGCTAGAATGACCACCCTGCAGCTTCTGAATAGAAGACTGCTTTAAGGAGGACATAGAGCTGTGCAGAAAATCTGTAATGTAAGAGCGATACAGAGCTGTACAGAAAATCTACCATTGTCTGTAAGTATTTTATTTATTTTATTTTATTTTATTTTATTTTATTTTATTTTATTTTATTTTATTTTATTTTATTTTATTTTATTTTATTTATTTTATTTTATTTTATTTTAATATATTTTAATTTAATTTAATTTAATTTAATTTAATTTTTATTTTATTTATTTCATTTCATTTTATTTCATTTTATTCTGTATTTTGTGAGTACTGCTCATTCTCCACATTTCATATCAGAAGCCCCTATTATATCTTTGCATCCTTGGTCAGCAGTGCGTAATCTCCTTTCCAGGCCATTACACATCAGTCATTTGAGGGATTAAGAAACAAGCACAAGTTATCCACGGTCAATGTGCAAGGCAAAAGGCCTAATGCAGAGGAATGCAATCCATTTCCTTCTTCTGCAAAATTGAGACGAAGCTGGTGTAGTCATTTCCAAATCAAGGTGTTTTGCGTCCTGTGGCATGTGGATGTAGTCAATGTGCAGTGTTGCAGCTGGGAGAAGTTTCAGAAAAATGCAACAGCTCAAGAACATTTTGAGTATGGGTGAAGGGCTGTTTGAAAAACAACTTTCAGGTGAGAGAACGTGCTCTTTTTCCTCTTCATATTTATTTTCAATAGTCATTGAGCCAATAACCCAATCCATCTTTTTCTACCTCAAGCATAGATGACAATTATGGTTGCAAAGTCATGTCCTGAAGGATGTTCTATGGGTTCCATGCTGCTGCTGCATTTCACATTTCCCAAAGGCCAGTAGAAAGGAAGCTACATGAGACTCGTGGTTTGATTGTTTGAGAAGATAACAACATTAACCGAAGGAGAGGACACGAGGTAGTCTCAGGTTCAGAGTGACGGGCAGCTGAAGGACATGGAGGTGAAGATCTATAAAAAGCACTGTTGTACCCAGTGGTTGTGAAGCTGCTTCTTTTTGTCTTCATTGGAAAGTTTGAATTTGATGAGGGAGAAGAGTGGGTATCAGCAGAGGCATTTCAGGGCAGGAACAATGCCCGTGGAGAGGGAGAAGCTGTGGAACGTATAAACAAGCCCAGCCACAAAGAGCAATTGCCATAGCTTCAAAACAAAGCCACTTATAAAAGCAGCTGCTAGAGATTATACAAAAGTTAACCTCTGTCCTATCACTGAACCTGGACTTGACCTCTTATTTGTGTAACATCCACATACACAGCTCTCAGGAGCTGAACAATAATAGCTTTCAGCTTCATACACTGTATTTCCTCAACAGAGAGGAGTTCAGAAGAGGGAGGATGGCATGGTTCTGTTTGTACCATTTTAGCAGGCACTGGAGAAGAATGAAAAGACAGAGATGTGAGAGGGTCTAGCAGTAGCTGGGGAAGGACAGTGAGCAGGGCATGGTAGAAGACGGAACAAGACATAAGAGGAAGTGGGAAAAAGGAGTACAGATTCTTCCAGGACTCTTCCAGTTTTCAAGAGGGAGGAGGAATGTTCAGGGACAAAAATGGTCCCTGAGCAAAGAAATTTCCTTCTTTGTAAAACCTTCATGCCTGTTCTTTCCAGCAAGGATGCCAAGATATAGATGTAGACATAGAATTAATTGCCCAGCTCTAATATTTTGGAGCCTTAATGCTGAAGAATACATTTCCTACAACTCAGTCTTTCAAAGCCTGCTTTGCGGAACAGACAGACCCTGTGTGTGATAAGCTCTTTAGCTTATATCACCTTGTAGTGGAAATTCCAGCTGTGCTCACAAGCAGCAAATGCTGACAAGAAATTCTTTTTCTCTGAACTTTGAAGGGAAGATAAATAAATAAATAAATAAATAAATAAATAAACCCGTAAAAGAAAAATCCTCACAATCTTATCACCAACAAACCCAAGCAGCTTTGGAGTGAGGACATCTGCTATGCAGAATACAAGATAAAGAGAGCGCTGTGATTAGCAATGAATTTTGTGATGCTTTTCCACTGAACTGATCAGTATTCTGTTTTAATATGACACTTAATATCTAATATTGCAAAAGCATTTATTATTAAATTGATGTTTGCTTGTTTTTCAACAGGAGAGAAGATAAGTACCTCTTTTTGCACAGGTTGATGACCAAACAACTCTACACCTCCATGCAGAGGATGATATACAGATAAGCGATAGTTAGAGTAAAGTATTTCTCCTCTGTGGGGCTCTAGCTCCTCAAAATACTAGCCAGATATCTGAATTACTGTGGTCTGTCTAATAGGATTTGTAACGGGATTGCTGTTAAGGATTTAAATACCCAGGTGCCACCTAATCCTGCTCAGGTCTTGAATTATTTTGGGATCTGAGAATTCACAACCTTGCTGACACTCACAGCGGAGGTTTTTGGTGGAGTGTTTATTCTAGGATGCTGGCAGCATTCACTTTGATTCAACTTTTATTTTCCTTTTGATACCCGGTAGGAAGTTATTTAATAAAAAGAGCATTTGGCATGAGACAGTTGATTGACCTTTATGTGATAAAACCTAATGTTATGTGTAAAGCCACACCTTCCACTGTCTCAGGGATCATGATACAATAGCAAAAAGGGGAAAAAATGTAGAAAAATAAGGGATGAGTCCTTGACAAATCCCCTCAGCTCCCAGCAGTTTGACATGAGTTGTGTCTACCGCAGAATCATAATTTCAGACAAAACATCTAGAAATTACAGGAGAAAAAATCAACATGGGAGAGTTTTTCAGACCCACTGACAGAGGAGAAAGAGTTGAAAGAATAATCCATTGGTTCATAGGGAAGTTTCGGATACATTTATCCTTCCTTTCCCTTTCTCTCCTAGATCAGACCGACATCTTCCGCATTAACGCTGAGAACAGCTTGGGCATACTTTACATTTGCTGCCATTAAAATAATCGTTCTGTCATCTAAACTTGCAAATGGATCAAGAGAGGAGGGGCGAGGAGGACACACCGCTGGAAAATTAATTCGCAACGGAGTCTGAGCAGCAAGAACAGTTGCCTTGGAGCTGCTCATTAGCCAAGCTGATGACAAAGCAAAAATAAAAAGAAGGTACGTTTTAAAGGCAGCTTTCTAACCAAGGTACTCAAACATCCATTTCCATCTGCCCGGGATGAGCAACTTTGCATGAATTAGGCTCATGTGCGCCATATGTCTATTTATTTCCATCTTTATCCTCTTTGCAAAGCTGTTTGAAGACAGAATGCCAAGTTAGTGTTTTGGAAGTTCAGCAAGATCAGTTCACGGAACAACAACAAAAAAGCAACAAACAAAAAAACAGCCCCAACAATCCTCCTAAAACAAAATAATAATTAAAAAAAATAAAAACCAAACCTCTGCTTAATCACTTTCAAAAAGGAATTTGCATAATTTGCCACCACTGTTGAAGTTTTTTACTGCCAAATACAATAATTGGAGCAAAGCAAGAGGTAATTAAGAGCTAATATTCACTTAAACTGAGTTTAAATAATAGTTTAAAAAGCACCAGTAATCACCAGACACCGAGATATAACTCATAGAAGGAACAGCTGGGTAAACCAGGTCACTCAGACCAAAATGTCCAGGCCTGACGGCAAGAACAGCTGTTTCTAAACTATTCCCACCAATGCTAGCCTGCTCTGTTTTTCAAGATTTCTGTTCCTGGCTGTTTCTAAGCTATTCCCATCAATGCCTGTCTACTCTGTTTTCAAGATTTCTGTTCCTGGCTGGAGCTGGGCGTAAAGGCTACAGGCTACACTTGTAATAAGAACAGTTGTTAGGAGGGAGCTTTTAGGCATCTAATTGAATGATAAAAAGAGAAAAAATAAGCCCTTTGTGATTAATTTACGTACATTCAAGTTTTGAAGGTATGTCACACCTGGACCTTCTGGGAAACACCAACTTTTTTTTACTAATGAAATGGAAGAGTCTGTACTGGAAAGCCTCCTGAGCATCTGCTTTTAGGAGCCTGTGGATAAACAAGAGAAAGGAATGTGATAGCAATGAGCTGAAAATGAAATCTCCTCGAGGAGCTGAGATCTGGTCCCTCACTAGATTAAAAGTGAGTTTTATGCCATAAGAAGAAACAAGCTGAGTGTCTACTGAAGTAGAGGTCTCCTAGCTACTTAGAAAGTAAGCATCCACAGGTAATATCTAGATTCTGCATTTTTGTTGCCTTATCTTCATGAAAACTTCTCTGAATCATTTTTAGCTTTGGGAATAAAGTGTTAGTAACTGCTTTTGTTTGTTTCTGAAGAATAAATATGTGATTTAAAGTACACAAAAATTCTAAGCTTCTACATTCTGATACATGTATTCTGCTCAATATTTGTTCATATGACTTCACCTATTTCATGGAATTTGTTCTATATTTTTGATCACTGCAATGTGTTCCAGCTGATTAAAATTACTCTGCCAACTGACAAAGGGAACTGCTTCAAATAATTTATGGAAGTGATGGACATGATGGATTACAAAAAAAAAAAAAAAAATCAGGTATTTTGAGTGATCAGGTTTGTTTGTTTGCTTTTTTGAGTAGTCAGGTATTTTGAGTGCCCTGGAGAGCACAAGCTTCTTGCAATGTTGTAAGAAAGGGCTAAATACCACAACCTCCATTTATTGCAGACAAGGTCAGACACAGCTGGCACTGTTCACAGATTCTTAATTAATTTTTACTGTCTATATTAGACAAACTGGCAAAGCTGTTACCAACATCTAGAGAGAGTTTCCCTCAGCACAGGCACCTCATACTGGAAGAATGATTAAAACCAGAAACTATAATACCTTAAATCCCTCCTTGTTTGTGTCCATACCACTGATGGTTGTGCCAAAGTAATGTTTTCTTGGTCAATTTGCAACAGCAGTTGTTTACCGGTTTTGGTTTTAGTTCTGATTGATTTTTATTCTTTTTTTTCATGTTTTGTCTGTATTTTTTCTGAGCTAAACTACATGGAGCTGGAGAATAGCTCCATGTATCTAGAGACTGCTTCATTCCAATTTTCAAGGCCATGGAGACATATCAAAGTACAGAGAGGTAAATGATACATCTAAAAAAAAAAAGAAAAAAAAAAAAAGAAAAAAAAAAAGGTGAGACAATCTCCTCATTATTAAAAGGAGATTCATCAACAGATTGTCCCTGCACAGACCCTGGATGGTGGATTCAAGAGCAGCAGAAAACTATCCCATTCACTTAGAGAGCATGGCTTATTCTGTTATCTTTGAGGTTATGCCTATTCTGATAAATCACAGAGGACCATGTCTTGTTCTTTCCTTGGGTCTACAAGAAATGACACAGGACATCTCAGTTAACATCCATGTGGCTACACTCCCCTCTCCTTGTCAAAGGGGGCCTACGTTCATATGGCATTTGGGAACAGCCACTAAAGGATGCCTTTGACTTCCACCAGAATATGTCCTGACTTTTCCTAGGAAAGTGCTAGTTGGCATCGAAAAAAATGATGCCAGGCACGTACTAACAATTAGATGGTATGGAGTATCAACAAACAGTGCTTCAAACTGGCTGTTTGCTTTTTCAGGAAAGAGCTAACAACTAAAGCTGCTGTACAGCACCAAGGACTGCTCTCTGCTGCTGCTGAGATCAGCGACTGCTGAGTGAATGCAGATCCCTGGAGGAGAGTGCATCAAATGAGAAACACAATACAAATATTCAGTATAGAAAGATGCATCAGTAGCTCATTTATCTGCCCTAACCGTTTTCACACATGCTGATGCACAAAATATAATATACCCTCAGTTTGTGTTCTTTTACATGACACCTCCTCTGGCTGATTGATCATTCTACAAAGGAAAATAAATAAATAAATAAAACCCTCATTTTAGATATAAACTTGTCTGGCTTTACCACCCAGCCACTGATTTTCTTCTAATGCTTGTCTCATCTTGTTCTTCTAAAGTAACTCACAACATCTTTTTGCTCAGCAAGGTAATCAAATCACCTCTTAATCTTACATTTACTAAGCCAAATAGATTCTGAATTTTTTTTGCCGATTCTCTTTTTTTTTTTTTTTCTCTCTCTCCCTTTCTCTTTTTCTTTCTTTCTCATCTCCTTCCTTCCTTCCTTCCTTCCTTCCTTCCTTCCTTCCTTCCTTCCTTCCTTCCTTCCTTCCGCCTCACCTTTTTTTTCTCTCTCTATTTTTTTTTCTGTCTCCCTATTTATTTATTTATTTATTTATTTATTTATTTATTTGCTCTTCTTCTTTGTATTTCTTGCACATTTTTAAAACACACCTTTGCAGTACCAGTCTCACCCATACCATGTGTACAGGACAAAATAATTTAATTAATCCTGCAATAATTGCAGACATAATTTGTCTCAGGGAAATCAGTTTGTTTTCAATTGTTTGTGCTATCCATCCTGAAGGTTAAAACTTTTCAAAAACGTCTTCCTTTTATTATTATTTTTTTATACACCAGTCTTATTTGGATTAATTAGTCAGCATTGCTTGTTTCTGGATATGGCAATTTGCATACAGATGGGCTAACTTGATTCATCTTTGAGTTGGTCAAGTTTCTCAAACAAATCTGATCTCTCTGTAGAACTACTCTACCCCCCTGAGAGTCAATCATTGCCTTTTATAAATATTGTCAGCAGTGATTTTATTCTTATTCCAAACTCATTGATAATGATGCTGAGTAGTTCTTGCACAACCTGCTTCAGTGCTGATTTGCCATTGATAAGTTCTCTCTGAGATTAGTCATTTTGCCAGCTCTTAAATGACTCGATATTTACAATGTTCATTTAAAAAAAATAATAATTATAAAAAAAAAAAATCAGACATCTGGAAATGAAACAAACCCTTCACAAAAGTATTATTTTGATGCAGTTGCTGGTATCACAAAACTTGGTATCTCATCAGAAACACAATCAGGCCGGCCTGACAAGGACCCCTTACATAAAAACACATTGACAGACACTAATTGTATTCTGATCTTCTGGTTCATTATTGATTGCAGCTCGTAACATCGTTTTCTCTGTTTTATATGGAATTGATGTCCAGGCTTACCATCTGATAATTACCATCTCATTCCTCCTGTCCCACATGACATCAACTCTGGACTTAATAGATCCTCTTGCCTGAACTGTGGTGCTCTGATGAGCTTTAGCAGCCTTATGAAGCCTTTGGAAACCATCACAAAGTTTTAGTGCTGCCCAGACAGATTATCACTTGCACTGATTGGGCATCATTTTCTTTGGTTCCAAAATATCCCCTGGAAACTAACAGGGGACACTGTGCCCATCAGAAACAGTGCAATGTCTTTCTGCAAAAGTGGAAATGGAAACCCCAAGGAACCAGTTTCCAGGAACTGGTAGAGAATGGGAACAGGAACAGAATAATTCAGTTTCTTTTGCAAATAGGCTGTAAATCCAGGCGTGGATCCAACGGTCAGAATACAATGCAAAGAAAGGTATGGGCCTTTCCTTGCTCTCTGTCTGTGTGAGCAATGGGATGGCTGAAAAGTAAAAGCCTTGCTGAACAGGAATGTTGAGCTCCTACATGGCTATTCTGCCTGATTCCACGAGAAGTGATATTTAGCATGTGTTTTTTTTTTTTTTTAAATTTATTTATTTATTTTTATTTTTGCTTATGCACAAGAAGTGACCTTCCTTTGGTGAATAATTTTCTAAGGATAAAACTTGGATATTTGCAATATTCTTACCAGCAACAACAACAAAATAACTATGTCCAAAAAAAAAAAATTCAGATTAGATACAAGGACAAGTTCTTTCCCAGAGAGATTGCCTCACCACTCAGGAGCTAACTACCTTGGGCTTACAATCCAGTCTTCTACAGTGTCTTTGTACTGGCCTCAGTTTATACTATACTAAAACTGTATGATAACTTTATTTAGGCGGATAAAGAAATATAGGTACTTGGCAGAAGTAGGTACTTCTGCATTATGTAGGATATAAAAAGGTATTTATCTTTTCTCCTCCAGGGAAATAATAATAATAACAACAACAATAACAACAATAATAATAATATTTTCACACAAGACCTTCAGTACCTACAGATACAGCGAGGAATCTGAGTCCCTTGGTATGGACGTCTGGCAAGGAGATGGAGAAAGAAGTGAAGGCTTAGAGATAACCTGTTATCTGACTACTGAAATGACTTTGAGCACAACTCATACCGTGGAAAGGAGAAGAAAGAGTGGTCCAAAGAGCAAGTAAAGGGGCAGAGGCTCTATTACTGATGGTGGTTTTATCAAGGTAGTTTTAGAATATGTCAATGAGATGTAGATACCAGATGTCCAATGTCCTGATGAACTCCATCTTCCCATACAAAATTCATTTTTCACCTCCTGTTAGCTCATTGTCAGATCAATGCCTGTTGGGAACTGACAGACCAAGGGGTGACCTATGGTTGCTCCATCCAGGACTTGCACAAAGTGCCCCAAACAGCCACAGGTGAATGTGGTTTAATACCAGCTGAGCACAAATGTGAAAGAGCATTGATTAGAGGCTGAACTATGCTGCAGGGGCTTGTTAACAGCACAGCTGGCCTGTGAGCAGGAGTGAGCCATCCCAGGATGTGCCCACTGAATACTTAATACAGCCAGGGGGACTTTTTTCCTAGGGCCATTTGAGATGAGGTTTGATGCCAGTGGAGGAACAACCCTGCAACAACCAGCTGTGCTGAGAGAGGGAGCGCTGCAAGGAGCAGTGATTGGAGAAATACAGAGTCATGAATGCTAACACTGCAAAACCAGTCTTCCTGGAGCTTTATTTCATCTTGGTTTATTTTGATTCGTAGGTTTAACCACCAATTCAGAATTCATTTCAGTATATCACTAATGGCTGGCTGCTTTTGCAGCTTGTTTTCCCAATGAAATGAAATATGTGAAATCTGCGTAGGGAGCTGTTTGTCTCTCCCAAATAACTTCTTAATCCCCTCAGCTGATCTCAGCTCCATTTGAAAACAGATTCGAGGACTTTTAATGTCTATGTTACTTTGTGAAATACTTGTCTGAGAGGAGGTAAGCACTTGTTTGCATTGGCAGAGCAGGCAGCTGTGGGACGAGGCTGAAAATAGTACAGAAACCAGCAAGAAGCTTGCAAGATGGAGAATGTCAGTGGGTAGATAAGGGGAAAGGTTGGACCATACTGGACTGGAGGATTATGGCATGGTATTGGGGGAGTTAGCGTGATCTCTGCTATCCACGTTATAGCTGTGGTGGTGAGGACTGGTGATCACAGAACCGTGTGGAAGACCTACAGGACACAGTAACACCATTAGTGAATTTACTTACCCACCTCATCTGTGGATCCTGGTGCCCAGATCTTCCACATCATTAACACAAATTAACTTCCAGCATCTGTTTTTTGGGCCCAGGACCTGATGGTTCCTACACTTTATCAGTTAAAAGTGTGCTGCTGATATTTTCTAGGTAGTTGACATTTCCCTTCTAGATTTATCATTTTCGCCTTTTCCAGCAGTGCATGTGGGGCAAACTGGGAATTGCCTGCTGCTGTAAATGGTCTCCAGAGGGAGCAAGGGTCATCAACCTCCCTCCCTGTGCTTCATGTTGTGCTGTAGTGAAAACACCCATAGGACACACACACACAAGCCCATGCATGAACAACCTGTGCTGATTATCAATGCACCTACAGCACTCCCCAGCACTGGAAAAACAAACAAACAAACAAAAAAAAAACCCTGCTTGCTGTGCCTACTCATCACTTATTGTACAGCAACACAATGATTACAACGTAGATGCAGATACCTGCATCATACCCACAGAAACATGTAAGCAAGCCCACGTGCTGCCTGCTGCACTCGTGCATACAGGCGGCTTAGCAGACGCAGTTCTCCACATGTCTGGTCCTCAGCACACACAACACACACGGGCCACAGCCTGTATGCACACACACACACACTTGCAGTCTTGTAACTCCTCCTCACAGGCTGCAACAACGCATCCCCGGCTGACTGCATTCATATGCACAGACACTTACTGCTTGCACACAGCCTGCTATACACACACAGATCTCTCTGTTTCGTCAAAACAGCCACATCTTGCCTTAAGCCACATTCAGTGGACTTGTGAATGCACTATGCAGATCTCTGTGCACTCTTATTTTCTGTGTGCAAATGCAAGCACACAATTTATCATGGGCACCCAAAACAGCTTGCTATATCCATGCAGCTCCTTGAATATATACAGGCAACAATTGCTTTCCATCCATATGGTTCAGGTCCCCAAATGGTTTGTTTAGCCCCAAAGCTTGTTGTGCTTTTCTTATGATCTGCAATATTCTTAAATATAGTAAACACATTAACTTGTGAAGCAACATTAACTCTTCCTACAAACTTTGCTTGGGTTTATGTGCAGAAGCATATGCACAAAACACACATGCAAATCCCCCAAAACGTGCTCTGTAGGCTGTGTACAAGACTGTATGCATAGCAATGCCTATGTAGGCACAGAAGTGAGGAGGAATCAATTTTCTGGTCGCTTCTCATATTTATTTTTTTCTTTTGCATTTTAGGGACTTAGTCACTATATGTTGCTTCTCATCTGACCTGCTGCATCTTATCTTGGTTTCCAGTATCCCTTGCTTGTGGTAATACTGAGGATGTTCAGAAGTGAGCAAAGCTCAGATAACCCGCTTCTTGCCATGGCGTTTCTATCAATTTTCCAAATTCAGAGATTCGAGCAGCAACTGCAAAAACCTTTCTGCTGCGCCATAGTCAAAGCATGGAAATCTCTGGTTTGCAAAACAGGGAAAGGAGAAGGGAGTTCTGCAGACAGAGAGGGAGGAAGAGGGCCTTGATGGGGCATCCAGAAGGGACGTGGGGATGTGTGGGGATCCAGGAGAGCCCTAGTGTTGTGTCCCTGAATTATGCCCATGGCCTGGTGGGGACCACTCCATCCCCACCTACTGGCAGATGTCTCTCACTCTTCTATTGCTGTGCACTGTAAGTGCATTTGTAAGGAGATGTGGGACATTGGTCCTTTAAAAGCCCCTCAGCAAGGACCTTTTCCAATGCAACAAGGGAAATTAAGAACAGGAGTCAGTGATGGGAATGAGTCTGGTCAGTCACAGTAATCGATGAAGACATGTAGGAATGATTATTCCTGCAGGGGTGTCCAATTGAACATTACTTCCAGGAATATCAACCTGGACTTTGCAGCTGATAAGATCGTGATCCAGGTGGGGCTGCAAGGGTGCAGGAAACCACAGAGCCCCACAAACCCTTTCTTTTCCCATTCTGCTTATTTCCTGGCCCACTATCACCTCCAATTACATGTTGCTTAGGGAAGTTGCTTGCAAGACAGAGCATGAGGCTCTATGCATGTCAGTGTGCTAGAAAAATAAATGAGCCTTTCAGTGGGTGGCCAGTCAAAAATATGGATAGAAAGCATGTGAGTCATGACCCTTGGAGTTGTAAGCTCATTTCAAGCTTCCATTTCATCTTGCAGGAGAGGATCGGATAGGATGGGCTAGTTAGATGACCACAAGTAACAGTGGCCTGGCTGTGGCAGCTCTGACAATGGTGGTAAGGAAAATTCAGGTTTGATGCTCTGTATGGAAGCTTATAATTTCTACCTTAGTCTGGGCAAGAACTCTGGGACAAGAGAGTCTAATTTTTATGGGTTGTTCTTTTACTGAACACCAGATCTGGCTAAAGGCACTTTGACCTTCTGGGTGTCTTCTCCTGCTACTGGGTGTGGAATAATTCCTGGAGGTGACTTATTGAGGCTAAATGTTTGTCCACATCTTAAGAGAAGGTTCAGTGCTGAGGAAACTTCCAGGGTGAGATGAGGCAGCTATGCAAGGAAGCTGTTCCATGATGGTCCCCTTGGCAACATAGCCTGCAGCCTTAGGTATTGGTAACACCAAGGGAGCTTGGTGTGCTGACCCTAGGAGATATAGCACAGAGGGTGAAGACACCATGACCAAGCTCTGTGCTGTCACTGCAGGGATGGAGAACCTGATGGTATTGTGGAACTGAGTGCATGGGTGGCCCTGACTCTAACTGATAACCAAATCATGTCCTTTGGGTGAACTTTGCTCATTATAATCTCATTATAATGCCAAAACACACCTCCATCCCAAAGGATACCCACATCCAAGGTGCGACCAACGTTCACTGAGCATGTGCTATGAATTTCTGAGCCTACATCTTTAACCAAAAGTGAGAAAAATTTATACCAATCACAACAAAGACACACATGACGAGAGTCGCTCAAGCTCCACCTAAAAATAAGAAAATAGTATAAAAATGGCCCAAGAGGAGGAAAATGTGGAGGGAAGGCAGCATCACAGACAAACTGGAAGGACATCTTTGACTTCTGGGATCAGTCAACGTGCCAAACCTATCTTCCCTCCATAGGGACACTTATTGGGTGAGATTCAAACTCTTGCTTATACCAAGTGCTTCCCCGAGAAACCTAACATTCTCTATAGAGTTGTTTCCTAAGTTAACACTTGTGTAGTTGGTTGTGTTTGTCATATTCTTGGTACTTGCACATTCTTTGCAAGAGAAGGGTGGCATCAAAATGCATCACACAGTGAGAAGGGAAGAGCGAAGCAAGGATGCAGCCCAAGGCCAAAACGTGCAATCAGATGGGAGAAGAATGTAGCAGGGAATGGGAGAGAGGAGGAGCGGAGGATCAGAGTCATTTTTGGAGAGATATGGAAAAGCAAGAGAAGGACTGTAAAGAAAGCTTATCTCGTTCCTGCCTGTTCTCCCACTGCCGTCAGGATTATGCAAATGAATCATTCAAGTAGATTTCCCTGGTAATTAAAAACTCTGCTCTTTTTAATTAAACTTTCCCTCCAGACTGTGGTGGTTTTTTTTTTGTTCCCCCTCGAGAGACTAATCTTCACAAGGCTTTTATTTTTTTATTTTTTTTTTTTTCTTTCCCCGCCTTCTCTTTCTCTTTTCCTTCAAAATCGTCAAGACCCATCATAACATGACTTCAAGACCGAGTTAAATGAGAACTTGCTGGAGAACAAAAAGGGGAAAACTTTGAATCCAAGCTGTGGCAGGAAGTCAGAATAACTTAAGAGCGTTGGGTTGAGCAAACTGGCTTAAAAGCTTGTGCGAAGGAGCAAAAATAAAACATGAGAGGGAAAGCAAAGAAAGGTTGAATAAAACAAACAAAAACCGTGAGTTGGAGTGCTTGTATTGCTTGAGCTTTGGCTGGTAGGAATTCTGCAAGCAGATATAAATAGTAGCCTGTCTGTAATGAACGGAAGATGCTGGGAGCTGATGGGTAGATACTCTGTTGGCTGAAACTGAGTTCCCTACCACCACAGCTCAGTTTGGAGGGTAATTGCACTCCCTACAACACTCTCTGAAGCCCCGGCAAGCAGCACACAGTGGGTTGGGGTCCTGGGTGGGTGCTGACTCAGGGCAAGACCCTGAACAAGGCAAGATTTTCTCACAAATGAACCAAGATCTACTCCCCTCTCGGAAATTACAGCTTCCCACCAGTGCAGAAAGAAGATCTAATGGTGACTAACCACAGCTAGGTACTCCTCTAAGGAAATGCAGCGCTCTTCCCAGCACATGGAGGTATTTTTAGCCTTGACACATTAGCTTCACAACATAAAAGCACTCGTTCTTAACTGCTACACATTCTTCAAGTTTTATTATTTGGCTGTTTGTCTTTGTTTTCTCAGGAATTTTCGTTTTATTTTAAGCAGTCCCTCGCACAGCTTGCATCAGTGTGTGTGTGAATATAGCCACACAGACATGATGGGTAGTGGCAGACAGAATAATAAGCCCAGGGGAGGTGAATTGTTAGAGAACTGATGATGCTGTATTTGGCAGGCATTAGATGCAGTTATTAGACACATGTGGCACTTATCACACGTAGGCAATCAGAAGCAGCACTCTGTGAGTAAAATGGTTTTGAAGATCACTATTGAACTGTTTGGATTTTGTCACTTTTTCTTTTCCTCCAGATCTATTTAAGGTATATGTAGGGAGCAAGTGGAGCAAACCTTGCTCCTCTCCCTGTACCTGCCTGGCTCCTCACCTCCTTGTGGTTTTGTTTTTCTGCGGATTAACTCACATGCATGATAATTCCAAGGGGAAATATTAATGGATACTCTATCATGCCTATTAACATGCTCACTCCCAAAGCAAATACAGAAGCCAAAAGAAAGAGGTGGAAGGTTATAGGGGAGATTATCTTCTTTTCATTATGGTGCAGAAATTCTTCAGCAGACTTCTCTACTCTACTTTAAGAAAAACCATGAAAGAAAGAAAAAAACAAAAAACAACACCATTTTCCACAACAAAAGTCAGGTATTCAAATGTTTCTTCCCAATGTTGAAAAGGACAGAATGTTTCAGTGCTTCATCTGAAATTGCCTGTTTGAAATAGATCCCTTTCTTTTATCTGAAAAAAATACATTGTAAAAGTTGTAAAAGAATAAACCCAAAACAATGTGTTCTGATGTCACTAAAGCAAACTTTTCCTTTGAGCAAAACTTTTCTGTCCCAATGTGTTTCTTAGAAGATATCAACATTTCAGGGGTTATTCAATTTCAAAACTGAAAAATTAAATAACTGGTGGAATTTCCCATAAATCTGCCTGGTGCACGTTTAGTAGCAGGGACTTGCTCTGTGTGTTTGTAAATAACATTCCGGCTGCTGGTTTTACTTCTCTCTGCACCAGTGTAGAAATAGATTTTTTCTTTTGTGCAAGCTTTCCTGGGGTTATTTTCTGTGATCTCACATTGCCTTCTTGAGCCCTGATCCTTACAAAAATCTTTTGCTTTGTTCCTATTCTTCCATCCTCTCTTGATTAAAAGTCTCGTAATTTATGTTCTCTGATACATGCCTACTGCCTTCATGAGAATTAGCTGGCATAATTTATTCATTTACATTGAGAGGTTGCATCGTAGACAGAAGAGGCCAAGAAATAGGTTTACATGGCACAGCAATACGCAAAGCTGAGGTGAATTTATTTTGCCAAGGAATGAGAAAGTATGAAATCAAAGAGAGGAGGCTCCTTCAAGAAGAGTAGAAGACCCCATTCAAGTTCTATTGAAACATTTCTTAATTTCTACAGACACTGCTAAATGAGAAAATAAATTATTTTTCATGCAAAATAGGCAGAAAATAGGTTTTTCTTCACCTCTTTGCCAAGAATGAATCCTGTGTTTCCCTCGTAAGAGCAGCTGACAATAGTGGCACTTGGAAAGCAGTGAATAAAATCATGTTCTCTTTAATAAGGTCACTGCCTATTTCTGAAGATCATGGCCCATTGCTATCAGATTTGATGATGGCAGTAAAGGTGGAACTGATTAGTTTGTGATATCTTTCTCTTGCAAATCTGTAACTCTGCCTTTCTATTCCATAAATGATTTAAGATCCTTGGCTTTTAATTTAATTTTCTTCACAGTTTAAAAATTCAGGAGCAGTGGCAGGGACTAAGAATCCGATTATTAATTTCATAGAAAATCAAAAGATTACTCTTTTCTTTCATGGCCAAGTTACTGCAGACTGTGATTGAGCCAGATCCCAAAGGTTAGCAAGGTTCTGGCCTGAAAGCTCTGGGGAAAAATAAATAAATAAATAAATAAATATATTTATAAAAAAAAAAGAGAGAGAGAAAAAAAATGATGTGATTTCAGCTGTGATCTCTAGAGTCTGGGTCCCCAAGGAATATTTTGACTGCTGAACTGTAGCTTTATTACTTTTTGCCTCCTCCCTTTAAATCAAATGAAGCTGGAACCTCTTCTTGGGGAGGTAGAAGATATCTGGGGCCAGATTTAAAATTAAATATAATAATGATAATAACAATAATAATGAAAACAATTCTGCAAACAAAGATTATTGGAATATCTCTATTCCGCCACAGATTACAAAACAGCTACCACCCTAAATAATTTTGATAACTCCACACTGCAAGATAGACTTTCCCTACACAGCATGGTGCTTGCATCCTTTTATTGAACCATCCCCAGTTTGCTCCAGCGTGTATTTGTGCATTGGCAAAAAGCTTGTGGGCATCTGCAGCCCTTTCTTGTAGCTATGACATCCTGAGGTTAATGACATCTGGTCTTCTTATTCTGCTTTCCAACACCTTCAACCCTGGGATTCTCTCTGGCACGCTACAAACTATAAATTAGCATACTAGGATGTTTCTGATCTTATTCTGCTGATTTTTGTCATCTTGAATTTCACGTGGTTACCCCTGGTTACATAAATCTATTTTTTTCAAATAGAAATGGCAGGAATTTCTATTAATAAATCTTTTTCTGTTTCTCTTGGGGAAAACCAAACAGATGGGATTTATTTTTTAATCATTAACATGTTATCGAATTTTCATAACAAATAATTGCCTTGTATTTAAACAGTGTTGGAGCAAAAAGCAGGTACTCATAAGTTTCTTCTGCCAAACAGAACAACAGCATATTAAGTCCTGATCTACTTGCAGGGTCACACTACAGACAAACATTACTTAAACTAATGGGTCCTGAGGGTGCTTTTGAGATACTGAACTAGAAGCATTTGAGCTTGGAAAATGAGAATAAGAATAGGACCAGGAAGCTTCACTGTATTCCATCCTAAATAGTGACACTTCATTTTTCTTTTACAAAAGCATACTGTAGAAATCAATGAGCTTTGCTTCCAAGCTATGAAGCTTTACAAAGTGGCCAAAACTGAGACTGCAGAGTCCTTCTTCTTTGAGGCAACAAAAATAAAAATAAAATACAGCTGAGAATCTGCCCTTGATAGTGACCATGACCAAATTTTGTTGGAATAGAATAGAAGAATTTGACTTACTCTGAAGGACCTACCTGTGCCTCTCCAGTCCTGGGAAGCACTTACTGTAATTTTTAACACAATAGTGATATATCTTAGTACTGCAGTGAAATATTGGGATTAGCCCCTGGGACATACTGAGTCCATCTTATCTAAAGAGACATTGGAAGAATGAAGATGCTTTGGCTTCTTGAAACTAAATCCTGTTGAAATGGCCCTTGGAGTGGAGGATGCACATGAAACTCCTCCAGGTAATTGCACAGAAGGGGGTTTCCAGTGGCTGAGCATCCCTGGCAGTAAGTTGTACCACGTAGCGGAGCTGTTATCAAAACCTTAAATACACATGCTTTGTTTGCAGCTCAAATTCATCCCATTGGGAAATAGCATCTATATTATGTTAACTGTGCTGATGAAAGTCGTCTGTGAGACATACAATGCAGACAAACCCAGGAAATGTACCATTAAGGAACATTTGGTATAGATTTTTTTTTTTATTTCTTTTTATTTATTATTAATTATAGATTACATAGACACAGATAGTGATTACCTTCTTCTCCTTTACTGGTTACCCATCACAGCAGGAGCTTAGAGGGGAATTCACTGCAGTTCTTTTCTCTCTTGTTTTCTCTAGAAATAAGGAGCTTCTCTAGAACTAACATTTATCTATAAACTTTTCTTCAGCAATAGCTAAGAGGAGATGGCAACTTTTCCAGCACAGACAGTTGGTGGCTCTGCCCTTACAGGTCAGAAGCCATTTGTACAAAAGCAAAGTGAAGCTGACATCAGGTTTCAGATTGGGAACTCTAGAACAGATCTAAAAAGGCTGTTGATGGATTTGTTAGAGTAAAGCTTGATGGTTCTGAAGTCCAAAACAGACATAAGGGATCCTGAAATGAAAGATGAGGGTATAAAATAACCATCTGAGTATCTGGGATTGCTGGGATTGTAGCTGGTGGAGGTGTAGGTACAGCTTTGATCCTTTCAGCTGGGAAGTGTCCCTGTCTGGTGGCTGAAGAGAGCTCAGTTGGGCATTGCACCAGGTTTTCTGTGACTCTGGAGGAAGTAGAAAGTGTGTTAAACAGCTCTGGACCATACCTAAAAACATGTAGGAGTCCCTCAGCAATGGCTGATTATTAGTAACCTCCTCCAACTGAGAGAAGACAGAGGGAGGCTGAAGCTGTGGCCGTGCTTTACACTGAATTGTTTCAAAGCAGGACAGTCCCTGTGCTGTAAATGCCTGGACGTGCCTTGCTTGGCATCCAGTCTGACGCTAATAACTCAGAGCTGGACTCTTCTTGAGTTCAAAGAGTGGCTGCTTGAATGGTAACTGCTATTGGTTTTAATCTTACATGTCCCAGATGCAAGAGATGGATAAAAACACAGTGGGACCGGATGAATCACTGCCTTTCATTGAGGAAGTTGTTAGAGGAGAGGTGGGAAATGGCTTTGTTTGGTACAAGCAGAAAAGGTTTTACGTATTGCACATCCTCTGGCTTTACTAATGAAGGAAGCAGCCAGAAGTCAATTAAGCCTCTACGAACAGCCCTGCCACGACTTGCCCCTGCAGTGAGTTTGACTCTGACTGTCTCTGGGCTGTTCACTGTACAGCAAAAGGCTGTACGATGTTGTCAGAGAAAAGCAAGCAGCTATTCACATCATAGGATAATTGAGATGGCAGTCAGTAAATCTGGTCCGTGGGGATATTACATGTCTGCTCATGTCTGTACATGAAAGGATCCTCCCAGCCAAATCTCTCAGACTTTGCTCCCATTTGTGTCCTGTCAATCAGTGGCATTACCCAAACAGATGCTGCTGTGCGCTGGGGTGCCCATCCCCTGTTTAATTAGTGGTAGTGCTGCCCTAGGAAGTAAATACATCAATAGCAACTCCCCTAGCAGAAGAACAATTTAGAGAGGAGTTTGGTCTATGTCGAAACCAGGATGCAGTATCAGCACAGTGCAGACGATGGCAGCAAAGTATAAAACCAAGACAGGTAAGAAAATATCAGCTACATTTAATAAGGAGCAGGGAAACTTACTTGTAAGTTTCTGGGAAGCTGATCTTTGGGGTCCCTGATGATTGGAAGTGAGGCATTATCCATACATCTTCCTGCAGGACAGCAACTTTCCCCTTCATTGAAACAACACCTGCTAGAAAATTATTTGCTTACAGCAGTGGCTCACAATGGACATAGTGGACAGCAGAATAATTGTCCCCATGCTAGTTAACACATGCACAATCAGATCCCTGTGGAACTCATTGCCACATTATTTTCTGTTGCTAGAAGCTTGTGACTAACCAAACCATCCTCCTTTCAGAGAGAAGTCACAACTTTGGGAATATATTTGAGAACACTGTGAATTTATTTATTCCTGGACGACGATATTAATTGGTGTGACTTCTTGCCAGGGTAATTTTCCCTAGTTCTCTTGCTCCAGAAGTGCATTTTTAATTGTGGTTACTGCTTGCTCAGGAGGCAGGTGTGTAACTATGAGGTAATTGTGTGCATGTTCAGGGACCTGAGCAGTGAGTTTGGCAGGGATGCGTATGGTTTTGTACACAGGGAAGCTTATTTCTTGTCCATCTGCTGTGAAATAGAGTCTACATCCCCTTTGCATCACTTAGAAGAGCTCCTGGAGGTCCACGCTTGTACATGCCAGCTATGATTAACTGTTCCTCGTTCTCCTGGTCTCTGATAAAGGTGAGTGGGTGATTTCCCACCATCTCTAAGGCCCTGTTACCTCTTTTTCACTTGCAAAGTAACTGACCAAGTTACCTTGTGGTGGACCTCCTATCCAGAAACCTTTCTCCTATGGTGCAGGCAGAGCTCTTGCTCATGTGCATAAAACCTTTAATTAACTCTGTTCCTCCATCTGCACATCCTGGACACAGAGACTGATTTCCAAGCATGAGGAATCTTTCAGAACAGTCAGCCCTTGGTGGAAATGTATTCCTGTGGCTCAGCAGCGGGCACCAGCTTCCCCAGCCCCACCAACCCATGTACTAAGCAGCCCTGGAGCTGTCAAGTCACTTTGCATCCAGATGATGTGGGATCATCTGAAAGCTTGCTCACTGCCTGGCAACCATAATAGGTGTTAAGAGCTGCAGCGAAAGGGCTGCTTAGCTTGATAACTAACAACATACCCTGGCCTGTCTGTGTCAGTCACTGTCTGCATAATACATTTTGTCAACGGTGTGATTTTTTGAGCAATTCCCTTGTATTTTCTGCTAGGAGGCAAGAGCCAGGAAAAAGGCAGGGAGTCAGTGCAGCTCCTGCTGGAACAGGGGCTGGATTGGCTTTCTTTTTGCCAGGGAAGGAAAAAAAATAAATGTGGACTTCACTGTTACATGAAATGGGCTTCAAGCCTGTGCTGGGTACCTCATTTATTTCAAGCCAACAGGTTCAGATTGAGTAAAAGCAACTTTCCAAGAGCACTGTGGGTTCCTCATGGAAGAGACAATGGAGATGCACAAAGGCATGACCACACACTGGTGGGAACAGATAACCAGCCAGCGTGCTTCTGTGCTGGTGCAGGACAGACATGACCTCTCTGTCTCCATTCCCCACCCAGAATGCAGTGATGCTAACGCTCCTCAGAACTATTTCGGTTGTAATCACTTTAAGGGATAGGCTTTTTCTTGCCTCAGCCCTTGCTGAAGCTTGGGGGTGACTCTGTCCTACAAGCACTTGTCAGGAGTTGTTGAATCAAGGCAAAGCTGTGTTTATGAACTGAAATTTGTATGGAAGCATAAGGAATAGTTAAAGCTGAGGACTCTCAAATACTGCGTGCATACATTCAGCACTGCTAATGCTCCAGAGCTATTAAGAAATCTCTCCATCTATACAAAGGTCCCTGATTTTACTAGAGGAGGAGATAAGTGAAATACACCTGCAGAGATTTTATCTAAGCTCTTAGAAAAAGATGGGGAAAAAATCTCAACCCCTTCTCATTTCCGTGACGTTGAGAAAGCTGATCTGTGACAGAGGTGAAGGGAAGCCATGCATGCTACGAAGACAGCTCTCTGCTTGAGAAGAGAGCCTTTGTCCTGAAGGTTTTACTCACAGGAATGATATTCACCTCTTACAACTTAGGGGAGTTAATTCTGGGGAAAAACAGAGCCTGTTAGGTTCTCTCAATTGGAAGTGACTCGTCTTTTCTTATTTTAAGCAGCATGATTGTTTCCAGCTGAGCTTGCTGTCACAGCATCAGGACATCTTTTCCACCTCAACACCCAAAATTCCAGGTGCCACTTATCTGTAGATTCAGCATCGCAGTGCTGAGAGGAAGAGGAGCCACAGTGCTGCACGTGTTCCTCCTCTAGCACAGCCTAGATCTGCAGTCCTTTCCCTGTCGTATGCCCTAGCACATACTGCTCCACCACAAGCCACTGTGGAAGAGATTTTCATGGTTTGAGAGGTGGGAAAGCACAAAGCTAGTCTTGCAAATGATGCTCTGCATCTATTCTTCTCATATGAGGTGGGTATCCCTAGTTATAAGGGATACTGACACCATCAGCCACCCATGAAGTATATTTATTAACTGATGTTTAGACTACAATATCAATTATTTTTTAATTATTTTATTTTAATTGTTTTTAACTATCAATTCTCAACAGATCTCAAGTATCATCTTGTCCCTCCACTTGCTATGGCCAGGAATCACTCGTGAGTATTCAGTTCACTCAAAATACTTATTTACATCATTATTTTTCACAAAAAAAGGCTGAGCTGAGAAACAGGTACATTATAGAGACCTGATGGATTGCCGAGACTTTATGGAATGTCACCTGAAATAACTCATAACAAATAGGTGTTTATTTGTGCTGTGCAATAGAGATTACTTACAGGTTATTGCCCTGCTGTAAGTAACAAATGACGAGCATTTAAAACAAATACAAAAGTTAAATCAGCTAACATGCTTTCTGTTGCTTCTTTTAAAGGCAAAATAATAATAATAATAATAAAAGATATTTTATACATAATTTCTGAGAACGAAGAATTCTTTTTCAATGGAATGTGGGGAAAATCTGTTTCTGGGCAAGTATTAAGTGAGAAACTTTCTCCCATGGTAGAAACTACAGGTTTCACCTATAAAACCTTAAAATGCAAGCAAAAGTTTGTTTAAAGACTGGCTCTGGAAGGGATTTGCTTATTTCTAGTTCTGCAGAGCTTTCCTTCAATACTTCCAGGAATTCACACATACAAAAGAAAAAAGAAAAAAAAAAGTGATAAGAAAAGAAACAGTAATTTGGTGGGAATAATTGGGTGTTTTTCTCAGATTTTTACATTTCTAGAAAAGTCAAGTGATATAAAAAGGGAAGCTGAGGAAAGCAAGATGTCATGGAAGAGAAGATGGGGTTGAGAGTGTTGGACCAAAGCAAGTTCTGGTCAGAGCAGGAAGGGCATTCCCCTTATAGCTTTGCTCAGCTCCAAATCACTCTTCCCATCCATCCTGCCAATTAACAGGCTTTCTTAAAATCAAAGTCTGCCTTTACATCTCCCTGCCTCCAGACACTACGTAAGGTTTGTTGAGGCTATGGAGCAGGCTGGTCCTTGTGGGCTCTGTTTGCATTGCACCTAGCATACAGCTGGAACTGACAGCTCTTATTACAACTAGAAACAGTGCAAAAGGCACAGGGGTGAGGTAATTACTAAGTGCAAAGCTAAGCAAAAGCAGATTTAATCGGCAGCCCTTTGCTTCATTTAGTAATGGTGATATTTACCTTTAGTTGTGTGCAATTGCTGTCTAAGCTGGGGTTATTGAAGATAAAGGGGAAGAAAAGAAAAAAAAAACGAAAAAAAACCTCTACAAACCTCCTCCTTCTAAGCAAGGAAGTTGGAGTCACCAGGCATTTCACTTTTAAATTGCCCAGGTTCCTAGCCTTGGAGTGTTTTGAAGTGTTTCTGGCTCCTCACAAAACACAGTTTGCCACATCTGTGAAACGATGATTTTGCACACCCAGAGAGATGCTGTGATGGGTATCAGAGCACTCTTCTTTTCCATGGTGCCAGCAACAGATGGGATCTCCTAGTAAAAAACTAAAAGCCCGTATGATCAGCATGGATGTTAAGGTGTTACCAACATGTTCTGCAGATGTGGCTTTCCTACTTTGGCAGGACCCTTGCTTATGTTGGGATAATATCATTAAATTTTCCCTGAAGTGGGCCAGGAGGTGACACGTATTTTGCAGGTACTTGGGGGTTCACACATGAGCTTTTAATATATTAAGCAGTGCAGAAATGAGAACAGAAATATTCCCTGTCCTGGTGTTTCTGGCCAGTCCATGCCTCCGAGGCTTGGGTTTTGTATCGCATACACTCAAAAAAAGTGTATGCGATATCCCGTGGCAAGAATTTCACAGTTTAGCTGTGCACGGTATGAAGAAATGGACATCTTGTGCCAGAGGCCATGTCTTTGTGTAATAACTCTGGATGTAACTCGTAGGTCACGGGGGTCATCTATGCTTTCTGGTATAAAGGGAGTACGAGCAGTGCTTGGATACTCCTCTTTATTTGTTCCTGCTCTTATGCCAGAGCCTGGATGCTTAACCATGGATCAAAGCCCTGTTGTGCTCAGTGCTGAGCAAACCCAAAAGGCTTCTCCTGTAGCAGAACAACACACCAACGTGTCTAAAGGGCACTACTCCAAAACAGCTCCCAAAGAGCTTTGCAGAAACAGAGGCTTTGCAAAAAAAATGGGGGAACCATCTGCTTAAAGTCACCTAGCAGAGAAAGGAATAAATCTTGGGAGTTTCCTCTCCACCCACCTTCCCTGTACCCACAAAGAGACCACAGTTGTGCTCAGTAACACTTAAGAGCCAGTCTGCATCAAGCTTAGATCCCTTCAGCCTCCACTATCCCACAGCAGTTTTTGGACTCTCAGACATCTTAGCAGTCCCCTGAGGCTGTAATTCTTCAGTCTGGGATGCATTATTAACACTCACGTCCCAGTTAATAAATGATACTCAGCAATACGTAATAAATGAATAAATGAAAGAATATAAATGAGCTATTATTATTGGTATATCTGCATTAAGTCAGATAATTTGAATTGAAAATTCATGCATACACACATACTACTGATATACGTTAAAATTAAGCAGCACTAGAATAACAGAATCACAGGACAGAAGCGCTTCCTGATGCTCAGATGGACCCTCAAAAGAAATCTACAAGGAAACTAGGGAAAAATGCTGTTTAATATAAATGTGGTCAGTTTGTGAAGATTAGCCTCAGGGACAGAGAACAGTCCCTACAGTGATCTGTTGCCACAGACATAAACTAATTGAAGAAATAAGTACTGGCAAACTGGTGGACTTAACTAGAAAATACTGTTACATGTTATTTACTTCTAATTGTGTGTCTTTATTTTCCCTGTGTTGTACGTTCCAGAAATGAGCAGTCTTCCTAGAGTGGTTTAAGATCAACAGTTGTCTCCTGCATTCGAATAGGCAGACAAATGAATCACATCACTAACAGCCTTTGTCCTTGAATTTGCCCTCCCTGTCCCTTCAGACCTCATAAAGGGAAAAATCTTAATATTAGGGCTGCTTTATATTATTGAATATAACAAGCAAGAGACCATTCCTAGCGGTCAGTCTGGAGGGTGACACATTGCTTTGGAGGGGAAAAAAAAATGAATTATACAAGATTACCTTTGCCATTTGTCCTTGGGGACTGAGAACAGCAGCTGGCATATTTCATTTAATAGGATGGAAGTGGTCCTGCAGATGTATTTCCTCATATATTATTGTCACTGTATCACCTCAAGGTGAGCCCTTGCAAAACTCAGGAGACACCAGAGCTCTTCAGCAGTGAGGGGAATTCAGGAAAGGAACAACTTGGGAGACATTGATGAACTCTCCATGGCAGGTGATGTTCACATTCAGGAGAGCTGACTAAAAGAAGAAGGAACCTGGAGCACCATGGCCCATGCCCAAGGAAGGAGTCTGTTACCTAAGTAGAGTGGGAATAGGAAGAGATTTTTCAGTTTTCCTCTTTCTAGACTTTTGTTTCTATTTATTTCCAACTTTGAGATTCAATAAATACTCCTTTCCGGCCTCAGCATATCTGAAACCATAAATCATTTCCCACATATTATAGTTTCCCTAGGACTAGTGACTCAGTCCCGTTCTTCAAACTAGTCCAGATGGTACAGTCCTTTTCTTCAAATAGATAGCAAAATATTTTGGGGACTGGGAATTTTCTTTGTATTTAAACTTTCTACTGCCAAGATGGAAACGATACTCCACCTGGTTAAGCAAATACATTAATACTTGTCAGGCCCTTTCATTCTACAGGGAAGAATTACTAACTTGTATGAAACTGGATCTTTCTTCATGTTTCTATTAAAAATTATATATCTTTGCAATTGTAGGGGATGTAAAGCCATGTATGCACATCCTGGTTGCTCTGGGGGATCTATGGCAGTATTTCAGACCAAAGGTGAATCACATCTGTCTATATACGTGGACTGGTGGTAGGTTTCTATGACTGCAACTGCCCTTGATCCCTGCAGAACAACCTTTCTCTATTACCCAGGCAGAATAACTTCCAAACTCTATATGCGAAACTGAAAAAGGGAGACTCCATTTGTTTGTGGATGATTTGCCAAAGAAATTAAATGCACTAATATCTTGCTCGACTACAGGGCAGTCAGTGAGAAATAAATGTAAAATGGAATTGGATGATGTGCTATAAAACTATACACTGTGGGGCTCAGCTTAGTGTTTCTGTGGAGTTTATTCGAAAAGAGAAAGTGCAGAACAGACTGTTTCTGACATTCATAATAGGGAATAGTCATTAGAGCCTTTCTCCTTTGGTGGACAATTAACCTCTCACTTAATGGCAGGTGAAAATGGTCATTCTTGGTATGAACCAGAAAACTTGCTTTGTATTAAAAGAGGGAAATAAATCCAAGAGACTATAGAACAAAGTAATCAGGATGAATGAAGATCTGACAAGAAATGCTCTGCTAAATGATGATGGACCCCAACTAGGGAAGACTTCTGAACATTTTAAAAAGAAAATTTGGTTTTCTTCCTTTCCTGACTTTCAACAATGTTTGAGGTATACCTGAGTCCTGACTAAAAGCAGATTATTTATTTATTTATTTATTTTTCCTTTAAAATCTGCATGCATTTTAAAGCCAGAAGGACCAGGGTGATCATCTTGTTTCAGGGGCATGAGCAGGCCTGGGCTGGAGCAGAGGGAGATGGCTACTTCATGCTATCCAGTAGCACAAATGCATCTCCTTAGGACTGATCCCAATAACTCATACAGTATTTATCAACGAGGTAAGAGCAACCCTGAGCTCACTCCTCATTGCCATACCTCTACACTTATGAGCTGATGGCTGATCTCTTCCTGACATCCCCTCTTAATACTTCTCCTTATCAGGAAGAAGTTCCTTATCAGTTCTGTGCAGGGACATCAGCAACAAGGGGAAAGAGCTCAGAGCTCCAAACAACCCAGGCTTGAAGTGCATCTAGTCCACCACGGCTCTGCAGTACGCTGTGCCATTTAGAGGTTAGCCTGTACCTTCCTCCAAGCTCAGCTTGATCCTTTGATTTCCTCCTCCCCCAAGTAGAACAGGGCTAGTGGCCTGATAATTTAATATTACAATGGGCAACTTCCTCTATAAAGGGATTCTCCCTTCTCCCTGCCATAAAATTAAACCACCTGAAGGAATTCCTTGGCACTGCAATTCAGCAGTCTTTGGAATACCCTCTACCTCCATCCCCCTCCTCCTCCTCCTCCTCCTCCTCCTCCTCCTCCTCCTCCTCCTCCTCCTCCTCCTCCTAATAATAATAATAATAATAATAATAATAATAATAATAATAATAATAATAATAATAATAATAATAATAATAATTCTTGATTGCTTAAGAAATGTCACAGAAATGTAAAATTGTTTAATAATAATAATAATAATAATAATAATAATAATAATAATAATAATAATAATAATAATAATAATAATAAATTCTTGATTGCTTAAGAAATGTCACAGAAGTGTAAAATTGTTTAAGAATGGGAACTTCGGTCCAGCATTGAGTTGAAACACCAGCGTAGCATTTCCCTCAACCTGCTGCAACTGCTGAGGGTGGTACTTAGCCAGAAAACCAGCTCTGTGATTTAACTAGCTACACACGGTTGTCTTCTGAGCTTGGCTGTCCTTGACATCCAGGATTTCCATTGCTAAGGAAAGCTTTTTCCATAAGCTTTAATCCTTAAAGCTTTAGAAAATGGTGTTTTTTTACTAAAACATCTTCTCAGGTTTCAGCATTCTGCCTTCTTACCCCAAGGGACGTAGAGATATACGACATCCTGCAAGAGTCTTGGCTGTCCTTAAGCGAGAAGATGTAAAACCCTGATGAATCTGGGTTGTGATAGCAGGTTGGACCATTCCCTGTAGGGCAACACCCCCCTTTCACACATGGGAGAGAGCATCAGTCATACAAGCTTCTGGTCTGAATAGCTCAGTGCCAGGATGCTATGACTAAGAACCATCCTCTCCTTCTTGCGAACACTGTGTGCGTATGTATATTTAGATCTCTGTGTGCATATATATCGATCTATATAAATATATATGTGTATGGAGACTGCAACTGAGCTTTTTTAAGCTCGATGTGTTGTTGACTCTCTCCTTCCTTCTTTTAATCAATGCAGAAGGCCAGTAATGGGATGTTGAGGTTACCTCCCCCAGTTTGTCCAAGATCAGAACTTAGTTCTCCTCAAGTAAGGGATACTGTGAGGCAAAAATCAAGACTTTTTATTTTCTTGAAAAATAAAAACTGAAAAAATACATTTTTTTTCTTGAAAAAAAAAAAAAAATCAAGTCTTTTTTTTTTCTTTCTTTTTTTTTTTTTTTTTTTTTTTTAAGTCTCTCCCAAATACAATACTCTAATCTTAATGTAAACTTCTACATTTAACCTAAGCTTTTTTTTAACCCCCTTTTCTTTGGAAATACATGAATAAATAAATAAATAAATAAATAAATAAAAGAGTTATAGTCCACTTAAACCCCTCAGTGTTGCTACACTTTATTTTCATAGCAGCTCAACAATGGACACCTAGGAAGAAACCCAGCCCCTCAAGCCAGGATCTATAGTAAACCATGAACAGGAAAGTGTCCCCTGCCACTGCAAACCCTGAACAGCTATCTTCTCTCTCTCCAATTTCTATTCCAGAGTCTGGGAGAGCAAAAATCTTACCCATGGTCAACCTCAGAAACGGTTTCTCAGCAGGAAGCATGGTTTTCATTTGGAAACCTTATTCTATTAATCTTCTTCCAACTCAAATTACTTAGAAAAAAGAACAACAAGCCATTAGAGTGACTTTAAAGACAATGAATTGTGTAAATAACGAGACAAGCAAATGTCCTTGAAGAGGCTCTCATCTGCTTGTGCATTACTGTGGCTTCAGCAGGAGTCATTGTGGTTTTAATTAACACCTTTCTCTGCGCAAAATTACCACATTGTTCCCAAAGCCTGCTTTTCCTGAGTGACACCCAGATGAGTTTCTGGATTTTATTGTGCCTTCAGAGGCTCTGTTAATCCAGGGTTTCTTCCATTTTCGTGGACAGCAGGCTGTTAGCACTGCACTGCTCTGAGTAGAGTGCCTGGCCTCAGCCCTTATTGCACCCACACTTTCCAGATGTGCCTTGAGGACTGAACACCCCAGGAGTGCCCATATCCAAACACCATTCGGTCATTTTGCTGGATCTGTGCCCCTTTTCCTCTTAAAGTACCAGCAGCAAAGGAGGGACTTTCTCCTCTGGATATCCTAGAAAAAAAATATAAAAAAATAAATAAATAAAATAAAATAAAATAAAATAAAATAAAATAAAATAATAAAAAAATAAAATAAAATAAAATAAAATAAAATAAAATAAAATAAAATAAAATAAAATAAAATAAAATAAAATAAAATTCAAATAATAGAGACAACAAGAAGGAGAAATTTGAACCTTTTGGAAAGCAAGGTTGGGCAGTAAAATACAGATTATAGGGCATCCTCAGTTGAACTTTGAGGGCCTTTCCTTTTAAACAAAAACCTCTGCTTATCTGACATTTCCTTGCTAGGTCTGTAATGGGATTAGATCCTTTGATGTTGGCCCTGCTGTCACCTGGGAGCTGGTTTACATCTTATCCATTTTGGTCCATGCTGTGGCTTTGCTGCCGACTTCATCCCCTGACTCCCAGCCCTGTTTTGTGGTGTTGTGGGAAGAGAACTGACCAGAAAATGCTCCTTCCTGTCCATGTACAGAGGTTTAAATAGAATTAACACCTGAAAACACCACATCCAGGCTGGGCCTTTTATCTCTGGGAAGGAAAAGAGCAAAAGGTTTTCAGATCCTTCAGGAATCAGCCCTCCATCATACCTTTGGTAGGAGATAAATTCACACTGTAACTCTAACCCATCCTTACCTGCCAGAAAGTCTAAAGGGTTCTAAGGGAAAAAAAAAAAAAAATCTTGCAAAAGCAAGGGCAATGTGTGTATTGCCATACATTTTCAGTAGATGCTGGATTTTAATAATGGAATTCAGCTTACTGCAGATTGAATAATTTCTTCAAGATGATTTTACAGATTATCATTCCTGAAGGGTGAAGAACTGATATAAACATGTTTTTTTGGAAGCCAGATGTCATATTACGAATGCAGAATTAACCTGGTTGCAATATCTTTAACTCTGAGACAAAGTCTGACCCTTTTCCATTTCATACAATTCTCTATCTTTTGTGTTTAAGAACCATAGTATAGGACGTCATTTTTGGTACAGATGATTGCCAATGCAAGTGAGCTGTGTTATTTTTATTGCATTCTTAGCATAATAATATATTCTGTTCAAAAGTAGTAATGTAGGAACATAAATATATCTTAGCTGCCTATTAACATTAGTCAGGAAAAGACATTCTTTGTGTAATATCTGTAATATGATCATTTAAATTTTATTTTCTCCTTTTGTGCAGTAAACCTTGAAAGGCATTATTTATGAAATTTGGTGCAATACCTACAACCTCAATTCTTTTATATGTTCACAGAAGCTCTTGTTTTGGTTTGCTTAGTTTTGTTGTTGTGTTTTTTTTTTTTTTTTTTTTTTTTTTTATTGTCCATCTAGTGTTTTGAAATGAAAATTCTGTGGTGTGTTTCAAGGATCACAGGTAAGGCTTTCAGCAAAGAAGAGATAAGGTCATTTCCATGCATTTTCAAATAAATGGGGGCCACGGGCATGATCCTTGTCAATAGAAACTCACACTGTTTCACCAGTCAGTGGACGCATCCTAACTGGAGACAGTAGAAAATCCAGCCCAAGCAATATGCACTCTACACTTGTAAGAGGAAATAAAACATACTTCAGGTGATCTTCTGGCATCAGATCCAAATGACGTAGCATGGGGTCCAGTGCAATTAATATCTGATTTGATCTTTTAATCATTAACACACAGCTTGGCTACAAAAACTCTGCTCAGTCCATGTGAATGTACCTACTTGTTATTTACTCTCCTGCACAACGCGCATGTTGCACAGCCCAGCCACAAGAAAATCAATGTTTAGGTGGAAATGAATATGAAAATGATTGTTCCTGTAACGCAGGAAATAAAAGACAGAGGAGGAATTTCTTTTCTAGTGATGACATACGAGTAAATCATTATGCCTTATTTTGATATCATTGACATTTTCCATAAAGACTTTCTCCTAGGAGCCAAATAGATCTGTCAGCACAGAGGGAAGTGTGTACAAATGAAGCATAAATCTACACTCCTGAGGAATGAGAATGGTGTCAATAATTTTGAGCCCGGAGAAAGGGGGGGAAATTCTGATGCAAAACCTGGAGGAGTGAATCCCAGGCTGACATAGTCTCAAGCTCAGAGTACGATCATAGTGATGCAATCACGGAACAGCATCAGCATGCATAAGGCAGGCTGCAACTCTCATAAGAGCGTGAGGCTGTGGAAAAGAAAGAAGAATATTCTGACGTGGCAATGTGCCTGACTTCACTTATGTTTCTAAATATATATCTCTCAGGTCTGTTTCGGGAGAATAATTATAAAAAATGGTTTAAAGGTGACAGTATTCAGTGAAGCTGCAGGTAGTATCCTGGTACTGGTGTAATGAGTGGTAATAGAGACATAAAATGTCATAGGTCAAAGGAAATCAGATCCAGGGATTTAGCCATATGAAGCTTTGTAATGTGAGTTAAAAGATGATTGGCCACTTTCTCTGAAGTATTTTGTTCTCTAATTTCCATGTAGACATGTAAATGGCTTTTAGAATAACTTAAATATCTTTATGAAACTGCCTCTGCCCCTGGTAGTTTGGAGAAATGGATTTAACTTGTTTGTCCATATATTTCTCTAAAGAGGATGTTTGAAGCTAACCCAGAAAATGAAACTCCGGGAAGTCAGACTTTACTGCAAATATCAGCATCTTTCTACTGCAAAATATTTAGGGTCTGGCTAACTGGATGTGGTGTTATTACAAAGCTAGGCAGCTGAGATACACCACAACTGTTCTCTCGCTCCCTCTCCTCAAAGGGAAAGGGGGCTCCTCCACCCATGGGGGTCTGCAGCGTGGAGATCTGCTCCATGTGGGACCCATGGGTGCAGGGGCACAGCCTGCTCCACCAGGGGCCTCTCCACAGGCCACAGAGGAACCGTTGCTGCCTGCCTGGAGCACCTCCTGCCCTCCTGCTGCACAGGCCTTGGTGTCTGCAAGGCTGCTCCTCACTCCTCTCTCTCCCAACTGCTGAGGCACAGAAGTTTTTGTGGTTTTTTTTTGTTTTTTTTTGTTTTTTGTTTGTTTGTTTGTTTGTTTGTTTGTTTTTTGTTTGTTTGTCTTCTGTTCTCCCAGAGGCCCAAACATTGTCACACCCTTGGCTCAGCTCTGGCCTGCAGTGGGCCTTTGGTGCTGGCTGGAGCTGGCTCTGATCATGGGGCAGCTGCTGTCTCTGCTCACAGAGGCCACCCCTGCAGCCCCCTGTTATCAAAACCTTTCCATGTAAACCCAATACACTGAAAATTATTAAACTGCCCTGATGCAGCAGTACAGATGAGCTCTGCTCTCCATGCCTTTGCATTAACCACAAAACCAGTGGGGAAACACACCTTGAAGACTGCGAAACCAAAGTTATTGTCTCATTCTCCAGAAGATCCTTTGGAGTTTTCTTTCCTTTAGTGCAAATCCTGGCATGAAGACTCCAGGCATGAAAATTATCATCACATCCCTTCGGAGACTTTGCTGTCGTCAATAGTCTCCTAGTTCTTCTGATGTGTCAGAGCTTGCTTGATCAGGCATAGCTGGGGGTCACTTGCTTTTGTAGCTCACCTCCTGCAGGCAAAACCCAGGGAAAAGTGTCCATTCTGGTCTTTTGAGTCAGGGCAGTGAGCTGTCAATGGTGTTAAGTCAGCCAAACCGCCTGTGCTCTCCTCACTATCTGACTCACTGCTGCTAGCAGGGAGGTCTCCATGAAGTCTACATGCTGGTGTTGATCTCCCTCCTCATCCCCCTTGGACGTGGTTCAGTTTTGTTTTAAGGGCTTAAACTGACAGAGGATCACAGCGTGAACCCTGGCAGATTTCTGGCTTCTTTTAAGGAGGGGGAGCAAAGACTTATTTTCATGGCATTATGTTTTGCAAGCAGCGAATGGAGGCTGTTGGGGTAACTGGGAGCGGCTAGCAGCCTCTCAGCATGTCCCAACAGGCATGGGCATTAACAAAGAGAAGCACAAGAGTGACCTCAGGGCTAAACCCATGCTTTTCTCTGACTCGCTTTGTTATTTTTTTTTGCATTATTATCCTCTCCTTGCATTTAAAATCAACTACATCCTGGCATGAAACAAGTAGTTCTTGTTGATTCACATTTTTATAGAGAATCTATAGCCTAGTGCCATCAAAGGGCTTTAAAATATCCCTTAACCCCTCTTCCACATAAACTTCTAGCACCATGCTGCACAAGGAGCCCCCGTGGACATAAATCTATATGATCTGCCCTTCAAAAAGCCTGAAATTATGTAAATAGCAGGAGAAGAATCATTTTCATGGGAGACCACAAGGATTTGGAGACATTTTGCATTTATAAAGGCAACACTCTTAAAGCCGTCCACCCCTTGAGGAAATTACACTTGGAAAAGAGAAAAGCTAAATGTTTGTCTGTTCAAATGTTGAGATTTCTCTCTCTCTCTCTCTTTTTTTTTTTTTTTCTTTTTTTTTTTTTACAGAAAGAATTTCTACTAAGGTATGCAAGCATATGACTAGGCCTTGGCCTGAGGCTTAGTTTACTGAACAGACTCTAAGAAACTACTCTATAGGGCATGAGAAACTGCTGAACAACAAATTAACAGAGTGAGAAGCTGACAAAAGATACAGATAGCTCCATGAGGAATGGACAGATTTCACAGATGTTTAAGGGGGAGTTGGGCGAGAAACAGCCAAACTTCACAGTTAATTAAAGAGAGCATTGGGGACCTTTTGTAAGTGGAATTTCACAAGGCCAACAGTGCTGTAGTAACTACTTCAGAAAGAGCAAATTTGGGTATGCATGCAGCAGAAATGGACTGGTGGGGAAAAAAGTAATTGGGGAGGTTAATTATTTGGGAAGAAACAAGGGCAGGGAAAGGAAGGTGTCAAAGAGAGGGACAGAAGAAGTAGAATGGGGAAATGGAGAGAAAGAGGGACAGAAAAAAATGGTTGAGTCCAAAATCTGCTGGTCAGTCTGATTGTCTGACTGCCACCACAGTCTGATCCACTTACCAAACTCAATGCCTGACTATTTTCTGTCTGAGCATGCAATTTGTTGTGTGTGGACAGGTATGATTTGCTAGCAAACACCAGGCTGAACTCACCACTGATTTGGTTGAGAGATCTGTGTGCCAGGAACTGGAGAAAGAACATGAGAGCCATATCCACTGGATAAGCGCCAGAGATTGTGCAGGGTGGATTTTTATATCTGATCTGGGTGCCCTAGATCCCTGTCTAATCCATTGATAGTCAATGCCTGGAGTCAGTGGAGCACAGAGATGGTTATTCTACGTCTAGATGTCATCCTCTGCTGTTAGATGTGATGGATCATACCGTAAGTTCTGCAGGCAGCACAGAATTGTTTTCCATGGTTAAGAAGAATGTCTGGAGTGATGGGCTGAGTGAGCAGACCTTCATTGCCCAAGGGAAATGCAGTGGATAACTGGGGCTCCGAGGGCTGTCTGGGCTGGTGAAGGAAGGTGTGTCTTTCTCCTTGTCTTTGAACCACCCCTTTGCCACCTCCATTCCCATTCTTCACCCAATTTAGGCAACAGTGAAGACCTCTATTCTCATAGCAGGTCCCAAGAAATTCACTTAGCACAAAGCAATGTCATGTGGACTTACCAGCTCCATTTCATAGTGCACCCATACTGCATAGCATCAAAGACCACTGCCAACCCTCTTCCATCCGTGACATTCATGACAAGTTCATCTAGGCTTGGCAAGAAAGTCATTTTTGGAAAATCTCCCACCAGGACCAGCTCTCCACACTGACTGCAGGCTGATGCAAATCCTGAGCACAATCGAATGTATCCTTTGACAATCTCTCTTTCTGGGAGAGGAATTGCTTGTGTGATGCTTGAATCGCTGAGGAACACAGTACAGCCTACACAGTTAAAAGGTGCACATATTTTTAAGCAAGAACTTGGCTCACTTCTACTTACGAGTTTGCATGATAATGCAATTGTTAGTTATTTTCTCAAGGTTTCCTGAACTTAGATGAACCTCAGACAGTTAGAAGGGAATGGTTAATTAGCCAAACTAATGAGACTAGAGATCTCCAGTTTCAGTGCAAAGCTAAAGAGGGCTCATTAAAGCAAAACACTCATGGAATGAGCCAACCCAGCAAAAAGGAACAACAAAGAATAGTGTTAACCCTTAAAGAACACTTTGCATTTCCAACCCAAAATGGAAACAGACCCATTTTCTGAAAGAGAGCCTTAACTCAGCGGAAGGCTAGGTCCAAACTAAAATATTTTTGACAAGGACTGCTGTGCTGTTGAGGAGGCAGGTTTCCCATGGAAAATAAAACAACAACATCAATTCAACAGTTCAAATTTTCCCATGGGAAAGGAGGGAGAGGAATAAGCTGCAGAATGCTAGATGAGAATGCATCAAATTCTGGTAAAGGTACAGAGAGGAATACATGCATCATATCAAAAGCCAAAAAGCCAGCAGAAAGTGAAAAAAAAAAAAAAAAAGTCTTCCTTTCTGTGTAAGGTTCAGGGATGCAAGCGGGTCATTACTTCCCAGTCAGCTGGAGACAACATCTCCATCATTCACCCAAACATATGATGAGACACGGCTTAGTGGTGCCAGGTTGTTCCTGGCTGTTCCCTTTGCTTTTTTTTATCATTGCAACCTTTATCGCACAGAGTGATGACCACAATGTTTTTCTGTCTGTACTTCTGTTGATATCCAGCCCTCTTGATGACACACAACCCCAGCAAAAAGTTAACAGCTTTGCAAGGCATTGTGCAACAGGCATAGCCATGTTTTTTTCATCATTGTTGCTGTTGTTTTTTTTATACCTACTCTGCTCTGTACTGAAGTACCAAGGGAACAATGTATTGATTTACACAACGCCCAGTTGTGAAAAATCAACAAACCAAACCTTTGCCTTGCACTTAAGTTTGCTACACTGATATTTTCTTTCCTGATCTATGTATTAAGCCCTCTTGTGAAAAACAGGAGAGTTAAAAAGGGGGGAAAGGTGGACCAGAGATTAATGATGTGTTTTGCTGTGCTGCTGTTGCATCTTTTTTTTTTTTTTTTTATCTGCTTACAAAAAAAGGTGAAGTGCAATGAAAGGGTTGGTCTTTATGTAACACCTTCTGCCTTGAAAAACATTCCATTAGCTGTATGCAATCCAAACTCTTTATTTTACCCTCACTTACGGGGGCACACAACTCCTTGACGTAAGTACCAGCTGCGAGAAATTTCGTCTTTTCTCCAGGGGCCCTGTAAGATTGCATCCAGCTCTGGGGAGGTGGGTGGGAGCTGCTTGGCTGAGTGCAGCAACAAAACCCGAGAGTGCTGAAGAAGACGTAAAAATGTTTGAAGGAAGCAAAACCGTAGGAGGGAAATTGGGGCTTTATAGAATTACTAGAACTGTGGAAGCCAAGGCTGGACAGGGTGGTAAATTGCCCTGTTGGTGTTAAATGTGTTTGTAATGGCCCCAAATTATGAGGCTTTTTCTACTTTGTACCACTGGGGGAGAAGTAGTAATGGCCATCTCAGTTGTGTTAATTGCAGTGCAAAGTTAATAACACCCTGCCCATGTAGATCACCTCACTATGCCTTCTGGTAGAAATGGTCTTGACCATTTCTTCACCTAATAGATGTAAAATATTGATCTGTGAGTTAAAATAACCAGCACCTGGGCACTGCTCCACTCAGCTGACTGCTTTGTCAGGATGGATAGGATAATAATATTATTGACGAGGCTATTTTTAAGGATAATATGTAATGAAAACATACGGTTTGTGAAGGAATGGTGATAAACAAGAAGGCAGTCTCAGCTCAAGATGCCTGAAACTGCCAGTTATCTTACATGGAGGGATACTCATGTGTTTTTCAAATGGTAATGAGTCAAGCCTCAAAATGCCACTGAGATGTATAAGTAATATTATGTTATATTAGCACTAGGGAAACTGAGGCACAGAGCCAAATGGCTTATTTGTCACCTTAATCCTTCATTTGGAAGGGAAAAAAAACAGTCGATGTGATTGTGTTTGAAACACAACTTAGTTTACATGAAGTATGAAACATGTTTTGAAATCTTGCAAACTAGGAAACCTCAAAAACTATAAAATAATGAGCAAATACAGAGATCTTATAATGCTATAATTTCACTTGATTTACTCTATCTCAGTGCTTTATGCCTTTATGCATTGTCAGCTCCTGTTGATCTTATTTAGAACAAACAAAAAATATCTAGTCCACTGCTTCTCCTCCCTCCCCCCTCCACCCCCCCCCCTTTTTTAACTCCAGTTTAACTCTTAGGAAAAAGAAACAAACAACAAAACAAAACAAAACAAAACAAAAACAAAAAACAGACCTAAATAAATGATTTCCAAGGATGGAGACTCAATGTTTACCACAAATAAATACCTCAAATTTTTGATTATTTGAAATTTTGCATTCATTTCTAGACTGGATCCATCTTGATTCAACTTTCAGACAACTGATGTTTTCTATATAATTTTTATTTTTTTTTATTTTTATTTTTTCAAAACTGAGGAGCCTATTACCTCTCAGCCTTCCTGTGAAATAAATATTGGGGAAGGTAAGCAATTGGCCTAGTGGGGAACAGGATGGGAATGGCGTTGGGAATTACTTGTCAAGAGCCATTAAGTGCACTATATTATCCCTTCCAACAAGTACTGCTAATTCAATGTTAATATGATGATTCATTTATCCTCTTAAGGTTTCATGGAAAATGAACCGCAAACCAATATTGAACAAATATAAGCCCATGTCAGCCTTGTCTTAAGTGGTGCTGAGTTGGCATATAAATGAGTCACTAAAAATCAACAGGAAATTACAGCTTGGAATATGAATCATTCATTGATTCCACAAACATATGTCAGGGATAAGTGAGAAGTTTTGGAGAAGACTGTGGATCCAATTGAATGATGTCAGAGAAAAATATATTTGCTGGAAGTAGATAGTCAGAGGAATCAAAACCATTGTTTTCTTTAGGATACACATAGCCTGGGTACAAATTGTATTACAACATTTAAAAATGGCATCTTGCATATTTCATGCAGGAAAAATGGAAAAATGGAGAAACAAGTTGTGTTGGGTCTGTCTGAGCTGGAGTCACCTTTTCCCTGCAGCAGCCCGCACAGTGCTGTGCTCTGCACTCGTAGCTGGAACAGCACTGATATCACTCCAGTGTTGTGTCTATTGCTGCGTAGTGCTGGCACAGCATCAGGACTCCTAAGCCCCCAAGAGCCAGCAGGCTGGGGGTGGGCAAGTGATGGGGAGGGGACATTGCCGGGGCAGCTGACCTAAACCAACCAAAGGGATATTCCATAACACCTGATGTCACACTCAGCAATAAAAGGGGGGGCTCTCGTGGGGGAGGGGGCTGTTCCTCCTGAACAACCACTACGCGTTTGAGGCCCTGCTTCCCAGGACGTGGCCGAACACCGCTCGCTGATGGGAAGTAGAGAGTAATTTTTTCCTCTCTCTCTGTGCTTCCGCGCGGACTGATTGTTTCTTTTGTATCTGTTTCTCCTTCCCATTCCCTTTCCCTTTAATTAAACCTTTCTCATCTCAAACCTCGAGTTCTCTGTGTTGTATTTTCTCCCCCTCCTTCTGAGGAGAGGGGGAGTGAGAGAGCGGTTGTGGTGGAGCTTGGCTGCCCACCTGAGTAAAACCACCACACCAGTGGAAATGGTCTGGATTGTAATGGTACTGTCTTTACTCCCTGCCTCCTAAACAGGCAAAAATCCACATAGCTTAACATTCTATCTCTCCCTTGACTGTGGAAGTGGCCATCTGTACACAGTTAAGTCATTGTTTCATAATTCAGGATTATCAATGTCTCATGTCAAGACTGCTTCAACACAAAAACATTGACTTGCAGATCAGAAAGTACATTAGAAAATATGTGGCATTTTCAGGAAAAGGAACAAAACAAGATGAAAAAGAATCTTTATTTTTCCAAACCTTGTTGATTCTTTGGAATAAGGACCAAATTAAATTATATATATACATATATATAATCAGACTTTTTTTTTTTTTTTTTTCATATTTCTTTCCATTTCTTATTAAATGAAAAAGAGTAGTTTTGTTTGTTTATTTTCCTGTCTAAATGAAATGTCTTTTTGATGGGAAATGTTTAGAAGTTAAAAAGATTACCTTTAATATTAAATACAGGTTCCACCTATCTATATCCAAAGATAGTAATAGACCTTTTCAGCCTGGCAGAAGAGTCATGATGATATCAGTCCATTATGGGATTTAGACACAATTTTTTGTGTGCTTTATAATTGTTTGCTTTTGATAATGGGCCCCAGATTTCCTTGTAGTCAGACTCAGCATCTGATGGGCTCATCTGTCTGGAAGTAGAGAGGAGAAAAATACCCAGTTCCCTAAAACTTGTAGGGTAGAGATGCAGCTGAGTATAAATGACATTCTGTAAGGCAGGAATGAAGGAGAAGTTTGCATTTCTTAGATTATATTTTCCAGAAATGTGGTCATAAAATGGATTCCATTAGTATATTAATGGAAATACGACTTTTTTTTTTTTTTTTTTTTCCCCCCATTGGAAAAGCTGAAAGAGACTACCCCATAAGAAAATAATAATAAAAAAAAAGAATAGGGCAAAGTGCTAAGTGCTGCAGAAAAGTCAATTGATCTGACAGCAAGGAATATCGTTTACCTCTTTGGTTAGCCAAAGTTTTCTGATCTGATAGGTTTGGGCTCCCAAATCACAGCACATTATTTTTCTTCTCCTGGAATGGATAACAACTGAACAAAATCTCAATAGTAAAGAAGTTGGACACAGCCTTTGTATCCAAGGTAATGAAGCCAGGTCTGCGCAAATTAACTCAGCTATATTGAGAAGGATATTCATTTTAGCATGAGATGGCTGGTTTGTGCAATATTGCAGTGAAGCACTCTGGCTAACACTCTCAATGCTGCTTTAAGTATTTTTACACTATATTTCACCATGGAGATGTGCTATGCTTGAACACCCGAGTCAACTAAGCAAAAACTGCAAAATGCAACAACTAAACAGGCTGAAAATTGTTTCAAAATTGTTAACAAACCATCTGTAATAAACAAGCAAATAATTTTCCAACGAAACATGAACAGACAACAAATAGTATTGATATTACATCAGAGTTCCAGCTAAGAATAAAAATCATCAATGATTTACCAATAATAGCTGTGTAAGTGCAAAAGGAAAAACAGTTCATAGCATGGCTTCATGACTTAGTAATAACCTGTACTGGTGGTATGATAAAGCATTTTAGAAGTCCAGCGTGGATCTATTTTGACTTTTCAGTATGTCATAGAGTTAGTTCTTCCCTTCAGATTTCCAGTGACCCAAAGGAAGACTACTACCCCACTTGCCTCTTTTATCTTCATTAAGATACCCCCAAACAAGATAAAATGATTCATATATAGCTCTTAAAAAAAAAAAAAAAAAAAAGTGTGACAGACAGCAGCAGCCTAGACAAGATGTATACCATTTAAAAATAACATTAACTTCTATAGTACAAGCAGGACAGCATTTAATATGAATAAAATAGATCAGTGGAGGGATTCACAGGGGTAAGTGATGTGAGCTAACAAGTGAGCTAATAGTTATTTTAGCAAACATGTTCCTGATGAAGTAGGTGGAGAAAGCTAGAGCTGAACACCTGATTAATTTTTTTTACATGCATTAATATTAATTAGAAGTAATTTTTGTCATTTGGATGCTTCTTTTAATGTAAATACTTAGGTACTGAAAAATTCCTAAGTTCATGTGTGAAGGAAGAGTGTTTGCAGTGAGCAACATCAGTTCTCTTTATTAAAAAAAAAAAAAAAAAAAAAAGAGAGAGAGAGAGTGAGGGAGAGATTCTGTTTGAAATGAAGGCACCGAAGTTTTGTGGTTGTATTGGGTTTACATGTCAAGGTTTTGGTAGTGGTGGGCTGCAGGGGTGGCCTCTGTGAGAAGGGCCCAGCAGCTGCCCCATGTTAGATTAGATAAGGGCCTGAATCAAGCAGCTGGAAAGGGACCCACCATTGACCAGAGCCAAGTCAATAAGTGATGTTGTTTGGACCTCTGTGAGAACACAGTTAAGGAAGGGAAAAATAAAAACTGCTGGGTAGCAGCAGCTGGGACAGAGGAGTGAGGAAATGTGAGAGAACCAGGGCTGCAGCCCCCAGGGTGAGTGCAGCAGGAGGGCAGGAGGTGCTCCAGGTACACAGCAGCAGTTCCCCTTGTGGAGAGGCCCCTGGTGGAGCAGGCTGTCCCCCTGCAGCCCATGGGTCCCACATGGAGCAGATCTCCACGCTGCAGCCCGTGGAGGAGCCCCCGGTGGAGCAGGTGGATGTGGCCTGGAGGAGGCTGCAGCCCATGGAGAGCCCCCACAGGAGCAGGCCCCGGGCCGGAGCTGCAGCCCGTGGAGAGGAGCCCACGCAGGAGCAGGGGGTCTGGGGGGAGCTACCGCCCACCCGTGGGGGACCCACGCTGGAGCAGTTTGCTCCTGGGGGATGGATACAGCCTTCTGCATTTGGGTTTTGTGTTTAAGCTTCCAATACAGTCAATGAACCTCCAGCAGAGACACGCAGTCCCAGACAGTGATTCATTCAGCAGTTACTGGTTACAAATTGGCTGCCCACAGACAGGCAGCTAGTGCCATTTTACATATAGTTGTGTATCAAGCCATTTCTGTGTGGCTGGCAATATCAGTTACAGGAGACAGTGTCCTTCTGAAGTGGGACCTGAGTGCTAAAGTGACATCTGAATTCCTCCCACCCATCAGCTCTCTAGTGACAATAATGGGAGCCGATATCTAGTGACCATGAACACTGCCTCTACATCTTAATCCACAGCTGAATTGCCCCTCCCCCTCAACTCTTTTTTTATTTTATTATTTTTCTTTAGCAATGAATATTCACTGCTTTCTTACCCCTTTGAATTTATGTACCACAATTTTTAATATGCAAATGAAATGCAGATAACATCACACAGCGGTTTATTCTACATTTACAATTGCAATTCTACTTTTACCAGTGTTGTAGATATTTTATTGAAGTTACAGTGTTCCTCCAGTGATGCGTTAACCATCTTTGGTCCTGAAATGGGGGCTTGCAGCCATTAGTAGAACAATTATTATTATTGTTTTCATTATTATTTTCTTTCTGGTGACATCCCCTGCCAAGGCTGTCTGTTTTTGTCAGACTTCTCCATGTTGTAAAAAATTTTTGGCCACGTGGAATTATTAAGAAAGCAGAGTTTTTCCCTGGTAAATGAGGGTATCACTGTAGTTGAAAACTGTGATAGGAACAGTTTAGTACAGTTAGCAGTTTTTAGGACGTAAATTGTCTCTTCCTAATGGAGATACTAAAAGAGACCAAGTGAACCACACCATGCAGTTGACTATTTTTCTCTATTAGCTATAAAGAGAGGAAAAGAAAGATGATAGGCATCTAAAACAATACGAACCTCAGAATTTTCCCTCAGTTTGGAAATCTCTTTTAATCTATTTCAGTTGGCAAAGCGAATGTAAGATTTATAGTGAAGCGTCGAGCTCTCCACTCCGGGGAGTGATGCCCTCTGCTTGGACAGAGGTTAACATATGCGGTGGCAGTGCTTGCTTTGTGCACAGCTACATACTGATTTCCACAGTTCGGGGGAATGTGGAGTTAAGTCACTTACTTCTGAGGCTGATAGTGTCAATCGAGGAAGATAACTGGTGTGGAACGTGATAGGTTTGTGGGAGGTGTGGACCTGAGTCTAATACTAAGCGGGCTTGGCAGAGGATGATCCTCTCAAACTATAGCCAGCACCTATCTGGCCAGCCCAAGTTGCTGTGCTGGGGGAAGTTCTTCTTGTCCCTGGAGTGCTGTTTTATAGATACATATATTAAAGTTATGCATGAGGTTCATTTAATTTCATACTTTTGAAAGGTTGGTGTCTAAGTCAGATTTAGGATGCATCAACAGACAGTGAAGAGAGATAAGCATTTCATTAGCTAGGTGTCACATAACTTTTGGAATAGATGAAGTTAGGCAAATAGTCTGAGCTAATGTTATTAGGGGTCCTGTAAATGCATAATTGTTTTACTTTTTTTTTTTTCTTCTTTTCTTTTTCATGTCTGAAACCCAACCTGATACCCTAACCAGCTGTTACTGATTTCAGTGTCAGGATTTGAACTTACTCTCAGTGTAAATTTGGATTGTGCATCGTCCTTTGTAGGAACTTGAAACCCTGTGGATTCAAGCATCCTCCTCTTGTGATGAGTGCTGTACATGGTATTTACAAGGTCTTCTTCCTAACAGAACTTTTGAAATAAAAAAGAACACAATAATTAATGAAGAGAAGGGAACTGGAGGCTGTTTCTTGCCACAGTGATTGAATTATTGAAAAGGCACATAAGTCCTGGACCTAAGCTGTGGCACATTTTGCGTTGGGTACAGATCACTGTGCTTTTGTTTAGAAGCACCTCTCAGTTTCATAGTTTAAGCAACCAAGCTCCAGCAAGCACGCTAAATGTCCTATTAACAATTGTCTTCCGAATATGGGTGTCCTGCCTTTTTCCTATATAAAATAAAAATAAATAAATAAATTAAAAGCATTATGATCTGCCTGATCCATCCCACTCCTTCCTTCTGAATGATAACTGCCGCTCTGCTGGGTAGAAACCATGTAGTAAAAGCTACTGAATTTTGATTGATCTCTGATGATCAGCTCTGTAGGTTGCTCATGATCTGGTAGCCACGATCCCAGACAATAAAAAGGAGCATGAGTTTGACAAAATGCAATATCCCAGCACAAATATATGACTATTTAATTTTAAGTATGTTTTAGCATTCCAACTGCCTGGTCCCATAAGCTCCAGAGAAGTTATAGCTACTTGGGATTCTATAGCAATACTCAGAGACTTAATAAAACTGTCTTGGGGACTAATGAATTATTTAAAGACTGCATAAAGAAAATGTAACCTATGCATTTAAAGTAGGAAAATCCACTTTAAAATCATCATTCTGCCGTCTTTATCAATCTTACAAGGTTTTTTCTTCATATATTGGTATTTTGTTTGTCTAGTCTGAATGAATTCTGAATGGAAAGTATTGTCATTTAATTTAGGCCAATACTTCGGTCTGCATAAATTTATATTGATAATATGTATATATTCTCTCTATTCTATGTGTGTATTTGCTCTATTAAGCAATAAAGTGTTTTATATGAAATCTGAAAGAATGTGTAGAAACCACACAGACAGGTGTAACTTACATAGGTGTGCAGATGTCTTATACCTGGTGCTAACCTTCACCATGAGGACTGAAGATATTTTTATTTTTTGCATAACTGTAGGTTTCAATTTAGAGTGGTGAGAAATGAGGGTATATGGACAGAAAGCCCACTAGCTCAATAACATCTTCAAAGGACAGAAGCTTTTTGTGAGTTGAGCATGTAGAACTGGATGGGGAAGAGGAAATACAAATGGAGGGAAAACCCTCTGAATATTGTGATATCTGAAAATCTGGGCTCTGACACATGCAGAAAGGCACCTGTTCAAAGAGGGATTTACCTGAACTGAGAAGAAAATCCTGGAAATGAAGGGAAAAACAAAAAAAAATCCTTATTGTGGTCTTAGAGCCAGTCATAGGATCATTATCAAGACCTTCAAGATCATTTGGTCCAACCATCACCCTACTACCAATGTCACCCACTAAACCATGTCCCTAAGTGCTAGGTCCAACCCTTCCCTGAACACCTCCAATCACCAGATACACACACAAACAAGTGAAATTCCCATTTTCTGCTTAGTAAACTGCTTGGGCTTGCAAATCTATTGCAGGATTAATCAAAAAATAATTCTCAGCTCGTGGAGTAGCTAAGGATGTGACAACAGTCTTGGAGATAGACATGCTGGTCATTCTTACGTCCTCTTTGGAGCCTCTCTGTCCATCTACACACTCCATATGCTGCAGAGACCTTGCATTTACACAAACACCTCATGAATTATAAAGTGCCAGCCACTTGAATGAGCCATGGCAGTGCAGTGGTGGGTGGAAAGATGGTGGGCTGGCTTAGCAGAGAGTTGGAAGGATGGATGAGGATGCAAATGTTGGAAGATTGAAGTGTTGGAAAAGGATCAGATATTAAAATACATGATTCTGCTCTCTTCCCCTCTCTCCAAGCAATGGGAGTTTCACAAGAGGTGAATAATCAGATAAAAGTTAAGTACTCTCTAGGCAACAGGCTTGAAAGAAAGAGTAAAATTAGTGAGATGGGTAAATCAGGAAATTTAGGAAGTAGATAAGATTGTCCGTACTGAAGAAGAAGGAAAGGAAAAGCACATGGGTCAAAAAGAAGATGCCACTGCTAGGTTAGGAAGATTATTAGCTACAGACATGCAAAGGATTTGGGAAAAATGAATTAGGGAGGAAGACACAGAAGGATCCCAGACATACCAAAGGTCTGGTTCCTTGTTAGAAAGCACAATGAATCTGTCATGAGGGTGGGCTTTAAATATGCATCACTGGTAAGCAGCCAAGGAACCAAAAGTCTGTGGAAAGGAAAATGCTCAAGGTTTTCAGTTTAAAATTAACAGGCAGACTGAACATTTGAGATCTTCTGGGCAAAGGTGTTTCTCTTCCTCAGATCCACTAAGATCTATTGTGTTCCCTCATTTACAATCCCCTATATACACGAGGACATTTGTCTTCTACCATAAACCTCCTGGGTTTATTATTATTATTATAATTATTATTATTATTATTATTATTATGTGTACCATAATTTGTGTTCAATAATCTGGCTTCCTGTTTACCATAATCTCTTTTCAAGGCACTTCCCACAGATACCTGTAGTGCTGCTGAAGTCAAAAGAAACAGAGGTTGGGTGCCCTGAAGAAAAAAAAAAGATGCACAGGCACATTTGTTTAAGGGGTGGGTATGAAGTGGTTTTGCTTTGGGAAAAAGCTTGGAAAGTTATCCCTTATGCATGGAGGAGAGGGTCTAGACTGCAAGGGTTTCCTTTGCATGGAAGGATGTATAGAAAATGAAAAGGAGAAGATTTCATGCTATTTTCAGTTCAAGACCACCAGGCTTTGGGATGGAGGTACCTCTGGCAGAAGAGATGCAAAAAGGCTGCTGGGCTGCTGCTCAGCACTGTACAGGTTTTGCCTCCTCTTCTTCCTTTTCTCTCCTCCCCACCCTAAAATTATCTCTGCTGAGTTTAGCTATGTTTTCTTCATACACCCCACTCATCACATCAGCCTTCCTGTACTGTGCTGGAAAAAAACCTGCTTCTAGATACAGGAAGCAACAACATTATTTTTCACATGGGCTCTTGAAAACCAATACAAGAATGTGCTCCTGAGCTGGGAGCATGGATTGAGCTGTACTCCTCTGTGGTTTACCTGCAGAGGAGGCTGTGGATTAAGGCTGGGATTGGAAGCCAAGATTTGTAAAGGCATGGTGACTAATTAACTGGGCTAGCAAGTAAATCTTAGCATGGGTGGGGTGGGAAGGGATCCTCTGAGATTCCTACTGACACTGACAAATTGCTCCAAGTTACAGGAAATAACGTCCAGCACCAGAGAGAGCTCATACACTCAATGAAGGGTCGTGGAAATTAATTTTGGACCACTCTGTCCTTATCTTCACAGGAGACCTACAGGTTAGCCCAGGAAATGAGGTAAATACCTACAGAATACTGAAGAATAAGCGTTTGATGACCTGATGTTTGACTCTGGGCAGTTCTTCCCAATTGTACCATTAACTGTTGCTTCTCCTTACAGACCTGAAGATGTCTCCTACCCCAAGTAAGATCTTCAGGAGCTGTACATCAGGCAGACTCAGCTGAAATTGCTGCCAGAACCCAACTAATGGCAGTCAGCACAGTTCCAGTGGAAAAAAAAAAAAAAAGAAAAAAAAAGAAAAAAAGAAAAAAAAAAAAACATGGGTGAGAACTGTGGTGGATCTCTGAGAATTGCTAAATCCAACCCTAGATCAGTGGAAATCCTCAGATTGCTCCAGGTGGCCTATTGCTTTAAAGCCTCTGGGGAAAGCTGATCTGGAAGGATGAAATATAAACCCATCAACATGGTTTAGGGCCTAAAATTGAGTGGAAACACTAAAACAGTCTCTATTGTATGGTAAAGCTTTAGGGATGCTCAGATTGTTGGGAAAATTTGCTAGCACCAGAGATTAACCCCTTTCATGTTTGTGTTAACTGTCTCTTAAAAACACTGTCTGACAACGTGCTACCTGCAATAACTTTCTTGTCCTTTGATGGGAGATTCTTTTACACATTATACAGGTCATGGTTATGTGATCATCCAAATGTAAACAGAACCATGCCAACATAGGAGCTGATGCCCTGGTGTCGAGATAATGATATTTCTTCTTTTTGTGCATCATTTTTATTGTCTTTTTCTAAAATAAAATAAAATAAAAAAATAAATAAACAAACACCTCTAATGGGGAAATGAGAAGTGAATACTGGATCAAAATCAGATTCAGTGCTGTGGTTTCTCACGCTTGGGACCACCTGGAATTTGAGGTTGCCAGATGCACGCAGAGGGTGCTGTGGGAAGGGAGGGGTATTTGTTTGGTGCACAGCTTCTCCTCTTCATTCTGATCCTGAGCATCTGCTCCTCTGGCACTTGCTCTGCAGCTGCACCATGTGCAGGAGTGCAAAACCCAGCATGGATCTTCAAGGTTGATGTATAAAGTGCCTTGAACCATGACACCAGTCAGTGATGGACCTGTATGACATATTTGCACTAGATGTTGCCTCCAGTGCCAGCGTTTTGGGGACACTCTGGGGATCATAAGGATGTTGAACCAAGTGTCACACTACTCAGAGGGCAAAAATTTAAGTATAGCTTTTAGATATCTTCCATTGCAAAGCCTTTTCTTCTTCTTTTCTTTTCTTTTCTTTTCTTTTCTTTTCTTTTCTTTTCTTTTCTTTTCTTTTCTTTTCTTTTCTTTTCTTTTCTTTTCTTTTCTTTTCTTTTCTTTTCTTTTCTTTTCTTTTCTTTTCTTTTCTTTTCTTTTCTTTTCTTTTCTTTTCTTTTCTTTTCTTTTCTTTTCTTTTCTTTTCTTTTCTTTTCTTTTCTTTTCTTTTCTTTTCTTTTCTTTTCTTTTCTTTTCTTTTCTTTTCTTTTCTTTTTTCTTTTCTTTTCTTTTCTTTTTTTTCTTTTTTCTTTTCTTTTCTTTTCTTTTCTTTTCTTTTCTTTTCTTTTCTTTTCTTTTCTTTTCTTTTCTTTTCTTTTCTTTTCTTTTCTTTTCTTTTCTTTTCTTTTCTTTTCTTTTCTTTTCTTTTCTTTTCTTTTCTTTTCTTTTCTTTTCTTTTCTTTTCTTTTCTTTTCTTTTCTTTTCTTTTCTTTTCTTTTCTTTTCTTTTCTTTTCTTTTCTTTTCTTTTCTTTTCTTTTCTTTTCTTTTCTTTTCTTTTCTTCCTAATCTACCAGGCATGTCAAAATATGCACCCCTTTTTCTTCAAGGGCTGCTCAATGTACCATATAAATTAAAACAGGAAAATGCTGATGGAGATCCTGTGCCATCAGAGTGAGTAATGTCTAGCTTCTCCAGCTTGGGAAATCCTCTCCTGCTTAACGTCTGTGGTTGAAAGAAACCACAGATTCCCCAAGCTAATGTGTATCAAAGATGCAGCATCGTCAATGTGCTGTGGTTGAGGATCTCTGGAGAAATGGGGAATTAGAAGGACTGCTGAATGCAAGGATCTGGATGCAACCTAAAACTTGGGGGATATAAATCCTGCTCCTTTCCATAAGAAGGAAATATATAACAGAGGAGAAGACTACCCTGAAGATGCCCTTCTATTCTTCCCCCATTAATCTAGATGACCAGTGGGACCAGTGGCAGAAGATAAGGAATTACTTAACCTTTCTCCTCAACCAATACAACTGTAAGGCATTAAGAGCTTTGTGTTAAGCTCAATATCCCTAAGATGGTCATGTTCCTCTTTTATCACAAAAAGGACTAGCTATCCTATTGGGCTAATAATTATGGCCTGCAAAGTCTTCATATCAAAATCTATCTGGACAGATTTTCAGGTCCAGAGAGCCACTGGCTGGGAGGAAGCTTCCACGTCTAGTGCAAACCTCAAACATTTGCTCAGTTGTAGTTTTTTCCAGCCTGGGCCTTATTTAAATTGAAATTAATGAAATTAATTGAAATTAATGAAATTAATCAGCTCTGCATGCTTAAAAGCTGCAGAAACTGCTTCCATAATAGTCCTGGGATAGCTTAACTTTTGCTGTCACAATCTTATTGTATGATGTCACTCCTTCAATATCAGTATAAGATGTCACTCCTTCAAGTGACATCAGGCTCACCAGGTAAGAATCCATACTGGTGAAGCTGGGAGGGCTGGGACTGGGATGTGAACCCTGCTGTCATTTTAAATCCAGCCAGCTGATGGCTGTGTCACCTAGGAAATGAGCTCTCAGGTTTGTTAAAAGCAGTGGAAACTGCATCACCACCCCTGCTGCAAAAGCCAAGTGGATATCCAGCTTTCAGAGTCTCTTTGTCAAGCTCCAAAGATCCCCCAAGAGGGGGCTTGGCTCCAAAAGGGGACACAGGATGAGACCTTGTGGGAAAAGGGAAAGAGGGAAAAGGGACTGAGTGGAGCACTTAGGGGAAAGGATGTCCCCAGGGTGGAGAGGGGATGGAGAGAGCATCTGCACTGGGACCAGCAGTTAGGATAAGTATCAAAAGGAGAAATGCCAGTATCCCTGAGCACATTTGGGGAAGAAAAGGATTTATTTACACATCTTCTCCCTAGCCAGAAGAGGACGATATACACTATACACTACCAGCTTCTCTGTTTCCCACAGCTGCTCCCCCACAGCTGCTCAGGAAAGTTTTGATGGAACGTTTTTTTTTTATCCTGTCACAAAAAAGATGTCAGCTGTACTGAAAATGTGTGTTCAGAAGCAGTCCTCCTCCTCCCTGAAAGACAGTATTTTGATAATGCTGCCAACAAGTTTTTCTGAGCTGGTGCAATTGGATTTAGGTATCAATTTTTTTTTCGAAGAGGAATCGATGGATTTTTTCAGTGGTTTTAAGAGGCAAAAGGGAGAAAAAAAAAAACAAACACATTTTTTATTTAAGCAAAAAAATTTGTTAACCTAATTTTTCTTGTTTAATCTGGATTTTATTTTTATGAAATATTTCTGCTTTGGTCCCTTATCTCCACCCTCTGTATCCACTATTCATCTTGGAATGGAAATCATTTTGAAACTGCAGAATTTCACAAAATATGGAATATCTTTGATCCACCCAAATGCAATTTGAGTGTTCAGGGCCTATATTCAAGGATACCAGATTTCTCTGAGTAGTGTAGCTGCTTTTTCCTGCATCGTTTCTTCCTACAGACAAGATAGTGTTTGTTAGTGAATATTTACAAACACTGTCCAGCTTGTTCCACTTCCAGACTGGGCTCCACTGGAGCTCACAGCAAGACAAATATAATTTCACTTGGATTTCTTCTCTGTAAGTCACCAGGCCACGTGGAGCCATCTTAAATGATACAGACCCCGGGACGTGATAAAAAGCCTAGTTTCCATTTCCACACCACATTCCTGAGAACCTAAAATGGTTTTGACCTTGATTTTGTTTCTTCCAAAAACTTGTGTGGTTTTGAAGGCGTGGTTTTGCATCTTGCTGTATTACAGCTCCCAGATCTCCACAAATGGGATTTGTCTCACCTAACTGTAGGCATACAGACATCAGATGTGTGATCCAAATCATCACCTTTTGGCCTTAGTAATCAATGGTAAGAGGTGATTATTGATGTGAGATGACTAACCCTCTCCCTAAGGCCGATATCTAAGGCAGTTGGGCTGAATCAGTGTCTGAAATAAATGAGAACTAACTTCTTAAAGGTGACTTTTTTGTTTTTAAACATTTTTTTTTTTCCACTGAATAAAAAATAGTCTAGGAAAATTACCCTAGATGAGACTTAATTTTTAAAATTCCATATATAAGTCTGATAAATACCAGAATAATGAGGTAGTTGTATTCACTCAAGCTGTTGCTGCCTTCTAAAAGCTGTATCTAATTTTTCACAGTATTCAGGTAGGACAGCATTTCTTCAAAGGCTCCTAGTATCTTTAGTGCCTAAGGTAATAATTTCCCAATACATTAGATTCTATGCACTGTTGACCAAACAGCATGTCTCCATCAGGAAGCCAGGGATTTGCTGTGTTACCAGCTCATTGCCCTCCTTACTCCCCATCCAGACAGAAGATATGAAATCATCAGGGATTTAAGCCTAGAAATGTCTCCTACAGATAATAATTAACACTTCTCTCCTTTTTTTTTTTTTTTTTTTTTATCAGCTTTTCTGGCACACTCCAGCAAACATCAGAATGGAAATATAACAGGTGTGTCTATATCTCTTTCTATTACTATATATCAATATATATTCATATATATTATTGGACCTATATACATATTTATATAAAGATCCCTAAATCCATTTTGCTTTATATTGCAAATTTCAACTTAGCAATAAAAATGCAATGTGATGGATGTGGGTCTTTTTCCATCCAAAAGCTCAATATATATCTCTCAGTATCAATAATACCAGCCATAAAATACATCTCTGTAAAATACAGTCAGTAGTTATGACTAGATTAAATTAGCGAAGTGCATTCATCTACCTATGAAAAGAAGTTAAAAGGAGTTAACTGTACGTTTGGCTCCTTTTTTTCCTTTCTCATTCCCTGGCAAAGACTCACGTTGCATTTCCCATTGATATATATATACCAGCTAGCAATAATTAGACCATAATTTACTGGGAGCAGAGTAAGAAAGACAGAGGAAAGGTATTGCTTGGGAACACCCAGCCACAAAGTCTGCTAGCAGAGGAGGGCTGCCTTTGTGGAGAAGTCTGAGAAACCACACACCTTTACATTGCTGCGGTTACTTCCTTTCACCTTTTCCTAGGAAAGGAACTCCCTGAGAATATGGGAATACTCATTTTCCTTTCCCTAGTCACCTTGAGAATATAGGAATATAGGAATCCCCTACCAAAGCCCTGCAGCAGGTTGTTGGCCAAGTGAAGTGCAGTCCTACTGAGCAGATGAGATGAGAAGATGTGGCATATTAAGCCATAACTCAAGTGCTGACACTTATCTATATGCAGCCTCTCTTTGTCTACATGTATCTTTGTGCTTTATGAAAAACTTCACTAGTCCAAGTCTGAAAAACTAGAGGACATGCTGGAACCAAAGGGAAGAGACCTACTTAAGCTTGTTGGAAACCACCAAAGCAGAAAAACTGCATTGGAACAGATTGCCAAGGAAATGGTGGCATCACTCCCCCTGGGAGTGTTCAAGGAAAGGTTGGACGTGGTGCTTAGGGACATGGTTTAGTGGGTGACATTGGTGGTAGGGTGATGGTTAGACCAGATCTTGGAGGTCTTTTCCAACCCTAATTATTCTATGATTTCCGTATCTTGCAAGCATACATTTTCCTTTGGGCTAAGGGAGGCAAGAGAATTTGGGGAGCTGTAGTCCCCACATCCAATTTCCTGGTGTCATCATACTCTGCACCATGCTGCAGGATAGGGATCTTGCACATCACCATCGTGCATAGCTGGAGCTATCCCTGCTCTGAACACAAGGAAGTCACATTTTCCAGGGCAGGACTGTTTCATACAATGGAAAAGCAAATAGCAAATAAATACCTAAAAGCAATGTGGTCTAATGGACAATAACACTGCTTTCCAGAACAGGAGATGGTGAAATTAAGGCAACTCCATGGGATCATCCTAGCAAAGGAGGGCAGAAGGACCTTCTCCATACAAAATGAGCATAGGATTCAGTTTTACAGGCTTGTTGGCAAACTAACAACAGAGAACCAAACAGAAACGTCCCATGCTCTTCATGGGTCCTGATCCATGCCTGTGTTCAAACTCCTGTGTCAGCTCTGCCACCCTGCAAACCTTCAGCCTTCAACACTGCAACACAGCTGTTGTCTCCTATTGAGCCCTGTGTTTCCTTTCATGGCTCATTACAATAACTTATATTAGAACTACAGCTAATTGATATTGCCATAGTAATTTACAGTAGATGCCATTACTGTTTGTACATCATGGAGATGGCCTAATGACATGTTGTCTTTCCTAATTATCAGCCAAATAATTCCCACTAAGTACTGTGCTAGTATTTTAATTAATATTATTATCCCCATATTTTCCACAAAGCCTGAAAGTTTGGAGCTGGCCAAGTACTCTTGTTTCCTTTTGTACCTTCAGAAAAGTTGAGCTTGGTGGAAATCTTCAGGTCTTGGATCCTCTCATGGTGTTAAGCAAGAGAGAGTGAGGGAGCTGGTTTGATCTGAATCTCTCTGCCTTTGTGAAAACAGGAGAGATTTAGATTTAGTCCACCTTGTCCTTTGCAGAGTGCCTAACTTAGCAAAGTGAGGCCATAGCAAACTGGAATTAGGCAGCAAATTCTCTGTTGTGCATCAGGTCTAGGTTCATAACAAGTATTTTATTTAATTCCTTATTAGTTATATTAGGTATCAGTTACCCAGGCTATATTTACAGATAAATAGAAGCAGGAAAGCATTCTCTGGAGGTAACCCTGATCTTAAACATGCTGTTTTTTCTTTATTTTGAACAGGCTTTAAATATATTCAGTGACTCAGTCAAGTGTCTAATGCTAGGTGGGATGAAGTGGAGCTCACAGGGACTCACAGACCGTGGTGCTGCTCCCTGGGACCCATCCAGATGTGCACTTTTACCCTCAGGTATATGCAGACTGTGTGTTTGTTCCCGTGCTGGGAATCCCACTGGTGTGCAGACCGTCTTGATTGCTCTTCCAGACAGGAACTGTGTGATTAGACTGCCAGACCAGGATTATTCCTCTTTGGCTTATCGGAACAGGTCAGAAGTGGCAGCGCTGACACCAAAAACAGAAGGGAAGGGAACATGGAGCAGAGCATAATGCCATGCTCGGTGTATGGAGCACCGAGGCTGCTGTGACTCACATCACAGTAATGTATTCAAAGACTGACAGGGAACAGCAGAGCTACGGGAGTTTGGTTTTTCACAACTTCCCAAGTGTCTGCTTCATAAAAACATGGCGAGAGTTTTGTCACGTTGTGAGAGCTGCAAGATGTGCAGGGGTTGGTTTGCATTCGGGGAAGTTGCACTCTGGGTGCAAAGCACCCCGTGGTGCATTAAGGGGAGACCGAAATCCAGATGGCTTTCTGTGGTCCTCCCTGTACAAGGGTCTCTGACAAAAGAGCCTTGTCACCCCTGAAAACTAATGCAATGCGTGCAATGAGAAAGGGATCTAGAGCTGAAGTAAGGATGAGCTGAGAGGGGAGCTGATAGATAGGACAATGATAGCAACAAACTTGGGATAAGGGCATGGGTTTTTTTTGTCACCTTGGGGTCACCCCAACACACTCTGGGTCACGGATCAGGTTGCCCAGCTCTGTGTAATGTAGAGGACTGCAGAACAGACAAGACCAAAACACATGGGCCTATGTGTGAGGAGCTAACAAACATCTCAGGCTTAATACCATGGTCACAGCAATGCCTTTTGGGATGCATTAAGCACAGCATAACCAAAAAGTGGTATTTTTTTTTTCAGTCCTGTTAGCCTGCCACGAGGTTAAGAAGATAAGTACCTCATGCTAAAACCTAGGCAGACACTAAAAACACAACAATATTATGGTCAGGTAGAGCAAAAGTGCTGTTGGCTTGGCTTTATAAAGCTGGGTTGAACATCGGTGGCTGTTTCTAACACTGGAGGCCAAGAACCAGCACAGAGTTTACATAAATATACATATAATACATATATATTAAATATATATATATACACACATATATGTGTTGTTTAGTTTGCACTATAAATATATATATTTTTTAAGCTAGCTTGGAGAGCACAGCATTACATTGTCACCTTATCATCATTTCATTCCCATGAGAGAGACATTTTGTAGGGGAAAGGAATTAAATCAAATTCCTGAAGTTTATTCAACAGTCTCAGCCTTCATGAATGATAGAACAACAATGATTTAAGGTTAAGCTCTCAAAGGGACCACCTTGTCTTTAAGCTGGAAAGTGTTAGGTGAAATATATAGGTCAGTTAGGAAACTTCATAGGATGATAATACAGAAGAATTTCAAGAAATGGTTGGTAATTATATATCCATATAAAACATTGATTAGCAACAGTTCTTCCAGATTTTGCTGATATATTTCTAGTGCTTTGTACAATGATGTTTTGCAATAGAAGCATACAAAAACAGCTTTATAAAACTTTACTTAAGGAGTTTGCCTTTCTTATATCAGCATCAGATGAAGAAAGAATTGGACTCTGGTGAGATGGAACTTATAAAAATGATTCCTGCTGTCAAAAGGCACCTCTTCCATTTGTCTATTTCTTGGAATATTGGAAGGGAGAGCCTAGATTGATCACACCGGTAGAGGTGCAAATCCCACATTAAAAGAGCTCTCCTTTCACTCAAGAATTTGTTATTCCTGAGAATATAAATCCTATTCAGTGTATCTTTTTTTCTCATTACCAGAACAAGATAGATAATGGACTTTCTGTTTGGCTGGAATTCTTTTTTTTTTTTTTTTTTTTCTCTTCACATTTTGAAACTGCCTAAAAGAAAACCAACTAGTGTTAATGAATCCTATGAGCTTTTGAGGCCAAAAGCTTGGGTTAATTAAAATATTTCATTTAACTAAATTAGAAATGCATTCCTCTGGTTTTTACTTTTTAATTTCATTCTATATGATTTAACAGAATATACAGTCAGAGGGAAGGAAAAATAAGAACAAAATTAACTTGTAAATGAAGAATCAAAATGTTATCTGCTGGAAAGGTCAGATAGGAAGTTCCAGCTATATTCGAACATTGTGTTCTGTTTTCTTTCTCCCAAGAGATATTTAATCAAAAACCACAAATTGTTCCTCCATCAATGAATCAGCAGGACATTTCTAACCAATCTACTTAACATGTTCCACTTTCACATATCAACACCTGCGCTATAATCATGCCACAGGAGGAGACAACTACTCACCTCTGACCAGGGGCCAGAGCTTGAGTGTTTTTCTTGAGGATACTGCTAAACCAGGATAATAAAATATCTGCCATAGCCAGTTAAACATGTTAACACACATTGGTTTGTCTGTACCAGGTGTTATCCTGAATTAGCAGACTCCTTGCTTTCTCCAAATTTACTTTTCAATGGTTATGTGACAAGAAGCTAGAAAGCACCTCCACAGTTGTTACTGATTCAGACGTCAGCAGCAGTGGGAAGTTTTGTACGATTTCCTTTGTGCACGAGGTCTTTGATTGCAACATGTGACTTCCATGCTAATTTGGTGTTAACCCAGAAAGTGTAATTTGGTAAGTAATCTGCAGTAAAATGAAATTACTGATACTGGTATTTACCCAATGCGACCTGCAGAGCTCTTACACAGCCATTCAATGGCTGGACAAAACAGCAGGCTCTTCTGCACAAAGGAAAATGCAGAAGAGTGGTTTGTGCCATGCTTTTTTATAGACACGTGGCTACTGAACATAGTCATGGCCTGGAAATACAGCCTGTGTATGTCAGTGATGAGTTTCCCGAGACATTAATTCCCTCCATAACCTGCAAAGAGCATGGCTGCTCTTTGAGAACAGCTTGGATCTCACTTTTTTTTTTTTTTTTTTTTTTCCCCAGGAATCTCTAACACTTCTTTCTGCAGGCCAGAGGCTGCCTCAAATCATGAAGAATTCTTACAGTTCATAGAAAACATGGACCATCCCAGCATTATGCTGCAATTGAGAAAATATTTATCTTGCATATTGCTATCATAATCACTGCCTTCCTTTTGCTTTCAGAGCACATAATTCAGGGTCTTTCCAGAATCACCTTAATCTCATTAATTTAATTTTCTTGCTGAGGAGCTGGGAAAAAAAATAATAAATAAATTAAAGATTGACTGAGGTTTTACTTTCTGGAAAAGCTGAGAATATACCTCAAAAGCAAACAATGGGACTTAACTTCAGAAAAGAAATGGAACTCAAGAGCTGAATGGTTGCTGTTTGTAGTGATTACAAATTGCAGGCTATTTATTTCAGGAGCTTTATTCAGTTTAGTCCTGGGAAAATTTTGCAGGCAGAACTTTGAAGGAAATGCTTCCTGGCTGTTCAACAGCTAAGGGAGTTGAAACAGTGCTAAAGGGCACTCCAGGAAATATCAAGGTGGACTAAGGTCTTTGCTTCTTACAGACATATCTAACTAAGGACAAATTAGATTGATATCCTGCTCCCAGAGGTCTTAAAATCTTTGGTTAGCTAGACAATAATTCTGGATACTTCACATTACCAAAATGATCAACAAGATTGGTTTGTTGAATCTCTCTTTCTCCCCCTCCATTTGGCTAAGGCCAAAATATCAATTTTCAAAAAAAAAAAGTATCTGTATTACCAATGACTTCATTGCAGCAACATAGATCAGTAATCCAAAATACTATTTTATGTCACTTAAGTTTAGTGTTGTTCAGTCTTAGCTATAGGTGCAGGCTTCTACATGTGCAATTTTTACTTAGAGATTTAGGCATGCACAAGTATATATTTTATAGAAACACACAAATACATTTTGGGACTCAAATCTTATATTCCGTGCTACAGTAGTAATGTACATCTCTTTGTCCTCGGCTGGATAGTTGATGTCAAGGAGGCATCTTTCTTTCATGGAGTGATGCTGCTCAGGTGGCAATGCTATTTCCAACAGTTGGAGCATGATGCAGTTGTGATATTTTCTGAAAGCTGTTACAACAGGCATAGACTCAGGAGATCTGGGTTTTATTCTTAGTACTGCTATTGCTGTTTGGAGAGACCTTGGACAAGCCACTTCCCCTCAGCTTGCCAAGACATCAAATGCAGAGAGATGATTATGCTGACCTTCATATGGCCTCCTAAAAACTGCTGTCAGGGGAGCCCTGCATCTTCCCATGTGGTAATACATGTATTGAAAATGATAACATCTGGCTCATTTGCCTAAAACAGGCTGAAAAGTGTTTTTATCAGTGGCTGAGTCAGGAGATCAGGCACTTATTTCCAACAACCTGCACTGATCAGGGGAGTAGACGTTCCAGTTGTAATGAGAAAGTCACAGATGCACTGTTTGCATCTTCTCTTTGTGAGATGCTCACTTCATGTCCACATTAACACTCCTCATGTCAGCCAATGCACAATCCTCAGGTGCATCTGTCCGAAACTATGGGGTTGGAACCATGGCACAAGTGTGTGGGGGTTGCAGATCTGAGTTTTCACCAGGCTGGCAAAGGCTTGGCCACACTCGCCACTATAAGGAGCAGGTTGCAAATGAAAGTGGGCACCATTTCTAGTGGTAGGTGTCCCTGCTCATGGCAGGAGGGTTGGAAGCTGGAATTAGATGATCTTGAAGGTCCCTTCCAACCCAATCGATTTTATGAAAGTCTCATAGACTGGGAAAGGGCTTGAGAGGCAACAGAGATTTGGGATATGTGAGGATGAAGGAGAAGACTAGATGCAGTGGGAAACTAATTGGATGGGAAGGAACAAGAAAATAACAATGAAGAAAAGTTCTGGGAGAGAAAATAACTTGCAAAGGAAGAAGGAAGAGATCAAGGAAAGGGAAAAAAAAAAAAAGTCTTGAGATACAACAAAGGTAGAGAGCCATGGGTACAGGCGAAAGCAAAACAAAAACGAGCAAAGCAAACTTGACCAATGAAGAAAAAAAAAAGCTCGTGTCAGTCTAAAATGCTTTCTCTCATCTCCAAATTATTGTTGTTTCATATATTTTTTTTTATTTTATTTTTTTAACTCCTCTACTTAACCTCACTCCTTTTTTCTTCATGGTAGTTTATAAAGGACCAGTATCATTTGAAATTAAAAAAACTCATAAAATTGAAAGGTGTTGAAAGGATCCAAGTGAAATGATTCATTATTTCTGAACCAGAAGTTTTCATTTGCAATATGTTATAATACAGTGAAGTACTGGAACACAAATTAGTTGTCCCTGACTTTTGGCTACCTTCATTTTCTAATATTGCTTTGTGGTATGTGGAGGAAACCATTCATCCATGTGGTCTCAGTTTCACAACTGTGGCCATCCTAGGCACCCTGTTTTAAAACAAGTTTGTACGTCTTGATTATCAAATATAAAATATTAATATCACTACAGCTAGGGATTTATAAAAAGGGCATGGATGGGCATAGTCTTGGTTTACAGGAAGCAATGGGAGATTTTCAAAACTGTTTTGTTTGGACGGTGTCAGCTAATGGAGGGATGTGTGTCACATTGACTGGTGTTAATCACGGGGGCAGAATAAAATCCACGCTTGGTAAAACCCCTGAACAGATATTATAGTGTGATAAATGGGGTGTAACTGGACTAAATGGCTGTACTGACACCAGGTAAGTATACAGGCCGTGGCACAGGATAAAGCAATGTTCTACATTCTTCCACAGCATTTTAACTCTTAAGATGTTCACTGATGTAGATCTAGTCTGGGTCTAATTGCCCTCTCTTGAGGACTACCAAGATATAGTTCAGGAGTTGAAACAAACTGGAAACCTTTCCTGAAAGATATTTTGGATGAATCCTCTCTGTTTTATGGGAAAGAGTGTGGGCTGTGCCATCCTAGTTGGACTTAGGGCCAGAGAAGAGTTCTGGACTTTTTAATTTGCTAATGCTGAATAACCAAGGAGACACAGCTGAAAACAGACATCCTTCAGGGGAAGGCTGAACTTTTTTTTTTTGCCTGAGGGATGTTTCTTCTGTCAGCACCTGTGCTGTACTCCTAGCCCAGTCCATGCATTTTGATGATATCCTGACTCTGCATCTGAATGAAACCAAGGGGAGGGCCCCAGGAAGAGACTCTGGGACTCTGGGAGAGGTTTTTAATGTGAGACTAGCAAAATACTCAGAGAAGAAATGTGGGGATAGCCTTGGTACACGGTCCATACTCTCCGTGTTGCTAATGCAGGAGATGAACAACAAAATACCTGCTTTATAGTAACACCTTATGGCTTCTGTTTGACCTTTACTTTAAATCCTGGCTTGTCCAAGCATGTGATTTTGTTCGAGTCCCTGGGGTTGTTGCAGAAGATGAGTTTCACCATGATAACCTTTGCAGCCTCTTTGGGGTACCATAAGCACAGGCCAGCACATGGTAGGCCGCATCCCTGGTGGGAGGTAAGCAGCAATATTTATGCTGATTTATAATCTCTGAAGAGTTGCTTCAGGATCCTTGTTGCCATCTGGGATGTGTGAAGTTTGCAGTGTTAGCAGGCTGCACAATTTGTTCTTCTCCATCCTAACCAACCTGCAGACTTGATATACCTCCCCAGGCACAATATGGACAAAACATTAATGCACTTCTCTATACAACCACCACCCTTTAATTGCCTTCTAGTTTATTACTGACTACTTCATTACACTCTCAACATGAACAAGAAAGAGAAGGAGTGACTCCTCCAGGAGGAGTTCATGTCAAAATTTGCATGCCGTTGAAGTCTCTTCTTCCACCTCAACATTGGCTCATATATGAAGCGATTCACAGATAGCTCAGTCATCCCCAGACAGACCAGAATGCATGGTCTTTGCATCTATTTTTGTCAATAATGCCCAGAGAAGAGGAGAGGAGATTCATGATGTGTCACCTCTTGGTGTGCAACTATGCCAAACATCTGCTCCTGTCATTGTGGGGGCACTGGAAGTGTTGCTGCCACTATCGCATTTGGATGCCTGACCCAGGCGAGCCTGTGCCATCTGGAAGCGCATCTGTCTGTAACATAAGTTAGATGAAGAGCGAGGCACACTCACACAAAAAATCTATATCGAAATGAAAGAGGAAAGGTCCCATGCCTACTGTTGATGAAATTGCCATAAGGAATCTGTATGAGCTTCAGCAAGATATAAATATTCATAGGCTTGTATAGGAGGCGCCATCAGGAGTTCAGATGGAAGTGTGACTTGGAAGTCTTTAAACATATTGAACGAGCAGGTGGACATGCCCTTATTCAGAGTGAAAGCTGACCTGATTTATTTTAGTTTAATCCTCTTTCAGATTGAACTGAGAAGACTTCAGCTGAGCCCACTTCGTTTGAGAACAAATGATGGAGGTTGCATGAAACAACAAAATCTGTCATAGGGCCCAATCTAACAACTATCTGAGACGGTCCTTAACTGAAATCCAGTCCATGCAGAGACACAGAAGAATTTGTGCTAATTACACCAGAGGTCTGGGCTCCCATGGTAGCAATCAGACTCAAGCAGAAGTGATTGTCCATTGGAGGAAATACATGATGATCACATGGAAAAGGATGGAGTGTCTTCGTTATATGAATTACCTCCAGAGATGGTGAGGAAAGGGTCACACAGTGGGTTTGTGTGGAGTCATTAACCCACTTGGAAAACTCATTTGAATAATTATATATATGTATATATTTTTAATTTCCCTGTGTCGATTTATTTATTTATTTATTTTAATAAAAGGTACCTGATGTAAATGGGATTAATTGTTAGGGAAGTCTTCAGCAGAATTAAACTTCCAAAATGATAAAGCTACCACAGAAACACTGAAATTTTGCAGGTTGCTTCCATAACAGATAATCCAATCCAAGAAAATCCACATGAACTTTTCGTGAATCTACTGTTTCCCGATTTTAAACCCACAAAGTATAAAATCAATGCAGGGGCACTGAAATCTAGGTCATTTATTCTGGTATTTATAAATAATTTACCTGAAGTAATAATGACTTATAGATGGCTTAATACATATTTGGCCAATTGTTCCTGATTCAAGCTGTCTGCTTATAACCATGGAGAATAATTGAATACACTTTTTACTCATGTGTTTATAATATTTCCATTGTTATAACTGGGTCACTAGAGCGCTCAGATGAAATAATGTTTTAAAAATAAGATATATTCAATTTGGTAAAAGGGAAATCTTGTTGGCCAATTCCTTTCTGGTATCTGTTTTGAGTAACTATTGCCCTTGAATTTGTTTAATTTATTTTCAACATGCTTTTCTTGCCTGGCCCCATTTCCTCATACAGCAACAACACCCACTTTCTGTCTGCTGGGTTAGCAAGCAAGATGGCCTGTTTTCTGATCTTCTTCTAATTTTATTGAAAAAGCTCTTCCTCGTTTGATTTATCAGTTACCTTCATGATTTTATAAACATTAATCTCATCCTCCACCTCCCCAGCTTTCTTTGCTCTGGACGGGTGGGTCTCTGGACTCTTTTCAGTCTCTCCTTTAAAGACAGCTGTGCCACACTCTTGATTATCTTAATTAATTTTATCTGGACCTTATCTTACCTCCACTGAGGCCTTCCTGAGAAGCAGAGACCAGAACTGCACATCTTGCTCAATATGTGGGTGCACTGAAGTTTTGTGTAACAACAGAATGACTCCCTTGAGGACATCTTTTTTTCAAAACCATTTCTGATAAAGGTAAAAAAAAATGTTGCTGTAACGCTCTGGGACAGTGGTTTCAGAGAACTTCCAATGAGGACTCCAGGATATAATTCCTGAGTGTTAACTGATAGCTTTGAGTACAGAAGCATGCAGGTATGATATGGACTTTTTTTCCCTGGGTATGTAACATTTACTTGCATAGATCCTCATCCACCACCTTTCTGATGATTCTTGCAGTCCTATGAGGTCCCTCTGGAGATCATCACCATGGCATTTCATCCCCATCTTCTGTACCCTGCAAAGTGACCAGTCAGCCCTTTTTTTCCCTTATAAATAGGTATTAGTCCATGAAATAATATTTTATTGATTCTTGTGGCATCTTATTTTCTTAATTGATGTGAAAGCTTTTTGGAAGTCAAAACATAGTTTTCACCCTGGGTTTCCAGTAAAATATTACCCTGGCAGTCAATATTTACCATACCATTTAGTGGTCTTGTTCTTAATTATAGACTCTAGTTGCTTGCTATGGAGTCACACTTACCAGTCTGTAATCCCCAAGACTATCCATAGAGAATCTGCTGCCTATTATAGCATTGTTTTTAGAAATAAATTAGATTATATATTTCTGTCATTGAGAGCAATAGGCATTTGTAATGAGAGGTTATACTCCTTATGTATTCCAGATATACTCCTTATATACTTCTTATGGCAGTTCTGTCAAGACTCTAGTCCAGGTGACATTTTGGCATTGAAATGACATATTTAATGCATATGTATCAGAAGGTAATTGGTTATCACAAGTAAGAAAGCAAGACTGACTTTGGTAATGATCTGAATTAATAATTACCGAATATTCTGAATTGGCCAACAAGCTTGAATGCTACAGGTCTGTTTGGCCTTAGCCTGAATACCAGCAGATCAAATCTTTGGTAGACGTTCATAAAACTGTCTGTAAAAACACCCAGAGTGAACATTGGATATTCTTTTATTGTTGTTGATATTATTATTATTATTATTATTATTTCAGTAAATAGTAACACTAAACAGACATGATTTTTTTAAATTAAAACAAAGTCTTTCCAGAATTAGGTTGATTTGAGCAGGAGTTTAAGCCAAAAATTGTTAAACATTAATGTGGGAATAATTTTTTAAATGTCAATTCATTTTCCTTTGACATTTTCTAAGTGAAATGTTTCATTTTGGAAATACCAAACTCCTTTATTTTGACATTTTCTAAATTAAACCTTTTCACCCTTAATTTCAAAATAACTTTTTTTTTTTTTTCTTTTTAATTGACCTCCTTATAAAATAAATGGTCCAACTTTTCTTAATTTAAGTAACATGAAGATAATCAGCACTTCACTCTGAGTCAAAGGAATACTTTAGAACTACCTGGTGTGCTGTTTTACCATTTTACCTTTTTCCTTTTTTAATTCTTTTTAATATTTTATTTTATTTTTTATTTTATTCTCCATGGAAGGTAACAGTAGTGATAGAGGAAGCAATATTTTTGCCACACTTTTTTTTTTTTTTTTTGTTTCAGTTCTCAGGTGCATTCATTTGTCCATTTATACCTGCAATATACAGTTAGAAGAGTGTAAGGTAAGTGCCTCTGGAAACCTCAAGGAACATAAGATGACATAACACTGCTGAGATTGCCAAGAGAAGAATGACAGACAAAAGCCTAATTAAAGGGTTCTTATGGCTCCAGATGTCAATACATCACTTAGCACAGAACTGGGGATGACTGGAGGAGCTGTGAGGATATTCACCTACACCCTTCCCTGGACCCCTCTCAGTGCGGATGTACTGCTGACAGCTGAAGTAGTTCTCATTATGAAGCCAGCTCGCCCTCGTAATTTTCTCTTTCTGTCTCATTCATATGATAATGCCACACAAGAGAAACTGTGGGTTTAATTAGCTCTTGAGGTACCCAGGTAGTAATAACCACTCCTGCTGCATCATCTCTCTGACGCTGTTTCCTCTTCCTCTGTTCCTATCACAGCTGACTGCAGAGTGGGCTACCTACTAACTGGGAGTGTCTCTCTCATTATCTTTTAACAATCACATGCCTCCTACTCCCACCTGACTCACTTTCAAAGGCAGCCTGCATCTGTGACAGCACTCTGCTTCCACGGGGCTGGACTCTGATATCAAAACTTCTCCACCATTGTCGTGAGTCAGAGAAAAGGAAAAGCTGGGAGAAGAAGGGACTGAATTTCTTTCCTTCACTTTCATTTAAGGGACAAAATATCAAAGGAATAGCTGAAAGACACAAGTACAGAAATGCATTAGTCATCTAGGGGTGTTTTGTTTAGATGTTTTGCTAGAAAGCACGAGTTTTTGAAGTCGAAGCTACCTCTAGGCATTGCTTCCTGCAATGCCTCCAAAAGGAGATCAACAATTGCAAAAAGACCAGGGCTGGGTTTGTATCACCTAATTTTAGATCTCTGTATTTCTGCATCTCAGCAAGTCACTCTGGGCTCCCAGTATTAATAACTTCTGGGCAATAAGCCTGCAGAGCACTGGACATTGATACAACACACCCAAGGCAGGTGTAGAGTGGTGATTATGCCCAGATTTCACAGGTCACTTTGACTTGCTCACCAGAGGCTGAGAAAGGAGCCTCCAGTGACATTTTCACGTGGAAATACCTTCATCAGAAACACACACACCGAATCAGATGAACTCACCCTTGGTTTCATGAAGAAAACTGTCTCAGGTCTTAGAATAAACACAGATGCTCTGATATCAAGTCAGGGTTGAGAAGGTATGACCCATCTCACACCTCTCTCTTTTATCTTTTTTTTTTTTCAAGTCACATATTCTACTGAAAGCAGAATTTCAGGAATTCTCCATCCTGACAAATTAAGTTGAAATTGTCTGCTGGCTGTATGAATTATTAAGGAAGAGCACATGAACACAGAAGAAAGAAAAAATAGAATACAATAAAGTAAACGCTACATGATCATGCATTGTTTAAGTGTAGTCGCCTTTAGGACTTCAGGCAAGAAAAAGCAAACAGAATAAGACATTTTCTAAAGAATCTGGTTGAAATATTTTAGCTTCTTTAAAAGGGAAAAAGTAAGAATATTTATTTCATAGCCATGATATTAATTTTGACTTAAATTTTTAATCATTCCTTGTCCTTCCCTTAAAAAAAAAAAAAAACAAAAATAAATGTGAAAGCAGCAGCATTGCTAAAATGTAATAAAATCCACTTTCATTCCACTCTCTTTTCTTGAATTTCCATTGCAAAAAACAGGTGGCATGAAGTTAAAAAGTGAGAAAACCTTTCCAAAGTAAGCTAAAACGTACAGCTTTTTAAAAGTAAAATAAGCTGCAAAAATCTTCATTACATTGCTAGTGGAAATGCTTTTTCATAACAAAATGGAAAATGTCACTGAAATGAGTGTGATTTATCTAAATGTTTACATTTTGAAGCAACTCTTTTCAATAATATAAAAAAAATCTATTTCAGTGTTTTCTGCTAGCTAGAGTAGTAATAAGACTAAACCCTCTTGAAATCCAAGAGTGGGAGTGGGACAGTCTGCTTCAGAGAAGATCTTACATGCTGAACATGCTGAAGGAGGAATTGAGAGGCATTCCTCAAATTATACCATCTGCAAAATGTGCTTGCTCGTTATACTTTGCTGACAAAATAAGGCTTATTATGAATCCAGAAGATAACATGATATAAAAAACATGTCCTTTTTTTTTTTTTCTTTTTTTTTTTGCTTGTGGGAAAATGGAAGGGAAGAGAGCAGCCAAAACCAACGGAGCGTTTTGTTAAATATAAAATAGAAATTTATATTAAAGCACCTTTAGGAAAAAGGAAAAAATCAGTTGGTTATGTCACCTCACTATTGTGTGATACCAAGTTCCTGAACCTGGACTTTAGCAAGCACATTTTTGCAGAGGACATTCTAGCCTGAGATGGTCCAGAAAAAAAATATACTTTGTTTTGTTTTGTTCTTACCCTTTCAGTTTCTTGCTGAGATAGCAATGAAGATGGAATGAAGAGAGCTAAGTATTCAGATTACACAAGGAAACACCATTTGATAGTAATTAAAAAAAAAATCCAAATTATGCAGCAAGAGAGACATTTAGTAGAGTGGTTCATTCAGCTGAGCAGATAGTTTGTCATTAAATACATCACTAATAATATGTTTTGGTGATCTACATTTTTGCAACGCATCATCGTGCTGCAAATCTATAGAGGGTCTGAGAAACAAGGCTATTAAATCTCTGTAGTGATAGAGTTGGTTTAAACCACCCAACACACAAGGCATTCCTCACTGAGAAACGAGTGGGTGATTTTAACACGATGCTGAGATGTCATATTTCCTCTCTTAATGAAAGCAGCCCTCGAGATCTCCATCTCTTTATCTGCTCCAGTCAAAAGTGCTGAAAGGAGAAACTCAAATTTTTATTTATTTATCTATTTTCCCATTCCAGGGAAACTCTGCCCTGCTCTGTTCTGTTTCAGCATTGCTCTTCCAGTGCTAAAGCTGGAAGCAACCAACCACTGGTCTTAATATCTGGCATTTGCAGTTGATGACAGCTTACCCATCAGAGATGTTGGGGTAGAGTGTTTATTAGAGGCCCCAGTCTAGCAATCAGCACGCAGCAGCACTATGCATTCATGACTGTCCCGTTCTCCTTTCCCTGCACCTCAGCTATGGATCACATTATAGTTTTTTTTCTACATTCACCTTCACTTCTACTAATGAAGAACACACTATTATCCCTTCGGTTACTAGGCATAGGGAGTAGAGAAATGAATATGTCTCCGTTTGGGGTTGTAAGCCTAAGATATTGCACATCCCATGTCCCTGGTGAAGGATATCACCCGCCTGTAGCTCAGCTTCAAGGTGATGAGCAAGGCACTTGGGTTCAGGATGTTTGCTGGGGTAATGTGCTAGGTCTTGTCCTGAGTTTCAAATATGCTTGATCCATCCAAGCCAACTTATTATTATCAGGCTTGTCACTTGAACTGGTATCACTGGAAGCCAGTGCTGACTGGGACATCCTTCCCCTGCAGAAGCTAAGGAAATGCTCAATTCAGGTGGCTCTTAGCTGAACACAAAAAGAAAATTCTGCTGCTATCCCTGTTCTGCTTTTCTTCTTGGCAGGCAGAGGCACCAAATTTCTGGAGTCTTCAGCTCAGACCTCCACAGAATTAGAAATGAGGGGAAAAGGAAGATTTTTTTTTTCTTTCCTTCTTCTCAGCTCTTAGCTGTGTACAAGCTGCTAGAGGAACCCACTTCAAACTGCAGAACCAGATTTGGGAGTCATGTGGCAATGTGCTAGCTAGATCTGCAATTCATTCAGATAAATCCATCTTGGAATGGAAAACTAGACACAAGTGAGGAAAAAGACTCCAACTTTATACTGTTTTTTAGGAAATTTCAGGATGGTTGCTACTTTTCCCACTGACTGTCAGTAGATAACCCTGGGAAAATCATGTAATAATGATGTATATCTCCTGCTTATCATCATTAACACAAGCCTAACACATTTTTATTTTTATTTTTATTTTTATTTTTATTTTTATTTTTATTTTTATTTTTATTTTTATTTTTATTTTTATTTTTTTATTTTTATTTTTATTTTTATTTTTATTTTTATTTATTTATATTTTTTCATATTATTTATCTGCCTCCTCTTCCACGTGTGAAAATGTTTGGACAAGCAGACAATCTTTGGTAATGTATCTGATCATTGTTTAACACCATTTCACTCTTAATTTTCCTTGATGTTTTTTAGATGTTGTTTAATGTTATGATGTTCAGTGAACAGCAGTTTCGAGTTAACTCAAAGGAATATGATGGCCTCTCTGGGTGATGTCTGGGCAGTTATTGGTATGGTTGCATATAGCTGCACAAGAACTGTTTATTTTTTGAGGAAACTAGGGTAGAAAAACATCTCTTGAAGTGTCACATAGCCTTTAGCCATCACGTTAAGGACTTAGGAGGCATGAATTTCACTGGAGAATAACTGAGACACTTTAATACCCTCTAAAGTTCATTACTGGGATTTTTTTCATATACCAGGTTGTAGAAAGAGCTCTTCTATGTACTGGTATTGATGGTCAAGATTAGATACAAGCTTAAGATGAAAGAAAAAAAGAGTGAGTCAAAAGGAACTTGTTCTGGAAATTAAATATCCTATCATCTCTGTAAATGATATCCATTAAATCTCTGGCCAAGATAGTGGGCAAAACAATAAAACTACCCATCTTAACATTCTGGGGGGCTCAGTGCAATCAGAAAATCCATCAGAGGAGCTGCTTTCTCATCTCCTGCTGTCCTTTTGCACATAAAAGCTCATATTTCTTCTGGCTGATGTTACATCATGCCCAGCATCCCTATGTCTGAAGACCAGCAAATTAAACTTTGTATTTTTTTCCTTTCTCTCTAGGTAATACGTTGCATTTTTACTAATTGCTCTTATTGGTTGGGTAGTAGGATTATTATTATTGTTATTATCATTATTATTTTAAAGTTTGTTGGACATGTCTTTTTAAACAATTATTTGCTGAGCTTTTAGAAAGAGTTATGCATTTAGTTAATTTCTGTCTCGTTTTTCAGGATGCTGTATTTCCTTCTCACATGGCATTACTGTCTGTCTACAACAGACTAGCTTTCTCATGTGATATTTTTCAGGCAAATTTCTTAGGAAGGCTAAGGAATAGATAAGTAGGAAAGAAAAAAAAAAGGAAAAAAAAAAAGAAAATAAAAAGATCAGAGCTTGACATGAATAAACATAATTCAGCACCTATACTAGTCGAGAAAAAGAAACTACCAGTACGCCTGCTATCTCAATTGGTATGCAAAAGAAATGTCACACTGTGGCTAAGGAAACTCAGAAAATGTTGCAAAGAGGTTGATTTCACTTGTGCTCTGGAGGTTGCCAACCCCGCTACTGACAGAAACATGTTGTTAGGTTAAAAGGGCTGATCGGCTGATCCAGGGTGGGAACTCCATCCCCTGCCTGGCAATTATGCCTCTCTTGGAAGGCCACTGCTCAAGTAATCAAGCATTCAGTAAATAAGAAAGCAGCTTCCCCAGGCAAATTTCTGGCAGTCCAGATTGAACGCAGTGCATGGCTCCTTTGTCTTTTTAATTGATTACGTGTTGTTTTTCCCTACAAGGATGATTCTCCGCTGATACAGAGGGTAGACTGGAGAGTCTTCCCTTTCAGGAAGGAATGAGGAGGACAAGAAAAGGGTATACATCTTATTATTTATTTATGTTTAATTGTGTATTAAACAAAACATTTGAGAGATACTTGAGGTATCTAATGCTCTGAGAAGCTTATGTCATGTCCTCTGAATATGGACAAACAAGCTCACAATAAAATGATGCCAAGCCCAAATCAACCCCTGGATGCTCAGAAAATTTGAACAAGCCTTCTCTGTCACTAATACCACATTGATACGCGTGATCTGCCATTGCATAAAGATAAAAAGCTAAGTATGGAGTGGTCTTTGTTCTTCTTTCACATGCACTAATGCATTGGGTGCTGACCTTTGGTAGAAATCCACAAGCACAGTTAGACTTAATCACTTCAAAAGAGGTAGTGGTTCAGATTTAATGAGCTGCGGAGTGCTCTGCTTTAGTGGAGTAAACACTATGGTGTAAGTCTTGTTGTGTACCAGCTGAGGGCTTGGCTGCTTCATTACTCTGAGGCTGATTCTGTCTGCAGAAGAAGGGGAAACCTCGCAAGTCAGGATTTGTTCTTTGAAACTCTCTGCCCATCTCAGGTCTACCAAGTCAGTGTTCATATGTAACGTATTCTGAGGCTCTTTTTTGACCCTCCTACTGACAAGACCATAGGAATACCAGATTTACCATGCTGTTTTGCCTACCACAGCTGTAAGATCAAGCAAGAAATACTACAAGTGTGAAAACAAGCAACACACGGGTAACCCATGGAGGTGGGCTTCTTTTATTCTGTCAAATTATTTGAATTTGTCCAGTGGGTGTTTGGGGCCACCTGTTTGGGGCAGGTGGGAAGAAAGAGAAGGGGTGATGGTGGAGGTAGATTTACAGCAAGATGGTACATCAGGAAACCAGACTAAAGAGGAAGAGATGAAAGAATTTGAAGGAACATGTCTCTCCATGCTGTGAGATATAAAGCTAACTGCTGGCATTCAGGAAAACACTTTCTGTAGGATACATTATTATTTCCAGTGCAGTCCTTTCACCTTTAGTTCAGAAATCTGGACGCAGACAGTAGAGCAAGAAAGATGACATGAATAACTGGATGGAATAAACTCATTAATTCATGGGCTCCTATTTTGTGCCAACATTTTGTTTTACTGCCGGACCAGGTGGGATGCAAATTGATGCCAGAGGTGAAGGTTTCTGGTTACCAGTCCTTGAAACTGACATGGGATGCTGATAATGAGGACCATCAGTAGATAGTGATGAGTATCTCTCAGCTGTCTTCCTCTAAGGAAGAAGAGCAAATTGAGACATGCCATGAACTTTATGCTAGTCTCCAAACACCTATAGCATGGCACAGACTGCTGGGGGAACTAACAGTTTTCTTGCTGATGGTGCATTGCTTCCAATTCCCATAAACTCCAGCTGCATAAGATGATGATATTTTTTCTTTCTGTGCTCTATCTCTCTTCCTCTCATTTCTGACGTGTTTGTGACCAGATTTAAAGAATCTTGGGTTCTGTCAAAGGACAAACTGCCTCTGATGAATGCTCCCAGGGAGGTAACTCCCAAACTATTGTGTTGACATTTAAGAGAAGAAACCACATCTCAGCACCCTCCCTGTGGTGCTTCTGATCCCACTTGAGCATTCCCAGGAATTGATTGATGCAGAAAAATATGCTCTTAGGAAAGATTATCACAAAGGAATGATCAATGTCTGTTGCTGTAGCCCCCAGCCATTTTGAGTAGTGTGAGACAATATGCTTTGCCTGGAGATGCAGAGGCTGAGCAGAAAATTAATTCTGGATATTGTTCTGCACCAAAGGGAATAAATTGTTGTGTAGAAGTTGGAAAAGACTTGTTACCCACTTGGACTCACTTTCAGAGGATTAGATGCCTCACCAGAGCGTTAAAGACAAACTGTCTTCAAAATCTTTCCATTAATACTCTCACCATCTCCCTTGAAAGTTTTCTTCCTGATAGGCATTTAAAATGTTCTCAATACTCCCTGGGTATTGAACTTTGCATGGAGAAAACCAGCCAGTACAGTGATTTTTAAGGAGTCCAGGAGATAAGTTTAGCAGTATCTGTGTAAGGGACTGTGTATTTTTGTGTATATTCCTAGCATCGAATGGAAATTGTGTTGGCTGTTTAGCATTGCAAACATCACCATCAGAGCCATCACCCTTATGTCCCACATTACAAGAAACTTGCAGTTCTAGTCAGTGTACATATCCTTGGGAAGCAAGCATAAAGGAGAGAAAGGGATAGCTTAATGTGAAAGAGCATTTCCAGTGCCTAGGAAAATAGCTTCAGCTTTACACCAGCCAAGTTCTGTTTCTTGCCAGAATCAATTTGTATAACTCAAAGTCAAGTATCTATTCACTTGAGGTTCACCAGGAACTTCAAATCTAATGATAAGGCATTCATTTACAACTACAATGAGTTGAATTGTTCTGCTGGCACAGGTCATGAACAAAATTTGACTTCACACCTTGGTCAACACAGAGATACCCTTCCTGTTTGCTTTTATAGTCTTACCTTGTATTTATTCAACTGCTCTTCTTTTGACCACACTTAGGGCACCAGAGGCATCAGCTATGCACTTCAATCTAGATTAAAAAAAAAAAAAAAAATGTTATCTTATTTATTTATTACAGTCAGTGAAGAAACATCATGATTGTTATTAGAAATCCTACCTGGAATGACTAGAAAACAAGCTGGTCAACATCATGTGTTGACTTACATTCACTTTGTAATTCATGTCTTGTGTAACATTACTTTTTGAGAAGCTTAGATAGGACTCAGAAGACAATGGCAAGTCTGTCAAAATCAATCCAAAGAAGTTTCTACAGAAAACACTGAGCTCATCCAAAACAGCCATATTGTTACAGTCCTGATTTTGTTCCTTTGACCAATTAGACTGCTGAAAGTCTTTCAGTGAGCAAAATAGGAACAAGTTATTTCAGAATTAAGTACAACAACGTGCACTCCAAAGCCTGAACAAAACCTTCTAATTCATATCTTGCCAAGTCTTTCCACAGGGTACTGCCATTGCATGACAAACCACACAAAGGCAAAGAAGAAATAAACTAGATGCAACAAACTGGGTGACTGACACTGAAAAAGCTTACAGTCTTAGTAATATTTCCCCTCAGCTCTTGAAAAACAGAGTAAAATCTAGAGGAAACAGATTATCAGCTAGCAGTTAGTTAGAGATTGTAGAAGAAGGAAGACAAGGTATAGAGATATAGTCAAAGACTGGATTAATGTTAGGAAGACCAATGAGTTATGTACCCATCTCTTCGATAGGGTGCAAGTTTAGATTTCTTGCACTGTGTATCTGGCATTAGATGTACTAATGGAGGCTGGAAAGCCTGCAGTGTAGTTCTTCTGATCAGGAGCTGGCATTCAGCACCTGTGTCTTCAGTGGTGGTCTCAGTACAAAGCTTGTGACATAACAAGTGATAATGATTTAAAAAATACACCATTGTTTCTGCATTGTGAGCTGTCATGATGTAAAACTGCTTCTGAGAAATTCCAGGTTTCATCTCAAAAGGAGGTGCAGGTCTCAAAATAATGGCCTGCCTCAGGGCTCATATTTATCCCTGACACTTGGCTGTTTCATAAATGTCTTTTTTTTTTTTTTTTTTTTTTGTATAAGACAATTACCAGCAATGGATGTTGGCACCAAACACAGTGTTTTACTAAGTAACTCAGAAAATCATCCAGATGTTCTCCTGATGTTCACTAGCATTCAGTGCTTTTGGAAGGAAGGGAGGAAGGGAGGAAGGAAAAATATAAGGGTGAATTATCAGCCTTGTTTAATTCCCTAACTGTGTTACCTAAAGACTTGTCTGAAGATCTAATCTTCTTAGAGTGGACCAGTTGCTTCAAACAAATATTGGAAATTACATGAGATACTGCCATGTAGTGCAGGCTTAGCAGTCATTCCTCAAGGCTACTTTGCCTAGGAAGATCCTATGCACTGTAGGTGTTGAAGGATAGCTTTAATCTGAAGAATTTTTACAGGATCTACATATTTTCCTTAGGCTATCTTAGGTGACAATCCAGTCAGATTTAGCACTCCCATACTGCTATATAAATAACAGAACAGGAGAAGGAGATTCCAGGGTGAGTCTTTTCAAGCAAACATGGGTAACAGTACAATGACAACACATTGCTGTTGCTGATTGCATTAGCATCATGATGCTAAAAAAGCAAAGTGCAATGATGTATTGAAAAGATCTGGGTCAAGATTACACTATTTCAGGAAATTCATTTATCCCACAGGCAACTGTTGTGTATAGCAGAGAAATCCTGAATGTAGAGTAGATAGAGATGCACAAAGACCAAGCTCTCATTTTAGAACCCCAAAGAGGCATTTTTCAGACAGGTCTATCCAAGCAACAAAAAGTCTTGCAAACATTTTTGTAATTTTGTGAAGTGGCACAGGATGAACCTGAGCGATTCCATAGGTACGTGGCTGAAAGGCAATGCCAACAATCTGCCTTTGATCCAACAGGATTTTATTTCCCATGCTGTTTGGGGGTGAAGTTCCTTTGCTCTCAAGGCCTACTTGAATCTTGCTTTGCTGCTATAACCACTTAGAGAAGAACATGGTCAAAAATCTTTCGGATAAGGAGGCTGTTTCTCTTTGGAAAGTCCTCAGAATGAGTATTTTGCTACTAAATGGTTAAACACTTCAATTTGCTTGCTCAACTTGACCGTCTGTATGAATATAATTGCTTAATGTATGTGTGCACCTGTGTGTGTGTGCCTATACAGAAAATCTAGAAGGATCGCAGCACGAAATGTAATATAGAGTAGGACCCAGGGGATGTAAAGAAAACTGCCTGAAATTAAAAACATGCTTGCTGGAATCATTTTCTATAAGACTACTTATGTTGTTAAGTCCTCATCCAATCAATACATTACTTGACTTAATTTTAAATGATGACATCTTTTTTCTTTTTTTTTTATATGTTGTTAAGTCTAATTAAAAGAAATTAGTCACGAGAGTGACAAATTTTAAGCTAACTACAAAATTACTTCACATGGCATTTATTCAGATAAGTCAAACATGGCAAGAGTTTTAACCAAACTGGCAAATTCAGCAAAAGTAATGCCTTGGCATCAAAATTCTTTCTTAAAATTAAGTCATTTGTTATGAGGGGTATTCTTTTCTTCTCTCCAATAACTTCTTTTTCTGTACTTTCTTTTTGTTAGGACTGGAGAATAAAGAAATTGTATAATAGTGAGTAATAAAATCTGTCATTCTTGTGAGTAATGCTTTGTAATTAGAAGAAATAAAAGTAAAGTAAGTACAATGGTGTGTGGTGTGCAGGGCTGGGGGTGTATTGTTGCGTTCAAAGGTTTTTATATTAATAATGATGCTGAACTTTCTACGCTTGAAGGTTCTGCTTGAATTAGCATCAAAAGGTGCAGAGGTTTATCTGTACTTTCAGTTCCACATGCTGCCACTGCTATATAAATCTTTCACAGAGAGAGAGAGCGGGGACGAACCCAATTCTTTCTTTGCTGGATCTACAAGCTATGAGAGCTTTGGGAAGAAAACTCTATCAGCTGCTAAAGCCCTGATTGCCTTTCCAAAGCAGACGCTAGATGGCTGAGTTCCCCTCTCAAAAGCTCATGCACACTAGGTCGTGTTCTGCAACAGGCACCAGAGGGATTTACTGTTTCCCTCACCAGGACTTCCAGTTCCCCAGATTCGACTTTGCTGCTCCTACCGTGCTTCTTTTGCTGCAGAAGCACCTGGAAATGCCAGCCCATTGGACCGGAGAGTTTTGTTAGAAGTATTTCAGGTCCCATGGACTTTGATCAAGTCTCGGTTTCAGTGGGCAGTCTGTCCTCGGAGCCATGAATGCTGTTTTTCTGGCAGCACACCGACCCTTTGCAGGGTTTATCTGGAGCCAGGCATTTTAGCCATCGTACCCTCTCTGGCTCCAGAGCAGATGGCTTTGACAAGGCTGCCCCAGAGCTGGGGATTTTGGAAGATGGATGTTTTCCAGCCTGGGGCAATCAGCTGGAGGATCTGCCCCAGAGCTGGCCATGCTGGGAGCCACCTGCAGCTGCTCAGTGAAATTAGCATTCTCATTAACTAGCATTTAATGGGCTTGTTAATTGCCAGCTAGTAATGAAATGCACAAGAACGTCAGATTTGCTGAGCAACTTCTGGGATCTGGGAAATTCTTGTTCCATGGAAATGTGAATGGTTTTCGTTTTCTTGCTCATTCCAACAAAGAATGTCTTTTCTTTTTCAAAAAGACCAACAAACCCTAAATCCTGATTTCTGCTTAATTCCCCTGTCTATTCCTGTCTTAGACACTCCAGGGAATGTTGAGTCCACCATGTCTGCTGTTAAATTACCCTGAAATATAATTACTGTCACTTTTTGGAAAGTCTATCTTATTTCAAGGCTGAATTTAACTAACTGCAGTCTCCAGTTATTTGATTCAGGAATACCTTCATCTTTCAAGTCTCAAAGCTACCAGCTTTATCTCAGTTATATCTCAGTTATTTACCTGCATAAAACTCTGCACAGAAAATGTCCTTCTTACACACTTTAATGGAGTGATGTGATTTCACCCCCCAACATTCATATCATTAGCCCTGTTTTCAAAAACCTTAACGTTTTCTTTTTTTTTTTTTTCCACTATTTTAGCACTTCTCTAACTTGAAGGAGTGATGTTGTATTTTAGTATCAGAGACATGATTTCAATAAAATACCAAATCAGATTAATAAATACATTTTAAAAATTGTCTCAGTGCTTTTACTGGAGGATTTCACAAAGAAATTCTGTTACATTTATCTCCAGGATTTCTAAGGCCTCCTCAGTTTCCTAATCCCTTCAGTTTTGCTGTTTCTGGAGATAAAAACTGTTCATTTGGCTGTTTTCAGTGCACTTTGACCACTCATTGTAGTGACTGATTACCTTCATAACAGTAACTTGTCCTTTTTATTATTTATCCCATATTATTAATTCATATGCTATATGTCATTTTTTCACTAAACAAACAAATAAAAAATAGTGTTTATATTATCAGTGAAAAAGTACTGGATAATGTTGGCTCAAAGTCTACTTTCAGGGAGATTGCAGCAAAAATCTACCATTGACTGGAAATCTTTCTGTCCCCATTTAAAACAGCATTTTGATGTACTGAGACAGTTTTTAATTGATGTAGGATGTGTCTTTTTGTTTCTTTATATGACAGCAGCTTCAGTCTGGAAGGCACGTGGTTTAGATATAGTGAAATCAAAGTAGGTTATATTATCTTGACTTTCTTTATCAACCAGACTTGAAATCCTATCAAAAACATAACAGGTTTCTTTGACGAGACCTACTTTCCCTGGAATAATGTCATCTGATGCTGTAGTGTTATTTTTAACTTTAAATTTTCATTTTTTTGATGAATTTCTGATTTAAAAATAATTTTGCTTGCTGAGGATCAGTCATTACAGTCCAGCTTTAAAGGTCTGCAAGCCCTCCAGTCCCTTGAAAGATCTCATTTTTTCCAGGATATGTTAAGATTGAGGTGAACCCAAAGTTTCTTCCAAAACTTAGTAGATTTTTTTCTGAGAGTACTGACTTATGTTCTTCAGAGATTCTCAAGTATTTCATTGCAACACCTGTAGCCTCAGCTGTTTTATAGGTCAAGTTAGCTTTATTGGAACATTTACTGTCACGACAGAGCACACTAACATGGGAGTACTGGGAGTGCTGTGGGCTGCACTGGGAATTTTGTTCACTCTGTACATGGCTGATGTATTTGGCTGTATGCCCAGGGATTGTGAATGGTGGGAAAATTGTGCCACGTCCAGGTGTTATAGCCCTTCTCCTTGTACATAGAGGGGTTTATGGCTGCATTTTGTCAGACCAAATGTGTGCCTGGGCAGTATTCTGTCTCAAACAGTGTCCCACACATCATGCCTAGTAAAATTTAAAAGATAAAAATATATTGTTATTTCCATGATATGTTCTCTAGAGATGGATGGCCAAGGAAATGCAGCAGGCAGAATACTTGAATGTACTCTGCAAAATCAGGAGAGAGTGCTTATTTTCTGCTCCCATGTACCCATGATCCAGAAAGGTTAACTGCTCTGCCCAATTCACCCCTGCTGCTATGGCACGTGCAGAGAGATGCAATTTTCTTATCATCACGTTGGAGCTCTGAGTTCCTTAAGCTATTTGCCCTTTCTGCAGCAGTACTTCCATTTGGTAAATAACCCGGGGATGGGAGCAATGAAAGTAGTGAGGCAAAGCAAAGTTATTATGAACCTGTTGAAATGTATAAAGGAACTAAAAGGTTAGATAGAGAAGAAAAACACTTGGGGGAAAAAAAAAAAAGAAAAAAAAAAAGTCCCAGGAACACATTTCTTAGTGGGCGTCAGGTTAAATAAGTTAAAAATAAGCCATCATCTTAAGAGCTACCAGACACTGACACAAACAGAAAGTTAAAACAACAGCACCACCAATATTACAGGCAGCAGCCTTTGATGCTTTGCTGCATCTGCAGTCCTGAAAATCCTGTGCTGTGCTGTGGCAATGTCTTCTCTGCTAGACATTTAATATTTTATTTCATTTAGTATTTCATTTGTTATTTTAGATCTCGGTTCTGTCTGTTCTAACTATACTGGGGTATGCTGGCTTGGAGAGATTTCCACAAGACTGTTGGTGGTGGATTTGAGGTCTGAGAACATCACCTTAACACCTGTCGTCTTCTGGCAACCATCCATGCTGTTTACTCAGGAACAGAGAGCTTGATATGCTCCAATACCTAGCCCTAGAGAGTTTTGTCTATTTAAGTGAACACTTGCTCATCTTCTGGAACAAGATTTGACAACCTCAAGTATAGAGGACCCATGGCACCCTTGGTCCCAAGGTTCTTTCTTTTTTCATTGAATGCAGAAATATTGAACCTTGGAGTGAGAAGAACAGAACTGATGTTCTCATCTCCAGACCTATAATGCCATAGCTCAGGCAGCAAGTTTCACCTAGGTCTCCAGGCTGGTTATATCTGCTAACTAAAAATGGTTTCAGATGGGTAAAGAGTAGTTTATACACTTGCTAGCACAAAAGAATAGGTTATTCTTTTTTAATGTGCTAAGTAACACAACAAGCCATGAGTTCATCCTGCAACAAGAAAAAACATTTGGGAAAAAGCTTTCTAATGTTAAGACTAGTGAAACACTGAAATAGATTGTCCAGGAATTGTAGTCTCCATCACTAAATGTCTTTGAGGTCAGGTTAATCTGATGTCTTCTAGAAATGAGGAAGGTCTTGTGGATAAGCAAGAAGAGGCAAGTACCTCCATAAGTTTGGCTCTCAGTTTTAGGCTATTTTCAGATAAAACCTCTCTGCAAAATGAAGTTATATCTCACTTATTATTTGCTGGAGCTGAACAAAGAGACCAGACCACTATCTAATAACATGTTCAAGGTTAAGTCAAGAGTGCCAAGCACCACTGAGAACAAAATTATTTTGACTTTTCCATCGTTTCTCAGTGCAGTATTGGCACAAATTTGATTTTCTGAACTGCAGCATAGAAGAAAAGTTACCCTTTGGGCTATAAAATCCTCCTGTCCAAGTGGGGGGAAGAGGTAAGACTCCTTCCCCCCAAACAAACTGATCTCGGTCTCATAAAGATCAAACAACCCCATCCAGGCAGCCCTCAGGAATCTACTTTCCATTAATGAAGTGCATACCTATTCTTAGCTATACTCATATACATTTTAATATGCAAACAAATCCCTTCCTATCTCCTCAGATGAGATTCTGACATTACCTAGTTTGCCTGTGAAATGTGGATATGGTTTTCTCCCTTGCGTGGTGCATGAATAGTACATGCTCTACTTAGAAGGGAAGCAGAAATAGAGGTGTGTGCACACGTGCCTGTAAATCTGCTATCAGACGGCAGAAATCCCAGTTCCTTAAGCACCTCCAAGTCCACTCCATAAATCTCTGCTGGGAATTTTATCTTTGCAGAGCACAACTTTCAAAATTATGCACATGTTGAGGAACTTGCTGAAAAAGTGGGGCAACCCAGTGTTATTTTAAAATGTCTTCTCTATACCTTACTGACTTGCTATCATATTTTCTGCAGCTTTCACATCATGCTTGCTGACCAGACAATTTATTAAGGACTGTGTGGGGAATACTGAGATGAACTGCTAACCACTCTGAATATTGATGTTTGAGGGAGTAGTAGGCTTCCAAATATTTTTTTTATTTTTTTTTTCTTAGTGGCAAAATGTATCAGAGTGTGTATAAACGTAGCAGAAACTGCATTCAGATCCTGCATCTTCATTTCTGATAAACATATGTCACAACACAGGTATTAAGCCCCTTAATAAGAAAGCTGTGTGGAAAACTCATTAGTTTATTTTATTTTCCTTCAGATTTGCATCCTTTATAGGAAAGAAAAAAGGCCCACAGCACATTTTGCATTGAGTCTGATCAAACATTTTTCTCTGGTAATTTAAAGGTAATGCTTTCATTCAAAGAGAAAAGGTTCACTTCGGTGCTCGCTTTTTGATTCCTGTTAAAAATATACATATATTTTTGTGATTGAACAAATGTAATTTCCAATTAGAAATACAAAAGATTTACTTTGAAATGAGATGCTTCATCTCCTACAGATTTTTTGTTACCTGCTAAGTTTTTGTTTGTCTGTCTGAGACCCAATAATTTGGTGAAAATAATACAAACCCAGAAAGGATTTTGGATTTACCAAATAAGCATTTTTCATCTGATCTCAGCCTAAGAATTCAAATCTAGAAGATTTTTTTTTTCTTATGTATGTATTATTATCTGAATTTAGTGGGAAGAGTGTCCCTGGGCTAGACTCTTACCCTAACTATTCTTTAGAGCTGTGAACTCCACATCAATCTGTCTGTCATATAGTATTGGGGCTTTAAGAGTTACTATCTTATCAATATATAATAATAAAATAATAATAATAATATTAAACACTATGAATTGTCATTAAAGTATGCTTCAGTTTCATTTCTTATACTGTTAAATTGAGTTGAGGAATAAAAATCTGAAGAGTTGATACTCTGCCTTTGGTAAGCTCCAGTAAGTCTCTGATGCCTATATAGAAGCAACTTGCTATAACATCTTGTTCCAGTCATTTTTCTATTGAGTTTGTTTTTTATTTATCAGTCTGGGGAGGTGTAAATGGACACTTGGCTACTGCTGTGCAAGCAATGAGGTGAGGCGATGAGGAAGAATGATAGGACTGTAACTGGCACACAATGATCCAAGGGCCATGTATGTTCATGCTACAGTCCAGAGGTATGATGTGATGCATGACGATATCTCCAATTCAGGTTTAATCCAGGTAGTTCATCTCACACTAGAAGGTTGGCTACCTTGCTGTGAACTCCAGCATTAGGACCATGAGAAAACTTGTGCTCCAATAAATTGTTCTCCAATTTACTGCAGCTAAAATCTGCAGATAAAGTCAGTTTTTGCAGCTACTTGCCCTTCATACATTGCCTTTCTAGTTAAAAATGCCCTTATCCTTATCCGTGTCAAATGAGCTAATGCCAAAGAAGGGTCATTTGGAGTTTCTTATAAATGCAAATTACCTCCCATTCCATCTTTAATAAAGATCCTGTCATCTGAATTAACAGTTGATTGCATTAAGTAGAATAGACTTAAATCCACTGCCCCTCAGCTGACCCATCCCTACAAATAAAAAGTCCATAACAAATTGAAGAAAAGCCCTTTGGATTGCCTTGTTGAAACTATGGGATCTCATCCTTTCTACATCCCAGAAGGAATCTGTCATCAAAAGAAATAATTATTATTGTTATTTCTGATTAATTTTGTAGTACCTCTTCTGGACAAAGAAGAGTGCTCCAGAAACCAAAATATCCTGTATGATTTTGATGTCTTGAAATGTGTCAAGACTTTTGCCAGTAATTTTATAGTGCCAGACTGATGTCCTATGACAGGGAGGGCAGTCATGAAATGCACCTACAGTCATATTTGTTGTCACTTGTCTGGAAGGAGCTGTGCATGCTGAGCAACTCTAGGTGGAGGTGTCTGCAGATCACTAACACCAAGGGAGAGAGTGTGTTGGGTCTGTCCCAAAAAATACTCTGCAGCGGGGAGAAATCCATTGCCTACATGAAGCCATTCAACAACATTGTGTATGTTACGTGCTGATCCCCTGAAGTACCTTCAATCAGCAGAGAGAAGTGGCTCAGGACACTGCTCTAGCATGAGTGTCCAAGCTGACCATCATCTTCACACTCTAGATGCTAGTCACAGAATCATAGAATCATAAAATAAATCACAGAACATCCCAAGTTGGAAGGAACCCACAAGGATCATCGAGTCCAACTCATGGGTCCACACAGGACCACCCAAAAATCCGGGAGCACCCTGAGCTTACTTTCCATGTGCCTAATGATTCCCACCAACTAGATACTTGGGTAGTCCTTGGGATGGGAGCTGGAGCTTAATATAAACTCATTAGCCCAAATGGGGAAAATAAAAAACAACAACCAAGAAAAAAAACTGGGAGAGAGCAGAAGATGAATGAGGGAGACAGATGGGGAAAACCTATCACCAAAGGCAAAAAGTGTGACTTGAGCTGCAATCAGCCAAGATAATCCTCTTTTTTTTTTTCTTTTCTTTTCCATTTTTATTTATTTATTTATTTATGATGAGTATTATGACATAAATCCTGAAAGCTTCTCAATCAGTAATGAAGTGTAGTGTTGAAGGACTTCATTGCTGTGTGTGCAATAGTTCTCTATCTGGGCTTGACCGACTGTGAAAGATAAGAGAAACAAAGCTACAAAGGTGCAGATGGTCACATCAGACATTTGCATTTCCTTGGTTTAATAGCCAAGCTATCAAACAGATAATAATGATGGGAAATTACAGACATTACCCTCCGGTCAAGAGCTTTAAGCACTTTGGACTTGGCAGGGGTTCATGACATCCAGCTGGAACTGAGCAGGTTTTTACCCACCTCAGTCCTGCCTTGGTTTGTGTCCCGCCAGAACAGCAACATGGTCTGTTCCTCTCTGAAAGAAATGAAAGGGCTCATTTTTATCTCTAGTGAGGACCGTTGCTCATCTGCCTTCTGGACTCTTCGTATCCAGACAGCCATACCCTTAGACAGGAGCAAAACCCTCACTGATAGAAATCCTGTAACCGTGAGACTCGCTGCTGCTGGCTGTGCAGCCATCTGGAACTTCTCAGGTGTGTTATTGTCCATCTGCAAAGCAAAGTGAGAACCAGGATGGCCTGTGTTCCTGGAGAGTAACCTAGAAATGCTTGGGTTGGGTCTCATTTCACTGTAGAGGACTCTACCTGAGCTAGTCACATACAGCCCCCTGTATAATCAGAGGAGAGAGGTTTTTAGGGTGTCATTCTTCTGACCTACATTAGCCACCTGCTGCAGGTGGGGGGCTAAACTGTGCCCTCAATTTTATATGGTCCAGAAGTAGTAGTCAAGAGGGCAGCACCTGACTTAGCTTGGTCAAGAATACCATCATCTTATGGCTATTTGGTGAGTAAAGGGAACTAGAGACTCCATGAGGCAAATAATGTACCCAGAGGCCAGATAATGTACCATGACCTGACTTTACAGGTTGTGCTGTGGATGCCCTTACTAGCATAGGACTCCAGATCTGAACATCTATTTCACCATAGAGTTATAACCAAAATCCACCTGGAGGCTTCCTGTTGCCATCAGTGAAAGCATTTACCTATGGAAAAGATCTTCCCCATGACGATTCAGGCTGTTGGCGTGCTGGAAATCATATGGTCTCCTCAACACTGGTCCTAAAATGCTGTTGCTCCAGAGAAAGATGAAAAAAACTTCTAGGTGAGGACTGGAAGGAATCTTCACTCCAGTTTCTTGCCCAGTTATACATGTTACAGACTCATCTCTCATTTCTTGTCCTAGCCCACTGCGTGTAATTAGGCAGCCCCGGTGCTAACAGTGTCTGCTAGACTTGCTGGAGATGCCGAGGGAAACACTTGTCAGTCACCCACCAGGAAGGTTGCCCTTACTAAGTGAAGCGATGTGCCGTGACCTACATCATATGCACCCACCTACGCTCCGCGTGGGCTGCGTCTTCTCCTGGGGGAAGCCCAGCAGCTGTGTGTGGGTATTATTCCAATTAGTTTTCACGTTGTCAGTGTGAGTGCGATACGGAGACATGCTGGCATGTCCTGCGTGGCAGCATTCTGCCAACAAAAGAGACTCCCCCTGCTACTGGGAAAATATCATTTATTTGCAAATCTGTCCAAAGCCTTACATATATTTGTGCTGTGCCATGAAAAGAGTCATTTTTTATTTTAGAAATATGTATCTGCCTCTAAGCGTGTGTATCTATATCCCTCTCTGCATACAATACTTGGCTGGCATTTTTCAAACTCAGCAACTTCAGCAACAGAAGGGTTGTGTTTTTTTAATCCTTATGTGTCATTAGCTAACAGCCTGTATGTTTCCATCTTAGGGAGAAAAAAAAAAAGCTTGCAGATGAAACCCCAGTCCCTTTCTCACGGGCTGAGTCAGCGGGAGGTGGCTATTTTTGTGTTTCTGGAAGGCAAAGAGTGGGAGAGAGTGGACTCCTGCTGCCTACACCACCCAGAAGGGACGGGACACAGAACCACAGGCTCACATAATGGTTGAGGTTGGAAGAGACCTCTGGAGGTCCTTTGGTCCCAAATCCCTGCTCAGTCAGGGCCACCTACAGCAGGGTGCCTACCACCACATCCAGGTGGGTTTGCAGATCTCCAAGGAGGATTCCCCAGCACCTCTCTGGGCATCCTGTGCTGGGACTCCATCACCAACACAGCACAGAAGTGCTGCCTGGTGTTTAGATGAAACCTCCCGTGCCCCCTTCTGTCCCCATTGCTTCTTTTCTTGGCACTGGGCACCACCAGCAAGAGCCTGGCTCCGTCTTCTCTGCATCCTCCCTTCAGGAATTTATTTATATTGATAAGATCCCCCCATGGCTCCTCCTCATAACAAGGGAACTCCAGGCCCTTCAGCATCTTTGTGGCCCTCTGTTGGGTTCCCTCCAGCAAGTCCAGGTCTCTTGTACTGGGGTCCATCAACACTACATGTGCAATAATGTCATGGGACAAGACAATAGATGCTTTCTCAAATCAGTAAGGAAAGAAAGCAGCTGCTAACTGAATATTTTGTTTTAAGCTACTTTTGTTTTTCCCCTCAAGGCAAAACTGTAAATTGTGCACATCCAGCTCTGAGGCAGATATTTTCAGGGGGGTTTACCAAGAGATTTTATTTCTTGTGCAACTCCATTAACTAAAACCTGTCTGCCCTAGGCAGTAACAAGACACCTTGTTGTTACCCAGGGCCCATGGAATAACTGGGGTTTGGTTACACCCAGAGTATTCGGAGCACCCCTGCAGACAAACCCTGTCACCACACTGCAGAAGAAAGCTAACAGAGGGACCTCTGCTTCGCATCTGGATTCCTTTTTGTCTTTAAAATACCTGACTGAAGGGTGAATGCTGCACGAAGTCCACAACACCCTCCCAAGATGTGGTGGGTCATGACCAGAATTGTGGGAATAACACCTCAATGAGGATGTGGCCTGAAATCCCAAAGTTGTTCGGGGTTTGTGGGTTTCAGGTTTAAACTTCACCTTCAAGGGGAGTCATGTTGCTGTCCATGTGAGTGAGCTCTTCAGCCTTTAGGCTTTCAGTGTCCTAATGGACACAGCAGCTATCCCCTGCTGCTCCCTTTAACTTGCATTAGGATGGCGGGAAAATTAGGGGCTTTCTACATCCTGGAGAGATGTTAAAATAAATAAAAAAGAAAGGCTGACTAAAAACAACCAGGGTGTATATTTGCAGGCAATACTTTGTGATTAGATGGGAGAACTGTTACTAAAGGCTGCAAGAACAGAGTGAAATACAGCAGCAAATGCAGCAACTGCTCAGAGAGGGGCAGATGGAGGAAGACTCCAGACTGTTTGCTTGCTTTCAAAACTTTTCAACAGCAATATCTCTCTTCCCTTCCACTCCCCAGTTCTCTTCTCTTCTCTTCTCTTCTCTTCTCTTCTCTTCTCTTCTCTTCTCTTCTCTTCTCTTCTCTTCTCTTCTCTTCTCTTCTCTTCTCTTCTCTTCTCTTCTCTTCTCTTCTCTTCTCTTCTCTTCTCTTCTCTTCTCTTCTCTTCTCTTCTCTTCTCTTCTCTTCTCTTCTCTTCTCTTCTCTTCTCTTCTCTTCTCTTCTCTTCTCTTCTCTTCTCTTCTCTTCTCTTCTCTTCTCTTCTCTTCTCTTCTCTTCTCTTCTCTTCTCTTCTCTTCTCTTCTCTTCTCTTCTCTTCTTTCTCCTTGTGAGTTACGAAATCACCCTTTGCCACCAGGTTGAGGCCATTTCCACAGGGCATCTCTCACTCAGAAACACAGGTATCAAAGTAAGCATAAAGTAAGATAGGGAACAATTTTAAAGGGCAAAGATTATTCACACATGTAGTTATACCTGTTTTCCTCGATAGTTTTCAAGAATATTTGCCTTCAGCTGAAACCCTAAAAAGTGCCCTTATGATGTGCTTGGTTGAGCACCAGTCCTAGAATAATAGAATATTCTGAGTAGGAAGAGAACCACAGGAATCGTTAAGTCCAGCTCTGGAAATTATTTCAGCATAGGGAAAAACAAAGATACAGCAGTATCTTTATGTGACCCTCCATCCTGCAAACCACAGGTGGCTGAGACTTTCAGCATCCCCAAAAGGAATCAAGATCACAGAGCCCCGGGGAGACTAATGGGATTTTCTCCCCATGGCTTCACCCATCTGAAATAGCAGGGCTGGGATAAAACATCCTTTGAATGTCAGAGGAGCAGAAGCTGGCAGGTGGCTTTGCCTCACTCCTCGGGGTCTCCTGACTCACAGTAGGTGCCTGGGGGCTCGCACTACCCACCTCCTCAGCGGGGGAATGGCAGGTGGGCAAGGCAGAGCCCCAGCCCTGCAGGGAGAGAGATGCTTTCTGCCGTGACTCATCCGAGCACTGCCTTCGGAGGGAGAGGCAGCAGTTTCAGTGAGTGGGAGTCGCTTTGCTATTTTCTGTTTACAGGTTTTTCTCACCGTCTTTTCCCACCTGGGGGATGGCGGATTTGAAAAAAACAGAGTGCAGTCATTCTGTGGCTGGAACAAATCTATTTTATTTATTTTATTTATTTATTTATTTTTCTTTCCTGATGAAGAGGGAAAGTTTGGTGTTCACAGTGGAAATGGAAAATGAAGAAAGGAGAAGAAGGAAAAAACATTTAAGGCAGGGATGGACTATGCATGGGTTACTCTTATTTTAAGACTGTAAAGACTTAAAGGACAGTAGCTTGTCCAAAGGGTTTATTGGCACTAATGGGTAGTAACATATCAACAGGTGGAATCTGGGAAAAAGAGAATTCAGGCTCCTTTGCTTGCAGACCTTATCCAGAAATCAAATCCTGGACACCACAGACCATGTCACAGTGTCCCTGCTTAGCTAAAACACATCAAACCTGTCAATCTTCCCATCAAACTCACTGTCACTCAGGTCCCTTTCATGCTGGCTGCTTTAGCCATGGTGAATCAATTGCATGGCTTGGGGTTGGGTTATTAGTGCCATTATCTTGTTTACTGCCTGTGCATCTCCCTAGCTTTATAGCAATGCCCTTCTAACACCCTAGTAAAAGAGAAGGACGGTTATTCCTATGTTTCACATGGAAAAATGATGATGGAGAGAAGGATTTGCAAAGGGTCTTTGCTTGCCAGGTTTATGTTGTTTCAGGGCTTGATACAGTCCATGTTCTTCAGCCTGGGCCTCTCCTCACTTGTCAGAAACCATTTGAGGGAATCTCCGAGACAAACACAGAGGTTATCCTGCACTGGACTGGGATCCTTCCTGATAAAGCATTGGAGTAAATGGTGATGAGGATATGAGTTGTCAGGAAGCCCTTGTATTAGACCACAGATGTCCCCGAGGTAAGAGTCCAACTGTGAGAGCTGAGCTTGGAAAGCTCCTGAGGTAGCTTTGGCCCTAATCCAGTGGTTTGGTCATCTCTGGCTCCAGGATAATGCTGAGAGCTGGGTTTCAAAGCTTGAAAAACTAAATGGGTGTTTAATAGCTGGGAACCAGCTTCAGCTGGGCAAACAGGTTTCCACCAGGATACCCAGAGCCTGGTGAGCATAACATGAGTCTTGGTCCTGGAAGTTCTGTCTTCTCTGACAGTCTGGGGACCTGAACCTCCATCTCCTCTCTTACTGGTGAGTGCAACAGCCAATTTAATTTGTATATATCTGAAACAGCAAGGTTTTGTGAGAGTTGGCTGACCTTACTGCCTTCCTCCAGGAGAGGTGACATTGGTAGTAGGGTGCTGGTTGGACCAGATGATCTCAAAGGTCTTTTCCAATCCTAACGATTCCGTGATTCTACGTGTTATGAAATGACTTCAGCCACTCTGGCTAAAGCACTTTGTGGCCATGGGGCTTATTCTGAAACACCCAGCTCTCTGCAGAGCATTTCATCAGGGGGCTGAGAAAGACACCAAAAGGAAGGTCCCTAAGCTGAACTCTGCAACATGAATACATGGAGCCTGAAAACTTTGAGGCAGAGAAGGAAATTGAGTTGAAAGCATTCAAGTGCTATGTGACTGTGAGATGGCAGCATCCTACCCCTGTGGGGTATACCATCTTTCAGACACAAAAAAAAAGCAAAACCTGAGGAGTTGGATAACTGGCAAACACAGTCTTGTTTCTTGTCAAAGAATGTCTGTCTTTCGAAGCAAGCTTATTGTGTACTTGCAGGACCTGCTGAATTAGCAACTATGGCCTAACTATGTATGACAGTGGAATTTTGGAGAAGGAACCATGAAAAGATGCAGCAGTCTGTGAAAGGGGTGGGTATGTAGAGAAGTTCCCCTATGGATAAGAGATGGTAGCATTTAGATTCCAGGGTTGGGTCAGAGTTGTGATACCCACAAGGATGAAGATCCTTCCCTCCTCCAGATCACACATTTTAGTCCTACAAGCCATAGTCCCTTTCCAACTTGCAAGTTTTTGATTTTTGCTTGTTTTTTTTTGTTTATATATATTTTTTTTTAATTATCATAGAGGTACCCTGTTTTGCATGGAGATGGAATTCAAGTTGGATCGTGCACCTAGACTTAGGACTGTGTAAATTTCTGAATCTCATTGCTCAAAACCAGTCAGACACTAATAGGAAGATGAAGTCTTGCATAGGATGAAGCAGATGAGTGAACTGATGGAGAGAACTGAAGAGGCTCCAGCTCTTTCTCCCATCCTTACATATTCACTCTGGAGTTTTGCAGGACCCATTTATAAACATAGTTAAACTTTGTGGTGGTTCTGCCTTTTTTTGTGGGCTAAGGGCAGCCAGCTATAGCTGGGGATGTCATATCTTACTAGATCCATCTCCAGTTCACATACAGCATGTAGTTATTGCCAGGGTTTTGAGTGAGGGCTCTATCCACGTGTCCTCTGAAACAACACCTGCACAAGGACTGCTCGTGAAGTTGGAGCTAATTTACTGAGAAGCAGTATAACCAAAATAATATACACCGTGTTCTTTCCAGTTTTGAAGACAATGATTAAAAGTTAAGTTGTTAAACAATAACATTTAGAATCAGGATTTGTTCTTTTTTCGTCGTTGTTTTTCCAAATACTTTACATTTAAGCACAGATATACCCTCCAATCATCTTCAACTGCCTTTCTATTTAAAAACAATTAGAGAGAAAGAAAATTATGTGTGACTAGGTGTGTACTGCAGAATATAACTCTTTTATTTATTTAAGAGGGAGTGATGAGCCATATATGTTATACAATTACATGGAAGATAGCAAGATTACTGTGTTTTGGAACAAAAAAAGTGTCAGCATTTGGAAAGAAGGGGGATTATTGGAGGTAATTTATGTAGTTGAGAGTGATTTAAGTCTAGTTAAACAATTGCACATCACGGTACAATATATGACATAATAGGACAAGAGAATTGAAAAGTTTTCCACTCTGTTTTCTATTCTCTCTTTTCAGCTGGTGCTCTGCCAGAGAAACCTGCAGAGCTCTGTCATTTGCGGAGAGGCTTCTCCTGCCCTCTGTTATCCTGATGTCTCTTCTCATCTGCATCGTACTGTGGTTGGTCACTCATCCCATGGCATTTCTTCTGGGGATTTGAGTGGGCTCCGCCCAGCTGTTAGATGAGCTGGTTCTTACTGACCATCCCAGCTCAGCTGCTTGAAATTTCAGGTCAGCAGTCTTTTGATTTTTGTTCTTGCAATGTCCAAAGTTTTTCTTTGGGGAGGAAGTCAGGGCACAATGCATTTAATAGGTTAAAGATAAGGGGAGTTAGAATCAGAGAATCATAGAATGACTTGGGTTGGAAGGGACCTACTGGATCATCTAACTCTAACCCCCTGCCGTAGGCAGGGATGCCACCCACCAGATCACTTTGGCCATCCAGCCTGGCCTTGAACACCTCCAGGGATGGGGCATGCATAACCTCTCTGGGCAACCTGTTACAGTGCCTCACCACCCTTACAGGGAAGATTTTCCTTCTAATGTCTAGTCTAAATCTATCCTCTTTTAGTTGAAGACCATTCCCCCTTGTCCTGTCATTATCTACATGAGTAGAGTCCTTCTCCATCTTTTTTAGAAGTTTTGAAAGATCTCAAGGAAGTCTTCCCAGAGCCTTCTCTTCTCTAGGCTGAACATCCCCATCTCTCTGAGCCTTTCTTCATAGAAGTGCTGCAGCATCTGATCATCTTTATAGCCTTCCACTGGACTCACTCTAACAGATCCACATTTTTCTTGTGCTGGGGCCCCAGACCTGGATGCACTACTCCAGGTGGGGCCTCACAAGGGTGGAGCAGAGGGGAACAATCACCTCCCTCCCCTGCTGGTCACACCTCTGTTGGTGCAGCCCAGGACACAGTTGGCCTTCTGGCCTGAAAGTGTGCACTGCTGGCTCATGTTGAGCCTTTGGTCCACCAGAACCCCCAGTCCTCCTCTGCAGGGCTGCTCTCAATGAGAAGGGAAGGGAAGCATTAGGGATGGGTATTCAGGAGGATACACAGTTGTTTTGGGATTTCAATGCCTGTTGTCACTTGGGTCACCTACCTGATGTGTTTTAGAGGATGCGGAGGGAATACCTGAAGGTTCACATGTTGCTCAGACTGAGAACTGACAGCTCTGGCACTGGGATCTGAGCACATCCCAGCTGTGAATGCATGAGAGCTCTCAATAGCCTGATAGAGCAGAGAGAGGCTTCTTTTAGTGATGGGGGAACTGAGGCACAGGGAAAATGATAGATTTATCTTTTTTTTTTTTTTTTTTTTTTTTTTTTCCATGCTAGCTTTACTGAGCTGCTGCTCAGCACCTCTAGGGAAAAATACAGCAAATACCAAACTGGCTTCTGAAAACATATTGGCTTAGTTTAATCATCTGGAACATCACAAATTTCCATTTTAGGGGAAAGAGATTCCCTAGCAAAAGTCTGCATCCAGAAAGGGTGTGAGCATTGCTACACATAAGCTTTGACTTTGAAAGAGCCCAAAGGTACCCTCCTCTCTGTGTGCAGAGATGGGAAGGGGATTTAAGCAATGCAGCTCTGAGATGGTAAAGTGAGATGGAGAAATGAGACTCTGCAATTACCCTGCTGCAAGTGACTAATGTGACTGCAGCAGAAGCAGGTGACACCAGCTGGCATCACAGCACCTGAAACAGCACCGGGCAGCAGGGCAACAAGTTTTGGGCACTCATGTAAATGGGATTGAGCATTAAGTTGGACTCAATGATCCTTGTGGACCCCTTCCAACTCAGGATATTCTATGATTCTCTGATAAAGGTTTCCAAATGTTCTCTTCTGGCACAGCCTCTTTCTTTCCTCTAGGAGACGTGCTTGGAGGAACCCAACTTCAGATGCGATGGCTGCTTGTGGTGGCAAGTTTCAGGCAGATGGGGTTTAACAGCCAAATGTTTCAGATACAAGCATACAAGTTTTTCATTTCAGACTCCAGCTAATGACCCCAGAGTCTGATAAATATACCAGCTCCCAGTGTGTGCTTGCTCTGGTTTGCAGAGGCCCATCCATGGCACCACATATCCTCTTCACCCAAGCCAGCTGATGCAGTAGGGTCTGCTTAGAGGTAAGGGTGAGATAGAGGGAGCTCATTTCTTCCTCCCCAGCACCATGTGGCTCCCAGGCTGGAGGAAAGATCCAGAGGAGAGTACTCAGCAAGCAGAGCCCTGGCTCCAGGCTGTGTGACAGCTAAAGCTTGGTGCTCTCTGGATACTCATCCTTCACTCCCTTCCATCCCTCAGGTCACTGTGTCTCAGGTAGGTTTTATGGGTTCGAATACCCATGGAGTCACTACACCGTGAAGCATTAAGGAAAATAGAGTCCAGCAAGTTGAAGTGGGACCTGGACCAAGCTTTCCACAGCTCTTGCACAACCTGTGGCCATTCTCTCACTGCTCACTGAGGCTCAGCCCTTTGTGGACCAGCTCATGGGATGCTCCAAGCATCACGCCTTGAACCACGGGCTTTCCAACCACAGCACTCCTACAGATGAATCCCCTTTTGGTTGCTGCACCACTTGGGCTCAACTCAAGGGGTACGTAAGGGAAAGTCACTGAGAATCACCTCAGCTCTGAGGACAATTACTTTTACCAATCTAGGTCTTACAGGCAGTGTTTGAGGCTTCGAGCAACAGCAGCCACAGCTGCAGAGTCATCACTACCAGCCTAGCTCCCAGCTAGAATTAATGATTCGAGCCTGCTTAACAGCCAGTTTCTCCCCTTTGCCCTAAATGTTAATTCCTTCCTCGGATATGAAATTACACAGAGGTTTCATGAGCTGCCATCTTACCTGTGATGATGGTGTTCAAGCTCTGCGAGGCACTGAAAGTGGGCACTGACCCACCCGATAACGTAACTTAAACCTTCATCCTAAGAACAGTAGTTAATGCATTTATATATAATTTTCTTTGTTTTGTTCTTGTTTGCTTGTTGGATACATATAAAAACTGCCAGCACCTTTCAAACATCGTCATCCCAGGAAGAAATGAGAAAGATACTTTGGAAATAACTTTTCAACCTCAAAGAAAGTGAAATAAAAGAGCAGCTGACTGAGGCAGCTTAAAACACATGATTCATCGATGGCAGAGCAGAGATGAGATCTGAGAAAGACCAAGACCCTGCTCTAACTGCTGTGACACACTCCTGCAAACTGATGGCAGCAGGGGTGCTGTGGCAAGCAGGATTGTCAGGAGGAAATAAGTGTAGGTGCTGGGAAGGCAACGCAGTTGAAGTGAAATAATCCCCTGAGCCCGGGACAGGCTTCATGGCTCATTCTTGCCCACTCTGGTGATTATTTATGATGCAAAGAGGCTGCAGGGGGTTGCCATGTGGTAACTTTTGTCACGCACTGCTTTTGAGACTTTATCATTTGTTTTGCTGAGCCAGAGCTGTAACAGTGCATGGAGGTTGCAATGCAGAGAGCTTATCTCACCTCTTGTTTGCAAAGGGGGTAGCTAAGGAGAAAACCTACAGCAGCCCACAGGGTCCTGATTCCTATCTGATCAGCCCCTCATTCTCTTATTTATTTTATGGTTTATTTATTTATTCACTTTTATGACCATAAAAATCTGGGATTATTTCCTCTCCAGTCAGTCCCTGAGCACCACTGAGGTCAAAAATACTTCAGAAGCTTCAGGAATTGCTGAGAGTGGAACTGAGCAGGAAATGGAATTAATTTTTCAGGGCTGTCTCACGTGTGAGGCTAAGATTCTGGGGAATAGGGAATAGACTGACGGGTGGATGGTCGTAAAGCAGCAGAAAAGGGAGACTTGCATCAGAGCCGCTGATCTCCATCTCTACGTCACCTAGCAACACTCCAATTAAGGACTTAACTTCCGAAAAATTGATTCCTTGGGAATTTTCCCATTAGGTGGCACCACTGGCCTTGAGAAGTTTCTGTTGCTCTGTCTCCTTCATTCTAGATATCTCCAAATCCCTGTGCACAGAGCACAGAAGTTCAGGAATAGTCGAGAACAGAATGAAGGATAGGCTGTGATTTGTGCAGACTCCGAACTGACACGGGCTGTCAGTTCTAATTAAATTTGTAGATAAGCTTTTGAAGGGAACCAGACCATCTTTACAATGGGGATAACCCTGCTTCTGGAAAACCCTGTGGAGTGATTCCATAACCTGGTTTCTTTAGGTAAAAGAGTTTTATATCTTCATTAAAATTGTGCATCTGCAGCAGAGCTTGTCCCTGAGCCACACATTATTTTCCAGTACAGCTTGTGCAGCCTGCAGCTTTCCAGCTGTTGGTGGAGAGCAAAAATAAATGTTCACGTGGTGACACCATCACCCACCCTGTGACCTCATACAACACAGTGTAGCATACAGTATGTGCATGTGTTATTTGCAGGCAAAGTCCATGCTTTGGCAGAACTCAGTGGTGGAAATACCCCTTTGCATTGTCACTTGGAAATATCATTTCTGGCATGGCTGCAGGAAACTGAGTTGTATCTTCCCCAAAATTTGTTCTTGATGCATGCATAAATCTCTGCTAGAAAGGGGAAACTCATTTTGTGGACATATGTTGACACCAACTGAGGTGTCATATAGAGTCCTCTGGAGTTAAGATACAGAAATTTAGTTTGGTTTGGTCTGGTCTGGTCTGGTTTGGTTTGGTTTGGTTTTGAAGGGAAATTCATTTAGGGAACTCACCACCAGTGTTTCCTATTTCTATTAGCTCTATTTAGTGATTGTTGTGTGTGAGATTTGCCTTTTGACCTCTGAGAAGTCAGGTGAAATAAATCCTACCCCAGGAACCTTTTTCAGACTTCCAGGGCTTGCAGAAAAAGTCCTTCCAGGTTCAGCAAAACGAGCCTTCTCTTGTAGTTGTTGTTACCTGTCAGTCTGATGTCCCCATCTGGCCTTCTAGGAATTTTGTAAAGCTGGTCATGAGTAGTGGTAACGCTAAATAGCTCACAGCTCTTCAGGGAAGAACAAAACCGTGCTCAAGGCCTCCTCCAGCAGAATCAGAAGCACCAGTGTTTCAAAATAGACTGAGTCTTTATAAAATAAATAGACCTAGAGCAGCTCCACGCTGCAGACATTAGTGTCCTTTCCGCAGCAAAGCTTTGTACACAAGTAAACAGTTGTGATAGACTCCACGATAGTCATCTAACAGATCAGCTGGCTCTGCAATCTTTTTTCTTTCTGCCTCCAGCATGCAAATGAGGAAAAATATTCTAGAAAGAGAATAGAGCTTAGGGATATGGTTTAGTGGGGACTATTTGTGTTAGGTTAGAGGTTGGACTTGATGATCTTGAGGTCTCTTCCAACCTAGAAATTCTGTGATTCTGTGATTCCATTCCTGCAGGCTGTTCCAAACTCTATTTGTGCAATCCCTATTCACTGTGCTGAAGGAACTGCTTCTGTAAGCACCTTCTGAAGATAAAAACACACAGACCTGCTCTGAACATACAGCCTTGGGTTTATGGAAGTCTTTTTTTTTTTTTTTTTTTTCCCTTTTCCTCTTTCTTCTTTCACCTTTTCATTTTTTTTTGTTACCTTTACTTTCTCCTTTTCTCCTTTTCTCCTTTCCCTTTCCCTTTCCCTTTTTAATTCTTTCTCTTTTCTATTTTCCTTTTCCTTTTTCTTTTTTTTTTTTTTTTCTTTTATCTTTTATTTTTTATTTTTCTCTTTTTCTCTAATTAGCAGAATGTGTTGTGGTCCATAGGGCAGAGGTGGCACTGCAGATAAGTCTAACTCTACAGAAGAGAATTAAATTAACCAGCACAACTGACATCTAAGTCTAACCTTAAACAGAGTGACAAAGAATTAGTATTTGAAGAAGAAAACAACAGGTTCTATTCAAAACAAGAAACACAGAACAAATGGTCTGTATTTGATAGTCCCTTTTATTCTGTTCCCATTCACAGTCATTTGTTGAGCTTTTCTTACTATTAATTTGTCTTTTCTCTTCATCCTCCATCACCCTTGTCATTCAGCTGCCCCATCAGTAGTTTTGCATTTATAGAGACCTAGCTCCATCTCCTCATTTTCCTTGCAATGATTTGTGAGTGACAGATCCCTTCTGTAACATGAAGGTAAATGTACTCCCCTTTCAGCCCTTCAGGAACAGAAGGTTTGTTTCCATGCTCCTCTTCCATACACCCCCCAGAGACATGCTGTTATTGAAGGCTCACACACAGAGCCTCTATATATAGAGAGGTGTCTTACAGTGAGGGCCCTGTGTTGATGCAGATGGTTGGACCATTGTTTTTGAGCCCAGCCTGTCTGCATTCTGTTCCCTGAAATGACTTCTTTGACTCACAAGCTAATGTCAACAAGATTTGTCTGGAAAGGTCTCCAGGATGATTACATTGCATCAGGTTTGGTGAATATTCATGCCAGGGCAGAGCTGAAGTAGCTCAGCTGGGAGAGCGTTAGACTGAAGATCTAAAGGTCCCTGGTTCAATCCCGGGCTTCAGCAGCCTTTTTCAGCAGTTTTGGAGGTTTTGGTTCTGGGCTGACCGGTACAAGAGAGAAATGGAGCTACTGGAGAACTTCCAGCAAAGGGGAGATGATTAAGGAACAGAAGTATCCCTCATATAAGGAGGGGCTGAGAGACTTGGGGTTGGTTGCCCAGAGGCTGTGATATCCATCCTTGGAGATCTTGAAAAGCCATCTGGAAAAGCCCTGGGCAATCAGTCCTAGGCAGCCCTTCTGTAGCAGGGTGTTTGGACCAGGAGACTTCCAGAGACCTTCCAACCTCAACTACGTTACGATTCTGTGGGTAGAGAAAGAAAGAAGTTTAGGTAAACAGCAGGGATTGTCATCTTCAAATATTGCCATTAGCAATGGCCACCTGGCCAATCGGCACAGCCATACGGGCTGACTAACCAGGCAACAACAGCTGTGATTATTATTGGGATATTAGAGAAATGGACGTAAATATAAATGAAAGCAGGTTTACACATTCCTATCCTTAAAGAAACATTTATTGGGTTCTAATTTTTTTATTTTTATTTTTTTAAATTTATTTTCGACAAGCTAATAGCTCTGTGGACAGGGAGTGTTTCAAAATTATCTCGCCACCAGCTCTGAAATCCTGGTGTCTGTCATCTGTTGCGAGAGCTGCAACGCTACGTCACGCGTAGAGCCCCCAAATAAACTTCCGTTCTCGTTTAAGACACCATCTGTGTCCCATTTCTGCAGCACTTGGCACAGCTCGCTTCCCTTCTATGGTGTGTTTGTTCCCCTCGCGGAGCTACAGCCTTTGCTGGTGGTGGGAAAGTCAGCAGAAGCGGATACCACCTCCGTGCCAACGGAGAGCACTTTGCCGCGATGTCTTTGGGTAGCGGGGTGTTCTCTGTGCTCAGCCTTGGTTGGTGGCCCTGGAGCAGGCTCAAGGGAAGCTTGTGGAAGAGGTAGAGCCTCTATTAAGTCATGTTTGGCTGCAAGGAGAAGAGACTTCATTAGGCTGTTGGCTGTTAATGAGGACACATGCAGTGAGGTGAAGAGCCAAGTGGGAGCATCATAGACAGGTGCAAACACGGTGGAACATCCAACTGCTCTCGGTTCTTTACCTGGTAACTGATGGAGTTCATAGCCTTGTCTTCTTATTGTGTAATTAAATTAAGCTTTCTTTCATAACTCTGACAGCTATAATCCACTCCAAAACAAAAACAACCTGATCTTAAGATTTCCAGCAAACTAATTGAACGATCTGTGCAAATCACATCGCCATGCCTCAGTTTCTCTCGCTGTAGCTCTGAATCCTGCCTTCCATTACCTTCCCCAGGTGTAGTGAGAGTTAACTTGCAGGTGAAAATACTTCATGTTTTCAACTTGTTTTTGTGTATTATCCCAGCACGCGTCCCCATGGATGATGTTGTATTACTCACACACCTCAAGTCCTTTTTTTTTTTTTTTTCCTCTAATTCCTTTTATTTGCAAGAGCTGTGAACAGTCATGCTATCCAGGAAAACACAGTCTTCATAATGCTGGCATCAGCGTCATTGAGCTGTGCTCAGGAGATGGTTTCTTAGGAATTCCTATGACTTTCAGGTGAATTTGCTTCAAACTTTAACAGAAACAAGGAGGAGGGATGGATAGGGAAGAAAACAAGGACAGCTCATCTCAGAACAGAGAACAAGATGAGGTAAATAAAGCGGAAACAGAGTAGGAATGAGGATCACAGAGTGGAGGTGACGTAAGGCAGTAGAGAAGCCAGGGGTCATCTTTGATAAAGACCATTTTAAATGACTGAGAAGAACTTTGGGATACATCTGGAAAAATAAGACATCATATAAATGGAGCACAGAAAAACTTGGATCATTATGAAGGCAAAGTCTAGGAGAGATTTGTTACTCTTTGTGTGTATCTGAAGGAAATAAACACCAAGGATGGAGAATATAGGGTCAGGCTAGCAGGTAGCATGAGAAGAATGGAGCTAAAGTGGTTAATGATATGGCTTGGCTGTAAAATCTGAGATTTCTGCCTTCTCAGATGTAACAAAGTAAATGAAGAAAGCATAATGAATCAACACTTTCTCTTCATCCTCCTTCTCCTGAGCAATTCTATTTTATTTTTTAACCAAAGCTGAGATATTATATAAGCTTCTCAAACCAGAGAAACATCTTGGTTTTAGCCTACTTTTGGATGTGTTTTATTTTCTTTTTGCTTTGGAAGACGTGTCCCAAAATTTTCCTTGAGCTCAATTTGCTTGCCTTCATCGCACCCAGCAGTACCAGCTTCCATACACTAATTAATGTCATGTGAAGAATGTGAGGGAGATTTTCTTGGTTAACGTGATGAGATAAGTAGTGCTAAGCCTGTTATATCACCAACCTTTCCCTCCCTGCCAGAGCTGAAGGATCTGGGGAACAACAGGAGGCACAGAGGATGTGGACCAACATGCAGTCTTATTAGCCATAATATTTGGCCTTAATTAGAAGATAACTGGTATCAGCCTGTGACCATGGCAGAGACATTGGATGGAAATGTCGGTTGCATCAAGGGATCTCCATTCCCACAGAACAGGTATAACTCTGGCTGAAACTGGATGTCAGGAGGGAGTCAGGTCTGGTGAACACATAGAATAGGGAAGAAAACATTCTGACCTTGCCCTCTTCTCCAGCTAGTTATTTCTTGGAAGGGCAAAATATGAATCAGCAATTGCTCCCACCGTGGTTGTGTCATTCACTAAGGAACAAGCTCTTTTTGCAGTTCTGTTTGCCATTCATTCCAACTCTCTTTCTGATAACAGAACATCGACAGAGGTAACTTTGACCCTGCATCATGGCTCAAGAGACAACTTCAGCTGGGTCACCAGAAGAGCAGGATGGCCGGACTGGGTAAGGCCATAGTCCATCAAACCCTGTCTTGTCATCAGAGAGTAGTTTGCAAAAATCTCTGATACAGACAGCTGTGGAGCTTCAGTTATCTGAGCTCAACAAACCAGAGGTGTTGGGACTTCTTCAGCTGCCAGTTACCTTAATATTGCCATATGTAAAAGTTCTGATAGATCTGTCAGATCTGTCCAAAGTTTTTTTGTTTGTTTGTTTTTTGTTTTGTTTTGTTTTTCTCTACAGCAATTTAAATGCTTTTTAATTTTAATTTTTATTTTTTACTATTTCCTTTTCTACCATTGGCTGATGAGATCTGTTACCATTCACGGATATCTCCACTGCCCTTGCTCACTTTGGTAGGAAAAAAGACCATCACACAATGCAGGGATAACACAGTGCCAGAGGTCCCTCCAGACCAGTCTCCAACAAGCTGAATTGATTCAAAGTCCTTTTCTGCCTCTCCTGTATTCATACAGTGACCCACATTCACCTGAGTCCCAGTTGTGTGCAGGCTCACTGGACACTTTGCAGTGCATTCATCTCATCTGCTCTCAGACCATCCTGCAGTGCGTTTCATGAAAAGCCAGCATTTTCCTGAAAAGACATGGCAGAGAAGGAGAGAGACCTTTAATCTACTTTTTTTTTTTTTTTTTTTTCAGCTTTCTTTATATACTACTTTGAACTCTCCTCCAATCTCTTCCCAACTCTTTTTCTCCTGTCCCTCACACCAATAAAACACGCTAACCCAAGGTGGCTGACATGGCAGGGGGTGAACACGGGAGGGAAATCGTGGTCCCTGGGAGGAAGAGCAGAAACCCTCCGGCAGGGAATAGGAACAACTAGTAACACATTTCCAGAGCACCGACATGCTCGCTGTCTGTGCCACCCACCTGCTCGGCTCGGCTGGCCTGCCAGCTCCAGGCTGCATACACCCACCTGCAAGAGGGAGCCAGCCCAAGGGAAAGTTCACCTGGAGGGGAAAGCAAGCAGTCCCCAGAGGAGGTGGGAAGAGGACAGGGGATCCTGCGAAATACCATGGTTGTGTTTCAAGAAGGAGGTTTTCTGAACTCAACCTGATTTGGGAGTATAAAGGAAGGGATGTGGGGATGGCAAAGAGTGTTTTAGCATCCTCATCCAGATGATGCAAATATCCATAAAGTTTACCTCTGCCATTAATTTATAGTGTATTCCTGAGGAAATTGTCCTGTCCCATTTGCAAACACTGCTTGACTTGGTTACAGTGTGTGAGACCATTTTGTAACTATTGAGACAACCACCAGCCCTGGAGTGGGATAAATCCCCCAGCACTGCTGGAGAATTAACGCTGCAGATGGCTACGGGAATACTTGCAGGTGTTGAGATATTTGTGGTGTTTTGCCTCTTTCTTTTGACAGCTTTTGTCTCACTTGTTTGCGTTGTTTATATCCAGTCTTTCCCAGTGTGTTCAACCCACCTGGGGAAGTCATGGGTGATTCCCACCCATGGGGAAAAATTCAAAGTTTACCCAGATGCACAAGCTGAGATGCAAGAGATGTCTGGCTATGAACTGCAGTCTGAGAAAAATCTAAAGCAATTTGTTCTCCTTGAGCACATGGTGGGGTTGAGGTTATGTGCAGGTAGTTACCGTTTACTTCAGAAGCACTAGGTAGCTGAGAAGTGCCAATATATTTAGTGAGGAAAGCAGATACCAAACCCTGAGCTAACAGGTGTTTCCCTGGGGAAGCACTGAACAATGGAGCTGATTTCTCTCTCCTGACTTTCCCTGAGAAGCTGGTGAAAAAAAAAAAAAAAAAGGAGCTGTTAACTTAGAAACTTCAATTAAATGTTTAAAGCTACAGGTGATGATCTGGGACCTAAATTCCTGAAAATCTTTGGGCTAAAAAAAAAAAAAAAAAAGCATCCCCAGTGGCTTTGCAAGCCTTCCAGTCCTGGAGTTATTTGCATATGTATATATATATATTTAATGCCTCTAACACTAGGGAACTTGTATGGCAAACTAACAGCCACAGTAAAGCCTGAACTCTGCTTTTGCAAGCTTTCAGGTTGTCACTGTAGCTGCAAAGCTAGCTTCCCTCGAGCAGCAGACAATCCAGTACATCTGTGGCCACCCATCAGGATCTTTAATGGGGTGGCTTCAAAATCAGCAGGCAACTGTACTGCCTCTCACTCGGTCCAAGTTAAGAAAAGCTGCCGCCGTTTTCTATGCTAATTTTATGGTTTTCAAAAGCCCATTTCATGTCTCCTCCTCCTCCATATACTTCTCTCTCTTGCTCGCTCTTGCTCCTCCTGCGGAGGTGCCGAAGCCTCCTCCGTCAATTTGTGAGAACTTCTGCTTGAAAACTAGAGCAGAGAATCACCCACGTAACCAGGCTGGCAGGAAAATATCGGAGGCAGAGACACTGACTCAAAATGACTCGAGGAGTTTCCCCGTGTCAGGGTGAAAGGAACAGGAACCTGAGCCTGACATTGACTTCACCAAAATCCCTAGGGCATAAACCTGTCCATCGTCTTCTGACCGCAGCTGGTGAATTTGCTCATTAGGGAGACATTCCTGCATTTGTTTCTACCATGTGTTCTTTTCTTATTTTATCAGTTTTCTGCTTGCCTGGAACTTGTGGTGTTCCTTTTTTATTTTTTTTTTCCCATGAGAAAACTTGGCAAGGCAAGCTTTCTTCTAGACATTTCCAATTGCTTATAATGAGGGATTATAGGACATAGCTGAGTTTCTGCAGACAGAAGCGAAAAAAGCATTTTCCAATGTTTGTGTCATAATACGTGTAGCTGAAGAAGGTGATCTAAGTGCAGTTTAAAGCCCTAAAATCTAGTAATTGAAATCATTTCTGAAATGGATTCTCTTTCTTTTTACATTAACTGCTTTAGAGCTTTGCCAAGGATGTTTTCTGTACTGCAGATGCTTGTTGGGAACCAAGCTGCAATCCACCCACCTTTCTGCATGGACTACCCAACTTTCCCCAGTCTGGCACCTTCTATGTGCTCCCAAAGGCTGGCAGAAGACCATTTGCCCTTGCCACGGCCTCTGAATCCCACCCCGGGCAGGGAAAAGAAAACCTACATATCTCAGAAGCGACAGCAGGAGCTCCACAGCCCTTTTTCTCTGGGCGTTTTTGAACACAATTTGCATATTTAAATAGCCTACTTCCACTTACAATAAGCGGTGCTTGATGTTCTTTCCTTTTCCTCCACTAGCACCCTGCAGTCACAAATAAAATTAGACTTCGCCATTCAAACTGAAAATAAAGGATAGCCCATTGCCCCAAAAGTTAACAGCCCAAACACTTAACAGACCAAATAACAATCTAAACTACAATTAATTAATCAGCCATAGACACTAAAGCTAAGACCCTTTGAAAGTTTTAACTGCCTATGTACTTTAGTACTTCTGAAGAATTGAGCTGGGTCCAAAAAGTATTCAGTTATTCTCCATTTTTAGCACTGGGTATTCAAACTGGGCCACTACTGCGTGTGAAAGAGGATTTTTTTTTTTTTACTTTTGTTTTATTTTGTTTAGTTTTACTTTTGTTTTGTTTTGTCTTAATTTTAGCTGATGCACGACTATATGACTTTTGGGGATGTTCCTTAGACAGAGAGAAACAATCGTAACCCAAAATTTTCGAGGACCCTTGCTCGATGACCTGAATGGATAAACTACCCAGATCCTCATATCTGCCACCAAAAAACAATGCTGGGTAAGTCATGCCCTATATCAAATTCAGTAGGTGAACTAGGGCCCTGTGCTTTTCAAAACCCAAGGACTTCCTGCTAAAAAAAAAAGGCAGGGCTGGATTTCAGAGGAGCTCAATATTCAGAGTTTGGAAAACTGGCTGCTCAGTTGAGCTCATAGGAGCAGCTGGACCCCTATGGACCATCCCCTACAGGTGGTGAAATGTTGGGTCCCAGGACCTGGATCACTTCCCAAGGCTCCTTGGGGCAGACTTCAGCTTTAGGCATTTAATGCAATAAAATTTTGGGTTACCTTAAGATGCCCTTTAAAGTCAATGGGGAGAGTTAGTGCTTCTCAGTCAACTTCCTGAGATGTTAGAGCCAAAATTGGTGGACTAAGATGAGCTGGGAAGGGGTAAGGCTGAGGATGCACACACTTAATTTTCCATCAGATGGTCTGGATGGCAGCTCCTGTGCACCCATTACATCTAGGGCAGCAGGAAGCATTTTTTAATGTGAACTTGGGTGGTCTTCATCATAATCCGGACTCTACAACAAGCAGAGCGTGTGATTCCTTCAGGGCCTCACAAAGCTGCCTGCTCATGGCACAGTGCTGCTACACCTCTGAGATCTCTGCACTGCAGCACAAACTGAGCCTTAACGTCTTTATGCCTGGAGTAGTAATCATAGCATTATTGCTCCCATGGCATGCAAATAATAATCCTTTCTTTTCCTCATCTTGTAGCTGCCATGTAATTTAGGAAATTAATCTTCAGGGCTGGGAATGTCTTTTATTGTCTCATGTGTTCTTTCTGCCCCTGTCTCTGTCATGGCTAACTCTCCCTGTCAGACTGAGCATTTTCCAAGCTGACTGCACAATTTTGACCCAATTTTTGATGGGTGAAACTGAGGCATCAATAAAATAATTGCCTTCTCAGGTTAGCCGTTGGCAAAGAAGGAGACAAAGCAGATGAGCAGTCCAAATATTACAGTAGGTCCTGGGAGAATGTAAGAAGGAAGCAATTGCAGAAACACTTCATGGAAATGCAAATTATCACAAAGACAGCAAAATAGGAAAAGTGATGATGGGAAGATGCATGCCACTCCACATGACCTTCTCCTCAGGCAGCTTCATTGACACTGCAGCAATGTTTCACAGAGACTGCAAAACGGAGGGCTGGGGTCTTCTGTCTGACCCCATAAAACACAACTGCAGATGTAGTAACCCCTGGGGTGATTTGCATTCAGTATTTTCAGTGGGAAATTTCCCAGACCTACTAACAGACCCAGAGCCAATCATGCTCCTATAGTGGCCTTACAGAGCTTTTCCTTTCTTTTACCTTTTTTTTTTTTTTTCCTTTTTCTTCTTCTTTTTTTTTTTTTCTCTTTCCTAGACAAAAGAGTCTTAAGCTCCTGCTGAGGATTCCTGTTGAGCTGATCTTTCACTGCAGAGCCCCAGCATCTCAGCGGCACCGAGATGTAACACCGGTGCTGTGCAGTCGGAGTGGGTGCGTGCCAATTAATCCATGCCAGCACTTGTGGCAGGAAAGATGGAGAGAGTTGTATCATGAGGACAGGGGAGATGGGCAGCAGCAGCATGTCAAGACTGAAGGAATTGAGAAAAAGACAGGGAAACAGTTAGAAAAAGCAGAAAATCAGAGCTGAAGGGAGCTGGCAGAGCTGTGAGCATTTGTGGGGAGGGAGGAGCTTGGAAAGGGAGCAGCGATGCACGGGGGCTCAGGAGGAGATGGTTTTGGGGTCCGATGAGAGCTGATGGATCAGTGTGTGTGGGCTGGGCGAAGGCGCTGGCGGGTCAGCCGCCCCCGCGCTGCCTGCCGCCCACTGCCCTTAATCATCCTGCACCTTCCCCTTATTCATCCCGCATCTCGCCTCCCAGTGAGCAAGCACCATCCAGCACGGGGCTGCTTTAACCCTTCTTTGAGCCAAAGGCAGAGAAACTCGGGAACTTTCAGCACTGAGGCTTGAGCCCAAGCTGTTTCAAGGAGGAAAGGAGATGGCATGGGAAAGGGGAAGGTGGGAGAAGCAGCAGACAGAGAAGCTGATCTGATCATTTCTGATAGCACTGCACTGTGGTCCCCAGGGATTTCTTTACGTCCTGCAGTGTGTAAGATCAAGAGCTGATAGTCAGCATTAGTGGCTGCCTTTCCTTGGCTTTCCCACAGATGTGGACGAGGATTCGAAGCAGTTTGTTTGCAGGTTCCTCCTTGCACTGCGCTGCAGCCATGTTAAGGGTGAGCAAGCCCAGCTGCCACCAGCACCTTTACAACTGCAACAGTGATGGCTTCGACTATGAATCCTCCAATTTTATATAGAAATAGATACTAAGGAGAAGTAAGAAGAGGGCAAATGCATGTGATAGCTCCCCCAGCATCTCTCCCACCTCTTGGCCATTTTCAGCTGATGGGATTTGCTTAGCTGGCTGTGGTTTATCTGCTCAGCAATCCATAATAAATCTCTATTCTGAATGTTTGTCTGCAGTGTGGCTGGCACTAGATTGCCTGATGGTGGGAAACACCAGGTCCTCTTTGGGAGGATTTATGCTAAAGCCTACAAACACAACTGGCCTCTCCAGCTCAATGGCACTAAGACCACCGGGTAGGGCACATTTCTCTGTCATATTGCTAAAACCTCTTCTCCCCACTATAAATACACTATACCCAAAATTCCTCTTGGAAATTTGTTTCCCTGCCCCATGTTCTCCCCAAACCACATCTGGTTGTTGCTTGGGAGGGCACAAGGTGGCACAGTCAAGCAGTGTGGATGTGTGCTTGAGTCCAATCACTGGCCCTATTTAGATTTTTAGCACATATTAAACCAGGAGTCTAGCACCAAGTCAAAATATTGTTTAGCCAGACTGCTTGAACACTAAGCCTGTGCCAGCTCATTGCTCTCTGACTCATGATCAGTGTGTCTGGTATCTGATTTGCTTCTGCCCTTAGGGCCCAAGGCTTCACTTCTCTAGTGCAGTAAATGAGGTCAGAGAAGTTCAGTATAGAGCCACAGTGTGCAAATTATTCTTAAACCTGAGGACAGTGGCTGAGATGTGCACACACACCTGCCTGAGTCCTGACACAGGCATAGAAAATAGAAGTAAAGGGTCAAAGGGAATGTATTTTCTACGTGCTGTATCCTTGAGCCAGAGAATCCTGCCCGAGTGAGTCAGGTCTGCAGAGGGATGTGCTGGGTGAGCAGCTGGTAGATTTGCTGAGCCACGCGGGAGGGAAATGCATGCTCTGGCCCTACCGGCTAGTGGGTGGTGGCTGTTGGCAAAGAGATTTGCCCAGAGGGCCCCATGATGTCTTTTCCAGGCTTAAGCAGGTCGTGATGTCATTCACTTATGCACAAGTCATTATTCACTATTCATTATTCAGGAGGAAGCCATCTCCTGGGAGCACTGCAGGGTCTGAAAGGGTTATGCCCACCATCAGAATGAAAGGAAGAAACAAGAGGCCTTTGCCCTATTTTGGAAGAGAGATCGGATGAATTGATCTTTGAGAATTCTGTAATCAAATGTTCATTGCTTCTCGCTTCATTTTTTTTTTCAGAGAACTTGCAATTGAGATCTTGTCTTTGCAGTTTGCCTGAAGGTCTCCACAGATCAGGAATTAGTCAGAAAGGAACGGAGAGCAAAACTGAAACGCAGTCACTTAGTTATAGAACTCTTTGAGGGTGCTTGCACGTCAATACTATCATCTCAAAGAGGCTAGTGTAGGAACAGAAGAGGTTCAGGAAAAGGTATAAAGCTTCTTCAGAGACCTGGAACTGTTTCCTTATGAGAAAATAAAAAATTAAAAAAAAAGGCATACTGGAACTTTTCCTCCTGGAAAAAGACAAATTGTGCTTCAAAGTCAGTTCTGATTCAGACTAAAGTTAACTCTTTCTGATAATATAGGTTTTTCTTTTCCATATCACATCTCCAATTTATTGAATGCCCCCATAAACCACTGGGTCAACTTTGCTATTTCTTTAGGGGGTAGTCCATGACATAGGGGAATCCAAAGAATAGGCAACCCAAAGATGAGGGAACAACAAATAAATAAATAAATAAATAAATAAATAAATAAATAAATAAATAAATAAATATTTTTTTTTCTGTTGAAGACTTTGAATTGTAAAACTCTGTTCCTGATTCACTGAATTATTTAGGTTGGAAGGGACCACTGGAGGCTATCTGGTCCAACCTTTCTGCTTAGGTAGGGCTATCTACAGCAGTTTACCCAGGACCATGTCAATACAGCTCTTGAAGATCTCCAAGGAGGAGAGTCCACAGGTATCTGCCCCCACCCCTATCTTGATACCTTTTCTCCTCCTCTCCAGGCTGAATAGTCCCAAGACTTTCAGCCTGTCCTTGCAGTAGTATTCCAGTCTCTTCTTTGTTGTCCTTCATTAGACTCTCCCCAGTACCTCCACACCATGTCCATATTGTACTGGTGAGCCCAGAACCCCAAAACTGTTGGAAAAAGGCTGCTGAAGCCCGGGATTGAACCAGGGACCTTTAGATCTTCAGTCTAACGCTCTCCCAGCTGAGCTACTTCAGCTCTGCCCTGGCTTGAATATTCGCCAAACCTGATGTAATGTAATTATCTTGCAGATTTATACCATTAAGACTGCCTTTGTGGACATTTGAGCCTTGCCCTGTTACTAGAAATGTCTGAGAAGAACATAACTCCATCTTCTTTGCACCCTCTCTTCAGACATTTATATACATTGATGAGGTGCCCCCAAGCAATATCTTCCAGGCCAACTTCTCCAGGCATTTCATGGGATGTTGTGCATGGATAAAAGGGCTTCAGAGGCAATTAGAGAACAGTGGAAACTTAGTTCCACCAGAAAATGTTATACATAAGCTGCCTCAATACCACCCTTCTTTCTTCCCCAGTCTGAGAAGCTATTAACTACAAATTACTAGGATCTGAGAGAATGCTGCACAGAAACTAGTCAGCAACTTTCTTCTTGTCATTGAAGTTGTTTCACCTGGTTTGCTACTTTCCCAACCTCCTTTTTCCATATGCTACTTATAATCCATGCCACCACAAATTAAGCAAGCAGGGTCGTTGTGACCACCAGAGTAGGAAACCCCCTAAAGCCTTTGGGACTTGGGTGGGGTTTTAACTACCTATTGACCTTCAGGCAATGGAAAATTGCCCTTCATCTCAAATACAATCAAATACACAGTGACTACATTCAGGTTGCCTGAATATAGACATTCAATGTTATTTGTAATACCTTACAAATAACACTGCAGTTGTATGACAGTTGCATCCCAGTTGTATGACAGTTCCTACTCCAGAGGACTGTAGACTTTCTTCATACACCATGAAAGAGATGAATCTTTCAACCTTCTATCATATTATTCAACCCTGGCTTGAAAGCTCTTGGGACTCTTATAAAGTACCAGGTACCTAGGACCATAAAATATGTCCTTCCTTGTCAGATGTAATTCATTTCTCTGAAAGAGGCACGGAAATAAGCTCCATTAGAATGAGCACACCAGGATGGCCACTAGCTGCAGTCCATTCCCTTTGAGCCATATTTAAGAAGTTTGAAGGAACACCTCTACCTGGTCTTACAGCATCTGTTTAGGGATCTATTACCAATGCTTAAACCTGTGTTGAAACACAGTTTTGGCCCAAACTCAAAAATGATCAGAGATCTTTGAATGAGAATGGCTTTGGTGGATAAAGGCACAAAACAAGAATAGTTCTTACTGCCACATTTCTACTGTTAACATTCCTCCAAGCAGGTTTTCTCAGAGGCTGGACTCAGATGTCGTTCCCTGGAGGAGCCTGAATCATCCACACCCTGTTGGCTGTGGGTGAATGGCTGGCAAGGAGCCACCTTCGGGTTTCTCTCTAAGAAAGGGAGACCTGCCAGGTCAGCATCTGTGGAAGCCTGGCTCACCTGCGGCTTAGCTCTGCCCTTTCAGCTGTCTCATTTATACTTCACCAGCTTTCTCCTTGCAAAGGCAAATGACTGCAGAAGCCAAAACAGTTCTGTTTCTCACCAGCTTTCCTCAGACAGGAAGAAATGATCCCAACATGGGAACTGTGGGATTTGACAACCCACTCTGCCTTACTGGAAATAATCAGGCATCAGCTGGGTACAAAATTCCTACAAAAAGATAAGCTGTTCTACCACTTTGCAAATGCTAGCAGTGCTGGGAGAAATGAGGAAGTGAAGGACCTGATAAAGAACAAGCCCTGAAGGAAGTGCTACATTGCAGTTAAATTAGAAATTTTAGAAGCTGACTTGCTGGGAAGTTGGCTCATACAGATGGTGAAACATCACAACTGAAAGTCTAGGAGCAAAGTTATCAGAAAATAGAGCGGAACTGCAAGTTTAACACGTCTGACTGGGAGGACTTGGAAGCTCAGATTTTCTCTCATTGAGGAGAAAGAAATTCAGCCTGACCCTCTGACTTGTTTCAGAACTAAGGTCTGGAGCTCTGTAGGAAGTCCTGCAAGGGAAATGAATGAAGTGGAAGGAAGAGTGCAATTGGCCTCACTGCTTTGTGGGCAGGTCAAAATCTCTGCTTTTAGCTGACACTGATTTTTTGAGCCAGGACTGTGGACACCTCCCTCTACCACAAACAAGTCTAGCTCACTGCCACAGTGTACAAATGCAGAGATTTGGGAAAACTGCTTTGACATCCTATCCACTGTCATGAAAGAGAGACAGACAGACACTGGGGACTCCTGATTGAAAAATAACCTGTCCCTTTTTCTATCCATGTCTCCAGCCTGTCTGCCTACACGAGAAAGTTCCTGATAGGTAGCCTCATACTTCTCCTTTGGTTTCCTCTGATGTTCTCAGTTCAGTTGAGTCTCACTTGCACTGGGTCTGTAGAGTGTGAGCTCCCCTGGGCTTTAGACAGAGGTTCCCTCTGTGTTCTCTTACCTGTTCTCGTTTCCACTGCAAAAATTCCTGTTTCATTCACATCTTACTGTCTGCTGTTTTGGTGTTCCCATATAACAAAGGATGTAAAAAAGACTAGCAATATGAAAGGGGCAATAAAGTCACTTCTATAATGTGAATGGCTTTATAAGCTGTGATAATTCAGTCTGGGAAAAAAAAAAAAAAAAAAAGAAAGAAAAAAAAAAAGAAAAAGAAATGGAAAAAGAAATGGAAAAAGGAAGGATCTTGCAGGATTTAGAAATAAGTCAGAAGGGGTTGACTGCTTCTTGTCTCTCCTGATACAGGAACTAAGGTTTATCAGTTCAAATGATCAAATGACAAACTAAGAACAAAGGAAAAGGAAGAATTTCTTCACACAATATCTGGATATCTATGCAACTCTTTGCTGCAGGACCTTGTAGACCACCAAAGCATATGGTCATTCAAAGAGTGACTGGGTAAGTAAGTTTATTGAGGGAAAAATGTCCACGTGAATTTGAAACTACCCGTTTTAGTTTACATGGTTCCTGAACCACAAATCTCTGGAGACTGGGAGAGTATCTGGTGGTATAACACTATGTGCTTTTTCTATTATTATACTCCACTGTAGGCATTAACTCATGGAAAATGTCAGAAACTGGGTTTTGAGCTAGCTGTTCTTCTGTACATCTTCTCTGGCACCTCCCTGTCTTCATGCCTGGGCTCCCTAAGACATCAAGACAGCATCAACCTGTTAAACCCTGTTGGCATGATGGGCAAAGATATGCTGGAGGTGTCAATTTTAGCTATCAGCCAACTGTGTGATCTACCACTCCCACACAGGTATTTGACACTTCTGCTAGGTCAAACAGATGTCAGGATATCCCTCTCTTTCCACTTTCCTTCCTTCTATTCTTCCAGTCTTTCTATCACTCAAGGCTGATCTGCCTGCGCTTTTTAAAACATCCATCTGGCATCCACCAGATGCAGCTTTCAAAAGTTATCACATTACACCCAGGCAGAAAGATGTCATTGAATGCTTATCCCTTGATCTGCTGAGCCTGACCATGATGGGAGGTTGGAAGCTGGCCTTTGTGGGTCAGCATGGATTCATCGCTCCTTGCTGAGTGCACTCTTTTTTAATGGGGGTCAATGCATCAAGCAGATGGAGGTATAGAGAGCTGACCTTTCCTACCCAGCTCCACACGTCAGATTTGCCATAAATCTTAGTTTTCACTGCAGATTTCCTGGCACCAAACTATGCCACTGATCAGATTTTGCCCTATTTCTCCATCCTTAACCCATCTATTTGCACCAGGGGAGCAACAGACAACGGCAGGGTTGAGATGCTATTGCTTTTCACGTATTGACTTGGCTCTGATGTGTCAAATAAAGCACATGTTCCTCCTTTAGGTTTCTTGGATTTTTTTCTGTCTCATTACACCGAGTAGGTTTCTGGTTTACTTGAAAAGAATTTTCAGTGATTATCTCTATTTTGCTGTCGCTTTTTTCTCTCCTTTTTATTTTTCCAGACTTTTCTGAAAATGGTCTCATTAAGAACATGGAACTCCTGTTTCTGAAAAAGGCTCCTTGAGGTTTGCAAAGGTCTCCCAGCAGGAAGGTTGCTTGTCTCCATTTTTCCCTGCAGTTCAACAGACCCCCAAGTGAGCCCATTAACAAAAATGGACTGCTCAAAAAAATTCTACAAAATATGCAACGGCAGCAGCTCCAGAATGTAAGGCTCCAGTAGGCAACAAACTAGGTTTGCAAACCTCTTTTCTTATGGCAGTTTAACATGTTATGGAAAGGATGTGCTAATGACACAAGGGCGACTGTGGGTGACAGCTACCTACTGCAATAGCTGTGAGGAGACATACTAAAGGGGTTAAAATATGGTGCCTGAGATAAGTCAGTTGTTATTCTGGAGAGATAAATACATCTTTGAAAAACAGAATTAATGAAGCCTGGCTGCAAAAGTATGCCTGTCACATAGCCTTTTTCTTCTCCCCTCCTCAGTCTGATATCTAAAAAATGCTGAGATCATTAACCTACCCTTTGGGGGGAGGACAACACTAGGCCTTCTTTAAAATTTTCATTTAAGTGTTATCTCTTAAGAATCCAGGCTATGAATAATGGCACTGATGTCATTATGTGCAATATCTCCAAACTTGAAACATGAGTTTTGGGTGGAAGGATGCAGGCTGTGGTCCTGTTGCTGCCTAAGAGAAATGAACAGGCTGTGGGAGAAAATTTTCAATCTGCCCTGTTGTGAAGTACCCACCTATCCAGTGGTAGGAAAACACTGTGAGAAGGATCTCCAGACCTGGCATTTAAGTTCTTCCTGATTTGGGATTTCTCTTTGCTGAGAAAATTGAGTTTTAATGTTGGCCCTAGTGACCCTGTTACAGAAAAAGACTTAAGAGTTCTTGGATGCGTTTCACTCAGACTGGTGGGGCAATTTTGGAAATACCGAAGTCTGTGTTCACCTGTGTTCAATTCTTGTTTCTGATCAGGGAGAAGAAGGTATTTGGGGCAGAAGTTTCTGAGCTTTATTGGAATACTCCAGGTACTGTGCAGAAAAGAAAGCAATAACCATCTGTGGTGGTTTTACCGTACTGGGCAGCTAAACCCCACAACCGCTCTCTCACTCCCCCTCCTTTAGATGAGGAGGGGGAGAAGTAAAGCAAAGAACAACTCACGGGTTGAGATAAGGATAGTTTAATTAAAGGGAAATAATTATAATAATTAAATAAAGACTACCATGAACTAACAATTTAACTAAGGGGAAATAAAAAGGGAAAGGGGAAAGGGAGGGGAAAAAAGGAAAATAAAAAGAAGGGAGGAAAACAAACAAACAAAATAAATGAAGGCTATATGGAAGTGCAGAGGAAAGAAATTACTCTCTACTTCCCACAAATGAGCGATGATTGACCACGTCCTTGAAGCAAGGCCTCAACGCACGCAGCCGGTGTTCGAGAGGAGGACCGACGTCTTCCAAACGAGAGCCCACCCTAGGTCTATGCAGGACATATCCCCTGGTTATGTCCTGCATAGACCTAGGCTGATGAGACAGGGGAACACCTGGTCTGAGAGTATTTTCTTGGAGCTGAGTACTGAGGCACACAAGCCTCAGTGAGTTCAGTCTAAATGTGCTTTGTGTCAATTACTGGATATTGCAATCCTGCAGTTGTGCTCAGTGTATGAGTCCTGTTGCTTTTTGCAGGCTTAATAACATTTGCAGATCCCTCTCTGCCTCCACAAACTCACAGCACTCTGTGCTTTCCCCAGATCTTTCTTTCAAGATGGATCGCCCACTGCCATTTCAACCCATCAAAACTTCATTTTCAGAAGGATAAACCTGATGCATTTGGGAATCACTTTTTTAATAAACATCAGTAGACCAGAGGAATAAAATGGATGCTAAGAAAGCAGAAAAACAACAGCAAGAAATCCCTTGCAAAAATAACAGGTGCATTAAATTGTGTGGGGGTATGTAGGTATATATGTAAGACAATAATACATGAACCAGGTGGCACTCTACCTCATTAGCAATCCACTTTTTCTTGCCAAACAGACTTTGGTGAAATTCCCTGAGAGGTTTCCCAGAAACTCATAAAATTAGTAGTAAACAACACTTCTTGGGGGTTGGGAAATATTCTCTGAGTCTGCCTAGCATCCCAACCCCCTTCTGAAGTTTCCTCTGTTTTGCAAAGCATCCAGAAGACATTAGAAAGAAATTAAGGAACAAAGGAGGGGGAATAAGAAAGGTACATTCAGAATCCACAGTAATCCACTTCACATTGAAAGTATAAGAATGATTGCTTGGACAGTGATAGTATCTTGATGTATAAAATGGGTTTGTTACTTAACTCTGGTGATTCACGCTGTCAGGCACAGGGATGAGGCAGCTGCCAAATTTGATGCCAGGAAGGAATTTTCTCTCCCAGAACAGATTGGCAGGGAATTTACAAAGCTGATGGGTCAATAACAAGGGTCAAATATGGTTATGATGATTATGTGGACAGGCTGGGGTGACATCCCGGAGCATAGCAGCACTATCATGACTCAATGGTACCAGGCATGCCCCAAAAATCAGTGCACAAACCTTTAGTCTTTTCTCCCTCAGCTTCATTAAACCTGTCCACAAAGGGATGACTTTGGTGGACCAGGTGATTAGATGAAGAGCAGGGTAGTGACTCTATTCATATTTTTCACATCATCCGTTTCATCTATGTTCCTAAAAAGGGCTTAATTGAAGCTCTGTGAGGCTTAGCTGTTGGCTGTTTGGTTTTGTTGTGTTATTTTTCCTGTTTTTAAAGAGTGTTTAAAGAACATGTTCCAGCTGCCTGGAAGGAAAAAGCCAGAAAGAAAAAGAGAACAAAGGAAAGCAGTGGAGATATTTAATTGAGATAATTTTAGCTGTTCTAAATGGCACAGGCCGTGTGCACAAACATTTGCAGAGAGAAGGAGATGAGGAAGGAAGAGGGAAGAAGTTTTGTGCTGCACAATAAGTCCCCAAATTAAGGGGAGGAATGTGCCCTGTCAGATATTGACAGGATCCTACCTAGTAGTTCTTGGGTAACTGATTTCAGAGCCTCATCCAGGCCTGGCAGGATAAGACAGGGAAACCATTTCTTTATGGGTCTGAGTCCCACAGACAGGCACTGTCAAGATTTCAGAAAGGGGATTGCCATCCTGGATGATATGAATTTAGATCCTTCCTTGGTCTCAGCTCTTGTGTGCTAGGTGAACACCTGAGGAGGTCCTTCCTGGTGGGGAGAAGGCTTGGTTGCTCCTTGTGGGATCCTTATGTTTTGTGTGTGATTAAACAGAAACAAGCAGAGAGATAGCGTTAACTTTCCTGTGCGATATGGGAAATATAGCCTGAGGTTTATATACTGAAATCTGAGACTGCCAAGCCTGTAACTCAGTCTGGTCCAATGGATATTTGGTGAGTTGTCTGAAGCAGAAAACCTCTTGCAACAGATACAAGTTAGAGCATAGCTTGCTATGTGGAGGTCAGAGCTCCACAGATATGAAGAAGTCACAGTTCATATCCTAGTCAAAAGAGATATTTTGGACCTGGTTTTCCACAGGTCCTCAGAAGGCTGCCTTACCCGTAGACAATGTTGCACTTGTTGTTGATAAAGTGAGTGATAAACATGCCCTCTATGTCTAGACTAAGACTATGGGTGGGGGTTGGTGCTTCCTGAACTGCTGGCAGAAACACAGAGATACATCAGTTTAACAACTGTTAAATATCTATTTAAAATCTGCTTCTATTTAACATCTTTGTCAGTGACATGGACAAAGATCGAGTGCACCCTCAGCAAGTTTGCTGATGACACCAAGCTGTGTGTTATGGTCAACACATAGGAGGGAAGGGCATCCACAGGGGCTTGGGCAGGTCTGAGAGGTGGGCTTCTGTGAACCTCATGGGGTTCAACAAGGCCAAGTGCAAGGCCCTGCAGCTGGGCTGGGGAATCCCAAGCTCACATACAGGCTGGGCAGAGAGTGGATTGAGAGTAGCCCTAAGGAGAAGGACCTGGGATGTTGGTTGATGAGAAGCTGGGCGTGAGTCAGCAATGTACGCCTGAAGGCCATAAAGACAGCCATATCCTGGGCTGCATCAAAAACACATGGCCAGCAGGTTGAAGGAGGTGATTGTCCCTTCTGCTCTGCTCTTGTGAGACCTCACATGAATCCCTCAGCAAAAGAAGGGCATGGACCTGTAAGAGTGGGCCCAGGGGAGGCCACAAGGATGATCAGAGGGCTGGAGCACCTCTCCTGTGAAGACAGGCTGGAGAAGAGAAGGCTCCAGGGAGGCCTTCCAGTGGCCTTCCAGTACCTAAATGGGGCCTACAGGAAATCTGGGGAGGGACTCCCTTTATAAAAGAGTGTGGTGATAGGAGAAGGAGCAAAGGCTTTATACTTAAAGAGGGTGAAGCACTGCCACAGGCTGCCCAGAGGAGCTGTGGATGCCCCATCCCTGGAAGTGTTTAAGGCCAGGCTGGATGGGGCTTTGGGCAACCTGATTTATTGGGAAGTGTCCCTGTCCATGGCAGAGAGGTTGGAATTAGATGATCTTGAAGGTCCCTTCCAAGACAAACAATTCTGTGATTCTTTACCCTGATCTGATTCCTTCGCCCTCACATGGTTTAATGTAGCAGACAAGCAGTGCCTTTCACATCCATCACATACAAACATGGAGGGGGCTGGAGAAGGATTTTGGAGAGCAAGCAGTGGATGGAGAGGAAAGGGCCACATCTCTTCATTATGGGGGACAAAACACTCCAAATCTTGAGATTTTCCCCTCTGTCACAAGCTCCCTAACCACTAGCATCCCTCCAGAAAGCCTTGCTGTCTCTGGGCAAAGCAGTGCTACAGGGACCCTCTCTCCCTCCCTGATGTACAGCTTGGGGAGAAGAAAAGAAAGCTGTAACCCACACCGTGACAGGCACCACGCCTGGGGAGCCATGCCCACACCATCCTTATTTCAGCATTGTCACCCTGTCCCACTTTCTCCCCCTGAAAGCTCACCTAGCAAGCTGTCTCCCTTCCCCACTTGCAGGAAGGTGGAGGGGGAAAGGCAGGAGCGTGCAGCAGTTCCCGTCTCCTTCTCATGCAGCACTGCTCATCCCTTCTGCCTGCTCCCACTCGCCCCTTCTCCCCCACACACCCACCCACCTCCATGTCTCATCCAGGGGCGGCTCGGGGTCCCTCGGGCAGCCGCGGGGATGAATACTAACCTCTGCCAGGCTGCTCTTTAAGGAACCTTGTAACATGGAGCTGTTGCATTTCCCTCCCCTTCCTCCCCGCAGCCAGCCTCGCCTGCTGAATAACCTGACAGAAAAAAAAAAAAAAAAAAGGGGGTGCGAGGTGGGGAATCCAGGCCACCGCGTCCACCCCCGCAGCGTGGGCTGATTTTGTGTGGAAAAGGGCAGCGCTGAGGCTGCTGGCGGTGTCAAGCGGGGAGAAACGGTGGCAATCAGCAGAGGAGCAGCGGCTCGGTCAGCCAGCCGCCCCTGCATCTCCCCCCAGATTCTTTTCTCTCTCTGTTGCAATGTTCCTATGAGGCCCCGTGGAGGGCTAAATCCTATTGTGCTGGGAGGGAGCTGCCACCGCCTCCCCAGCATCTGCTGGATTGCACACAGGGGCCCTGGATGAGGGCAGCACTGCTGCTCCCAGCCCCATAGCCCTGTATCACGACCATCGCTCCCCAGGTCACATCTGAGCAATATTCACCCTCCTGCACTCAGGGACCTTCCCCTAAACTAATGCTTAAAGAACCCTGGCTGCAATGCAGCCCATGATTTTCTTTTTTTTTTTTTTCTTTTTTCTTTTTTTTTTTTTTTAATATATGATTATTTTATATTTATTTGTTTGTTTATTTATTAATATGTTTTGTTTGTTTGTTTGTTTTTCCTTTTTTCTTTTTTTTTCTTTTTTGGTCATTCAGATGTCAGGCAAACCCATGGGGAACAAATCTTTAGTATATCACTTGGCGGTCTTCTTTCTGGATGGATCCAGCCCTCCTGAGAGTTAACCTCCACAAGGAGAAAGGAGGTTTAATACATTCATGTAGGGAGACACTAAAAGGGAAAAGATTGGTGATCACCTCTGTCATGCGTTTGCTTTTTATTCCTCTGTCCTTAAAGTGAGTTTCCTTCCCTGTCCATGTCCTCCTCTGTCTTAGAGCAGAGAGAACCACATGTGGACCCCGCTGCCCCTGCCCAAAATTAACCTTCCAGGTCTCAAGCTCCAAATATGACCCACACATACACCTTGAGGCAATTCCCCTGTGAATGCCCCCAGGCACACACCTTTCTCAGCGCAGAGATGTGAAGTCTCTGCAATGTTTTGCTCCCATGCACCCATGATTTCCATCCTGAGACCACCAAACAGTTGTGGAGGTGGTGGTGCACTGGGGAGCTCTGGCACCATCCCAATGTTTTTGGGGAAAATGGAAAGCTCCTAGAGAGCCTTAAGCAACAGCTCACTCCCCAGCCACTGGTAGTCCTGATCTAATATGTTTTTAGTGATGTTTGGGGCCTCGTACATTCAGAAAGAAGTAATGAGTACACTCTGCTCCTTGCTTCTCACGTTCCTCATCTCCCCTGAGCCTCCCTGCTGTCCCTAATGATCCATCTCTCATTTACAGGGACTTAGAGAATGGAAATGGAAAAGCTGCTTGAATTAGGCTGGGATGAGGATGAGCTGGACTTCATTCCCCTCAGAAGTGACCTAACGTCACCCTTTCTTTTGCTAGTGACGCAGACTCTTCGACACCATGCGAGGCAGCTGCCCTGCTGTTATCCTGAGCCAAGGGGACACAACTTATACACTGACTCAAACTGCGGCTCCCTGTGGCTAGGAGAGATTAGCAGCTGAAAGCAAGGATGCTTAAGGGAAAGCCTTTGTCAACAACAGTGCCTGGAGGAGAAGAAAGTAAGGGAAGTAGCCTAAAAGAAGAAAAGCAAAAGGAAAAATGAAAAAAAAAAAAATCAAGTAACTGCTTCAAGATACAATTGCTGAAAATAGGTAAGTGGTGGTCTAGTTTATGGTCTTATGGTAGCATGGCTGTGAGAGCAGCTAGCTGACAGATATCAGCATGCAAAGCTCTGGGGACAGGGGTTTAGCCAGGAACAGCAACCTGGCATCCTGCTGTGACCATGGAAAGGTCTGAGACCCTTTGGTGTCCTTTGGTAGATCCCGCTGCAGAGCCAGATGCATGAGAGCATCCTGTACCCCACCATCAAAGGAGGATGTGGCAAGGAAATCACTCTCCAAGCATTAGAAGAAACAAGCAAGTAAACCATGTACCCCAAGATGAGTTGAAATAATGCATTTAACTTTTCCTCTAGTTTCAGGAATGTCCTAGCAAGGACATGACCTGGGTTGATAGCCCTACACCAAACTAGGCAGAGAATAACTTTGAACCTGCCCAGGGTGTTGTCTGAAGACACCTATGTGGCCAAATCCTACATGGTCTGGGGTGGGCAGCTTTGAAAATTCTTTGAGATTTCAGTCTGAGTGAGGGCAAATAAAGCATTTAGGGGGGTTTCTGTGTACCTACATGTCTATTTGGTAAGAGAACATCAAACTCATCCTTCAGAAAAGAGTATTTTTGGATGAATAGGAGGTCAATTCTCTAATTTTGCAGATGAAAGGATTTGGACTCAAACACAGAAACAAATCCTGTTTAGTTGGTTCCCAGTATTAATCTGGAGCTCTCTAACACAGGTTAGGGACATCAGCCAGAGGGAAGTCAATAAGGGATTTGAGAATGAGGGTAGTATGCAGGTGTCCAAACGGCTTTTGTTGCCATTGCACATCTTGGAGAATTCCTAAAATAACTTGTCCAAAGAGGCTCTGCGCCGTCGAATCTGGTCCTACTTTCTCTGAGCACTCCTGAGCTGACTTTTGGGTTCCTTCTCAAGGGACAGATCTGTTGCCACTCATGGAAGGGATGGGAATATGCAATGTGATGGGAAAAAGGGGTTGAGGTGGCTTCTTGATGGGACTGGTTGGTAACAACCGCATCAAGGAATTATTTCTGTTGCGGACCCCTAGAAGGATCCAGTGGCTGCGTGCTGGGATCACTGGGGGAGAAAGGTCAGCAACACGTGAAGTCAATCTTACCTCAGGAATCCCCCATTGCTTTTCCCTCCCCACATCCCATAGCTGAGAGTCTGCAGCTCAGAAATCTTCCAGGGAGTCAGCCAAGCTCCTCTGGTGGAAAACCAGGCTCCTATCACCCCAAATGCCCTTCCCACTTGCACTAGTCAAGGAGGAAAATCTGTATAGGGGCTGGGAAGGTGAAAGAGGAGCTTAACGCAGTTTTTCCCCATGGGAACAGAACTGTGTCTCCAAGGGAGCTGGAGTAGGATCAGGCACGATGTGGAGCAGTCTCAGCCACCTTCTTCCTCATCGACGTCCCTCATGTCTGCACAGCTTCCCCTGGTGGTTTGAAGGCACAACCATCTGTCACCAACAAGGGCAATGTCCCATTTTCCCGTGTGTTTGCGATCTCTCAGTGCTTCTCTACCATCACTAGACCTCGTCTGACCCCACGCCTAGATAAAAATGGTAAAGCAGATCCAAGCCTGCAGGGGAGGGTGGGACCAGCTCCCAGAACCACAGGTACTCCTTGGATCAGCGTGGATGTGTCGTCCTGGCAGACAGTGAGGAGCTCATATCCCCCCTTGAGACACCGTGCTGGGAGGAGAACCAGGGCTGTGAGCTTTGCAGCCACCCCACCACTTTTCTTTATTTAGCAGACCTGTGATCCGCAGGGTTTACTGCTGAGGAGGAGTGAAAAAAGCACTAAATTCAGAAACTTTTACTAGATCGCTCAGAGAGGGCACCCTGAAGGGAGACAGGGTGGGAAAGAATCAAGAGCGAGGGCAAATGTGGTCCAGATTCAGCTCTCAGCCACGTGGCATAAAGGCAGCTGGGGTTTTCATCATAAACCAGGTCTGAATCAGGCCTTTAGGTATGGAGATTTCTTGTTTTGCTAGCTTCAAACGTACACTACCCGCTCATCAGTGATATGCATGGGAGGAAATTGAAGTTAATTTGGAAATGTCTATTTGTGCTGACCCTGTGAGGGTTCTAACAGCCAACACCAAAGTTCAGGATTGTACAGTGAAAATACTGGTGCCTTCCTTGACTTTCTTGATTTAATTTCAGGCAGACTTCTGGAGGTAAATGCAGCACACAGAGGCGCTCATTAACATTTCCTCTACCCGGTTAGGAAACAAAAATAACAAAGATCCCATTAAATAAAAGGGTGAAAAAAAAGAAGGCAGAAGATATTTTTAGTCTAAAAACAAAGCATTCATCCCCACGAAGGAGGGCTTTTCAGAGGAAAAGAAAGCGGAGAGAACTTGCGCAGTCCTCCCCACCAGAAGGAGTGGCACTAATAATAATTATTATGATTTTTGTTAATATTGATAGCAGAGTGCCCTCAGCTCCCTGCTTGTTTCCCGACCTTCCCAGCATGTGACGTGTGGGTCCCAGCCGTGGAGGACAATGGGTGGCTGCGCTGGGCGGGCAGGAACAATGAAGCCACTGACGCGAACCGTGTTTTGAAAGCGAAGCTCTGCGTTGTGAGAGCCAGCTTCAGTGCAATAAAGTGTTCCAGGGAAGAGGTGGTTGAATAGGGACATGTGGTGTAAATAAAACGTGCTATTATTATTGTTTTATATATATATATATATATAAGACATATATATATATATATATATATATATATAAAACACTTTGGTTTCTCTTTGTTTTCTTTCCTTCTTGAGGATTTTGCTAGCGGAGAAACAAGTGGCTGGCCAGCTTTTTGTGGTAACCTATAGGAGGATCGATAGGGATTGAAAGGGCATGGAGGCGGAGGGGAGGGATTGTATTTCCTTTCTTTCTTTTTTTTTCTTTTTTTTTTCTTTCTTTTTCTTTTTTTTCTTTTTGTTTCTTTTTTTGTTTGTTTCTTTTTTTTTTTTTTTTTTTCTTTCTAGAAAGGGGAAGCATTTCTGGAAGTGAAAAAGAAAATTCTAGCACAGCAGCTATAGGTTAACACTGAAAATCCCTTGTTCAACAGTGGAAGAAACGAGTCCCTGCAAGGGTATGGGGTTAATTGCACACTTGTCTTCAGACTTCTAACCTTAGACTCTTCACACAGTCCTTAGTTAAGGATGGGGCCTTCCAGACAGTGATTCAGAGAAGGAAAGCAGTGCACAGAATGGTGTATAACCAGGGAGGGACCCTGGCATTGCAGCAGGTTAACACAGCACCCAGCAGAGTTTTTCTGAGGATGACACCACAGGACTGCACAACTCTGATGCCCCATACACCTCCCTAATCCCTGAGATCCTCCAGTTACACTGACCCACCTGGCTCACAGCTCAGGCTCATCCCCCCAAAATGGCATGTCCTGCCATGAGATAGAATCAGGAAGGCAAAACACCCAAGCAGATGGGGCAGCAAAGGGATGTGAATTCCACCAATTTTGGGTGCAGTGTATCCTCAGCAAAGCTTTGGTGTGATGGCACCATGGAAGGGTGCAGTGCTGGCTATGTCTCTGTGACCCCTTTTTCTGGTCCCCCTCCCTGCAGTGGGGTTTTCTGGGGCTGCTCACTGCCATGTGCTCTTCTGCCTGCCTGTAATTAGTCTGTCAGCTTTTCTCTTTCTCTTTCCTCATGTTTTGGGCCTGATCCTAATCTCCTGTGCCTTAACGCTCTTCAGGAAGCTCTGTAGAGACAACCCACATTGGCAGCATCCCTGCTGAGCTGAGATGTGGCTTTTGCTGCTTTCTCTCCATTCCTTCTTTCTGCTCAGCTGTTTTGGAGGAAATTATCCCAGCTCAGTACTCCCCCTTTCCCTTCCTCATTTGCCACCTCTCTTTTCTTTCTTTTTGCTCCCTCTTGTCTCCAAATTCTCATGACCACCTGAAGCACCCCAGACCACATCCTCCTTCAGCCACCCCGCTGCTGATTCCTCTGAAATTAGCTGCCTGAAATTAGCCAGACAGCGAATTTCAACAGGGGTCTGTCTGTCTCCTTGTGAAGGTATAGGATAAAGATGCTGTGGCAGTGAAATCCTCCTTCCCAGCCTGCCCCAGTCCTTAGCTAGTATTCCTCCATGCCCATCTGTCTGTCTGTACCATGAAATTGTCTGTCTGCACCATGAAATCGCCTGTCTGCCTCAGATTGCCTTTCCTTGTCAGCTCTCAGTGCTCTCCCTCCTCCCTTCTCTTCCGGCTCCCCTCTCTCCTCCTCCTCTACCCACGCACTCTACTTTAATTAGAAGTACAATGAAAATTCTTATCACTATGTCTTAATCAGCAAGACATTCCCCAGCAGGTCCAGAAGGAAAACCCCCGTTCCTCCTCCCCTCTCCGGTCTCCCCCACCACCACCCCCACATAGATTAGGGGGGGAGCTCGGTGGAAAGGGTGCAGAAGGAGGCGAACCTAGAGACCTGGAAAAGCTGGAGGAAAGGGCCAACAGAAATCTTCTGATGTTCAACAAGGATATGATATTTAGAAGTTCTATACCTGGGAATAAAGTGTCCCTGGCAGTGACTCACTGGCTGGGGCTCAAAAAGAGCTCCGTATTAATTCCTGTCCCTTGGGCTTTCAAGATCTGCCTGGATAAGATCCTGAGCAACCTCATCTGACCCTGTAACTGACCCTTCTAGGAGTGGGAATTTGGGCTAGAGACCTCCCATGGTCCCTTCCAGCCTTAATTATCCTGTGACTGGACCTAAGTGTCGAGTGATGCCATTCAGACCTTAATGAATCCCCCCACCATGAAAACTAAGGGAGAAGAAAAAAAAATCTATATCAGGGGCTGGAAAGAGACAGATGTGGTGGAGTTTTCACAGCCAATTCATCCCAGACTCTGGCATCTGATGGGACAAACTGAGGTTGAAACCATGTCTCCCTACAAAGCTAAATCCAGCCTATAACCTGTCCCCATCCACCATCAGTCTCTTAAGGGTCATTTCTGGGGCTCCTGGGTGAAAAAAATTCTGAAAAATAATGTTACTTGAATCCAGAGAATCACAGACATCACAGTCCCTCCCAGTTCCTGTGATCTCCTAAAGGTGAGGCAGATTTAAGGAGGATTCTCTGGGGTATAGGGACCACAGCAGAAAAGGCTTCAGACCTGTCCCAAACCCTCAGATGATCCACATTTGACCCTTTCTGAACACACAGATGCACAAACCTCTCATGCTCAGGAAATCTGGGTGAAAGTGGAACATTAAGGAGGACAGAGAGCATAGCAGTCTGCTGGTCATATCCCTAACAAGATATGTGGGGGATAAAGTGGCACTGGGAGGGCCTGCTGAAATAGGAATCCTGAATTTTCAGCCTTAGACTTTTGTCCCCTTCCCTTCTCACTGGCACTCCCCACCTTAACCCAGCCACACAGCCCTTCTATGTCAGCTTGCTGCTGCCCCAAATAATCCTCCTGTTTCCCCTTACAGCCATATGGCAGAAGTATTTGTCCATGTGCTGTTACCACATCAACTGGCAGGGAGCAGACGTGTATTTTCCTATAGCACATGGATATGGGGAGCAAGGGACTCCTGACCCCCTGTCCTTTTGTCCTTCTTTGCACCACACAGCTTAAACACCGCTTGTTTGCTCCCATAGGACTTTATTTTGACTCTGTTCAGAGGGTCACTGACACCCCCTTTCTGCAGGACCTCGCTGAAAAAACATCCATCACCTCTGCATTTTAAATTTACCATTCTGGCTAGAGTCCCACCAGAAGACAAGTGGCAAGGAGCCACAGGAGTGGGGACCCATCCTAAACCTGCCTGGCACACTGCCCATCACCTTGAGGCAGAGGCAAGGCATCTCCTTGCTGGCAATGAGCTAGAAACCTCTTTTTTAGGTGATATCTATGAATCAGCATCCTGCTGCCTCCGGTCACTGTCATCAGGAGGGAACAAGGAGCCCCGGATGTCCTCAAAACCTCTCTGAGGAGGTTCCGGTGGGGAACTCTCTCGGATTAGGGAATCCTTTATCTCTGGCTTATATAAGTCCCCGGGTCTCCTTTTATGGTTGGCTTTTCCTGCTTTGTCAAGAGCGGAGAACAAATGTGGTTTCATCTGCGCTTGTGGGTTGGCTAACTGATTAAGCATCTGATTCAAGCTAAGTACGGAACAGGCTTTTGATGGGCGGATTTAATTCGGTGTAAAAACCAGGATGCCATCCCCCTCCCTGACCGAATATTCCCGAGATAGAGGTCGGTCTGCTGCAATTAAGCACTGGGGATGACTCCCACCCACCAGTGGGTTAGAAAGTCCAGAGTGCCCCAATTTGCCCTGAGGTGTCTCCTTTGAGTGCTTCCCCCTCACCTTCCCCCCTCCTCTTTTTTTTTTTCCTTTCTCTCTCTCGCTCTCTCTCTTTTTTTTTTTTTTTCTTTTCCCTGCTGAATTTCCACCGTTTCCAAGCGTGTGCAATAGGAGTGAGCAGCTCTGTGTGTGTGTGTGTGTGTGTGCACGTGAGGGTGTGCGGGGGCCCCGTGGGCATCTGGCTTGGGGTGACACACTGAATCCCTCCTCATCTCCCCCCTGCGAGCCCTGCCAGGGGAAGCATGCTAATGATGACCTTGCTGAGTAAATAGTTGTGGAATGAATAAGTGTTTTTCCTGCAATCCGAAAGGCGGAAGGTGCGATTACTCATCCATCTCTCCAACTGTCTCCAGCACCTTTCAAGTGCATCTCGCGTCGAGTCTGGGGGCGTACGCGAGGGGGTGGGAAGCGAGGGGAGGCTGCCAAGATCTGGGTTGCCACAGACACCGGCCTCGCTTCTCCTCCAATGAACGCTGTGCCGAGAGTGCGGGAGGAGGCAGGGCACCACCCACATGTTGAGCTGTGCGGGGTATAAGTAGATGGAAGTGCCTGGACTAGTGGCAGTTCAGACAGGGAAGAGAAGCAGCTCTTTGCATCTCTAGTGAAAGCGCTTTTGACTCGCCAAGTTTACCGGAGAAGAAATCATCAGGATTTCTTTTTTTTTTTTTTTTTTTCTTTCTTCCTTTCTTTTGCGGCAGCTTCCAGCCTCTGTGTGCATCGCTGTGTGTTTCAACTGAGCGGGGACTCTTCGTCGTTCGAGATTCTCAGCTCCGGACGAGCAGGTAGCAGGCACGCGTTTGGGGCTGGACATCTTAGCCAACTCCTCTCCTCGTTCCTGGAAGATCCTGGTTCTCTCTGGGACACCCTGAGTACGTGAGACAGGCGTTTCCAGCAAGGCACTGGGAGAAATTTGCCTACAACTCTCCTGAGATCCACGGGGACCGAACAGCTCACTCTGCGGTGATATCTGATTTGGTTGTGTTTGTGTCGAAAAGTCCTTTGAGGGGGGTTTAAAAGTCTCTGTGTGTCTTTTGGGAAGTGTTGCGGTGGGGGTTTTGAGAGCAGGCTCTAGTGCCGGGGCTTAAAACCCAGTTTTTTTCTGTGTTTGACACTTGTACGGTAGGAGCAATGCAGCTGGATAATGTCACCAACGCTGGCATCCACTCCTTCCAGGGGCACCGTGGAGTGGCCAACAAGCCCAATGTGATCCTACAGATAGGGAAATGCAGGGCGGAAATGTTGGAGCACGTCAGGAGGACCCACCGGCACCTCCTGTCTGAGGTCTCCAAGCAGGTGGAGCGCGAGCTGAAGGGCTTGCAGAAATCGGTGGGGAAGTTAGAGAACAACTTAGAGGACCATGTCCCAACCGATAACCAGAGATGGAAGAAGTCCATCAAGGCCTGCCTGGCCAGGTGCCAGGAGACCATTGCCCATCTGGAGAGATGGGTCAAGAGAGAGATGAATGTTTGGAAGGAGGTCTTTTTCCGCCTGGAGAAGTGGGCAGACCGTCTGGAGTCCATGGGGGGCAAATATTGCCCTGGGGAACATGGCAAGCAGACTGTGTCCGTTGGGGTGGGAGGCCCAGAGATAAGGCCCAGCGAGGGGGAGATTTATGATTATGCCCTTGATATGAGCCAAATGTATGCGCTGACCCCTCCTCCTGGGGAGGTGCCCAGCATCCCCCAGGGCCACGATTCCTACCAGTGGGTCTCTGTGTCGGAGGATGCTCCAGCCTCCCCAGTGGAGACCCAGGTCTTTGAGGATCCCCGGGAGTTTTTGAGCCACTTGGAGGAATACTTAAAGCAGGTGGGTGGGACAGAGGAGTACTGGCTGTCTCAGATCCAGAACCACATGAACGGCCCAGCTAAAAAGTGGTGGGAATACAAGCAGGACTCCGTCAAGAACTGGGTTGAGTTCAAGAAGGAGTTCCTGCAGTACAGCGAGGGGACTCTGACTAGGGATGCTATCAAAAGGGAGCTGGATCTACCCCAGAAAGAGGGGGAGCCCCTTGACCAGTTCCTCTGGCGCAAGAGAGACTTGTACCAGACCCTGTATGTTGATGCCGATGAGGAGGAGATTATCCAGTATGTGGTAGGCACCCTCCAGCCCAAACTGAAGCGCTTCTTGAGTTACCCCTTGCCCAAGACTTTAGAGCAGCTGATCCAAAGAGGGAAGGAAGTCCAAGGCAACATGGACCACTCTGATGAGCCCAGTCCACAGAGGACCCCCGAAATTCAATCAGGGGACTCTGTGGAGAGCATGCCTCCCTCAACCACCGCCAGCCCTGTGCCGAGCAATGGGACACAACCCGAGCCCCCTAGCCCTCCAGCTACTGTCATATGAGTTAGTCCCACAGATGATGGCAATCTGGGTTATGTGAACGGGAGAAGGGGGCGAATTTAGGAAGCTTCTCCTCGGAGAGAGGTTCCGGCTGAGCCGCGACACGAGGTGTGCTCAGTCCAACAGCCCATAGCAAAGGAATCAACTTTGCTCGTGGGGGGAGGGAGGCGAAGGGGGAGAGGCAACCTTAGGATGTGGTTGCCCACCTCACCCGAGCCACGCCATACGGTGGTGCCGGGGATGCTGCTTGCACCACTGTGGGGGACGGACAATTTTATAAGACCCATGACAAGAAACCAGAGACAATTCCCAACTTCAGAAGCAGCCGCTTGGCACTGGCGGCTTTCAAGGACTTCTGACAAGTGCAGCTATTGGCTGAGGGTTCCTACCCGTCTGGATCTCTCCTCCTTCTCCCCTCCCTCTCATAAAGAGGTTCTGAGAGGACATCTTTCTTCTGACCCTTGCCCATTTCTAATTTACCACTGGGCTTCTGTTTACTTGGCAGTCTCCTCTTCTGTCTTGCTTTAAAGGATAAAAGATTTTTATTTGTTTATTTTGTTTAATTAAGAGGAAATCCTGTGACTTCAGGAAATGAAAACCTTAAGAATCTGGGCAATGTTTAGTGTTTTTAATTTCAGTGCACCCAATACCTGCTTTAATGTTTTTCCTCCCAAGAGGCTGGTTTACTCCTTATCTTAGTTTTTGCTCACTCCAATCAAGGCCACTGCAGTGCAGTAGCAAATTTCACCCTTTCTCTGCACATTACACTGTGCATTCAGCAGTAAACAGAGTTTCAAATTAAATTCTGGGTTATTTTATTGAAGGGAGAATGAGTCAACTTTCAGAGAAGGGAGGGTGTCAGGGTGAAGAAAGCAAGCAACACAGCTATTTTGTGAGGGTGGGGAGGAGTTAGAGGAAACAAATCCTTATACTTTGAATGAAACAAACAAACACAGCCAAAATTCAGAGCAAAATATTCCCAGAGCAGCAAATCATGTCCATGCTGATACATGGAGACAACAGGAACTTTTGCCATATAAAAGCAAATCAACGTGAAGAGAGGAGCTGTGTGTCCCAGCACAGCCTCAGCCTGTGCATCACGAAGAAGAATTTCTGCTTTCACAGACAGACTGAAATGCTCTTGGAAAGCCTGGCACCTCTGTCATCTGAGGACAAAGAGTTGCCTGTTCACACAGAACTCCCTACAACAGCCCCTTTGCCATGGATGGAGATGGACTTGGACTCGGTGACATTTTCCATGGTGAGACAGCAATGCTCAGCACTTGCCTTGCTTTGACCGAGGCTTGATGATAGGACTTTGAGAAGAAATTGCTGTAAGATGCAGGAAGTCTGGCTCTTCAAAACCTCTCGAGGCTGGACACATCTTGAACATCATCTGCATTCACCACCAGACCAAATAAGCAACACCTCTGCAAGATGTACAGCAGGGATGCAGTGACAGGAGTGTCCCTGGGATGTCCCTGGCACTACAACAGCAGCAATGTGTGACACCGGCGGCTTGGAAGGCCTTTGGCATGCCTCCTTCCAAGAGGCTGAAGGTAAGACAACTTTCTGACATTGTCCTATCTGCACTCCTCAGGCCTAAATTAGCCTTAGCCTGGCCTGTAGGATGCTTGCACTGGGGTAAATGGGATATGAGCACTGTAACTGGCAAACTAGGGTATGAAGGAAAAAAGGGAAGGACAATCAAAGGGAAATAAAAGACAGTGAATACAAAAATTTTCCAAACAGGACAGCATCTTACACTTTCTAATTAATATAGGGAGGGAGTGGGAAGGAACTGGACCATGAAGCCATGGGCTTGAGTGCCCAGCAGTGACAACACATCACAGGGCTATGCACAGCCCAAAGGAGATGCACCTCTGCTCTCCATCCTTGCCTAGAAGTGAGTCAGTGTCAGGAGGAGTGAGGGCTCTCCCCTCACTTGCTCAGAGTGAGTTAGCTTGCAGTGGCTGTGTCTGCAGAAAGAAGGGAGCCTGACCTGGGAATGAGTGGTGGAGGAGTGGGTGTCAGTGCTGAGGATGAGCTGGCCGTGCATTACAAGCATTATCTTCTCTTGATTACAGTGACTCACTCAGAGCCTCCTCTGAGAAGAAATCACTTCACGGTGCTCAGGTCTCGGAAGGAAAGCCAAAGAGAAAAGACTTCAAAACCAAGAATTCAACAGGGGACCTGCTGCCAGGATCCCCAGCTGCCGAGTGCCGGATCCTCTGCCTGAATGAAAGCCTGGCACAGGTAATTATCTCCCATCCTACCCGAGAGCCTTTTTTAACCTCCCCAGTGTCCTCAGGCAAGATATGAGATAACCCAGGTGCAAATCAGGGCTGGTCTTGGGACCTCAGGCCAAATGGCTGCAGGGGGCTGGCACCATCAGATAGGTGGGATTTCAGCTTAATGTGGGAACAGAAGCACCAGCCCCAGTGATTCAAGTTCTGGGGACAGAGTGTCCTGTTTTTCTTCCTGCTGGACCTCTGGCAATGCTTAGACACCTGTTTAGAGGCCCAGGCACCTGGTGGCCACACCAACTGAATATTAATCTATATCTTGAAAAATCCCCTATATTCTCTGTAAAACTTATTTGGAGACTTTGGAAATCTAACCTCAGCTGCTCTATTTTATTTTTTTTTTTCTCTAACAGAGATTCCTGCTGCTGTTGCTGAGTTTCCTCCTCTGTGCCCAAGACACCTACTTTCCCAGGGGAGAAGCAAACACTTCTGGAAGACAAGAAGGCAAAATGTGCACCAAAGAGCCAACCATGCCGTGCAATGCTGTATTCAAGATGCTGAGAGCCAGAATGAAAGAGGGAGCCAGTTCCAACAGGGTGAAGAAAAGGCTGAGCTGGTCCAACTGGTCCAAGAGCAGAAGAAAGTGCTGAGAATGAAAAGAGAAACCAAGAGAAAAGATAAACCAAGAGAACCAGGTCTGGGCTTTGGGGACAGCAAGGATGCTGGACTTGTACCGACTGTCTGTTGAGATGATGCCATACCTCTGCAGTCTGGGGCCACTGGGACTCATCTAAAGAAATCTTCACTAGATTACCAGATTAAAACACGAAAACTTTCCTGATTAACTTTGCCAAATGACTGACCCTCCCTAGGCTACGAACCCTCCATGCTGTTAAGGCTGTAACTCATTTTTCCTGAGTTGAGGGTCGCTTCATTTCATGCGGGTATCAGTTTTCAAACCTCAAACAGCTCTGGAGGTTCGGAGAAGCATCCTGGGGTCCAGATGCTTGTCTGAACTACTTGAGCCTGCACAACTGGGCCAGCTGTCTTGCCAAAAGGGACACTTGTGAGACAGCAGGCGCTTCCTGGATCTGCATGGGCCAGAGTTACTGCAAGAAGTGATGCTCTTGTGGTGGCTTTGGTGTGACTGCTTCCATACAGACCCAGGGAGCAAAAAAAAGGTGCATGAGAGACAACAGCTTGAGTGAGTTGAACCAAGCCTTTTTGCAAGACAGTTTTGGTTCACATCTCATTTGAAGGGATCCCGTTGGTTCCTCTCTCTTCCAGAGCCAAGGGTCCCGGGTATGTGTGTGCGCGTCAGTGCGGGTGTGCATGTGTCGAGTGATCAGATCCACTTAACCAAATTCTGCGGAGTTTTGTTGTGTTTGAACCAAGCCAATGGGATATCATGCACATTCCAACATTGCTCAGCCAAAAATGTCCAGGACCAGAAAATTATGTGAAACCATGTAAAGCAGACTTCATAGGTGTCATCCCAAGGTCAAAATGAAGTTTGATTTTGAGGTGCTTAATTTCCACAGTCCCTCTCCAGGGACCTGACTGCCTCAATGGGTATTTTCAATGTCCATAGACTTTCCTGCCTTTTCTATGAGTTATCCTGCCTGAACTACTTGATTATATGGTCCTGAGCTTTGTACATTTTCCACTGACTTTGTGGAGTGTGCACAACTGAACACCCTTGGCTGGTTTTATTTCAGTTGTTGCTCCTAGCTGATTGGAGCTTTACTTGTAGCACCCTGGTTTATATTACCAGCTTCTCCAGGAAGGACTGGTAGTTTGTTTTCCTGGGGTAGAGTCACGTGAATGAAGAAGTGTGTATGTGCTGTGTCTGTGAAACTTTAGAAGATTTCAATCACTGGAGATTTTTTTTTCCTTAGGTAATTTTACATTTGACTCTGACAGAACTACATTAGAGTTTTTATTTTTACTAGAAATATTAATAATTCAAACAACCTTGTACAAAAGGCAAACTCATTGAATCACTACAGGTTATAGGGGTTGAAGCCAAAAGGTCTTTGTAAGCCGACATCACTTGCCCTAGATCTGACTGTATCAGGCAGTTATTCCTCATGTGTCATGTTGGAGTTACAAGATCACACCAAGCCACTAGAACCTGTCAGTAGAATAGTGCTACACTTTATTTGCTATTGTAGCAAAGCCTTTTGTAGATTTATACAATAAAACTTTGAAATATCTGCTTAAATTGCTTTGTGCCTTGCTTTTTGGTCTTTCTGTCTTGGTTCATGGGGGACTCAAGTATCTATAGCACTCTGAAGATGTATTCTTCTCAGTTGTTTGGGCTTCTTTGAGTCATAAAATCTCACTTCTCAGCAAAAGCAGATGACTAATATCAGAATGAAAAGCACTGGGCCTTTGGAGAGGAGGGTTTGGATGTGGACATGGGGGTGTTTTAAGAGGGGTTGTTTAGCCTCTCAGATTAAGCCAGGTGGTGGCCCAGGAGGCTGGGAGACACAGGACTGGATTGTTCAGGGCTTTTTGGGTACAGCTAAGAGAAAGTCAAATAAAACATAGAGCAATCACATTCATACCCATGCCTGAGAGGTAATTTGCACGGATGAGCAGGTTGGGGCAAGGTAAAGAAATTGCTAGGCCTGAATCAGCTCTACCTGATATCCAAAGGGACCTTTGCAGTCATAAGAGCCAGCACTCATCAGCACAGACATGCTGGAGCTGTTATCAGGCTAACGTTTTGCTGCATGATGTATTCCCCTACAGCAGGAATATTTTCAATTGCTTGGGTTCTTTACTTATAACATACCTCCAGGTCATCAGGACTAGGGGAAGGGAACTTGGCAGGGGAGATAGCTCAGAGAGTTTTGAACTGAACTGAGTATTTCTGCAATGTGCTGTGCTCAAAGATCTGACCCCAAAGACCTTCATGGGATACATATCTCTACCTCTGCACATCCCTTCTCTTCTGAAAACATTTTACTAGTGAACGTTTTGCATTTTTCAGGTGAATTTATCCCCCACTCCCTGCTCTGCCCCTGGTCTCCCCCCAGCAAGAAGGACTCTAGGACTAACAATGTGGGGTGCGTGTTGCAGCTGGTAGCATGCACTTGGGTTGTTCATCAGGAGAAACAAACAGACTCATTTATTTCACAACAGGCACTAAAACATGTACTGCCAAATGCACCTCCCAGGCATTCCTTTTGTTCTCAGGTTGGAAAGGCAGGACATGGTCCAGTGGCCAAGGATGCGTATAAGCCAGCTTCAAACCCTTGTGTCTTCAGGTCATTCAACCACAAACTCAAGTGTGACAAAGTTTAAAGATGTAATCTGAATACGCAGCTGAATCTCCACCCCGGTGCCCTCAGCTTCTGTCAATGGCAAAGAGGTGAAAAACCATTGAGGAGTCAAACTAGGAACATGAAAGCAGACAGGGTCATTCCACACTGGGCAAGTATAGAAGAACACTGGACAGGAGAACACGGTTAGACTTTGCATGGTCTATGGACATGGCCAAAGGGCTGGGTCTCCTTCAAGGACCAACCCCCTGTCTGGCAGAGCGAAAATCAGGAGCAACTCAGCTGGAGGTGCTGAGCTCTTCCAGCAGAGGGGGGCAGAACTCCACTCTACACTGTGGGAATTAAAATTAAAAACCTCTATAAAAGAGAAAAATCATCCTCATCATTGTTCATCCCTGCACTGCACACTCCCACAGCTTCAGCAATGCAAGATACGTGGTTGCTTTGCTGGAGGAGGTCTAAGGGCAAGGAGAAACAGAGCAATGAGGGACAACAGGAGGAGGCGTGGAGGACTGATGGTCAAGTTGAAGTGGAGCAAGATGGGTGGGATGAGCATACCATGCTAAGGGAGGTGGGCAAGGTAGATGAGCCTGGGGAACACCTGACAGTGTCAGATGAACTCAGAAGCTTTCCAGTTTTGCTGCAGAACCTTCTGGATTTTCTTTTTTTTCTTTTTTCTTTTTTTTTTTCCCTGACAGCTCCAGCTTAAAATCCCTAGAGATTCACTGGACCTACGCCTTCTTTTAGCAAAGAAATGCCTTATTAGTACTCCTAACTCCATCAGTAGGGAGTCACCTGGGACACATATAGCCCAGCAATGGATGAACTGCTTCAAACTAATGGAAACCCTCTCCAAAATCCAGGTGGGAACCATCCCTGTGTTTACTGGGGCACAAACCAAAATGCAGAGCTATTCAGAAATGTTCTTCCACTGGTGCAGAAGGAATGTGGGATCAGACACATAAAGAATTGATAAAAAGTCATTAATTCACTCTTGATAGTCCCTTCCCTTCCCTTCCCTTCCCTTCCCTTCCCTTCCCTTCCCTTCCCTTCCCTTCCCTTCCCTTCCCTTCCCTTCCCTTCCCTTCCCTTCCCTTCCCTTCCCTTCCCTTCCCTTCCCTTCCCTTCCCTTCCCTTCCCTTCCCTTCCCTTCCCTTCCCTTCCCTTCCCTTCCCTTCCCTTCCCTTCCCTTCCCTTCCCTTCCCTTCCCTTCCCTTCCCTTCCCTTCTTTATCATAGCTATGAGTCCCTTAATTTGCTTATTCAGAGCAATTAAAAATCTGGTGAAATTTACTTTCTCAGAGCATGACATTCACATATGTAATAAGTGTTCCCCCTTTTTTTTCCCTTTCACTCTTTTTTTTTTAATTTTTTTTTTTTTTTTTTTTTTTTAATCAAAGTGATTGCACTGGTCAGTCATGTAAATCATATTTATTGACTTCTCAGGCAGGCGTGTGTTTATGAATAGCCTAACTGCTCCCCTGGAGCCACTCTTTCCAGCAAAGCAATGTGTAATTAGGGAGGCTGTGAAACTTTCCTTATTGACACAATCAGCTCTAATGGCTCCACTTACCGTGTCAACACGATGCTCTGGTGAGCTCTGGACGCTCACTCTGACCATGCAGCTGGATGTTATCTTAGCCCTATTCCCACAGATACTACAGGTAGGCATTGGAGGCAGGTGACACGCTTTTTACAGCCAATATCTAATCACTAAAAATAGAAAGGAGGTTTGCTAGGTGCAAAATGGTGCTAATTTCGGCAAACTGCTTTAGCTGAAAAAGTGCAGGTGATAATTTTCTAAGGGACAACCATTTTCATTACTTTTTAGGCTACATTTCTGAACTGATCGTGTGGTGTCAATGCGTGTTTCCACCTTTCTCCTTGCAAACTTAATAACTTTTAACCTGCTAGCTGCATCACTCACAGAGGCTTCCAAAATCGCTAAATGCCTGTATGCTTTTGATAGGGAGTTGCTGAGCAGAGGACAGTTGTTCCATTGTTCCTGCATAGGCACAGACAGAATGTGATCATCTAACACTACTTGTAAAAGTATTCAAACAAAAGCCGTAAGCCCACAGAAAATCAGACTTTATTTAGTCCTGGAGCTTACAGAACCACTTGCCGGTATTTACTGCATGGGATTTATTTCATTTTTTTGTTTTGTTTTGTTTTTTCCTAAAGGAATAATATCATGACATTTAAAAAAAATAACGTGTTTGACTTTTTGTTTCTAAACAGCTCTACTTATAAACTGACTTCAAATTGAAAAACAAACAACAACAACAGAGAAAGGTAAGAAAACTCAAAGACAACAAAATAAAATTTTTCATGACTCAGACTCTTCTTTTTTTCAGCTCCAGTTTGATCCATTAAGTCCTTAGAAGGATTTCTCTTCTGACTTCAACTCACCCCATTTTGTGCAGTCCTGATCTGACCACTGAATTTACAAGGCCTCCATTATTTCTCTCTGCAAATAATATGTTCCATGTGCTTCTACATGTATGTTTTACTCTTCAGTGAGGCAGGATTTTCTGAACACTGTAGGAAGAGTAGGAATCCCTTCCTTAACCAAAATGAGGTCCTTTTCCCAAAAAGGTTGAGGAAAAATTCCTCTTTGTAACAAGGATTACAGAGCCTGTAATACACACACACAAAGGCTTAGAAACACAAAAGCTTAGAAGTGGAGGGTCTGAACTACTACAGGCTTTGACACCAGCACAAGCCAAGATTGTTACTTTAAGGCTGAGCTCAGCTTGGACAGTGATATATATCAGTGCAATCCTTCAAGTGGTTTGTGTTGGTGTTCACTTATAGCTTGCTCAGGAGTTAAGAGTCCATTTGAGATCATTTCAAAGCAGAAACAGAAGGAACAAGAACAACAGGAATTGGTGAGAGGCTCTGGGTGGTGAGACTGAACACGTTGTGATGTTTAAGGAGATGTAGACTAAGAAGATTGTGCTTGGGATTTTCATATCCCACCTTCTTAGGATCCCATCTATGCCCTACACACCTCATGTACTCAACTCCCTCCAAGTATTCCCACCACCCATGTTGTGGCTAACGAGGATATGACAACAGCACAAAAGAGACCTCAATGGAGTCAGGCACAGTAGATACCAAAAAGGCCTTCTTTTTCACCTTGGTTATTCAGGTACTCACTTCTTGCCTGAAAATCTGCTAAGATCTGAGTTCACCCCAAGGACTACCCTGTGTATAGGCACTTTTTGGGGTTAGCGTGGTTAGAACACCAGTATAACTTTGGCCAGCAACACCCAAGGTCTTGAAGACTATTAACACAATTCATTTGACGTGGTAGCTGGTGAGTATTACCTACATAATAAGCTTCTTCCCAACCACAGAGACAAGGCGTAGCTTTAACACAAGCCTGGAGAAAGATCTAACCCTTGTGTGATGTCATGGGATGACCTATGACTACCCATGCAGACATCATCATGGTGGGTAGGACTTGGCAGGCCTCAAGGTCTCACGTATATCCAGTTTGTTTATGTGTTCCATAACATGGTTCTCCTCCAAGAACAGATCCATATTCAAGCTATTTAGGCATTGAATGACATCTCCAAACAGTGAAAGACCAGTAGCTGTGTTTTCACGATCTACATGCCTATCAGTACCAGTGCCACTAGTATGGGGTATGATGTCCTTCTGGTTTTCCATGGGGAGTCAGATGTATAGAGTGGAGGAAGGGATTTATGAAATGATAAAGTGTAAAGGAGGGTAGAGGCAGAAAAAAATTGGCTGCAGACACCTTTTATTCCTGTAGGTCCCTTATTGAGATACCATATGCATTGCACACATCCACCATGTAAATCTTTCTCATTATATAGGTAGGGAAACTGAGGTATGAAGAGGAATATTTGTCAGTTTTAGAAACAGACAACAGTGTAGGATTTCCCAGGATAGTATCTCCATTACTACTCTGTGCTTTTGCTTCTCAGGTGTCATTTTCCTCCACAATAACTCTCACTTGTTTCTAATTTCACAGAATTTCTAGGTTGGAAGAGACCTCAAGATCATCGAGTCCAACCTCTAACCTAACGCTAACAGTCCCCACTAAACCATATCCCTAAGCTCTACATCTAAACGTCTTTTAAAGACCTCCAGGGATGGTGACTCCACCACCTCCCTGGGCAGCCTGTTCCAGTGTCTAACAACCCTTTCGGTAAAGAAATTCTTCCTAACATCTAACCTAAAACTCCCCTGGCGCAACTTAAGCCCATTCCCCCTTGTCCTGTCACCAGGCACGTGGGAGAACAGGCCATCCCCCACCTCACTACAGCCTCCTTTGAGGTATCTGTAGAGAGCAATAAGGTCACCCCTGAGCCTCCTCTTCTCCAGGCTGACCAAGCCCAGCTCCTTCAGCCGCTCCTCGTAGGACTTGTTCTCCAGGCCCCTCACCAGTTTCGTCGCCCTTCTCTGGACATGACCAAGGTTCCTAAATCTCCTTGGAATCAAGTAGAAACTGGGCCATAAAATGCCCTGTTCCAAAGTCTCTCATCTCTGAGGTCTTCTCTCCACAGAGACTTGCAGAAAAGCAAATCCAAACTGAGTTAAGGCACTGTGTATGAAATTGCTTGGCAGACTTTAAGCCCTGTAGCTTCAATCTTGTTCAGAATTAAGGTGACAAATGCAGTGTGGCTCACTTCCTTTTGGCTTTATCAGACAGGAAGGTCTGAAGGTGAATTAATCCTGGCTAAATTAACATTTCTTTTGATCCTTGTTAGGTTTGTCCAGAGCAAGCATTTAGGCCAGTTTATGCTATCCACCATAGAAGTTAAACTCAGTAGCTTTTCTGCACATCTCAGTACGGGCAAATGCTGCAGTGGGTCTGGTATTTCTCTGCCTTTCAGACCCATGAGGAGGGCATGGTTTCTGAGACTGGTCACATCCCATAGTCCTGCTCAGGCTGGTGGCCACTATGGTCACTGCAGGCAGCTGCCTCCAGCTTCGTGCCCTGAGCTGGGGGCCTCGGTCACTGGCAGTGGCATTCAAACCACCAAAGAAATCAATGCCACTCCATCCAGAAGTGATGAGGTGCCACATCAGACTGTGTGCAGACCTCCCTGGGCCATCCTGGAATGGAAAAATACAAAATGGAAGTGTTTTAAATTCATCTGTGGGAGCCCCCGTAACAGTTTCCTTCTTGCATAGATGGCTTCTTCCAGATTCCCTATCAAAGACAGTGCTGAAGGGACCTGAGGGCTGGAAATCTGCAAGGAAAAAAATGAGAAACAGGCGTCCAAGCTCAGCTAGAACCTTCCACCAGCAAACTCTGCTTCCAGATATGATGAACCCTGTCCTGAGAACCCCACTGAAATGAGTTCTCTTCATCTTTCCCAGCAACAGAGAGATCCATGGTTGTCTATCCACGACAAGAGCACCCAAATATGTGCAGGTTCTGCTTTGCATCTAGAGCACCATGCTCATTGCAAATGCCCTACAGAATCAACCTTTGATCAGCAAGCACACACAGACTGATGCAATTTTATGTGACGTATGTACAACCCAGGCACCTGGAATAGTAGACAGCTGTCATAAAAACCCAGCAAAACTGGGTTCCTGTAGGCCTTTTATATAAAACAACAGATTTGAACAGCTGGTAAATGTCATCTTGTAGAATATGTCACATATAATCTATCAAGATAATGCCTATTTTTTTTTTTTTCTGACAAATTTACACTTTTTTTTTTTTTTTTTTTTACCTTAAATCAAGCTCGACAAGAAGACTGTGCCCTTTCAACACCCTAATAGATGTGTCCTCCTGATCAAGCCAGATGACCTAATAGGAGACCACCAAGGGTCTCTGCAAGAGCATGCTGGCATAGTTTTTTTACCTGGAACCAGCCAAAAAAATGTGGATAATTGTCACCTGTATCAGCAGAAATCACTGTCTGGCAACCTTTCTAGCATGAGAACAGAGCTGTGCTTGCTGAAAACATGCAGTGTGAAACAAGGACTGGAAGAAACAAAACCAAACAGGAATAGTTTGCCTGGTAATTTTTTCCCCCATTTTACCTACCCGTCTCATCCAGAGATCTCTCTTCAGAGACTGGACATACTTAGTGCTTAATGTCCAAAACCAGCATCACACTGGGGTAAGGAGACCAGAAGCCAGGCTCATTGCCCATCCAGAAAAAAAATTGTTTCACCCAAAGGGCTCAATTTATCCCAGACCCTGCAATGTATTCAGGGTACAGAAAAACATCACCTTGTCTGGCCCTTTGCACACTGCCATGGCTTTGGGAGCTCACTGCTTTTGTGGAAGAGCCTTGCAAAATGACCCACAACTCATGAAGTCATTGCTTAGTCTCTATTTCCTCACAATTCTGATAATCAGAATCAATCGAGCGCTTTTTTTTTTTTTTTTTTTCCCTCCTACTCAGCCTTTTCTCTAATATTCAGAGTGCAAACTAGCCACTTGCCTGTAGTTTTACCTGGCTGCTGAAATCAAAATTCAATCACAGACTCCAAATCTGTTAAGCCAGAACATTTTCCATGGCATGAAAGAAGCTTAAAAAATAATAATAATAACACTTTTAACAATAATAAAATAAGGGAACCCTGTAAAGCTCAGCCCCCTGTCACGAGGGACTCATAAACATTCAGGTCTTGTTTCTATGACGCTGAGGCTCTACCTCTCAGAAGGTACACGGTGTCAATCAGGATTTTTGCTACTGGAAGCAGGGGCCCAAGTCTCTATGGAAACGAGACGGAGGTGCCGCTGCCTATGGAGAGGCGTTCTGCATAGATTCCCATCCTGACAGTTTACATTTGCTCAAGATATTAATACCACTGTAGTTCTAGAAAAGACAAAAAAAAAAAAAACATTTTAACTTCCCTGGACTGCAGCCCCTTGCTGCTGTTGTCCTGGCTGCCTTCTTCTCTCCCCTTTAACCTCATTCAAGGATCCCCTTTGATGGGTGCTATTTATTTACAACAGTGTTATAAATGACTAAATAAGCGACTCAGGTGGAAAATCAATCTGAGTTTCCCTCCATAGAGGATGTCAGGATATAATAGGGATTTGCAGCTTCCCAGGATGGATTTACAAATGAAGGTACAAGCAGGGGGAACAGAGCCCCCCACTGCAGCATACATTTTTGTGGGGGACATGATAAAGATTTCTACCTACTATAAGGAGCATTATATCATGACTGTATCTAACCCTGATTCCTCTGAAACTAAGCCCTACAATTGTCTCAGGAAAGTTATCTCAAGACCCTCCAGCACTTCATTTTGTGCATCCCCAGAAGAGCATCCCTCTCACAGCTCCTTCACAGCTGCTTTGCTTTCCTTGTCACCAACCAGACAGAAAACAAAGTGATCAGAACTGGTCCATGGGTGGGTGGTTTCCCTTTCTCTTTTGTTGCTCAATTACTTGTTCTTGGACTGAGGAAGGTGAAAAATCAGTGAGTTATTCATCTTGACTGCATCTGAGGAGCTGAAGGGACTGCTGGAAGTAGTTCAGGAGTTGTTCTGTGCCTGCCATTGTGGAGCCTGGGATCTGCAGTGAAGCTTGGCTGTGCACAGGGTTGAAAGATTGGAGATATATATTCAAATTATACAGCTCCCATACAGTAGAGCAGTAAATATGAGGGGGGTGACAGTGAAATGCCAAGTGGAGGCAGTAAGGGTCCAAGCACCAGACACCAGCTTACTAGATATAAAAAGCAGAGTGACATGGCTATGACAAACATTCAGTGAAGGTAGAGGAGACTGTCCCCTAGGAACCTCAGCTCAGGTCCTCACAGACTCAGTAAGTCCCTGTCTGAACTGCTTGCAAGTCACACAGGAGCTGCCAAATTGTGGGATAGTGTTTTAATGATTGTGCTGAGAATGGTTTTGGTTCTGACTCCGGCTACTGCCTGGAAAACATTGGGACCACTCATGGTCCATCTCCTGCTAAAGCCTGGCAAAGGCTTTCCATAGCTCATCCCATGCTATGAGAAGTAGCTGCCTACTTATTTGCTCTGTGATCTCTTGCAAGAGAAATTAGTGCCTGATGTTTTCCCCTAACACATTCAGAGGCATTACAGAGGAAGAGTGGGGACCTGCCTGGGGGATCACAGAGCCACAAAGAGCTGCAGGATCATACTGTCCACCTGCTTCAGGAAAATTTTATTGGTTGCCGTGTTGAAACTCGCAGATCACGTTCTACATTTTTAAAGCTTTTTTTTACTAGCGGATGCCTCACGCTTTCTCCAAGCAACAGCCTCCATGGGACTGTAGCTTGCTGCCAGAATATCTGGCAGCATCAGCTCTGGCTTTGGACAGTACTTGACCATCCCCTGCAAGTAAATCCCTCTGTTGCAATGCCTAATGTCCCTCTAGAGATAAAAATGGACCTCAGAGAGTAAGCTTTTACCTTTCTAAGGCTAAATTTCACTGAGAGTATTACAACATTGCAGAGGAACTCCACCGACGAAACTTCCCCAGCTTCCAGCTGCATCTGTTCTCTGCATAATTCAAGAATATTTTTCTTTCCATACCTTTGTGGGAGTTTTTTTTTTTGTTTTGTTTTGTTTTGTTTTGTTTTGTTTTTTCCAAACACTGAAGCTGGGTTTTCACTGAACAATGCAGCTGGAAGACATCTGTTCGGGATGAGCTCAAATGTTCGCAAGGGAATTATCCATACCCCAGGACACTCAAAAAAAGATAGAGGCCAACTCATCCCTCAGGCAGGACACTGCTGGGAGTGCAAGGAACATGAATGGGTTGAAGAGCTAATCAGATCTGAGTGCTTCCATGGCTGCTGTTGCTATGAGACTGCTTCGTTGGCATCTGCAGGATGAGTACTCCCCTACCATTAACTTCTTTAGAAATTAGGCTCTCAGGTACTAAGTGATGAGAAAGAAAGATAGAGCCAGGTTTTAAGGAAAATACCCATATAGACTCACGCAAGCAAACAAGCCTGAAGCTCTTTTCACTTTCTGGTGATTAAGTGGTGTTTTCCACACAGGTGCTGTTGTCATGTGATGGAGTCCCTGAGTAAAGAAACAGTGAAAATGATGAAAAAAGGTGTTGAACCACTCTCTTTCTTCTTCATGCAATAAATACATAGGTCAGTAGCTGAGCTAATTGCATCCTGATGGAGCCCATGACTTTCTCACTCTTCCCTACTCTTCTCAGCCCTGATCTACACTGGGGCTAAGGAAGATGAAAGGTAGCTGCACATTCACTCTCTGCCCCAGTGGACTTCAGGACCATACAAACATCAATAAAAAGATTCACACTGTGTGAAAAAAAGCTTTGCCCAAGTCTCTGCTTCTTCAGACCTCTACAGAAGAGGTGATTACACATCTGCTGTAGGTATTGGATGGACTATAACCACTCATGACTCAGTAGAGATTAGTATAGGTATGGCTGTGCCAACTACAGGAGATGAATCAACATTATTATAAAGAAATTACTTAGCTGTACAGACCTGGAATTGCACCTCAAGGGACTTTCAGACCTTAAAAAACCTATTTTTGTAAGACATTTTCCCAAAATTTACTTAAAGGTCTAATGAAAATATGTTTGGATTTTTTTTTTTAAATGGTTTTGTCATGGCAAACACTAATAGTATCAGCAGTGTGTGAGAACATGGCATTTGAGGACCTTCTTTGAGCAACCTGGTCTAGTGGAACATGTCCTTGCCTACGTTGGGGGGATGGACCTGGATGATCTTTAAGATCCTTTCCAATGCAAACCATTCTATGAGTCTATGATTTTATGACCTAGAACAGACACCAGTTCTGGGACTCAGTATGGTTCTAGGAAGGAATCAGTTCTCAGTGATCTCAAAAAAAATGTCACTGCAGTCATTTGGAGACAGTTTCTGCAAAGGCCTTTAAGCAGAATTCATCTTGGGACCTGTCTACTTTTAGCTCCCACCCCAAGACTGTGTGAGGCAAACCTTCTGGGTAACCAAAAACCAGGACTGGGGGAATGGCCCCATCTTGCACAGAGGGTGGGAATAGAGGTAAGCCATCATTCTCTCCAGCCTGCAGATCACTCCTCCCTCTCCATTTTCTGCATGCAATATGTAGTAAGGGTCCTGGCCCTGGAGTCCACTGGGTTACTTTTCCTATTCTACTGCTGTTACTAGTCTCCAGGCTAAATCAAAAATCTCCTACAAAAGCATCTCTCTTGGTTACTGTTTTATTTCCCAGATTTTTTTTTTCTCCACTTATCTGCAGTGACTTGCTGAGCATTTTAAAACTTCTCTCACAAGTGAGTCCAAAACCACACTTGGAACAGGGTGTTTTTGACCCTCTAATGTCTACATTTTTATTTCTTTGGCTTTGGTTTTTTTTCAAGAGAAAAGAATGTATTATTCTACAGCCTTAGCCTGCCTGGTTTCCTAGTTTTAATCAAACACATCTATTCTTTCACCTCTGATTCTCAGCAACAGTGGCCTAATTTGGATTTTACCCTTGTTGGGTAATGACATAGTAAAAGCACTTTCCTATTATTCGTCTGTTTCTATCCCCTATCATTAATGCTGTCATAATGACTCAGTTCTGGACAAGGATTTTTCTCTGAAAACCCCAGGTTCCACCCCCTGTCCCTGAACTGCTGAGCTGCCTGTTTCTCCTGATGTGAGATTCTGCTTTGTTGATCTGCTAATCACACTCCTTTCCTGGCATGGATCCACTGGGATGGTTCCTGAGCTGACTTTCAATATGCTAGCTTTTCCGAGAATTTGTCTTGACTTAATTTGTTTTGATTGTCCATGGGTAATTAGGGCAATGCCCCCAAATGCAATTTCACAGCAGTGCACCTTCAACATGTGCTGGACACTAGGATGTGTTTATTTCCTCTGATGCATACACCTTAAGAAGCATAGGTGAGGAAAGGGTACCAGACAACATCTCCCTGCAGCTGAGATCTTTAATATGTTGACTACAAGCACCTGGTGATAGGGGTTGCACCATAGTGATAGGGGTTGCACCATAATCGTAGGGGTTGCAACAGTCTCAGCTGTAGCAAAGGCATAAGGTGGGCAGGCCAACGGGTGCTGGGTGGCTCCACAAAGCCACACTCAGAAACTCCTGGTGGTTTGTTTCCTTTCAGGTTTGGGTATTTAAATTATTAATCAGGCCCCATGCCACTTTAGCTCTGCTGGTAGTGAGGGGATATAAAGATAATTCCTGTTGGGCTGACAGTTAGGCTGTACTTGAACAACTGCATCTAGCAAGAGGACTACTGGTTTCTCTCCCCTCTGCCTACGTGGAGAGTAACAGACAATGATAGTTCAAGAACTCATAAAGAAGAGGCTGATATTTCTTGAGAAGTTAACAACCTAATGTAAAATTAGTCATCTATGTTTCCTCATTGAACTACAGAGAGAGAAAAGCATCTCTAAAGGGCTCTTTCTCCCATCTCATGGTACTGCCTAAAGGACTTTTGAAAGGCATCAGCTAAATTCAGCAGCTAAACTTGGGTGACAGAAATCCCATTCCTAGAGTTGTTTGCTGTTCAAGCTTCTCTTGCGTTTTCTCCTACCTTCAGCTTTTCAGACAGTAAGCTTCTGCATGTGTGTATATATATAGATACGTATGCAGCACCTCCAATATATATATTCTTTATATATATACATATATCACATAAATACATGATATTGGTTGGTAGGAGACTTCTATTTTCAGCAGGCCTCCACGTATATCTCTAATATATATAACGATACCTTGTGTTTTTATAGCTTTTATGACTTCATGGGCTTTCAATAGGAATAGAGCCTTGCTAGGAGGCTCTTTAGTCTTTGGCTCAACTAGTTCAGATATCACAATTCAAGCAAAGAAGTTATATACAAGTTATATGTGGCATGTGAACAGGAGACAGTTCAAGATGTTGCACCGTGCATACCTAATATCCAGACCTGGCTATAGAAGATGACAAAATGGAGGGTGATTGCAAGCATCTCATCCTCAATCTGTGCAAAACCCAGTGTGAATAGATGTTCTTCTTCTCAGTTAAAACCAATACAGTCATAGCTACAGCATAACAAACCTGTAGTTCTGTCAGGGATTAAAAATTTCCTGGGATAGTCTGAAACTCTCCTCCACATCCCTTTAAAACATCCCAGCCCAGTTCTCCTGCTTGCACTTTTGCAGGTTACTAATAAAACCTTTCTGAATATCATTGCAGGCTGCAGGCTTCCCATTTTGTCTCTGAGGCATTCTATGCTGCAGGGGGCTTTTATTTGTCTGTTCCTTTGAAGCTCACCGTCTGCTGCCTGTTCCCATCTCGCTCTGCTCTCTCCGCCTGACATATGTGAAGCTTGAATACTTTCCCTCACAGATACTGCCTGCTTACTGCAGTCTTTAAAAATAAATCAAGCTAGGCAATAGTCATGATTAATGGCCTCATGCAAAGACAGAGCATCAGTCAGTAATCTATTACCCAGCTTGTCTGTGGTACCCAGTACTGTGGCTGAACCCCCCTTACAATTCTCCTGCCTTTTTTTTGCTTTTCTTTCTCATATGGATCTAGAAGTCTATCAATACACTCTAAAAACTTCCCTCCCTCCCCCTGGGACAGATGGAGCTTATCAAAATGATAAAGGAGAAAATAGACAACATTAATTCAGCTGTGTTAATGAAAAAAACATCTCTGGATTTAATTGCATATATGCATGTGGAATAGGGCAAGCAGGAGAGGAAAAGGATACATGGAAGACCAGGATGCCTTTTCTTGGAGGGGAAAAAGAGGTTCTTACTCCAGTCCTAGAAACCATATTTGCTGTCCCTCTTCCCTTCAGGACTGTTCAACAAAAAGAATAAATCTCAGGGAAGCAAGAACCTATCAGGGAGAGCACCATGGATGTCCACAAGTTGGGCAAGTCCAAACAAAAAACTTCAGAGCAGCAAAAAGAGCAGTGCAGGAAGAAAAGGAGGTCCTCCTAGCTGCAGAGGGAACAGGCAAATCTCCTCTGAGCATGAGGATGCCTATGGATGACTGCAGGAGGAGCTGAGCCGAGTTCCTCAGGGGGTCCTCTCCTTCGCCAGCTCTGCTGCAGTGTTGCTTTCGGACCTTTGGCAAACCATTTAATTTCCCAGGTCTCCATTTCCTGCCTCATCTCTTCTATTCAGATGGCTCTGTAGGGCAGAAAGGATCTTTTAATTACAAATCTTCCAATCCAGGAGAGCCCTGATTTTGTGCTGAGCTATGGAAGGCACTGCAATAACAGCAATGACATCTCCTTCTGTAAGGCGAAGGACAATCGCAGACAGCACAGATGGCTGAATTGTATCATAGCAAAATCTGAGGAAAAGCCCTGGCTGTAAAAAGCAACAAAAAGAAGCAGGTTTGCTGTCCTTGAGTATGACCCAGAATCATTCAACTTTGCACCACAAGCTGGCTTTTTTTGTGCAGCTTTATCCGCCAGTATCTAGTTCAAAGGAATAATTGCTGACCTGGGGCTTGTAAGGGAAAGCCCTGGGCCCTTGGCTGAGCATGTATTAGTTCCAGTGCTTTTCACCTACAAAGCGTGCTGGAATGAAAAGGCAAAAAGGAAGAGAAGGGGAGAAAATAAACAAAAAACAGACTTAGACTTTATTGGAGGTGCTTACGGAGGTTACCCAGAAACAGCAAAATGACTTTCCAGTGAGTAAACAGGCTAGCAGAAACCAAACAGCTCAGTGCACAAGACTTAAAGAACTCCTGCAGTTTTTAAGGTGATTTTTGGGAAGAGGAGAAAATAGTTAAGAAAAATTACTTGTTTTGTCTCTCCTTCCCACTCATACCCTCTGGAGAATAAAATTGCAACATAAATGCATACCAGAGCCTTGCTGTCTCTGATTCTGACTGCAGATCTGGATTAAGATGGAAAAAAATTATCTATATATAGATATATACGTAGATATACATGTATAGATGTTTTTCTTTGTTCATACAAGATAGCCAGACTCAGATGGCTATTAGAATTAATTAAACACTAAGAGATGTTTTGCAAAAGGTTTTTCTATCTAATGGGTAGGCAGAAAGAAGGGCACCGAAGCTCTGTAATTAAGCAGTAGCCAAGAGGTACAAATTCATTTGTTGTTAGTCAAAATATTCTTTTTGTCTGAATCTTAAATCAAAATTGAGTCTAGCTGTTGTTGCTTCTCCTTTCATTTTCTGAGTTTTACACAGCATTAGATATGCATTCGCTTTCAGCTCCTTTTAGGAAGATCTTCCACAGCGCATAGTAAAAAGGCACTTCAAGTTAAATAACAGTATTTGAAGAAAATTGATATTCACATTTAAGCAAATGAATCTTTTATTATTATCATTATTTAACAAATTGTATAAAAAGATGTTTAAGAGTGAAGTCTGTATTTAAAAAAAAAAAAAAAAAGTGTGAGAATATGGCCCTGGGATCTCCAGCATGTGGTTTTCTTGAGGGGGAAGCACAGTCAACATGTAAGTGCACTGATGAGATAAATGTGAACAGGAATAGTACACTATGTTCCAGGCTCGATATAGACATTCTCAAGGAAACAACAAAAAAAAAAATACATGTTGTGCTAATAATTTGTATGTCAGTACCCAACACACACTTCCAGCTGGCATCTTATGCATATGGAAAGATAAGGTCTGTTTGGTAAAAGGAAAATCGGTACAGCAAATTATTATTATTGCAGCCTTCATAAATTTGTCAGGCCTCAGAAGAAAACAAAAATAACAGTGTGAACTCTATTTCCAACCTGAATTTCAGATTTCCCCTCCTAAAAAATTGTTTGGTTGTTTTTGTCTGCCAAATAATATTCTATCACTTTATGCCTATGGTAACTAGTAAACTTTCTCAAAGATTAATTTTGTTTACAGCTCAGTTATAAAACTGGATTTGATTTTAGGTTATGTGATGTTATCTCACTGTAAATAGCTCTTCACATAAGAATTTTTACCCCATGTTGAGGAATTAATGGGAGCTGAGCTGGCAGTTACATACGAGAGTCCCTTCCTTGCAAAAAAGTATTTTGTGTTGAGTGGGGAGCCAACTTATTTGTCATCCATAACCTTCTTGACAGGTAGGTGCAGTACAACAAAATATCCGAGGTATTTCAAATGGTATTAGACAACTGAATGAACTGTTTGCTCTCCACAAATTGTAACAGAAATTTTAAGTATGAAAATATACAGCCAAAGATCCCCTCAGCTGTAAAATCCAATAAAAGTAAATTTGTTCACTGTAAGGCTGAATCAGGGTGTTGGTGAAATGTTATAACAAATAAACAAACAAAAAAAAAGACAACAAAAACAAGAGAATAAGTGGACCTGACTTTAATGAAAGAAGAGGTGGATTTTACTCATCTGCACTAGACGAGGTCTTGGCAAAGTGCAGGGTCATTTTGAAATGGTTCATTCAAAACGTCTTTACAGATCATAGGCTTCATATCTGAGCCCACCATTTCTATGCAGCCTGAAGAGACTGCAAAGCTAGAAAACACTTGCTGACTTCATAACAGCCTCTCCTAACTTTTGCAAACTCTGGCCTGACCTACTTCACGATACAGGTTATTAAATTCTCCCAACAATTCTTATATCTACTCAACAGAGAGCTCTCCTGTAACAATATATCCTGTGAAATGCTCCTAGCTTTTTCAGAAAGACCTGAGCTGATAGAAAAGGCAGTCTATTCTCATGGTTATTTATCCTAATAACCTATGTCTGTGCGGTATTTTTAGTCTGCTTGTATCTATGCTCCGCTTCCAGGTCCTGGATTTAGATCCAAGTTTATGCTACAGAGGAAAGATCTCCCACCCCACTGAGCTATACTAACACCCTCTGTTCCCTACAGGACCCATCTTCTTTAAGTCCAGTCTAGGTATTAAGTATTGCCAATGACTTTTGGCCAGTTAAAATGAAGACTTACTGGGACAACCTATTGATTGCATAGAACATTTAAGTCTCATTGAAAGTGTTTAGCAGGAATTGTACTTGGTTAGAGTGGACTTAGTTTTGTGCATCCTATTTGTAATGGGGGAACACCAAAGAGTGAAAAAGGATGTCACTCCCGAGCTGTATCCTTACCACAATAAATGGGATGTGAAGGAGGCTCTTTGAGATGTTTCACAGACATCTGAGTGTGGCTTGATGCTCTCTGAACTTTGCTTTTTAATTGCATAATGCAATCACTGTCAGCCGTGGGCACCCCAGGTGTGCTCAGCTGAAACACAGCTCTTCCCCAGAGCCGCTCGCCTCCATAATAGCCCTGCCACCTCTCATTAGCAGTTTCCCCATGGTAATCCAAAGAGACATCACCATTCCGGTGCAGCCCAGCGTGGGTCATTTCCATGAAACAGCAGAATTCATTACGAATGAGCACCAGAGAAATCTGCGGCAGGCAGAAGATAGAGAAGTAAATGGGGAGAGACTTTAGAGCACACCTCATGCATCTATAATACAATTACTTGCCAAAGGGAATGACAGCTTTGATGTGATTTTTTTTTTTTATTTTTTTTTTTCTACAGTAAGTCCCGGAATCTAAGCACAGAACAGCACCTTCCATAGGCTCTGAAATGAAGATGAAAGGGAATTGCAGCTCATCGACTGATTTGCAAAGAGGTAGGACTCAGCACTGTGCTTTGACACTTTTCTGGACTCTTCAGACTGAAAGCATACTTTTGAAAAGGGCAGGAAGAGACAGCAAGCCATAGCTGCTTGTGGGGGAGGTAATTCTCTTCCACTTATAGCCAACTCTGAGCACAGATTGCATGCGGTGCTATTAAGAAGTGATAAGGAAAGCGAAAAATTATTTATGTATATAATCTAAGTAGTCCTGTGGATAATTCTGTATTCTTTAAACTTACATATTGAAGAGCCTCAAGGAGCTCTTTCCTGCTCAAAGGATCCAAAATTAGCTAGGCTAATCAGGGCAAACCAATAAAAAAGACATGTAAAAAAATTAAAATTCTTCCCCTCTACTTCAATAGGCTCTCATCATCCCACACTGTCCTCATACAAAGACTTATCCCCAGTTCTGATTCCCTTGCACTAGAGAAGATACTTTTGTGCCTGTTTTGGTACATAATAAAGCTCTGGGCTGCTGTGATGTTAGAGGTGGTAAGCATGTGGCTGGGACAGTGGATTTCTTCTTAGGCAGCAAGCGAGTGCCTGGGGATATTTGAAAATGTCTTTGTGGCCTGGAAAGGGACCCATTTGCCAAGCAGTTCTGAAAAGGACTTATCAGAAAGGAACATCCCAGGCAGTTAACATAGCCATTTCTCTTCAAAATGTGCCACTTGAATGCAATAAAAGGGAGCCCCAGCCTTATCAGCAAGGCGAGGGGATTGCCCAGGTGTTAGCAGTGCTTGCTGCCCACGCCAAGCTCTGGCTAAAAGCCCCAGCAGGCATTTAGCAATTCTCTCTCCCAGCCATCCTGCCCAAGACCAGCATCAATTTGCTAGCCCCAATTTGTGCTTTGGAAAGCTAATGCTCTGAGCTTGTTTTGAGATGCTCGGATAGAAAAGACTTCCTGGGAAGAAGAAAGGCAGCCTTGGAAGAATTTAGTACCTTGGGAACAGGCAGCAAAACAGTCATCTGCCACTTATTCACTGTATGGCCCACCACAAATGCTGTTACACACAATTTTACCACTTGTGAAAGGATCTGAATATGTGATTCATCTCTAATACATGTAAAGAAATGCATTGTGGACATCTACTGCTGAGCCCCCTTCGTAGAGGGAGAAAAACAGGCATTTTAAAACATGATTCATCCCTCGTTATTTAGCTGGCTACTTCAGGACGGGAGGAATTACCCTCTGGAAATGGCTGTTGATTGCAGAGGGAATTCAGGGTGACAGTCACAGATGGCTATGTCTGGCTGATGAGTCCCTCCTAAACTGCCTCGATATGTGTGTACACAGAGCCCAGCGCAATGGGGCCCCAGCCAGAGCGAAGTGCTGCTCCTATATCCACCATAATAAAGAGGAGCTGCTGCTGGGTGCAAGCTGTGTGTTTGGCTTCTCCGTGTGGCAGCCTGGTACCTCCACGCCATGGCTGTTCCTGCGTGCCTTCTCCTTGTTTACCACTAGAACAGCCCTCAAAAAAAAAAAAAAAAAAAAAAAAGCCTGGGAGAATGTGCAATATGAAGTGCCCAGGGAATATGGGTGTAGAGGTTGCATTGAACGTGTTTGTTAGGGCTTTGCTGAAATTTCATGGGGCAGGTGTGCAACACCACATGCTGTCTCTGAAGGTTCATGTCCATGGCAAATATAAGCTGACAGTATGTTCCTGAGTGCAAGGATCTTGTCCAGTGGCAAGAAATAATCACAGAATCATCTAGCTTGGAAAAGACCTTCAAAATCTTCAACCATCAACCTGATGTACTGAGTCCTGTCACTAAACTTTGTCCATCAGAGCCACAAGAAGATGCTTTTCTGAGGATCTAAGTCTGTTAGAAGCAGCAGGCTCCTACCTCCCTGGTTTTGTGTGATTTGAGGACTTGTTGACGGCTCTGCCCCAAGTTTTTGCTTTGACATAGAGGAGTGCACTCGTCTGTGGGATCCATTTTTACAGGACCTTGGTGTAAAGAGCAGCCCTGAGCAAGCACATGTGCATGGGCTGTGCTAACAACACGTATTGCCAGCTACCACTGTATGAGGGCAACTTCTCCTGCACAGGAGATGACACAGACATTTGTTGCTGGCTTGTTTCAGCTCCATCCTTCCTACGTGGGCTCGCTCCATGAACCAGACAATAACCTCTGTCTTTTGCTTACTCATTCCTTTGAAAGTCCTCATCTGACTACTATTTATTTACAAGCAGCTGTGTTTTTTAACTGCAACGCTAACATTACCTCTCTGTAGAGCTCTGGGATTCGCTTTGTGGCATGCAGAAGTGTTATTCTCCATGCCAAGTCATGCCACTTCAGCTCTCCCTCCACTCCCACATTGGGGTTCTTCCAGTTGCAATCAGTCCCATGCTTGGGCTGGTGTAAATGTGGATTGGGTTTTATTAAATGAGTCTCTCTCAACCTCTTATCACCACTCCTGACACACTGCTTATGAATATGCATATGTTCGGTGACTGCTCACAAACTGTAAGGCAGGGCTACAGTGCCAGTCAGCAGCTGCTACCAAGCTGGATTTCAGCCTTCATCTATAATTACACCAAGAGAAGGGTTTTGCCAGAACAACCCTCCTTCATAAGTTAGGATGTTTCTGATTTTTCAGTTGTAAAATAGGATTTCACTTATTGTCACCAGTGACAATATTTCAGGTTTAATATCACTCCTCTTACAAGGTGCCTGTTGTATCCCATCCATGACAGCAATAATATCCCAAAATATACACTGTGCAGCAAGTGACAGGGCAGCTGTCTGCAATGAAATAAAACAATAAGCAGGGGGTTGTAGTTCTGCTGGGCCAAATCGATCAGCAATATGCCTGCTATTCCCTACATCCACAGATGATCAGATTTAAAACCAGACGAAAGACAAATTCACTCAGCCTTTCGGTTGTTAAAACTGGAGGATTCAATACAAGGTCTACATCCCAAGTCTAGAGTGCTTCCACAAAATCGTATCAGTCACTTATTCTAAGTGATAGCACATGGGGAAAAGCGACAGCTACTTCTGTTTCTGCTGCCTTGGATGTCAGAGTAGAAGGACCAGCTATCCAACTAGAATAACTGGGGATTAGCTTTGAGTTCTTGGACTCTAGACCTTGCATTTCTGTACTGAGACCTGAAGAGGTTCAGCTCTTTTCTGCTGTCATATTCTTAACCGTATCATTTGATTTCTGTATTCTAGCTTGTGCCCTTCTTTCTTTGTTTGCTACCTGTAAGAAAAGGGACAGAATCTTCCCCTTGCCTTTTTTTTTTTTTCTTTTTCCTTTTTCTCTTACGAATTCTCTCAAAAATATTTACAAGACTCAAACTGAAATAAAAAATCCAACAAGTCTAAACTTGTGGTTTTCTTTTGCTTTCCTTCCACAGATAATTGGTTATTACCTCAGGAATCATGATCAGGAGAATTTTGGATTTCCAAAAACCTTCTCTATCTTTAGAAACTGGAACAACAAACAGCTGACGTTTGATTCAGGTTTCTTTCTGTTGACCTAATCAGAGAATCGACTTAAACATCTTCCTATCAGAAAGGATGCATGAGAAGCACTTTGGCTTCAATAAAACAGTGGCTTTCACAGAATCACAGAATTGTTTTGGGAGCTGCAAAAGCTGTCCAGGAGAGCACTGGCAAACTTGAATCCCTTTCTCTGCATTCTACAAAGCTCAATTTTCCTATACAGCCAACTGCATACAGTAAGGACTGGAGTCAAATGGTTTCCCATGGGGTGCCTCTCTTTGCTGATAGAGTAGGGATTCAAGGTCTGGCCTCTCTGTTTAGCAGGCTATCTGACTCATTCCTCAGCCTCAGACTTTAGATGCACTTGTAGGCTCTTGCAAGTTTATTAGCCATTTGCAGAAAGTAGTCCGAGTAGAGTTTTAAATATTAAGTACATTAAATTCTGGTGGGAAACATGAGATCAGCAAATCTGAATAATAAAACTCTATGTGTATTTAGAAGCAGAATTCACAGCATGGGTAGAAAAGCCCTGGTCAGACCTATTCTTGTTGGACTGCTTCAGCTAAAAGTCCATTTCAGTTCAGACTGTACACAATGCTATGCTCATCTATGAGTGATTTATTCTCCTTTACAAATGACTGAGCCGAAACCTTTGGCAATAGACAAGAGTTGGAAATGGCTTAAAATGATGAGTGAAATGACTGAGGTAATTTCATGCCTAGTTTGATGACGGGCCATCAGGTGCACTATGATGATCACTTCATCATAGTGTAATGGCCAAAATCTGACTGAGCCCTGGTACCCAACTCTATGTGCACTATGAGTCAGACCCAGGTATGAAGTACAATATAATAGCTTAAGCCAAAATTCAAGGTGTTTTGGTTGAGGTGAACATTATAAAATGACACGCCAACTCAGCTGATGGATGGTAGCTCAGTAATGCCTTGGATGACATACCTCTACAATTGATTTTAATGACCAAGAGCATCCTAGAGGATGCCATATATTATTCCAGGGCACTTCCCTTGATGTCCTGTTTTTTTATGGATCCCTTTTCACTGGAATTCACCTTTGAGGATACATTTCTGGCATCTTCTTGTCAGTTTTGTAGAGAGCTATTTAATTTTGCATTGCTAGTAAACAAGCAGAGACAAGACTTTCAGACAATGCTGTCTGCCATCATTTCAGTGTTTCAGAACCACCCTTGATCTCCTTGTCTTTTGCTCCTAAAGATCTGATCTATGTTTCATTTAATATTTAACAAAGATTCACCCAGCTTCATGCTACCTACTGTCAGATGAAAGTCAGCTTGGACCCACCAATCACTCCAGCCTTGCCTTACATTGCTTTGCTGTTTCATCTCTCCCTTCCTGCCCTGACAACTTTCTTTCCATGCCATGCTACAGTGCCATGTCTGATACCAGTGAACATTTCGTCTCACCTCAGAGCATATCTGGCTAGACTGTTTTCCTTTTCAGCCTTCAAGAGATTTCATGTTGCTCACTGTTCATTTTATCTTTCTTGTTTGTTAGCAGCTGACTTTTGCCAGAGAGAACTGGTTTGTGGTCAAGTTTACTGCTGCCCTTTGCACAGTGGTATTTCACTTTCTGGGTGGGAGCAAAGGCTGTACGAGAACTTGAAGAAATTTCCTTTGTGTTCATTGCTATAAAGAGGGTAGAGATCAATATACCAATTAGCCTCATTTCAGTGTTATCCACGGCACTGGTGTAAGGAACACATAAGTCTGTATGTGCCTGGGCCTGAACAGTGGACACCATTCCAGAGCTAAAACATATTTTTCTAGCCTAAGCTACAAACAAACAAAAAAAAAACAACACATAGCTATTGACTTCCAGGAGTGTATTACCCCCTTGGTAAGAGTTGCAGTACTAATCAGAATTGCAACAAGAGTTTGTACATGCCGCATCATTCGCTGTGTAAGCATCTGTTCTTAGTCCTTGAAGAGTCAATACTGAGCTAATTTTTGCTAATCTGCTAATATTTGCTTTGTGGTTTATTCCTATGAGGTTTATCATGTCTTCCCTTCTCCCCCAGTGGCTGGGGTTACCTGGTGTGGCTGTGCAGAGATGTGAGCTTCTGTTCCCAGAGAATGTCTTTGCCAAAGACAAGGCAAAGTGAACAATTTTCTCAGCTTTTCTGGAATGAGATTTATGTCATCTTTAAAATATTTACATGGCATTCATAGATACAAGGGGACAAAAGACCCTGCTGCTAACTTCACCCTCATCCTTGCCCCACTTTCCACTGACCATTCATTTGTAATTAGTCTTAATCCACCCTCTCAGCCTCTGATCCTCGTTAGCCTAAGCAGTAACATCAGCACATTTCTTTGGTTTCATTTCTCTTACCAGTTTACATCTTAAAAAAATAAAAATAGAGAGGAAAACATGATTTTCAAAAGTAGGTTGTTCACTCTGTGAGCTGAGGTCTGTTGCTTCAAACATTCAATATTAGTTTACTGATCAATGAGGTACATAATGAAGTTTATGTTCACTTTTAATTCTTTGAGTTGCTCAAGGTTTTAATCCATCTATTTATTTATTTATTTTTCTTAAACATAAATGCAGCAATGGACATAAGATATGTTTTGGGAAAGGACATTTGCATGGTCTGTCTTTACTCTGGGGAGACCTAATGTTTGAATAAATGTTCCAGCATAACTTTACCTGATGGCTCAGGACAGCTTTTCATCTTCTATAACATCCATTGCCACTTTTGAAGAAGGCAGATCACAGCTCAGCCTGCCATGACAGCACTTTCAGTCCTAGTCCTACATTTTTTACTTACCCAGGAGCAATAAGAGGAATTTGTTGGGCTGTGTCCCCTTGCTGCCATGAAAGCTGAGGATGTGTGTTGTCTCACACAACACATAGTGAGGAGATTTTCTTGCCTTAAACTTTGTGATAGCTCTCCCCCTTCTCCTGTTGCCCCCACAAATGATGCAGCTTTTGAAGCATCTCCTATCCATGGCTTGTGTTCTCCAGTATTTACAGCCCCTTCCAGTCTTTCCAGTGTAACCCCAGCTCATTTCTCTTCTCTGGTTATGAAATAATTACTGTTGACTCATTTCCCACGAATAAAAATCTAAGCCCAGAGGGGTTGCTCAATACCTGGTAGAAAATGTTGTCCAAAACAACAACAAACAATAATTCTAAATGCAAATTTAGGTGTCTGCATGCTGGGAACAGCAGTCAGATCCTACTTGTTCCCTTCTCTCAGTTATAGAGCCCTGGGTATTTCTCACACCTCATCAGTGGGGGTGGGTGAGGCTTGGGGATAGGGTCTAGGGGGGAAATCTCCTCCTCCACAGTTTTATTTATAAATTGACTACTCTTCTTTCTCACTGACAGGAAGATATTTAGCTGGAAGTAATGGGTGCCTTGGAGATCTGACTCTGGGCATGTCTTTTCCCATCCTAGGCTTGCCCTTGCTGCAAACTCCCTTCACCCTTCCAACACCTCTTTCCTCTGCTTGGGGATGCACTCGTTTTTTCTTTGTTCCCATGGTGGCACCAACAGAGAGCAGGAATGACGTACACGTTTTGCAATCCCCATCTTTTCCTCAAAAGAATATGAACTATTGAATTTCAGTTCAATGTTGACATCCAGACTTCCTTTTCTTTTTTAGTTCATGTCTACAGCTTTACCCTAGTGGAGAGTCAGAGTCTCCAGACTGAGCTCGATAACAGGTGGTTTATTCACTGGGGCTGAATAATCACAAAGAACAAAAACTTAGCCTTGGACAAGCTTTCTTGATCATGAAAACACTTGGGGAGTGGGTAAGATGATAATTCTCATTTCTGTGGGTCTCAGGGCATTTTGGGAAGATTAAAGTATCATTTTCCTTCCCAACTCCTGTGACATTGTGGTCTTATTTACTGTCATTTTACTTAAAAGGAAATGGAAGCATTGATTAGTTAAAGGACAGGATTAAAAAATAACAGCTGCCTAAAGAGTCCAAGTAGTAGATTTAGACATCTAAATTCAAGAAACTTTAATAAAAAAAAGTTGGCTACACTTACATAAGAGCTTGAAATGTCCTGGTACTTAGGGTCTGGTGTCTACAGTTCATTATTCACTTATTACTCAGCTAATGAGAACTGGAAACACCAGCCGTATTAGATGGGATCCATAAGAAATGGTCTTGTAGTGTCAATAAGCTTTGGTTTCGCAAGGCATTTCAGCCTTCTGGGAAGTGGCAGTAAGGAACAGCGGTGACTGCATAGTGATATCTCATGTGACCAGCTGACAAAAATTAAATTACTTTCCTTTTTTTCTTCTCCCAAGACTTTTGTTTTCAAAGAAATTGATCTGTCTGATGGAAAACAATTCTATTCCAGAATACATTCTGGAACAAAAAAGTTCAAAACAACAAACTTTAGTCTCAATTGCTGTGCTTGTTTTGTTTATCTTAGTTGCAAAAGACAAAATGAAATGAAAATGTCACTTCTGAGTGAAAAAGCTTCTCCCCTTATTCCCCTGGCATTAAAAAATTATAACCTAACAGCCTTTTATGCAGTACAAATGAAACTGCTCTGTAAAACAGTTTGCTTAATTAAGATGTGAAGTTTAAAATGAATTAGCATCATGAGTTCATCTGTAGGAGGACAGACATTCCCAGTGTCAAGCAAGAATTTTGGGGGAGAGGTCCTCCGGGTACCTCCTGTGCTACCTGGCACACACTGGGCTTTTGGCAATGCTTCTTTTTCTTCTGTTACCAACTTATTCCATTTATTTTCAATGTCCACAACAAAGTGTAATTGTTGACAGGTAATTGTTAACTACAGGAAATTTTTTTTACTGTGCTGTAAACAAAGAGCCAGGAGGACTTGGGACTTGATTTATACAGCAAGCATAGCTGGGTAGCAGGGGGCCTTGGTCTTTGGGCAAGATGATTGTCCTGAGATGTCCTGAGATCTGCTCTTCTCCCTAAAATAGGGGGTTCTGGTTTGTTGCAAATGTTTTAAAAGAAAAAGAAGGAATCTATAGCGGATGGCAAATGAGTTGCATCAACAAATACCAGCTTGAAAATCTTATCACTCCCACTAGTGTTTCTTAGTCTTCCTATAAGTATAGATTTAACGAAGGTTAGAGTTTATAATTAACAGATATAAGGTCATATATATATATATATATATATATATGTGTGTGTGTGTGTGTATGTATGTATGTGTTATAAATACACATATAAAGGGAACACAGAGAGGAAGTTAAGAGTTAAGATGAAAATGATAGAACACAAAAGACTACCAAAATGGTGTTGCAAGAAGGAGCATCTTTTGGGTGGGTAAATGAGATTAATCCTTTCTATTTTTTCTCTGATGACTTTCAGATCATAATTTTTCATTGCCTTTGACTGGCTTCATAAAACAAAGTTCTCAGAAAATTATATTGCCATATACCATCTAACCGTATTACCCTCTTACTGCCATCTCTCTGATATCTGATGTGTGCCAAAGGGATGAGACACTAGCATTGTGCAAGTCTTCTGGGAACAGGACAAGAAGTCATGAGTCAGCACTACACAAGGGAACTGTAGGCAAGAGGGGAAATACTCCCAAGACAGCCAGTCATTGCAGAAATTAGGTGGGTCTCCATGGGTGGAGAATCTCAGGAAAAAACTTGAGCTAAAAGCTGCCAAGCTGGAGTCCTCTCTGGAGTAGAAGGATGATTCCTCAAGGTTTGGGTTAGTTTTAGAGCAAAAGACAAGCTTTAGAGTGTATTCAAGAATTAGCTTGCAAGACATTGCCTTCTTTTACCATGTAGTAAATTAAACTTAAGTTTGGTGGTCATTTGTTTCTTTTATTTTTCCTCCACCTACATGTATGTATCCTCTTGTTTATCTTAATGCAATGTGCTTGTGCATATGTGTGAGTGTGTGTGGCAAGGTGAGTGAAAGAAGAATTCAGAGGTTTGCTCTCATGTAGCCTTGCAATTCCTCTTCTGAATCTTCTGAATCTGTTCAAGAAACTGTAGGTTAAACAACTCCTCTGAGTCCTTCCCTGTCTTATCTCTGTGATTCTCAAGTTGAGAAGGAAAAGAAAAATAAGCTAGATTTACAAATTAATCATGGGACAGTAATGAATAATAAACATGTTGACAATATTAAAAAGGTCAATATGGTGCTAACATTGTAAAAGGAGACAAAATTGATGTAGAGAAAGCAAAGATCTCACATTTGTGTAAGATTATTGGGAATGTCACAAAGCAGCTTGTTCCCTTAGGCTAGATGAGTGCAGTGCAAAATGCATTCAGGAAAAGGTTGCAAGGACTGCCAGAGCTAAGGAGAGCTTCTTTTAATAGAAAAGACTAGAAGAACCTGGCTTGCACTGAAAGCTGAGTAGGAGTCTGCCTGGTCTACAGACTCTTCCTCTAGACAAGCAGCAGGGAGGGGGAAGAATTATTTTAGCTGCAGGATAAATCTGGCACCAGGAGAAAGAGCTAAAAACTCATTTCAAATGAATGTTGGCTGGAAATGCAAATGTTTCTAAGCATCAAAGCCAAGGAGGTTTTAGAACAGCATCCCAGAGCACCCAGCATGTTTGGGGTGGCGTGTGATCCACTTGTAAGCAGGACTATGGCAATGCCCTGGAGTTCAAGGTGTAGAAAATTCTGTATATATCAGTCTGATAAAGACATCTAAGCCAAATTTTTAAGGAAATGCATTGGGGGGGATCCTCAAGGATTTAGGAATTTGCTCTTGGATTGTTCCTGTTATCTTTCCTTTCATTCCAATAGGGTCCTATTCTACCATAACATTAATCCTTCCCCAGGGCTGGCTGCATTTCAGTGCTGGATGTGTATAGTGCATGTGAAGGTTGAGAATCTCCTTTACAAAATGTCCTGGATTGATAAAAAATGCAATAAGGAGCTTATTTGCAGTAGATAAACATTTGTAGATAAACACCTTCTCCATTCACAAGCCCACCTGTGTTTATGAGAAACAGATATTGCAACAGAGTTTTCACCATTTATTAGCTTTTTTATAATGTCGCTTTTTCATCTTTTTATATAAACACAATGTAAAGTCCATTTATATATATTTTAAGAATGCTATTAGCAATGACAGCAATAAAACCCTATTATTTGTGTAAGGCCTGGGTAAACATGTTCATGCTGCTCAGAAGCACAGCGGGTATATCTCTTTGGGGACTATCAAAATAAGCCTCAGCGCAATCTAGAATCTAACTAGCAAATTAAAAAAAAAAAATAAATCTGCAAACTGAGCACTTTCAAAGTTTGTCTAAGGAAGATAACAGTTAAAGTGGCTCTCATTAGAGGTGACTCATCTGCATGCTGGATCTGCATCACACCAAGAACAAAAATCCAGTCTGAGGAGGGTAGAGAAATTTAATAAACTGGCCTGTTTCCATGGGTAAATTGGGTTTTCAATCACAGTGCTTACAGAAGGACAAGAGGTCTTTTGGAATTCAGAATCAGATTGGGTGGCTAAGCCTCTCTAAGAGCTAAAAAAGCAAAACCCGAACAGCTAAAAGATAGGCTAGAAGGAGCAGGAGTCACTCAGTGTATGAAAAACCTGAGTAATTTGGTTGTCATTATTGTTGTCTTTTGTGAGAAGATTACCTGAGCCACTGTTATTCAAAAAGATGGTTGGAGGGGAGGAGAAGAAATTCATGGTCCTAAATTTACTTGCTGTTTACTGAAGAAAAAACCAATGTTATAGACAAGGTCTTTCATTGCTCAAAGCTCTGCATTCATCATCATAGAACAGGAGAAAGAAAAAGGCAAAAACACATTGTGTCTGTTCTTTCTATTTAGGGTATACACTTGAGAGCTGCATGAGTAACTCTTGCTATGCAGTATAAAACATTTGGTGCAAGGAGGTCCTTCATTATCGTCTGTTTTTTCAACGGTTGAGGTTGGAAGGAACCTCTGGAGCTCATCTGGTCTAACCCCTATTCAAACAGGGCCATGTCCAGACTGCTTTTGCTCCTCTCCAAGGAGGAAGAAACCTTGGAAAGTGGTTATATTCTATTTCCTCGTTGGAAACAAACTTCATTTTAGAGCATGAGAGATGCTTTAACTTTAGATTGACTTTGAAGTGCCAGTGAGCACAACTGAGCAATAATGGCTGCTGTGCACTTGTTTGTTTAAAGAAAAAACCTCCCATGGGAAAACCTTTCTTTTACCCAAACCACTACTTGGATAAGACCAGGGAGCTCAATTCCGTTGTTCCATTTTTGTTGCACATGAGACAAGTTCCAGGGCATGCCCACGAACAGCATGTGTCTTTGCTCAGATTTGATCAATGGTTTGATCGTAATTGTCAGGAACACTACTGAAACGAACAAAATTGACCAAACTCTAGAAAAATGTCTTTCTTTTTGCACATTATTGAGTAAGAAGGGTCTTCTGTTAGCTAAGACTCCAAAGCATTTCTACAAGAAATAAACGTTGAGGGATGGAAAACACTTATTCCATCAAATCAAAGATTTCATCCAAACTGTCAAAACTGTTCTAGTTTTAAAATGGGTTTAAAAGATTTTGAAAAGAGAGAATTTGCAGTTTTAAAAAATTACCTTTTTTTTTTTTTTTTTTTTTTTTTTTTGGCATCTATACCCTCCAAATAATTTTTTCTTTCAAATCCTGAAGACATTCCAGGTGAAAAATGTAAACTTACCACACTTATGGAAGGTGTTGGTTTCAAAGGAATTATATTAAAAATGTGGAAAAATGTGGAAGTATAATTAAGTTCCTTCCAAATAGAATTCATTCTCTAAGAGATTTTTTTTTTCTTATTATTCTGAATCCTTTTGATTCAGGGAAACCTCCAAAATTATAAGCTGAACTTGAACGTTCCTTCTTTTTTTGTATTTGCAAAAATGAAATCTAGTTGACAAGCAGGAAAAACAACAAAAATTAGTAAAGAAAATGAACCAATGTCCTTTCTGGTCTTTTTCACTCTCTCTATAAATAAATCCCTAGGATATAGAATGAAAATCTGTGATATCATTCACTGTAAACATAAATAGCGGACAGTGAACATAAAAGAAGACTTAGATATAATCCGCCATATGCATAATGACAACTGTCCCTGATAAGCCATCCACATTTAGCAAAGCCAGCTTTAAGTGTAACCCACCATAGACGCAATGATACCCTAACATATGTTAAAATGCTCTGCAATATAACACAGCATAAGTACAGAGATATACTGTATTGCCATGACACCAGATTTGTGCAAAATCCTCTTCTCCTAGCAGATTAATGTGTTAAGTCTCTAATGAGGAGTGCACTGGCAATGAATAATCATAGAATCATGGAATATCCCAAGCTGGAAGGGACCCACAAGGATCATCAAGTCCAACTCTTGGCTCCACAAAGGTCTGCCCAAAAACCATACCTCTGTCAAGGTGCAAGCACTGCTGTGACATGACAAATCATTTCTTTCTCTGTAGTTCTTCAGTGAAACAATTGGTAATTCAATGGAATTTATGGAAGACAGTAGAATTCAGAGGAAGTTGCCTTTCTCTGACAAGGCTGGCGTATATAAATCACATGGGAGGTAATCCATGTGTATGGAGGCCTGAAATATTTAGTGTGCCAACATGCAAAGAACACACTCAGACACATAGAACAGTACACATAGACATAGCACAAGACTTCTAACCTCCCAAAATCACATCTGGGAAGATTTCTAGATCCACACAGTCTCAGGCAGTCATCTTCACAGATAAGCATATGCACACCTGGAGCTTCAAGAAAGCACCACACTCGCTGATGCACACAAACAAGGCTGCATGCTCATGTGAAGTTACAGACAGGAGAACATGTATGTTCATCACCACACATGTGTACACACACCAACAGCCATGCAGGCTCATGGGGAGACTCCATGCCTCCAATATGGTGCACAAAACCTGTGGGCTGGTTCCTTTCTCAGTGGTACAAATAATGATGGATGCTGGAGCATCCATGTCGCTACAAGGAGAGTTGTTTAGCAAAGGAGACTGGGAAGCTGAGGTCCTCAGAACCATATCAATAAAATTCCCTAGAAACAGCAGCAAGAAAAATTCATGTCTTTTCTTGTAACAGAGCCTTGAGGGAAAAGAAAGACTGAGTGTAAAATTGTCCCAGCATTTTTTCATTTAAACAGAACATTTCATATTTTCCTCAGAACTGGATTCTTGTTTCTGCTGAAATGTAAAAACTTGAGGGTTTTGGCAGAAGACCGATAAATGTCAACCAATGGTTTGGGACTGGGGTGAAGGAAGGAGGATGAGGGATGTTTGTTTTGTTTATTAAAAAAGACAAATCCCCTGAAAGCAGACATTTCTCACAGAAATATCACTTCTTCAAAACCAGACGAAGGGGACATTTTTTTTTTTTTTTTTCTCTGCGGTGGAAATTGAGATCAGCCTGAAACTGGGTTTGAATGGCAAACACAAGAACTTCCTGAGCCACAGGAGGTTCCTTACCCACCTATGACTCCCCCCCCCCCAAAAAAAAAAAAAAAAAATCTGACCCCTTAGGTGACAGTTATGCATTGCTTGATCTGATGCAGCTGCCCACTAAGCAGAAAAGGTGGCAGGAAGGTTTCTGGATGTGCCAGCTATGCTCCTGCCATATTATGCCAACATGATGCACTACCTCTCCTGTCTATGGTAAAAGCACATGCACTCCTCTTAACGTCTTTAAAATAGACAGTAAGGTTTCATACATGAAGCTTCACCCTGCTCTTGGAAATGGGGAAAATATTTCTCCTTTGTGGGGGTTGTCCCAGCTCCTTACCTTCCCTGTCTCCATATCCTGAAGCACTATGTTGGCTGTGCAGGAGGTGTTTACTCCTCGAGAAGATGGGAGGACCAAAGAACACTGACCTGTTAATGTTTGTCTCCACCTCCAGTTACTGGATGTTGCACAGTCTTTGTAGTTAGAGAGCTACCTGCTACTCAAAATCTGCTCTCCAGAGACCCTGCTCTGTACACACTGATCAAATCCGTTCTCAACCTCCTTGGTATAGAAAGCTGCCTTGAAATGTTTGGTTGTAATTCAAATGGCTGTGGATCAAAACATATGCAGTTTACCTATTTCTAAACCTGACCAGTGAGGAATTTACTTAATTCTTGTTTTATTGGCCTGGAACAACAAAAAATATATGTTAACCCCTTTTCTATTCTCATCACAGAAAAGCCCCTTCTTCCAAATAGCTGCAACATTCTTACTCATTTTCTCTGACCCCATAAATGTTCACCAGAAGTCATCACATCTACTGAGGTTGTGATCCCACCCAAACAACAAGGAGAGCTTAGAGAATGTCTTCCTACTCTTCTCTGAATGTGACAGTGAGACAAGTGAGTGCAGGTTGTGCTCATAAAACTTTCTAGCATGGGGTTATCAGGACTGTCCAGTTAACCAATTCAGCCAGGTACGTAAAATCTGGTATGTAACATAAGAAGAGTTTACACCGCTATATAAAATATTCTTTTATAATAGGTTACGTTCCGGCCCAGTCCAACAATTCAGTAAGGTACATTACAACCCAATTGTACATAATGCTGCCTGTTACAATGCACTATGCTATGGCATATTAATGGAAAATACAATACAAAATACAACATACTTTCCTGGTTAAGCTAGAGAAAATGGCAGGTTTCCCAGTTCTAGCTCCAGTCTCAAGTTTTTTATGTGGGTGGAGTTCCCCTTCCTGTAAAAGGAGAAACAGCCACGATGAAAAGTACTTCAGGATTATGGAAAACAGCTGATGAGGACTGTGGAAGTGATGACACATCACAAAATGAGGTCCAACATGCAGCTCCAGACACCACACACCCATCCCTAAACCTGCTGTCAACACCTGTCACTTCTTCATCATCTGGAAAGTGATTTTGATACCTCCATTCCTTGTTAAGTTCTGAAAATGCCAAGGGTATCCAGAGCAACTGACATGGTGCACTTGTGTAGGACAAAATGGCAGAGAAAAACGTATTTTAGAATTATAGCAGACGTTGTGGGGGAAGGGAGGCCTTGCAAGGACTGGAACAGATTCTTCTTCTGGCTCCTAATTAGGATTTGAAAAATCTCAGTGTGTTAAGGAAGAGCAGTCATGTTGAAATGTCGCTTGTGCACACTGACATTTAAAGGAGTATCTTTCTGGCAGGAATTATTATGGGATATTAATGTGAAGCATCTGAAAATGACATTGGAATAGAAATCCTATCATGGAAACTGGAGAGTGAGAAGGAGTTTTCTGAATGGCAATATTAAAAATGCATCGAATACCTAAACAGGCTGCAAAGAGAAAAATAAGGAAGAAGCAATTGGAAATGATTGTAAGATTAACAGGCAGTACAACTTATCATGCCAGGAACCTTCAGCGCATCTGGTTCACTAGCACAATGTCCCTCACTGCCTTTCCTCCTTCAGAATCTGCCCCTTTTGCTTTTATGTGGGGAGAAGTTTATGTGGTTGAACATAGACCCTAGGGTGGTTGGCTTTGACCCTTTAGTTGCCTCCCTCCATGTCCTGAAACTCTAGCTTTGCTGCCTGCAGTGATCTCACTGCAAGGTGTTGCATTTAATGCAGATGTATATTGACGGTTTATGGGCTTTGTAATGGGCATGTTCTAATTTTAAACCCTTTGGGCTAATTGGAATGGGTGGTTTGGACCACGTTTTGAGTTTGAACAGGCTCTGTTTTTTGTTTGTTTGTTTGTTTTCCTGCTCCAGAGATATTTGTCAAGATTCTGAGAGATTTTGGTATTAGTGGCCTAGGCAACCCATTTCCCATTTCAAGTCACCAAAGGCACACAAGACCATTTGGAGACTACCGAAAGATCTGAACTCCTCTGAACATCCTGTCCATGACATCAGCAAGTTATTATGAGATGAGCCACAGGGACAAATTTCCAGTGCAAGCCTGGAACCTGTGTAAGGTGTACTGTGGACTATGCTGTCTGCCGTTGCACCATCATTTGTAGTTTAAAACCTCACCCAAATCCTAGCCTGACGATATGTTAAAGAGGATATTCAGATATATAGTGTGACCTAACAAAACCAAGAGGTGATAAAACAGACTTCAGGTGTGTAAATCCTGGGACAAAAGGAACAGTCCCTAGTGCATGTCCATGGGGGAAAGCTGAGGAAACGAGAGGCTTTACATTCAGGCAACGGAGAAGAGCTGGAATGTTACAAAAACCCTTTCTTCTGGAAAGCTAAAGAATCACAGGAATTGATTGTGGGAAACAGTGGGAAGTTCTCAGCCTTGGAAGAATAAAATCACATTGTGTCCATCAGTGTGTCAGGATGGTCATGGGTGGAGCTGGTCATGCCTCATGGCAAAGCCTGGAGTAACTGGAAAGTGAGAGATTTTTTTCCAGCTCTGTGAGTTTTATTATTAAGTACTAGCTCTGTTTTTGTAGTAGTTGTTGTTGTTTGTTTTGTTTTGTTTTGTTTTGTTTTCTTTCTGGGACTTTGATCACTCCTACTCTTCCAAAAGACTTACCTACTTCGTGTTCCTGTAAAAGAGCTGAGAGCTTTTTATTCTCTCCCAATGAGGAACTGATGGGTGCAAAAAGGCATACTGACACATTCAGCAAAGACCATTTTCTTCCCCAGAAAGTGATTTTCTTAAATTTTTATTTATTTTTTTATTTATTGTTTAGCTGTGGCTCTGGATTAACAAATTTCCCATTATGCTGTTGTTTTTGCTGCTGCAGAGGAATCCAGCCCAAAGTCACTGTAAGCATGACACAGTACATACGAAAGTAGACCAAACACAGGCATAACGAGAGCTAAAACGTTGCATAATTTTAGCTCTCCCAGTTTAAGAGGACAAGAATTCATGCCTGGAAAAGAATAAAATGGCTTTCTTTCATAACAAAAGGTAGGTGCTTGTTTCATATTTTAGGTTGTCCACCTTCAGCAAGATTTCTACTGCCTGTTCTCTCTTATTCTCAAGGGTGTTAATATTTCCTAGTAAATATGCTTACAATTTTTGGCAGTCAGGGTTAGCTGGCTTCGGATCACCCTGAAATTCTCTCCTGGTGGTAACTAGAAAATTTGTGATGTTTCCAATCAACAATTATTTTGCATTTCTCATTTTACTGAAGTCTGGCAGCAGATAGGCAACACTCCCCCATATCTCCCTCAAAGATGTTTAGAATAAACTTATTTATTTATTTATTTTGAAAATAACAGCGGAAAAATATATCATAGTTCAGGGAATGACATTTCTTATATGCTGAGTTTGTTCCAAAGAACAATTTAACCTGGGTTTCTTGGCTTGTATGCACTTCTATTCCTATCCTTCTGTTTGACTTTGAACTCTACAGAGAGAAATCTGTTCCAATATTGACTGCACCATGGCAATTTTTAACTTTGGGAGTTCATTGAAGTGACTTTTTAAATAGTATTAAACACATTGCTCTTGTCCCACAAAACAAGAAAGACACCTGCAAGCAGGTGGGATTCCCTGTTTACTGTAGCATTTATTAGCTGGCACATTTCCTGGAATGTCTATGTTTAATTCAGGATGTTCTGCTTCAATTCACTGGCAGCATTAAGCCAACATAAAACAGAGAATACCATAAAGCATCAAGCCACTAATAGAAATACAGAAGTTAATTTTCTGCAAGCTACCGCTCTTGTACGTACATCTTTGGGTACACTGAGTGCTTTGAAAGCAACCAAACACAACTAGAGCTGGTAAACTAAGATGTCTCAAGGTACAACAGTGACCATGGTCACCATGTTTTATCCTGGTGTGCAGGCAGTCAAAATTGTCACCAAGTGATAGCAGCCCAGCAGTGTCAATGACACACAAAAGAGAGGAAACAAAATTAGGATCTCTAAAAATAACAGCCTCCTGTAAATGCTGGATTTCTTCTCTTTGTAGGAAGGACACAGCAAGACTGAACATATCATCCATTTTAATCTGCTGTTCAAAACAACCTGTTGGATATTTTTGTTTGTTTTGATAGACCAATAGAACAGTAAAAGGTTGGAGTAGGAGCCCTGCTGCTTGTTTTGACAGCAGGGACCGGAAGGCAAGAAGAAAAAAGAAAGGAAGGGAAGGAAGGCAGGAAGGAAGGTAGGCAGGAAGGCAGAAAGGAAAGAAGGAAGAGAAAGAAAGAGAGAAAGAGAGAAAGAGAGAAAGAAAGAGAGAAAGAGAGAAAAAGAGAGAGAGAGAGAGAGAAAGATAGAAAGAAAGAAAGAAAGAAAGAAAGAAAGAAAGAAAGAAAGAAAGAAAGAAAGAAAGAAAGAAAGAAAGAAAGAAAGAAAGAAAGAAAGAAAGAAAGAAAGAAAGAAAGAAAGAAAGAAAGAAAGAAAGAAAAAGAAAGGAAGAAAGGAAGAAAGGAAGAAAGGAAGAAAGGAAGAAAGGAAGAAAGGAAGAAAGGAAGAAAGGAAGAAAGGAAGAAAGAAAGAAAGAAAGAAAGAAAGAAAGAAAGAAAGAAAGAAAGAAAGAAAGAAAGGAAGAAAGAAAGAAAAAGAAAGGAAGAAAGGAAGAAAGGAAGAAAGGAAGAAAGGAAGAAAGGAAGAAAGGAAGAAAGAAAGAAAGAAAGAAAGAAAGAAAGAAAGAAAGGAAGGAAGGAAGGAAGGAAGGAAGGAAGGAAGGAAGAAAGAAAGAAAAAAGACAGACAACTCATAGATTGAATGAAAGGCTGTCTCTATAATACTATAATACTGCAGGAACCAAAGTAATTATTTGGGTGAATAATTATTTTTGCATTAGACCAAAGGGCACACTTCCCCTGCTGGTCTTTCACAGGGGCTGAAGCTTGTAACAGATAAGTCTCAGCTAGAACACAAAGGAAAATAAGAAAAGAAAAAGGAAAGCTCACAAAATCTCCCAATTAAGTGTCTACACAAATTTACCAAGCTACTCCAGTAATTGGGGATCCATGGAGATGTTTATATAAATACACACATAGAGACATAGACTAGTACATGTATCAATGCTATCCTTGCAGGCTTTTACAGCTGGAGCTTGGCCTTCCTATTCCACAATGCTGAGCATTATCCTTGAGCTAACAAAACTGGACTTCTGTCCTGTCAGCTAGAAGCCAAGCACCCTTCCTGTGTGTTTCATGTCTCATCTCAAAATCTTAAAAAACAGCTTTAGCACAGCTAAATGGCAATTGTCAGATGTCACTTACCATGCTAACATCTTGAAGCATGAGATACCTCTGGCTGAGTGAGCAAGGAGAACCAACCTACTGACCAACTATAGAACAAGGCAGAATTGGTGGCAAGAAGCCTAGAAGGGCTCATTGAAGCCCTTAAGTGTTAATGTGACGGGTCCTACTGTCAGATAGAGTTTTGAAGCAGATCTGCCCAAAACCTGAATGAAAGTGAGCACACTAAATATATTAAGATGTTTTTGCACCCCTAAATGTGTGCTTTCCTAACTCAAAGTAGAGAAGTACATTGTTTAAAGAAAGAGGTTTGGATCTGCTGGGTTATAGAATTTAAGTTTAGAAACAGAGATGTCCTTTGACTATTGTCTTAAAAAACAGGTCTTTTTCTCCTGTTATTAGTCCAAGTGTTTCCAGCATCTTCTGGATTGCAACAAAACTGCCCTTTCTTTCAACCCTGCTAGTTCTTAGCTCTCCTATCTGGACAGGTCTTTCTTGTTTTCTTTCTGTTTTCAATGTGCAGATGGAAGCAGAATAGCCTTTTGGTCAAGTGTTCAAGACGACTAAGCAAACAGTTTTTCTTCCTGCTTCTCTGCCCAAAACTTTCTAGAGAAGCATAAGCACTGGGAACATAGGAACTCAGGAATTGCTTTGTCACACTGGGGACCCATAACCTGCTCTAACACAACACCCAGGAAACTTTTCAGAACAGAAATGTTGTATGGCGTTGCCATAGTGGTCTTAATTTGTTAAACAGCTGAAAATGAGCTTCAGTTTTAACTATCCATGCACTGTTTTCTTTCCCTGTGGTTTGGGTTTATTCCCTGCCATGAAGGCAGGTGTATCCTTCTTTCTGTTAATTTTTGTGACTATTTCCAAAGTATCATTTTATGTTTCTGCGAAACACCAAATGGGTGACACAACACAGGTTGGAAAGCATCGATCTGCAAAGTATCTACTGTTTCTTTCACAAGCATACATATTACTCTCAATAAGTTGTTGTGTTTCTTCTGGGATTTCCAAAAAGAAATTAGACAGACGTCTTCCATTTTCGGAGCATGTCTGTTTACAAAACAATGTTCTTAGTCTCTCACTGAATAAGACTAACAATAATGGTCAGAGATTTTCTCTCTCATCCTTTGACAGAGTGTAAAATAAGATTTGTTATCCTTATTTGAAGAGCCAAATGAATTTACCCATCTTTTGTGAGCCAGCAAAGAGAAAAATTATGAGTATCAGAGTTAATGATGATTAGTACCCTATGGATGTGAGTCTTGTTGATTTTGAAGCATGTGGGAATTAATTATATGAGAATCTTTGAGATTTCTGCTCTTTTGACAGATAGGTTTTAAGTCAGCAGTGAGTTCAAAAGTTACAGGGAGGACACACAGACAGGGTACCGAACATATGGGCACAGGACAACAATGACAATCTGTAGGAAATGCTGCTCAGATCCACTTCAGGATAGATCAGACCCTCAGCAATGGGCTTAGAGAGCATCTTTGGAGCAGGTCATTAGCACAGGTGACTTTCTGCTCTGCCTGATTTCCACCCAGATGTCTGGAGCTAGGGTTTACAGTCCTTACTGGAGTGTGTAGTACTGTGGTGATGCAAGGCTGGAGGTATTTGAGTCCATACAGAAACACCTACAATCTAAAGTCCTCATGTGCACACCAACCACAGCTACTGGAGATCTTGTCAGTATGAATAACAATACTCTGAGTTTTGGGTGAAGTTATCCAAGGTAGGGGTCTCTTAAATTTAGGGGTTTTAAATTTAAAGGGGTCTCTTAAATTCAGTCCTTAAAGCCCTGAAAGTCTGCGGTATGTCCATATTATTCTATCTTTGTGCTTATGTCATTTTAGTTATAAAAGCATCCAGATTTGGAGCAAAGCGCCACTACAGTAAGAACCACATGAACAGATTGTTCTTCCACTAAGCAGTTTGCAAACAATTTTAAGAGGCACAGACAAGCAGACAGCCATTTCAGACCAAAAAACAGTGATTGCAGCTTACCATCAATTTCCCCTCTGGTATGGTTTTCTACAGGCATCGACTATAATCACCATTCAAATAACACCAGGTCTTTAGCAAGAAGATCCAAGCATTCTTTTGAATGGTAGTTGTGGGAACATTACTTCTGAAATTCTGATGAGTCTGAAACAGATGCATGACAAATAAAGAAATTTAATAGTATTTCTTAAAGCCATAGTAGACTTTCCAATTTTAGTTTTAGAAAATCTGGCTGCTGGTGTTAGTATGCAGTGGGTCAAAGCCCTGTTGAGAATTTGCCCATGGACATCCTGTGGCAGCTTAATAAATTAGAGCCTGGTTACTGAAAATCTGAAAGAGCAACTTTTCTGATTAGAACATTCTTAAAAATGCATGATACCTTGATGGATTTCGACAGCAGGTTGTGCTGATGAAGGTACAGCTTCATCAGACATTGTACCAAGAGATCAAGTCATGAGTCCAGCTTGTGATTTCCATCTTGGTGAGACCCTCTTCAATGTATTTACTTTAGTACATCTTGGCTGGGTATCACCTGAAGAGGTGACATGGTTTTGTCAGTGAACAACATGGAAGCTTCCACACTTCCAAAACTCATCTACTGGTTATAAGGCAGGAATTTTGAAGTCTTTTTCTCAGTGCCTACTGCATCCTGCTAAACATTACGCTGGGGCTCAGAAATCATTGAGAGCATTTTATCTTTTTCTGTCAGATGTATACTTTCTTCCCCTTCTCCAAGCTTTCATTTTGACCAGTCACACAAAATCACCATTACTCACCAACGGATGGCAGCATCCTTTTATCAACTTTTTGCTTTTTGCATCTGTCAGTTTCCCTTAATGAAAATTATAAAAGGAAAGCCTCCTATATGGAGAGAGCTGACTATCAAAATGTTTTCTAGAAATGAGTTTGGGATGTTTTATTGAATAAGTTAGAGTTTACTTGCACCAGAACATACTGATGAAATCAGAAAAATTACAGTTGGAAAAATAAAGTTATAAAAGCTACATCAGAGTTATACTTAATAGTAGCTTGCTCCAATCATTTCCCTTCACTTTGAAGTCAATACTGTGCAATGTCCTGCTCTAATAGGAAAGGCGTCTTGATCAGATGCAAGACACCTCAGTTTAGGAATATTTCCCTGCTTATGAAGTCTTTTCCCCATCAAATAAATTTTTGTAGCTGTGAAAAATTCCCATTCCCTGGGAACTGTGAGAATTTAACCCAGTCAGAGTGGAAAACATCATGTAGTGCAGAAGGTCTGGAGACAGTCCCAGGCCGAGTTTCAGTTCCCACCTTACAGATTTTCAATTTTAATTGCACTTGCCTCTTATAGTCTGCTACTCAAAACCATTAATGTGCCTTTCTATCAAGATCTGAGGCAGTTCTCAGAGCAACATCTCATTCCTTGCCGCTCACTGAGGGCATCTGATATCTGCAGGCTTTGTGTGTTTTAGACTTGCAAGTCCCTAAAATCCTGCTTCTTTGCATGCTGGGAAGCTGCTTTGTTTTAATAAGGCTAGAAGTATGGTTCTGCCTCACCTAAACTCTTTTGGGATTATTAAATAAGGTTTTCTTCCAATTCTATGTTACAAGGCTCAGTCATGTGCAGTTTCTCAGAGCCCACTTGATGGACTGGCCTGGAAACCAATTCCTTCATTGCATAACATTTGGAGGTCCCTTTCATGTGTAATACTCATCACTTCTGAAGCATTGGCCTTTCCAAGACTCAGATCCCCATTTCCATGAGTGAGAAAAAGGGTTTTCCTTTGCCTTTCTGCAACTCTATCATTCTATTTTTCTATTTCTAATTTTTCTATTTCTAATATTTCTGTTCTATTTCTAATTTTTCTTCCTTCCAGGATATCTCTGCACACTATACTTACTTACAAGTGCACAGTTGCACTTACAAGTTGCACACTATACTATACTTACAAGACCTTACAAGACCTTACGAGACCTCACTGGCCTGGAAATCTGAGGTTAAGATTGTTGGACAGTCGTCTTATGTTACTTGTGTTTTTGTCCAGTGCTTATATTTCTCTCCAGAAATCTTCATTTGCTCACTGTCAGAGATGGGAAAACATGCCCAGATTAACCCCATATGATAACTCTTATGTTCTCTAATACCCAGGCCTTGGATGACATATTTAAGAGACATGTTAACTGCCATAAAAACAATACCAGATTAATGTGTAATACTCACAGGCACACATAAATGCGTATTCAGGTTAAACTCTGAGATGTTTCCCAGTGACAGTGAAAGAGAGCTCAGTTTCTCATGTTCTGATTTATTCCAATGCCTTATTCCATTTCATCTCCATTCATCAAGGCTTGAATGAGATAGCAGCTTTAATAGATGCTAATTAGCAATATAAACCATCCACCATGCAAATCAATAGCAGAATAATACTGAAAAAGCCCTGTCATAATAACAGTTGGGCCCAAAGATTGAAAGGGGAGAAAATGTGGTTGAATTCTTAATACTTGTGTGCAATTAAGAAAGAAAGGAGAAATGATTATTTTCCTCTTGTGAATTATAAGCAATTAAGCAGGGCATATAATAAACCTTGGGACTGAAATCACTTTGGCTTTCTTGTGTCAGCTCCCATGCTCCACACTGTGTTTCACGGGGCTGCATTAGCTGAAACAGAGTTGGGTGTGTTTATAGTCAGCTCTGGTTTGATTATGTGCTTGGAGAGGAAAGCACAGCTCTGACTAGCACAGATTTACTACAAGTTGAACAGGAAACAGGACACACATTCTGGATTCAGCTCATGGGCATCATTTCAGTGGGTGCAGATGTTTTGCTTTTGCTTTGAGCATTGGTGTGTGGTAATTGGGCAAAGGATGGTAATTAGTCAGTATGTGTGGGATGTGATTTGTCTGGATACCACCATGGCGGGCTGAGGGAAAAGGTCCCATAAGGCAGAGAGGCTTGAACAGACTGCATAAACTCTTCTTAATTGACTGGGCAAATGGTTCAAACAGATATACCTGCGCTGTAAACTCCTGAAATTTGGGATACCTTCCCCAACCCCAAAGCCTTCCTGATCATGTGAGTAGATGTAGTCGTATTCATTCAAAAAACAGGCATTTTTTCAGGACAAAAGTAATCACATCTAGACATATTACGAGATTTCAAACATATATCAATCTCTATGATGGGATTGCACATGTATACCCTGACCTGTGATGGCATATACACACACAACATGTAAAAACAGCTGCCTTTAGTTATGAAGTGACACACATCCCTTTGTGTGGAGGTGGGATGATGGGATGATTTGGATTGCTCCTACCACAGGCTGCTGCTAAGGTTGATACAAATCAAATCCAGTCTAAAACTATGTTCCATCACATGGCTGGGGGGAAATATTGGGAAAACATCAGCTACAGCAGAGAGGTTTTTTTCCTAAACTTGGACTGGGCTTCCAGGGAAGAGTCTAGCAAACACTGTCTCAGAGCAGAGGACAGAGATCATAGAGATGTATGCTCTTCTTGGATTCACAGTAGGATCCATAGGATGTGAAATGAAGAGCAGGAGATAGCCCTGCTTATGTGCCAGGCTTACCTTGCAATGTTTTCACCAGAGATGAATTTGTGGACAGGAGTGATTACCCCCTTCAACAATATTTGTGGTTACCTACTACTTGACTGTTATTTTGTAGGAAGGAGCCCTATTAATTTCCATGTGGTTTAAAGAGGTTTTCATTGTCTTCAGGGAAACAAGAGCAGGCCTGATGGTCACTACAGAGATCTGTCTACCTGAGCCATATATTTGCAAGTAATTATCTCAATGCCCAATGTTTTACATTGAGAGATGAACGTGTTCATACCACATGGTAACTACATATTATTAAGGAAGAAAGACAGACCATTAGTTGAAATTCCTTTGGATACAGATCTCTCCTGCAGTCTTTTGGTCAAGAAGGAAAACCTCTTTCAGTGTATTTTGAATCCAATGAAAGTGATGTTTTTTGCTGCAGGAATCAGCCGCTGAGATTATTCTGACTTCAGGAAAAAAAAAAATATATATATATATCCTGCAAATTCAAATCTTAAAGTTATTCAGAAAAGGAACAACTTTTCCTGTGAAACATTTGAAGACTGTGTCCATGTGAAAGATGTTAGAACAGGCACAGTCTGTCTGTCAGTCCATCTCGATATCTGTCTATTTACCTCCCTCTCTACCTGCCTTTCTATCTGTCTACTTATCTACCTATTAATACAGATATTTAGTTATTCCTCAAAACCTTCAGAAATCCTTCTGGAACACTCTGCATCAGCTTTTGGGGGGAACTTCCCACCTCATACCACTGGAAAATAAGTATCATCCTACCCAACCTCCCACAACCCAGACTTGGCAAGTATAATACCAGCTTTCTGTAAAACTCTGTGTAAATGGCACCAGTTCCCTATATATAGATTAAAAAAAAAAAAAAAAGAAAAAAAAAAAAAAAAGAGAGAGAGAGAGACATGGAATACAAAGATTTGAGATTTGGGAGGATGTCCTTTCTTGTATTTTGTAGGGAAGGTTGCTCTCAGGAGCTCAACCCGTTTCGTTCCATGCCATGAACCTTCCAGGGTTTGGACTTCATGATCCAGTTTCTGACCTGTCTCTAAAATGGACCCAGTGTCTCCAGAGGAGCTCTTGGAACCCTTTTGCTTTTCTAGGAACCCAGATACCAGATAAGCTCCAGCCGTAAGTCTTCTACCACATGATACTTTTTATTAAAAATGAGACTACGGATGGCGTCATTTTCCAAGTCAGCCAGCAAAAGCCAGAACTCTTTTTTCCCACTTCTATATATATATATATATATAAAAAAAAAAAAAAAAAAAAAAAAAAAAAGAAAAGAAAGAAAAAAAAACAACAAAAAAAGATGAATTATGATAAGAATTTCTGCAAAAAACAGATATTTCTGGAAAAGGTCAGAGTTCTCCACAAAATGATTTAGTATTTAAAAAGACCATTATATAATATGAATGTCTACAGCAGAATATATTAAAATCTTAAGCAATTCATGCTCTGCTTTCTTCCACTTCCCACTGCTCCTAATAATACTCTTTGTTCCATTCTAAACAAATCTTTCCCATTCTTTGTTGTTTTTACATCTTGCAAATGCTCGTAGACAGTTCTGGTCCCCTTAGTCATAGATTAGACAAATTGTGCATATTGTTTCCTTTTAATCTCATCTCCCTACTGACTTTTTAAATACTTCTAGTTGTTCTACACCATCCTCTGCAGTTTACCAATACTTGCCTGGTATTTTGATGTGCAGAACTAGCATAATTCCACAGTGGGAGTCAGATGACACCAGCACACACAGCCCTTTCTGTTCAGTAGCATTTTTCAGAGAAGAATCTCCTTGCTGCTTACATCAGAGCATATGATTTTGATTTTGAGAAGGCTGTAGCAAAGAATTAGAGATAAGGCTTAGGGCATGGGTGATGCTTGGCGAAGGGCTGATGTTTGGGTGCAGATGTTTGCAAGAAGGGAACAATGAATTGTTCTTTGAAACTAGGTGGGTGCAGTGTATCTTGATGTGTGATCAAGTAAGGCAGGGACAAAAATATTCCTGGCATAGCCTGACCATGACATAAAGATAGCCTTTGTGTTTTCCAGTGTATTTGCAGTTGGTTTGAGGATCTTGCAAGGAGTCTGTAATCTCTCCTTCCACACAGTAATGGCTGGCTTAAATGAAGACTTTTATTTTGATCTCAAAGCGCAAAATACAGATATTTTCTATAAAGATATCAGCTCTGGACTATTCTTTTTTTTCCTTCTCTCTTTATACAGCAGTGAGCATCTCTGTTGGATTCCCCTCTTTGTCGGAGGGGTATGTGGGGTTCCCCTCAGATCTGAAGAACCTGCTACTGGTTATTAAAATGAAAGGTGAAAGAAACCCCAGACTTGGGATTTGATTGAAATGGTGGTAGGGTATGACCAGAAAGGAGACCGTGCCCCTGAGAACTATTTAAAAATGTCCACTTGTCAGCCAGCTACCACCTTTCCTCTGAGTAGATAGCCAGATGAACACTGGTTGTCCCTTATATTAGAAAGAAAACCTTCCATATTATTTGTGTTATCATAAACACAATGGCAGGAAAACATTTAGTTCTTCTGATGAGCCAGTTTTTATGGCAACTGAGTGAAATTAGGGTGATCACGGAGGGATATGGAGAGCCCCACTGACAGTTCAAAGGAGGCTGTAAGAGAAATGGCAGGAAGCAGAAGGATATGGAAGGATGCTGAACGTTTTCTGGAGACTACAAGAGTTGATAAATTGTCTCAGTTCTTTTCATACATGTATATCTGAACTAGAGAAATGGAAGAGAGATGCTGTTGATACTTGCTCTGGGATATGAGGATAACATTTCCACTACCAACAATTACTGTGCTGATGTATAAAAGACTAACAATAAAAAACTCATCTCAAAGAATTTGCAGTATAAAAGAGAAGAAATCACAGATGTGCGAGGAAAATAGGAAAAGAGAAAAATAAAAAGAATGTTCTGAGTTTAATTGCTCCAGCTGCTGCATTTTTGCCTTGTTGCCTTGTTCAGGTTCAAAGAGGACTTTGTGTGCTCCATTCCCCTGCATTTCACTAGGAGCAATAAGGGACTAGCAAATTGCCATCAAGAGTGTCCTGTAGGCTTGTGGAGCCCTTTCTTGGGCAAACGGGGCTCTCCACCACAGTCCAGCTGGTCAGCAAGGAACAGCTTTAACATTTACATGTTGTTTATATGAAGCTGGTGATGAGAGCCAATGATGAGAGTTTTGCAAGGCAGACATAACGATGATAGCTCTGTTTACCAATATCTAAGTGGCACATGAGATTTGTGAGATTAACCATTAGCTTTGCATGGGATTAACCACTGAAACAAATCAAACAATGTGATGAAATTTAAATTTAAAAAAGAAATAAAAAAAAAAAAAAGAAGAAGGAAAAATGAAAGAAAAAGAAAAAAGAAAAAAGAAAAAAAAGAAAAAAGAAAAAAGAAAAAAGAAAAAAGAAAAAAGAGAAAAAAGAGGAGAAGAGAAGAGAAGAGAAGAGAAGAGAAGAGAAGAGAAGAGAAGAGAAGAGAAGAGAAGAGAAGAGAAGAGAAGAGAAGAGAAGAGAAGAGAAGAGAAGAGAAGAGAAGAGAAGAGAAGAGAAGAGAAGAGAAGAGATTTCTAGTATTTCCCTCTACTTCTGCCACCTCCTTACATTTTTTTTTTTTCTTTTTCTTTTTTCCATGAAATGCTGGAATTTGTCCAAGAGCATTTGGGTGAATTGACACTGACATATGTGGGAGCTGCTGCTTGTGTGAAGAGACGTGGTTTTCCTCTCATCTAAATCTCAGTGCAGGAGGGAGCAGCTCCCCAGAGAGGCTCTGAAGAAGGTCAGCTGCTGGAATCAGAAGAGGCAGCAGGGGAACAGGGGGGCTTAGCTGGGACCAGAAAGGGGCTGAGAAAATTCTGTTGCAAATGAAATGAGAGAAGGTTTTATTCCCAGAGAAAGTGAAATCAAGGTAAATGATAAATCTATGTGAGCAACAAGGCTGTCCTGCCTGGCTGGCTAACATCTGAGAGAGAAATAGGCATGCAAAATAAATATTCCCTTTCATACTTATTATTTTAAGGAGTTTCACACGTAATAAGCTAGTCTGTGGTCTTAGGCACAGGTGAGGGTCTTCACAGGCTGGTTCAAGGAGAGCTTAGCCAAGATGCTATTTAGAGAAGGAAACCTAAGGAAGGGCCTAAGAGGGCTAATAATTAAGTACAGCTACGCTGAGGATTTCATCCCCAAAGCAGGGGCAAAAGAGAGGGATTGGGATATATATAAAAAATAAAATAAAATAAAATAAAATAAAATAAAATAAAATAAAATAAAATAAAATAAAATAAAATAAAATAATAAAATAAAATAAAATAAAATACTTGAGGTGCTGAGGAGCTCTAGGGGCATGGCTGAAGGTTTAGAGGTTGAACCTGGTGGGGCTTTCCTCATCTCTTACCTTATTAGTGAGGCATGTTATTACATATATATATATACACCACTTCAGAGGATTTATAGCTTTACTATTTATATAGAGAGAGAAATCATCATAAAGGACATTTCAACAGCCTTAACAAATTTATTCTGTTAAAGACTTTCCCTTATTCCTCTAACAGGGATATAAGGGAAATCAGTTCATGGTGTCTGTAACCATCATCTGCCTCTACCCACACTCCTGGCTGATGAAAAGCTGTTACACAGCTGTGGTTCATGCGGTCCTGAGCCCTGGCTAATGGGCCATGCTGAGAGACAGAGAAGGTTCACTCATGCTTGATACGAGTGCACAGCATTGTGCTTTTGACGGATGCAAAGCACAGTTTTATTACTGTCCATCACAGGGAAATAACCTTAACAACATCACCTTGCCATGGGAAAAAACACCACGAGTGAAGGGAATCAAATACTAGGGAATTTAGTCCCAATTTCCTGGCAAAATAATGTTCTTTTTGCCTTTTATAACCTTAACGACATATACGGAGACAAAGAGCAAAAGGGCAAATCAGGACCCCTAGCTGTTGGCTTGAAAAGTGTGCTGGTCAGTCCCTGCTCCCCTGCACTCCGAGGGCTGGTGGCATCTGGATGTGGGTGGGCACCGGTGACTAAGAAAGGTGTTTTGCAGAACTCCAGCTGGTGAGGAATGTGCCGCGTGAGACTCAGAGCAGTGTACACAATGCCAAGGAGTTTCCATTGGGTAACCGGTCTGCATTTGGATTGCTTTGTATGAGAACAAACAGCCTGCACAAAGCAACCTGCCAACTTCCATCAGCGTTGCATCCTTTTAAGGCATTACTTTTTTTTTTTTTTTTTTTTTTTTAACAGCTTCACATGCTCCCAGGCAGGATCGTGTAGCAGCTCTGAAATCAATGAGGCATTTGCCATTTCCCTCTCACCTTGCCCACCTGTGGATTGGCACAGGCCCATGGCTCAGGATTTATGCCTGTGGATTTCTTCTGCTTGAACATGAAAGCAAATGCCACTTTGGCTCATCTTCACTCGAAGAAGGAGAGGGGGCAGGGAAACCTCCGATGTCATAGAATATCCCGAGCTGGAAGGGACCCATAAGGATCATGTCCATACAGTTGGGTGAGTTATGTTGGGTGGTAGCCCCCAGTCCTGGTGCCTGGGTTGTTCCTCCCCAGGTACAGGACAGTGCAGTTCTCCTTGTTGGACCACATGAGGTTCTGGTCAGCCCCTTTCTCCTTTTCTCCTTTTCCAGGTCCCTCTGGAAAAGCAGCATGACCCTTTGGCATATCTGCACTTGCACAGGAATCCAAAAAGTTTCACCAACATAACAGGTATGTGCTGATCCCCAGACTAACTTTGCTGATGGAAAATATCCTATTTCTACAAAGGCAACCTCTTCAACCAAGCTGCTAAGCTGCAACTGGAAAACCAATAATAAATGAACCACGGGAAGTCAGTGCAGAGATGATAGGGCCAAGAGCTTTTCCTGAGCAGGTCATCCTTGCTGCAGCTCTTAGGGATGTCTTCAGCCACATTTAATTCACGCTCCCCGTGTGGGGCTGAGATCTGTGTCTCTAATTAGTTAATTTAGAGAAAGAATTTCTTTCATTAGGTTCCCTTATTATTCATTCCTGATTTTTTTTTTTCAGAGGGGGGAAGCAGCGGTTTTAATTTTGTAAGACATTTATCTGCGGGGAAGCACAGGGGAGAGGCAGCTTGGGTACAGCCTGTGATGTTGGAAGGAGTTTTAAAATCACAGCTCTGTGTGCAACAAGTCACAGAGAAGAAGCTTCCCTTTGCAATAAAGAGCTTTTCTACCACATGGCTCTGCCCGAGCCAGAAGTGTCAGAGATGCCTGTGTATGCTCCTGCCTGTATGGAGCTGGTCAGGTTGTTAGGATGCCTCTGCCACACACCGAGAGCAGGAGCAGAGGGGGACAGCAGTCTCTGGCTTCTCTGTCTATGAGCGTTGCTGCCCTCTCCTGGCTTCAATGCAGATAAGACAGGGGGAAATCAACTTGGGAAGGACTAGGGTGCCAGCAGGGTATGCAGGGATGCAAGGCAGAAAGGGAGATACCCAGCCTGATGCTGATTTGGGAGGAGCAGCCTCATCTGTGCTTCCTGCAGATGCTCACCCCAAATCATCACATCCACTGGTTTCCTGCTGATCAGCTCTTGCTTTCCAGAAGCAAGATCTGCAGAGATGGCAGGATCTGTCTGCAGAGGTCTCCTGGGCTTCTCTGGGATGTGGGAACAGGGCTGCAGGTGATTCCTCTTGAAGGCTGGACTTTCACCTTGAAAACAGGATGATTTTTGCACTGCTTCTAAGAAGCGGGGCTTCATAATGATCTCACAACCATAGAATCACAAAATCACTTAGGTTGGAAAAGACCTCTAAGATGATCTAGTCCAATCTTTAAGCTAGCACTGCCAAGTCCACCATTAAACCATGTCCCTGAACTAACCATGCAGCAAGGGATTTAGGACTTGCTTCTGCCCAGCATTTTCTGCCCTAGGACATTTCTGCTCTTCTGTCTGTGCTTCTCCTCCTCTGTTGGTGAATCTCTGAACTGCAGGACAAGTTCTGTAAGAGCAAATAAACTGAGCTCGCATCTGTTTTCTGTCCCTGAAGCAAACTGCCTTAACAAAGATTGGGTTCAAATGGCAAAAGTCTCACGCTCCTTTTCACTCTTCAGTCAAGGGGCATATCCCTAGTGCCTTCTGGGACTCATTTATGGCCTGAGATAACTTACAAGGTAAGCCAAAGCATGAACAGAGAAGTTGGCAAGGAGAATCCTTTGTAAAACATCCTGAGGATTTTGCTTCCAGTAGCGAAAGGTGAAATATGAAAAAATTTGTGGCTGCCAAGCTGTTGGACCAGAAAGTACACATACCTTTTGTGGCTTATTGGCATGAATCAGATATGTCCAGAAACATGGGGTTGCTCTTCAATTCATGTGATGTGGTCTCTGGAAGATGACCATCCCAACCAGGTGACCATGCCTAAGGGAGCAAGGTGTCCAGGTGCACCATTGCATGGCAATGAAGCATCAGGGAAGACAATGAAAGTGTCCTGCTGTGGTGCCAGGTTATCCCTTGGCACTCCGTCTCTTACAGAGATGTCCAAATCTTCACAAAATTAGCTCTCACCTTAACAGAGCTCACCCCTGTGAAAGGCAACTTCACCAACTCCATCTGGGAACCCCCTCAGAAGAGGGAAAAAAATAAAATAAAATTGGAATCCTCTCCCTCTCCTTTCCATTGCAAGGGAAGAAATAAAATTAGCCCTTGGAAATAAGCAAAAAGCTGTGCTAATGATCATTTTATCTTAAGTCAAGCAACTCAAGCGAATCATCCTGCACACACTTGAACCCCCCTGACTGAAGGTCAGCCAAAAGAGAAGAGAGCTATTTAGAAAAGAACAGAGGTAAGTGGATAAATGATAGCTAATCACATGAAGAATTGAAGAAAAATGAAAGGGGAGTTCTGAAAATAAAGGGAAGCATCCAAAGCCTATTAAGGAGCACTCAGACTCTGGAAACCTTTGTGTATGAAGCTGTACAGAGCCTGCATCTCTTGATCTGAGTATGAGTCACCCCCATAGCCTCCAAACTCACCATTTTATTTTCTCTCTGAGTCAAATGTGCCTTTCCAAGAAGGTAGCAGTTTCTCCACCTGCACCAAGCACATTTTTTTTTATCTCCAGCACACTTGAATCTTCAAGCAGTTTGCAAACATGTGGGGGGAAATTTCTTCCTGCAGCAGATATAGAGACTTGGAAGGGATGCAGAACTGTCCATGTTTAATGGTGGGTCAGCTGAAACTCAGGCTGGGTTTGCTCCTTCATCCACTGTCACACAGCAAATGCCAAGCATTTCTGTTCCTGGCAGCGCAGCCAACAGTCGTGATTCCTTGGAGCCGAAAATAGGCTGGTGCTGGCAGCAGCTGATGCTTTTGCTCACAGTTCCCGACTGAGTGGGCTACCTAGAGAAAGCAGATGGCCAGGGAGGAACTCCAGCAATTTGCTACAAAACAGCTAAAAGTCCCCTTTCGCCCACTGCTGTAAGAGCTCATGATTTCATGACACCTAGTGGGCAAGTCAGGCAGAGTGAACTGTGCAGAAAGTCCTTCGAAACACACCACAAAAACTGGGCTTGTAAAAAAGCTGTTGTGGGAGTAAATATGCATTGCTATTTGGATGCCCTGAAAATAAATAAATAAATAAAAATAAATAAATAAAATTAAAAAGAAAACAACACTGTTTTTCTCCCTTGAAGGAGTTACAACTTCAGTAGTCATTACAGGTGGAAAAAGGGAAAGAGAACAGTTTTATGGAGAGTACATGTATAAGTGATTTGAGGAAAATCTTGCAATGGGTTAGCTTGATAGATCTGAGGTTACAACCAGGGTTGTAAGGTCCTAGACTGAACCCTCTTCAGCAGTTTGTCCTGCCTCCTGGTTTGAAGATTTGAGTTTTCTGAACAGATGCATCACCTGTAAGTACAAAAGAATGAGTAAAATTTCCTAGGAGAGACTTGTGGACCTATTTTGCCTAATGAATGAGAGAAACCAGAATGGTTACCAACAGGCAAAATGTGACACCAACACATTTAATCAAGCATGCAATGTTTCTCCATCCAGCGTTAGAGAAAGACAGAAAATAACACTATTCATTTGCCTATTCATAGACTTTTAAACCATTTTATAGATTCATATTCCCTAGTTTAGATGACTTCCCAAGGATAAAGCACTTATTTTCCTAAAAACTGTTTAATAGTCTCCATTTCTTATAAAAGAAAGTTCTGGTAATTTATTTGGCTGGATATGTCAACATCTGGGCAGATAAAACCCATCTCAATGGCCGGGCATCCAGCCCTACCTGCTGAAGAACACTGCCAGCTTTAACATAGGGCCATGCTATCATTTATTGATCTATTTACTGTCTCAAAAGCTGGCGAAGGAAATGGCCAAATGTAAGATGGATTTGCAGGTCTGAAGTCCTCTGGTGTTTCACAGTGGATGGCCTAACTCTGATGCTTTGGTTGAGGCTTATTCTTAGCAGAGGAAGTCAGCAGTTTTGCGGACTTCTGAAGTTGTAGAGGATAAAACCAGCGATGGTAATGCAACGATGTAAGAGAGGTCCGATTTCATACTTCATGGACCTCGTGGGTGGAGATTACATCCTTCTCTTTTTCATTCTTCCTTTATTTCTACGAGTATCTCTAAATACACTCTCTGGCTCTTCAGAGGCTTTAACATACATCCAACGCCTTTGCTTTCCTGCACAGACAATTACTAACTTCATTCTTCATCCTCCTGTAAATTGCAAAGGCAATTTAGTTCAGTTGCAAAAGCCAATTTTTAACCTATGCCTAAAGATTTTCCCTGAACCACCTCATCAAGAGAATCCCAGGAGTTCCTATTTGCTTTCAGAGATGACCTTACTGATTGCTGTTGTGTTGTCTTGCTTTACCTTCTGAACCTGGCTGTTCCTTCCCAGAAACGTTTCTGTTCCCGACTTCCTGAGTTGTAGAGGAAAAAAAAATTAAACAAAACTTTCGCCTTTGAGCCAAGCACAAATTAGGAAGCTGAGCAGACATAAATGCTCACTGGTCCAAGGGAGAGTGGATTTGTAATCCAAATTACTGTGGAATAAAAGCATCATCCCTACTTTGTTCTCTAATTTAAACATTGTCTCCTGTTCCTTTTCCCTTTTTATTTGACTAATTCAGTTACCTTTGGTCTAAGGGCAAGGAAATCTCATTTGCATATTTTAGAGGACATTAATTACAAGTCCTTTCACTTCAAGTCCTGATACTCCCGTGCTGACTAGGAGCCTCAGTCTGACTGCAGTCCTGGTTCCTCAGAGGGTCGTTAATTATTGAGCCTATTGAACTATACCTGAACATAATGAGCTCAGCAATGAGCAATGCCTCCCTGGGGGTACAGCCCAGGGAGAGGAGAGGTAGTGGGAAGAGGACAAGTCACACAACAGCAATCCCAGTTTGAAAAAAGGTATGACCATGAGAGGGCCAGAACATGTATCCTAATGAATTATTAGGGCATATTGAAGCTCCCAAATCCTGCCAAGACTGGCTGTCCCACAAAGCCCAGAGCCAGTAGATTCAGGATTCCAGCCCATACATAATTCTTTCATACACTGACATGAGCACCCCTTTTCTCACTCAGTTCTTCTGCTGTACTTACAGGTGAAACGCAGGAGCCCATTTGGCCCATAAATTTTTTCAAGGTAAATATTTTGAGTCTTCTCAGTGCAGACATGAAATAATCTCAGTTACCGTGTCTGTGGTGTTGGTGGCCTTGTGTACTGCTTCAGATAAGGTGTCCCACCTTCCAGTGCTGGCAACCAGTTGCTAGCTGACCTGTTGAAGGTCATCTTATGTGAGCAGTCACCTCTTGTTGTACCTGCCAGGAGTCTGAAGAATTTGTTTGGAGAGTATCAAACAAAGGCTCTTTTGGTAATTCTCCTGCCTTTTTTTCTTTGGACTGCTCACCTTCCTTACATTTGTGTTTTCTGGGCTCCACTGTTAGGCAAGGAAGAGTGTTGAGTTAAGCCTGACCATAATGTTACTTGACCATACTGTTATTTTTCACCCTTGTATTTGTGTTTTCACCCTGCAGTTGCTCAGGTTCAGAAGTTACATCTAGGCTGCTCCACTAAAAGTTTCCAGCTACATTTTCTGTCTCACTGGTACAAAATAACCTAACATAAAACCTCTCTATCCTGAAAATCAGGGTGATTGTGTACAAGCTCCTTCACTCAACTGATACCCGACAATTTTCTAGGAGACTGTTAGCTCCCAAAGGCAAAGAAAACATGAAATGGACAACTCCAAAAATACAATAAGGCACAGAATTTATTTTTATGCTTTGAAAATATTACCTGAACTGTTCTTATGAAATGAAGCTTGGGATGAACTCACTTGCAGTTGGTTCATCCAGACCATGGGAATGAAAGCTTGGACTCATTTTCTGGTACTGAAAATATTCAAGATCTCTCCTATCTGGAGAACTCTCTGATTCTGATTATCCTGTCCATGTAGGTGGAGAATGGATGAGTCTGGTCTTCATTCAGGATATGGACCAAACCTGACCTTATGTATGGATTTAGATTTTGTGCTCTAGGTTATAAAATATTTCAGTTGCTTAGAGAACACTCTCCACCTGAAAAGCTCATTTTCTGAGCCTTGCCCAACACCGTTTGGAAGACAGGCCCAAAAGGATGGAAGGTGTCTTAAGAGGTCATCTGGCTAATCCCCAAGCAAGACAGGGTTTCCTGTTCCTGTGCTTGACTTCCCTCAGAAAGGATTGCAACTCATCTCTCCTTTGGCACTGGCAGTAAGCTCAGGGTGTTATTTATGGAGGTAAGCTATGGCAGTGCAGGGATGGCTGAGGGATGCTTGTATGGCAGTCTGTCAACAGCAGTTAAATTTAGGGCTCTGCTGTGATTTATTTATGACGTGTTTCCAGATGTCATGCATAGAAATCATTTACTTAATAAATAATACAAATAAACAGCTATCCAAGTGCCTTGTGTCAGCACATACAGAGTGACATCCTGTGAGAAAGCTGGAGGATTTCAAGCAGTTTTGCTCTTAAGGTCTTCCTGAAGCCATCATCACAATGAGTGACTAAGGGATGGGCAATTCCTTTTTCAGATGTGTATCTGTCCTTTCAGAGACCCTTCAATTATCAAAGGGACCAATGAATAGCTCAGTGCTAGAAGACATGGTTGCAGGTGCTTTTTATACTGTAGTTAACTTTGGGAAAGATTTTTAGGTTGAAAAAGTCTGGGAGTTTTAATGCATATTTGAACTAACCACTCAGGGCTGTCTTTGCCATCACAGTGGAAATGATCTATTGAGTCAGTTTGCTGGCCTGATCGTAGGTTCCTGTGACTATTTTATGTGTCTTGAAATGTTCTGCATGGGTTCTACAAAGCAATATATCTCATGTTGTTATTTTGTCTTATCAACCAGCAATATGTAGGTGTCTTAGGTACACTCAATTGTCTAAAACTTGACTGAATGTTTGTGCCTGGACAAGCGAATGACATTCAGTGGATTACAGAGTTTTATCACATCTTGGAGTAGACTTGCACTCCATCAGGTGATTCATGCTCTAAACTCCACTCATTTCATTGATTGGATTGTCTTTAAATATGATGAGAATAAGAATAATTAGCCAAATGGAGACAACTAATTTACAGACACATGCAATTATGGACATTAACCTTACCTTTCATCCATGACTCAGTTTCTTAACAGTAAGAGGAGATTAATAGCACTTTCTTATCTTGTAAGGCCAAATATGGATTCCAAGATGTTTAAAGTCTACAAGAAAAGTAACATGGGACAGCTTTTCTGCATTAGAGATAAATGGATTGAAATTACTAGGTTGTGAGAACATCCCAGGTCTGTCCAGGATTAAGCAGACAGTAAGGTATTTCAGGCATTTCTTCCTCTTCACATGCTCAAACTGGATGGAATTTTAGAATAGAAATCATTCTGATGGACTCCAGTTGAATGGAGTCCATCAGTTGACTCCCGATGAAGTTTCACAAGTACCTAAACAGAAGAGAGATGCTGTTATGTTAATCCAGGCCTTGCATTGCTCAAAATTATGAACCACAGTCACAAAGAAGGCATTGAGGATACCTTGTTAGGAATGCCAGTACAAATTATGGCTATCCTCTATAGGATAAGCTACGATGAACTACATCACGATTGCTATTGTCTATGAGGCTGCACACAGACTGCCACAGTTCCTCATTTGATTCATAAGCAGCAGTAAATCAGAAATGTGCCTGGGTCTTTGCAGGGTAATTCATATTCACCAAGTAAGGACTGTGACAGCAGAAGATATGGACAGTTTCCAGCACCTTCCCTGTCCTTCTGGCCCCTCTCTGCTGCTTGGCAATGAATGGCAGCTTCTGTTGATAGTGTCATGACAAAGGCCAAATACCTTTTAAAATGTTTTTGATAATTAATTTGATGGTGGTATTGCTGGGAACCTCAATAGACATTCATTATAACTTGGCTCCTCTGAAACAAGTTAAAACCTGGATGAATTGAAATTAATGGATGGTCTAAGTACCATTCATCACCGATCAGCAGAAGTCGCAGGATGTGTCAGAAGCAGTTTCCTTCACACCACAGAAAAAAGGGAAAAGAAAGTTCACACTTTAAACTTCCACTTCAATATACTTAAAAGCCAGATTAAGCAGAAAGAAATAGGTGGTTTCTTTCTCAGCTTGAAACCTGAATGCAGAACAAAATAATCTGATTTCGTATTTGAATGTACAGCATGCGTTATTCAGTAATCAAGAGACATTTGCTGCTTTTTCTTCACCTTTCTATGTGCATGAATTTGTGTGTGTATGTGTATACTGCCTTAAATCAATCGAACGATCAAAGGAGTTGTTGACGCTTTGGCCACGCTTTGTTTTCAAACTACCACATCCACAAAGTGATAGCCTGGCTCCACTGACGTCAATCAATGCTTTTGCAGTGGCTTCAAAGGAGCAGGCATCTGCTCCAGCATGCACTCAGGGAAGAAGAATTGCTTGCCTATTCCCCAGTGGGACACAAGCGGGCACATTTGCGTTGCTCTTTCACCCAGGCTGAAGAATTTAGGCTGCTTGTTTATCCCAAGCTTGGCTAATTCCCATCTGCAACAACTGGTCCAGGAGAGCTCTCCGTGTATTTCATGCTGCCCCTCTGCCACGTTCTTCGTTCCTGACCAATGAAGGGTGAATATCTTCTTCTCTGGGTGACTGAAAAAAAAAACAAGAGAGATGAGAAGAAAAAGTAGTGACAAGATGAAAGCTCAGGAAGGTGGAAGAAATTCCTGCTTTTGAAATGTCTCTGTTGTTAACCATTTGTGAGTCAGTCCCTGGGACTGTCCCAACTTTCTATTGACATGAAAGCAATTTACTTTCTTGCAGCTGCTCTGGCAGGGCCCTCAGGAGGGAAGAAAAGACTACCTTCCCCAGTCCAGAGTTCAAAGTCCATGAAAACAGGTCACCTCAATAACCATCCTTCTACAAAAGGTACTAAATGCATGAACAATGCACATACCTGCCTGAATCTACCTTTTAGAATCTGCCTGATTCCCTTTTAGGAAGGCTGTGTTACTGAAGATCGGCATGAAGCACTGCAAATGATCCAGCTGAGCCTGAACAAGCTGATAAAACCACCTGGGACTCCAAAAACGGGTCTCAAGGGCACTTGTTGCAGGGCTGCACACATGACATAGATGTGCCAAGATGGAAGCACAATTACTTTGAATACAGCTTCAGTCTGATGGGTCTCAGCGCCCCCAAATACAGAGATGTCTGCTGAACACTGCACTGATGCTGTCGCTATCCCACATAGAACAAAATACAACATTTCCACTACTTGGCTTTACTGCCTAGGAAGACCGAAGTATCTTCTGCCAGATGTTTAAGTAGAGTTTAGGAAACAGACTCCAAGGGATGAGTTTTGAGTGAGATGCAGTAGCTGAGATGGTGAAAGATCCGGTGCACTGGGAAACATGCCATTTTCCTCTGATAAAGTGCAAATAGTTTTTCTTTCTTGATGCTGTCTTCCTTGGACACCAAGCAGAAAGGCTGAAAATACAAGCTGAAATTACTTGTGCTTATATAATCAAGCTGCGTCTATGCAAAATTGCTTCTTAATGACTCATCAAACTGCACTGTTTGTCTTCTCCTGCCGATCAGCTGACTGAGAGCAGTTGTTAGACCTCAGATTCCTCCCAGGCAGCCTCCATAAACCTTTTAGTTTTATTAGCTGTTTATAAATTATATTGAAATGCATCAGGCACCCACAGTTACAAAATATCAGTAATTGCTGTATGTAATAAATAGAAGAGCATGAAAAAAAATACATATACATTTTAAAGTGCACCTGAGGCATGTTATAGTCGTTGCATAATATGTTTTGAGTTAATAAGTAGATGCACTTTGTGTAAAGAAAGTGCTTAAACTAGCTTTCACCAACTGATTTATTGAATGTAAATGTTTACACATCCAGTTTATATCCCAAGGCTAGTATGAATATAGTCAAAACAAACCTTGTGCGGGGAATGCATTTCATTGGGAAAGGTAGCATCCTCTTCTCCCTTGCAGTGATGTAAAGCTGGCACATCTCTCCTGGCTATGCTAGGATAGCAATGGCTTATCTTTGATATCAGAATGGTACTTAACTGCGGCAAAATGGATTCATGCAAGCTCAAAATGCGTATTTCTTTTCATTTTACAGACAAAATAATTACATGTTTGAACAGCTTACACAGGGAGATGATAGTTTCCCTATCATTTGATTTCATCAAGATGTAATGACCTAAAACCCCCAAAAACTAGAAGAAAAAGAAATGATTTTTGCTAGTATAGTTGAATATTATGAACATGATTATGTATATATCTGATATATTTCTATATGTATACACACGTATGCATGTACATGTATAGAGATGCATGTATGCATGTACATGACACAGAGACAAATCTCTGAGGGTCAAATTAGATTATACTAATCATTTTTGCTCACTCTTTAGTTCAAGGCTGGACAAGGGACCTAACACTTTTCTACTGACATGAAAAAGGTTTGCTCTATGTTTGGTTTTTATGTGAATTTTTTAACAAATTGCATCCAAAGTCCTCTGAAAGTTCTGGACAGATTCCCACTGAATTCAGCAGATTTGGGGCTAAAGCCAAATTCAATGTCACCATGTAGGAACTCAGAGGAGTTGCACTTTCATTTACTACTGATCTTTTAACAGTTGTGTATCTGTCTACATATTTTAGATATGTGCTGGTACTTATACATTAACAGTTATGTGATGCCTTCCACTTCTGGATCTCAGATTGTTTTACAGTTACGAATTAACAACTCCTCTGAGGTACTTGCGGTGTTGCTAGCTGTGCAGCTCTCCTCATTTTTAAGTGTTAGCTTGGTATAATATTTTTGCTCAGGTAGTTAAAATGATTGGAAGTTAAACACATGCTGTTGGATATTAATTAGAATCCATATGATAAATATCTAAATTCACTACCCCTTATCCCAACGTTTTTATTTCAATGTTTTCTTTTTAATAATTGGCTAACTCTTAAAAATAGTTTTCAATACCAGAGATATTTCAATCATTAGTTGAACTGGCAACAATTTCCTTCTTAAAAAATACACATTAACATCAAATTTAAAATATCAGATTTCAATTTTTTTCCTCTTTTTTTTTTTTTTTTTTTGGCAAACAATTCCATTAACATTCACTATTGGTCTATCTTCTTCTGGTTTTATTTTTCTTTTAAATCAAACTGTCTTAAAAACTAAAATTATTTTAAAACTAAAATGTGAGGGATATTCAGATGAAACAGGGATAAGTGCTCTTAAGAAATATCAGAAAAAGTCCTAAATAGACTAAATTTCTTACTGCATAGAAGGTCTCCGCGGTCACAGCATTGCCTTGAAGAAGAGATAGATGAGCACTGGACAGTGCAACAGATAAATGCTGCAGGATTCTCATGGTGCACAGAGGTATCAAAGCTAGCTTAAACCATCCATGCTGCACAAAGCTAACAGTATCTGCAAAATCCCACAAGCAGGATAAATTAGCTCATGATTCGTTCCATCCTGTCTCAGCTAATACCCTGATACTTGAGTTAATGAATTCAGAATAAACTTGAATACATCTTGAATGCTCTGGGATTTGTGGACCCGGTTCCACTTTTTAGCTAGCTGAATGACACCCTGTGTAGCAAAGCACTTCTCTGCATTTCGATTTTCCATCTCTAAATGGGCATACTGGAACTTTTTTTTCAATACAGCACTGTGAGAATAAACTGTACATCTGAACCATGCTTGGATACTCAGTAAAAGGCAGATAATACCTCTAACAAAAAAAGAAAACAGCTCGTTTCATTACTGAGACAGAGGCAAGGGTCAGCCAGTCGAGAACTAGTATTGTGCTCACGGCTGGTGGCCACTAAAAATGGATAGCTAACATGGTGTTCCCAAAAACTGTTTACTATTCAAGACATAAAAATGTTTGCATCCAAGTGTTCTGCCAATGATGCGAGAGGAGAGGGGATGGCAGCCTGAGCAAGCATATGTCACCACTTGAGTCCTTCTTAGGTGGATAACCATCTGTTGGGTTTGGATGTGCCTTTTTGTCCCCTGAAGGATATGAGGAGCATTAGGATCCAAGTCTTCAGGACTTACTGACTCCTTTATATTTTGATTTGGGTTTCCTGAGAAGCTATGTGCTTAAGGCCATGTTTTACATGGCCTATTCATCAAGTTTTCACCAATGTTGTTATTCATTGTGGTCCATCTCCTGGTCTTTGATCCTTCTGTTGCCTCCACACCTGACGCTCCCAAACACTCTTCATTTAGATCAAGATCAGTATTTTTATTTTGGTTCTCTGTGCCAAGTCAGCAAGTCATTCTTTTGCTATTTTCCAGTTTGTTCTATCAGAGGTATAGGAGGAGACGAAGAAAAAGGCACCTAAGTTCTTTTAGGTCCTTTTTGAGATAGGACATCAACCAAGAATAACAGGAGGAACCCAGCACTCAGGCTGCACTTTCTCCTTTTTCAAACTACTTTCTTCCCTCCAGACTTCCTTCCTAGACTTTCTGCAAGGTGTGTAACACACTTTTAACCCTGTCTAATTCACTAATGAATTGAGCCTACCTAAGCACTGTCTGGAAATGGGTAAGAGAAGCCCAGTTTCTTCTGTTATTGTGCTGCTGAAGAAGAGATAAAGCTGGGGCATCAGCAGAGGTCTCACTCACAGAACACCTGAGATGGGAAGGATGCTCTGGAGATCACCCAGTCCAGCCCTCCTGTTCAAGCAAAACCACCTAGAGCAGGTTGCCCAGGAACAAGTCCAGACACCTGGTAAATATCTCCAAGACCAGAGTGCTGAACCTAGCCTTGGCCTGGGCAGGATTGCTAGAGAGAAAATAAAATTCACAGCTTGTAAAATCTTTAAGATACATCTTAGAAAACACCTCTTGACCTGGTGTTTCCCTGATGTACCAAAGCCTGAGATTTCTACCCTGCAGAGAGCCATTTTCCCTGACCCTTCAGGGAAAAAACAGGCTGTGAACTCACTGCTGCCTTTGCACTGGGAGAAGGGTTATGTTTCTGAGGGGTGAGGTTTGAATTGAGCTCTTGCTCCAGGAACACTGACAAAGAAGCACAAAACATTAGCATCTTCTTTAAACACAAGCTTTGGTGGAAAGGGGCAGAAGCTCCACAGGCAGATGCTTCAAATTCAAACCAAAGCTACTGTGTAAACCACCAAAAGAAAAATAGGGGAAAGAGAGAGGACTTGATAACAAGGAGGAAAAAAAAAAAAAAAAAAAAAAAAGGAAAAAAAAATAAATAGAAGAGGCTCTGGCATCTGTACTGTTGCTCAAAGGTGATATCAAAACATCTTTCAGCCTTATTAGGCTGCTGACAGACTCTGTGCTGGCTTGCTGGGATAGATCATTGTTTGAGTTAACGGTGCCAATTAGCTGCTGTTTACAGCCTGCCTGGACACAGGTCTGTCTGGGAGGAAAACGGACCCGGTGGGTGCCAGTGACACAAAGTGCCCCATTTTCAAAGTCCATGACAGTTGCACAGAGGGAAGCTATCTCAGCCATGCTCATTTCTGCCCAGACTGCTGTCAATTTACAATTTAAAAGAAGGATTTCACTCAGCATGCCGTAACTCTAGGCTCTGCAAGAGGCACAGGCAGGTCAGCCAAGGAGCATGAGTAGTGGATACTGCTTTTTCCTGAGAAAACAGAAAAAAACATCGGTGTTTTTTAGTGAAGGGAAATGTAAGGAGAAGATGGAGAAACAGCTAACACCCTCTTTCCCATACCCGCTTCTCTTTGCACTGCAAACGGACCGTGGTGTGTGCCAGATGTTTGGTGGAATGAAACAGGACTGTGCAAACACACCACATCTGTAGCAAAGGTGTTATTCCAGTATGCCATTGGTAATATTATCAGTAACATTATTTCTCTGGGCAGCATTCGTGTTGTATGCCTGGGGTGCCTAGAGCCCAGCCTGCGTGGTGTCATTTTGATAAAACTTGTCTTTCAAACAGAAATCCTGTTAATTTCTTGTGCTGGGGATCTTAATTTCTTGTGCTTTGGATACCCTGTGGCCAACTGAGTCTCTGTGGAGTGAGATAAAAGATGTCAAAAAGCAGAAATATGAAAATAAAGTTGTCATTCCAAATCTCAGAGTTGCCTGCATGGTATGACCCAGCCTACGCTGTGTCTGAAGTGATACAGAAAAGGAATGGGCATGGAGTATACCCAAATATCATCCCCTACTTCCACTCCAGCAACTGGGGATTCCCCTCCAATACTGAAGGATTGCTGTGAGTGAGCCAGGACTCCCTCCTCCTCCTCCTCCCCTTTCTCCACAATAGAGCTGGAGTCCTCTTCCCTCTCTGTTTCAGGAGCTCCTGCCCTTAATGCTATGTGTTTGACTTCACCACAACAACTTCTGAGGAGTGACTTCAGTATTTTCATGGGTGCTGGAGGCCAACCTGAGGTCTAAGAAAGGGGGCTGCTGGCAATGATAGGGTGGGAGAGGGTCTACGAAAAGGGGGGCTCCACAGAGGGCAATGGTAGGCTGGGAGGAAAAGCCTTATTCCAGTCTTTCAAGGGTTTTATTCCAGCATAACTCACTTTTTTACCTTTATTTGAGTTATTCACAGTTTCCACCAAAACTGAGAACAAAGACTTACCATGAGGCTTACCAATGAACTTTTATCATTCCCCATCATAGCTCAGTTTATGCTCATTGTCTCTCTCTCTCTCACACACACAAACCTGAAGAAGACCTGTGGTTGGCTGATCTGTTTGTCACCCACTTGTACTTGCTTATCTGTAAAACAGCCCAATGAAGCTGCTCGAAGACGAAATTTAGACATTGTATGCAAAGTGAGATGTCTTTTTTTTTTTTTTTTAATAAGCATAAAAATGCAAACTCAATTTTCTGGTACACAGGCTGTGTTGAGCCATCCACACACAGGCAATGAATAATAAAGTGAACACAATGAGGTGGCACAACCATTTTCCAGCAGCTTCAGGGCTGATCAGGGACCTTCTGAGACCAGACATGAGTCCTGCCCACGTCCCCTGGGCAGAAAACCACCAACCATCCCACATCATCTGCCCTCACATAACCAACTGCAGCCCAAGGTTAAACAAAAGATAGATGGCTGGAGAGTAAGGAGGGAGGAGGGAGGTGCTGGAAGGTACAGGGGATGCTTCTGATCTTCTCACAATGGTGCAATCAAAGGATGAGCAGCCTGGGGACAATTGCATCTGCCAGCAAAGTCAATTCTTGGCTGCCGTGCCAGTTCAGGGACTCCTCCTTCCCTGTTCTTTTGGTAATTACCCCCCTGCATGAGTGTCTCCCTGCCAGTGTGTTGTTTGTTCATTTAATACTGCCTGCCTATCTCCTTTTGTTTTTCCTTCCCCGGTTCCCACTGTATCTCTTCCCCTTGTTTGTCCTCAGCAGCTTTTGTTTGAATTAAATCTCTTTTATTTGCTCTCTGGGGGAGGGAGGTTGTTCAGGCTCCGTTTGCCTTGCAGCAGAGGCATAACAAAATGGGACATGTTAGGCCAGTGGTATTTCATCCGTCAGCACTATTAACTTGGAGTCCTTTGATTTTCATTCTTTCCGTGTTTCTTCCTTGCCGTATAACTAATTATTTGATTTTCCCTGCACCACTCACCCAATTTCCACGTATTATACCCCCCACACCAGTATTTGGCAGCCTCTATAAAATATATTTATATTCTAATTATCACCGAGGCCCTCGTATAACTTCCTAGAAGATTAAACATCAAAAATCCTTTACAGAGTGAACAGCAGCTAACAGGGAGTTATGGGAAGCATCACCAGGAGCTTTGCTTAACCCCAAATCATGCAGGCAGTGACAAGGACATGATGCAGGGACACACCTGCCAGCACACCCACACGTTGGCGTTGGCACGTGGATCCACAAGACACGTGCAGTCACGGCAATGCACGCTTGCAGAGGGAAACGTGAGCACGCAACTCACAGAGGCAAAAAGCCAGGACCTCTTTCTGAAGTTTTCTGGCATCGCTTTGGAGGTGGGAAGTGGGAAGTAGCTGCAAGCTGCACCGAAAAAGCTGCTCACGCAGCTCCTGTCAGACACGGTTCGTACCAGCAGAAACCTTTCCTCGCATGACCTGTGTTTCCACTAGAGGGCTGGAAGAGCAAAGCTTGTGCAATGTGCGACGGTCTACACACAGAAACCTCATTTTTGCCTCATGTTCCTGGAGTTATGCAAACATTCTTCCAAAAAAAAAAAAATAAAATAAAAATCGCTGTTTTAAGCATCTGCTTACTTCATCACTTTAAATGACAGCCACAAGTCCCTGCCATATGTGTCTAAGATGACATTCCATGCAGAGCTTCTGTGACATCAAGCAGAGGCTGTGGCACACTGAAAATAAAAATAAAAAAAAAAAAAAACCACACACAACAACACACCATTTGTGTAAGGTAGTGGCTCACAGCCCAGAAACTGAATAACATCTTTCTTATTTTAGGCATATCTCATTCCTGTCCATCCATGCATCTATCTATGTCCTCCAATGCTCTTCTTCTATCAATTTACCTATTAATATTCCTACTTATTTAAACAAAATAAGCTCCTGCCATCTGTTTGCCTGCCTGTGCATTCCATTGGGATTTTACTCTAAAGCTGGTGCTGCTGTTATTCTCCTACTGAGATTTCTGAATAAAGAACAGCTTTTTGGGTACATTTGAGGCATTTTTGAGGAATGTTGCAGGTAAACAAGTCTTGTTGACCACCCTTGACCACTTCTTTGAATCTAAAAAGTCCTGAAGTGACAATTTGACTTCAGGCAGGTGCTACACCTGATGTTTAATCTGAGAACAAATGTTAAATCTGAGGACAAGGAGGGCTGCAGAAACAAGTCCTCTCAGGCCAAATTTCATGATTTTCAGGGTTAAAGATGTACTTTTGTGGAGGACCATACTCTTCAGCATTAAACTCAGCTGTACAGAGAAAAACTGTTTACCAGCAAGAAATAAAAAAGCGTCGCTAATGAATTGCTGCTCTATGATTCCTATTCCCTTAAGCCTTGCAGTTAATTATGATATTAACTGTTACTGTTATATTATGCTGACATTTAGAGTACTCCAAAATTGGCACAATGTGCAAAATGGGAGAATTAAACACAGAGAAGCTAATGAGTGATGCTTGGGCAAGGAGGGGGGAATTACCCTTTGCTGACAAGAGAGGATGGCTGAACTTTTTCTCTATTTGCTTGTGATGTACAGCTTGTCAGAACTGGCAGCTTTCATGCAAAACTGCTACCATGGTGGAATAAAAGCATGAAGGAGGAGGGGGTGTCATTAACATAAAAAATAAAATAAAATTCTAACTGGATAAATCTTCTCTGAGTGAGCACTAAATATCCCTGTTTAGGATTCATGCAGCTCAAATTGATCCGTAAGAAATGCTGACTGTACATTTTTCCCCCTTCAAAGCAATTAATCTGATGAACAGGAATAAAGTGAAAAAGGAAAACTTTGAATGCAAATAATAATAATAATGATAAAGCACCCTGAAGCTTTTGAAACATTATGACATAGATTTCAACTTAGCTGCTCACTTGCAAACTCTTTGCTGGTGAAATGTGTCTGCAAATCCTGGCAGAGATGCCAGGTTCTCACCTGATACTGGCAGATGGCAGAGGAACACTGTCTGCCACTTTTGGATGTCAAGGTATTATAATAACTTCTCTTCTTTTCCCAGCTATGAGGTGTGGTGTCTTGGGAAAATTGGGTTCTGTCTGGATGCTGAAAGCAAGAAGCAGCCCCCAGCAACATCCGTGTCCATAGTTTGTATGGCAGGTAGCTCACCATTCCCCTGCAAGCGATCTTTTTTTGCAAAAACAGGGAATTTCATCCTGGCAGACATTTCTCCAGCTGATGGGCAGACATTTCTACCACATCATGAAAGCTCCTGAGTGGAACATCATGTTTCAGCTTACAAATGGACTTGTCATAAAAGAGTGTCTTTTCAGAGAAATTCACAGAAAAAAAAAAAAAAAAAGGCAAAAAAAAAACTTTTCCAAAGGAAGAGCTTAAAACTCATGTTTGCCAAGCCATGTAAAATTTGACTCAGCAACGTGAGGCAGAGGGAGGCTATGATATAAATGTCGATCAGTCTTGCAGCAGGTGGGTATAAAAGAGCATCTCTGTAAAAGAGTGTGCACGCTTGTGGCTGTGTGTAGGTGGCTGTACTCCACCCTACTCGACAGAAGCTGGATATCTTTGTTCAAGTCAGTGCTTCTGGAAGACTAACTAAACCCAACTAGTTTATTAACTAATTTGATAACCAAGTACTTAATTAGCTGGTATGAAAAAGAAGCCTCATCAAAAGGAGACAGATCACCCATCTAAACACTCTCTGAATTGGGGATGGAGGCTTCTCCACAGCTGGTGAAAGCATGTTTCTCCAGAGTGGTTTGAGTTCCTCCCCACTACAAACTCCACAGTGAAGACAGGTCAGATGGAGGCATGGTGATGCAGACATTCCCCATGTGCCACATCCTTGTTCCTAGGCCAGTGAAATGGGAGAAGAAACACACAGAATCGCAGGAGTGAAAAACAAAGCTGTACCCCCTGCCCTTCTATCCTGACTTTCTTGTCTCTACTTTCCTTGTTTCTCCATTGCTCTTTTTGTGCTCAGACCAGAACAACAACAACATAAAAGTTCCATACTTCCTTGTAAACCTCTATGCCTTCTCTCATTCTCCCGTAGGCTATGAAGGATCAGGTTGACATGGATATCTGCTGACATGTCCATCCAGCTGCCTTGTTTCCCCTGGCTGAGATGTCTCTGGAAGCTCGTGTCTGGATGATGCCCCACAGACTGTAATCCATGTTCCCACATTGCCCCTAACAGCAGCATTGCACTTCCTCTTAAAATTTAGTTTCATCACTGTGATCCAGCCATTAAACACCGATTTTAATCTGTTTCAAGAAAATAAGTTTTCCAGTGCTCTAGATGTTGTGGCCATTGGATGAAGTGTCTCAATTTTGGGAAGGGATATTGACTATTTTTTCTAACAGTATAATGCCAAATATGAGGAAGAAAGATCAGTGGGGATTGACTTGGTAATCAAATCACTCTCTGAAATTTACAGATAACACCAATTCCAGAAAGCACCAGAAAGAGCAGGTGTATAAAGCAATAATAGCAAAATATAATGTTTAACCCTGGCTTTGGACACCCCTGACTTATTAAACTCTTAGTTCTCATGTGACTATGGTCTACTTTCTTCTCTTTGCCAAAGTTTTCCCATATGCAAGAAGAAACTTTTTTATTTCCATTTCTTCCTTGACACTTCTCTCCTTGAAATGTCACAGATGAAGAGCGTGATCCATTCTCATTGCTTCCTAGTGAATTTCCAAGGGAGGTACAAGCCTTGAAAGAGCAGATTCTGGCTGGAGTGAAACTGGTGACAAGGTCCATCTCATCTTTCACCCATTTGCCTGGAGTACATTCAAGCATAGTTCATTTGTTAGGATATTGTGAAATCCCCATTTACCACAAGACACGTATCAACCTTGTGTGACTGTGTCCTGAAAAGTCCACTATGAGAGCAAGGTGCCCTCAGACAATAGATGGAGTTGGGTTGGGTCTCCTGAAGACAACCAGGGAGGTATTTAGATGGGTTTTGTATAGAAATGTGTGATATGTATCTCTAATATATTCTAGCATTTCTGTAGTGCTTCTGTCTTCAGCACCTATTCTCTGTTTTCCAGCTGCTTCCAGCTTGCTAAATTCTCCAATGACTTCCTTCTGGATTTTATTTTGCTCTTCTTGCCTCCCTGTCCTCGCTTCACTGGATATAAAATTCAATGTCCCATTAAATTTAACAAAATTCAATGCAACTTAATTCAGGTCTGTTTTCAGTGGTCTTTCATTCAACTTACCCTAATTCAATCTATTTCGACTAACTGCAACACAGTTAAATGCAATTCCAGGAATTTCATTAAAAATAATTTGCTGCAGAAGAAATAAATAGTATTCCCTCAAAACAACAACAACAAAAAACAATCGATGGCATGTGATTTGGTTAAACGCAATTTCATTCAACAGTAGGAAATTAAATAAAAGCAATGCAATATATTGCAATTAACACTCACCCTCGAAAATCAGGTCAAAGTTTAATTAGTACCAGAGAGATTTTATTTAGCTTTCTTGAATATATTTCTGTCTGGGACAAATTGGTAGCCATCAACATACTTCTCTATAATGTTGCCATTGATGGATCATTTTCCTCCCAAATACTTCTGTTGAAAGAGTCATTTTACACGTGTTGACCCACGAGGTTACTTCCAGCCCCATGTTCTTATGTTCTGTGATTCTTTCTGACTTGACAGCCTATTGCCTGAAATAGCTTTCCTGAGCTGCTGTGAGCAGTGCAGGACAAAATCAGACTCAGCTGCCAAATCCAACCTGAATATTCAGGTCTGTGAAGAGCTTCTAGATAGTGCTTCTTCAGGTGGCCCAATATTCAGAGCTGTGATCTGCAACTTCTGCCTGCTCCCTCCCCTTGAAGGACAGAGGAGAGGACAAAAAGAAAGTTATTGGAAAGTTATTTCAAAGAATTATTTGAAAATTAATCTAAGTTCTTATTAATCCCCTGCCCAGATCATCCTGTCTGAGAGATTTTCAGTTCTATCACAGCTAACGCAGAGAAATCTCTCTCCTGTGACTTCTGCATATGAATTCACTTATAAAAAGCAATGCATGTGCACCTGCTTGCTAGGGAAAATAACTGGTCTGATGTGTACTTGCAGCACTTGAGGTCCCAGGTGGTGCAGCTCCAGAGATATTAACCAGGAATTCATTCATCAGCAGATTTAGAAAAGGGATTCATCTCATTTGACATACATGAAAGTTTACTTGTGAATTATTTGTCTTATCTTAAATTAGCTACGGAAAATAACCCAACGTGATCTGTGTGGGAAATCTTATTTCTCTCCATTGACTCGGAGGGCTAGGTGAGATGTTAGATTAAAGTTCCACAGAATGAATTGAATTCTGGATGTCTATTTTTCTTCGTGCTCCCATTTACTATTGATTGAAAGGTGAAATTTTCATATTCTCCAACATTTATATGTATTTATTATTTTCTTCTCTAACTTGGCAAGGCTTTGAAAACTGAATTCAGAAACACAATAATGGCCTGAAAGAAGCATTTCAACTCTATAATATATATATTGTGATATGATTAATATAATGCAATGCACAGCTAAAACAAAACAGGAGCAAAGGAAAAAAATATATATATTTTGACTGCAAAGGAAAAATAATTCCCTCTGAAACTGGTTCTTTGAAAAAATCACAAAAATCATTGAAAATAAAGTACTCCTGCAAAACACTTCTGTATTGATTGAACAACAATTTCAGATGGAAATTACTCAAATCAAAACGTCTTCAGGAAACTCCACTTACAGTACTCTGGTGGAGCAACAACACAAAAAGTGTCTCTTATGAATATTGTAAGAAAGGCCGCTTTTTAGGGAAAAGATCTGCATCACTTCATGGTGCCACGGCAGAAAGGAACTGAGTGAGTTGCTGTTGGTATGGTACAAATGACTTCTCCATTTCTGAGAAGGAGCCAAAAAACAGAGAAATCTACACCGCTTGAAACTTGGACATTTACAGGCTCAGCTGGATTGAAATAAAGGAACAAAACTCATCAGACAATTAGGAGAGAATGTAACTGATGAGGTTTACCCTCTCTCTGGTCTCTGTGATTCCTACAGCCTGGTTAAACTCTCTGCTGGTAGCTCATGAGGTTATTCATCAGCGCTGAATAGAAGGAGGGAAAAGGGTAATGAAAGATGGATAGGGGAGGTTGCTCCAAAACTATAAACATGAACAGTAATTGCAAGTATCAACGCTTCCCAAAATCAGTACCGTCTTTGTACAGTGTTTCTTTTGCTGCTGGAGAGACTGGGCACAGGCAAGTGATGCTATGTTACAGAATGTTCTTTTTTATGTTTGAAAACTAGGTAATTATGGCTTTTAGAAAATACCCCTGAATGAGCAAAGCTTGAGAAAAGGATCTTCATGGGCAAACAAGCTTAACTCCTCTAGCACCAACATGGTAGCTGTCATCATTTCATTCTCCATGAAGCAGACATGGCCTCACTTCTCCAACTCCTGATGTGTAAAATGGAACAGCCTTTGGAGTGCAATAAAGCCATCAAAGTGACTGCTGGAAGCAGCAAAAGGCATTCCCAACTCCCCCTGGTTGTCCAGCATGGATTTCCTCCCAGCCAGTTACTTTTATGGGAAATAAGTACACTGGGAAATACAAACAAGGTCACACCGTAGGAAGATGGAAATATAGATGGGCATATAGATGGGCATAGAAGAGAGGGCATAGCTAGTGAAATATTTTTTTTTCAGATTTGGGAAGAGAGTTGTTTGATTTCTGTTAAATTTGAAAAAGACAATGGTTTAGGTAGGGAAAGATGAGGCAGAAACTGAATTGAGATCTGTTTCAGCTAGATGTGCTTTGTGATGACTCAGATGGAATGGGAAATTGCAAATTACCTCTGGAGTTAGTTTTCTTTAGTTTCACTTCCTTTATGTAGTGATATATATATGCTTTGGTTACTTTCTTCCACTTATTCCTTCTCTTGAATGAAATCTTGCAAAGCTAGAACTTTAATTAAACTGTGTAGTGTGTATTTCAGAAGAAGTGGAAAACAAGAACCACAAAAACAATGGAAAATGGATTTCCTGAAACTTTTTACAAAGACTTTGAGAACTTGTGCTTTTGCAGAATTCTGGAATCATTTTGCTTTGCAGGTTTTTAATTAGGATTTTTGTTTAACACAACCAAATCAAATACTAAAAAAAAGAAAAGTAAGGGGGACCCAGCTTCCTAGAGTTACTGGGTAGATTGACACTGTATAAAGCAACTCTGGGTCAGACTGTACTCATTAGCCTTGCAAATTAGTAAGCTTGGCATGGCACCATCCAAAACGTAATAAGGTTAAAATGTGGTGTTTTAATTAGATTCTCATGTGCTAGGAAAATATAGTTTTTTCTTTTTTTTCTTTTTCTTTTTCTTTTTTCTTTTTTTTTTTTTTTTCTGAGAATGTCAAAATATTAATAGCAATTATATAGACTCAGATTTGCTCCAAACAAATTGGACAAATTTAGAGGGTTTTCAAGGTAGTACAATTTTTTTAGCTGTGCACTACACATATGTCAAGGTGGGGGGATATGTTTTCTATTGATGAAGGCTCACCCACTTTATGAGATCAGATCAAGACTGCAAATCACATTCATTCCTCTTCATGCCAGAATCTCACATCTCTTTTGGACTGGCACTCATTATCAATGTAACTCATTCTCTGTTAGAAAGCTATTAGCATTCAGCCATTTGTAATGAGCTGTGCAGTACTAGAGGTAGGTGGTAGGTACAGAAGTGATTAATTTGGTAGGGAGACAGATATGTATTAATTATTTATTACTGGGTGGCCTCAGGGCCACCTTGAACAAGATTCCTGTTGTGCAAAGTTCTGGACAAATTTGGGACGAGAAGTGAGGTCCAACCATACAGCACAGGTACAAGCTGAAAGAGATGATTTCACAAAACATCGAACCTAATCCCGTTAATCTCAACCAGCCAAACTGGGTGAGAAACACCCTTTGAGTGAGGTTTCTGTGCTTTTTTTTTCTACAGGCCCAGATCCACTTCTTGTCCTCAGAAAGCACAGGATGCTCACCTTTCCCCACTGTAGAGCAAGACTGAACCTGAAGAGATATTCAGGGTAGATAACCTATTACCAAGGAGTTTTTGAAGGGCTATGGTGGTGAAGACCAGCTATGATAGTTTATATCTGCAGGAACATTTTCTCCAGGTAATTGTCCAAAATCACCTTCAAAGGCATTGGGATAGTTCGGCATTTTTCTTTTAGCTCACACTTTATCATGGACTCTGATGTAATAGCACGCAACAAGTGCGGTTCAAATTTTTTTTTCACTTTTCACAGTACAGACAGAAGGCTCAGATCCACAGACTTATTTACTAGACAGGGTCTTAAAAGTAGTTTATCCCTTTAAACAGGAATTTGTTGTGCAAATAATTTTCTGGATTTCTGAGACTATATACAACATAGCTCAAAGTGATTTATGAAGACAACAGAGGCAGGTTAATTGAGACGACAGCTGGTCCTTTGCTTTTCTGTGTATAGCATTCTGGCAGAGATTCATCCACTTCAATTCATTCCTCTGTGCCCTAATCTTCTTTTTTTTTTTTTTTTTTCCTAGCCTTGTTCTTAAAATCTTGCTAGCACCTCAGCTATTGCCTCTTTCAAAAAGCGAAGTGCTAAACTCAGCACAGAGACTTCAGAGGAACACAGCTTCCTTTTCCTGTTAGCTCATTTTCAGTTTGTTCTTTGCTCACCATTTCAGGTATGAGGTTTAATTTTCTGGACAATCACTGAATATCCTTATTTCTCTAACTTCAGCCTGGGCAATTCCAGCACTCTTCTGCATAACATGCACTGATATCAATGAAACAAACTCTGAAGGACAACAATCAGTACGTGTATTTATTGTGTGGTGTGGCACCACCATTGGCTCTTGGAGGTTGTCTAGTTTATTTTGCATGGTGTTGTGTGCAGGACCAGCCAGAATTATCTCTTTTGGGACTGAAACTTATGATAAAAATGCTAGGAAGTTAAAGCTTGAGAAGAGTTTTGTGAAACTGTGCTCCCAGTGAAGATCATCACTGGAGCACATCCCTCACCTGCATCTTTGCTCTGGGGTTTGGTGGTTGGCAGGTCTCAGGACACTTCTTTTTATAGTCTTCAATTTTGTTGGTTATGCACACATCCCGAATCAGTGATACAGTGACAAACTCCAGCTGTAGGTCCTTAACCTGGTTCTTTATCCACTGAATTATGCTAGTGGAAGAGAACTGGAGATGGTTAGACATTTTTTCCAAATTCCCTGTGATTATATATTTTGCCTTCAGGGGACCAGGATGCAAGAAAGGCAGTGGTTCAGAGGACAGCTGCACAGATAAAGTTCTCGTTCAACCCTCACCATCTCTAACACAGAAAAAGCTCTGGCAAAGGCTTCATGTCACATCAGGCATCTCTCAGCCTTGGAGGGCTGCAAGCAGAGTGCGTGCTGTAGTGTGTGTCCTCAAAATGAGATGGAGGTAACAGGTTTCTCTGCTTATAGCAAATCAAGGGCTACTGCTGAAGGCTGATTACAGTCTCATAGGAACTTCCTTTCAAGCATATGGCCAGAGAGTAAACCAAAATAAATTTAGTTTCAAATATTATATAAATAAATAAATAGATTTTAAAATAAATAAATAAATAAAACTGAGAAGCTGTCTGACCTATGTAGTTCAGAGCAAGATATTTTGCTTCAGCAGTGTCTGGAGGCTAACCCAATTACTTTTGTTTAAACTATACAGATAACTTTGTCTGCTTGCTTGCTTTATTTTCTTTTTCTTTATTTGTTTTCTTTCTTTCTTTCTTTCTTTCTTTCTTTCTTTCTTTCTTTCTTTCTTTCTTTCTTTCTTTCTTTCTTTCTTTTTTTCTTTCTTTCTTTCTTTCTTTCTTTCTTTCTTTCTTTCTTTCTTTCTTTCTTTCTTTCTTTCTGCCTAAAGACTCTAAATGTTGGGAGAATTTATCAAATTAACTATGTTTATTGTTGTCTATTTTGAAGGTCGATTGAAGGTTGATTTAATGATTAAAGATGGGCACCTTGACTTCAGTTCTAATTTTACTGTTTTAAACTTCCATCTTCTATGCCTTTATTTATTTTTTTCTCAACTCATGAGTATCTGATATGCAATTAGAACCTCTAATCTAGTTATCTGTTAAGATCCGTTTTGCTTCACTGAAGAAATCATGCTGCTGGTTGAGAGCTGATCGTTCAACGTCAGATCTGTCACATCTCTAAGATCTTTTGAACAGTACTTCAATGGGCAAACACCAAAAGAGAACAGAGTTTTCAATAAATAAATAAATAAATAAATAAATTGTGTTATGTCCACTCTTATCAAAAAGAAATCAAGAACAAAATTTTGCTTTTGGCTTAAAATGCAGACTTGACAGAATGAAGGAAGAAACTTTAAGTTTGTACATGGTTATATAAGGAAAATAAAGAAGATATGTATTCATGGAGGATAACATAGGAAGCCATGGACCTAAACATGGAAAATTTGAGTTAGGAAAAGTTTTCTAATAGCAGGGAAGTAAAGCTCTTGGGATGAATTTCCTCAGAGGAATATTTCCCACACTGGCATGTTCAAAATGATGATTTTTTGATCCTATGATTATATTTTATCAGCACAACGCCATCTAATGTAAGGGAAGACAGAAATAACAAAAGTTTATCTGCAAAGATTTCAGAAGGAGGTGGTTCTGGACAGTGTGCCTCTTGGCAGGGGACACACTGAGGGCTGGGAGAGTGCTAAGCCATTTTCCATTTTCTTGCCCAGCAAGATATTGTCACAGTGTCTGTGAAACTGTGGACATCATAGGATTAACTGAGGATAAACTCAGTCCCCTGAGAACAAAAGCTTACTGTAGGTGTGCAAGGCTCTTCATGAGCCTAAACTGAGGTTGTTTGAAGGTGTCATGGTGGCAGGAGAGTTTGGTGACTCCAGGCTGTAAGAGTTTGAGTTAAATGAAAGGATTAAAATCTTATTTCTCACTATTATCTTGTTGTTTGCCAAAGAGATGTAGCCATTTGTTTCAACAGGTTCTGGCTGCTGAAGTGGGCATTCATTACAGATTCATGGGAGCATGAATGCCATTAGATGCTCCAAAAATATGTCAGTCCAGCCATGAGAACAGATTTGTCACCACTAAGGAGTATCATGGCTTGTGCAGTCATGTTGCTAAGAGTAAGCTCTATCACCAGTTAAGGCAATGAAACAATTTTGGATTAATGAAAGATTTAAAGAAAGCTAAATCAGTAAAGTATCTGTAGGAAAAAAAAAAAAAAAATTATCAATAATTCAACTTTCTGTTAATTGCTATTGCTTTTTGGTTATTATTCAATGCCTCAAGTATCTCAGCTATTTCCTGAGGCTGGCCAATTAGCTTGCATGACCTATAAACCTGCCCAGGATTTTTCTTAGATTTGCATCTGCCTCTTCCCCTTACAAAAGATGGTTTTGACACCAAATTTCAGTTTTCTTAGGTTAAGGTGGCAAGACCCTCTCTCACCTCACTCTTTTGTTCACCTGACCCTTCTTCCTATGTTCTGGACACAGGGACATCATGTACTAAGGCATGGAAGATGAGCTCCTTTCCCATTTTTAATTAACATTTCTTACACATCATTTAATTTACACATTCCCTCCACTTGGCTGTTTTCTACTGTTACAGCTTTCTGACAACAGATTGGTAAAACTTAACCTTAATATCATGAGAAGTATTAACTGCACTTATAGTTTCGCAACTGTTCTCTTTCTCTGAACATCATATATGGACAAAAGCTGATTTTAAAAGAGCCAAGTCTTCCACTGCAGACAGCATGAGTAGTCTCTATTTATACAATAGAAAGACCCAGATTGTGTATTTGGAACAACAATAACAACAAGAGGCATCAGTGTAAGAGACTACCCAATAGTCTTGCAATTTCTTGCAAGTATTTAGCATTTGACTAAACAAAGCTGTGTCTGACCTGACCAAGGATTGGCAATTCTTGCTTTAAGGGAACCTGGATAAAGGACTTGCAGATATCTTGTCCAACTCATATTTTTGGGATGGGGAATCCTAAGCACACCTGTGTGGATCCTAAGAAATTCAGTGTCAGGGTAGAGCCACCATGCAACTCCTATTCTAGTTTTTCCCATGTTTTCTTCTGCTTGCACCAGTTTTATGGCACCATGATTGACAACCACAGAACCATGTCTTCTGGCTGTTTTTAATAACAAATAGAAGAATTTAGGGCTAATTATTACAGGCCTCCTAATTTGACAAAATCAATAGAAACTCCTTACTTCATTAAATAATTGCAGTTTCCAATAGCTGGAGCTGTTCTGTATGCAGGTGTGCTAAAAACGTGTTGGTTTGGTGGTTACCTCACTCCAAAGCCTTTTGTGCGAAAAAATGCATCTGATAAGCTGCAATCTTCTGCACCAGAGAGAGAAGAAATAAGAGAAGCATCTTGGGTTGCTTTGTCAGGAACAGGATATGTGTTTAGGCTGGACTGAACAGGCTGCTAGGGCAGATGGCACAGAAAGGGCCAGCTCCTCAAACTGCCTTCAGTTGTCTTAAAATGAGAGTGCCTCATGCACTGGTGGGTAGGCAATGCGTGCTGAAGACTTTGATGCTGCTCATGGCAGTGCCTAAACTGGTGCGTGAAATATCCAAACCTCTAAGGAATGATATGTGACCACTTTCCTCTTCCATTAACCTCAACACCTGCATATATAGAGGCACAAACAATCTCAGTTTAAATGGCAGAAGACTTTGCTTCATTTGGCTAAGTTCATCACTAAGGTAAAAGCACTATTTTAAAGGCAGCTACAGGGGTTATTTTGGTAGCCCTAGCCAACAGAATTTCACAGGGTGGTTAAATAATACAAAACTTATTTTAAAAGTACGTGTTTTTCCAGGTATCACTCATCTCCTACATACCAAAGAGGTGGACTAGTACCATGACTTGAAAATACTCAGTTCCTTTTCTCTATAGAAATCCTTCTCAGCATTTAGTTGCCTTGCTCCCACTGATGTGAGGTGCTCTAAATCTTTTTAACCTTCCCCTAAAATCCAGTTAAGTTTAGGTGTTTTTGCAGATGTTACCCTTCAAGGACATGACAAAAGAGTCTAAAAAGAGGACTGAAGGTGTCTAGAAATCCTACAGACAGATGAAACTTGCTCTGACTGAATATGAGGTACAAACCTCATGATCTTTTTATTTTTATTAATCTGTTTTTTAGCAGGACATTTCTTCCAGCTGGCTAGGAACTGCCTTCCCATCTACATGTCTAAAAATCTTAGACTGATTCATTCAAACCTTTACCAAGGGAAACCTATTACTTGCTATGAGCAGAAATCTTTCACTACTGAAATAAAATCCTGCAAAAACTCTGGGTAAACCATACGCAGACATTCAAATTTGGATTAACAGCTTCAACAAAAGAGTATACCAGCCATTCTGAGGGATTTGTTGTGATATAAAGGTGAAACTTAGAAAAGACAAGGAGTACCACATTGGAACAAAACAGACAATTTTCACCTTGGCATTGACAACTTGTAACAGCTAGTAAGTATTCCCTAGATTACATCTTAAAATGAACAATACAGCTGCTCCCTTCATAGCATGCCTTAGGCAGCCTACTAGTGCAGGATATTAAAACACCTTTTAAAATATGTTTCCCCCAAAATGACCTGCCTTTGATGGGACTTTGAATAAAAAGTGACCTGGGAAGAAGGGGAATTACACGTCTAAATTCAGCCTGTGTTTCGGCTTTTTCAAGCATGTGAAATTGGAAGAGGAGAGTTCATTCTTCCCCATGGGGAAGGGGCTTGCCAGCAGTGCTAGCAGCTGATGTGCTTGGAAGAGTGGTTCATGGCTCACCAATATGCTTGCTTTTTTATTGTGCTCTGTAGCCATCCACCAGCATCTGCCATTTTTTTTTTTTCTTTTTTCTGTCATGGACTTCGTTTGAAAGCTTTTTTTGGTAGAGGCTCTTGGTTCATTCTGTGTGCATTCAACACAGATTACAACACTCCGTGCTGTAGCTATGGTTTGCAATCAATAATCCTGTGTTTATCCCTTTGATTAGAAGAGGTTATTACCAGGAGAAATCCTGTCCAAGATCTACATTGTAAAGATGGGGAGGCACTGTACACCTTCAAATCTCTTAGCCCTTCAGGGTTTTTAAGGAAAACAAAGGTCTGTTTAACAGAGGGTATAACCAAAGCAGTTACAGGTGCCTGTGGAGATTGGTACAAGGCTGTTACTGCACAAACAACCATGGAAAATGCATTTGTCAGTAGGAATATGGATTCAGAATAAGAAACTGGTGAAAGTTTTCAATCAGTGGATGACAACAAGAGAGGGAAATTCCTTCCTGGTAGTGAAGGGAAGAAAAAATGTAGATATCCAAGTGGGACAGAAGGATCACAGAAACATTTTTGCAGCAGATGAATGTCGTGCATTTAAAGCTGGTGAACACAGTTAGAAATGAAAGAGCAAACTTCCACCTAGTGGAGTGCTGCACTTAAGGAGAAAGCAAGCTGTGAGCTGTGTAGGACTGGGGAATAACCACATCTGAAATGTGGGGAAAGTCCAGGTGTGCCTCAGACCTGAAGTGGTGGAATTGGGCATACAGCAAGTATGGGAACATCTCAGGAGTGATATTTCCTTTTTATTTTTATTTTTATTTTTATTTTTATTTTTATTTATTTTTATTTTTATTTTTATTTTTATTTTTTTTATTTTATTTTGTTGTTGTTGTTATTTATTTTAAATGTTTGTCAGTGACTGTAGATCCCAGGTATCCCAAGGTCTGGGGAGAAATATTGTGTGGCTCCAGACTACGGAATTGCAGTATGGTGAAGATGCTTCTCCTCTCCAACCACTTTTATCCATTAAAATAAGGAGTTTCAATACTCAGAATATGATAAGAAGCAGTAGGGAACTGGGGAACGAATTCTGGAGGGGCAGGAGTAGTAGTCTGAATGTAAATCCAAGGACGCTAATTGGCTTGATATTATCCAATATAAGTGAGGAAAGACAGGGCTTAATTTATGTACATCTGGATGTAGTACTGCTGTCTTGTTTAACACAGTGGTTAAAATACTGAATGGGCTAAGGGCAAGAGAGCCTTTCACAGAGGATATCAGCTTTCCAGGACCTCAAGGCCACTGAGGTTAGGATAGGCTCCCAGAAGCTCTCTGAATCTCCAGGGCCATACAAGCCACGGGGCTATTGCCCTTCCCCTGAGCATTTTCTCAGGGGAAGGAGGAAAGGTGTAGATGCAGGAATTCAGCAAACCAGCTCCTTCACCCTTTGAAAGGCCTCTGGTTAGACAACATCTTGTTGTTCTCTATGAAATTACCAAGGCTGAGGGGAAAATGAAAACTGATTCAAAAAACTGCATTTAGGCTCTACTAATGCTGTGGAGAGCTTCAAGTTACAATGAATGGAGCAAGATCCATTGGCCTCTTTGCTCATCTGTCTACACTCTGGATTGGCAGGGCTGTGCCTGATAGCACATCCTCATGCTCATCCTTCATGGACATGGGATGGAAATGTAGAAAACAACCAATTCACTTACACAGCTCTCTGCGTCCTGGTCACTAAACCCTGTCTATGCACCCATCTGAGTCGTGTGCTTCCAGCTTTGTCATTCCTGTAGGCACGCCTGGACCAGAACAGCTCCGCAAACTGTCCAAGCAGAGCTCCAGAGCTGACCCTGCACAGTGAGCAGACAACGAGAGCGCTCAGGCTTGCAAGGCAGTTGCACAGATGGTACAATTAGGGAGAGCAGCTATGCTGCAGTGATCAGTATGGTCACCCTCGGTTCCATATGTGTCTTGTCATCACAAGTGGGCTGGCAGCCAGCCAGACGTCCTCTGTGTTTGTGTTTCCCTGGCATACATCGCTGAAATAGGATTAAATTGCTCTCTGCTGGGGCTGCTGGATCCCAAGGGATGGGTCACCTGCCAGACGAGATGAGGACCTTTCCTCCTGGGCTCCAGACAGCCTGAAGTTTTATCTGCTCTGGGCTTGATTTACTGTGTTTATTGCTCTGTGAGCAGTGAGGAGCAGTGTGGATGAAGATGGTGTCCCCCAGCTTTTTGCTAGCAGAGAGGCAATCTCCTTTGTATTAGTGAAATACTCAAGGAATGACAGTGCAGTGCAAAAATCATAAAACAGCCAATATAAGGGTAACAATGAAGTAACGCTGTGAAAAAAAGACTAGGATATTGAGAATCTTTTCTACTTCTCTTACTTTATCTGAAATGAGAACGAGAATGAGGGTATAACCTATGGATACGGGGCTTGTGCTGGTTGGTGGATGCTCCTAACTTTCTCTGAGAGGAGACAGAAAAGTTCAGGCATGCATTTACAGATATGACACAGAATTAGGTGGAAAGTTACAAATAAATATGCAAATCCAATTTGGCAGCTGAAGCAGCAGAAGTGCGGACAAGGGATAAGCTTGTCTGAGGGGGGATTGAATCACAACAGATTGATGATATTTTTGGGATCAAACTTTAAGGACTTTAAGAACCACTTGGAATCTATGCTTCACTGCCACGGGGATGACTGCTGTGAGGACCAACAGAAAAAGCATGATTTTCCATTAAATTGTCCCATAAGCTGGCTGGTTTGTTAACTTTTTTGAGTTTTGGGAGTGAGGAGGCATTACTTGAGGAGCCAAAGTGTTTCTGTGCTTACAAGTGAAGGTTTCCATTGTGAACAGTAGGACACCAGTGAGTGCTCAAGCAGAGGTGTAAGCACAAGCAGGATGACTTCATTACAAGGAAATATTAGCCAGGTTTGACCTTTTAGTTAGCACCTCAGATGAATAAAAGCATCCTTTGTCTCTGGAAGATCTTGGAGGCACAGTGATAGGTAGATCACCTGGACCTTTCATGGCAGTAACTAAATCAGAAATAAGACCTCATGGGTGAAAGGGAAAGGAGGCTGTCGTGATCCCCAGAGCAAATCCTAGTGAATTATTTAACAGCAAATGCCACCAAGACTCTCAGATCTCATATCATCCTAGGAAGGTAAGGGAGCTGGCTGGTAGCCACCTCAGCCCAGGATGGAACTGCCTAGGATTTGTGATGTACCACGGTTAGACCAGACTATCTGTGCTGGGACATATTCTTCAGAGGTAAGAGCTCAAAGTGAAGTCCTGATGGGGGAAAGGCCCGACCAACACCGTGGCTGGCTGGTGCTGTCATGTCAATTTACCCCTGCTAAAGATCTGTTCCAAGGAGATATTTTTCTAAGCCACTTGTACAGCAAATTATTTCAGGATTCAGTACGGGAGACAACCAGCCAATATGATCTGTGATCTCTAATTCAGGGCTGGCTAAATAATGCTGCATCAGGAAGACACTTCATGTCCTTCATTTCTAATAATAATAATAATGATAATAATAAATCATATCTTCACTCAAAGTCAACAATATAGTTTTTCCTTTCTTTTTTTTTTTTTTTTTTTCTTCCCCCGATATACTATTAATGCTCCTTTTCTGTCTGAGAGGCTGTCACTTTATCTATTTATCTATCTATCTACCTATATATTTTTGAAAATAAATAAATAAAAAGTCAAAAGTCCAGTTTGTAAACAGTTGTGTTGTATGGAAATATCTAAACATACATGTAAAACACTGTTATGTGAACAAGGTACCAAAACAGACATAACGAGGTGAGGACTTGTAAAATAATACAGCTTAGGAGGGAGAGTACTGAGAACTGAAACAAATGAGAAAATGAGAGAACATAAAAAAAAAAGTGATGTTGAAAGGAAGAAGACCTGGGGATATTTCAGCTAGCAAAGGACATTGGGTGCTGGCTGTCTGGGTTAAGAGGAAATGTGAATGAAATGGGAGCCTTAAACTGGGAAGGCATGGGAGGAATGACAGGACTGTATCATGGTTGCCTTATTTTGTGCCTGGTACACAGCGAGTTGTGAAGCTGTATAGCCTTCAGGTGGATAAAGTCAAGTCAACCAAAAGGCAGGGAAAGGGAATCAAAACAGGCTAATTTGCAAAACTGGCCCTCAGTTGCTGAGTCAGGCAATTAACACAGAGAAGGGGTAAATTTAGAAGGTAGATTCAGGTCTATTTTTGAAGAGTGAAATCCTCACGCATGCTTTCTGACAGGGAAAAAGAATGAAACAGCAGTAGTAAAAGATCCTCACAAAGTTAATGCATTCCCCAGGGAAACACACTGGTTTTGAGAAAATTCCCCAGGTTTTGGTGCAGTTATTTGTAAAGGGGTTTGGGGGATATCAGAACCAGAATGGAGCATGAAATGAAGAAAGGGTGCAGGGAAGGAGTATTTGAAAGGGCTAACCCACATCTGGGTATATGTGTTATGGATCCTGACTATTTCAGGGGCTCCTCAGTGGATGTCTTCCCCCAGCAAAATGCCCTTTAAGCTGATGCAGAATTGTTTCCTTCTACCATCATCTTAAACCTGATATGAACAAGACTAACGTAACTTCAAATCCTCATTTGTCTAAGTATCCCAGAGACATTTCCAAGGCTGAAAATTGATTCTGGAGGCAAAGGGAGGTGTGAAAGTATCTCAAAGACATCCTGTCTGCATATTCTGAAGTTCAAGAAGAACGTTTGACAATGAGAGATAGTATTAAATGTAACCTGAGTCACAGACTGAATTTCTTTGACCTAAAGCAAAATTTGATGACTGTTTTTATACATATCAGACTTAGTTTTCCTAGTATAAAAGTCACAGTAAAATGAAGAATTGAAATGAACACAGCACAGATTTCCCAGGAATAAACATCTATGTTTTTAGGGATCAAAACTGAGTTTCATTCTTCCTCCACTGGGCCAAATCAAAAATTTGGATCTGCTTTCTAACAGGATACAAGAACCTGGCTAAGAGTCATATGTTTGCAAGCCCACGTTCTCAGGAAAATTAAATACTTGTGCCTCTTCATTATCTCCTTCTAAAACTAAATGAAATAAATGTGCAGAATCAATTTGTGGAAGGCAGATTTAATTTTTGTGTCTTTTCCTGCATAACCCATTAGTAAAACTTTATTTTAGTGCCTTAGAGCTCAGTTCTTGGTGGAAGACAAGCTGATACCATGAGCCTGAGTGTATTTTTGTAGTGGGTTTACGTGGCAAGGCTTTGGTAGCAGGGGGCCATAGGGGTGGTTTCTGTGAGAAAGATCTAGAAGCTGCCCCACGTTGGGCGCCAAAAAGGACTGTCGTGGTTCCGCTCGAGTGGGCAGCCGAGCTCCACCACAGCCGCTCTCTCACTCCCCCTCCTCAAAGAGGAATGGGGAGAAAATATGTGAAAGGGGCTCGAGGAATTTGAGATAAGGATGATAGTTGGTAGAAGTAACGGGCAAAATATGCGCAGGATGATTGTTAAGAATGTACAAGTTGTGAAGAATTTAAGAAAGCAGTAACTGTGAGATGTTAGTGTGGTGAAGGGACGAGGGGTGGTGTGTGTGTAAAATGTCCACCTTGTCGGTGCTGTGATGATGTTATGTTTATTTTGGTGTGGTGAATTTTGTTTTCTTTTTGATTTAAGTGAAATTTGTGAAAATTGTTGTGATAATTGTAAAGTAAGAGTATATTGTGAGTAATCTTAAATATGCTTTTCACAGAGGCGAGGGGTGGAATGTAGTGGGTTTACGTGGCAAGGCTTTGGTAGCAGGGGGCCATAGGGGTGGTTTCTGTGAGAAAGATCTAGAAGCTGCCCCATGTTTGGGAAGGGCCCCATTGTTTTCCAAATCTGAGCCAATAAGCGATGTTGTTTTGCGCCTCTGTGAGAGCATATTTAAGACAGAGAAAAAACTGCTGCGACACACAGCAGCCGGGAGAGTCAAGGGAGTGAGAAACAGCCTTACAGGTGCCAAGGTCAGTGTAGAAGGAGGGGGAGAAGTGCTCCAGGCGCCGGAGCAGAAGTCCCCTGCGGCCTGTGGTGAGGACCATGGTGAAGCAGGATGTCCCCCTGCAGCCCATGGAGTACCACGGTGGAGCAGGGTTCCACGCTGCAGCCCGTGGAGGAGACCACGGTGGAGCAGGTGGCCCTGCACCAACGGAAGCTGCCGCCTGTGGAAGACCCCTGCTGGAGCAGATTCCGGGCCGGACCTGTAGCCCGTGGAGAGGAGACCACGCAGGAGCAGGTGATCTGGCAGGAGCTGTTGCCCGTAGGGGAGCCAGGTTGGAGCAGTTTTCTCCTGAGGGATGGACCCCGTGGTACGGACCCATATCTGGAGCAGTTCTGGAAGAGCTGCTGCCTGTGGGAAGCCCACGCAGGATCAGTTCGTCAAGGACTGCATCCCGTGGGTGGGACCCCACAGCACAGGGGACGAGAGTGACCGAGAAGGAGCGGCAGAGAAGAAGTGCTGTAGACTGACCATAACCCCCATTCCCCCGTTCCCCTGCGCCGCTCGGGGGGAGGAGGTGGAAGAGGGTGGATGGGGGGGAGGCGCTTTTGGTTTCTTTCCTTTGTTTCTCATTTCTCTAGCTTGTTAGTAATGAGTAATAAATCTTACTATCTGTCTTCTTATGCTGAGTCTGTTTTGCCCGTTACACTAATTATTGCGTGATTTTCTCGTCCTTATCTCAATCCTTGAGCCCCTTTCACATATTTTCTCCCCATTCCTCTTTGAGGAGGGGGAGTGAGAGAGCGGCTGTGGTGGAGCTCGGCTGCCCACTCGAGCGGAACCACGACAATTTTTAATTGCAATTGGTTGTTTGTAAATGAGTGTACAGGCCTGGAACAGAGATGCAGATATTCCTCTCATTCAAGGACTGTAATCCAATTTTAATAATGCCTTTCCAAAGAATGATTCTGCTTTATGGAATTAAATTTCTAAGTACATAGAAACCTTTCCCATTGTTCACAAGTTCCCTTTCTGCAGAACCTTGTCTGGCTTAGTACTAGTCACAGAATTTCTTTAAAGAACCAAAAAATACTTTCCAAGAAAAAAGGTCTTAGAAGACAATACAATCACAAAGATCTGTATGCCTACAGTTCCTATCATTCGCTTGTAATTTGCTTAAAGAAGTCGAAAGTTAGAATACAGATAACCAACTTTTAATCATACATTCTTCTATTTATTAATTTATTTGGTTGGTTTCAGTACAAGTCTTCCTAGTACTTGTGTCTGTGCTGCTTGAGTATTTTCTGATTAGAACTGTTTTCTCCATCTGAAAGAGGAAAAGGATGAAAAGAAGGCATTCATCCACAGAGAGGCAATGGTCTTAATTGGGAAATGACCCCAGGTCCCCTCACTCCGTGCCATGTGCACTGGTCACAGCTCCAGACTTCTTTGCAGTACTGGAAATAGTGTTTGGTGATAGATCTGGTGATAATTCTTCAAACATTAATCAGTTTTCATTCTGACAGTATCCATGGAATCATTTTTATGTTTCTCTTAGACACACCTTGGGAAAAAGTTGGTATTTACCTTTCCAGTTTTTCCTGAGTTTTATTCCCCAGTTATCCTAATGTTAAGAGATGAGGAAAAGTACTGGTAAACAAATGCATCTCTCCAGAATTTCAATACATTATGTTAAAATTAATTCAAGGACTGAAAACATATATTGCTGTCCTTCAAGTCAAGATCCTACAATCCCTTGTGACTCCTACTCTGATGCTGCCTTCCTCAAAATTCAGCCTTGAGAGGGCATGTTTTGTTTCCTGAGATACTTAATGATTGCTGATCCCAGATAGCTGTTTCTATCTGCAATAAAGTTGGATTTGAGCTGCCATCAGCAGTATTTGCAAGTTAACACATTGCAAAGGTGTTGTTTAATTGACAGTAACTTTCTGAACTTGGCACTGGAATGAGATGGGAGAGCAATCTGTGGACAATAAGAAAGTGCTGCAGTCTTCCTTATTCTGTTGTCACTTCAAGCTGTCATTCAGAATAGCCCATCATCTCTCTTCTACTCCACTGACTTTGTTGTGTTCACCTTGGAAAGGCTAATTAGCTCCTTGTCAACTACTGGCTCCATCTGAGTCTTGAGCAGAAGAGCTTAAATCAATTTGTCTTTCCAGCAACATACAGCAGGAAGGAAACTGGCACCCGAATGAGTGGCAGGGAATACTTAACTCCCTTACAGTAATTATACAGCAATCTTGGGCTGGCCCCTTGAAAGTTTTTTTTTTTTTTTTTTTTTTTTTTTTTTTTTTTTTTCAGTATTTGATCAATTGGACTGAATTGCTCTCTTTAAAAGAGAGAAAAATTTAAGTGCAAAGCAGATTTTCTCATGGTCAACCATCAGCAGAAATATACCACATAAGCTGTCACGGGAAGCTCCATCAGCACTGTTGCCTTCATTAGCTCACGGAGTTGGTATAACCTGTAGGTAGCTCCTTCTTGAGCTCCAAAAGGCCTGAAATGCAAAGTCCAGAAAGCAAAGAGATTCTTATTACAGAGAGGTGAACATCTCAGAGATTTACCATCACTGTGAAAAGCAACATTCTCAGAAAAGTCAAATGATATCAACAAAATAACTGTAAGATGATTTTTTCCCCCCATGAAGTAATTTTAGAATTGGCATATTATTAAAAAACATGGGGTTGATGGCTTCATCTTGGGTTATTTGCTGAGCACAGTGTGTTTTTTTGGTTAGCTGTCTGTGAAAAAGTCCATCTGGCAGTCCATTGGGTCAGCAATAGGACAGCGAGAGGATAAAAATGAAGAAGAAAAAAGGCAGATTAGGACAAACTGCAGGTGTTCAGTCTTTTTTTTTTTTTTTTTCATGGAAATGAGGATAAGAAGTCAATAGATTCCCACTCATGAGAAATCAACAGCAAACCTTATTCATACCAGCTACAGTGTGTCATAGAAGGCTGGTGTACAACATCCATTTGCTCTTCTGGACACACGCTTTCTCCTGTCATGGGAAGGCACCTAGGGTGTCCTTATCCTCACCACTTTCTTTGAATTAGGGGATCTGTTGTGCTGATACAGGACAGCAGTTCTTGTATACTTAATTAAGATCTGCAAAAACAAATTATATATCTGTATATATATATATATATTTAGAGAATGCAAAAAAATAGTCACTACAAGAAAAACATAAGCTACATTTCATGGACTAGTATGTATCAGATATATAGTATGTCAGTAAATGTTCACATTTCTGTATGTACTTTGCCTCCAATTTTTCCCCTCAAGTCCTTCAGGAATGTCATTTTAAAAAAATATGTTTTTTGAACAGATTATAAATTCTGTCTAATACCTGTCATACCTGAACCAGGAAACCTGGCTGTGGTGTGGTCATTAAATTTGAAACGGGTATTAAGTCCAGTTTTTGAGACATTCCTCTACTGAAATTAATTATTTTTTGAGCATGAATATTCTAAATATGAATGATTTTTGTGAGAACTAGTTATCTTTTCTTCATATTGCTCACTATGGGCTCATTCTCCTCAAAGAAAACAAAAAAACCCACCTCTTTCTACATGGCTTCAAAGAACTGCTGGTGGAGAAATGGCCTTCCCGTGGCTCAGTTTGTTGTTGGGTTCAGTTATAACTCAGGGTAATAGAACCATATCAGCTTCAGAAAGCAAAAGATCTCAGTGTAGACCCTCCCAGATAAAGCTTTAAATCAAGAGAGGGCTTTGAACTTCTATTCACTTTCTGGACCCTGGAGCAAGGTGCAGGGTATCAGCCTGCAGGCAGGATTGTTTTCCCATGTTGGTCTTTCATGGAAAAGGCAAACAGGACCATTTTCATCAGCTGAAACTGACTTCAGTCTTCCCCAGCTGAAACTTTTATTATGGCTAATTTAGACTGTTCTTCAATCGCTTGAAAAGTTGGAAAAATAGAGTTGGAACATGCAGCTCATGCAAGATGCATGGTTGCGTTTTCTAGCAGGAATGGTGACTGCCCTGCTTATTTCCTCTAGAGAGGTGCAAAGTGTCATATATTCATTTAAGCTTATTTTTATCTTTGTGTGGGTGCCTGCATCTCATTGCCTTCAATGGGAAATATTCAAATATTTAAGCATTCTTTCTGAATAAAAAGGAGGCAAGCCCCAAATCTGGGGATTTAGCTTAATTCATAATTCTTTGAGCACAGCTAAATAAAGAATGGGATATATTGTTTCTTCTTTTGATCTCTCTGCTAGTGTCTCCAATACCACATGCTGAATATGATATATGAGATAGGTCCCCAGCTTTTTTAAAAATATGTACAGTTTCCAAAGGCTATTCTTTCATGCTGATAATTCTGCTTGTACTTATTGGGGTGCATGTATCTGTATAATTCAGGCATAGTATCTGGTGCAAGCCCAGACTTAGTGCATCTTAAGCTAATTCAGACTCCACCTCTCCAACATTTATCTTGAGGAGAGCCACTGAGTGTATTCTCCACTCTACCCTAAGTTTGGATATGCTGTGTGTCTTGGATGTCCCCCTACATCCTCATTCTGCCTCCTCCTTTAATGTTCACATACTCCCTTGTGCAAATGCTGTCCCAAATAATCTAAGTCCTAACAACTTATAGGGTGGCTTTCCCATGTAGAAACTTAATTTCAGGTGTATACAACACAGGTGTTTTCATCTGAGCCAGCTGATCCGTTTCCCAGTATGGATGAAGGAGATACAGCTGACTGTGCTTCTTCTTGCCAACCCAAATGTAGGCATCTGCTTCAGGGTAAGAAGAATCATACCCCTAAATTCATTTATTTAATACTTTCTTTAAGTGTTTAACACTTTAACTTTTTAAACACTTTCTTTTTTTCAGTGCAAAAATTGAAATCAATTCAAAAAAAAAAAAAAAAAAAAAAAAGAAAAAAAAAAAAGCTTCATACCTTGTCATTTCTGACCTAAAACTTTGCTTGGAAACTGCAAGAAAGCTTTAGCAGGACCTGGGAAGGAAGGTTTCTCAAAGCTGTGCTACTTGATGCTGCTCCTACTTCCCCATGTTAGTTAATGCTATATTGATATTCTGTCACTACCTCCTGACTTGCATTGGAGATACTTGTTCTCTTCTGCTGATGTTTCATGTATTTAATGCAACTAGGAGCTGGAGTGGGGGAGCGTCTGAAATCCATTTTCCTTAGGGTGCCAAAAAGCATCTCATTCAAAGACAGCTGTTTAATGTCAGCTCAATCCTTCAAGCAAAGGTGTGAGGAATTGTTGGATGGTGTGCAGGAAACCCAGGGAAGTGCAAATTGTTCTTCAGAAAATGCAAATAGAAGAAGAGTCCATTGGCCACATTGCTGTGGTTATGTTATGTTTTGTTTTGTTTTTTATTTTCATCCATGACTTAAAATAAAGCTAATACAGCAGCAAGATGGAGCACTAAATACACTACCTGCCAAGAGTCAATACATGATTCAAAGAGGTTAAAACCAGAAGATGACTTATGTGCCGATTTTAAAGAGAATTCACCATCCACTTGAATCAAATTTCTCAGCCTCTCAGAAACACTGTGAAAAAAACAGGGCTTGAATTATTGGCTTTCACCACAGCCTTAGGAGGTTTCCCTTTCCACCCACCATGTCTTCTTGCACTCACAGGTTCACCCTCTGAACTCAGTGGTGGGGAAGGGGCACAGGGATCAGGTCCTCCATTTAGCTTGGAGTTGGGCTGGAAACTGAAATCATAACCCTTCTCTTCTTGAACCCAGTGACATGTAGGAGACAGATCCTTCTCCCAACCTCTGCTCATGATGTGCCAGAAGCACTTGGCTTCCTTCAGCGTCTCTTCCATATGAGAGACTTGGATGTTGCCTTTTAAGTAACTGTGCCTGCATAACTGCGAAAAGCAGGGCAATTTTATTTATCCATTTATTTATTTATTTTTCATACCCCTTTAGGAACTGTGGTGGTTCACATAGCTCCTGCTCTTCCCATTTGACCATGATGGGACCCAGTAGAAGAAGGAACATTATTTTTGATTTCTTGTTTGCTTCCTTGTTCTATAGATATCAGTCAGCTTTGGATTACCTAGGTGAAGATAGTGAAGCCATTCTTTGCCACTACAGGCATCCCAGGAGTGCTAGCAGAAGATATTGGATATCATCAAGTACTCCTCCAAACGTTTCACAGTCCCATTATTCATACATAACCCTCTGGGACAGATTGACCATGGGGATATGAGCCAGCAGACAGAAAATATAAGGGATGAACCTGGTGGTAATGAACTCAATTGTGGCCTTCAAACAGCAGCTAGAAGGATCCCACCAAACAACCCCTGAGGGCTCATCACAGTGATTTGAGACCCCTATGGTCACATTGATTGAATGCTGAAGCTGATGAGATAGCTGGTGGGGATATGTCTCACTTGGTAAACTGTATACAGACGGAGCTGAAAATTCCCAGGCACTAACAGACATCTACTTACATTTCAGCTGAATTGAGCAGAATGCCCCAATCAGGGGACAGAGTCTTTCTGCTCTTATCTGAGTTTTCGATTAATCAGTTAGAGCTCGGTTTCTTCTGCCTATTCTCATTCAGGCCATGGGAACCTTATGTTCCAGGCCAGAGGGTGACTGCCTGAGCTTTCACAGGAGAGGTGGAAGGTGTTTTCTCCCGTGCTGCTCGATAGCCACACAGGGGAGCCCCAATCTGACTCTCTCCAAATTTAAAGGAGAGAATTTGTGCATTTCCAGACTGAATGCAACTTAATGCTTGGGTTTGTGTGTATAAGTGTATGTAAATTAGTGGTTTAATATATTTATCTCTTTGTTTGATTCTTGTTCGTAGGTAAATAAGCTTAATACAGCACTATTTTTTTTTTTCCCCAGTAAGATAAAGTAATTTGGTTGGAAACCTGAGAATTGATCTTTTTATATAATACTATGTCAGAACAATAGTTACATTTTAATAAAGTAGGCTGGACCACAGTGTTCAATCACAAATAATGCCATAGATTTCCTGTGTGAACTAAGAAGTCATTTAGTCACCCTGGGAGAATTCAGCCTAAGGCCTACCTGAAGTTAAGCCATCAGAAGTATAACTGAATTCTAGCCAGTGATGCAGACAAACTACTTTTCAACACTACCTTAGTATGTGCATGCCTAAAGTGAATAGATATGTTTGGCCTTGATATGTATTTCTGCTTAGAGAGAAAGGAAGGAATTAAAGCCGAGCTGATGAAATAGAGGAGAGGAGTAAGGAGAAAGTCTGCTCTGTGGGCTTGTGTGGGTACATTTACATTAATGTTTCAGGTTGGTTTAAGAGAATTCTTTCAAAAAGTGATTCTCCCTGTTGTCCTCACAGACTCCACTTCGGTTCACATCATAGAGCAATTGCAGCTGCAATTCACAAGCTCAGTTCCTTACAGATGAAACTAAACTGAAAGATGTGTTTTAGGACTACATCAGTTTTTCTCCAGCCACTAGTGGGCATGGGACCTGTGGGACTCAACCTCGTCTGAAGGTAAGTCTTCCAAAATTCAAGTAGTGTGAACAATGAACTACTGAAGTAGTGTGAATATCTGAATGAACTTCTTCACTCTGTAGATACATTCCTATTATGTCACAGGGTTTCCAAATGTACATAGCCTGTGTGATGTTGAGTCTCAAAGTTAGCCCTAGACTTACCTAGCAAGGAATTAGCTATCTTTATTACTATTTTTGCAGGCAAGAATACTTTTTACTTCTGGAGACCAAATGTTTAAAGACTTCTTAAATTAATTGTTCAAATTAAGTCTTAAAGACTGATGATACCTGCCTTCATGTTCATGTATCTTGCATAATAACAGTAAAATGTTAGAAGTCCATCTAAGACATCTTCTTGTACTTAAAAGAGAGCTTTAATGCATGTTAAGCAATTCATATGTTTTGCAGTGACTCTTCAGCAATGATAAATTTTAATCATTATAGAAATTAAATAATCTCGGTATGGCAGGCTGGAGAAATGAGCTGACAGGAACAAGGTGTAATTCAACAAAAGCAAATGTTGAGACCTGTACCTGAAGAGGAGAAATCTCATGTACTAGTAGATGCTGGAAGCCAGAGAGCTGGAAGTGATGTTTGCAGAAAAGATATTGAGGATCATGGTAGACATCATCCCTGGGGGTGTTCAAGGAAAGGTTGGACATGGTGCTTGAGGACATGGTTTAGTGAGTGACGTTGGTGGTAGGGGGAAGGTTGGACCAGATGATCTTGTAGGCCTGTTCCAACCTGAGTGATTCTATGATTCTGTGTTACACTGATGAAAAGCTAGAGCCCGAGCTGGAAAACGTTATGTGGAACATGTGGAACAAAGTTAACAAGGCTGCAATTTGCAAGGTGTTGCAGTTTTGCCACCTAACCTAACCCATAAAAGTGGCCTAAAATAAAGCTGGAGAGGGACTCTATCAGGGAGATCTCTTCTTTCCCATCCCCCAGCCCTTGTACGAGAGGTGGCATCCCTTCTACATAGAGCCTCAAGGAACAGCTCAATAGGGAACCCAGCTTCCTTCGGGCTGCTGTGCTGGGTATGACAGGATGAGTCCCCAGAGGCCACCATGCACCTTTAGCAATTGTGAAAAGGGGGATCAAAATCCCATCCACTGTAAGTGACGAGCACGTTCAAGACCTGTCTATGACAACAACAACAACAACAACAAAACAAACAAACAAACAAAAAACCTACAAGACACAGGGGCTAATCCAGACCAATCACAGCACAACTATCCCATAAACTAATATCTGATGATGGTACCCCATCTCATACTTAATATCCACAGCAGCACATCAGCTGGATGAGGCAGGAGGCTCACTCCTGTTTGACAGTAATTTATGCTCTGACATATGTGAAAATCTCTGCAATTTATGATTCATCTGTAGGTGTGACCTGCTCAAGCAGGACCCCAATTTTTGGAAAATGAATAGTTTGAATGACTTTGTAGATTATTAACCTGCTTTTTCAAAACATTGTGTTCAGTACTTCTGTTTTTGTTTGTTCTTTTTTTTGTTTGTTTTGTTTTGTTTTGTTTTACTTTATTTTAGGTTATGCCAAAATAAGCACTTTGCATGGAGCAGAAAAGGCAAATAAACTGCAAGAATTGGAAGTGTTGTATTGCAGTATAGCTGCAACAACTACTCCAGTGCTGTAACACAGACTTCCCTCCTCCTCCATAGTGTCATGGCCTCAAAGTCTCCAGATCACTCAGATTCCACAGTATTACTAAATGACTGGTGCCAAAAATTATCCTGTTGGTTAACAAAGGATATACTAACATCTTGCATATTATAATTTATATATATATATATAATATCTGTATAATGGATATAGCAACATCTTGCAGTTCCAGAATTTCACAGTACTTTGTAAAAATGCGACCACTTTCACCATTTGGTGCAACACAGGAGAAACGTTTCCATCTATGAGATCTTGTTGAGAACAGCAGACAGAGTCACTGAATGTGCTATATTTGTAATACATTTCCCCCTTTGGTGTCATCACTCCCACTTCTAACTTTTGACAGAAACCGGGGTGAAAAAGAGGACAGAAAAATAAGATGATGTTCAGGCCATTATGGTGCTGTGAGGATATGAAATTTTATGGTGCTGGGAAGATAGCACAAAGGTCATCCTCCCTTCTTCTCTCCCACCTCCACCTCTGTACTGAGAAATGCATTATAAATCTTTCCCTCATCCATAAATTAAGGACTGTTATTTACCAGTAACCTCCTTTCCTCGGAGAGTTATCAGCTGCCTTGTTTAAAACTGGATATTCTCAAACTATTAAGAGGATTAATCTTGTTTTCCAAGGGTGCATGAATAAATTACCACAAGCTGAGATGGAGCAGGCAGCAGGCTAGTCCCTCTGAGTAGGACGTGAATGCCACACACATGTTCTCATACTGTACTCTGATGTCAGTGCCCCAGGCTTCCACAGCTTATCTCCCAGGCTCCAATTCAGGCAAACGTTGGGGTTTGTTATTACTATTATTATTATTTTATTTCCTGTGATGTTTTGCAAATCACAGTGGAAACATGATAACAGCAAGCTCGGCCCATTCAACAACATGTAAATATTTTCCCACGGGAAATGAGTTAGAAAATTCATGTCCACAAATTTCAAAAAGTCGTTTAGGCATCAATGTGTAAACACAGACAATCTGCATCCCAGCTGCCTTCAGAAATAATTCCTGTCTAGGTGCTCACCAGGCATAGAGACAAGAGGTACAGAGGGGTGTGCATATGTGGATGAGAAGGAGATGGAGCACGGACTGAGACAGAGAGCATGAGGGACCAAGACATCAAGCAGCAGAGGTGAGAAAGAACTGAGACCCAGAAGTGGTAGTTCTTCAGCCTCAGGACTAAGTGACCTGGAGTTGGAATAAAGGCAAAAAGACTCATCTGCATATGTCACAGATTTTTTTTTTCTTCCCAAGGACATTTTCCATTCTTTATCTAAACATTTTCTGCCTGCTTTCTGACCACTCTAGATATGTTATCTGCTCTGGGGGAACAAGTGCAGAAAAGGGACTACAAACTCTACTCATGCACAATCTCAGTGAGTAGCTGCCATGATTAGTAAACAGGCAGAGACCCCTAAAACCACACATTTTTAGCCAGGCACAAAGTACTTTTCCCCAGTTCAAGGGACAACTCCATCACCTATGTGGTTCTCCCTTTACACTCTTCATCTTCCAGGGGAAAGTTGTCATTCACAAGGTATGCTCTGTGGGGTGATGGCCATGTCTTGGTCCAGATCCATGGCAACAGTGATAATTTTTTCTCTCTTTCCCATCTCTTTCAGCACACACAATGTATGAGGGCTGTCTCCTGCGACTTGCAAGCCATATTCAATGATGTATTATTTGCTTTCAGTCCCTGACGTTGTCCTTTTCCTCTCCTCAGCCCAAGAACAGCCTGATCTACCTCTGATCTCTGGGCTTTGGTTACTCGCACCCATACAAGCCATGTCCTTGGTACAGAGAAATGGTGCTAATTCTTCATCTAGACTTTCAGAAGCCCAGTCATGGAAAGGAACAAGGTATTGCACATGATGGTCTCAGGATCTTAAGGGATCTTAAGGTGGGAAGATGGTCCTGAGAGAAGGTCTCTGTTATATATATATATTTTTACTTGTATAGAAAATTTAAAGATGAATTGTGTTGGCTGGTGTTTCCCATGAAGGAGGAGGCTTTGCACTCTACATTTTGCACCTGATTTATTTTTAAAATTATTCTCTGTTTTGCCAGGGTTTCTTTTGGCTGATACATTTTATTTTCCTCATTGACTCTGACATACATTTGCCACTCAGGCAATTACTCATACACTACTTTATGTTATACATCCATCGTTTGTAAGACTATTTATTTACACTTCTGGATTGTGATCTACACCATCATTTTTTTCTAAAGCAAATTAAAGAGATTAAGAGGATTGATATGACAAGACTACCTCTGAGAGGGGAAAACCTCTAGCCCTTTTTGGCTAGATGCAGAATATTGGCTTTCAGAAGACAAAAGATGGAGTGAGTTCATGTGTGCATGTGGTTGGTGTTTGGATCCTCACCTCTGCTCTTCTGTTGACTGGGGATGTGGCAATACTTTCAATGGATTTGCAGGGATCAGTGCATGGTGAAGCACAGATCACTGAGTTGTGGTCCTTTTTATCCTCATGGGATTAATTTTAAGGTTTTTCTTTAAGCATGTACTGAAACACCTGAAAGAATGTGCATAAACAATGTGGAAATGTCACAGTATTTTGGAGGATATAAATCTCTCTCCCTCCATCAAGGCCTCTAGTACAGCACTGTGCAAACCCATACACTACACCTATGAAGCAAGTGATTGTTAGAGCCATTTCTGGACAGGGAGCTCAAACTTGTTCAAAACAATTAGCTTCAAGATCAGGCTATTAATATGAGTTTCACGGAACCAGGAATTCCCGATTCCTCCTTTGCAATGTTCTGACAAGGAACTTTTACTGCCTTCCACCTAGCAGTTTTAAAATCAAGTCAATATTGAACTAACTTGTGGTCTTTCTTGCTAGGTTTTTCCCTCAGGCTTTTTTTCTTTCTTTCTTTCTTTTTTTTTCTCTTTTTTATTTTTTCTCTCTTTTATTTTTTTTTGTTTCTTTTTTCTTTTATTCCTCTCTCTCTTTCATTTTCTGTCTTGGCAAAGATTCATTTATTTTATAAAAAATAAATAAATCAGTGGAATCGGTAGAATTTATTTCTAAGAATTGGTGTTTGGTGTTTTACTAGTGTAGAAGGAAAAAAAAAAAAAAAAAAAGGAGATAAAATAAAAAAAGGTTTGTGACTTTTAACACTTCCATGATTCAGAGAGAAGTGTAGAAAACAAGTCACCTGCACTGGAGTCAGGAGGGCATTTTCTTCCATACAGATAAAGAGCTGACATAGGTTGGTCCCTAACATTTTCCTGTCACACCTAGTCAGTTGTTGCAGGCATGAACATTTGATAGCAAGGTTGTGTTTTTGTCTTTGCACTAAATATACTCCAAGTCTCTCCAACACTGTTATACTGGTCCAACATCACATACCCCTTCCTGCAGAACAGCTGAGCTCCTCTGCCCCTTTGTGAGGGCTTTCTTCATAGGGAAGAAATTTCCTACACATTTTGTTTCTTGACTGCAAGATTTTGTTTTCATGTGTAAGAATAGAGAGTCTCTCAAGCACTCCCAGAAGTCTTAGGACTTTTTCAGTGAAAGGGAAAACTTGGTCAGGAATGGTAAAGGAGGGAAAGGAGGAGGACACATCTCATAGCTCAATATTTAGTATTACTTTTGCATCTATGTTTTTGGACATAGAGCTCATCTCGACAGAGAGCTCATCTAGAACCCAGAGGTGTATGAGACCTCTGCCAACCAAACCAGAAGGCACTGGAGCTATGATGATATAGGAAACTATGTCTGATGTAGCAGCAAGAAATAAAATAGCTATCTTCACATTAAGACGTTTTTTTTTTTTTTAATTATTATATATATATATATATTTTTTTTTATAGCAAGAACTGATACTAATTGATATTTTTGACCATGGTTTGGGGGACAAAAGTCATCTTTGCTTGGCATTAATTTGCTGTGACCCTGAGCATACTACTTCTGTGTTTTTAAATGTACTTGTGTGTTCTCATATCACACAGCAGAGCTCTGTTTTTGCATTGAAGCCTTGGTAATAATAATCAACACAGCAGCACCCAGAGAATTACATATCATGATAATGAGCAATTTTTGCTATGGCAGGAAATACAGCTTACAGTCTAGAAAAGTGAGAGGTGTTTTCCAGAAGATTCAGGGTGTATTTGCATGATACATCACTGGCGTATAGCATCCTTCTCACTCAGAACTAAATTTTCCCCTTGGTATTGGCTGTTGTCCAAAGTTTCAACAATGTTCAGGACAAAAGCATATGTCCTTTGATTTTCTTCTCTTGGAGTGCCAGTCTGTGAAACCTTGAAGAGTGATTTTTAGAAGAATTTTTTCAAAGGGTCACAAGCTGGTCTGCCTCAATCCTATACTTTGGGATAGTGAAAGTGCTGTAAGGATCATGTCTCAAATGAAGCAAAAGGCCTAGCATAACAGAGATCGCAAACCTTTGGGCATCTGGAACATCTGAATGAATGGAAAGCCTGGAAAGTCCATCTCAGAGTGAGTGATTTGGGAGCTTTTTGCCTTAGCAAGTAGAAAGTCAATAAATTTCCTGATCACCCTCTATAAGGAAGAACAGTGCAGAAGAAGTCTTTTAGAAAGACTTTTTTGACCTGGAGGTTTTCATTTCTACAGCATTCTTGCCGGATGACTCAGATCAGCTTTATATGATGTTAAAGGTACAACAAGTAGCTCTGAACATCCACTGGGAAAAACAAAGGTGTGTGCAAGTTGTCAAGGACAGAAAACTTTGCACCTAGCATAGAAAACAAAACAAAACAAAACAAAACAAAAACAAAAGGCTTAAAAAATTATTAAGTTGGATATATGTAGCCTAGAGATCAGTTTCATATTTCTAACCTTGAAGGAATGTCTCTCTGTCCCCTGTCTTCTTCTCACTGGAGGTGCACAGGACCAATCTGTCCACTTGTGGAAAAAGCATCCCTGGCCCTGTGTTGCCAAATGAAGACCTAAAAGCCTGGAGCTCTCTGACTGGCCCTGTTAGCCAAGAGGGAAAGTAGGGAGAAAGATTCATTTGAATTTTAAAACTTGAATTTGTCCCTCTGGGGGATTGTTTGACACTAGTCTAGACTCCTTGATATTAAAGACTGATATTCATGCTCGCTTTGAATTTCAATGTCAGATGTTCGTTTTGGCTGTTTGCCTCCTACTGTCTGTCTGCAAATGGAAATCCCTCTTCTCTTCTTCAGTCCAGACACAGGCACGAAGGTATTTTCCAATTGCAGATGAGCAGGGAAGCCAGGGAACCTCCAGGAACTAAAGATCCCTCAATTCTTTTATGGGAAATTTAAACTTGCTGACTACCCCGAATACAGTCTGCAATGACATTGCAAACCTGCTTAAGAGCATTAGACAGTATGCCAGCATTTATCCACTCAGCAATGACTCTTAATTCCCATTACATTCAAATCCCCATCTTTCACTGCCGCTTGATTACAACGGTGATTAATTTTAAAGTCAACATATTTACCCAAAATACAACATCATTAAAAAGACTAAACATAAAACTGCATATTTACAAATATCTTAACTTGACGTGATTAAAACAAACAGCCCTCTCTAACCTTGTTTGGATATACGCAGATGAGCCCAGCTTCTTTGGCTTTATAATTTCATGCCAATAGATGGCACTAGCATTTTCTCCATTTTCACTGCAATGTTAGATTTCCATAGTATACCTTCTGCCCTTTCTTGGATTTTCAAAGGGTAGAATTGCTCATTTCCGAGGGGATGTTTTATCCTTGGAACATATGTAATATCACTCCAGTTTTGCTTTCAGCTAGTAAATTTCTGCATACTTCATAAAGCCTCAATACCACCAGACTGACTTTTTCCCATTGTGGAAACAAAATGAATTTCAAGTTTGCATTTCCATACTGATGGGAGAGTTCACCATGAAAAAGCCTGTAGGGTCTGAGTATAGGGTGTCTTAAAAATTCTATGGCTTTTATTCTATCAACAGTATGAAAATAGAAAAAAAAAAAGTCTCCTTTTCAATTATATTTTTATTTGAAGAATGATCAGTGGGTTGCATGAAGAGCAGAGGCATTAAAATGTGAATAGAATTCTCAGTTTATTTTACCCGCTCTATAAACCTGGGAGTTGGTTAACATTCCCTTTTCATACCATGTGTGACAGTTCAGCTTTTCTAATTAAAACCATACTTTAGGAAAATGTATTTTAACATTCTAGAAGGTGTTTTTATCCTTTGCCAGTGTACAGTCCTCTTGAATTAAAGCAAAAATTCCGCTGGTCAATGTCACCCCTAACAATATTTTGCTTCTTTTGTCTGTGCTTAGGAAAAGATGTCATTGTGAATTGCTCCTCCAGTGTGTATGGGAATCAATGGACTTGTATTTCAAGACAAAACAGGGTAAGGATTCAGTTCAACACCCTGCCATAGAGTCCTAGTAGAAACAGGGTTAAAAACAGTCAAACAGAAAAAAAAAACAAACAAAAACAACAACATTACATACGCACACAACACTCTGAAAACCTTGCTGCCCTTGTTCCATAACTTTTAACAAAAATGATATTTCTCCAAGTTATAAGGGTCTGGTAAGGATAAACTTGAAGATGAGCAGAAGTACCTTTCCCTTTTTATATCTGTTGCACACTGAAGAGAATTCATCAGGAAATTAGGTGAATCCATCAACCAGGACAGACTTAATTAAAAAACAAGCAAATCTTCTTATACCAACACATCAGTCATGCTCCCTCCATTCCCATCCTAGCCTACATGGATTTAGGAAACAGCCATAAATTAACTCCATGACGTGTCAGTGATGGGAAAGCCCCTTTGTATTGTTCTGAGATAACATCGGGTCATGACTAATGAGTTATGATGTGAACCCAGAGGAACAAGTGAGTCCTGGAGCCTGTGACATTTATTCTCATCAGATCTCTGTATTACTGATAGGGTTGCTTAAATATGGCAGCTAATCGTCAGCCTGCCCAGGGCAGCAGCGTTTTGTGTTTGCTGTTCTATGCCTTAAACAAATGCGGTGTCTCCGCTTCCTAACGCAGAAGTAATTAACATGCCAGTTAAGGCACCTGGGCTTTGACATGGGAGCAAGCAGAAGGTGCAGAAATTAAACCACTACAATTAATTATGTTTGCCTCTTGGAGACAGGCACTGGTGTCCTGGGATTTCCTGTCTGTCTTCGTTCCCTTTGTTCATTTCCTCCCTGGTAATAATGCAACACTTGTAGAAATTAATTTGGTGGAAATTGATTAAAGGTGGACGTTGTTTGCCCCTGAAAGTAACTGTCTGTGATGCCTGGTGATGGGAAAGACATGCAGCTACAGATACAGAAGAGTGCACAGGAATCTCCTCTTCTTGTGCTGGAGGTGTGGAGATGTTGGCCAAGGAAGTGAGGTCTGCCACAAAGCAGCGAAAGGAAGACGAAGAGAAATAAAATTAAGGTTACATGGAAGCAAAATGAACTCATCAACATCATTCAGAAAGGCAGAGAATTCTTTAAATATAAAGGATTACATCTGACTGAGCCGACAAAACAAATAAATAAATAAACAAACAAATAAAAGCCCACTCCTACTGGGCTGCAGATTTGGATCTAATGGATGTGCCTCTCTCGTAACTAGCAGGGGTCTTGACTTTGGCCTTCCTTCCTCCTCCAATTTGTGCAGGTAAGAAAGGACTGTCCAGGGAATAGGTGTGTGGAACAGAGGAGTGGGAGCAGAGGGTCTTTGTTTGTTTGTTTGCTTTTCCTTCTGATCTTATACCACTAACATGAGGAGAATCTCTCTGGCCAGATAGTTTCCCCATTGAGCCTCCCATTCTTGATACACCCTCACCAGGGAAGGGGAGTTCTATTGTTCTCCACAAAGTTTTCCCTGTTGAAAAGGTGAAAAATGGAAGTAGACAAGGGGTCCAGCTGGAACCAGGGATGATCCTTTGCATTTTAACATCACCCCCACGAACCACTACAAATGATTTTAGCCTTACAGCCAATTTTTATCCAAGTTTGTGTTACAGAACGCTATGTAAGAAAGAAAAAGAAAGAAAACTGGCATGTAAGGAAAGATAATTGTAGAAAGGTAGAGAGGTAAAAAAAAAACAAAAACAAAAACAAAAAAAACAAAAACAAAAAACGAAAAAAAAAATGTAAAATGTAAGGGTTAGAATTACAGAGAGGGAGTAACCAGAGCCTGTTCTGATAGCTGAGATCTCCACTGTCTGATAAAACTGGCAATTTTTCCATTATTAGCAGAGTCTGAGACCTTAAATGAAAAAGAAAGCAGAGCAAAGGGCAGAAAGGATAAATTGGGAATGCTGCAACTCCATGAGGAATTTAAAACAATCGGTTCATTTCTTTCTAACTTCATTATATCTCTCTATTTCTTTAATATCAGCTCTTTTCATCATCCAGGCACACTAATCTAAATTTTAACACTTTTTCAGAGTACCATCTGTTTGCATTATAATTTCCTCCAAGTCCTTATAAGGACTGTAATAATCCCTTCATGTTAAATTTTATTATTTCCAACATCCTTATCTCTGAAGCAATGGCATGGGGAATATGTGTATTAACAAATAACATCTCCAAGCAACTGCTACTGGTACTAATTGCCATAAAAAGGATAAGTTTCAACTATCTCATCAGAGCAATAGTATTCACATAAGTATGTTTCTATCAGCCTGGGTTGGAGTCTTGAGAACAGAAGTGCAGAGGAACTTGTCCAGATCAAGCACAGCAACCTGTCTCCAAAAACAAAGCTGGATGTGTGTGAAAGAGTAAGAAAAGAGCAGGCAGAGATGATACATGCTTTTAATTCTCTCCCATCCTCCAACCATTTTTCAGCTCCACACCTGAGCCTGTTGTAGCTTGTTTGTGTACTAATCTGTAGTGGATATCTTTTCAGAGTGTTTGTTGTACCCCAAAGGATGGCTTGAAACTATGCTGTCATCTTGCAGGCACAAAATCCTTTGCCAAGGATTCTGCAGATCTACAGCCTCTGTTGTGGTCATCTCTTTTTGTTCATTTTGAATCTGCCTTCCAGTCATTTTATTTATGCACCTAGTTCTAAGAGAAGAGATGATGAACTATCAGTCCTCATCCAACTTCTCTAAGGTTTTATGATCTTACAACAGCAAAAAGAGGGGCAAACGCCTCTCATGAAAAAGACTGGAAAGATGAGAAGTATGCAGCTGAAGAGCACAGTTGAAGGTTATCGTGTGTAATAGAGTGGTTCAATTGGGCTGTACTGTTCACAGTATAACATGCAGTACTCTGAGCAAGGGAGACATTTACAGTTGCTGCAATATTCAAAGGGATACTTAACACAATAAGACTTCTGTTCTTACTCCCTAGTTTCCAGAGCTTAAAAAAAGAAAATCACCTTCCAACTTTCCAACTTTTTCTCCCTTCTGTGTAAAAGAAGGTGATCTTAAATGTATGTCAGACCTGTGCTGAGAAACACAAAATGTACAAATGGGACATTATTTCATCATTTCATCAAAGAACGTGTGCCCTGTGCCCTACCTTGCTGGACTCCATACTCTGTAATATGAATCTTGCCACATTTCAGTAGCAGTACCTTTGATGTTTACTTTATAATATTGGAAAAGATGACTATACAAAGACTTTGCCTTTCAGTTTCTTTTTGCCATATATTATAAATTGCCTGCTCTGCAGAAGAGCAGAACAAGGACTTTATTCTTTTACTCTAACTGCAAGACAATGTCAATAGATAGTGTGTGTTAAAACTTCAAGACCACATTATTTAGACTTAATTGAATTAAACTTTTTTTGTGCTTTTGTTGGCAGTTTTCTGCTAAGGTCACTCAGTCGAACTCATACTTAAAAAGAAATAAATGCAGAGAGTTTTGCTACTTAATATATAGGTACGCTTCAATTGCCAAAGTCCAAGGTGAGTCAGAGGAAATGACTGCTCAGGTAGATAGGAGGACATGCCAGCAGATACCCAATCTCAGCCGAGTCACTATTGCCAACCCCAGACAAAGATTTGTTGGTTTAATTTTTGTTTTCTAAGTCAATTGTTTTATCTATATCTTCTCTTCATAGGTGCTCTGGCTATTTGTAAAGAGGCTGAAACTATACAGAGTTCAGGAAATCTCAACAGTCTAGCAAGGTCCCAAGACCACTTAGTATTTTTCCAGAGAAGAACCTCATTCTGGGTTTTACGAACAGCAACTAAGTTTGGGAATCAATGTAAAAACATCATAAAACACTATGGAAGGAAGGTTATCTTACATGTCCCAAGAACATCTTGTACAACATCTGATACTATCCCCTCAGAATCTACCTTGGCATCAGCTCTGAGCAAAGCTAATGAGCTTTGTATTTTGGACATGATCTACCACCTGGAAGACACCACCTGGTCAAGAGAAACAAACAGGTTGAAGATATCAGGTGTGCCTAAGGCTGAGACATATTTGACATAAACTGCAGTCACCCAGGACTTCAGCCTGAGTTTTCTGGACAAAAAAAAAAATAAACAGTCCAAAGATGTTTCCTCAGTTCTGTTAAAGATACAAGCTTGCTAACTAAGAATGCCAGCATCTTCTAATTGCTGCCTGGTGCTCATCTCCATCTGAATCTAAAAGGTGTTGTGAAAGATGAGACTGTCATGGGCAAGCCTCACAAACCTTTTGGCATCTCTCCCATGTTAAAAAACAGAAGAGCTTTCTTTTCATTTGTATATCCAATGAAGACCATATCACACTGGCAAGCTTTTAAATTCAGGTGGTAACAGAGAGGAGCTTCTATGTATTTATTACGGTATATTATTATAGATGGTTGGTCCATGCACTGGGGTTTAGAAAATCACTGAGGCAAGGAATACATCAGTTACAGCAGGGAAAAGGTTTCAATACAATATCAGCAGAAGAAGGAATCATTGGCTGCTAGCCCAAGGATATTAACACTATTGCCAAGTGCTGACCTGTCTGTAACAAAGACCTTTGAGTCCTCCACAAATTGCACTTAATTGGGTGGAAAGGCCTCCACTGATTGCAGTGGACTCTGCCTGAGGACTCTTCATAGGAAGGAGGGACTGCTTCTGAGGTGAGTTACCAGGGCCAAAGCAATGTCATACTCAGTCTTTGTTTTCATCTGCTTTAGGTCTGAAACCAGAGCAAGCAACAAATATTTCCAAACGTTAGTGAAAGTCTGCAGTTCGGTGAATTTAGGATGTTTGTGACTAGTGCCCAAGAGATATGTGCAGTGCCTCGGTTGATATCTCTGCAGAGGTATTTCTGTTTGCATACTTATGCTTCTGAAAAGATTATCTGTAGTGATGTGAAAACAATGCTATCTATAAGTATGCCAAAGACCAGACATTACCGACTTCAAGTCAGACATGGAGATATTCTATATTGGAGATATTCTCCAGGTCCTACTATCACAATCTCAATATACTACTGGTTGTTTGAAAACAATACACTCTGTAATCTCTACAGAAAGCAGAAAGAATATGAAATATCCAGTAGTCAATTGTGGATAGGCAAAGCTCAAGAACAAACATCCAGACTGGACTGGGTTTGCTGGAAATGGATGTGATGCAGTTAACACTGCGTTAGTATGTGAAAGTTCAGTGCAGTTTTAGTGCACGTGTCCAATGTGGTGCTGCTGGGCTTCCAAACTTGATCTGAGTCTTGCTTAACCTCAACAAGTTTGAAAATTATATGAGAAGACATTGGAATTGGTGAAGAGATGCTGTTGAGATTAAAAAGAGGTATTTCAGTATGAGAAAGAATAGAGAAACACCATTGTTTAACTTGTTCCAGTTATGCTTAGTCACATGCAGGATACACTCTAGGGAATCTGGATGTCAACATCTGTGTAATGTGTTTTTTCTCAAAATATGTGCTTTTTGGGAGAACGAATAATACTAAAGAGAGGATTCCTGAGCAACCACTCAAATCTTTCTTTATGGGAAAGTACCAGCAGAGAAAAAGAATGTAATGAGCAGTAAAAGAATCTCCCAAAAAAATTCCTATGGAGGACACGAGGTTATACAGAAGCAGATCAGGTAAACATCGAGGAATATGTGCAGGGCAGTAAGGTCTCGCATAGAAAATAGCTAAGACAAGAACTTCCTGAAAAAAATAAAATAAAAAAAAATAGACTGGGATACGATAAGTAGATACTCTTGTAGCCACAACATATTTAGCAGCATTTTTTTTTAAACCTTTTTGGTTTGATTTTTTTCCCCATAAAGTGTCTGATATTCTTTCACCCTTGCTGCTAGGCTAATAAGGTCTTAGGAAGTCTAGATTGTCCATCACCATATCCCTGAACACACTAGATGCTGAGGTTTGTGTGTGTCTTTTGTAGGCAGCATCAGGCCAATACATATACATCATTTGTATCTGCATCTATACCTGTATCTATACCTAATATCGTCTATATTTATTTTTATATATCTACACCTATATCTCTATCTAACTATCTGTGTATCTATCTATCTATCTATCCATATGTGTGTGTGTGTATGTGGTGTAGGGATGGGATGATATGTGAAGTGAGTAGCTTTTAATTTCTTTGTTTTGTGATCAAGATCTTCATTGGATCTGTTCTCCAGTTCAGCATCTTGGATGACTCTACTAATCAAAGCTAAAAGAATAATTGTTATAGCAGAAGGGCATTCCGTTTACATGTCCAAGTTGATCTGTGATATGCTGTTGAACACGGATTGAAGTATAAAATGCAATTAATCTGGAACTGGGGAAAGATAATAGGATGGCTGTACCTGACCTGACTTTGAAGTGTGGATGAAAACAGATAAGGACAAGCAGAAACATGGTTCCCTGGTGCTCGCTGTAGGAGTTAAAAAAAAATAAATAAATAAAAAATCACAGAGAAGAAAACAGAAGAACATTATTTTATTAGGAGAAGTTATACAAGGATTTGATGGAGATATGCAGCAGGGGTATGAACTGCAAGATCAAGTGATAGATTCAGGACACTACAGTTTAAAATCCCATTCTGAGCTTCTTAAAATGCTGCTTTTTCTCATATGCACCGAGCACTTCTGAAATCTAAAGATGGAAAAAGCACTCACTACTATTATTAAAGATTCCTTAATAATTGATTCAGATGATAATGCTTCTCCAAAATCAACCTACATTCTTCTTTCAGTGTCTCTGCTGCTGAAATCTAGTCATGCAAATGAGAAAAATGCACTGCTTACAACCATTCTCAATGCAAAAAACCACCTGAACTTACATTGCTGTTTGGTGCTGTTTATTTGTTGATTTGTTCTTGGTATGTAGTAGTTTCACTTAATTTAACTTATCCTTTTTTGAAAAAATCTACTTTATGCTCAATGGGATTGCCTTCTGTCATTTTACTATATGCCTTTTTAAATTATTATTATTATATATATTTTTTTTCTGGTTGGCATTTGGAAATGAAAAGTGATCCTGAAAGATAGAAGGGCAGAAACTGGATCTGGCACTGTAACAGGCTGCCTAGGAAAGTGGTCATGGTACCCAACCTGCCAGAGTTAAGAAGCCTTTGTACAACGCTCTCAGAGGGTCTGATTTTTGGGTGGTCCTGGGTGGAGGACCAAGGAGTTGCACTTGATGATCCTTGCATGTCCCTTCCAACTCAGGATATTCTGTTCTGTTCTGACCACACCATGACCAGTGGACATCCAAAGACAGAATTTCTTTGAAATTTCATTATATAGGAACTTAGTGAGTTCACCCATTTCTCCTGCAGGGAAGAAACCAAACCAAACCAAACCAAACCAAACTAACAAACAAACAAAAATAACAGCAAGCAAGCAAACAAAATCAGCTAATATAATCACTGTCAAACCACTATAAGATTTGCCATACCGAATCAGACCTGTGGTTTTAATATCTGTGGACTGAAATAGCTGGAGAAAGATATGGCAGGTATTTCAATAGTGGAGCACAGAAAGCAATCTCCTTTAAAAGTAATATCCTACCGTCATGTTTGCTGCACCAGGAAGATGGAGTGACTTGCCAAAAGTTGGCCTGCCAGAGACCTAGAAAGAAAACTGATATTCGAGTGCGGTGATCTAGGCACTAGACCACAGAGTTGGGCAGGCTTCATTGTTTGCTGTTTTTCTTTTGTTATTATTTATTTATATATTTATTTTTTACATTAATCTCAAATTTGGAGAAGAACAAACATTCCCCTTGCTGAGGAAGCCCAGGCATGTAAAAGAACACAGCTGCCTCTCGAGTCCATGTCCCACTGACAACATGGATATGAATAAGGCCACATTACTTACCAAGAGAACAGTGACCACTTCATGGAGAGCTTCATAAAGCATAGCTGTCACTTGCAACACATGGAGTTCTGGACTGGCAACCATAGCATCCAAATAGATATCTGCAGCAGCTCCTGCAGACCTCCAAGCTCAAGAGAAGTCACTGTTTTGCAGAAAAGTCCTAGCCAGTAGTAGATCAGGCACATCTTGTCATTTTGCGTTCGATGACACGATATATTTGTTTTCCAGCACATCTCAGCTCTAACTTACAAAGAAAAAATATTCTATAATGTTATTCAGGGAAGGTTATTGACTCTGGTGCCCAACCATTCTGCTTTACACATGTCATACACACCAGGAACATTTGAATGGCAGGTAGCTGAGGGAAGCGTATTATCATTCAGAGTGAGGGATGCATGCCTAATACAGAAACAGAATCTGAAGCTGATACAGGCAGGCTGAGGCTTTCCAGTCCTGTCTTGTGGGTTTTGCAAAACCGTAATAGGGAAAATAAAAAATGCGAGAGGTTTAGTTTAATATTTACCAAATAAAAGCAGGATGAGCTCTTGCTGCTTGGTTGGCAGAGCAAGGACTCAGTGATAGAACAGACAAAATCACTGAGGTGAGACTCTCATTGATTGTGCTAGCAAGTCAAGTCATGTATATGAATTGTCACGCTGTTATCATGCTTAAAGCCAGTACTGTAGCTCCCACTTCTTATAATTGCTCTGCAATAACTCAGGAGCAAAAGCCCATTTGTCAAAAGTTTCCTCTGTCAGTTGAGCTATTTCCAACACCTTTCACTTCCCTCGGTTTCTTCAAGCAATCATGTGAATTTAAAGGATTTGATTACTACTTGGAGACCATTTTGTAAGACCAAAAGCCATAAAGCAAACCTTATCAGCCCTGGTAGATACATTGCAAACCTCGTGATATTTTTTGTGCCTTCAAGAGTAGGCAGAGCAGTTGGCTGGGAAAAAAAAAAAAAAGTGATAGAGAGAGATGCAAAAAGCCAGGTAGGGTGTGCTTAGTTATTGCAGCCTGTAAAGAGTCGCAGGAAGATGCTTATCATGAAAATGCAAATGACTCGCTCTGTTCAATCTGAAGGGAGAGCAAGAAAACCAGTCAAGGTGTTGCCAGAGTTGCCAGGAGAAGTGTTTAAGCAGATGATCACTTCACATGCTGCCAGCTTAAAACAGGGACTGTAATTTTTATATTAACTCAGCTGTCATGTCAGGAAGACAGATATCCTGATGGGAAAAGGGAAGGAGAAGTTAGGTGAAGAATGGAAGGGGAAGTATTGGTAGTCTTATTGTTAGAGAAAGATGTAGCAACTCTTTTTCTGTCACATCTCGAGCATGCCTGAGAGATGACCCACAGTCAAGGGGGTTCAGGACTAAATTTCTCCGAACAGGTATGTCAAAAATTATTTGTTGCATGCTTTCAAGCATTAATACACGTGCTGTGAGAAGGATGGGGCTTTGATGGTATCCATCTTAAAGGCCACTTCCCTGGGAAAACAGGAGAAGATTTCAAGGAGCTCTGGGATGATAAAGCAGGCAAAAGGATTATTACCCAAATTGCAGGTGGGAATTAACCTCTGCATGTCATTGCTGCTGCAACGTCCTGAGGCAAAAAAAATCAGGTGTAGTGCACCACAACATAGAGGGGCCACAGCAAAATCTGGCCACCTTGCAAGTCTCTGATGATGCTGTTGACACCTCTGTCCCCAGGTCTTCTTTGCCTGCAGAGAATATAGATATCACTGTCACTTCCACATATTCAGATTAAATGGTAAGAGTTACAGATCACCAGTCTTCACACCTTCACAATCTTTACAGCTTTTGGGGGTTCGATTGCAAATTTATTGCTGACCAAAATATCTACAAAGATTTTTGTAGCTTTCTCTTAACTGAGTCAGAAAATGACAGCTGCCAGGGAATTACTCAATTACAGGATGACCATTTACCTGTTCCTGTTCTGTTATGGAATATAGTAAAATAATAATAATAAAATTAAAAAAAAATAAAAAATGAACTGAGGTGATGAAAGAAAGGAGAAGAAATAAAAGACCATTACAGGAAAGAAAATATTGTTTTAATTGTTTTGAATATTGTTTTGAATTGTTTTGAATATAATGAAGCCTCACTTTTTTTTTTTTTTTTTTTTTTTTACCCCAGAAAAGAACATTGCTACTAAAAGTGCATTTAACTAGAATGGACCAATCCTCATCATAAAATAATACTTTAATCTCCTATGGACTGCAAATCATTATATAAATCAAGGGCGATTTGACACCTAATTTCCTGTGTTTCTTAAATCCTTCCCTAGCTGCTTCAATAGCTCAGAGTGTGGTGAGTTCAGCCGCTGTACTGCTATGATAACGTCTGGCCAGAGGATACTGGGGCATGAAGCCTCTTGGTGGTGGAACCACCAATTGTGGTGGCATCCAAAACTCTTAGATACTCCCACAGACATCTGGTTTTAGTCCTACAAACTATCAGTACCCCATCCACCTGAGAAAGAGGGCTGTAGAAGTATTTCCAACCACCAGCACACACTTGCTACTCTCTGGGATGTCCTCTTGCAATAAGGACAGCCTCTTTCCCCAGTCCATGGACGGTCTGGGATGGGTTATCCTTCCTCTAGCTGATTTCTCCTAAGCAGCTTCACATTCAGCCCTGGGTTTCTGTACATTCACATGGTAAATCCAGAGCTACATTTCATTTTCTTTTTCCACTGTCAGGAAGATGCATTAGGTATTACAGCAGTCCTGCTCTCTCATTTACTTCAGAGAAATTGTGCAGGACTATTTTGGGCAGCCTAAGTGGAGCAGACAGTTTCATAAACTCACTCATGATTGACTTGGCACTGAGCGAGCTTGCCAGGAGACATGGTGTACTATAATCAATACTTTCTGGTAGCCTGCTGAGGTCTGAAAATGGTTGAAACTCCTCTACTATTGCTCATTTAGTGGCCCGGATGAGGTAAGTAGAGCCTGTTGGTGCTTTTGTGTGTTCCCTGGGTAAAACTGCACACCAAATCAACTTACTGACCACTGTTTTGTTTTTTTTTTCCTGGCCATGATTCAATTAGGTTATAACATCCTTCCTTGTATGTTGCCCTAGGGACAAGCACCTCTGGTGTGCTTTTACTGACCTAGGCTCATGTGTTCTTAAAAGTGGATGCAAACAGACCATCAACTACTAAAGAGAGATGAATATTAAGGAGATGATTGTAATCCTGTGGGACCAACCAGAAAATTCTTTTGCTTTCTTCTTGAATATCAAACAGCCACCAACCCCAACCTAGGATAAAAGGGTACATTAACTCCATGTTATGTCCCAACCATTCTAATGCAAATGACTGGGTCTTTATGTGTTAGTCTTCACAGATCCTTTGACGTTATCTGCCCAAGGTCTATCAAGTCTTCTCGCAGTGACATTTAATTGCATTTGTAATTTGAGAGTTGGATACAGAACCTGCTTATAATTACTGGCATCATCAAGTTGAATAAGGCATGACACATTGCTGGTTTGGGCTGTCCAGTGGAGAATGTGAGAATGTCCTGCAGAAATGCCTACAGGAGACATCAACTATTTTCTCCTCAGTTATACAGGTAGTATGTTTGGAGGGGAAATTGCTTTGGTCCAACTCCTGGCTCCACACAGAACCACCTAAAAATTAGACCCTGTATACGAGAGTATTGCCCAAAGACTTCTTTATTCTGTCAGGCTTGGTGCTGTGACCACTGCCTTGGGGAGCCTGTCCTAGTGCCCAACCACCCTCTGGTTGCAGAACCTTTTCCTACCACCCAGACTGACCCTTCCTGATGTAGCTTCATGCTTTTCTGTAAGGTTTTGAACAACCTTTGAATACTGTTGCACACACTGATCAGATGTGTCCCTTAGCCTTATTGATATAAACAACAGATTCGTGTGGGTGATTGGCACAGAAGAGATACGCAAAACCAGAAGAACTTTTGCCTGTTTTTACCAGGACCTCACGGTGTGACCTCAGACCGTGGCCATTTTATTATGTATATAACTGATAGCAGTCAGGAAACATTGCTACAGTACCCAATTTCCCAGATATTTAATTGAACAACTCACAGATTTAAGGCCAGAAGGAGTAGCTTTTTGGACCATTTTTTAGATCTCATTCTAGAGCTATGAAGAAATGGAGTCCTGAAAATCAGTAGGGATCAAGTTATTTCAGAGACCTCTTGATCTTGACCAAGGTATTGCTGGGAGTATGTTCATACTGAACCTAGCTCCACAGGTCTTTGAACTAGGAAAATATCTCATCCACAGGGCTTTGCAATTTCTCAGCTGCTGTCAGTTGACTTTCTATTACAATTCCCTGCATGTTTCTAATAAACAAAATGTTCTTGTTGCAAATTAACAATATCGGGCCCATCTACGTCAAGGCAAGCATCAGGAGTGTGAAAAATCCAAAGCATCTGGCATGTTTCAGCAGGTTCCTGGGCTGCCCAGGCTCTGTGTCTCAATTCTTATCTTCTTCTTCTTTTTTTTTTTTTCTTTCTCTTTTTTTTTCTCTTTTTTATTTTTTCTTTTTCTCTTTTTTTTTTTTTTTTTTTTATTTTTTTTTAATTTTTCCAATAGAATATAAATAACTCTTGAAACAGAACATAGTGTGCCACTGTTCAATCAACTGAAAAGGTTACTTGCTGAGAGAGCTCAAACAAGCGGGACAAGTTTGCTCAGAACCAGAAATTTGAAATCACTGTGTTTTAATCAGCCAAACAGCAAGTTTCAAATAGTCATGGGTCTCACCCCAGAAAAATAAGCAATTAGTGTGTCTAGTATACTATTCAAATTTGGGGTGGCAATAGAGATTGTCAGAGACTTTTTGCCTCCCTCAGGGTTGTTTGTCAGTTTACTAGATTTCGGGAGTCAACAGAAAAACTGGAATCACCTATTTGTGTGGACCTCTCTTTCCCTTACCCATGGCCAGTAACACATCGGTGATCAAACTACTACCTCTTTCATTATGGGTCTAACATCTGTATTTCTTCTGCTCAAAGGCTGTCTAGCATTGCCAAGTTTTATGGGCAATATTTTGCCCAGAAGTCATGGCTTGAGAATGACTGTTTTCATCTGACAGCCTGCATCATGTAATGTTCAGCTTCTTCAGCAAATCCCAAATATCATAAAATAAAAACTTAATCAAAGACTTTCAGAGACATCATCTCTATATTGGAAAGTACAGAACGAGCAGATTGCTGGAAGCTGCAAGACTATAGTGCTGAAACATCAGCTTTTGTACTCTTCTCTAGGCATCTGCTAATGCTCACTGCAGGGGACAGGACACTGGACCGAGTTTTTTTCCTGAAGCATCTGTTCTTATATTCATTTCTAACATGTCTCTGACATAGAACAAGTATTTTAATATTTAAATGCAATTATTTCATAGAAACTTCCTTCTGCTTGCAGTGAAGTCAAAATCACCATGTTATCTTGGAGATGTTTCCAGTCACTGACCTCTAAAGTGCAGTCTCTGAATTTGGGGTTTACCAAAAATATTACAGGTGCCAGTGTGCACTAAATAAACAAATAAACAAACAAACAAATAAATAAAATAAAACTAAGTAAAATAAATAAATAAATGTGTAGTTCACATCAACCATTTTTTTTTTTATTCGCTAATTTTTGTTTCAGTTAACTGCTGGAGAAGTTGCCTCAATGTCTTTCATCAAAATGCTGTGATCTCAGATTGCATTTTTATTATTTGTGTCACATATAATTAGTTCTTTCCTTCCTTTATTATTCTCCCTTATAATCCTATTCACTACTGTTGTTCAGAAACAGATGGGCCCAAAATCAGATAAAGCAGTGCAATGTGATCTCGCTATCCCTATGTTTAGCACATGGGAAAGTAATTTAAATTATTTTTTAATCCATGAATCTATTACTGTGGCTGAAAGAGCTGAGATAGTACCAAGAGGGTTAGTGGTGACTGTTAGGTTCTTTACTTATTAATTACAGTGCAAGTTTTATTATTATTATTATTATTATTATTATTATTATTATTATTATTATTATTATTATTATTATTATTATTATTTGTTACAGCACAAACACCTACACAGAGTGGCAGATCTGGAAAGCATAAACAAATTTTGGTGAATGCATGTTGCAGACTTTTTTCTATCCACAGAGGACATTATGTCTCTCCTGTGGATCTCTAGACCTTCGGCTCAATCTATAAGTTTCCTTTCTATTTTCTTTTACAGGTATTTCATTCAACCCTGGCCTGTTGGCCCAGAAGACATCTACTATATATTTACAACATAGGTAGAGGGAGGAATGCAAAGTTTCAGTTTCTGAGTTTGTTTTTAAAGTTGTCATTTCTGAGCATTTCAAAGTTCCTGCCCAAGACATTGTTTAAGTATACTGAAAAGGTAATTGTGTTATTTGTTGGAAAATTTCCAATTTATGCATCTATTGTTTTTCTTGATCTTCTTTCCACCTGCTTCCAAAGAGGTAAAGCAGTCTAAAGGGATGTACTTTAGACGGAAAGTATAAAAGGGAGGGAAAAATAGAGAAACTATTACCAAGTTTTCACATGAGGTTAGGATGGGAGCAGTAGCTTCAAAAACAGATCTAGGGCCAAGCCTAGATCTCTTCTAAATGCACATCTGGACTCAGGGTTGGATTTCTCCTGCACTTTTCTCATTTGGTGCAGTACAGTAGATAGCAAGTCAGATACAGTGTGATAACAACCAATCATTATGACACAGCAAGATCCAGCTGCCCAGCAATCCAGATCAGAAGACTGGGTTCTCCTATTAATATCATGCATTCTCTTATTGCCTGTAGTATCCTGATGTGCTCATTTCAGCAAGTTAATTACCTTGTCTGTACACATAACATGCATAAAAATTTAAATCACCAGCAGAGCCATGTGTTGTCTGGATGCTTTCTACCTTTAAATGCCATTTTCCAATATTTTCTGGTGTGCTTGTCCTCTGCATTGCCCCACAGATGTCTCATGTAGGCCTTTATTAGTCTTCGAAGGGATGTGCACTTCATGCCTATTAGAACATTATTTTCTGCTTATCAGTCACACTCTAGTCCCTCATTTACAGTTGCAGTGCTACAGTAATTACACTCCATATTTTACAGACCTTCATAGCAGTGTTTTAGTTTACAAATTGAAGAGTTTACTCATGCCAAAATGTTTTTTTTCGTTATCAATTTCTTTTTTGCTTTTAATTTTCCCAGTAAGCCAAAATATCAATTATTTGCAGAACTCTAATTTAGAAAAGAAATTAAGGAATACATTTGTAACTGTGTGCTATTAACTATTAAATCTGCTTAACTAATTCTGTGATGGATTCTTTACCCTTGGAATTCTTATACCAAGAAGATATTTTTTCCTTGTTATAGTGGATTTCTTCTATTAAGAAATTATGTTTTAGTATTAGCATGGCTATTAGACTTGAAGTAAAAATTACTATGGAAAAATCCTATTTATTGTCTCAGCAGGCAAGAAGTCAGATTAGGTAATCACAGCACTCTCTTCCAGTCAAATAATTTGAAATCTAGTTTACATCATTTATGATGGTGTCACGTCTTCTGTCTGTGTCTTTGTTCATGGTATCAGGATTGTCAGGGCTGCAAAATTATAAATTAACAACACTTGTTAGACATGAAGGTCTCACATAGGGCTACACATCTTTTCAGAATTGCCATTGGCTCCCTCTGGGATGAAGACAAATCTAGAGAAAAATACTCAGCCACATGTTGATGTCCATAGGCTTTTGTGTCCATGATCTCCAGAAGAACTAGTTGTTGTGGGGTTCTGTTCTGAATATATAGAGGAGAGACAGAGAATCTCATGCGTAAATATCTAAAGTAGGAAAGATGAAACAAACTTATTTAGAATATGACTTTCTTGTCAATGAAGAAAATTGAGGGTGACTAACCCAGGTGGAGAAGTGTGTCGTCAGAGAGACCCAAACTTCATCTCTCTTACTTGACTATATGTAGACAAGTTCAACAGGATGTTTTTGCTAAGAAAGTTGTTTCCAAAATGTTTGAAAGAATATAAGATCTAATTGGTCAATCAAAGTATTTATTAACCAAGGAAACTCAAATCATATTGTGGTGGTTCAATGTTGGTATGTTGCCAACACCACACCATTCTGTCACTCCCCCTCCTCAGAAGAATAGGAGGGAAAAAAAGCTCATGAGTGTAGATAAGGACAGGGAGACCACTTAGTAATTACCATGACAGGCAAAACAGACTCAGCATTAAGAGAGATTAATGTAATTTATTGCTTACTGGTAACAGAGTAGAGCAGTGAGAACCAAAAGCAAAATAAAAACACTTTCCCCCCATCCACCCTCTTCTACATCCTCCTCCCCAGTGGCAGAGGAATGTGGGCTGCAGTCCGTCCCTGGTGCTTCATCTCCGCTGCTCCTTCACGGTGTGGGCTGCCCACAGGCAGCAGCTCTTCAGGAACTGCTCCCACACGGCTTTGTCCCACGGGGTCCATCCCCCAGGAGCAAACTGCTCCAGCACGGGTCCCCCACAGGCTGCAGCTCCGGCCCGGGGCCTGCTCCTGCGGGGGCTCTCCATGGGCCGCAGCCTCCTCCAGGCCACATCCACCTGCTCCACCGGGGGCTCCTCCACCCATGGGGAGGCTGCAGTGTGGAGATCTGCTCCATGTGGGACCCATGGGCTGCAGGGGGACAGCCTGCTCCACCAGGGGCCTCTCCACAAGGGGAACTGCTGCTGCCTGCCTGGAGCACCTCCTGCCCTCCTGCTGCACTCACCTTGGGGGCTGCAGGGATGATTCTCACATTTCTTTGCACTCCTCTGTCCCAGCTGCTGCTGCCCAGTAGTTTGGGTTTTCCCCCTTCCATAACACTGCTCTCCCAGAGACCCAACCAGCATCACTTACTGGTTTGGCTCTGGCCAGCAGCAGGTCCCTTTGGAGCAGTCTGGAGCTGGCTCTGATCTGACATGAGGCAGCTGCTGGGCTCTGCTCACAGAGCCCAGCCACAAAAACCCCTGCTTCCAAAGCCTTGCCACATAAACCCAATAGACATCCAAAGTGCATGGTCCAAAATCTTAATATATTGAAATACTTCAGAATTCTCAGTGGAGATTCAGAATTGCTGTGACTTTCTTTTTATACATCCCACATGTGTAAAGTTAAAAACAAAACAACATACGAAATCAAGCAAGCAAACAAAACAAAAGCCACTTTTGCATATTGTTCTGTCAAGATCATCCACAGACAGATAAAAACTAAGAAAAAAGTAGCTGTTCTGCAGTCAGCATTACTGTCCTTACTGTACACAACTTTTACATGCCTTCTAATGTTGCAATTCAGGCAATATAGAAAATTCTCCCATGGATCAACTATAATTTAGAAAGAGGTCTATACTGTTACGCTTGATTAAATCTGGATTTAATGAGACTCCATCCCAAGGCAAGTTGTGGGTCCAAGGAGAGGAACTATGTAGGCACAAGATTCCCACTCCCAAAAGCTCCGCAGTGTCTTGTTTCCCTTTTACATGGGTTTGGTGGGAATTAACTGATCAAATGTGGCTGCCATCAGATCATCATGGAATCACGGACCGGGAAAGGAAAAGCTGAGCCTATCCAGTGACAATGCTGGGGAGGTTTCCTGCATTTAACATTTATCTCACCTCTCTTGTGGGAGCTAGGGTTCACAGGAAAGCACTCTCCTGTTTGGGTCAGAAAGATGGATCGCTAAAATACTAAGCTGGGCCCTCTGCTTAAGGGGTTCAACCCTTCATTTATTTATTTATTTATTTATTGAGGGAGTATGGGACAATGAGAGATTACAATTTGATGAAAATAATATTTCTTTTCATTTGTTTGTTTGTTTTGTTGACTTTTTTCTTCTTCTTTGGCGAAAATATGATGAGACAAGGGAACCCAGAACAGAAGTGGTGTCTTATTATATACAGTTTGGAGACTAAAAAGGCTCTGACCAAGGTTAGTGCCTCAAGATACTGCTATAAAGTATTTAATAAATGTTGCTAATATCACATCCTTAAAAGCCAGGGAGAGCTGTCCCTTCATTTTAGCCCTAAGATAGCTGAAATTTTCATCCTGAGGTTAGTCTAAACTTGACCCAAATTTTGTTGGAAGACTCAAAGCTCTCTCTGGAGTTTCCATTTAGCAGGAGTCAGGTTCTAGGTCATCAAGAAAACTTTTCAAATTTCATTAAGAAAATTTCCCATGTCTCCTCTTTCAGTATAATTTCACTTGCCTCTGAAATACTGGAATTTACTCATTGCTTGAGGCAAGATACAGGAACAAATGGACCACGGTCTAATTGAGTCTAATAAATCCTGTGTTCTTCAATAAAATATTATTCTTTTAGTCCCCTGTTGTGTCTCTTTGCAACCATGCTGTGTTTTTCAGGAGAGCACATCAGAAACCAAAAGTCCAAGAGGTATGCATGCACAACAAAAATGTCATGTTTGCTGAAATACAACTTGGCTATTTTCATTTAAAAGTCCCAATAATTGATTTTATATTCTATATCAAGTGTAAAATTATTACATAGATTTCCAGTGAATCACACAACAACAAAAAAAAAGGCATTATTTTCACTGTGATTCAGATCCCTTCTTTTGTAGTGTATTCTGTCCTAATGATGGGTTTTGTGAAGAAGATTAAATGATATTCTCTCCAGGGGAGTGTTTTTAATTATGTACTTCTTCCACAATGGCTTTGTTACAGCAAGTTTCAGGGTGTTTCATAATCCTCTGGTGGGTTTATCTTCACTGAACCTGCATGAGCCCAAAGTCTGCAATCTGTACTCACCTGCTTCGTTATCGGGATGATTTATGGCGAGACAATGGGAGCACCACAATTCATGGCATGAATCCATTGGGACATTTGTGAGATGATCTCACAAAGCTGCTGGTGAGAAAACCAGCTCAGACACCATGTCTCATTGAAGCCTGGAGAGGCTCAGTAAAAAAAACAACAACATGGTGACACTGACTTACAAGAGTCCACGTCATTCCCAAATCACTGCAAGGGCACTGCGAACAGGCAGGGGAATATTCATCACCTTTATGAGTTATATACATTGGCACAGTAATATCACATATCTTTGGCGGGTGTTAACGCCCTTTTTATCTCTGCCAGAAGAAAGTTATGTAGAAATGTGAACAGGCAGATCTAGCTAGATCAGTCTGAGGTCTTGTTACCCTGCAGTTTCCAGCCTCCCTGCTGCCCTGCAGGGAAAAAACCCGTGGGCATCCCCATCCAATGCAGGGCAAAGCCAGCCATTCCCATCTAAAACTTCCCTAGCTGACAGGGTGCCAACAGAAGTTAAATGAAACTCATGAAACTACATACAAAGGGCAGAAATATCTCATGGTGGATTTTTTTTTCTGTATTGTACCTCTCCCTTTATCTCCACTGGGATGAAGTTGAAGAGCAAACTACCTTCCCTGCTGCTAGGAAACAAATGCCAGAGGATCGCTGTGCCTATAACCATAACCCCTCTGCACGACAGCAGAGAAGCAGACTTCTTTTGCTACACTGGCTACAAAAGCATGTCAAAAAAGTGCCACCAAATGTGTAGGAATGGAAACCTGAACATAAAACAAGGCAGTAATGAGCGATGCAGATGGACAGACAAACACTAGAAAACGATACTGCCTAATCAGCCTCCAGGCTGGCATTTTGTCTTAACCATCTCTGCAGAGAAGATAGAAGGTGAACAGCAGTATAGAATGCCATACCATGGGATGCATTTTCTTAAACTGTATTTTAAAGGTGTAGTTATCCATTTGCATTGTTTATGTATCTCCTACAGCACAGGTCAGGATGTTTCTTGCAGCACAGCCAGCAAGAAGTTGTCCAAGCTGCTCACCTGAAACACCTCAGTCAATCACCTCTGCTAACAGTAACTACAGGTTGCTCTTCTTGTACTTAGTGCAATCTGTACGAAAAGCTTGCCTAGGGGGTACTTCATCTTCCAGATGCATCGAGTTCTCTGTGGACATGTAAAACGGTATGATATTTTCATGCTTCAACAAATCAGAGTGAAATCTCAGCCATCCATGGTGATAAGACCAAGTATAGGGCTGCTTAAATGATAGGCTCAGACCTTATGTCAAAGCCAGCTCTGGTTCACTCTGCCTTTTACTGGAGATTCAGCACAGGAACAACAAGGCCAGGCTACTTCTGTATCCAGCTCAGCCACAATGAGTATTTACAGTGATAGAATGCCTTATACTACCTCAGGGACAATTGCATAAGCATGTCGACCTACTGCAGGGCACAGCATCAGAGGAGATAAGCTGCTTAACCTGGTGCTCAATGCAGAGGCATCCCAAATGGCTCAGCAGAATCAGCTTGGGCTGGCCGGGTTTATTAGCTCCTGTTCAGCTCCAGCCACGTCTCATCCAAAATCCAATTCTGTCAGGGATGTTTTGCAATAGTGGTTTGTATTTATTCTTCTCAAACTCTGCTGCACCCCTTAGCAGTCTTTTCCATGTCACTGAGAGAAACTTCTGTGTTTGCTTTCTATGCTGGTGCCAAGGGACATAATTTTTACAATGCCAGACTTTACAGAGAGAAGGAAAAAAAAAAAAAAAAAGCCTTGCTCCCATGCACCACCCTGCTTTTTAATTTCAGGCAGACTTTAAACACTAATGATGAGTTCTTTGGAACCTAAGCTGCCAAAAATAGTGTGTTTATGCACTGACAAGTGAAAAGATGAAGTTAATGAACCTGAAGTGAAGTTTTGATCCATCACACTAATAACAGCAGCAGCATTCTTTACATTTGTCAAATGACTCCATTACTGTAACATCTCACAGTCATTAGTGTGTTCAGCTCAACTGCCTTAGGAAAAATAGCTTCTATTTTATCTATTAATATTTAAGGGGCAAGGAGGTTAAAGGGCCTGTCAAAAGCCACCCAGAGCATTTGTATTCTATCTGGGAGCTAAATCCAGAAATCCCAATTCTTAGGTGAGACTTTTACGCATGTGGTAAAGCCCTGTTCACATTCTGTCCTTAATTTCCAAAAAAATGCAATCAAAAAATACAAAGATGTGGTGGTGGTGGTGTTTCCAAGACATAACTTGGGTACTAAGAAGAGAACCAGACTGGGAATGCTTGTCCTCAGAAGAAACATATGTTTTAGTACATGAGAAGTGCTGAGGGACAAGCCCAAAGGATTTACTTGAATATTTTTTTCTGTGACTTCCCCAAGGCTACAACAGAGGAAAAACTGATGGCAGTTTGAAGACACGTTCAGTGGGATTCACCTCCAGGACAAGTCATGCTGTTTAGGTTTTTATATGTTATTTTTGACAGATGTCTTGGGCATCTAAGCTCCAGTTAGAGCAGTTACAGTCGGTACAAACCTCATAAACGTAGTCAGAGGCTCCTAGACAGTAGTTCATTTCAACCTAAAACACATCACAGGTAAGATGCAGTTACCTAAACACAGTTATTGAGTGGTATTTGTGATAACCTCAGATGTCTCTGATGGTCAGATCAAGCCTGCTGACTCTATCGATTAGCTCTTCATTCACTGGGAGATCAGGTACCAATGAAGAGGTGGAATGCTACTTGTAGACACCTGTATTTAAGTGTTTTTTTTTCCTAATGCAGCTCGTTTAAGTTTATGAAATTCTAGGAATCAGCAACTGAAATTAATTCCTGAGTGACAAGCACAGCCTTTCAGGCACTTGGGGGCTCTATGCTTGCTTTGCAGGGTGCATTTCACTATGAACAGTTTTTCAGGCAGTGCATCAGGATTAAGAATTCTCCTTTTTTTTTAAGGGAACCTTAGCCCCTTTATCTGGCAGATGTTTCCATCTACAATCAGATGTTTTTAACTGATGTGTCCATGTAAAAGGTCACTTTGATCTGATGGGGGGCTAGTAGGGTCCCAAGTGTGCTAGACACTGAATGAAGCACTACCTCTGGAGCTAACCAGGGAGGTAACCACTACCCAGAGGTAAACTCTTAGGCAGGTGATATCATTTCCCTCTCCTGAAAGATTTCCATTATGTTCACTTAAAAATACCTGTTCTGGAGAGCAGAGTAGGTTCATTTTTATGTTTTGTTTTGTTTTGTTTTGCTTAACGTTATTTTTAACTCTACTCAGAAACATCGGTTGCTGCTTGAACTCCACTCATGTGGGCTAAAATGCTTGTTTATTTTCACTGCAGTTTTTTTTCTCCCAAGACATATTTCATGATTGCTCGAATATAACTTCAAGAAAAAGTCACTCCTTCCTCTTCTCCATCTTGACATTGTAAACTTAAAGGAGTAGTATTGAAGTCAAAAACAGATCTATTTCCCCTTCAGTATCATTTGGAATAATAAATGATAATGAGTGATATTTGCAGCTTGCCTTTCAGCCTTTTGATCACATAATAAGGAGAGTACTTAGCCTCTGCCATGCAGGTGTTGAATCCAGCTGTTCAGACAAGTGATTGCTTCAAAAGGCCTTTGCCTGAAGCACAAGTACAAAGCCACTTCCCATTTAGACGCTTTGAGCACAAGCAAGAGACTCGTGCATGAAGATCATTAGTTTCACTCCACAGTTAACTATTTGATATGCAAGTGCAGGGGTAGAGAGGAAGAGGGAAAACAGCCCAATGAGACCCAAGAGACTTAATACTTTAAACAACACTTTTTTTTTTTTTTTTCCCAATCTGGAAAGTTTTGCTCAAAGCACCATATAGAATGGGGCATTATCAAAGGGACATAGGACACAAAATCCTTCCTTCTCATTCTCTACCAGTATCCTCAATCCTCTACAAATGTAAGTCCCTCTGAATGTGGTTTCTCCTTTCTTTCAAGGGCAAAAAAAAACTAACCTAGTGGGTCATTCTTCCATCCATGGAGATGTTGGTCACTCTAAGATGTTCAGGGAACTGTCTGGAAAGCAGACTTCCTGATAATATTTGTCCTGTTTTTTTGTTTGTTTGTTTGCTTGGTTTAATTGCATAATATCCATATTTCCTCTGCATTACTTCCTCCAAACTCTCCTGCCTCAAGCAATATACAGGCATAGATGACAAACTTCTCTGCATTTCCCAAAGCTTCCTAGCAAAGTTATATAATGTGATTAATGATTAGAGCTGCAACTGATTAATCTAAAATGCATAAAAAAAAAACAATATCAGGACACTTATGTAAACTCACTGTATTGAACATAGGCATCCTGACACCTCTGTTTTGACCCCCAAAATTTCAGGGAGATCAAGCGAAGCTGAACTCTCAAAGATCAGATAATACAGAATTTCTCAAATGCTCACCCACAGGATTGAGTGCATCCAAGTCCTACCAGCAGAAGCTTTTGCTAAACAGAGGATCTTGTAGAGCCAAATGGACTAAGCTTAGCTAAAATTGTCTTGTCCAAGAAAGAAAATCAACAGCATAAATATTGAGCCAGGGACCAAGAAGTTGGCCAATTATACCTAAACATCATTTCAATAGCTGCCCTTTCCAGATAAAGGATTATTTGGAAGGGCACATGTGTTTGCTCATTTCCTGGATATTTGGCACCTATGCTTGTAAACCTGCATTATAAGATTGTTCTGATGATCTGGAGAGAGGTAGCCTTCTCCTTCATTTCAAGGACTGATTTCTTTATAAACCTAAGTAGAAATTGCTGGCATCTCCCTGTCTCAGTGGGATTCCCAATGCGCGTAGGTGATCCAAGTTGCTTGTGCAGCAGGAAGGCACTGGATCCTGTCCCATTGGTGCTTGGCAGAACAAACAGTAAAATGTCCTTAGCTGGATGTAAAAGGGCTATTTTGAACAGAGCTAAAACACATACCCATTTACTGAAATAACAGAAATCCCTAAACAGTCCATAGCCCTTGGCTGTGTGGGGGATATCCCACCTAAACAGGGCTGGAGGGATGATTTCACCTCTAAATATAGCTTTGGTGAAATGCAGGTGAAGTATGAGATGCTACACACTTGAAAATTCACTGTATTAGACCAAAAACATCACTTTCATGGGGTATAAAGCACCAATCCAATGGTGGCTGCTTTTGCAGCTTACTACTTTGGGCTATTTTAGGGCTGTATTTTGGAGAACAGAAGGGGTCATGGGTCTGTGTCACTCTAGCTTCATGTTGAATCACCTACTGCCTGTCTTCCAAAAGCCAGCATAAAGCCACCGTAATGTCCAGGCCATAATGTGTTGATACAAATCAGATGTGTCCTGTGGAGTTATCCAAAAATGCACCCATCCAGAATTAATAATCATGGCATTACTGCTGAGTCCAGTTCTGCTGTCAAAGTCTTTAAACAGGATGCTGAAAACAAAAACAAAAGAAAAAACACCCTGAAGTGTGTACAGAAAGAACTGAAAAAATGATTTGAGGGCTGGAAAAATGCTTGACTGTGGAAAAAAATAAATGAATAAACGAAGTCAAAGAATTCAATCTGTTTAGCTTAGTAAAAAGAACATTCATTAGAATGCATAAATACCTTCATGTGGAGAAAATACCAGGTAATAAAAGACTGTTTAATCTGGCAGAGAAAGGCAGAACTAGAACTGATGGCTCGAAGCTGAATTCAGGCAGAGTGCAATTAGAAATAAAGCACAGGGCTTTAATAGGGAGGCGAGATCCCCGCTGCATCTGGCAGCCAAGAGAAAGGGGGCAGGCTTTGTCTCCCCGTATCTTTACACTGATGGAGAATGTAAGAAAATGTGTTAACATCCATCTAGAAAAGGCTGAGTGAAAGGTGAACCTGGCTGAAGTACAAGTGGTGAATCTTTGAAATAATCTAGAATTGATCCATAAAAAGAGGGTAAAGGGCTTTGCATGATAGTGCTGTTGGCACAAAATGGGTTGCCTGGTCTCAGGTTTAATCCAATGGCACAACAGTGCCAGGCACTGAGCAGGGGACTAAATGATGGCTTTTGTCTTCAAGGCATTGTGATGGTCTGTATCTCGGCAATTCCAACAGTCTGTTTTCATAGTTAGGCCATGGCACATAACTATTGTGCATTTACTAATTACTGCGTGCCTTCCCAACTCCCCTGCCTCTAATATAAGAGAATACAATTGGAAAAGATACAGGAAAAAAAAAAAAAGAAAAAAAAAAAAAAGATGAGGATTATTACAGAAGTGGAACTATCTCCTCGGAAAAAATTGCCAAATAAATTAGGCCTCCTTATCCCAGCAAATGTGACTGTTGGGAACTGACAGAGGTCTGCAAAGTCTTGAGCAGCCTCAAAAAGGGAGCAAATGTTTATTCATCATCAATTTTAAAACAAACAAACCAATAAAAAAAGAGTTATTGGGAGTTCTGAAATGGAAATAGCAGGTGGCAGGCTCAAAATAAACAAAAGGAAATATTCCACACAGCCCAAACTTAAGTTGTAGGACTTCTCAGTACAGGATGTAATAATTGTTAAATATCTACACATCTTCAATAATTGTTTAGACAGATGCATGGAGAAGATTAGATCAACTGGTGACTATTAAATGCAGTATCACCATCTCCACCTCAGACTCCAGAAGTCTCTATAGGGTAGAGTAGGATGCAGCATATCTCTTACTGTCCTCATACTCTCCTCTTGGCATCTGCTATTAAACTTTGTTTTCAATATATCCACACCATATTCCTCAGGAGATGTTAAATTGCACTGCCTGTGATTCCTGGCTAAAGACAGCACTGTGGGCATGCTTGAAGTCCCTGCAGAGCTTCAGATACCAGCTCAGAGGGGCTTCTGGTTTAGCTAATAAGACTGCTTTTGTATTCATATTCATCACCAAAAAAAAATGAGATTGTTGAGCACAGGAAGCCTACAGGTTTAACCATTTTTTACCCAAGATATTGGTGTCATTTCATATTAATGTGAACACATGTCATCACAAAAAAATCACAGTCCAGGTCTGCTAAATGTAATTTTGTGTAGAAACAACTGCACAGGGCACATGGCCTCCATGGCGACGTTTACCCCAGCAATAGCTGGTGAATTCATAAGCGACCATATGTGTCAGAAAAAGGGGAGAGAATCTCCCCAGACAAAAATATTTGAGTTGTTTTATGCTTAAACAGTAAGATGTTATAAAAAATAAAAATCTTGCTGCCTATCAGAGAAGAAAAAGAAAATTCTCATAAATAAATGAAACACATACAGAAGTGAAAGGGAGGATAAAAAGTAAGTGTCCATTTATAAAACGGAAGCATATTCCTGTAAACAGAAGTGAATTAAAATATAAAAAAATTTCAATAAAAAGCTTCAAAATCACAAGGCATCACTCTCTCCCTAATTATAACCTCATCTATTTGTATTGTCAACATACAGTTATGATCTATCTACTGAATTTTTAGATTTCAGGCTGCCTCACATTGCTAAAGAGGGGAGGCTGCACACCATTTTGAAAATGATGGCCTAAATAAGGGTTCTTTTTATTTTAAGTGTGTATTGCAACACCGTAGGTCTATTAAAAATAATAATAAATTGAACTGCCACTAATAGCCCTTAGAAATTAATATATTTATAAGGATGCACTCCAAAGACCTGCAACATACCCTCAAATACTCCTAAATCACAACTGTTTCCTCCCTGCTAATGCATTTTGCTTCCCATTATCAATGACTTATTAAAGAAGTGTTTGCGTCATTTGTATTCTCACAGAGTGTGTTATAGATGGTTTATTAAACACTTATATAAGTCATCAATGTCAGGTTATGCTTATGCATTATTTTCCTTGCTCATTTCATTATAACTGAGCAGCGTCTCATAAGGAAGCTATTTACAATGAAAAGTGGAGCTCTACGTCTAAAGGACTGCACTCGTTAAAGATCCTGGGATGTATTGTGTTTGCATAGAGGATGCAACACCTCCATCATCTGTTATTTGGGTAATGCTGGCCTAAAATCAGGATGAACCCCTGTAATGATGCAGGGTGATGCTTCCCCAGCTGCAATGCCCAGCTGAGCAGGAGCTGGCTGTGTTAAACCACATATCAAGTGTGTATCATGAGAGGACAAGAGGAGGACACTCAGGTCTAGCTGTGTCTGCCTAATTTTTTAAGGTATTTTATATGTGAAATCACAAAGCAACTCTTGGAAACGTGTGGTGTGGGGTGAGTGCAGAATGTTTCTCTATCTTGGTATTAATATTAAAAGATTAAAGCAATTGAACGTCTACTTGTGTCACCTCTGCAAAACGCCTTCTGGACATGGATCCTGACTTAGGCTCTTAGGACAACAGCCTGAGATGCTGGCAGATACAAGTGTCTGGTGGCTGTCAGTAGAAAAAGTTGGGACTCTTTTGAGGAACTACTTTTTGCAGAAAAAAAAAAAAAAAAAGAGAAAAGAGAGAGAGAAAGAGAAAAAAAGAGAAAAACAAAAAAAAAGCCATTTCTCAGACTCCCAGCTGATGGGTACCCAAATGATGGGTACCTCTAGCCATCCCGTGTCCAAGTCATTACTGAAGTGATGATGGTCATGCAGGAATATCCTCCTTTCTGTAAATACTTTGTGTAACACCAGGTTTTGCTCCTCACAATCACAGCACATGCAGATGAAAGCCGTGAAGTATGGCCCATGTGGGCAATGGCAAATTACCTCACCTGTAAAGAATATGATTTTTTTTTTCCCCACAACTTGTCAATTATCACTTGTTTTATGGCTCGAAGCACGTAGAGTTATTTCCTTTCTAAATAGTGAGTCTTGATTAACCTCACTTACTTGCAATACTGTACTAAAGGATCCTGAAGGCTCTTTGCACCCTGCTGTACTACATATTTAAATTGCTAGGAAAAATAAACCTCTATTGTGAATTGTAGCAATGCAGCTAAATGACTTTGTCAGAGCACATCGAGATAAAAATGCAAAATGCCCTGGGTTCCAGCTGGGGGTTTCATCAGAGGAACTGGGACCCTGGGACCCCGACTCCCTTTCTGAGTGCCCAGCAACAGATTTCTGCTGACTCCTTAAAGCCAGGCTTCCTTCCAACTTCCTTCAGTAATGAGATCTGCAGGGAGAGGGGATTTGTGTTTTTTTTTTTTTTTTTTTGGTGCTGTTTAAACACGGGCTGCCCATAACTACTAAGCAACAAATTAAGTGGCACCTGTGTTGGAGTCAGCAGAAAAAATAAATTTATATATATATAAAAAAAAAAAAAAAAAGAGGAAAGAAGGGGAAAAAAAAGTCAGTTTCATATCCTCTGACCACTGATTTGTTCTGTTTCCTACAGGGGAAGGACAGGCCCCTTCTGTCACTGGGACAGAAGGGAAGGAAAAGCCATAAATCGGTCACTCACATTCCTGCCAGCTGCAGAGCAAACATACAGAGAGGCACAGCAAAACAGATGCATGCGGACACCTGGAGAGCTGACTCTGCATTTTCCAAAGTCTTGCTGTAAAATACGGTTCTCTGTTGGGCTGTTGCTTCTCCTACTGCCATTCTTAACCATGGCACGGGAGCATTAGGCTGAAAAGGAACAACCTGGGTCACGATCTCCAGTCTCCTAGGGCATCCTGTATTGTGTCATACCATTTTTCTAAGCAGATCGTGTTTTGCATTTCAAGTATTCAAGATTTTCTTTCTGATGAGATGCTCTTCCAGCATTTCTCTCCTCTGATAACCAGGAATTTTCCTTTAATTTCCAGCTAAAATTTATTTCTGACCTGCACAGACATTTCACTTCTTCTGCCAGTACTGATTTTCAATTAAGTAGCTCGTCTTCCTCTATGTTTTATGTTCTTGGTGTTTTTATATATGATAAGCATAGACCTTATTTTGGTGACTAAAACAAGGCTAGCTCTTTTTCTCTTCTCCAAGAGTTCAGGTCTCCATCCCCTGAAAATCTTTAAGTGCCATTTTGCATCTCCTTGAGTTTATATTTTCTTGGTCTTGGGTGACCAGACATATACAGAGCACTTCTTGTATGTATTCACCAGAACCATATTACACAGCTCCGAAAACTAAATAAACCCCTCCTAACACATCCTCACCCTCTCTTGGCCAGTGTGTTTGGGATCCCGGGTGCAGTTTGAATTGCTGTCAATGTATGGCTTGGCTGTAAACATCCAATTGATGGGGATGGACTAAGGTGTTCTTGGCAACAGTAATTAAAATTAAATAAATCAGCATTTGGATACTATCTTGTCTCTATTTTTTAATCATCTAACCAAAGACAAATTCCTCTTTGGCTAATAATAACAAAAGCATAGCCAGAGATGGAGAAGGGACCAGAGAAACACAGAAAGGGACCAGACACACAAAGCTATTAAAATACCTACAGAAGTCAATGGGAGTTTGCCACCTGAATAGATGTATGACTCTAGATTTAGATAATTCTGAGTTACACTCAGAAAATATATTAAAAAAGCTATTTGCCCATATTTTGGAAAACTATTTTGAAAGTCTATCAAGCTGGGCACTGAGGCAATAAATACAGTACAGATCATTACCCTTTTTTGGGGAAATGACTGTCCTTTTTGGGATGGACATGCTAATACTGTTCAGTAGGTAACTTTGGTGTGAGAGATTAAAACCTAAGATATCTAATTAAAACGAGGGCAGATGTTTAAATTAGTTTGAAGAGGAGAAGATATTTGAAAGTGTGTATCATTTTGATATAAAAAATGTAACAGCTGTGTATGGAGCCCATAAATCCCACAAAGAGCTCAATAATATTGAGATCCCATAGAATTTGGAGTTGGATGTAAAACATTAAAACTCTTGCATTGCAATGCAGGATTGCAGGGGATTTGATGACACTGGCTCAGTCTTTTGCACAGTTAATGAGCAATAATCAATGCCACCATTTTCAGTGGCGAGGTGCTCCCTGCTCTCTCCCTACTTGACATCCGCAGATAGACTATTTCCTCCACGCTTTATTGTTTTACATATTTACCAAAAAATTAGGCTCCATCTGCAGCTTGTGAGGCTGCAAAAGGCAAACAATTCCCCCCAGATTGAGAGCAATAATAGGTTGTTCTCCATGCAAATTGGGCAAAGCAAATGCTGCGTAATTGGCTAAAAATGAGACTCTGATGATCTCTGTTCCAAACTGTCATTTAAGACAAACAAGTATATTTGCATGTGAGAAATACTGCCAGCCTACAGCTGGAGGAGCCTTGATAGTGGGGCTATCACATATTGGTCCAGGCTAGACTCCACCAGTCAGATGTGGGGTGGCTGACGTGCTAATAATCCTATCAGATTTGCTCCACACTTATAGGGCCACTGGGGAATAACGGGGTGACACGGCTCCCAGGCAGCCCTTGGGAAACAAAAAGCTTGTGTGCTTATAGGTACCTTCTTCAGACACATGATGGCAACCCCGGGTCAGAATAAAGATGCATCAAGCAATATAACTTCTATCTGATGAGAGAGGAAACGCTTAGCAATGTTATAGAGTGGGATTTCCCTACATATTCCCTCTTAGAGGCTGGGTTAGGGACTTGCTTTAGTTTTGTAGGACACATTGCCAGCCAGAACGATCATAGTCACGTGCTGAGGGCAAGCTAATAAACCTGATGAGTAGTAAAGTTCACATTTTCTGTCTGTCTTAATGTGCTCACGTGGTTTCTGGATTCAGTGCTGGTTGCAGAACCCAGGCAAGGTGACCTTACATCTGTCCTCAATGTACTTTGTATACTCTGAAAGTAATGAAATCCTCTTTTCAGTTCCCTGCTTGATCACAGAGATGCAGAAAGCTATCAGTGTAAAATGTCTTGGAGAGGTGGGAGTATTACTACCCTAAAACACAAGGGGAAAACCTCAGATGGAGCCCTGAGAGGCTGGACTTGAGCAGAAACCCTTCCCACCTTCTGACCCGAGGAAACATCAGTGAGTGATGATCAAGGGTAGTTTGACATCCCTGCCCACCTATTCTCCATTGCATCCCAAACCTTACCAGCTTCTTCTAATCAGGACAGGTTCAAGGTTTTAGGTTAGGTTAGATGTTAGGAAGAATTTCTTTACTGAAAGGGTTGTGAGGCACTGGAACGGGCTGCCCAGGGAGGTGGTGGAGTCACCATCCCTGGAAGTCTTCAAAAGACGTTTAGATGTAGAGCTTAGGGATATGGTTTAGTGGGGACTGTTAGTGTTAGGTTAGAGGTTGGACTCGATGATCTTGAGGTCTCTTCCAACCTAGAAATTCTGTGATTCTGTGATTCTGTGAAAAAACCTAGGGACAGGCAAATAGGTACCAGATGCAACCAAATTCCAATCAGAAATATATATCTTGACCATCTTTGGGGAGAAGGTGCTATAAGCATGACAGGACATTTATCATGCCACGGGCAGGCACACTGACCCCAGTCTTAATTGGATCTAGCCTGACTAACCCTCTGGCAGCTCCTTTGAAACAATACTATAATAACTTGGGAACATGCTCTGAATGTGCTGCTTTGTTATCAGCGAGCAGCTGTTCTGTTGTGATTCACAAATCCTCATCAGATGAGGTGGAGCCCAGCATAGACTGGTGTGGTCAGTTCAGTTATAAAGCACTTGCTCGAGGCCAGGGACTGGGAGAGTTGCAGTCTCAGAGGGTCAGCACTGCAGAGAGAGTTTGATGTTGTAATAAAAAGGCTGTGTTTCAAAGGTACTTTTTTTTTTTATTTCTTTCTTTTGCTAGCAAGACTGTTTAAGCAGAATTAAAGTTTTCAGTTAATGTATTAGTTCTTTTATTGCTTGTGACCCAGGTTCAAATATTAAAGCTTTGCGTGATTCAATCTAAAGAGACAAAGTACCATGGCTTTATGTGTCACAACTAGGGCTAAAATATCCAGGGAAATTCCACGGCTGGAGAAGTACAGATGTAAGAGTTTTTTCTTAGCTCCAAGACTGTAAAGCAGAAGGTCTTTGAAAATAAGAGTGAGGTTTAAAGCAGCAGAGGAGAGAAGGTTCAGTGTCTATTTTTCTGAGCTGTATAATGAGGAAGATCTCAGCACGTAGCTCATGGAGATGCGTTTTGCTAGTGGGTATTTTTTTTAGTCATACTCTTCCCATACCCCTCTTCCATCCTATCCTCCACTCATTTTACCAGTGCTGTCTACTGACAACACTGACCTTTGTAGCAACCCAAGAACACAGGGGTGGATCTTACAACATGCAAATTCAGAAGCAGAGTTCCATGTAAACTTGAAGACAGATGCTTGAAATACAGCCATGTTTTTATTATTTTTTTTTTGTATAATGGTGTGCAGTAAAAAAGATAATAAATTGGAAAAAATAAAAACATGAATAAGCAGATAAATAAAATGAAGCATGTGAGTGCATGTATACATGAAAGTATACATAACCATTCAAAAAATAAACAGGATTTCCTGAAATACGTATATGAGAGAGGGAATTAGAGACAGGAAAAAAAAAAAAAAAAGTACTGTAAGGAGAAATGTGAAAGTCCTGCAACTTGTCTTACAAAAAAAAGATGCATGTTAATGCTTTGTCTGAGCTTACTCCCAAATCCAGGCATGTCTCCTGTTCATACCATAATCATTTAAGCATGTTTCTAAGACATGCAGGACTTTAAATTGGAGCTGTTGGATATACTGAGTACGATCCCTTTCAGGACTTATGGTCTTGTTCATACATTGTGTACCTTATGAGCAGCTGGCTTAATGTATTTCAGTCCAATTGATCAGCAGTCATTGCTGTTTTAGCCTCAACCTGATGGTTAGGTTCACAGCCCAAAAGTGTGTGGTCATGGCATGTAGCAGACCTAGGCCAGCTTTCAAATTCAGTTCTCACTGTGAACAAGTAATTTGGCATTTCCCATTACTGGTGGAAAAAGAAAGAGCTCGTATATCCCAGAAATGTCCCTACTCCCCACTGAAAGCTGTTGACTACTGCAAGCCTGAAGAATGAAATAATCTTCCTGAATGTCTCTGTCATGCCCCTGACCCTGAATTCTGCCTAAAACATCACATCTTGCCAACAGAGACTAAGCTAGACTAAGGGAATTATGGAGATGTTGGACAAATTCTTCTGGCTGTAGTATGTTGCCTTCTGAAAAGCCAGATGGAAATATTTGTGGAGAAGTGTGGCCACGGAGAAAAACTTATCTTCCAGGTAATCAGATACCAAGGAAAACATCAGCATATAGCTATCTGTCATGCCTGGTTAAAATGTGAAATAAGTAACAGTGGGACACATCATCAGACAAGAGGCCAAAGAATAACAGGAGAAGTGTGTCGCCTCTCATGCTGAGAAAACAAGCTGAACCCAGCCTCTTGGTATGTTTAAATCACAGCGTTTCCATGCAGAGGCAAGTATGAACTGTTCCCTTGAAAATCTTTAGTACAGCAATCACATAGTCCTTCCACCTCCTCATATTAAAGATATTTTCCTTTCCATAGCTGAGGGTCAAAAGTTTAGTGAAATTAACTTGCTGGAACATTGTTCTTTTATTTATGGGAGAAGCTGTGGTGCTTATGTTCCAGACGTAACTGCTGGAGCACATAGCTGCGTTCACATCTAGCAAGGCTGTAGTCCTGTTCTTTGTTGCCCTATTTGCAAGGAAACGCAGGGAGAGTGAACAAGCAGAGCCCCTGTATTGGATATTGCAGTTTTACAGCCATAAGTCAAGCTTATTCTCAAGGCTGGACTCCTCTATCACCTGTGTTATTAATGCTGAAGCTTAGTCTAAGGGCACAAAACCTAGAGCTCTGTTAAATGAGGCATTGCTGAGAGTATTAAGTCCATTGCAACAGCCTGAATTCATGCAGATCTGATCAAATCCAGGAGCAGAGGAAATATTCTGATAACTCTAAAATCATTCTTTATGAAATTAACCTAATGACATCTACAGAACTGAGCACTTAGGGGTATCGTGAGGGCCAACTTTGGCACATCAGTGATCAGCATCTGCACTGCATGTGGATGATGTCTCAAGAAACAAGTTCTCCAGAAAGCACCTTTCTCTTCCAATGCATCTCAACAATGTTTCTTGGTTTCTTTCTTCTGGTCTTCCTAGAGATCGTGCACTTCCAAGGTACTAGAAATGCTAGGGAAAGGAAGCGGGAATATTACTTTTTTCCTTTATTTTCATGGCAAAGAAATATAGATTAGATTTAGGGGTTCATTTGTGGTGTTTCTTTCATCAGACCTGCCAATTTCTTCAGGTAAACTTTGAGTTACTGGGGGCAAAATAGGCACCAGTTCTAAAGCTAGTGAACAAAATGGACAATGTCTTGTTCAGAATAAGAGGGAGAAAATGGACCATTTAAGAAGTTCTTGTCATCATGAGGCTTTTTGGAGGCTGATGAGGATATCTGCAGATACAGAGCATCTTCTGTAAGGATTGATCAGGATAGACTAGCTTTCTTCATGGATATCAGCTTATTGAATCAGGCTCTGTGGAAGGAATATCCGTGAGCTGTGAACTATGAGGCCCATAGCAAACACATCTCAAGGAGGCCAACGCTGCTGTGTTGGCCTATCTATCTATCTATCATCTATAGGGATAATGTGAATTTTCCTTGTCCGTGTAATGGGTTTCAATGTATTAAGGGATCTGTCTTGTTTAAAATTCCTTGTAAAATATAAGAAGGTGCCTAAGACTATAAGGGGTTTTGTGAAACAGCTGACAGATCCTACTTCTACAGATAAGTACTCTTCATAAAGTACTTGGGAACTGTTTTTAAAAATTTATAGAACTTTTATTTCAAAAGGAGACATTTAGAAGCAGAGACCTTTCTTTTCTTTCTTGAAGAATTCTTTCTTGAAGAATTTCCACTTCTTCATAAAATGTCCTCTATGTGTCCATCACTCTTACTGGTGACAGGGTTCACTGAAGGAGGTGGTTTATGTATGGAGGACTCACGAAAGCACTGTTCCCAGCCTTATTTGAATGAAGTAGCTCAAATGGAAGAGAATATGACCCTGCTGCATCTTGGCAAACCAAATCAACAGAGGACTTTTATCAAACATGATGCTTTTTGCACCAGAACACCTCAAATTTCCCCCAGTTTTGAGCAGAAGCAAAATCATCCTCGCTGCTTCAGCATTTATTCAGGTTTATTTCCATATGATGTGTTGCATTCAGTAATGGTGTCTCTTCCTTATCTCTTCGAGGACCATCAATTAAGAGGCCAATTGAATCCGTGAGATTCCTCTTGCTTTTAACAGCTGCTCGTTCAAAATCTCCTGTGGGTAAAAGGCAGCAGAAAGCTTTTTCTTCTCACCTTTTTTTCAGCAGCTAGTCACATAAAGGAGGGACGTGGAAAGGGAAATTCATAAATATGAGGAGCTGGAGCCAAGTATTGACCCATCTAAGGCCACTGCTTTCAATTCATATTTTACCAGAGGATGATTTCAACTGCTTCTTATGCGACCCAGCTTCTCATTGTGCGAATGATTTAGCCCAAGAGGCTATTTTAGATGACATTTATTATTTACATTTTTATATCCCTTTGGAGATTTCTTTCCTTTGCACAGTGCCCCCACATCTTTCTTTTAATTTCTATCCCAGCTCTCTCGCTGTGTTGTATCATCATGTTTGTGAGAGCCGGAGCTGAGGAATATACTCAAGACCAGTGTTCTGAGTACTGGGGAAGGAAACAAAATAATGGAATAGCTCATCTGTTGAAATTGTAGCTATAACCAGGTGTACTAAAATCTGCACAGTGTTCACCATTGAATTATCTTGCATTTTCATGTAGAATTTCCTCCCAAAGGGCTTTATAGTAAAAAATGATTTATCAAGCAACACTCATCCCTTATTTAGTCATGATGAAATAACATTTTTCTGGACGGTATTTTCACAATAACATAAGACCACACTATTCTTAGCACACAGCCAATTTTGCCTTATTTATTGTGCATCTCACAAGTCCTTTTGCATTCCCACAGGTACAGATAGCAGTATTCATTGTAGCTCAGCAATGGCTTTTGCAAGGAGTAAGAATATGCAGGTATGGAAAAGCAGAGTTATTTATGAGTAAATCCCATTTATAATTTAATGCAAAATCGTTTTCTCAATCTATTAAATATATTAATTAGATATCTCCAAATCTTCCTGTCCTTTCCAGGAGGAACCAATGCGTCTCAATATTCTTGAGAGAGAAAAGATCTCCTGTTCTTTGCCTGAGTGGAGAAGTCACTGGAGAGCTGGAAGAATCACCTGAAATCTGCCTGACTGATGGATTTCAGCCAAGGCAAACAGTTTTACCTGGGTTGTTCTGGAAGACCAAGTTGACCTTTTTTTAAATTATTATTATTATTATTATTTATTTACCATTAATTTGTGATGCCATTTGCACCTACAGAGCACACTTGGTTGTCCAAAGAGAAATTCAGTCTCCTACATCTTCCACCTGAATCTTTCTTAATACTCCTGAAAAACAGCTACCTGATACCATGACTCATATTGGTAAAAGTGAGTTTAACATTTGCTAAAGTAAACTAAATACAGGACATGCTGTCACTCATTTTAACAACAAATTCTCAAGAAATTAAAGTGCCTCACTCATCCAATTGTGGAAAAGGAGACATTATATATAAAATAGTCTACTTTTCTTGTGTTGTTGTCAGAATTGAACATTTCTTCTGGAAACACTCTCATTTTCAGGATTTCTGTGTAACTTGGTATAGCTGTAAAGACTAGAATTTTTAAATAATAATTTGGAAATCTGCAGCACCTTCTAGCTAAAGATACTTTGGTAATCTATACTCCTAGCTAGAAATCTTTTTCAGTGAGAAACATAAAGATATTGAGGGTGGGTTGTCAATCATGCACTTTGCCACCCCTGCAGTTCATGCTGGGACAGCAAGAGAGAAGAGTTTCTATTTGCAGTTGAAAAAGGAAAAGTAAAAGAAAGCTGGAGATGAATTTAAGGAAAACGGATTTGGCATGATAACCCAAGGCCATTCCAGAAGGGCTTTCCAGAGCCAAGAACAGAGTCCAGTGGGCAAAGTCTGAGCCCATGACATCAAAGATTTTTATCTGACCTACCGATTTTTGTCTGACCAAGCTTGCACAGACTTTGCAAGATTTGACGTCTACCGATTTTTATCTGACCCATCTTTATCTGACCACGGTTGCACAGATTTTGCAAGATTTGATGTCTTGGGTTTGTAGACAATTAATAACCCCTCATCTGTCTAACTGATTTCCTTTTCTCACAGATTGGGGCACGTGCCTGGCGATGAAACATTTGTGCTCTGAGAAGGGGACCGAGTTCACATTTCCCTTTGCCAGTGCATGAATGAACATTACAATATACAAGATATCTCAAGTTCAGACATCCAATATTTTGTGCAACATTAGGTGTGTTCAACGTCTACCCCTAAGTGATAATTAATTCCCAGAGACAATAAATACTGTTTGGAGACACCTGAAGGGTGAGAGAGGAGCCTCTTTGGCATTGACATTGAGATGCTTTTTAAGTCTGTAGGTCTGAATTGTCAGCGAGCACAGCCTGACCCAGCAGGGATGCAGTGAGGGCTTGTGTCTGCTAGATCACATCATGAAAAATTGATTGTGGCTTCATTGGCATTTTCTTGAAAAATAAATAAATATGTATACACACAACTTTTGTTGCTGTTTGGAATGAAAAAAAAAAACTAACAAAAAAAAATTGTCAGATCCAAAGGAAATGTTTCATGCTAGTCAGTGCTTTGAACTGTGGATATAATATTTCAGCTAAGCTTTTTTTTTCTTTTTTTTTTTTTTTCTTGTAAGATGAAGAAATTTAGAAATCAGAGTCTGTTTCAAAACCTGAATAGCTGTTTCATATAGGAAAAAATAGAAAATTAATATTCTGCCGTTTCAATTCTCACTGTTCTTTTTTTTTTTTTTTTCCACCTAAACTTCAAACAACCTTTGGACTCTTGATTAGTTTGTGAACCCTAGGTTATTGTCACCAGTTTAAGAAGCAAACTTAGCAAGGAAAAGTAACAGGAGCGTTCATATGCTTGATAACACAATTCTTCAGAATCATGCAAGGGACAGTTCTCATCTCCTAATATCGTCAGGCTAATCCCAGTCCAATACAGAAGCTTTGGCAAATATAATTCAGAAGCTTTTCAGCCTGACACGGAGTGGAAACACACACGTCCTCACAATCGGTGCTGCCAGCTGCAGAATACCACTGCCGTTTTGACATCTCAGCCTCGTATGAAGGCACTGATAGACTCTGCAAGGACGGTGCTTTGAAAATGGTAAATGGCACATTAAACTCTGTTCTGATTCCTTAGCTCCCAGTGATAACAAGCATTCACCAGCAAATACCAGCTATAAAGATGCAGCACAACATGCGCCGGGAAGTTATAGACAGGAAAATCAATCATCTCAGATGACATGAATGCAAAACTAGCCCAAGTTGTAAAAGCCAGAACTTCTGTTCTTGTGCCTGAAATGTCCTGGCAGAAGATAAAGATCTTATCACTTGCTGAAATGAAAAGTGCAACTTTTTAAGAACATATATCTGAACCCACAGAAAAGATGCCAGCATTCATTTTTGGATGAGGGAATGCAGTATAAAAAAAAAAAAAATAAGAAAGAGAGAGAGAAAGATGCAGATATTGTATGTTTAGAAGTAAATGCAGTAATTCACTATTTTGTGACTGGTAAATTCAAAGTATCACCCCTACTGGTAATGTTTGTAGGACCCGTACTTAATGCAAGATGCATAAAAGAAAAATGTCAAGCCTTCCTAGACTCTGCTGAATGGCTCAGTAACCTCAGTGTGAATTTTTAATTTGCTGTTGCTTTTTAAAATGGCACAGACAGGAGATAGTGAGGGAGAGTGCTCAGAGGGATAGTTAGCTGGTGGAATGGGCTAGTGGGGAAGATGATTGAACAATCTCGTTGTGCTGAAGTTTTACTGACATTTCTTTCTACAGAAGGCAGCCTGCCATCTCAGCATTTCTTCTCCTATTCTTGAAGTGCCTTATCTTCCCAGCCATGTGTTCATATGCTTTGTTAATGAGCGTGATATATAATACATTTCACACAGAGCCAATGCTTACCTGATTTACAAAGGATGGGGTGAAAACCTGCCTTTGAGATGGGATGTGAATCCCAATGTAACAGGATTTTCTGCAAATGTTATATAGTTGTAAATAATGGAGGAGGGATAAGAATAGACAAGTCAAGCCAATACCTGAGATGCATCTTAATTACCCCTCTTGGCACAAGCATGAAGCTATGCACATTGCTTCTAGTCAGTTCAGATGGGCAGGTATTTTTAATGGTTTTGGCTCAATTTATATGAGAGATGGTAGTTGAGGATTATTGTTTCATCAGTCAGCCTGTCCCATCTGAGTTGCGCTAACATAAGAGGAAAGACCAGTCCCATCTCACTGGAACCTTAGTTACATCTTAAACATCTTTCAGACCTAAGCTGGCTGTGTTGTAAAACCTAGCAAAAAGTGGGCTTCCCTGAGCTGACCAAAGAAAGAGGTATTCTGCTATATTCAAACCTGAGGTAGGTTTATAGATCCTGATAGGGGGAAATGGGCTTCCTTCATCCTGTTACTCCATTTCACTTAAGCTTTTATTATTATTATTACTAATTTAGAAACCTGTGTCTAGAGCCTGTTGAAATCACTGTTGTATTCACCATTTGAAACGTAAGATAACCCTCAGTATTAAGAATCCTAGAGGATCTGTTTGATCCTTGATTTTTTTAGTTCTATCTGCTTTTCTAAGAGCTCAAAATGAAATTTTAGAAGACAGACCAATTTGAAACATAGAGCTACCATTTCCCATTTGATTACAAAAGATTTTGTCTACCACAGCAAACAGTGTTCTCCTTTCCACTAAGAAAATGAGATATTGACTTTTGACACCAAGAGATATATATTCAGCTGTTTGCTTATTGATAGTAACACGTGCACTTTTTTGACTACAAGCCGGTAATTCAATTTCATTGACTTACAACAGCACAAGACCTTGCTGAACACCTGCTGGGGTGACTCTGAGAGAAAAGAGCAATGGGAGATCTCGGCACCTTTCTACCTCGCCTTGGTCCTTTCTTCTAGTGCCAGGCATTTCTCTGTGCATCAGCTAGGTCTTTTTATGAATTAGGGCATAATCTGTCCTACTCAATTTGTATTTGATTCTTCAAGTAAAAATTCCTGGATGTAGGTCCTAGTTGTTGCCATGTCTGCTTTTGATTAGTTGGTGATGGAATCCAATGCATCATAGAGCTGTGGAATCATAGAATCTGTGAATCATAGAATAGAATGGGTTGGGTTGGACGGGACCTCAAAGATCACCTAGTTCCTACCCCCAGCCTTGAACAGGGACACTTCCAAACTGGAGGAGAGATGGCTTTGGGACGGACCTCACAGCAGTCCCCTGCAGGGATGTTGTTGAGATGCACAGAAGGAGGACAAGGCAGTAGACCCAAGTGGAAATGAAAGATTCAGCCTGGATATAAGGACAAACTTTTCCGTGATGAGAAACAGGAATAGGTGGCCCTACAGGGGTTGCAACCTTGGAGGTTTTCAATAGCTGACTGAATAATGACTGGGACAACCTGGTATGACCTCATAAATGACCCTGCTTGGAGAAAGAGGTTGGGCTGGGGGCCTTGAAAGGTGCTTTCCATCCCAATTAATCATCCTGTTGTCCTTCTATAACCAGTGGGGAATCATGGGTTCAAAAACTATGACCAAAATAACCCCCAAACAAGAAAAACACAAAACAAGTTTTAAGAACTCAAGATCTTTTCTGCTATTCATGACAGTGGGTAGTCCTTGTTTAGGAACCAAGCTCTCAGTTGCATTAGGGTTTGCTGAGGTTGAGATAAAAACAAATGATAGCTATTGAAAGCTGAATTGCTCAAACTTGCTATGATTCAGTCAACATCTTTTTTTTGACAAAGTAGGTATTCAGTCAACAAATGGGACTTCATTTTTCTGAGAATTGTTTGTAGAAGCATATAGACCATCTTTTTCACCAACATAAGCCTGAGCTCTTCACGTAAGACTCATCTCTGTTATAGGATGGTTTGGCACTTCTTTCAAGGTTGTTGCAATACAAGGCCCCTAAATATAGAGCATGAATAGATGTGTCTTGATAATGAAGTTTACTAATATCCAGTGTCTCCAAATGTTAGCTTTTCCAGGAAGCAAAAATTCAGAACTGTACAGAGTCACAGTTCAGTGTCAGAATCAAAAAGGGAAGTGGGTGTGATTCAGCTGGGTTGGTACAGAACTGAAAGTTCAGGTTTTACTTTTATGTATTTTTTTTCACTTATAATTGAATGTTTTGCTTCAGTTTCAGGTTGCTAAAGTCTTTTGGAAAGTTTTTCCAATTGTTTTTAGAGAGGAGGAATCAAACAATTCTACCACAGGAGTTAGGTAGATATTCTCCCAAATTTTCAATTTCTAATTTATTCTGCACTATGCATAATTTCTTTTATATATTGCTTGAAAAGAGTGACTTAATTAAACTCAATTTAGAGAATATTTTGGTCCCTTTGGAGGTTTGTTTATTTATTTATTTATTTATTTATTTATTGGGAGGACTACAACAAACAAGTAAACAATCGGTTTAGATTTAGCCAGGAAGTGTTTGCCTGAAAAGATGTGCTGAAAGCTCTGTTTGAAATAAGCCTTGTCCAGTCATTTTGTCTAACTGGAAAACCCTAAAAAAAAAAAATAGCCCAGACTTCCCAGAGCACTTTCAAAACACCACTAAAATATCACACAAATCCTGTTTCATTGCAACATCTTGTAGACCCCACATATAGGACCAAATTGTGTCTTAGTTTAACCAGGCAGAAGACTGGATTAAAAAACAACAACACTACAATAACAAAAAACTTATTTTGAGCCCCTACCTGGGTGTATGAACCTCCTTCCTACAGTTGCCAGTAAAGGAATTAATGTATTCTGGGTGAAAGATAGTTTCAACAGAAAAACAGATATTAAAAATCAGTTTCTCTAACTTATGGTATCCACTAGAGCTTGCTGTGTTACACACTTTCCCCCCCTTCTCTGTGCAAGGTTTTTAAAGCAGCTGTTTTCTTATATTTACAAGTATGTTAAACTTTTCTTGGTATTTAATGGAATTTCTTTTAATGTTCTTTCTTGCCACATCATCTTGAGGGCCCTTTGCTAGTAAGCACTTGTTAGAGCAGTTTTCTCCCAAGTGTAACCCGGCAATAAACTGCTAGCGAATGAGATAGTAAATCTTAATACATTCTGAAAGTAATGGTGCCCTTGTAGGACAAAGGGGAATTACAACAACAACAACAAAAGATTTTGTCAGCTTTAATTTTTATTAAGAACCTCTACGATAAAATTAAGAAAATGTGGACCTTTTTCTCTGAATCTTGATGAGCTGCTGCAGTTTTGTTTGAATGGTGATGGGCATCTGGGGAAATGGGACAGGCGAGGCAATGTTCAACTGCAGGGAAACCATAAAGGCAATTGTTAAGGAACAATATGACCTGGTGTTTTCCCACCATCTATATTGGCAGCTGGAGCATGCCTAGGTCTTTCTTCCTCCATAATAAGACAAAGTGAAGCTCAACAAAATTTTGAAGCTTAACTGAGAAATAAATTTTATCCTGATGGACTAAATGGACTAAGTGGGACATGCAGGATGAATGAACAACTTTTTCCTTTTGCCAGATCTAATATTAACCCCTCAGTGATGAAAGCACACATCTTTATACCTTGAACTAAGGATCAAGCCATAGGCAAGATCTGGCAAAAACAATTTCCTCTTATCCAAGGGAGCATTTATCTCAAAACACAATGTAAAAAGCCACTGTTCTGGGTAGATGGAGCACATTTTTTTATGTCTGTGACCTGAAGAAGAAGATTCCCAGTTAGGTTTCCACATGCATCATGGAAGAGAGATGGAGCATCTGCTATGGAAACATGAACTACACCACCAGGGATCCTGCCCCTGGATTTACCAAATAGAAAATGAATGAAGCACAGACCATATACTGTTAGCTCACTACAGAAAAGCCATGGCTTCAGCAAGTTATAAGGAATGTTGCTGGCTGACACAACTTCTAATCATGACAGTGTAGTCCTGACAGATCTTTTGGTATGTATTAGAGCCAGATGACTGCCCTCTTTTCACTGGAAAACATCCCTGGAAACAGTGAATTTGATAAGAAACAGAGAGATCCAATCTACTGAAGCATCTTTCTCAATCTTTAGAACGCTGTGATGAATATTTCTCCTTTTATTTTTTAAGTCAGAGAAACAGAGGTAAATAGCCATATGATTAGATTCTTCTCCATTGCCAGTCTTTCTGGACAAACTAATTTCAAGTACTTAGCAAATAAAAATACAGAAAACAGAGTCAGTCTGGGTAAGCTGCAATAAGAAGTCTGTTTTTTTCTTTCTTTCTGCTGCTTTGAAGAATCCATCCTGGTGACATTGCACTACATCTGGAGCATTGGCAGGAATCAGTACAATACTGGATTATCACACAAAAATGTTGACTTTTTGGCGATTTCTAATCAGACTTTTTCTAGACGTCAGTTGAACATTCCAAGACCAAATTATACTTTTTTTTTTTTTTTTCCTTTATCACCCTGCTTCTTCTTCGGTCTTTTGTATTCTTTTAAACTAACATGATCAGTACATTGTTATGAAAAGAACATATCAATTTGATCATGGAGCAACTAGAAGGCAGTTTGGGGTTGACTTTGCTGGTCTTTAAGGACCTGAAGTTTGTCTCCCAGCAACTTGGTCACCCCTTTTAGAGTTCACAAAGAGAAGGAGACATGCTTGGCAAGTAATTCATATGAAATTTGACTCCATTTCTGAGGTCAAATAGCTCTCAATGGACTACAACTAGACTTTGGGGTTTAGGTTCTAGGGTCTTCAGTTTACTCCATAACAAGTGGTCTGTCCAAAACCTTGGGGCAGAGATTACAGAACAGCTGCAAAAGGGCAAGTAGTCCAAAAGTCCTGCTCCCAGGACATCTGTGTCAGCCCAGAATCGTGTCCTGGGCTCCGATCACTAAATCCAAGTGAGAGGCTTTCATTATGCTGGAAAATGCCAGCTGGTTGCATTTGTATTTACAACTCACTTGCCTTCAAATGCTCAAAGGAAACATTTCTGCCTGTTTTTCTTTCCCATCAATATTTATGACTCAGTTGATCGGGGCCGAGGTGGTTTATTTCAGGGCAAATAATTATTCCAGGGACTTAGTACATGAAAAATTAATGAAAGGAAAAACTGATTCATTTGTTTGATCTTCAAATGGACGTAGAAGAAAATCCCACCTGGTCTGATAAGGAAAAAGGTTCTGTTCAAAGTTTATCATCATGTTATGGCGTTAAAGCCTTACTCAAGGGCAGTTGTAACTCAGCATTTTATATGCAGTTTTGTTCCTTTTTTTTTTTTTTCAGTGCCTTCTACTCAGCCCTCTCAAATGGATTCACCCATGCTCACATCAAATATAGGTATTGTCCTCCCCATTGTATGTATGTACTCAGCATGGCAAAGAAAAAACACATGGGGAGATGGCTCAGAGCTTCCCACTCCCCCAGCTGATAGAGCCCAGGAGCCCTGTTCATCTCTCTGGCTCCAGCTACCAGACCGAACTCCATTTTTTTGATGAGGAGTTATTTAATAAGATTTTTTTAATTGGTTTTCTCTAGGTTTCACACGGACCAAATTAAACCCATAATGTGTGCAGATAAATGTACTGATATCCCAGGGCTGACATATCACACAGTGAGATTCTCTTTATTAAACCAATTTTTCTTTTTAAACCACATTCCTCAGAAGAGAGCTAGGAGAGAAGGAGGATGCTCTCGTGGTCCATGCTCCCGCCCGGGGAGATGCTCCTTGCTCTATGCTACTGCCCAAAGTAGCTAAATATGAATGTACATGAACACAAGGGGAGTCACTTGTTTCTTCGCCTCAGCTCATCCTTGATCAATGTGTATAAAAATAAAACTCTTGGAGCAAGGAACATCTTCTAGGGCAGCATATGGAGCTCAACAGCCAAACTCCTTTTGCAGAACCCAAGCATGGCCTGGGGCTTAAATGCATTAACCGCTATATCCAGATTTTTCAAGGGACAACCGAAATTACTTCATTTTGATTGAGTGTATTTTAGTCAGAACAGCAAAGTGAGCAAGCCCTGGGACATCTGCATTGTCTGTAGCCTGTACTGAGCTGTAAGAGTAGTTGCTCTGCTAGCTTCTCGGGGCTACAGAAGCCAACAGCTCCTTTGTGGTGTTCCTGTTAGGCTGATTCCTGAAAAAAGGGCCTGAAACTTTTGCTTATAAAACCCAAAGAGCTACTACTTGGGTTTTATGTCCCTCTTGGAAACTGGGACCCATCTGTTAGAGCAGGTAAGGACATCTTTGCCAATAACTTTACCACCATGGAAAGGAGGACTAAATATTTAGGTGGTGGTGATTATAGCTCTCTATTAACCAAGGGAATTGGAGGTCAGGGTAGTAAGTACCTGGAGTAAGGGGATGGCAGACAGAAGGTTCCCAAAATGTATGAAGACAGGTCAACAAAGAATCTACCTTGGTTGGGTGCACAAACATTTGGGAAATGAGCAGAGGAGCTGCAGATCTGCAGCAAGGTCCTGGCAATAACAACACCTTTGCAATAACAGCGACCTGGCAGGACCGCTTGCAGGGCTGGGTGCTTCAATGGTGCTACGTATTACTCCAGACCTCAGACTGAAAAAGATGTGTTGTTAGAGCCATTTGCAGGAACAGAAAGGGATGCAACTGAAACAGAGCATGAGGACCACCCCCTCTTTGCTGTTACTGTCATTTTACATTTGGAGTTTTAGTCATTTCCTCATGAGAAGAGTAAAAACAAGAGGAGGAGGGAGCAAGAAATGCAGCAGGAAAACAAATGTTAGAGAAAATGAGAAAAGTCGAGAGGTCAACAAAAAATGGATAAAGAAAGAGGGGCCAAAAGACAAAACATCCGGGGAAAAGAGAAAGAAAAATCAGCTTTTCTAGTCAATATTACATAGGAAATAATGATCTGGGGTGCTGGACAGATGTGGAGGACCCTATCAGAGAGTGAGTAATAGAGAAAAGGAGAGAAGGGAGACAGAAAGAGAAAAGGAGGCAGAAATTAAAGCAGCAGCAAGTGAAGAATAATCAAAGATAAATAAAGTCGACACAAAAAATGACTTTCATTTTCTCTTGCCAGCACTCTAAAGTGAGCGGTATGAACAGAGACTTTAATTTGCCTCCTTCCCACAGACTCAGCCCTGCTGATTCATTCAGCTCGGCAAGGCTACACCGCTCGCTAACCTATAGTACCAATTTATATGCTAATCGCCTTCGTTTGTAAATCAAGGCAGTCTTCTCCAGTGTCTCCCCCCACCCTAAATTCACTGGTGCGAAATGCAGTCCATCTCTGTACACGGGGCTGGGAATTGCCAACTCTGAAACACAAAAGGCATCAAATCCTAAATAATTGGATCATTGATGGAGTTCATCCCCGTGGATTAAGTTGCTGTTTCATCTCAGCCCCTCACCTGCTCAGCAGGAGCATTTCTAAAGGGTTTTATAATTAGCCATGCCTGCGGAAGGGCGGAAAAAAAAGATCCCTCTTCTTTTCCTTTACTCAGTGTTCCCTGATTTTCTTCTTCATATCTCACAGATCTGGGACAAGCTGGGACAAGGAAATGTATATTTCTAGACCCCTTTTCCACATTTGAACCAGTCTGCAAGTCCCTGAGTCCAACAAGTCTGGAAGGTGCCTGCACACACCCAGGGTACAGCTGGAAAACAAATGGGACTGTTGCTTTTCAGATGCCTCTTCATCCAGGATGAAGGACAGGAGATGAGTTATTTCCAGTCTGTTGCTCAAGGACACCCAACGGACCAGAGAAGAAAGCACCCTGGCCTCCTGGAGGAAAGATGCCTTTGGAAGGCTTTGGCAGAACAAGAGGGCTGTTTTCACAATAGAGGTTAGGACTCTGCTCTTCATTTGTCATCAAGTTAAAATGTGACCTTGCGATCCTTTCCATTCCCTCAGGAGAATCCCCTTTCAATCCAAGGCATGGCTACAAGCACTCATGGAGGATATAAATTCAGCGAAGCAGAAAGGGATGTGTGTGGGTCTCATGCTGCACCATTAGGTAGCCTGTGGTGGGAAACACATGCTTAGTTTCTTTGAATAAAAAGCTTGTCCTCTTCTGGACAGACAGTCTTTCATAACTTCCACCCTCATTTTTTCCATTTCTATCTTTAGATATAAATTTCAGTTATTCTTTAGGTTATAGAACTCTTGTTTTCTGATTTATTTATTTTTTTATTGTTGAAGTTGTTTTTCCCTTCCAACAACAAAGTCATTGGCAACAGTGATAAACTCTTGACATTGTTTAAGCATTGAGCAAGCTGGTCTCTGTTAGCCTTAACATGTGGTCTCAGTTTATCTGAGCTTTTGACTAGCTATTCTTGGTCTGAATCCCTCTTCCTTGACCGTAGGTGACCAGTTGCACTGGTCTCACCACCAAGGAGGCACCAGAATCTCATGAGGTTGGGCATCCCAAGGAACCCTTTGTGCCTGAACACACACACTGCTCCAGAGGAATCTCATCAAGCTCTTGCAAAATGTCATCTCCTCTTCTTTATTGTCTTGGAAAGGTCTTTCCTAGTACACCCAAAGCTTGGCATTTGATTTTTCTCTGATTGATGACTGTCCTGAATGCATCCAAGACTTTTTCCTTTGTTGCTCCCATCTGCTGAGCCTCCTGGGCTACAGCATGAGTTTTGTGCTTAGTTTGGCTCTGTACTTTGTGCTAAGAAATGCTACTCAGTCCCTCTCCTTGCTCTCACCAGTCATCTAGTTATCCTTATCAGATGATGTCTCAATCCTTCTCTGTATTGACAACACCCTTCAAATATTTGCCTCCAAACCTTTTCTTGGCAAACACCTACCTTTTTGTTCCAAGGTATCGAGCAAACACATTAAGTAAGACAAACTCTGCAACTTAACTGAGGAATATAATTATTGACTCCTGCCTTACTCTCATCATAGTCTTTTCTCCCCCAGCAGCTTTCTTATCCATGACTCACATGATGTCTCACTTTCTCCATCAATACCACAGTGCAATAATCTATTTGTTGCTGAGAACAGACAAATTATTCTGACTGCTGATCTAAGCTCAACAAAATCAGCTGTTTTATTTAAGGAAGGTAATGGATTTCTATGGAAAACAAGTTCTCTTTGGTCAATTGACTACACCGTGTGGTCCATTTTCACAGAATCAGAGAACCACAGAAAGGCTGAGGTGGGAAGGGACCTCTGGGTCTATTTGGTCCAGCCCCTGCTCAAGCAGGGCCAGGTACAGCAAGGTGCCCTGGACCACGTCCTGGTGGCTTTTGAAGGTCTCCAAGGAGGAAACTCCACAACATCTCTGTGCCAGGACTCTATTACCTGCAGAGCACAGAAGTGATGCCTGATGTTCAGAGGGAACCTCCTGTGCTCCAGTTTGTGCCCAGTGCCTCTGGTCCTGGCACTGGGCAACACTGACAACAGTCTCACTCCATCTCTCTGCTCCCTCCCTTGGGGTATTTATAGATGCTGATGAGATCCCTCTGAGCCTTCTCTTCTCTGGGCTGAACAGTCCCTGATCTCTTGGACTCTTCTTGTAGGAAAGATGCTTCAGTCCTTTCGTTGTCTTGGTGGCCCTCTGTTGGGCTCTCCCAAGTATGTCACAGTCTCTCTTGTACTGGGGGGCTCGGAACTGGACCCAGCACTCTAGGTGTGGCCTCCCAGTTGCTGAGCAGAGGGGAAGGATCACCTCTCTTCACCTGCTGCTGATACTTTGTCTAGTGCAGCCAAGAATGCTTCCCATTTGCTTTTGTCTCTACTGATTCTTATAATGGGCCCAAAGCCTTGTCTGAGACTAAGTGGGGATGTCCCTTTATAAATCAAGCTGATTTGCACTGTCTTGGGCTAGTATGGATGAAGATCAGTGAAGCCAACCTTTTAAATCACTTCTTTTCATTAAGAAATGTTTGGTGTCATCCATCGTGAAATTGCTATCCTAACCTATCATGGATCAAAAGACAGCTTATTGCTTGTGTCAGTGAAGATATCAGCAACTGGGACCCCACAATTCCTCCCAGGCTTTTGGCTTCTTGCAGAAATTTGGGCAAAGCAGAGTGAGAGGATCTAGTAGCTGTAATGTACTGTGGCTTAGCCTAAGGGGTGTCTGTGGAGGAATCAGATGGCTGGTGCTTGGCCATCTCCTCTGCTGATGGATTTTCTGTGCTCAAGTCAAGCCTCTCTGCCTGTCCCCTGCGCCCCTCCTGTTTTTCAAACAGGTTGCCAGTCCTTTGAAGATAACATGGCCTCTTATTTCCCATTGAAATGCAAAAAGCCCAGTAGAGATGGAAGCCTATGTTGGCCGACACGTCAAAGCCCAAATTACAATATTAATAATAGGTCCAAACATGAAGTAATGCCAAGAAGCTACCAATTATTTCAGACAACAATTGATCAAAGCGAAGAAACTCCTGGTATGCATTAAACGACCCTTTGATTGTCCATTCCTTGAAAATCTTCATCCTACACAGCCCAGGAGATAACAATTTGCCTTTTCAATCAATTATTTCTACTGAACAGAAACTCCCCTGCACTTCCTGCAGTATTTGCCGGCTCTTTTCTCTCCTGCCTCTCCATCTTTCAAATCACTCCCAATATTTGCATAACTCTTTGGTCGTTGCTCTACCTCTGGAGAGGTCACTTGTCAAAGTGCTGCCATGAAGGGCTTGATTTTAATTTTGAATTTTCATGGCTTTGAAGTTGACATTTTCCATTAGATTAAAAAAAAAAAAAAAAAAAAAAAAAAAAGACACCTCTTCCCTGCTGTGTGCTGCATAAAGCACGGCTACGTGCCAGCTGCTGCAGCAGGTCACTTTGATAAGCTGTTAAACTTGTTAGACACATGGGAAACTGTGGTCATACTGGGTGCCATCACTAGTGCCCAAGAAACTGGGGAAGCTCAAACATAGATTAGTGCATTTTTGCAAAGAGATGCAAAGAAGCTTGTGACAAAACTAGAAACTGTGTTCCCATCTCTTTTAGTCTCTGCCCCATAAAGAAAACTCATTATCTACCCTGAGGTGCTACCCCCAAACATGACCCTAGACTTGTTTTTTACCTCCATACACTAAGCTCTTTTCTATTTCTGCTGGTCTTGATCTCTGCAGGAAGGCAGCAATTTGCTAGACTTAGAATTAAATAGCTCATTCACAGTTCCAGTAGCCCACAGGAGGCAAAAATAAGCAGCCCCATAGGATCAGGTGAGAAAATTGTGCTTTGCTTTACCATTGCTGAAACTGGACTTTATACTGGTATACTGGTTGAAAAAAAAAATCAGTTTCCTCATCATAAATAGAAAAAAAAAAGTAAAAAAGAAAAAAAAAGCCACACACCACAACTAATAAACAAATCAAAAAGCAACAAGAAAGCTATTGCAGATGGGCAGATCTGACACATGTTGCTGCAGCTAATTAATTGCTGCTTCCTGCTTAATTCCCATTCTCCCTCTGGCATCCACTGAGCACATTTCTCATATATGTCCTAGCTGCTGAGCATCTTTCTAAAGTCACTTTGACAGCACAAATGCACTATATTTAACCTGCCCAAATGTATTTCAATGGTTTTGTACACTTACAGCGGTTTACCTGTGTGTGTATGAAGTCGGTAAGGACATGTGCAAGTGTGTGTGTGTATAGAAATACACACACACACTTATATATATATCTGTGTGCCTATAAACGTGCATGTGTCAAAGATTCAGGGCTAGGCTGTCACTTTGTACCACTTAGGACATTTTTCTCCATGACCTCTGGGCAGGACATGGCAGTGGCTTTCGTTGCAGGAACAACTCCTTGGGCACATGAAAGTGATGAAGTGCTCCTGACACCCAGCAAAGAAATGCCTCTCACTACTGACTGCTCAGGACACACTGAGAAAGGAATTTCAGCCTTTCTCCTGTACTGATTTTGATGTTCAGACATGTACCTGCATTTCTTTAGAGATCTGGATTAATTAACTGAAGCGGTACCTTGATGATGTCCTGCAATAAACAAGTATATTAACACCTGCCCAGCTGCTGCTGCCAGCAGAGCTGCATGTGTTTACACAGCAGAAAATTTGTTTGCCATACTGACTTCCCTCTTCCTCTAATTTGGCCTGTTACTTAAAGGGCTTTAGGGTCAAGAGGAAGAGGTGATGGCATAGACCCAGCCCTGGTGTGTCTGTGTCGATGAGGAATCAGCAGCTGAGAGCAGCACCCTTCCTGTGCCTTGTTATTTATTTGAGATCTGAAAGGAGAAAAAGTGAAACAGATCACCCAAATCCCACATGGTAATTCTCCCCACTCATTGTGAGTCCTGCCTGTCTTTATTTCTCAACAAAACACAACACCTGTCCTTTATTTCTCAGTTTAGAAGCTGAAGTAGATCTTGCACTCAGCAGGAGCCAAGAGATGCCGCTTTTTGAAGAAGCAAACTGCCGTGAATCAGCTGATAGCTGGGAACCTGGTGCCAGAACATAGTTTTGGGACTTCCAGAGCTTTTCTGGGTGTGGTGGTGGCCGTGAAATGTCTTCTGAAGCGGTGTTGCTCCTCACCGATGTGCACAAACCCCAGGAGGAGGTGGGCAAGGCACGGCCTGCGCCTCCATGCCACAGGCCTCCATGGGCAGCTGTTGGGGTGTAGGAAGGGAGCTCGGTTTTCACGGCTGACTTCTCTTGAGATGATCAGCAAAGAGACTGAAGAGTGACTTAAACCTGACTGCCTCATTCCCCTGGGTCTCTTTTATGGCATTACAGACGTAGCAGCTACTCAACTTGCTAATGACCTAGCGTAATGAGAGATGTTTATTACTCAGACGTTGCATGCATACAGTCAGCACTGAATTTCTCTGCTGGTGCTATTCAGCATCAAGGCCTAAAAGAATTCACAGGTATTTAAAGAATATTACCAGGAAAGAATGATTTTGACTACCCAACACGAAGTCCTGTGTGGAATCAGCTTAGAATTGTGTTTGTCATCCATGTTGTTGTCTCCAGGGCTTGGTAGGTAATCGACTTAAACATGGGGCTGGTGGATGTAATGGAGCTTTGATCCTCAGGAAAATAAAAGGTTTTGTGGAAAACCATGAATCCACATGGATCCTGTGAGGACTCCTTGCTCAGAAGGCTGTTGGAAGCTGCTCTGAAGGCATTTGCTATTCATATGAAAGCCACAAGGCAGATGTTTCCCTGGGGAGCCACTGGCCTCTTCCTGGAAGATGCAGGTTGGTGAAAATAAGGAAAACAAGAAAACAAGACAAACAGGCAAAACCACGAAGCAACAAATTAAAAATAGTAATCACAGAATCACAGAATCACAGAATTTCTAGGTTGGAAGAGACCTCAAGATCATCGAGTCCAACCTCTAAGCTAACACTAACAGTCCCCACTAAACCATATCCCTAAGCTCTACATCTAAACGTCTTTTGAAGACTTCCAGGGATGGTGACTCCACCACCTCCCTGGGCAGCCCGTTCCAGTGCCTCACAACCCTTTCAGTAAAGAAATTCTTCCTAACATCTAACCTAAAACTCCCCTGGCGTAACTTTAGCCCATTCCCCCTCGTCCTGTCACCAGGCACATGGGAGAACAGGCCAACCCCCACCTCTCTACAGCCTCCTTTAATGTACTTATACAGAGCAATAAGGTCACCCCTGAGCCTCCTCTTCTCTAGGCTGAACAAGCCCAGCTCCTTCAGCCGCTCCTCATAGGACTTGCTCTCCAGGCCCCTCACCAGCTTCGTCGCCCTTCTTTGGACCCGCTCAAGCACCTCGATGTCCTTCTTGTAGCGAGGGGCCCAAAACTGAACACAGTACTCGAGGTGCGGCCTCACCAGAGCCGAGTACAGGGGGACGATCACCTCCCTAGCCCTGCTGGTCACAGTGTTTCTGATACAAGCCAGGATGCCGTTGGCCTTCTTGGCCACCTGAGCACACTGCTGGCTCATATTCAGCCGACTGTCCACCATCACTCCCAGGTCCTTCTCTGCCTGGCAGCTCTCCAACCATTCCTCTCCCAGCCTGTAGTTCTGCTTGGGGTTATTGCGCCCCAGGTGCAGGACCCGGCACTTGGCCTTGTTGAACTTCATACAGTTGACCTCAGCCCATCGGTGCAGCCTATCCAGATCCTCCTGCAGAGCCTTCCTACCCTCGAGCAGATCGACACACGTAATCTTCCTTTTCTTCTCTCTTTAGGTTTTGTCATACAGGAGCTCAGGAGCAGGTACTCAGCTCAGGCCCAAATTCATCTCACCGATCTTGGATGCTCCAGCTGGCAGCAAGGTGAGCCCCACTGACCAATTCTGAGAGAAAACAGAGAAAACACAGAAAATCTCTGGTACAGGGGGTAAACCTGCCCTGGTCCCAGGTCTTCCAGGAATGGTGTTTTGCTTTACATGGCCCATTTTCTATATGGGCAGTCCAGGGCAAATGCTTTGTATTTTCTTCAATTTTCAGCTTCCTCTCAAATTTCCAGTCACAACCAAGAAGTATTTTATATTTGTGCAGTGTGCCATTTCTCCACTGATGCAGCATGGCTGTGCTTTCTCCTTGTGAATCCATGGTGTGACTACAGGCTTTCTGTGTTTGCCCCATGGCTAGGGCCTGGAGTGGAGGCAAAACAGGATCCTTGGGCAGATCAAGACAATTTGGGGGGACCTCAGGAGGCTGAATTATCCCCTCACCCTCCCACACCACATCGTAACCACAGCGCAAAAAGAAACCACAAGCACATGCACTGACCCCCTGCATCTGCCAGCTCCGAGATCAGCCCCAGCACTGCTGATATTTACAGCCCCATGAGCACTGCAGGGACCCTCTTTCCAGGTCTTCTTCATGAGGAATAGCAGGAGTTCCTGACCCGCCTCTGGGGCTGTGATAAGAAATTTGGGTTCTCCTACCCTCCCAGCCCCTTACCTTGCAAGGTGCTTGCAGGTTAATATTTCCCTTCTGCCTGATGCTACTATAGGATCATAATATGGGAGATGTAGGGCCGGGAAGGATGGAGAAACCCTAGGACATGTTGCCCTCATGTGCTGCTGGTGAAGATTGGCTGGATCATCACAGTGGGGTACTGGGCTAAGACTCTCTGGACCTCTAAGACCCACTGCAACCATTTCAGACCTCTCTGGATATCTCACAGCAGCCACTGAGGCTCTAAGTGGTGACAATGTGGCCTCTGCAGCGAGGATGAGCTCCTCCACCTGGGGAGTCACCATGGGACCAATGCCATCTCACAGTAACAGGTCTCCCTGATGACATGGTGTCCAACCAGGCCAAGGGAAGCTGCTCCTTCTGGGCACCTCTGGTGGCTCTAGATCAAGGCCCGGCAGAGCAGTAGCGCTGGGGCAGACCCCAAACCTCCTGCAGGCCTGCCCACAAACCTAAAAGCTGTTGATCAGGAGATGGAGAAGAGTCAGGACAATAAGGGTACATTTTTACTGCTGGAGGATTTCAGCTGCTCAAGGGGAAATGGCAAGGAAGTAAATAATCCCTGGCTCAACCCGTTTCTTGTTGCCTTTCATGAGTGACATCCCTAACCCCTTCGTGCTCTGAGCCATGCTCTTGCTGGTGATGATGGAGGTGGAAGGGACGTCGGGGTGAACCGGGGGCTGGCTTTCCATGAGTTTCTGCAGGGCAGCACCAGCATCACCCAGACCCCATTGGGAACTGTAACCCAGCATCGTTGCCCTCTGTCAGTAATCCTTCCTGGTCTATGGTAATATCAGCCCTTCATGGCATAGGTTGGGAAGAGGGCAGCAAGTCTTGGGGTGGAGATACCCACAGAAAAGCAGGCTGTGATGCATGGAAAAGGGAATTCAAAGTGGTTTTGGGGTGCTAAGAAGATACAGACTAAAGGCAAAGGATGCACCTGGGGGGCACATTTGGTCCTAGGCTACGGCTCATTTAGGGCAGAGAGCCATTGTGTGTCCAGCAGAGGTGTTTCCCAGCACCCGGGCCTGATGCAAATCATATGTGGGGAGCTTTTAAAAAGCAGACATCGCTAGAGTTTCCACCTCTTTTATTAGAAATAAGACACATTCATTTTGTGCTCTGAAAACTGTACAGAAAAAAAAAAACTGACGAACATAGAGAGGAGGGAAGGAAGGGATGGCATGGCATGGGGCGGGTAGGGTGAGGAAAAACAGAATTAACCGAAGGAACTGAGCAGAGAAAGTCGAATATCAACAGTTATTAAACAAACATTTATCTCTGTAATTACATAACACCGTTAATGTCCTGCAAGTAGGCCAGAGTGAATGGGTGAATGGGAAAGGTTGGGGAGGAGAGGGCAGGTTCAGGTAGGCAGGGAGAGGAGAAAAAAAAAAAGAAAAAAATATTTAAAACACAGTATAAAGATATCTGTTTGCTAAAATTCATTATTTGTAATTATAATAATTACAATATCATACAACCCGGCATCTGAGGGAGGCCTTTGTGCTTTCCTGTTTCATAGAATAATCTAAAATTGGACAATAATATCACAGTTTTTATAAGTAATCATTTTCCTATTATTAACCTGTTTGGATTTTCAAGTTTTTCTTTCCATCCGTCATATTACACACTTAATGGCAAGGTAAATGCCACTGTCCTTAGAGACCAACAACCCAGGTGGCCCAACGGAAAGCTGGCACAGAGATGTTTGCATGTCCAGCAACACCTCTCAGTGGGAGAAGCACAACTGGGGGCAGTGACTGTTTTACCTCTTGGGTTCATAGCTTTTTCCTAAAAACGTTAAAATAATAATAATTAAAAAAAAAAAAAAAAAAAAGGAAACCCAGACATTAAGTAATAACTCAGACCCTTATCAAGCTTTACTGCTGTCTGGCAGAATCCGGCCACTCACAGACAGAGGTTTGGCACTGCACATCTCCAAAGCTGGGAAAGTTGTCCCAAATGTCAGACACTGTTGGGAATGATTAAAAAAAAAATAATAATACATGAAATAAAAGGCTGCATGGAATGCCAGTGGTATATTTTTTTAATGATAAAAATATTGCACAACACTTTTTTGGGGTGAAATGTAGATAGCATTTTTTGTAGATCACCTTGACGAATGTCTAATGAAAAAAAAAATATATTGTTATTTTTTTCATGATGAAATAAACAGAGCATTTTATGATGAGGAATGCCCCACGCTCCTGACCACTCCGCCTTTTCCTTCTTGTAGGACCACAAACCTGCCCGCTGGCTCTGGGCAGTCGGGAGGGAGAAGATGAGCCAGCGAGGGGACAAGAACTGAAGCCCAAAATGAATAAAGCAAAGCAAAACATTGCAAGCGAGAGGCAAAGGGGGCCGTGTATTCCCACCATCCCAAACTTTCCACGGAGCAAGTTGCCTTCCACCTTCAGCAGGTGGCATCCTCACCCCATGCCTGCGCGGTCCTACGGCACGGAAAGGCATTCGAAACGACAAGAGCCAAAGAAAAGAAAGGTCTCGGGTTTCAAGTTCTCTTTTTATTGAAGAAAAGAAAAGAAGAAGGAAAAAAATAGATTATTTTTTTTGTTTGTTTGTTTCCAAGTGGACGTTATTCATGTTGTCAGTTTGTCTCAATGTCCTAAGGCAACATCTCTGTATACCAAATATCTCCAGGTACATCGGTGGATCCGTCTTTCCCTCTTTCTCTCTCTGCCTTCCAGGGAGGGGCAGCTTGGAACAAATCTGAGTCCGAAAGCAAGGAAAAGTAACAGAAAAAAAAAAAAAAAAAAAGGATGAGGCCAAGCAGACCTTTGCAAGGCCTGTGCTGAGTTTATCTATGTAACAGTCAATGAAATGACCTACATTCGTCTTGGTGGTCTCTTTTTTCTAACACCTTCAACCCTCTCCCTGGAGATGGGGCGAGCAGGTTTTGGAGGTGGTTCCTTCCTCCTGTGCTTGGCCCACTCCTCGGGGCACACAGGAGCTCCACCACGGGGGGGTTGAGAGGAGAAAGCCCCACCTTACCTCTCCACCTGAGCCATGGGTGACGTGACTCTCGCCCACCATGTCCCCCCTGGTCCCCGTACGGACCTGCGGCGGAGATGCCAGGTCGTGGGGTGGCACGGAGAAGTGGGGGCGTCTTCTCGGCCACCGCTGGGCACATCCCGGCTCCTTCTTTCTCAGACAAGCTGGTGAGGGAGAGGTGGGGAGTGAGGACTGGCAAGGGATGCCACAACCCCTCAAAGCTGAGTTCTCCTCCAGGACCTCCAGCCGGACCGCACCGCTGGCGTCACCTCTTGCGCTCCCCAAACAACCTCGATCTTCTTGGCCCTTTGTGGTGGCTGCTGGCTGTCCTTCTGCACCTCCTGGTGGCAAAGCAGGAAGGCTCCCGGCGTGTGGCAGCGGCCCGAAAGCATCCACAGGGCTCTTCCCCAGCAGCTCCTCCCCACCCTCTGCCTCCTCCTCGCTTTCTTCCAGGCTCACTTCTTCTCCAGTCCTACCTGGGAAAGCTCGTGTTGTCCTGAACCTACAGCTACTATACTCTATAAAGTAATATTTCCCCTCTCTGCTGAGAACAATACAAAAGTTACTCCGTCTTACCAAAGGTTTCAAAAGAAACCAAACACTTCTCTCGCTCGGTTCCGATTTAATTTAATCATTTCTTTAAAACGTGGTTTTGTTTGTTTGTTTCGTTTGTTTTCCGGAAAAAAAAAAAGTCCCTTTCTTCCCTTTCCGCTCAGACCTCCGTCTGAAGGTCAATAATGTCTTGTCCCACCAGAGGGATGGTGGCCCCTGTTTTCTCCCACTCTACAGTTTTTAGTTCTAAGGGAGACTGTGCCACAGGTTCGATGTCCTTTTTAACCCATGACGGTGGGGACTGGACTTTCCTGATTCCTTCCCAGGGTCTCTTGTTTGGTGTCTGCTGTTTTTCTTGCTGCGAGAGGAGGAAGGAATAGGAAAGGAGAGAGAGAGAAAAAAAACCAAAACACACAGAACACAAGAGAAGGAGGTTAGTGCCCGTTCAATGCTTGCCATTTTTTCACCTTCTTTAGTCTTACATCAAAGTCAATTTTTCCCATAAAACTCCTGATCTGAGATAACATGGGATTTCAATGAGATTTGCACTCAGTGTTTAAATTGACTATTTTCAGGAAGAAAATCTTTTTTTTTTTCTTTTTTTTTTCTCTTTTTTTTTTTTTTTCCCCATTGCTATCTCTAACATAATGCCTAGATGCTTCAGCTTTCAGCTCAGGTTTTTCCCACTCACAACTCCAATGGAAAAGTGAAAATGATTTTAAGAACTTCAGATCTTTTTCCATGTCTACAGGAAATCCCCACGCGAAAATTCAGATTACAATGAGGTCTGTTTGAATGTACACCATATAGATGGGATGTTCATTATGTGGCCCAGCTATTTACAGGCTATGGAATTGCAGCAAAGCTTGCCAACCACTTTGCCAGTGAACCCACGCTGTTTGATGGGCTGGATTGTCAGCTCTGAGGCTAAAAACATTTACAACAACTCTACACCAAGCCTTCGAGGCTTTATTGTGGACTGTTAGCCCACTCCCCTGCCAGCATCCCACCATGGACATCAGCCCAGAGAGTATCTTGCGATGCTTCTGCTGGTATGGACCGAGACTGGGGCTGTAAACTTGGGGAACTCTTCAGTGAGGATATGAAGGGGAGTCCATGCAAAGATTTTAAATGAGGTGTTCCACTAAGCTTCTGTCCCCCACGAAGAGCGATGCTTTTCACAGTCAATTATCCCCACAAAACACTCCAGCACTTGGTTAAGAAAAGCTTCCCTGCATGTGACAGGAGCACGGAGCCCTTCCGAGCCACCTGCCAAAGGGAAAAAGTGGTAGCTAGCAGAAAGGGTGGGAGGAAAGGCAGTTGCTTGGGGGTGACAAGGAGAGAAGAAGTCTCAGGAGACATGCAAACAGCTCACATGCAGCCTGGGATGTGCCACAGCTCGATGTTGTCACCAGGATGTATTGATGAGGGGAGATGAGGCCGCACACAGACTGTGGTGTCACAATTGCACAGCAGGATGCAGCAGACATCACTGCGGCCCCATAGGAAACCTAAACATCCAACTGCTACAAATCCTTCTTCTTTGGGTACTGAGTTTGCCCCTAAGCATCTTTAGGCAGCCTGTGATTTATCCCACTCCACGCTGCAGTGACAGTAGAAGAGGCATTGCAACCTCTATCCCAGCGGGGAGGGCTTCCATCCTATCAGCCAACCCACAAATTCTCCTTTTTCAGACTTTCACCCTTCATATAAGATGTGTTTGAAGCTGTCCCTGCAGCTGCCAACGGGGAGAAGGCTCTGGGTCGTTTGGTGGCCATGGAGTGATGAATGTGGGAACCAGGTAAACCTGGTCCTCTCTTCAATGGGAAGTGAAAGCTTTCTGAAATTGTCTTTGTTTTATTTTAAAGGGAGAAAAAATAACTGTTAAAAAAGGCCTTGTATCGTTCAGAAGAGAGCAAAACGTTTCATTTTTTGAATTCTGCAGCTGCAGTTTTCATTAAACCCCATGACACACAGCTGCTCTTATGCCGTGTCTTATTCTTACCTTATTCCATGAGGTAGCACGATGCTGATTAACAGCAATAGGATGGAAAAGGTGATACAATTGTTGACTTATTCCATTATCTATCTTGGAACTCATTTAAGAGGCACTGTTAGTAAGACCTGAAACCTTTTCATCTCCGTGTGTGTTTTAATGAGACAAGTTTGAGACTCCCTGAAGTGCAACTTTTACCTATGGTGTTTTTGAGGTCCATTAGTCTGCCATGAAAAGATGCGGTGAGCAGGTACACAAAAAGACAAAAGCACAAACAGAACAAAAACTGAAATGAAGCTGCAAGTTTCCCAAAACGTAAAGAACAAAAAGTGTGGCCAGAGCAGCTCTTTCCAATGAAAAATGTTTTGTTTTCTCCCACTACTGTTGTAGTGCCCCAAGTTTTCAAAGTTACTGATGTCTACAGCTGTGTTATTTAACAGAGCAGCACAAATGATTGTATGTAAAGCTCATAAATAATTCCATCTTTCCTCTCAAATGAAAGCCCTTCTTTGATGGCATTATTTACGGCCACCTTCAGCAGCAGATCCTTCTATTTTCAATCTCTGTTTTGACAGTCCCTCCATCTGCCACACTCCTGACCTTCATGCTGTGAAGATGCACCCAGACCTGATCATGTTCACTGGGCATGATTGGCAAACCTCGGAGCTGGTCTTGTAATGGGCTGCTTTTGAGCTATGGTGTGAGAGCAGCTGCAAATTCAGATAGGGAACAAAAATTGGAAATAAAGCCAACAGTAAAACAAAACAACAAACCAATTACAAGTTCAGATTCACAACAGTGACCTCTGATAGGATCTGGCACTGAGGGACAAGACCTAAGGGTTGCAATAATAACTTGATCGTGATAAAAATGGATGTTGGGAATTATTAAGAAAGGATAAGTGGTGGGAATTATTAGGAAGAGAATGAAACCGAAAACATCACTGTGATAGCACACAACTCCACTCAGCACCTGCATCTTGCCTATGATGTGCTCTCTGTAGGCTTCCTGATAGATCCCAAAAAGGATACAGTGGAAGTGATGAGGGCACCCACTTCACAGCCACGAACAAAGTTATTGAGCACGTTTAGGAGGAAGGATTACACAGACTCAGAATTTTCAGCCTTGAAAAGAGATGGCACATGGTCCTGATAGAGGTTTGTGATGCTTAGTGGCTTGTTGATGGTAGGAACAGAAGACTGATGGTGATGACCATCTCTTACACGCCAAGAACTACTACTCTGAGCACAGAGTGCTGGAGGCACTAAGGGTTGCTTTTTGAGGATAAACTGCCATGTGCCTGCCCTGTTCTTGTTTTCCCAAGTTGCTTTAGACTCTGCTGGGGAGATGAGGCAGGCCCAGACCTGGTCCCTGGGTCAGACCTGGTGAAGTGGTTCCCATCCAGCTTATCAGTGACAGGTTATCTAGTGATGCCCAGGGAGGCTGCTGAGCCTCCTTTTGAGATATTCAAGGCCTGTCTGGATGCCTACCTGGGCAATCTGCTCTAGGGAACCTGCTTTGGCAGGGGGGTTGGACACGTTGATCTCTTAAGATCCCTTCCAACCCCTACAATTCTGTGATTCTGTGTGATTCTGTGATCTCAGAGAGCATGGTCGTGCCCCGGGGACTGAGGATTTGGTGCCCAGTCTCTGCAGAGAACTGAGCAGGTTCGGTGCCATCAGCCGGGCTGGGCTCTGGCATGGAGGCTGGGAAGCAGCAGAAAATCTTCTCCTCTTGGCAATTGCCACCCTGGGAATTGGTAGCAGGCTCCTGGGAACAGTGCCCTTTTTCTTTCCCTCCATACGGAGAAGGTTTTTACTGCGTCCCAGCCACTTGAACGGCATGTAGGAAATGCCACCGGGCTCCCGCGTCAGCCCTGGCACTGCTGCCCAGCCATGCTGTGGGGTCTCAGCGGTCCTCATGAGCAGGAGGGAAAGCCTCCCAAGCACAGAAAAGAATTCAAAAACTCAAGAGCGGGTTGTGTAATCTGGCTGTAAGAGGCACTGCTGCTGGCCCAGGGCCTGGCGCCTCGGAGACAACCAGGAATGGGCCGAGACGGGAGCTGAAAGGAGCAGAGGCTGCACTGCCAATAACTCAGAGCCTTTACTCCAGCTTGACACAGCTCCTGGCTGCTCGGGAGGGGAAAAATGTTCCCAGGTTCTTGGCTGGTGCCAGGATGGTGGGGTAGAGGGAGCCCCAGGCTTAAGGCCTGGGGGTGCAACCTGGTGCACAGGGCAAATGGGAGGCCTCCATCGCCCCGGTGGCATTTGGAGAATCCTTTGCTCACCCGCAGATTTTGTTTCAGCTGCATGTCTTAAAAGCAAGGGAAAAGTTTTGGGGCAGAAGGCATGTCAGAGGAAGAGCCAACATAACCCTACAAAACCTTACAAAAACCCTTGAACCCTGCAAAAACCCTCCAACTCTAAAAAAACCCTCCAACCCTACAAAAAACCTTCAATCCTACAAAACCTCTTCAACCCCCCAAAACCCTTGAAACCTACAAAAACCCTTCAACCTTACAAAAACCCTTCCACACTACAAAATTCTTACAATGCTACTGAAAACGAAGGTTAAGTGAACGTCCACCTAATGCTAGTCCTGGCAGACTACAATGCTCCAGGGCACCACGTGGCTATGGAAAGGAGACGGTGGGAGGAGGAACCTCCCCGCCCTGGGATCTTCTGCCCTTTGACTTTGTGCTGCCAAACCTACAACCCCATCTGGCTTCACCTGGATCCAGGTTCAGCTCCTTTGCTTAGGAGCTGTGGCAGTGCTGCATAAATATAGCAAGGGAGACTGCCTGGATTTGTAAGACACAGCTTTCATTTCAACATGTCGGTCAAAACCAACAAAATGTGCGATCTGCTAAGCTCTCTTCTATTACTATGATTTTTTTTTTTTTTATTTTTAATTTTATATTTTAATACCCAAACTTAATGGTTACCCTGAATGACCTAAGGAGGAATTCAGTGCTCTCTACAGCGTACTCTGTGATAGCTCTCCTAGAACAGCTACTCCCACACTGTGTTCATCGCCTCCGGTGTCAACTCGAAGGATATTTCATGACCCAAATGGTCTCTCCCCATGACATTGATGACTCCAGGACCAGAATGAAGTTATTCAGAGCATATAGCAGGGAATCTGAAAGATAAATGTGGTGCATGCTGTCTAATCCATCTTTGGATCAATGTCGATGAAAAGTGATTAGAAAATGGGAAAGCTGTCTTTTTTTTTTTTCTTTCTTTTTACAGAATGATAAAAAAAAAATGGAATGTTTTCCTTTCTTTGTTTGAAGCTGCAATTACTTCTTTTTCTCCTACGGAGCTTCAAAGACGATGCTTTCTGTTGCTGCTCATTTAAGAGAAAAGTGAAATAAAAGGAACAGGCTGGCTTAATTTAGAATTTTGTTTTGGAAAAAAAACAAAAAAGAAAAAAAAAGAAAAAATATGTGTTTTTAACTCATATAGATGGAAATCAGTTAGAAAACTTGAAATATGCACTTGTTGGAGAAGAAAAATATGTCTTCTGCTTCTGTACCATCTGAAGTTGAGATGGGTTAATCTGGAGGGTTGCTTTGAGCCAATCTAGAGGAACCATGCACAGCTGATAAGAACAAGCATTGAGGAGTTCTTGAAGACCCTTAAAAGCACCACTTTCCATAAACTCAGGAACAGCTTCTTGCCTGAAGGTTGTAGAGAAAGCCAGGGGTCCCAATAGCATAAGGAACAAGCTGTTTAAGGTATTCTCACCATTAATCTATCCAGTGAACACATCATCCTTTTCTGCACAATTTTTATGGCCTACTGAGGAGTCTGCTGATGGACACGGACACATGGGTGTTCCCAAACTGCCAACAACCATGGATGCCACGAGGTGACCAAGAGCACCCAAAGCACAATTCCTTACAGAGTCCTTTGCATGATCTGTCTTGAACCTGTTGGTGGGCGCTGAGTGGTTTTGGAGCTGATGATACCAGGTTAGCATCAAAAGGCAAGGCAGAAACTGGCTGTCAGCACAGAAGATACTGGGAATAAAATGCCTTTTTGAGAAATTTTGATGCTTGATGCTGGACATGGGTTGTCAGGTGATATACAGGAGAAGGTGAACTGCTGAGTGATGGTGTGTGGGACAGTGGGTATCTGATAGATGGTTTATGGGCGAATGAATTAAAGTTTGACACAGTTTTCATAGCGGAATTTATTGTAGTAATTATTCTACTTTATGTAGCATTCCTCCCTGTAACAGTTACTCTAATTTGTCTTTTAATAGTTGTCATTTACCGAAGCCTTTAAAAAGTGCAGAGAGGATTAAACACATGGCCCAGAGGAGACACCCCACCCATAAGTGGAGCTTCCCTTGCAGAAGGACACAGGCTCCCAGTTTTCTAATTCCTCGGCAAGAAAAAGCCTGTGTTTGACCACCACTACAATCTCAGACTACACAAAGAGCTTCCCATGGAGAGAAGCTTTATTTTCCCAGAGCTGCCAGCTTCTGAGCCAGTGTGAAGAATCCCAGGTATCCAGAGAGCAAGGAGATGAATTGTGTCAAGCAGCAGAGCCTGCCAGGGAGGCACGCAGCCCCGACTAGCAATGAGCTACGGCACTGATCAATAGTCCTTTGTTCTGGCTCCTCTGTTAGATGCCAGAGCAAGAGCTGGTGGGATGGGCACATCCTGCAGGTGTCTGAAGGGGAAAGCTTAGAAAAATCTCGACCCAAGAAGAGGAAAGTGAGTAATCAGGGCAGAAGCGGCGTAACAGAAATCAGGGGAAAGTCAGAGAATGGCAGAAAAAAAACCTTTTTTTCCACTGGGTTTGGAGAGATGGGACTTGAATTTCAGAGCTGAGCTTAGTGCTGAATTAGGGAATGAGTCCAGCACCTTTATGTGAGGTCCAGGACAGGGCTGCAGCCAAAGCAGAAGCCATTCAAGCCATAGGGAGCTGGGTGTAGTGAGCAGCTAATAAGAACAGTCAAAGCAGAGAAATGTGAAGAGCTCTGCACAGCACAGCTTTCGTTGACCTCTGCACAAATAAAGAGCTGCTGTTTGAAACGAATGCAAAGCCAGATGCTGGCAAGGAGAGAGGAATATGTATGTGATTCAAACTTCTCTAATGGAACTGGATTAAAGGGCTCCTGCCGAGGGGGAAGGCAGGAGTGTCACTTCCAATGCTTTCAAAGCTGGTGTTAAGCACAGAAGAAACAAAGCCCTGGCTTACCTTAAAGGCTGCAAAGCCTCCACTTTCATACCATGCAGCTGCAGAGCATGGGGACCCTTCTTGACGTCCAGCCCAGGCGCTGGAATCTCTTTAGCAATTAACTCACAGGGAGGAGAAGTGTTGGAGATGTTTTACCCTGACAATACAGATCTGGGCAGGAAAATCTTTCCCGGGTGGTACAAAGGAGCTTGAAAGAAGCCACCATCCTGCTTTGATGTGGATGGTTCTTGGCTGAATGAATACAGACCTTGGGAAATATGCATACGTACGGGGAAGTAGGGAAACAATTGAATGCTTGAGACAGGCAAAAGGCAGATTTTTAAACTGAGAAACAAACTTGCAGAAAAATTTCCAGCCACGAGATTATTCTGCTTTGAGCAATCAGGTGGCTAAAGAATGACTCAAGGTGCTGGGAATGACTAGGAGGAACTCTGCTGTCTGACTCAGCACCAGCCTAACACTTCAACACGCATCCGTTTGGGCAGCAAAACGTGCCTTAAAGCTGCTACAAAGAGATACCTGCAGTAAACAGGGCCTGGATGAATTCAGGCTGGTTGAGTCTCAGTCCTGCCTGAGGGGAGAGCAGAGGACCCAGCTCGTGGAGCAGCCTGTGGGATGCACTGGCTTTGGCATCCAGCAGAGTAGCAAGAAAATAGGATTAATGATCAGGACTACTTTTAAGACTCACTATGGTGTAAAAAATGAAGGCTTGGTGGATCCCAGATGCTGAGAGCACTTTGAATTATTTTAATTACTTAGAATGTGTGGTGTGGGTGGCTGTTTTGTTATTATTATTATTTTTTTTTCTGATGCAAATCCCGCTTTGGTCGTCTCCAAGCCTTTGGTTCCCTCTGTGTTTCCTGGCTACAAATTAGCTGTCTACAGGACAACTATTCAGACCTCTCAGATGTTTCAACATATTGGTTCTCGGCTCGGGGTCCATACCAGTTCTCGGTTTGGTCTGGGATAAACTGAGAGGGGAACAGTGTGCAACTGCCACACACAGGCTGGTCCCAAAGCAGCTGGCAGGATGAGCAAAACAAACCCAGATGTCCCTGAGTCAAATCCCTTTTGGGGGACAGACATAACCTGTCCCGAAGTCCAGCATAACAGGAGCAAAGGAGACCTGACAATAACCTTGTACCTTCCCTTTGAATTAGGGCAGATTTTCCCCAAATCCTCCCCGTCTTCCTTGTCTCATCTGATCTGGAAGACTGCAAGCGAAACAAAATCTACTGTAACCCATGATAAGGTCATATAGAGGTCTATCAGTGCATTAAAAATTGATTTTTCGACTTGCAGTTGTCAGATCTTGCTGTATGTCAGTCTGCTAATACTTTAATTTTATTATTCACTAGCACTGAAAAGTTAGATTTGGGTAATATTCCACATCCCTGATTAATTCTTAATAACACAAATGTGTGAGACCCACACTCGTGTGGTGGTCTAGGCTTAAAGGTAGGTGGATGTGTGGTCCTGAATGCTTTGAACAAGGACAATTTTGGGTTGGGCAATTTTAATCAGGGATAGCCGAGCGTGCTTCCAATGGGAGCAATTTTATAGTTGGGGTTCATATTAGAAAGTCCATGGAATATGGAATAAATTGAAAAAATCGAACAGGAAAATCCATGTTTGCTGTTCAGAGAAGGACTTTACTGTGTTACTGTGCTCTGAGGCTCAAAGTCAGCTCAGCATTAGCACTGTGCTTTGGTTTGCAGCAAAATTAACTGCAGCAAGCACTGGTGCCACAGTGTTCCCTGGGAGCGCGTTAAATATGGCCTGGCACTACTCCCATTCTCCTAATTGCCTACCTCTGACACACCATCCTGGCAGCACTGCTCACAGTAGGATGATGACAGGCTGTGGGGACACCCCTAATCTCGGTGGGGTGTGGATTGACTTCCAGACCTCTGCTGACTTGTAGGGCCACGTGTGATGGCTCATGGCAGCACTGCAGGGTGCTTTGCAGCCCATGTGTGCTTCAGCACTTTGCTGGACTAAGGCCTCTGATTGCAGCCAAAAAAGTCTCCTTGGTGATTGGGGTAGGCTGTGCAAGCTTTTACCAGGACAGTTTTTTTAGCTCCTGGCTGGCCCTGGAGCAGGATGGTGTAAAGCTGTTCCTCTTGGAGCTGTACCTGACACCAGAGCTGGTGTTGCCCATCGTCACCCAGAGGAGCAGAGCCTTTTGCATCCCTTTTTGCCTTCTTGCTGTAGGAAACAGATCTTCCACCCCTGTGGCCTCCATGCAAGGGAGAAGAGAGGTGTAAGCAAAGGATTCCCTGGCTGCTGGGTGAGGAGAAAGCAGAATTCTTCCCCAAGCCTGCCTCTATGTCTGTAGGATGAGAGAGAAGCCCAGAGGAACAAGTCAAGGCTGTCTTTGATAGGGCTTGGGTCATTTTCAGCTCAGTAATGCCCTTCAGAAACGGATCTTGTAAAGGAGAAAAGCCAAACAGCTCAAACATGCAGGAACCCCTGACAGTGTTTCCAGCTCTGCCAGTAACTGCTCTGGGATGGTGGGTAAAGGGCAGTCTTCTTTACCTTTGAAGTGTACACTGCAGTAACACTTATCCAAAGTTTAAACATGTCAGTGTACTTGGAGAGGAAGAGTATATGTGCCGGTACAAACCTTCAGATCTTTGCTGAAAAACCATGTTTTACAACTTAAGCTAGAGAAATCCTCAACAGTAAACACGCATGATGGCTGAGTTTTCAATCCCCCTCCTAAAGAGACAGATTTGTTGTTCCTCTTCCTCTCATTCCTCTGCTCATTCTAATTTAACAATGCAATAATTAATCTGAAATGAACTACCTATCTAGCATGATGGGATGATCAGTTTTGGCCAGAGAGCACTAGCATTTAAATCAAAATAAAAACAAAAAAACAAAACAACACAAACCAAACCCTAAACAGGGTCAGCACCATTCCTAGGAATTCGCAAAGGAAGTCTCTCTTCTATGCAGACATTTAGTTCAAGTCTCAGCGGCAGCTTTCTGACCTTGGAGTTGAAGGAGGAGAGATGAATTGCAAGAAGATTAGGAAAAGCATCGTGTCTGGGAAAGGGCTTAGGACAACGGGACATGCTGCCAGGAGAGGCTGGGAAACCGCCAGGGTTGGAGAGAGGCTTGGTGGCTTGACTTCGTGGTTGCTTATTTAAAAGTGGAATCAAAGATACAGCAATGCAGGCAGATGGACTAGACCCAGTAAAGATCCCTTCTGCTCTACGCATGAAAGAGTTCAAGGGTATTCCAGGAGCCTTCTGACCTTGTTCATGCCCACAAGGCAAGGAGTTTCCTACTGGTGAAGGGATGTGTTTGGAGTCATGCGTTAGGAAAAGGGTTGGGACTGGTCTACAATGCTCTTCAATACAAAATGAAAGCCAGACTTACGCTAGCGTTAGTTTTATCACTTCCACCAGAAGAAATACTCCATCGTTTTATAACCTAAACATGCATAAAAGAGAAACATTTCTTTTGTTGTTACTTTAATCCCTGATACCCCCGGTTTGCCTTCTCAGGGCAAGCTGAAGATGGGACCTGATTTCCAGTGTGGTCCCCCGCAGCAAATGGCAGAAAAAGGGGTGAAGAAAGATATTTCTTTTCCTTTGTAACACCTTGGATGTTACTAAATTCATACCTACTACTTACTTGCCCATACTGCAAGCTCCCCCTCCCAGATAACATCCAAGGGAAATTCACAACTTGAAAAAGACTCAGTCAATATGCAGAGGCCACCTTCACAGCTTCTTTCCAGCAGTTCAAAGCCCTTTGATGCTGACTTTGGCAACTTTAATTCTAGATAGATTTAGATATATCTCTGAAATGCCCAAAACATCTCAATCTATAAAACTCTCCTGCAAACATACCATAGATTAGCTTTTACACGGTACTTAGGCATTTCTGATTCTTACAGCTGTGGCATACCTAAATAAAAAAAAATAAAAAATAAAAATAAAAAAAAAGCTCAGAGCTGAAACTCAGTGAAATGCGTTGAGATTTTAGGCCAACACAGGCTTCTTTGATCTGAGCCACTCCGCTAGATTCGGTATTCCACTTATTCTGTAACACTGGGCAGCCCATAATGACACCTTGCCACGCTCAATAAAAATAGGATTTGCTGGGACCACGTCTCCAGAGCTCGGCGCAGCTATGCTGTGAGATCTGAATGCAGACCAAAGGCTCTGCAGTGCTCTGCTTCCACAAAGAATCAAACTAAATCTCTTGCTCAGCCACCCTCCGCACTCTGGTTTTGTCTCTAAGCCTGTCCCATCCAAATAAGCCCCACCAGCACCTCCTTGACCATTCTGCAGGTGACTGTGCTTCCTGGATCTGACTTTGCTTTCCTAAACAGCTATGCCCATCACTGCCTCCTTGGCCTCCAGCTCAGCCCCTGCAGGGACAGAAAATTCTGTTCCATAATTACCTTAGAGGAGGCTACAGCGAGGTGGGGATCGGGCTCTTCTCCCAAGCACTAAGTGATAAGACGAGGGGAAATGGCCTCGAGTTGTATCATGGAAGGTTTAGGTAGGATAATAGGAGGAATTTCTTTGCTGAAAATGTTGTGCAGCATTGGAACAGGCTGCCCAGGGAACTGGTGGAGTCACCATCCCTGGAGGTCTTCAAGAAAGGTGTAGATGTAGAACTCAGTAGCACTGTTTAGTGGTGGACATCAGCACTAGGGTAAAGGTTGGACTAGATGATCTTAGAGGTCTTTTCCAACCTGAACGGTCCTATGATTCTTGCTACTCTTGCATTTTGCCCTTTCCACCTCAATTTCTCCAGGGCTGTTCTGGTTTCCAGTTCCTAGCTGTGAGTGGAAGCATGTGGCAAAGGATGGGAGCAGACAAAGACAAGGAAACACAGACCCCATATGTGAATGGACACAAGGACAGACTTTCTCCATCTGGGCTGCTGCCTACTCTGCAGAGAAGCTAGTGGTACCTTTGTGGCTCTCTGAGTACCGTGTAGAGCATGTGTCATTGTTGCAATGTGCACGGACATAAGCTCAAGGTAAGGCATTGAGTGAGGGCTCCCAAACTTTCCTGTGCTCCTGCTGGCACTAGATGGCTCCAGGAGGTGATGGTGTTGGGTATGTATGTGACTAACCTTGCTGTCCGTTGTTGGAGACTCCTTCTCCTTCTCTGCGTGCTGGAGTTTTCTGTTCAGGTCTTGGAACATGTCTTGGTGACGTTTTCTTGTGTGCATGATTTTCTGAAGGAAACACAAGGGCCACACGTCAGCAAATCTTATCCAGCTGTAAAAACCATAATTTCTTCCCCCCAAAGTTACATGTATTATTAAAACCTAAATCTGTCTCCTTGTAGGTGAAATCTGTCCTGCCTAAAAAAGCTTCAGACTTCACTGAGGACTCCGTGTAATGCTGCCTTTAACTTCAGGATAAGATGGGATAATTTTTGAACTTATGGTTGCCCCAAACCTGCGCCTGTCAACTGGCTATGCTGCAAAATTTGTGCTTGACTGTCACTGGTCTACAAGCTTGATTAAGGAAACTTTGCTGACCTTTCTTAACTGATCACTGATGCCATGCCCCCACTCTGTTCAGAGCGTGCCTCCTTGGCAAATATATTCAGAGCTTATCTGAATGTGTAGGATTTAGGCCAAAGAAGTTATAACAGAAACTGCTTCGCAATTTCCTTTTTCGTTGTATTTTCGTCGTTCTGCATCTCACTTCTACCTTCAACTGCTCAGAAGGAGATGTAGGACTAAGTTTTAGAAGGGTTTCCCTTTGTATGTAAGAGCACAGTGAAGATTGTTTGCTTGTGCTTTGTCAAGTGCTCAATAATTGTTGGCTTGTGGTTTGTGACCAACATGAAGAATCAGCTCAGATGTACTCACTGTGCCTCAGTGTCACACCAAACTCACAGCCCTGGGCTCTGAAGTGGTTCCAACATTAGAGGCAACTCCTCATGGTCCCTTAATGTAGCTTATTTTGGAATAAGGCAGCAGCTTTGAAAGGAAAGCACGGCTCTGCAGCCACAGATGCTGTGATCTGACTTAGGAGATGTTCATCAGCTCCCAGTAGCCACAAGACCTTTTGTGGAGCACTGTCTCTTTCAAAGCTTTCCACTTTGTGCCTCAGATATGAGGTCAGACATGTCCCTATGTACTAGTTCCTCCCAGGCAGATTCTGTGTGGTTCATTAATAGGTGTGAAAGACCGGGTTTGATGAGGTGCTGTGACAGTGCGAACACGTTACCTGCCTTTCTGTTAAGCAGCAGAGCTTTGGCACAAAAGACAAGGCATTTTAGGTCACTAAGCAAAAGATGTACTTGTGCTTCCCAAACGGGAACGTGGCACAGCCACCTGTAGCACCTTATCAGCTTTCCACAAGCGGTTTGTTCACAGAAGAGATGCTACAGGCCTTGTGCACCCTGACACAGGATCTTGATTTACAAATGTTTACACAGAAGCAGCTGCTCCATAATTTAAGCACGAACCAATATAAATCACCCTTTGGTTTAGCTGCACAGGGTAAGCCTTACTAGGCAGCCAGCACAGCTCTTTCAACCCACCATTTTCAACCCCTCTGAAGCAGCTCTTTGGCAAAGGCTGTACTTCTGCAAAGACACCAGGAAAAAAAAAAAAAAAAAGGCATTTCTCTTTCTTACCCTACCCATCAAGGAACACACTCAGAAAAGGATGTACTCACCTCAAAATCTAGCTCTGCATACCGGGATTTCCGTCTCTGGGGATTCAAAAGAAAAAGAGAGGTGCGCGATGGTTAGTAACAGGTTGATAATGCTGGGTACAGACTGAACCAAACAGAAGATAAAACAGAGAGGTTCTTTCTCTTTTTTCCTTTTTCCACCACATATGTTTCTCTGGCTGTTCCTGATGTGAAGTGCCATTAGAGGGATCCCTCACAAAACCACAGAGCCCCAAGGAGGGCTGAACATAGATTTTTGGCTAATTCAAGCCTCTCAGTTAGGAGCTTGCAGGTGATTCATAGAATGGGAAGCAAACAGAGATGCTCAGCCTTCTGATCTAGTAGGGCTTTTGACCAACAGTCAGTAGAGACTGAAATTTGGGCAGCAGTGGCCAAGACTTGCTCTCTAATAGCATGAAAAAAAAAGGTTCAGGTGGTGAGAAGTACAAAAGCTGAGACAGACAGACATTGTAAGAGGTACAGACTAGGGGGAACTGCTAATTTATGTCCTGAGTTACCACGGGCCAGAAGGAGAGGCCTGCACTTATGTAAAACCCCCGACATCTCTTTGGTGCTAAGAGATTTGTGGGGCATGCCTTAAGGACATTTTACATTTGCAGCCACAAGGATTTTCTCAAACTGTATCATGACTGAAGCCATTAAAATGGGAAGCAGAGGAAGAGGATAGAAGGAGAAAAGGTAATGCAAGCCATGTGCCTTGCATTAAACTTAACCGTCTTTGACAAGCCAAAGTTTTGATTTGACTTTGCATTGCCTGTAGGGCAAAAGACAGTGGCTTTGTAAGCAATGAGGGATTTTAAAAATTAAATTACAAAACGATATCACCTGCTGGGGTTCCCTCAGAGTAATGTAATACTGGAAATAAACAGGGGACTGCATTTGCCCTGGGACTCCTCTCTCGAAACATCTGGTGTGGCCAACATTGAGGACATGACATCACCATCGGCTGGGAACAACACAGGGATTGGCATGCTCACCTCCAAGGAGCTCATGGAGAGGGTGGAGACGGTCTCACTCTTGGACACCACACCTGAGTTCCCTGAGTCTCCTGTGTCACACAGGCTGTTGGGAATCTGTGACTCGTTGGAGATATTCTGTGGGGGCAGCTGCTGCTGCTGTTGTATCATGGAGGAACCCTGCACCTCACTGCAAGTCATGGTCACAGGCTCCCGTGGAGGACTCTTGACGACAAAGCCTGGGTCAGTAGCCATACTGAGGTGGATCAGCCTTGTCTGGGGCATCTGGTCAATATTGATGCTGTATTTGCTCTCGTCCTTGGGTGGTTTGGCCCGTAAGGTAGACGTGTTGGTAGGCAGAATGACATAGCTGGTGTCCAGCGTTTGTTCTTGGGCCCGGGAGAGTTCTGAGTCCAACTTCTTGAAGATGTCCCCATCACAGATGTAGATGGATTTGGGCGGCTGGTTCTTGTCCTTCTTCAGGGTGAGACTGTGATTGCTGAACTCGTTCAGGTTGATGGCCCCCAGGTAGTGCGGGGAACCCTGCAGATGCATCTTGGAGACGTTGGCTGGAAGACTGTTAAAGTTTGAGGACCCCTTCTGGTGATTGAGTTTCAATTTCTCCTCATCCTGTAGTGATGGGCGTTTCAGCGTTCCTGTGATGGTTGAGGTCCTGCAGGTGGTGATGTCTTTATTCAGCACTAGGGAGACAGACAAGTATCCTTAGCACCTCACCTTAGCCTTTTTTTTTAACACATCAATACACCAACCACAGTCACACCATGTTAGCATGTTCCCTTGGACCTCTCAGAAACAGACTACAAAGGCCAAACAATTTAATACTGTTCTTTGTTGCTGTTGTTGTTTTTTCTTTTAGTCCAGGATGCTGAAGGCAAAACTAAAACTAGGGAGGAAAAAAGATCCCTCATTTTAAGAGAATTCTCTGTGCTGAGAGTTTCCCAACCCAGTCATGGCCAAAACTCCAAAGTACACCAACACATATAATCATACTGATAACACTATCTCAAAAAGCAATTACATATATATAGTTATTTAGCATATGTAGCATATACATAACATGTTACTAGCCTATGGCTGAGCAGATTGTTTCATGTAGAAGCTTGATTTCATGAAAAAAAAAAAAGGTTTTGAATCAGAAAATAGTTGAAATGCAACATTATCCACAGCTCTTTTATTTTTTTTTTCTTAATTATTATTATTTTTAAAAATTTGCTAAACTACTTCAGGTTGATCTTTTCCAATGGATGGTTTCAGGATTTGGTATTTTAAAACACATCATATTTTCTTATCAATTTCTGACAAGCTCTCCATAAAGCTTATGTTCCAATAATCATGCCAAGCCTTTGTGAGAGATAATTATTTAGTGTTTCTCAATTTGCATAGGGGACAAAACGGAGTTCCACGAATATTCCTAAAGAGGAGGGGAATGTAATCTGAGGATAAGGTGAACATGCCGATTAGGAGCTATATACAGGACACACAGACACTCATTCCCACACCACACAGTCTACAACAAAACAATTGCTTCATTATGGGCACAAGGACCTATTGCTCGGTTGATTTGAGGCTGCAGCAAAGACCTTAAGAAAATTATGGCATCAGCCTTGATGTCTGCAGGGGATGGAAAACACTGACTATGGGGCAGGGACAAAGTGGTGTGGCACTGAAGGATACTTACCCAGCGTTTCAGCACAGGAAAGGAGATATAAATTTGTGTTCCCCTTTCTCCCATCTCAGAAAAAAAAAAAAAAAAAAAAAAAAAAAAAGACCTTTTACCATTTTTTTTCTTGTGGAGCAGAGACAAAGGTCTTTGGGGTGACGTGACACACAGCAGAGGAATCCCATGGGACTGGGGTCATACCCATTTTTCTGCCAGCTTATGCTGGTGGGTGCTGGAGGAGCACAGAAGCCCTCAAAAATTACAGAGCAGGCAAGGCAGGTTGAGGAAAAGACCAAGTGGAATACAGAAACTTTTAAAAAGCTTCAAAATCTACACACACAGGGCATACCTATGGCAGCCACAGTTATCTTGACATGGCTAGAGGGCACACTAGGACAAATTAGAGAATTAAAATGTATTCATACCATAGGGTGCAGGAAGGTGTTACTGAAATCAGGCCTTTATGCAGGACAAATCATGGCCAGGAAACAATGGAAATTTTTTTTTATTATTATTCAAAAAAAGCAGAATGCATAGGAAGACCACTGATACACTGTACAGAAAGGTCTCCAAAACGGTGACTATTATTAATTAGCTTGGTGCAGACTAATGGCACTTTACCAGGGGATGTTTATCTCCTCAGGCAGACAGCAACAAACAAAAAAAGTTGTAAAGGAGCGAACTAAGGACGGGAGGGCTAGGTTGTTAAAGAGCTGCCAATCCAGGGTCTTCTGCCTTTCCTTTGGAAAACTCAATTTAGAAGCAAGAAACTTGGTAATAGATACAGAACAGCTCCTGATTGCAGAAGTCTTGGGTCTGCCTTGGCTGTCAGCCCAAAGTGGGCTGCTGGCTAGGTAGCCGGTTGGGTATGCATGTTTGCTGAGCATGCATTCAAGTCAGACCTGGTCTCATGTGCATGTCTTTTGCAGATGGTATTTTTGAACTGAGGTCTTCAGTGTCAGAAAGGAAGGAAAAAGACAAACGAGATGATGGAGTCAGCGAGAAATACAATTATAGAGTATGAGACAGAGAAACAGAGAGAAAAAAAATGGAGCGACCCTGAAAAGAGATAAATGGACAGAAAGAGACCATGAAATAAGATATCACAGGGATAAGTGAGATAAATATACTGTGGCTGTGATAGGCGTAGGGAGAGGGAGTGAGGCAGAAAGAAGGACTGAAGAAGACAGATAAGATATAGATAGATATTAGATAGATAAATGATAGTGACAGTGATAGACACTACACAGAAACACAGCGACAGAGATAAATGTTGACAGAGATAGAAATACATAAACAACAGGTACAGCAAGACAGACAGCTGAGGACAGTGATAAATAAGTGATTGCAAGATAGAGAGAGAGAGAGATGCAAGATAGATAAACACATTAGAAGCAGATAAAGAAATGATAGATTAGATAAAGATAAATGGAAGGGACAGGTAGACAGATGTAAAGAGTGAGGGAGAAAATGAGAGAATGAGAAGGAAAGAGAACGAGAAAGAGTAATACAGAGAAAGAGAGAGAAATTTTCCCATGATGGGAACTGCACACATAGTATTTACTGTCCTTGGCTTGGAGAGATCCTGGTTTGGAAGATATGAATTATATGCAAGTGCCAAGCGAGCTGGTATTTCTCTTGCTTGGGGAAGGGGACAAGTGTGGGAAGGTAAATGAAAACCCAAATATCTACAAAAAGGGAAAAAAATCAAATAATAAATCCCAGCCAAATGGTCAGGCATGCCAGGATCAGGAAAATACAAAACCTGCAGAGACAAACAGGCAGCAAAGGAGACTTCAGAAGATGCAGACACCCTCAGGGGCATGGGAGAAAAGGGACTTAATGGGACAGGGACAGTTGGCCCATGCATAAGAAGTCAGAAAGAGCGTGTGTGACTGAACACGCAGGAGAAAAGTGGAAGCAATGAAAGACCTGACCCACCTCCATATGAACAGGCAGCTTACTACTGCACCAGAGGTGTGCATGGGGCCGGGGAGTATGTTGGGAAGGCTCTCCAAAGTCCAGACCTGCTTAAAGACACCTCCTGAGCACACAGCTGTCTGAGGCTGGCTTTGGACAGGGCTTACTACAGCAAAGAAGGATCACAGCAGGAAGAGATGGAACCAATCTCTTCTTCCTTGATTCTCTTCTCTGCACTGTGTCACAGGGACCATAGGTAAGATATAATACTTCAGAGCAAGGTTTGACCTTTGCTAGAAGACCAAGAGAGCTGGAGGGGAATAGGTTAAGCCAAGCATAGGGGGGAATTAGGGGAGCTGCTTTCTTTTGGCCAGGGTTGAGAGTAAGGGCAGCCCACACACGCACATGCAAGCCACTACGACATACACAAATAAAGTAGAAAGGGAAAAAAATGGCCTAGTTCAATCCCCAAACCAGGTCACTTGTTGATTCTCACCTGTGATGTGCTCACCTGATCTACAAGCCATATCCACGTCCTTCTCAAAATCGGTCTGAAAGACAGAGAACACAGAAGACGTGGTCAAAAGGAGGTGATGGGGAAAAGAAAGGCATCTGGAAAATGCAAAAAACGTTTTAATTCATGAGCCAGACATAATCACTGCCAGAAAAGTGGAGGAGAGACATTTCAGTTAGTCTTTGAAACATGTCAAACAGACTACTTTTTTTCCACCTGTGGGTCTTGAACCTCAGGCACTGTAACACTGCTTTCCAGCTGAATTCTTCTGATCATCCAAAAGCTAATTCCTGAGCTACCGAATTCATGTATCTCCCTGGAAGATGTTTATGCATATTTCAAATAAACTGGGGACAGATTCCTGGCCTGATCTGCCTTCGACATATCTCCCCACATTTAGTCCAAGTGGATTCTCCTCCACCAGTTAAAAAGGTCTGCAGATGCTGCTGATAGTGCTCCATACTTACTGGAATTTCTTGTGATTTATCACAAAATCACATGAAATGGAAACGTGTCTCTGCTTCTTAAACTCTTAAATATCTTCTGAAACTCTGAAATATCTTAAAATATAAAAATTAATGGTCCCTCTAGGAACAAAGGCTGACTAACTTTGGTTGTGGTCTGTATAGGCAAATGAAACTCCTTCTTTCTCTCAGTATGAATTAACTCCTTTTTGAAAGCTTATAGTAGATAACACTTTAAAGAATTTTGTGTGCTGGGAAGACCACAGAATAGCAAAAGGTAGAAGAGTTCACTAATTATTTCTAGTATCATTTCAGAAAGAAGGCATTTAAAATAATTGTACTAATGTGCTGAAATGCATTCCAATTTCATACTAAGAAGAGTGTGTAAAATAACATCCCCATTGCCCTGGGATAAACACTTAAGTATTAGCAGGTTCATAACCAAGAGTTTTTGGAATTATGAGTAATTATGTTAACCTTGCTTATGCTAATTTACTAGCAAATTGTTTAGAATATCAAATAAATTTGAAAGGAATAGAAGAGAAATAATATCAGGCTCATGTTAAAATGGGCAAGTGGGATGACAAAGAAAAATGTAATCACATTTTGATGATAGGAGTTTAAAGAAAAAACGCAACTGAGCAACCTGTGCTAGTTCCATCAATAAATAAACAAACAAAGGATAGGTTTATATTTAATAAATGTCAACAAGATTTTGTGGAAAACAGTTTGCTCAGCTAAGCTTCTTTTAATACATCGAGAAGATTTTGAGATTAGTGGAAAAGGTAACAACAGAAATTCTGTCCTTCAGAGACTTTGATTTCTTTGGTTACAGCACAATTCAGTGACTATAAAATAACATTGTACCCCTCTAAAATATCAGTAAGGAGTCATCATTCATGTCTGGGTTTAGAAGCTCTTTGTGCTTGGGTGTAAAGAAACTGTAAGCTCTCTACTTCTCAACACGTCTATCAACAGTTCAGAAGTAAATGTAATCTCATAGCTAAAAACCTGTAGCTGACAGAATTTTGCAAGATGGTTGATAATAAATGAAAGCAGAGGTATACAGAGGGAGAAAAATCTGACACTTCAGAATATAGCTCCTGGGATGCTAACAATAGAATAACAAATATAGTGTCCACAATCTGAAAGGATACTGAGAGTTTGAAGGACATGTGGAAAAGTGTTACAGAAATAATTTGACGGCAAATGTCTTACAGAAGGAGAATAAAATAGTGTGTTAACTTACTGCAAGGAAGACTGGGACTGGATATGATTATTGTCTGTTATTGAAGGAGCTGAAGTATGAGGCACACAAGGGCCTTTGTAATTACACGTAAATAAGCATAGTCAGAATAAATGTGTGAAAATTAGAAGAATACATATTTAAATTAGAAATGAAGCACCTGTTTTTAAATATGAGATGTGATAGAATAGCATATGCCTTGATGTCTTGACTTCAAGATTGTGCTTTGGACTGAAATGAGACCTGGCACCCAAGCACTATCTACCTGGCTTAGCACAGGAGTGACTGGCAAAAATTGTTGAGGTCGTGATACAGGTCTAATATTAAACATAAGTTTTAAGAACTTGCTCGAATCTTATAAGTGATTGTCCTGATGTTGTTACTCCAGTTTCAGAAATTAAATGCCGCCTATGTCATACACATCATAACACCAGAGCAAATGCAAGGCAATTCCCCATCGTTTATCATCCTACTGTCTTATCTAGATTGTTTGTAAAGGATTTACACAACAAGAGCAGGGTTTACAGTGCTTAAACTATATTCCCAGTGAAGCAACGTAAACAAGCATGCTTGAGACAGTATCTTTATAATAATGACTATGATCCAACACACTGTGATTAAATCAGTATTAAAAAAAATTGCCTCCTAGCTCCAGCTAGGATGAGGCAGTATGATGAAGATAAAAAGGTCTGGGAGACTTAGGAGATATATTTGCCTTTTGTGTTTTCTGGGAAAGGAAAGATCTCCCCAAGATGTCTGCAAAACCCAGAAAGCTGGAGCCCCCGAATGTTACAATGAAAAGAAACAAGCCTTGTGTGAAAGAGCCTACACTAGGATTGTTCAAGTGCAGGTTTAAAGGAAAAAAGAGTGATGATTGCAAAATATATGATGGACAGAGCCCTCTGTTTATCAGTTACATGTAAAAGACACCCATAGGTCCCTTAGTAACAGACTAGATGGTAGTTTTCCCTACCATTAGTTGAGCGTGTCCGTTCTGAAATGAACCCCCGGAGTCTCCATTGCCCTCTTCCTGACGATCTACGACTCGGCACTTCACAGCATCCTGGACCTGCAGGAGCAAATGGATTTGCACAAGTCAGAACCAGACAGAAGAACCAAATGTATTAAATTCTGCTAAAAACAACAACAAATGAAAATATAGTCCTTGGTAGATCACAATATTTTTTATGATGGATGCTATTGCATAAATCGTTATATTAGGATCTACAATTTTTGGTTATGATCCACCACCAGCTGTACTATATATCTGATCCAAAAGTCACTGAAATCAATGGAAAAAAAATAATGCCAGTGACTGCAATGGGAGCTAAATGCAGGCCCATATTCATAATGCAATTAGAACAAGGAGTCTCAGCCAAGCCAGTGTTGTAATTCCATTGATTTCATTGGCCTGACATAAGGAATTAATCTGTTTTACTTAATTTAAAGGAGCTGTAAGAAGATAAAATGAATACTGAAAAAAAGGGCTTCCTGTCTCTGTTATTAATAGTCTATCCGCTCAGTAGGATGAAAAGAATAAAAGAAACATAAAAGATTTTTCCTTTTCTTCCTTGATATAATTTACCATTTTAAATCTCCACAGGGAGGCTGGAGAGAATTTACTCAATTTCCTCACTTGATTACCGCTAACATTACTTTCTAGCTGAAATGTCTATGTGCTAATGCCAACATACAATCATGCTGTAAACCTTGGTGCAGGTTGCCCCTCTCAAAATCAAATAAGCAAAATTGGTTTTCCTAATAATCCATATTGGGGAGGGAGAGGTGTAAACAGCCTGGAAATATTAATTTTCACAGAATCATAGAATATTCTGAGTTGAAAGGGACCCACAAGGACCACTGAGTCCTGGTTCTACACAGGACCACCCAAAAATCAGACCCTATGTCTGACAGTGTTGTCCAAACATTCCTTGAACTCCAGCAGCTCAGTGCCATGACCACAGCCCTGGGAAGCCTGTCCCAGTGCCCAACCACCTCTGGGTGCAGAACCTTTCCCTAACCCCCAGCCTGACCCTCCCCTGTCCCAGCTCCGTGCCATTCCCTCGGGTCCTGTCGCTGTCCCCAGAGAGCAGAGCTCAGCGCCTGCCCCTCCGCTCCCCTCGTGAGGGAGCTGCAGGCCGCCATGAGGCCTCCCCTTGACCTGCTCTGCCCTGGGCTGAACAAACCAAGGCATCTCAGCTGCTCCTCATACATCTTCCCTCCAGACTCTTCACCATCTTTGTAGCCCTCCTTTGGACGCTCTCTAATAGTTTTATGTAAGATAAGATTCATCAAGATAAGATTCATAAGATTCATCTTGTCACAAACCAAACCCCCCAGATCCCTCTCTTTGGGGCTGCTCTTCGGCCTCTCATCACCCAGTCTGTACATATAACTAGGGTTGCCTCTTCCCAGGTGCAGAATCAAGAACTTGCTCTTGTTTAAACTTCATCTCATTGCTGATTGCCCAGCTCTAATTTGTCATGATCTCTTTGCAAGGCCTCTATACCTTCAAGGGAATCAACACCACCTCCTAGTTTATTATCATCTGCAAACTTACTCAGAACAACTTTCACTCCTTTATCCAAATCATTTACGAAAACATTAAAGAGATTTTTGGTGTTTAGCAAGCAAAACCTGGCATTTGAGCTAGAAAAAAAGTGAATCTAAGAGTGTCCCCCGAATTCTACTCTACAGGACACTTGGCATAACAACCACTGATTCATTCTTTCTTGCTTTCCATCTTCTGACTGATAATGTCATGGTCATTTGTTTGGCCACTGCCTACATGAAGGCAAAAGCTCATAGGATTAGAAAAGCTACCAGGCTGAGTGGGCATTTTTCAGACATTTTCTGTAGGAACTTTGTTGGTTATATGAAAGAGAACGAGTCATTCTGCTAACCTCTCTCCTAAGGATACAATGAACCATCACGATGACAAAGCCCTCCAATGAGTCAAAGACAGCAAAAAGGATCTGGAAGAGTGCCGATCGCCGATCTGTGATTGCCAGAACTGCAGACATCCAGGTGAGAGCCAGGAGAGGCAGGACCACGCAGGAGCTCCAAAGGGATGCCCTGTTAAGGGAGAGGAAAAGAGAATTGAGCTCCACTTCAGCCTCCCCTGCTCCCATGTGGGATGCTAATTCAGCCTCCTGATCCCATGGGGATTCAGAAGACTTCTCCAGCACATGCATACTTGTGACTAGACGTCTCCTGAGCCCCTGGCACAGGGAAGCAGGAAGATGCTTTGCAACACTCACGCTACCAAAACAGGTGACACACAGTTTCTACAGGAGGGACTACTAGCCGATGGTGCAATCATGCATAAAACTTGAGGTGGGGAGGAAGGATGCAGATACCTCACTCCCCCTTTCGCGCCCTTCCCACTCTACGTCACTACACCACAAGGGTGGCGTTTCCCAAGGAGGGGTGACAGAATACATTCACTGTGGGTTGCCAGAGGGAAGGGGAACAGTTGCAGCAGAGGCTGGTTTGTCACAATGGCTGTCAGTACTCAGGCTACAGACACTTGGACTTCCAGAGCACATGGAAGACACCAACAGGTGGGGACGTGTCACGGTTTCAAGTGACTAAAGCAGACAAGCATAGAGCTGATGTGAAGACTGACCTTTTGCTGTTGCTCCCTTACCCTGTAGCTGATGGTCCCTACAATTCCACAATAAGCACCAAAGGAGCTGATATGTAACTCTGATCAACTTTGAACAGAAAAAATATCATTTTTCTTGTGTGATCTGCCCATCAGAATGCTCTGAAAAGAACTGCAGTTGCTTCTATCTTTAGCAAGTATTGCAAATAACTTTATTCTTGAGAGACTCCTTTAAGATTCAAGCCACTTAGTAATTCACAGGACCAAAAACTTCCTGCAGTGTTAGTACTGTTGCATGAACCTCCATCTTTTCTATGGCTGATGGCTCTAGAAATTAGAAGGTAGCTCTGCTTCTGTGGGCTATTCAGCCCTTCAGCTCTCTCACTAAAAGCATCCCAAACAATTTTAACAGCAATGGAGATTTTAGGCTGTCTGTTGTCCTATGTATTCGGCACCAAGAGTACCAGGAGATTTCCTTTGTGAGCTTCTATCTAACACATAATAGTAGAGCTATGCACAGACTGAGCAACAAGTTGAGCTTCAGGATTTTCTGAATAGAAAACCTCAAGCTATTCACTAACAAACATAAACAGGTAACACAATAAATTACAGGACAGATATCGTGACATATGGTTTACAGTACTTGCATGGGACCTGCTTACCATTTTCTGATATATGATCAAGACTTTAATGTTTACTTGCTGGTTATACAGGTACCACTCTCAGACCTCAATGAGAATTTTACCTGAAGAAAGCTGGAGCCTGGACACGACGGGTATGAACATCGGGATGTAACACCCTAAAGAATTTTTCAAGGACTGTTACATCAGTTCTGCTGCAGTGACCACATACTGAAGTGATGGGTTATTTTTGTAATCATAATGGTACTATGATTGCAAATATTTCGACAACCTTTTCAGACTCAGATGTGTTTCTCGGTGGTGTTTTTAATCAATGTGATATCCCTCAGGGAGCCGTTAAATGGCATAAAATCTTTTCAACTAAACTAAGCATTATGAGGCTTCCTTGTAAGGTAAGGGCCAGATATAATGTAGATATGCTGTAATTTTATGTAGGATAAACTCAACTTTAATGTCCAACAAAGGCAATAATTTTAAAGCACTATTAAGAAAAGAACCAGCAGCCAAAGACAACCCTCAACCAAACTGCCAAACAGACGTTTGTATTCCACTTCTCTCCCAGCTCCCTGATATCTGGCTCATTATACTGAAGTAAGTGAAATCTTTCATTGCTATCATTTGCAATGGTGCATTAATATAACTGGCTAAATAGTAAGTGCAGTAAAAAAAATTGAAGGTGTAGAAAAGCCAAATGGAAAGTTGAGGTTTGCTCCATAACATGCCGCTCTAGATGCGTCTTCCACAAAAGGATCAGCAAACACAAGATGCCCGATGCATGGCTTGGTAAAGGAAGTCAATCAAGTACCAGTCTGTAGTTTGATTGCCCAAAATCAGGACAGTCAATAAAGGCTGCTAGAGAAGGTCTGTACCAAAGAACTCGGTTTTCTGGAACTACCTGGTCACCCATCACACTCTTAATACATACAGATGTGTATATTATTACCAAAATGCAAACAGGAAACCTGTCAACCACATCTGAGAATGGATTTGACCTCTAACCATTGGTTTGAACCAGAAATCCAAATTTGCATAGGGTTTTCCATTCTTGAAAAGAACTGCAACATCATATTGACAATGATTTGGATCTGGATTCAAGATTAGATGTAGATTTTGCTTGCAAATGATGCTGCTGAAGAGGTAAATTTTAATTTTCACTAGCGACAGGTAACACTTCAATCTATTGGCTTCAAAACCTTTTCCAACAGATTATACAGACACTCCGCTTTAACCAGGAAGTGCATCAGTCTGAATTTGCTACCCACAACACTGATGCAATATTCCCTAACTATGGGGGGAACCTTCAGAGCTCCTGCTTCTTTATGTTGGATTCAGTCTTCCCTAGCCCTATGTTCTGAGTTTCTTAACATGGACAAACTGTTCAACTCTTCTGAGTCAAGACATCCTGATGGACTTCACTATTGCTTCCAGCGTAAACAAATTTCAGAGCAACACTGCCCACATCACACTTTCAACTCAGATGATTAAAATAGTATTATGCCAAATATTCAGCTGCCGTAAATCCGAATTATTCTGAATTATGTCTTACACCAGCTAAGAGTATGGCCTGACTTTCTGCTTTCTTTGTGATTCATCTTGCAGATGCCTTTTCAACAATATTCATCCCTTACAAATGTTATGGAAATGTTGCTTGACATTTAATGCATAATCTTTTTTTCTCAGGAGGCAGATGGCAATGGGTCATAAGACTATAACTTACTCTAATTTCACTTTCAGAGCTCTGCTTAGCCTTTGAAATATTAAATTCAAAAAAAGTTCCATTAAAAAAAAAAAATCATATCTAGACTGAAATTTTAAAAGAAAACTCAGGGAAAGATAAGTGGTTTTCCTGTGACATTGCCCTTAATTCTACCTGCCGTGAGCTGAATTCATAGAAGAATTCACACTTCAGCCACTTTTCTGTGTGCCCATTTTGTAGGAGGCATTCTTAAAAGCTACCAGGAAATCTCATAGGACCTAAGAAACATCACGTTACGGTGCCATGTGATGGGAAATAAAATGATGATTTGTTATATAACAACACTCTGATGACTTAACAGCTCTTCATTATGGATTATCTATGATCAATGAATCCATGATTTGTATTGCTTGGGACAAAAGACTAACCCTGTTGGCTGGCAGATGAAGAATGCATTTTTCCTATTGATTTATCCTGATTTATTTGTTGCATACATGACAGCACTCATCATGAACAACTAATATGAAGGGAAGATCATTACATTTTAGTATGGGAGCATGACGCTGACTTATTGCATGATGACCATGGCGTGATAGTATTACTCAGCAGGACTGAACCAAGTAAAATTACTATGCCACCATTTCAAAACTTGTGACATGGGCACACATTAAATGTATCCGCAGCTTTATCTAGCAGGGCAAAGACTTAACCTCATGGGAGACCCAGCCCTGGCAGCAAGCAGATGATGGCCTTTGGTCAAAAATATCAAAACCTGGCAGTAGTTTTGTTCTTTAGCTAGCTGTCAGCCTTGGGAGTCTTTGTCTTTGCAAAAAAAATAAATAATAATAATAATAATAAAGGCAGGATATACCGCTGGAACTTAGTGAATAGCAATGGAAAGAGCAAAAATGGATTTGGGAAACAAATATCTACATGAGAAAAGATTAAGAGGCCTGTGCCCTGACAAAAGGCAAGTGTAGGGGGACACACGGTACATGCCAACAAAGATGTAAAGGGCCATTCTAAAGACGTAAGCAATCAATTTTTCTCATTACTCAAGGCTGACAGGGCTGCCAGTACAATAAGCTTAAGAAACAGCAGCAGAAGAAATAACTTTAGAACTCAGAAAGCAGTTCTTGGAGAAGAGCTCTGAAAAGGAAGATGATTTCTGGCCTTCAACACACAAGGTAAGGGATGTCTCACCACACTTTGTGCAGACAAGGTGGCTCCACTACTCTGATAAACCTACAATTCCTGCCTCACAGCTGCTCTGTTACAGGACAATCACCATACAAGGTTTTACTTGACTGTAAATCTTGTGCTTTAACCCTTCTCTAACTTGTGTTATTCCTAAAAGCAAGAACTTGAGCATTTCCCCAAATTTAGGGACAGTTTCAGAGAAGCTCCCTTTAACTCGATGTCTATATTGCCAAGACAGGAAATCTTTACCTAGCAAAGAAGAGCCACTGTGCATACTGATCCCACGCATGGGGAGCACAGAAACACAAGACATCATTTCTATTTTCTCCAGAAAATGATTCTACTCTCACTTGCTGCAATCTGCATGATATGACCAGGAGAACAGGAGATCAAACACCTCTGAATTAAGCAGGAAATGAAACAGATATGGGAAGACTGCTTGATTATTCACCCTCAGTAAGGGAAATAGTTCTTTGACCTCCCAAGCACCCGCAGGGGCTAAATATTGTCCACAGGTTAAGAATCCAATTTCAAATTCCTTGAACTATGCAAACAACACCGTTCCTGGTGAACAGTCATAAAATCAGCCACTCACAGAAGGGGTGATTCACATTAGTGCTTGGACTACAATACTAGTCAAAAAAACTGACATCCAAGAGTTTCTGAAATGACTCTGAGCCAAGAAAAATCCCTTAACACAAGGGACTCCTTAATCCCTCTGACAGAAGAGATTCAGATGACATAAATTGGGTGATGTATGAGAAGTTCCTTCCTTCCTTCCTTCCTTCCTTCCTTCCTTCCTTCCTTCCTTCCTTCCTTCCTTCCTTCCTTCCTTCCTTCCTTCCTTCCTTCCTTCCTTCCTTCCTTCCTTCCTTCCTTCCTTCCCTCTCTATCCTTCTTTCTCTTTCCTTCTTTCTCTCCTTTCTTTCTTCCTTCCGTAACAGTCCCCAGTATTTTCTGTGGCTGTCCCTTTACAAAACAATATCAAGAAATGGCATGTCCTTGAGATATATTCCTGTCTCAGATCAAAATTTTTCACAGGTAGCAACGACAAATGAATTATAAGGCAGTATTTCACAGGCTGAGGCTACTGTACAAGCAACAATTGCAAGGAAAGAGATGTGGGAACAGAGGCCATCCAATGGCAATATATAACCCAGATTTCATCCAGAGCATTCAACAGGGAAGGCTTTTTTCTAACCCACAGCTGTCAAGTCTGGGTTACACTTAACAGGTCATAGACATCCAAAGCTTTCCTTTTTATCATCTCCCTAGTCAAGAAACTGCCCAATTTTCAGTACATACTTTTTGTCTTCTATCACGATCACTACCTGCTCTCCCACCAGTGATTTACCATGTTCTCCATCAGTTACACATCCCCTTCCATGATCCCTTCTCTCTTAGGTATTATCAAGAAGAGCTCCTCAAAACTTTTTTGACAGAAAGTTGTATTCTTTCACACAATGCTAGCTCAGAGATAAGCCTCTGAAACCCATGGGAGGAGAACTGGAGGGAGCCTGAGGAACCCCAGAAGGAACCAGACAGGCACATCCTTGATGCGCTTGCTCTCTGCCAAGCAGCTATGCCTAATTCAACATCAGAGAGGAGCCAGGAATCCTCACAGCATCTGATTTACACTGCAAGACTCCTAAAGCTGGCCCGAGTCCGGGATCAAGGCCAGCAGAATGGTGGCAGTGACATGAAGCACAGTCAAGGCTTTGCCTTACTGACAACCTCATTTACAATAATTTGGAGGAAGAAAACCAGAAAGAGTTCAGCTTCCGAGTGAAGGGAACAAAAAAAGGTCAGTGGAGGGGATGAGTGTACTAATTCATGCATAATTCGCTCTTTTTGCAAGGACAAGAGCAGAGGATACTTCAGGATACACAGCAAAACTAGTACTGGCATTAACTGTCTAAGGTATTCTATCGACTGGGAAAACAAAAGATATATCCTTTTACAAGGGCCCTCTACTTTTTATCAAACCACTTAAATTAGAAAAGCAGGATAAGCAGATCTGGATTTTGTATCTCCTCTTTCTAATTTGAAGATGAATCAGAAGAGATGACTTATGACAGAGCAATGTCAGACAACATGGAAGAAAGATTAGAGATTGCTTTACTTTTGAAATGAATTTACAAGGAACTGAAAGCCTCTCCTATTTAACGGTCTACTTTATTAATAGTAAGGTTTTTGCTCGGTTAGCATTCCTCTGCAGCGACAGGAAAGCAAAATGCAGTGACCTGCTAATTCTAGACTCGTGGTACGAGTGCCTGGACTGATGCCATCTCAGCATCTTAGCTCGGCACTGTTGCAAAAGGGAAACGAGTTCAGTGAAAACTAAATTAGATTTTGTTTATTTTTTGCATCTAATAAAAACTGTTAGCTCTTAGTAGAGGTAATGGCATGTTCTCTTTTTCTAACAACAGTGGGTCATTTTCCAGAAATATACATTCTTCCCTAACCTCTTCTGAATTTCCTATAAATGGTGGTTTTGTTTTACATTTCCATGTTTTGAAATGGTGGCTCTCAACTGTCTATTTTTGGTCAGATTATTTACAGGTAGGACTTTTACAAATTGAAAATGTCTAACTGAGACCATTTTACACATTTAATAGATACTACTTTAGCCATCAAAAGCAAACATTTTATATATATTAATTTAGCCACCAAAATCAAAATATAGCATCACCTAGTAAGGATGTAGATAAAATTTCAGAAAGGAAAGGAGGAAGGACAAATCTTTCCTCGTGACTCTCCCTACTACCTTAACCTTTGGGAGAAAAGCCAACAATATAAATAGCAACAATTTCTCCAGCAGAACAAAGCTCTGACATTTTCATAATTTAATTTTTTTTGACTAACTCCAGTTACATCTAAGAAGAGATTTAACAGCATTTGACTTTTGTAACTCAGAGCTATGAAACACTTTTAGATTTTGAGAACTAATTCCAAGAGCTTTTAGGGGTCCAAAAGAGGCAGTCAACACCTATCAAATCAGAACCACAGCCCTATGATGTTTTAAATTTAACTCTAGTCCTTTAGAAGAGGACAAAAATCAAACACTTAGAGGTGGTTCCCCAACTCACTTAAATCATACTCAGTGTATATTTACTCATTGGAGTAAAAAACTCAAGCACATGCTTAAGTGTTTGACAAAACCGGAGTTTGAAACCCCATCCTAGCATCAAAATTAATGGGAACCACACCTTTAAGTCTGCAAATCCAAGAAGTAAATTGAACAGGGGCGTTACCCAACTTCAAGCAAATGTCTTCCATGGGCTGCTCACATGCTTAAAACTAGGCATGTTGTTAAATGCTTTTCAGGACCAGCCCCTCAGCTCTTGCCCCAAGGACGCTGCAGGAGCCCTACGCTACTCTTGGCCCACACAATGAAGTCAGGGAGAGGTGGGGATGTGGGGAGGTGGGCAGGAAGATGGGAGAGAAAACAAACGGGCTGGTGAGGGAGGGGGTAAATGAGAGAGGGAAATAATAATAACTAAAAACAAAAGAAAAAAAGAAGAAAGTGGAAAGAAAGAAAGAAAAGAAGTTGAAATTAGAGGAACTAACATGGCGTTACTGGTGGCTGTGGCCGAAACTTCAGCAGAAGAAACTACTCCACACTTGGAACATTTGAGCGTCATGCCGTAAAGGGGCACTGCCATCTGACTGCAATTAAAACCAAAAGACTGAAACAAAACAAAACACTTTGCTCATGAACACAAACGTAGAAAGGAAAGGGAAAGAGAAGCCAAAAGAAAGAATGAAAGAAGAAGGAAAGAAAGGAAGAAAGGAAAGAAGAAGAAAGGGAACCAACCAACCATACCCAGTTTGAAAAGAGAAATGAAAGACAGGCAGGAATAAAACTCTCTCATCTGTACCACTCCAGATGCGGGAAATGGGGAAATGTACAATTCAGAGATGTGTTGGTGCTGCTGGAGAGGGTGGAACTGTGTTGGTGTAAGTTTTGCCAGATTCAGGGTGCCTAACTCTGGCACCCATGGAGGAGAAACCAGTACTGCTCTCCCAGTCTCCACCTCCTTCTTTTTTTTTGTTTTGTTTTGGTTTTGTTTTTTGAGGAATTGCTTGTTTCCCTCCTGGCCTTTTTGCTCCAAAACAGAAAAGGTGGCAGGGTTGTACAGTAGAAGGCAAGAAGTAGGGCTGTGGGAACTGTGTTTAGCTTATTTCCTACAGCAATGTGAGGGATAGGTAGGACGTTTCCTCCACTGCCCCTTTTGTGATGGTCTTCACCTTGGTGGGGACACCACATGGCAGCTGCCAATACCAGGGGATGCTCTTTGGTGGCTTAATCCATGATGAAGGACATGCACATGCATCTGCTGTTCATGTCCTTGAGGCTGAGCATGAGCTTGGGTGTTTTGTCAGCCCATCAACCTGCCCTGAAGGGAGGTGGACAGGCTGACTAATTTTTAAGACATTTCTTCTCTTGGGTTTTGTTTTGGAGCTGAAAATCTTTTTGGGTTGAACCCTGAGTCTTGCTCACATGGGTTGCTCCCTCTTTTGCTGGATGGGATCAACCACAAAGACAGGCTGTTGTGGGCTGTCAGTATAGGGTGCTTCAGGGATCAGGGTAGGGCACATCCACATGATTTTTGGAAGCTGTGAACCCAACAAGCCAGCTCTTACTTGGGAGCCCAGAAGCAGCATGAGCTTGTCACTGGCCCATTTTCTTCCCAGAATTTACTAGTTTATGTGCTTTGCACAGGTACATGACCTCCATCCACATCAGATCTGGCTCAGAACATGCACAGGACTCTGCAAAACATCCTACAGACCTACATGCAGTGCCTAGTATCAGAGCAGGCAGGAACATCGCTGCCAAAGGACAGCAGGTTGGCTACTCTTTGGTGGTGTCTGGAAGTACCAGAACTTGGGTTTTTACAGCTCTGCCCTGTCTGGGAGAGGGATCAGGAAACTTTACCGATCATTTCCTAACTTTTATGGCTTTGTTTTCAGTCTCCCTGCAAAAAGGACACTCCCATGAACACCAACACAGCATTATTAGTGGTCTTAGTGGTCATTGAGCTTACTTTTAAGTGGCTATTGATTGGTCTTTTAATTAGTTAGTTCCAGTGACATAAGCCATTACTCGCTTGCAGAATAATGACTAAGTATCTAAGGTAGCCCACAGCAACTTTCAGCCTTAAGACACAGAGAAAATTAGTTCTTGTGTCAATAGATTCATATCTTCCAGGAAGGATGGTGTAAATCCAGTGAGGACAATGGCTGAACCAAAGATAAAGTGGGTCTTGAGAGGCATTAAGTGCATGACCCTTAAAAAAATCACGGTCCATCCCCAGACCTATAAGCCACAAAGAACAGATAAGCAGAGAGACAGAGAGAGGCAGAGATAGGCAGCAAAAAGAAAGTAGATTGATTTGAGGAATTTGATGGAAAACTATACCAGAAAAAACATGAATGACACTGAATCACAAAGAACTGGCCAAAAGACCACTATAACACACAACTGTAACTGCTGTTGGGTGCATTTATGCAGAAAATTGTAAGCAGTAGGCACAGATGTGGGTACGTTTATATTCTAATTTGTTCTGGTTCGGGGCTTGAGGTTGCTAATATATTGAATTTCCGTAGCAGGTTTATATTGGTGCATGTAGGTATGAAAGGGTAGCTAATGAAATAACCACAGTAAATAATGCATTCATTTAATCTAGCTGTTTCTGCTTCCTAAATATCCACAAGCAGCTCACAGACTCGTCTGGTGTGTTCAGCAGAGCCTGGACTTTGCTACCCTTTACTGAAAAGTGCTTTATACCATGGACAGCCCAAAGAGCAGGAGCATTGCTTCCAACATAAAACGCTCCCAGGTGAAGGTCAATACGAATCTGCTCCTATTTTAATGCAGTCATTATCTCTTTCCACTTACTTTCCTTTCTAGGTACTGACAATCCAGCTCTTACACCCCGCTAGGACACGCAGAGAATGTTTCACGCAAGGTACTGGGGCAAACTTTCTCAAGCCCTCTCTATAATCAACAGAGGGAGAAAAAGAAGTAAAGCTCCTCTCAGGGGCACGTTGGAAGAATGAAACAGGGCTCCCACCTCCCTCCAGTGGCTACAGAGGGAGCCTAGAGAGATTAAGCTCACCAGGCTAAAATTAGCCTTTGTGAATATATCCTATAGCCTCATCCTTCTTCCCTGGCTGCATGAGCACACAAATGCTTCTGGAATAAACCCTGGCTGAATAAATTTAAAATTCAGTTTAAAGGCTCCTGCGTCCAACATTAAAACTTTCACTATTAGGAGCACTCCCATCAACAAGGCTCAAACCCTGTCGGTACAGCTGACCCCAAGAGGAGGCAGAAATGGTAATGGGGAAACACTGCAAGCAGGTAGGTACCTGCTGGGATCCTCTTCCAGGGTTTTCTCCCTAGCTCGAGCACGTAGCACGTGCCCAGAAAGGATTTGGGGCATCCATGTGTGCTGCACCAGCTCTCCGTGTAACCACATCCACCTCTTTGTAGCCTAGTTTTATGACACATGCATAAAGCCAATGCCATTAGAAAGTCAATGGTTTCTGACAACAGTAATCAGAGTGATTTCCTCTGGTTACTATAGGACAAGACCTATCGTGTCTCGTTTTACAGGAGCTGTTAACACCGATTTATTGATGCCAACAGATCTGCTGTACATGTGCTGGGCTCCTCTTAGTGTTCAACAGGTCCTTTTTCCCCCCTTCTTTTTCCCCCTTTGTTTTTTTAGCAACACTGAACCATACTTCTTGCCTCTGCTAAAGGAAACACATTTCTTTAGACCAGCTCCTCAGATCCAAACATCTCCGAGGCTGTTACTCATTCGGATCATCTCCAGATCTACCCTCCAACACGGTTCCCAAGCCCAGGCCAGAAGCGGCTAGCTAAAGGGAAGGGGCACCGGAGCTCTCCAAAGCAAATCCGCAATCTCATTGGATGCACTTCAAAAGGAGAACAAAACCATTTAGCACAGAGAAGGCTCAAAAAGTGCTGCACACACACACACGGACACGAAAGAGGGGGGAAAAAGAGAAAAGAAAGAAAAAACAAAGAACATCAGAAAAACGACTTTTTTTTTTTTCTTGCTTTGCAGGTTTTGTTTTCAAAGCACAACTACGAATGTGATCAATAACCAGCTGAAAGGGATTAAATAAGGTCACTCTGTGTGCAGTTTAGCTTAGAGAGTGAGAGATGGATGGGCAGTAACTCGCTGCTCTGCTAATCCAATAAAGCGTTTATTTCAGTGTTGGCTTTGCAGCGTAATTATCTTTCTGGGGACTCTGCCTGCAGTTAGGGCATTTTCTTGAGTTCTCTCTTTGTTAAATAGGCCTCATGCAGAACAAAGCACTTCCTTGGTGGTTGTTCCTGTAAGCAAAGCACCAAGGTCACTTGACCGCATTCATCTCCAACCCAGCAGCAACAGACACCTCTGCTCATCCTCATCCAAACAGGCTCAAGTCTCCCCTTGTTATAACCCTATTAAGGCACAAATTTCCCCTCTTCACTACACCACTTGGGCCCGCCAACACTACCCCCAAAACATGAGCCTTCCCTCATTCCTCTCCTCCTCCTCTGGCTAGATAAGAGCTTGCTTCTGCCCTCTGTTTGATGTCATCATCAATTCAACATGAATTCCAGCAGAACCCCCCGCTCCATAGCACAATGACAGGAATACCGAACCCTGCCCATACTTTCTGCCTCCCAGATGCAATTTTAGGGCCCATGGGTGTTGCAGCACCACAGTCGATGCTGCAGCTTATTGTTTCTGAAGCTCTAGGGTGCTACAGGCTGACCTATGCATTTGATTTGACTCAGGGTGTCAACATAACACTTGTCTTTTGCTTAGAGCATGGCATAACCCAGGGACAAAGCCTGAGCAGGCTGCAGACCCAAAGAGGAACAGAGAAGAAGGGGGCTTTCACGGTCCCCGAGCCAGTGATCAAGCAGCTGTTGGCAAAAGGGGCTGGAGGTAAAGCCAGGGGAGAGCCCTGCATGGCAGCTGCCATCCTCGCTGTGGAAGCAACTTTTCAATTTATACTAAGGCAAAACCCAGCTGCCACAAGTCCTGAGCTTCAGGATGGAGGCTGGGGTGGTGGCTGTGGAGAAGATAAAGAACCTCAGGTCATATCAGATTTTTTTTCCTGCATTACCTGCCAGTCCTCCTCTATACACATCCATCCATCCATCCATCCATCCATCCATCCATCCATCCATCCATCCATCCATCCATCCATCCATCCATCCATCCATCCATCCATCCATCCACTAATTTCTTCACCTGTACAGCCCCAAACACCTTTTCCTTCAAAGCATCATGTCCCTTTGCCATCCCTCAGCCACCTGCCAGGCATTGGGTGTGACACCATGGGACATGCCATCCTCAGCAGTGTCACCTCCTTGCCCCAGCTGCTGTCTCTAGGTATCGGAGAGAAGAGCCATTTGCTTTCCCTGATCTTTGGGATCTACATCATCTAGGGCTGAAGCCTTTTTAACAAAGAGATGAACTTCTAACCCTCGTCACAGTTCTGCTTCTTGGGTCTTTTGTCTCCATGCTTAATGGCAAGGCAGAGAGATTAAACCAAGGATTTCTTTGTTTGTTTGTTTTGTTTTGTTTAAATCTGCTTTTGCTTGCTGTCTGCACCTCCACTCTTTGCATTCCTGACCTGGTTATTGATCACAACCTTGATTGTTTTCTTTTTTTTTTTTTTTTTTTTGATTGCTTGTTTTTCATTCTTTACTTAGATGTATTGATAAGGCATACCCTGCCCGTTCCTTCAGTTTCTTATCTGTTATTCCATCTTTGGATACAAGTTTGTTAAAAACCAGAATGCCAATAACCATGTTCACCTGTTGAAAGAAAAACAACACACAGATTTGTTCTCAAGTGGGTCAGGTCAAACGCAGTAGTACAGAAGGTATCTACAGGGCAAGCCGTGCCCATTAGTTTTTCCCAAAGCTGGGTGGCACTGTCACACCTCTACCCCCTTTCCACCCCATCCCACCTCCCTGCCATATGTCTGAGCTCAGGAGAGCAGAATGCAGCTGGCAGCAGATCAAAGAGGTCCCCATGGACCAGAAGAAGGCTGTAAAATGCTCAGATCATTGCAGGGCTTCTTGTAGCCCAATGCAAGCTCAAGATCTAGGCAGGCAAACCCATGGCACAAAAAGAATTCTTCAGGGTTGTACGAATAGAAAACCTCCAATGCAGGGGAGAGCAGTGGGGTGATACAGCCTAGTTTCAAGTGGTTTTTGGAGTCTGTGCTCCCAAAACAGCAGCTGTAATTATAATAAGGTGATGTGGTTTCTGCTCAGTGAACCACAACTGTTGCTCTCAGGTGGAGGGGTGCTGGAGCAAGTAGAAACATCAGCTGCTTGACACAGCTCGTGGATTAACCACCCAGCCGATTCCCAGAAATTAATGGGCGACTTCACGGAGCCCTTCCTCCTGCTTTATTAGGGTGAGAACACAGACGTCTGCATCAAGCGGGTGCAAATACTCGCAGGGAAATAGCTGTGCAGAGCTGACGTCTTGCAAAGCGGCGTTAAACTCCCCAGTGCTCTGTTCTGACTGCACTCCCTGTTGCCAGCTGCATCCATTTTACAGCCCCCACCAAACCTCAGCAGCCCCTGAGCATCACCCCGTTAGTGACCCCTTAGTCCCTGGGGGCACAGCACTGATGGTGGAAAACAAGTGACACTCTCCTGGTTTTGCTGACAAGGAGCCACAGGGTGTTGGGAGAACAAAGCACTGCTGCTCTTCTACATGGGGAGGGCTTGCAATAAAAGGTTTTAGGACAAATTTAGAGATTTGCAGCATCACGTGTTGGCTGAGAGCCTTGGTGAGTGTAACAGGCCCTTGAGAGGTAGCCCTCAGGGACAGCTCACAGAAAACACAGCCCAAGGGAAGGGAGATGGCTGCTAAGCCTCCATCTAATTGCCAAAAACATCCTCAGTACTTAGTAATCTTTCTGAGCTTGGACTGCTGGTCTCAGCAGAGCATGACCCAGCTTTCTGATGGGGAGTCCGCAGCTGGGAGTGAACGGAAGAACTCCCACATAGCAATTATTTCCCTTTGTATCAGCTGCTGGTTGAGCAGACTACTTCCCACAGCTGCGAGTCCATTTCCAGAGCTCACCACGGTATTGTTTTAAAGAAACAAGGCTGGCGAGTCAGACACAGCAGCTCAGCCAAGGATCAGCAGGGAAACAACCTCTGGTTATATGCTGGAGGCTCCTGAGTGCATGAAGTCCCCTTCTTTAAGGTGCGAGAAAGCAGTAGAGAAGATGAGGTTAAGGTTTTGCAGGCTGGATGATTACTAAGGCTTGAAACACTTGAGGGTGTGTATCCTCAATCATTTACTGCAGGGGAAATGATGAAGTGTAGCTCTGTAATTGCAGCTGTGCAATTGCAACTGTTTTAATAAAAAAAAAATATATAATAATTTATCCAACACGCTGATCATCGTGATCAATATCTCACTCTGATCCTGGCCCTGCTTCTTTTCAAAGACGGGGATACAGGCAGGGACATGCCTCTAAACACTTTCACTTCCAATAACATGCAGTATAACTTCATTTCCTGATCTCTAGAATGCCATACAGAAAAAAAAAGGCACAAAGCTGAGATTCATCCCTTGAGATATCAGTGCCTGATGAACTCCCTGTTCTCGCTTCACTGTAAGCCTCTCCCTGCAGACACCTGCTGATTTCATCCTGTGTGTGATGAAGTATCACCAGGGTGCTTCACCTGAGTCAGGGGTGTACAGCTGCATGCAACAGCTCTGCATTTAAGCTTGCTGGGGTTTTTAAGGCTCAAGATTAATATCTGGGATGTAGCAGAGAGAATAAATGCAGCTGGAGCTAAGTCAGCTGTGTGCAAAGTCACTTGGGTGTCCATGTATAAAAATTTTCAGAGTTTCAGGTGAGAAAGAGCTTCTTAGCTCCTTCAGAGCCAAATCCCACCTTGTTCTGTGCATCCCAACAGCAGCTGTATTATCTCTGAAGCAAACCTCACCTGAAAGCAACACAGCTGCATGTCCCTAACACAGCCCTGCAAGAGCCTCACTGTCCTCGTGCTGAGCCAGGGGCACAGCTCCTCCATCACTGGCATGTTCAACCCGAAATCAGGACAAAGCCTGCACAGGAGGCAGCTCGAGAAGACTCGAGGTCTTGAGGACAGTGTATACCTGAGAATTTTATGTTCAATCCTGTGCTCTGCTGCAAACTCACAATGTGGATTTCGGCAATTTATCACACTTATCTGTCTCCTAGGTTCATATTCATAAAAAGATGTTCAATGCCTATCCTTCCTCTCCTTCCCAACTCTCTTGAGCATTATTTGCTTCTCATTTAGCAATGAGTCAGGTCACCTAAAGGAGATGTAGAGGCTCCCTCTCTAGGCACTGAAAACAGCCACCTCCAGAGATGACTCCCCACTTCCTAAGACCTTCCGTACCATTTCCAGGTGCTGACCTCCCTGCAAGGTTATTTCCTTTTCCATCTTTGAGTGAAAACAGAGCCGCCGAATGGAAGCAGGCTGCGGAAAGCTGAAGGACTACTTCCCTTGTTGTTGGCACAACAAAAGCAAAACAGGCAGGAGGCTGACTCCCTTTTCTCAGGGCACCACAACACTTCACTCCCTCCTAATCACCGCTGTCTGTTGAGCATTCAAGCTACCCAGGCAGAGCTATCTGCTATTATGTCGTGGGGCTGGGAGCTAGTTCGGCTGAAAGGAAACACTCAGCCACTTAATGCTGCTGTCAATTATTCCAGCTATAAAGACTCTGACCCCATCTGCAACGTCAGGGAGAGAAATCCAGCCATCACATGCCTACAGAGATCTGAGGACTGCCTGGCCTCAGTGTCTGCTTATCCCCACTCTTTGCTGATGCTATCCAAAGGCTCAAACACGTGTGGTAGCCCTATGCTAAAGAAAGACCCTAAAGTATACATGCTTTGCTTTATTATAGAGGAGGAGGGGCAATGGATGGCTTGTTTCTTTGACATAGTGATGAAACAACAGCACCAACGTGACCTGACATGCAGTGACAGCAGTGAGAACAGACCCAGCAAGAGCTTTTGTGTAGTTACCCTCCTGTAAGCCTGCTGCTGCTGCAGGGCAGCTAAACCCCCTGGCACTGCAGGAAACAAAAGCCTGAGCTGAAAGGGAAATTGCGAGTGTCAACAGTCCCATTCCTCGGGGACTCTCTGGGACACTTGAGCTTTAGAGGACATACAGCTCTGAAAATGCAGACTTCCACTTAGATGGAGCTCAAAAGTGGCATTAACTGTGTCTGGGATTGCTGCAGGAAGGATTTTTTTTTTTTTTTTTTTTTACGGACTGGCAGTTCTCAAAGCCTTTGAACCCTGACATCAAGATTTCTCAAGAGCAGTGAGGCTTCAGCAGCAAGGGGAGCTTGATGAAAAGCACGTCATCTGGAGTGACACCTTCAACTTGGGTAACAACTCACTGAGACAAGCTTTTGGGGACAGAAGAACAAACTCCACCAGGCAGGAGGAGGTGGGACAGATTTTGGGAAAGTCCTCTTTACCCACACCATCTCTTCAAACGAGAGGCAAATGCAGTGTTTGACACCCTCAGTACTGTTTTGAAGACCTCTATTTCACCTGCAAAAAAAAAAGCTGCTCAGGTGTGCTGCACATCCAGGACAAATGAAGAATAAATGCTGGATGTGGAGGCACAGCTTGCTCTCAGAGCAACCAGTAAGAGCAGTTTTGGAAGGAGATAATGTCACAGTTTTCCACCACCAGGCTGTACTTCTATCCAGACAGAGCAATAAAAAGGCAAAGCATTAACCAGATGCCTAGGGGACTCCAGAGAGGCCAGAGGCAGAGGGCTGATAGCTGAGACACGTTAAATTTCAGACTTAACCCCATCCCAAATTGCTGGCTTCTAATGCTTTGTGCTTTCCTCCTGAAGGGGAAAGCTATTTAAAACACTGGTGGAAGTAGAGAGGGACACTCTTGGGTTGGAAGAATGAGGGAAGCCCTGTAAGATAAAAAAAAAAAGGGGAAAGAAAAATGCTTTCAGCCAAGCACAAATACCAAAACGACAGCGGCTGCTGGTCCCACGAAGGCGTAGAGAAGACCTCCCTCTAATGACAGCCAGCAGCTGGAAAAGGAAGAAGGAAAAGAAAGTTACCCAGTGGCCAGCATCACCAACAAAGAGGCACATGTTTTGCTGCTTCTCTCTGCCTGTGGAGTTGATAATGCATGGTAAAAAAAAAAAAAGAAAAAAAAAAGTCTCAGACTTTACAAGCAAGCAAGCTGTGTTTTCCTTTCCTCCTGAATGTGCCCAAAAGCCCAGCCGCCTGGGGGTCTGCCTGCAAAGCCTGGTTTGGTTACTGACAGAGGAGTGCATGTAAAATTTCTGCCACACTCTGCTTTAGACTAGGTCCTGCGATTTGCGAGCAAGACGATGCTCTTGTCGTGCTCACTTAGACAAAAAGAGTAGAAATAGTGGAAATTGTCCCTCATTATTTGCTAACCAGTATGCCCCTCAGGTTTTAGGCCCAGGAGAGCAGCACGTTTCTGCTCCTGGATCCTCCCTTTCGGGTCACTGCCATGGGGAAAATTTGCGATGCAGGAGGAAAGTGGGATGGATGTGGATGCTCCTGAGGAATAAGCTGAGCATGAGGCATTGTGGTGCACCCCCTGGAAATCAGCTGGTTGCTTCTCCCTCACCTGAGAAGGATTTTTCCTCTCTCCGGTGTCCTTGTGTGGGATTTAGGCTCCTAAATTAAAGGGTTGGTGCCTGAACAACCCAAAGTGAATCTTCTTACTAAGTCTTGGTGTCTATCATGTGTGTGCCTGTCATGGTGCCAGTAGGCCTCAATGACATTTTTAGTCACTGGAGATCCAGTCTACTGGGTCTAAGATTTTTTACATGTGTTTTTTTAACACTTTACAATTACATTCAGTCAAATCATAGCCCGAACTCCACTGACTGCCTTCACCACATCTTCCCCACACCGGTAATGAGGGCACCCAGCCTGGATGGAGACCTCACTGGGGAGACAAATCCCAGGTAGGGAGCACAAACGGGCCCCAGGTGTCCCCATGGGGCTCCTCCTGCCCTCTACATCCACACCCAGACTTTCAGGTTTGAACATAAAGACAGGAAGGAAAAATAAAAGCTTTTTTTTTGTTTTATGGAAGCACATTTTCACTGTGAGGGTGGCCACGTAGGCTGCCCAGCAGGGTTGTGGGGTCTCCTCCTTCAAAAGCCACCAGGACGTGGGCCTGGGCACCCTGCTGCAGGTGGTCCTGTGGGACCTTGAGGTCCCTCCCCACCTCTCTAAATCTGAAAATGACATCAGCACTGGGGCTGAAATCCCCATTTCATGGGGAATCTGGCAATTTCCAAGCATGGACACACAAAGCAGGCACTTCGGGACAAGAGAGGACGTGAATTTACACTACAGCAGCAGCCCCATTGGAAGTTTGCCCACTGTGACATTGCAGGACCCTGGAGAAAATATGAAGTAATCCTCTTTCAACAGCAAAACTTCCATGCATTTACCAACGGGTAAGAGCAGGCAACCACAGTGGAGCAAGGACTTTCTGCAAGCTCTTAGCCCAGCTAACCCTGCAGTAATTCACATACGTGCCGCCACTCCCAGCCATCTCATTTTGTTTTGCATCAGGAGAAATGCTTCCTTTCAGACCCTCCCAGGAAACAAAGCCTTCCTGGAAACATTTCAGTTTTGGATATCAACCTCTGATGTTTTTGTATCAGCTCTGACTTGCAAAAAAAATGTTATTTTTCACCTTAAAACACAGAATGTTTGGGGAAAAAAAATAAAATAATTCAAACTGGAAATTGGAAGCAGGACCTTCTGATTTTCTCCAAGGCCTGAATCTTGTTTATTTCTAAATTAAAGCTGTAACATGGTAATTTAATCAATTCTGATTTCTTCCTGACAGCCAGTTGCTCCTTCAGAAACTGTCTGAGCAGCTGTGATAATAAAACAAATAACCGGGATAATAAAACAAATAAGCAGGCAGGGAGGGAGGGAATAGGAGGGAAGATTTAGAGCACTGCAAGAGCTGGAAAAAGTCTTCATGAATGCAAGGGGAAAACTGAAGGGGGCTCCCAACCACCTGACCTTGCCCAGCCTTTCTGCTCTGATGCTCAAAAGTCTTAAAAACTATTTTTTTTTTTCCCCAGGTCTCTTCTAGCCACAAAGGGAAGATGTAGCTTACCCCAAGAAGGGAGCTGGCAGCCCTATACTCATGAGGACACGGTGCAGGGATGGCTTTCTATGGGCTTTTTGAAGGCAAGTTCACACATCACTGAGCACCAGCCTCATCCCTTCTGACTGCCTGGCCTCCCTGTCACAACTCGTAACCACTATGTTTCCTTCCAAAGCCATCAGAGGAAGTGGCTGACAGCAGGAGAGGAAAACGCCGTTCTGGAGAAGGAAAACTGACAGCAAACTCCAGCAACACGTGAGTCTTGTGGAGATGCTTTTAACCTCATCCCTGCAAGACACAGACATGTTTGCATGGTGTAACGAGGCTTCCCAGCACTTGCCAAGGGATCTCTCAAGAGATCTTTTAAATAACATCGCCAGTTGAAGGGAGGGAAGGAGTGGTTTAGCAATGCTCAACAACCATTTCCAAGCAGGGCTTCCCAAAATGATGTCAGCTCTTGCATCCGAGACCTCTTCACACCACATCTGATCCATCCGAGAGTCTGCTGTGGCAAAGCTGTGAGGTTGGAAGGCTTTGGTCTTGGTCCTGCAAAGAGCTGACTTTGAGCAGGACCTTCTGGACTATCCCCTACAGCTCTGCCTCTTCCAACTTGGTGTCCCAGTCCAGCCAGATAAAGGGTAATCTTTATATCTCCAGCCTTCCCATGCACAAAGCAGCCTCTGAGCTCCCTGATTTATAGCTCAGAGACGTGGCCAAGCCTCTGACCACCACCATGTCTCGGTGGGACAGACCCCCAGGCTGCTGCAGTTGCATGCCCTCACACTACTACTACTGTTAGGATCCAGAAACTGCAGGGTTGGAAGAAGTTTTGAAGGACACTGTGAAGTCCCTTGTGGTCTATCATGTCAGCTCTCATCCCCTGCATCACAGGGAGAGACACGTTGTGGTTAACATCTTGTGATTCCTTCTGCAAGGTGGAAACTTCATGCCTTGAAAGCCTGCCAACCCATCTGAAACACCCTGTGCATGCCCTATTCCAGCTAGACACAAAGCTAAAAGTGCCTCTGAGCTCCAGCTCCAAGCTTTGCAACCACCACACACAATTCTGCTGTGGTCACAAACCAAAATAACCCTGGGACAAGCTGAGATCCAGGTCTATATTCTGTTTATATATATCCAGCATTAAACAGGGTTACATCTAGTTCCTGTCTGAACAGCCTCAAGGTTTGGAGGTCAGCTCTGAAATTCCTGGTACATAACATTGACTTTCTTCTAGAGAAGAGGTACAACCAAGACCCACCTGCACATCACTAGAAGAAAGTTTTTATGCCCCTTTAACAGGAAAGCAGGGACAAGTGTGTCTTCTACTGCGGTGTAGGGGCACCCTATCTTGGTCCACGCCTATTTTTGCTTTGTGATCTAAAATGCACTGATTGAGTTGAACAAGAACACTCCATGAGTGCCTGTAGGGTCACACACGCTTCCTGGGGTAGTGCTGGGCTCTAGTGCACATATAAATTTGCTCAATTTACCTTTGGCTCTCAATACAGCCAATAGCAGGAGTCATGAGGTGGTGGCAGAGCTACAAATGGCTGACCAAAGGCTGTTTCTCATGCTCGTGCTCTGCAAACTGTGACATTACTGACACAGCACGTCCCAGGAAGATTTTCCCAGTGGGTTAGAGCTGGGAGCATGTGTCCAAATTCACTAAGCACCTCATGAAACCAACAGCCCCCTGCTGCAGACACATCTGATGTATCACAAGGGTTTTCAGAGGAGCTGGCTGGGGACAGGCAAGAGGGGAGCCTGAGCACTTGGGAAAGCGCCTCCACAGTTTGGTTTGAGTGGGAGCTGGCAGAAAGTGTGCACACGATGAATAGGTGCTTGTAGGGCAAAAGAAGGTCTAACAGTATGTATACCGCCAATATTGGGTAGTGGGAGAGCTCAGCTTTCAGTTCTTTGATGCTTTTGAGTCTGAGCATGATCATTCCAAGCCAGAAAAAAAAAACAAAAACAAAAACACCACCACCACCAAAAAACCCTACCACAAATCACAACAACAACACAAAAAAAACACAACCACAACCAGCACAACCTAATTAAGAGCCCTAGCACCAACATGTGCTCTCCATGAACTGTTGCCTCAATGACTTTGCTGGGACTCACTGGCTTTACCACCCACTGGGCTCCAGTGTGGAAGGGAGTAAAAGGACTGGATGGGACCTGCCAGGGTGCAAAAACTCCCTGCTATTTTAGTGACAGGCACCCTGACAGCAGAGCTAAGAAATGGTGTCACAGGCAGCCAGCGAGGAGCTCCTGCATGTGAGGAGCGACGGAGATTTAAGGGCTGGAAGGAGACAGGGGATTGGCAGCAAGAGGAGAGCTGCTCTGGTTAAGGACACCCTGGGAGTGATGGAAAGTCAATGTGCTGCCTTGCTGGCGTGCCAATCTGAGAGCAAAGAGGGTGTCCAGCAGCATTTGTGGTGCCTTGATGCCCTTGTGCTGCAGGCTGGGAGGGCTTTGCCCTAGGGCAGGGAGATGCTGGCATGCATGGTTCAGGGCAGGGAGGTAGGGAAAGTTCATCTGCACAGTCCCTCCTTCCTCCCAAGGCTTGTGGGGTCAATATTCAATACAAAACTCTGTGGTGACACTTAAGCATTCACAGGGAAGAATCCACAAAGCTTTTTGCATCCATTCACAGCAGTCTATAAACGGGGAAGGAAGCAGAAATATTTGGAGCTTCCACCCATTACCCCAATGCCTCCTGATCAGGAGTTGGTCTTGGATGGAGGAGTGTCCTAGAAGCAGAATTTGGATTCACAGAAAAGCTAAAGGGCATCTGGGACCTGTGATACCTCTGAAAGCCAGGCTACTCTTCTGAGCCATTCAACAAGCACCGAGCCCTCACTAATAGGACAATCTGACTCTAAATCCCTCAAAAGCTGGGGCAGGGCAGTCTGGACAGGTACAGCACCTGTACACAGGCACCCAAAATGCAAAGAACTGGCCAGCGAGGCTCTAGACAATGATGGGATGGGATAAGGAAAGGCCTGATCTATTGGTAGGTAAAATATCCTTTGACTGCCACTTTGCATAAAATTTCTAAACTATTTTTTCACAACACAGTGAAAAAATACTACTTTTTTAAAAGGTTGCACTAATGCTCAGCTCTGAGTGATTCCAGCCTTGCCTTAATGTTTTTTTTTTTTTTTTTTCCCTCTCCACAGCTTTATTCTGTAATTTCTACCAACTTTCTTCCCCACTACAATAATATTAAAAAAAAAAAAAGTTTCATAAAGATAAATAATAATAAAGAAAAAGATTAAAAAAACACAGCTTGGTTTTCATAAAAGTAAATACTGAGCTGCTTCCAGTGGGGGATTCAGCAAACAAATTCAGATTGCTTTCAAAAACTTGGTTGGAAAAACTTATCCACATTTTGATGCCTAAAACTATCTGGAAAACCTGAGTCCAATCAAGCAACCCATTACATAGATAAACACAGAGGCTGTAATTTCATTTTTAGACATCCCAAACTTTAAATATTCCACATTTTGCTCTAAAAATAGATAAATAAATAAATAAATAAATGCTATGTTTATCTAAAGGTACTTAGATGAAAATAATGTAATATATGGAAGAATTAATCCCCTCATTCTCTGTGAAGCTGTTTTTAAAGGAGCACACAATACTTGCTCAGTACCTAGCCCTGGTGGTATTCCCGTAGGGGTGCTTCAGAAGCAAATGCAGACAAAATCCACGTTGCTGACTGTGGCACTCTTATCCCCTGGTGAAAACGTCCCTCTTATTCAGACAAACTGAACTCAGAGGGCTGCTCCTGTTCACAAAACCAGTTCTCTCTCTGGGGACTTGGCTCTCCTAAGGTTTCCCCTGGGCATCTGGATGGGGAGGAGGGAAGCGCACAGCATCCCGATGAGCCGAGGGTTTGAGGATGCTCCTTCTGCTCTCATCACTCCTGCTTCTCTCTGCCACGGGCACTAATTCAGCTCCTACCTTTGCTCCTGCAGGTCACTGACTGCATTTTGACAAGGATAGAGGGTTAGACAGGAAGGAAAAGGAAGCAAAGCCTCAGTACTCACTAGTTTGCGGTGCCGTACCCCTTGGCTTTTGTAAACCCCACGGAAATGGCAACCACCAAGGCGGGGAGCCCTAAAGAGAAGAAAACATGAGAAAATTGGTCATTGCAGCACACGTGCAGGTCTGTACCAGCTCAGGCATATCATATACCCCGTTCCTCCCGGTGTTATTCTAACACCGTCTGTCCCAGCCTGGCCCTTTGGCAGAGGCTGAATTCAGGACCTCCAGAGCCAAAAGCACGAGCCCTTGTTACCTCTGCTAATGAAGTGAGTGCCATCAGCTGTAATCAGCTCGCTTCCCGCTGTGGTCTCAGCAGTTGTGTGGGAAATGATAGCACTTTCAAATGCATAGCATCAATTCCTTTTATTTTTAGGGACATGGATAAGCCAGGCTGTTTCCTGCAGGTGGGATATCCAGGCAGCACCCAACCCAACAGAGCTGGTAAGGCAGAGATTGAGACCTATGTTTGCTCTTAATATATGAACAACCTAGGTTCAAATCTCACCCCAAATGAGACAGAGAAGGTTATTGAGAAATGCTGGCCTGAAACTCCAAGAAATATCATTAAAAGCTTTGACATGGTTGGGTGTTTGAATGCCCAGGCACTTCTGAGCTAGAAAAAAGATGTTGTATCCTGCTAATAGCCTTCTGATCTGTCCTATTCCTGCTTGATAAACTGCTCAAGAATCTACAGAGGAGATTGGGTACTTTTCCGATTCACTATCCCCAGCCCAGCTCTTCCCTTTCTCTATCAAAATCCCTGGATATCGGCTGGTAACATCTGGTTCCTCAGCCACCAAGGCCTCTGTGGGGCTTTTTATAGCCCTCCTCCTCACGTCATGCCACATTAAGCTGTCTCAATGCTAAAGACGGGCAAATCCCATTAGGAATTAGCAGGATCAGTAGCCAGCTGGGATTAGTGCTCCTTGACGAGACCCTAATTCCTGCGCCGTAGAGGTCACAGCAGGCAACTGTGGTTTGGAGGGCTGTCCAGACACAGCACCCAAACACTAACCCTGCTGGCAGTGTGCTCACTCGGCAGTAAAACCATCGCATGGATGATTAACTGAAAGGGTCAGCAGCCAGCTGGGTGGTGTAGGGCCAAGCTGTCTGGAATATGAAGTATTTGAGTCATCGGAAAGAGAAGTGTTTCTCTTCCCCTACAAAATTCCCAAGCACTGCTCATGTTTGAGCAGCCTGAACCAATGGGTAGGGGTTAAGGGATGTCCAGTGGGTTATGAGATGTGTCTTTTTTTTGGTTTTCATTTTAATTAACTCTTGCCCCTCTTACTGAACTTCCTTCATGCCTACAGACCAGGCATCCTGTCCATACCACCAGCACAGTGTTCAGGTACAATGCCATTGATGTGGCACCCCACAGCAAGCACCCCATGAAGACATCAGGGAAAGGGCTTTTTGGGGAGTCAATCATTGATGAGAGAGGCTCCGCTGGAAAGAGGAAAATTGGCTGAGACTCTGCCAAAAATAGCAGCGTGTTCTTTACAAAGTGCTTCTCCGGGACGTGACAATTATGCAGAAAGGCACATTTGGGCTGTGAACTCGTCAGCTTTCAGGGACTGGGTAGGAAGGAGCCCCAGCTTGTGCTGAAAATGGAGCTGTGCAAGCTGTGTTTGCTAGAGGAGGTAGCCACATCAAGGCAGCTGAGCCAACGAGCATAGCAATGAGGGCTGCTGAACTCCTCTGCCTTGAGAGAGAGGTAAAATGAATGCCTAACCACAGTTGCATGGGATTTGATTAAAAAGAAATAAATCCAAGCATTATCAAAACATATTTTAATAGATTCTTGGCTATCCGAAAGAAATCTGCTTCTAACTGGCCTGTCTCTGTAGGCAGCCACTCGTGCTACACAGTCAAAAAGCGAATGTTACAGTCCTAACTCCACAAGAAACCTGGGTTGAAGAGTTTTATTCTGCCAGGCCAGCAGGAGAACTGTGTCATGCGATCAGCACATCCCATTAAAAAAAGGTCATTTGATAAAAATGACTACCAAGAGCCACAACTGTTAAAAAAAACTGCAGACCCACTCAGAGCCTCAGCCAGGGTGACATTAAAAATCCATTTGAAGCCCCGACATGATCCTATGAGGACTAACCAAATTATTCCTTCTTTACTGGGACTAGATGTTCTGATGGAATTGTTTCTAGGGAACAATTTGCCCATCTAAATAACTTAAAATTGTTCTAATTGCTAAAACTCTTTGCTGGAAAGGCGAAGTTGCTTCCCCGAGAGGAGAAGAGAAAAACTGGGAATAAATCTCAGTGCTGATGAAAACCACGACGGCTTCAATGAGCTACAGCTGCCAGCAGCTGAGAACTTGGCAGAGATCTAGAACGAGGGCTTAGAAAAATGTTAATAAGCAAAGGGGGGAAAGGGGGAGAATCAGCTCATGAATTGTGCTAATTATTTCAGATTATGCTCTTTAAAACATATTTTCAGCCTCTTCCCTCTTAGAGGCGCCATTAATCCCAGCTGAAGCCAAGCAGGATGCTAAATATCTGGAATTCCCTTGCTGCCTTAACAGGCAAGAGTGTTCTTCACTTCGTGTCCTAACCTATTCCAAACGTTATTATGCATCATTTATCAGCCACTGCTTCCTAGCCCAGGAATAACTACATTTCACTAACACTGCAAATTATGCTTCTACACATGTAGGCTACTTTTTAAAAAAATCTGTACAGATTACAATTGTGGATGTCACTCGTCCAAAATTCCCTTGACTAACACTCCCATCTGTCCCAGCGTATATAAATCAGAATGAAAAAAAAAATCCCTTTTAACACCTAACGAAGCTATCAGTCTCTTGCATCTGATGTGCCTGATGCTCCTTGTGTCACATCGTTTGTGCTTGAACACATGCACCAACCCCAAAAGCACACACAGCCCATGCTTTTCACGTCTGTGCTTTCAGGTTTGGGTTCCATACCAGCCTTCTCTTTCAGTCCCACAGTTTATTTTGTTTCCTAGGCAAAAGCCAGGGGTGAAAACTTCACGGGATGCAGGTGCTGCAAGGAGGACGGCCCTTGATGTGCCAACATAAATCACATCAGGGCCCTTGGTAAGCGTCGCTAATATCTTGCCTGGGGTGAAATGCTTGACTCCAGCAGTAAAACGAGCCCCTAATACAGGAGCTCAGTGCTTTCTCTCTCTCTTTCCCTCTCTCTCTCTCTTTTTTTTTCCTCCTGCTTGCTTTTGAGCAACTTTTTGTTCAGTCACTGCTTTCCAGCACAAGCTTGTCGTCGCTTTGAAAGCCCAGGTTACGGGCTTGCGTTTGTTTTCTCCTACAGAATGCATCATTTAAGGTTAATAAATTAAACATACGGAAGAGGCAGAGGGAGGAAAATTAGTTACAAGCATCTGCACCGGTCTCAGAGTTTATTTGTCTATGCAAGGCCCTGCTGCCATGGAGACAGGATTTCAGAGCTCGCTTCTCCCCGGGTTGCACACGGAAGGAGGCAGAGAGAGAGAAATAAGAGAGAGAAAGCAAAAGAGACCCAATGGCAGGAGAAATCCCTCCGTATGCCCCTTGGACACACAGCCCCCTCCCAGCTCATCTCTCTTGTGTCACCCTGGGCCGGATGGGGCAGCAGGTTGGACTCAGTTTTTACCATCTCAGCTTTGCTCATTTTTAACCATCCCAGCCCTTCTGGACACTCCCAGAGGTGTCAAGCCCCTTGTGCCAAGCCTTCTGCAGAGCATCGGTCCTTCTGCTGGCCTGGACCCTCTCTGCTCTGCATCCCAGGATGGGAAAATGCTTTTTTTTTTTTTTTCTCTCCCCTGTGGGACCCACGATCCTCACCCCATCCGAGGCACAAGAAGCGCTTGCGGATGATGCGGTTCCGTAACCGGCCCGTCACGGCCATGTAGGACTGCCAGGCCTCGGTCAGCACCCAGCAGAAAGAGGAGAGGAAGAAGAAGTGCAAGAAAGCCGCCACCAGCGTGCATATCACCTGGAGAGAGGAGGAAAGGAGGACACGTGAGAGGAGAGAGGAGAGTGGCAGGCAGAGGAGGGCTGCTTCCAAACCAGGCTCTAGAAGGAAACGTCACAGGGATCAGCAAAAGAAAGGACATTTTGGGAGGAGGGAGCCTCCCCCTTGAGCTTTGACCTAGCTTGGGGTTGAAGCATTTGCCTTAAATTGAAGCACTGCTCAGAAACTGGTTGCTCTTAAGCATGAGCTCCAAGCCCGTGGTTAACTATTTTATAGGATCACAGAATATCCCAAGTTGGAAGGGACCCATGAGAATCATTGAGTCCAACCCCTGGCTCCACACAGGACCACCCAAAAATCACACCATGTGTCTGAGAGCATTGTCCAGACATTTCTTGAACTCCATCAGGCTCGGTGCAGTGCCCACGTCCTTGGGGAGCCTGTCCCAGTGCCCGACCACCTCTGGGTGCAGAACCTTTCCCTAACCCCCAGCCTGACCCTCCCCTGTCCCAACTCCATGCCCTATTTTATTGAAGTCTTGACCCATAGTGGTGCTGTTTGCCCTGAGCAAGACATATTCATTTTCCAGTGAGGAAACCCCCAATGCTTTCAGAGAGGATGGAGCACTTATTAAGGTTTGCACAGCACCGTGCCAGCGGTGCTTGGCAGTAATGGACTCAGAGGAAGGCAAATCCGAGGGGTCCCTGCCAGGTAGGATGACTCCTTGCAGAGCAAATATATTGAGCTGGGTAAAACCCTGGCTACTAGGGGCTGGGAAGGACTCTGAGCATGTGAGGTGCTGAGCTGTCCAACAGCACATAACTACTAGCAGAGAGGAAAAAACAAAAAGCAAAGAAAAATTGTAATGAAATAACATTAAAAGAAATTTCATAACCGTGTGCTCTACCACTCGGCAGGGAAATCTCTCGGAGGAAATGCAGGGAGCTCAGGCCATTTAAACTTAAACCGGGGAAAGCACCAGCGAATGCATTATGGAGAACAACCCTGTAGTGCTGGGGAGATGGGCTGGAAAGCTGACAAGCTCGTCTTTGTTTTTTAACGCAGCAAAGCCAAATCGTTCGCCGGCGCAAATCGGTGCCGCTCCGTTAACTCTGCCGGAGCCGTGCTTCGTTTTCACCATCGGAGAATGAGAACCCCTCAATGAACGTGAAACCAATGGAAATAAACTCCCAAGGAGAAGGGAGAGCAAACAGAATTTAATAAAAGTGACTCTGGATGGAAAAATATTGGCTTAAGGCATTGAGGGCAGATGGGGAAGGGGGGTTACAGCAAAGAATTTCTCTGCTTTGAGTTATATCAGGAAAAATGGACTTTGGGTTTATGGTCACTGAACCTAACCTTTCTTTCATCCACCAGCATCTTTCAGCACAGAGCTCTTGTGCACATCTTTTATCACGTTTTTATTGGATTGCTCTTGATCCGTATGCTGGCAGGGCCAGGAGTTGTCAGAGGCTGGGAATAAAAGTCAGGCTGTGAGCTCGTGGAGACAGGGACTGCCTTCTTATTCCATGTTTGTGTTTGACACGGAAACCATTGGTATTCTGCCTACAAATGGATTCTGGATGACAGCTCTGTACAAATAAACCAGCACAATGTGATAATTTGAGTAATTTTCACATTTTAAAAGAATCCTCAAAATATGTCTGCTATTCATCAGCTTACAGACCTACCTAAAACAGTTACAAATGGGGTGCTTTCAGGAATGTATTTTGAGATATTTTTATTTTAGAACTTTTTTTTTTTAAGGTAATACCGCAAATGAAACCGTCGGTTTTATTGTGCCGATTTTATTCTGCACCAGCACGTTTTTCTGCCCTCTTTGCCAGCAGTTTGGAGAGGAGAGAAAAGACCTCTCTGCCTTCCAATTCTCCACCTGGGAGATACATTTTCCAAGGGTTTTTACTCAAACAGGTAATTTTGAGGGAAAGGGGAGGAGAAGAGAGGAGGAGAATGCAACAAAAAATGCACATCTATGCTAATGATTGTGAATGGACCTCATTAAAAATCCATTAAGATCAACGAGCTGATTTTGCCCAGATTTGGGAATGATAAGGGAGTCTTCCCTCTTATTTTCCCAGTCCCCTGAGAGGAGATGTGGCTGTCAAGGCCATTAGTCCTTGTTTTTGTTGAAGAGGAGAAATCAGGTTCCTTGCAGCACGTAGCCTTTGAGATACAGTCAGTCCATGCAGCATTCATTTCTTTTGTATCACATTAGTGCTGACCGTCATTTTTTAGCCTTTTCCCTTTTATCTTCAAAAAGCTTAGCAAATCTAGGCGTGGAGTCTTGCCTTTGAGGTTCCACGGTTGGAAATGATGGGGGAATTTGGCGTTTCCCAGAAAACTATCACTGTAGAAATTCTCTCAGAGCAACTATGATTACAAATCAATCACCAACATTTTAGGAAGCTCCATTATCAATAACTGAATGTGAATAAATTCCTAAGTCACACTCCTTCATCTCTTCTCTCTATAGTTTTCTTTCCCTGTTCCCTGCCAGTGACTGTTTACTAGATGGCTGAGCGGAAACCCAAGAATAACCTTTCTATTTCGGGTGTTTCATGCATATGTATGTGCAAAGAGCTAAGCTGCCTCGTGCAACTGCAACCAGCTTTGAATCCCCACTACCAGCTCTGATGAACATCCACAGGAACGTGAAAAGAAGCAGAAGGGGCAACCTGGGCTCCCAGCTGTGCTCTGAAGGAGGTGGGAGAGGGTTGAAGGCATCCACCTCCAATCCTGGAGTGAAAAAGAAGAACTAAAGAGGAGGTCCAGCCATGGTTGGCCTTGTTGAGCATCTCTTAGTGTTTCTTTCTATGAGAAGCTGCTCCTAGCACACACTTGGGGTTGCAAGAAAAGCAAAGCTGAGCTCACCTTTTCCCCACCTCTTGCCCCAAGAAAAGCATGGTGGCAAGGAAAGGCAGCTTTATTTTGCAAAGCTAGTTTCTGAAGGGTTTAATAGCAACAGGGCCATCTGGCTGCATCTCCCTACACTTTCCTACCCACATGTGGCTCAAGCAGTTGTAAAGCTTCCTTTAAAACACAACCCATCCCTGACCCCAAGGGCCTTCCATAGCTATGAGGCTTTGTGATTCATTAAAGCCTGGGGCTTCTCTGCAAAAATGCTTCCAAAAGTGACAGCATGCTGGCTGTCAAAGTAGCGATTCAAAAAAAAAAAAAACAACAAAACTGGCTGGTCACTGTTTGCTGTTAATTAAAAACTTGATTCTGATTTCTGATTGCGATTTCAGCAGCAGGATGAGCTGGAAGACATTTCTGGCCTCAGTTTCCTGCACAGAGTAGTTCGGCTGGTTGAAGCATTTGGGGAGGGAGGAAGACGTACGACAGGAAAATATTCATGACGAGCAGCGACTGGGTACGCCAGCTGCCAGCAGAGAAAGTGCTTTAGCTGGAGAAAAGTCATCCAGGCAACACAACACCTCTCCATCTGGATCTCTGATGCAATGAGGCATGTACCCAGCCATCACTGTACAGGGCTTGAAAAACCACATCTACTCCTTGCCTTCCCTGCTGGAGCAGCACCGAGACCTGCAGCAAGTCCCTCAGGGCCCCAGAGGCCCAGCGATGTGCACAGGGCACCTGGTGACACTTCCCAACCCCAAAGAAAGGTGTTCTTGGTGGCTGCATTGCTTAACATCTGCTGAGCGCTTTAAGCTTGGAGCATAAAAATTGCTGGAGAATTAAATGTAACACTGAGATGCTGAGTATTTTCCTCTTTTTTTTTTTTTCTTCTCCTTTTTTTTTTTCCCCCTTGCTCAATCTGTCCTTCTTTGTCATTTTTGGAAAATAAAAACGGTGAAAGCCTTGCAAATAGCCACGTTTCTTCAGCGCGCCATGTGCCAACTACTCTAGGCAGATATTCAAAAATATCACATTGGTTTTAATCAAAGCCCTGAGGATGCTGACAAATTATCAAAGAGTGAACGGGAGAGAAAATTGAAATCTGCCATTTAGTTGTGTCTTTGACACGTCGCTAATTAACAGATGGGGGAAAAAATGAGGAAGTGCTGCCTGGATGGATTGCTTCTGTGCTAAAGCAGGGGAAAAGCAAACAAACCACCCAACAAACCAACGCATCTCCTACCTTGTTCCGGGTCTGGGTCTGTCCGATCAGGATGAGAGCGTTGGAGGAGATGATGGAGAGGCAGAAGTTGATGAGAATGACGGAGCGCTCTGAGCGGATGTACCTGCAGGAAGAGAAGAGAGGGAGGGAGATCCACCCCGTTACACCTTGCGGGAAGCTACCTCGAAAGGCATCAACCAGATGCAGGTTGCATGGGGCCAGGCTCTACTCAAGGCCATGGCAAGAGATTGCCCCCTTCCTGCAGATCTTGTGTGTTAAATGGAGCAGAACAAGGGGGAAAAGAGGAGGAGAGCTCGGCGTGATGCTCAGCCCACAGGTCTCGCAATCCTCCCCATCAGTGCTGGAGGCATGAGCATGAGTCAACAAAGTAGGGGCCAGCCTGGTCCCTAGCCTGAACCCCTCCTAAACCAGGTCTGAGTGCTGTTAAGTCTTCTTCAGCTCAGCTTACTGGAAAGGGGACTTGAAAAGGAGCTTAAAAGAAAGCATACACGCAACACATGGCAAGAGTCCCAAATAAGAAGAGCCACAAGCATGCTGGCGATGGAAGCAGGTTACGAAAGCATGCACCTTCACAACAAAGTGTTTGCCATTCAGCATTCCCCTTGTTTAACCTAACAGTGCAACCAAAAGCGAGAAGGATTTGTGGCTTTTTTTGGTTTGTTTTCCCCAGGTGGAGAGGTTTAGCACTTCCCAAAACTAGGCCAAATATGTCGCTGTGGCCTTGGGTCCGGGACATTAGGGATCCAAGCAAGGAAGCCTTCCGCACCTTGCAGGAGCGAGCCACTTGTCACTTCTGATTTGCACGGTGCAGCGCGGCGTCAGCTCGCTGCTCAAGTACGTGCGTGACAATTCATTCCACCGACTGGCTACAGAGGAAGATTTCTTGGAAGGCACTTTTATGTACCTAATAAAATTAAAAGGCAATTGCAAAAGCTCAAGTCTTCAAGGATTAACTCAGGACCTGACCACACCAATCGCACACACGTGAATAATCCCAGTGATTCAGCCTGCATGCCGGATGACTAAAGAGTAGAAACTAATGTCTCTAGAAATTAGAAACAGATCTGTTAACCAGACAGCTCATCCCTGGAGGCTAATGCAGGATTATTTCCTATATTCCGGCACATCAACTATTTATATTGATAATTTAATTTTGTTAATTAATTTCAGCAGGAGTCAGTCAGCCACGCTATTTGGCTAGCATGGGATGTACTGCAGGTCTGTGCTGTGCCAGGGGGGATCCATGCTTCAGATCAACTGGAGGCTGCGAAGCTTTGCTTTTCACTTCCACCTGAGTTTGCCCTCCAGATAAGCAGGAAGGTTGAGGATCCACTTTCCTGGATATAAAAAGTCACTGGTTTAGCATGAACTTACATCGGCTCTGATGGAAACCTTGTCTGTGGGTAGTTCTTCCTCAACACTCACCCCAGCCCTGTAACACACTCCAAAATTTAGGCTTCCAACTCAGCTAGAAGTTGGGTTTGCTGCCTGAAAAACTTGGACTCCTTTCACAGCCCATCTGATCCCAGATCGCCCCATTTCATTGGGCTCAATATGATGCCGTGGATCACCTGGATCCTCCTCCTTTTGGGGATGGAAGGTACCAAGCCATCAATCTACCTAGGCTTTGATCATGCAAAGCAAAACAAGCCCCAAGCTCAAGTCTAGAGCCGTCAGCTTCTGGGAGACAGAAATGGAGATCTGGACTCTGTCCTGGTAGGAACAGATGTGGTAAGACTGTGTAGGAACACTGTGGTTTAGCTGGTGTTAGCGTGCACTTAGGAAGTCTCTCCTGGTTAAAAAAAAAGGTAAGAAAGAAGTTGAGTGTAAGTGTAGTAGGTATGTGAATGGAAGGGGTTAGAAACCAGCTGTTTTCAGACTTTTTACTCCCTAAGAAGCTTTTCCTCTCTCCATGCTTCCCTTCATCCACCAAAAGCCTTCCCTGCTGTCCAGATCCCTGAACCTCCAAACAACGAGGTGTGAGTTGGTGCCATGTAGAAGCACAATATCAGAATAAGTTAGGCTGAAAGAAAACCTCTGGAGTTCAATCTTCTGCCCAAAGCAGGGCTAATTTTTAAGTCCTGTCAGATTTCTCAGAGCCTTGTCCAATCAAGTTTCAAAAATGTGGAAGAATGGAAATGCCACAGCCTCTTTTGGGTAGTTTATTGCAGTGTTTAACCACTCTCATGGAGGATCAGGTCTCCTTAGATCCAGGTGGATACTTTCACACTGCAGCTGGTGATCCTAGATTTTTCACTACACACCTCTGGGAGTTGTTTGAGTCCTTTTTCTCTGTGCCTTCTCCCTAACAGCCTCCTCTTCTCCAAGCTAACCAAGTCTCATGTCCCAGGAGTGTTCGTCTGTCTTCGCTGTAGCATTTCTTCAGCCCATATCTCCAGTTTGCTGAAGTCCTGAATGATGGTGCTGCTCTCCAGTGCGTCAGGCACTCCTCCTGTTTCAATACCATCCAAGAACCTGTCAAGGGGCCATTTCCCCATCACCCAGGTTGTTAATGAAGATATTAAAGAGTGCTGGTCCTACAAGCAATCCCTGACAGAAGCTGCTAGTAACCTACTGCTGGTTAGGCTTCAAGCCTTTGACAACTGCCCTTTGATGACCACCATGAACTCCACCCAGCTTTTGATCTACCTTAGAGCCACCAACTCAACCCACGATTCCCAAGGCTGGCCACTAGGATGCTATGGGAACCTGTGTCAAAAGCCTTGGTAAGTATAAAATGTACACCACCCACCTCTCCTCGCTGTCCATAAAACCCATCCACCATCCCACCGCAAAAGGAAAAGGGGTACAAGCCGTCCTCAAAAAATACATTCTGTCTATTCCAAATCACTTATTGTCCATCATTTTGCCTGGAAATAGGCTTTATAGCTACTTGCTCTTCAACCTTCCCAGAGGCTGTAAAAAGGCTGACCAGGCAGTAACTCTCTGGATCTTCCTTGCCCTTTTAAAAGACGGGTGTAACACTTCTTCCAACCATCACGAACCTCCCTAGATGTTAGATAATGGGTCTACAATACCAGCCAGCTCCCTTGACACACTCCACGCATCCCATTTGGAGCCACGGACTTACAAATGTCCACTGTATGGAAATGGTCTTCAGCTCCCTCTTCCTTGATGATGGAGAGCACTTCTTCCCCAGGTTCTGCCTCTAGATACGGGAAACTGGGTGCCTGGTGGTTAACCTTGCCAGCAGACCAAGACGAAGATTGATGTTTTCTGTGTCCTCCACCATTAGGATAAGTGTCCCATTCATCGTGTCCCTGAGCCATCCTTTAGTACCAACGTACCTACAGAAACCCTTCTTCATGCCTTGCATGTCCCTTACCAGGTTCAAATCCAGCTGAGGTCCGACCTCCCTAGTTCAATCCTGTAGCCTGACCTAACAGCCAAATATTTTCAGGCTGCCACATTTGCTCTTTTTCCTTGCATCTCCTCTTCTCCAGCCCAGGGATGTTCCACAGAAAGACATCAGCATCACTGTAAGGCCACTTGGCAAAAGAAGTTAGGAACTTGGAACACAGAGGGAAAAATCACAGGTCTTGATGGGTTTAACCAAAGGAGAGAGTTCAGTAAAGGCAGAGCTGCTGCAGAGTGCTGTCTCACCACCCCCTGGCAGCTACATGGGCTCTGCCTACATCCCCCAAATATGTTGTACGCAGCCACCAAAGCTGGGAAAAACTCATTGCAAACGTAGGGAGCTTCTGCTCCGGCCCAGGTCTTGTGGGATGTGGGGAAGCCCCGTACAAACCGAGACAGATGGAGAACGTGGGAAAACCCTGCAGTCTCTCCCTCTCTGTCCCTATTCTGCTCCTTTCCTCTCTGCAAACACTGACTCACCGCTGCTTCTCATGGTGCATACACATGTCCTTCTCCCCGCACTCCCTTACTCATTCCTGCTACTCCCACTGGGGCCACCTCGGCATCTCCAGCAGCAGCAGAGCTTCTGGATCGAAAGAGAGCGTTAAAAGCCCCTCGAGAGCTCGCTAACGACCGCTAAATCAATCCTTGGCCTCAACAGGCAGGCAGAGAAAAAAGCTCACGGGGCTCTCTCTTGGTGATACGGCATTTGGGAAGTGCTGCCAGTGAGGAAGGTCTGCAGGGTCCCACGTTCTGGCAGCAGCTGGAAGGGTTGTTCAATAGCAGCATCGATCCCCATGCCGTGTGAAGGGCGCTCTGACTCCAGAGGCTGTTGAACTGCTCTTTCCATCTCGTCCAGGGATGGAAAAGCCACTGGGGTTCTTCTGAAGCATCACCAGGTCAAGGAGATGCTTGAAAGAATGGTACAGAGCTAATTTGAAACACAGTACCAAGTCTTTTCACCCACTCTGATCCAGGAGCAGTTCTTCTTCTCCACATATTTTTCATTTTCAATCAGCTTTTGAGTGGGAAGATCTTGTTTTTCTCTGATCTCCCCTCTTTCCCACGCAGGTGGTGGTGAACATGGTCCCCATGTAGATCATGGCTCCAGCTGTGACCTAGGACAACCACTGCCAGGAGGTACTGAGGTCACCCCACTCCTATGTCCTAAGTATCACTGACCCCTCTGCCACAGCTGCTGATAAAGCCAGAAATTTCCCACCTGTAGCAGCTATTTCGCAGCCATCTGGCTACTGAAAACTGGAGCGAGGCCACCAACAGGCCACCAGCAGCCATCAGACAGAAACGAGAGTGAAGGGAGGCCGTGCCAAGCTGGCCGCATCCAAGTGAGGGCTTGCAGCAAGAAGCTCATGCCGGTTATGCCGATGGCTGAGTAGGTGCCACTAAAAAACATCTTTTAGTGGGGGTTTTCGATGGGACACAGGGGGCAAATTCATTTCCTCTCTGATCCCGAAGTGGGGATTGCCTCCCTTTTACTCTGCCCTGGATCCTGATCCTTTACCATGTTCCTTTTCCCTTTTATTTTTTTTCCCTTTCTTTCTTTCTGCTTCCTATGTATAAACAAATCCTAGCTGGGCAAAATTCTGGGAAAGTCTCCAGACTGTCAGCCTCAGTGAGCCTATTCATCACAAGAGGTTCATGCTCAAGCTGAGCCCATGTATGCCTGCTCCAGATGCCTTTGTCCAGAGCTCTGAATGGGAAATTTCCTGGCCAAAGCTCCCCAGAAGAGCTGAGCTCTGCTGACTACACTCCACAGAAGACCAAGCAGACAGGGCACGAGGATTTTCTCCCCTGCACAGAATAAAATAAGACTGCTTTGATACATCTGCCGTATTTTAGCAGCTGGAGTAATACTGACAATCCCACTTCTAAGCAATCCCCCAGCTGTTGTCTGGCAGACTGTCTAACATCTAGGGCAAAATGAAGTGAAAGCCAGGAGAATGTTGGATATGATGTTCCTGAGACCATTATTAGAACAGCACATTCATGTCCAGCAGCTATGCCTAAAATAAAAAGGACACACAGAGTGCTCAGGGCTCAGCCACGGGAATGCTGTGAAGTTTAGAGAACATGAAAACATGATCTACAGATAAGAAATGAAACAAACTCAGCGCACCAAAGAGAAATTTTAGAGATCACTTGATCATGCTTTACAAATATTTACACAAAGAGACTGAGGATAGAGAGCCCTTTAATCAAGATATATCTGGTCTCAGGATCACTTGGAAATGCACGTCCATCCCTTGCTAAATCAGAAATGCCCTTTCAAGCCCCCCCATAAACATGTCCCCCCGTTCGTGCTGAACTTGATCATTTTGGGCATGGGTATAACGCCAAGGCTGCAATTAGATATTAAAAAGGGAAGGCAATTAACTTTCCTGGCCTCAATAACAGTAAATATTGAGGGGCAGGCTCCTGGAAGAAAACATAGCGTGTTACTCGAAATGACTCCATCATGCTCCAAACTGATTCAACCTCATGTCTGAACTTAGGTTTCAGATCCTGAACTCAGTTCTAAGAGGAAAGAGAGGGTGAGGCACCAACACCTGCTCTTCACTCCTCTCTCCTAACTTTCCACTTGATCCTGACACCAGTGACACCAGTAAGTCACCTACCAGCGCTGCCCAGTGCTGCCCAGCCTGAGGAAAAGCAGGAGAGGACAAGGACTTGAGCAGATCCAATGATACCCCAGGCACGGAAAAACCTGAGTTCTAGATAAACGTTATCATGATCAGTCTTCAGCTCAGAGCACTCACCATAATTAACCAGCCACTATGCACTGTCACAGTATTAACAAAAAGGTGCATTTTTTGCTCATTTTTTACTCCCTTCTCTCTTTCCTCTAACAACGGGTAGAAAAAGTTACCTCAGTTCATAATGTGAACATGAATTGACCCTTTCCTCCCTACTTAGAGGTGTCATTGGACAAGGTAAGAGCCTCGGACTAATCCCTTCTCACAAAGGGTCACAAGCAGTGTATTCCCTGTAGCCACTCCATTTCAATTTTGGGGGTGCTCACCTGGTTCTCATTTTCCTTATTTTGTTTATTTTAGAGTCAAGAAGCTCTCAACATGATAGTTTGGGAAAGGCAAGGGTCTCCATAATAAGCTCAGCCCTTGTGTGATGCAGTGCATGGGGAGAATCTATGCAAATCTTGGGTTCTTGTGCTCGCAAGAGTCCACCAGCACGTATCTTACAGGGGCATGGGCCAACGTGGACCTTTGTTTGATACATCTCAACCACAAAATCAAGCCAGCCTCTATAATCGATGCAATTTAAGGTTGCACCTGACCTGCTTATAGGTGTACAGGAGCTCCCTGAAATGGGATGTAGTGAGGAATCCCAGCTGAAGCTAAAGGCAGAACATAACTACGAGATTGGAGAATTATTTAGCCTGCTAGATTTAACATCCTTAAGCTCCTGAAAAGTGCTGTCAGTTCTTCAGACCAGACTTTTTCGTAACGGATCATGGATGTTTTGGTGGTACCAAAGACCAGTCCACGATGCCTTGAAGCAACCTGTTTGCCAGGAGGCAGCATGTGTCCACCTCTCTGCAAACGAGGTTTCCTGGGGTGTATAAAGGCATCAGAAACAGCACACAGCTTTTGAAAATGAACAGTGAGACTACATGGGGTCGTGGCACTCATTTCACTGTGCTAATTTCTCTGGCACGAAAAGCAAAGAGTGATGCCAACTAAGCCACCGTGATGACTTTTTGCTGGACCCACTCATTACAAAGGGGCTCTTCCTCAGTCACCAGGCACCCAAAACAGGACAGAAAAACCTCCAGGATCCTTGTAGGTCAAGAGACAGTTACTTTCCCCAACAAGAAGAGAAGAAGAGAATGAAAGCCATACCTCCAAACAGAGACATAAATGATAATCAACAGCAAAAGTGTCAGCGAAGATACTCCACAGCCTACAATTAACGTGACAGAAGGGACCAGCACCTTTTCCATGTTCTGAAAGAGAGAAAGTAAGACATTAAAACAAAAACTAATAAAAATAAATGAATAAAAATAATTAAAAAAAAAAGATGCTGAGAAGATGCTAACAGCTCGATTTCACAGCAAGGACTTTCCTCCTAATTGTCTGCAACTCACCTGACCTTCACATTGCATTACCTACACAAATAAAGAGGAGAGAGGACCGGGATCTATTTTTGGGTGACCCAACCTTTGTTTAAACCCAATTCTGCTCCCACATGCACCGATGTTAAGTCTGGAGTGACATCTGATATCTGTAGCCAGGGAGGGGTGTAAAAGCACAGGTTACAAGAGGAGGATTGGGCCCTTTGTATCCAGTGCAAAGATAATTAATGAGGCAGAAGCAGGAGGCACTGCCCACACTCGAACGATTACAAATGAGCTCTTCTGGGAACGGCTGATGCTGAAGCTTGGAGGATGAAAAGAAGGTGAAAATCTTCCACTGACTACAAACATCCATCTGGCAAGGGAGGAGAGGAGGAAAGGAAAGGAAAAACACGCTGTCTACTCCCCCCAGAGACCCAGCATCCAGTCACACCATCCATCACTTCACCACCCTTACACTACCAGGCATCTCTTAGTGTGCAGGGGACTTCTGAAAATGCTGCTGTGCAACAGTTCTCCTTCTCTGTCTGAACACAAAGGATCTGCTGCCATCAGTCCTTGCAACATCAAAAACAAATATACAGGTGCTGTAATTCTCCTAACCTAGTTCTCTGAACCCCTGGCACATTTCTCATCTCCACACTAGTGATCTCTGCTGGCATGGAGGTGGAAGAACAGAGCCCCACCATGCAGCACGGGACCCTCTAAGTGAAGCGTTTTGCAGAGGTGTGGGAGCACAAACAAGATTGGCTCCGTACCAAGCCCTATTACTATGGCCAGGGAGATGAGATGGTTTCTGACATAGCAAAGGATTGGGATCCGAGCTAAATTATCCCAGCGGTTTGAAGGGTTTGAGAAGATCTTCCTCACTTGCTTATTTCACTTAAGGCCACCTCTTGCATTTTGCATCTCGCTGGGGGGAATTAATGAGGAACAAAGCTTTCAGCACCCTGCTGGTGAAACCCATGGGAGCTATGGGAAGGCTGGCACAAGAGCTTAAGGGATCTGAGGCAAAACTGAGTGATGAATTCAGAAGTTTGAATGCCCAGCTGGGCATGTGTACCCAAAGGAGTACGGGCTGGTTGCAGGATTTTCACTTAGAGCTGATGGGGTACAGATGACTGCAGACTGGAAGCCAAGTGTGATGCTACCTCTCTGCAATATTCACACCCCACTGATCCTCTTAGCCCTGAAACATCACCTTACCAGGACCGTACAGCCTCGCTGAGCTTCCTTTGAGAAATGGGAGGCTTGGGACTCTCTGAATCAACTGCTATTGGATACAGACCGAGGTTCTGGATGCTGAGCCTAATTCAGTTGGCTGAAATTATGGGATTGGATGTAAGACAATGCCTTAATCCCTCTAATTATGAGCAATTGTGCATGAACAGCAAGAACATGGCGCAGAACCTCCCCAGTCCATCCAGCAAGGACCTGCATCTTCTCCCACCTAGAGCTTCCTGAAAAGGCTTCAGTTCACATACTGAGTTTTCCTCTTATTTGGATCACTATGATTTGGATCGCTGAGATTTTTACCATCGACTGCTGGGACTCTATTCCCACTGTGGGAATTTACTCCTGCCAAATATTTGTGGAAAGTTAGAAGCAGGGTTTTTGAGAATTAGCTAAACACTGAGAGAAAGACATCTCAATGAAAATATGAATGCTTCCACTTATTTTCCATCAAAAAAGTTGAAAGTAGACACCTTCCAGATGGTTCGAGTGCTGAAACATTGTGTCCTGCTCCTTACAAATTGATGTGTGGAAGGGACCTTCTTTGGGAACTGAAGTCTGTGATTTAGTCAGGATATGGGAGAGAAATGCAATCCCTAGCACAAAGCCACAGCTTCTCTCTATGCCACCTCTACCTTGTTTCGCCCTGCAGAAGCCCAGCCCTGCCTCAAAGATATAGGACTGCAAAAAATGGGAAGAGCTCTTCAGACATGGACTGGGCTCTGCTCAAGCTCCCTCCCAACCCCTTTCCTCTCCCTGCCCCTCCCTTTCAGCAACACGAGTTCACATCACACGACCAGTGGCCTGGGATGAGCATTGATTGTGACATTTGATTTAAGTAGGTCTTGTTTCACTGGCTTTTCATGGGCAACTGGATAAAAGTCAGGGAGGAGCTCCATTAAAGCAAAAAAACTCAACAGATAACTCATTTCTAAGCAATCTGAGAGCACCACAAGAAAAAGAGTTTGGATTTTAACAATGAGCAGACTTTGTCCCCATATTCACAACTCAATAACCCTAATTCTTTTCCACATCCTCTCCGACTTCCTCCAGCCCCAAAAACCTCAGGTTCTTTCCCCAATTGGAAGTCGGGCTGGTTGGTAATAGCTGGTGTCTTCCTCCCTCTAGAAGACCCCAATATTCTCCTTTCTTTATCCTTTTGCCAATTTATCCTTTTATCCATAAGACCCCCAGGCACCAGAGGGACTCTTCCCAAGGAGATGCCATGACCCTCATCCCTTCTCCCCACAGACCAGGGATGGTTGGTCCGGCCCTGTTGGCATCACAACAATGGGTAATTATAAAAAATACTGGCTGCAATAAGAGCAGGAACACACTTTTTGGAGAAAAGTAGGTTCTAAAGGCTCAGGCCCATGTAGCTTAGGATCCTGCTTTTTTTTTTTTTCTTTTTTTTTTTTCGTTATGAAGGTTTTTCTGTCTTCCCCATCTTTCTTTCCCCCTCCTACACTCCTTCCCTTTGGCAAATGAAGCATTGTTTGTTTTATTTCTCCTGACTAATTAAATCCCCTGACAGAAGGTGGTTGGATGCTGGAGGATCTGAGGCAAGCAAGGAAAAATTTCTTCGGAGGAGGAAGAGGGGAAACCAAAAGATTGGTTTAAAAGGAAATAGCAATACCACCAAAATGACAGCAAGGTGCTCTACAAGAGCTCCCCGACACTGAAGCCAAGAGGGAATTTGGTTCCTTGAGAAGGCCAGGCAAGGAATGGGGTGTCATCTTGTCCTGCCTGGGCTGTAGATGGCACCAAGTGGCCCATCTCTGCCTCTTCTCCATCCCCTGTCTGCTGCCGGTGGCCTTGGGGAGCCTCCCAAAATGCAGGTGGGACTATGCCCCCTGTGGGCTGAAGGAAGACCTTTGCCTGGGCACAGCAAGACAGAGCTGGTGGTTATGAGTCGCAAGGGCCACCGTCCTGTCATCAGGCATGACAAGGGAGGAGAGGAGCAATCAATGACATCAGCGAGGATGGAAATAATGAGCACCACTGCCCAGGGCTGCTGGCTGCCCGGCTACAGCATCACCCTGCCTAGCAGGGCACAAGGACGCTCCTCTTCTTGACAATTTCCCTTGGCTTCCATCTTCTCTTCCCTTTCCTTCTCTTCATTTCTCCTTGTCATTTTATTTATTTATTTTAACCTTCTCTCCTTTGTCTTCCTTTTCCCCTTACTTTGGCCATTTTCCATGAAACATTCCTGCCTTTTCTTCTCGCTCTCACTGCTTCTCCCTGGCTCTCCCCTGTTTGCATTCTCTCCATGTCTCCCTTTCCATCTCTTAGTTTCTGCATAACACCATGAAAAGTGACTTCATCTGAGCTGTGCCTGTTCCATTACCCTGCCCTGGCTCCAGGGTCAAAGAGGCTCCAATTAGAACAAAGTCAAAAATGGTATTTCTTAATGCCATGCTGTTTGCCTGAGACCTTACAAGCAAGCTGTTCTTTTCGCTTTTCCCATCTTTGATACCGAGCAAGGCTGAACGAAATCTTTACAGGCACAACAGCCTACTAATAAAATCACTGAAAAAAATAAACCATTTGTTTTTCTTCCAAATCAGCTGCAGACATGTGAGAATGGAGTTTGGGGCTTTATTTTTGCAGATGTGTTTTGCTGCTCAGAATGGTTGCCTCGAGCCTGACTTCTTGCACATTTTACATGAAAGCCTCATGAAATAAGAGAATTACAGAAGTACTGCTTGCAAGGGACATCTGGAGGTATCTAATCCAACTTATTGCTTGGAGCAGGACTCAGACTAACATTGGGTGAGGCTGGCTTTGTCTAGATGATGCTGGGAAACCCTCAAAGACCGAAAGCCCCAGCACACTTCTGTTGACCATGCCAAGACTGTGCCACTCTTCCAGGGAAACATTTTTTCCTAATACCCCGCATTAATCTTACAGGCTATAGCTTGTGGCTCTTTTTCCTTGCTATATAATCAGGCACAAGCCAGAGGAGCTCAGTTTCATGAATTTTGCCATGGTACCCAGAGGCTGTGAGCAGAGTGCCCTTCACCTTCCTCTTCACAAGACCAACTTCTCCCTCTCAAGTCATGAGCAGTGAGACTCGTTCAACTCTTCTATGAACAGACTGGACCCGATGGCATGCTGCACTCCAAAAACTGCTCGGAAACCTCTTCACTGTGCCAACAGACTAAAGGCTTTTCTCAGTTCCCCAGCAGTTTTTAAAGCCACTTTCTATTGATTTTGTTGCTGGTCGGACAACTCTTTTCAAAGCAGCGAGCTATCAAAGAGGTGGTAAAATTGCTGGAAAATACTGCTTTTACCAGTACTCATGAAAGCGAAGTGCTTTCTGAACAAGGGGGTGTATGTCAGTGCTGTAAGAAAACAACCTAGGAGGGGTGAATGACCAGGAGGGGGATGCACTCTTGTCATCGGTGAAAAAAAATCCTGAAAATGTTTTTATCCCCACTTAGATTCTGGGTTTTTCATTCAGGCTCCGGCTCTTTGGGTTCTCCTGGCAGCATGCAGGCAACAAAAGCAGGTGTAAAGCTACGAGGAAGGTATAAAGCAATGCATCTCTGGTGCTGTCTCCAGCTCCTGCTGCCCACCAGCCAAGCAATGCTCACACCCAGGCTCCCAACCAGCTGCAGGTAAAAAGGAAACTTTAATTCATGGGCTGTGAACTGGGATCTGCCCCATTCCAGGCACCAAGGCACACATGGTTAGGTGCAGAAGCTCACCTGGTAGACAGCAACTAGCTCCTTTTGTACCTGACCTTCATTCAATTTCACTTTAAGGCTCCCTTTCCAAATAATTTCCTCATTCCAAAAATATAGGGGTGCCTGTATGTACCTATACGTGTATATATAGGTATATTTAAGGGGGTTGGTGAAGTACCAGGTCTGGTGGGAGATGTTCCTGCCCATGGCAGGGGGGTTGGAATTAGATGATCTTTAAGGTTCCTTCCAACCCGAGCCATTCTATGGTTCTTGGATTCTTCCAGGGCAATGTATAGTACTTTTAAGGACTTTGACAATGAGTGATGCTATGAAACCTTCACCTGAGTCTGCAGTGGGCTCTTGACCCAGCTCAGCCATGTGCCCCCCTCTGAGGACTCTGCAGAGCCAAGAAGAGCTTTGCCCTTGCCTGTTCATACCCCATCATACAGCACAAGAAAGTGCTACTCATACTCTCTTGACCATCACACAGTGCTCAACCGAAACAGCACTGACATCCAGCCACCCAACTGCAGTGGGGCACACCAGCTGCTGAGGACCACAGTGAAATTAAAGATACAGATCGAGCTGCTCATGGGAAAGCTCAGTTTTTACCTCCTGGAAGCAGTATTTTTTGCACTAGTTGTTGTGGGCCTACTCTGCCCCTCAGACATTTCAGCCTGTGTTGCCCCAGGAGAAAATTCATGCACTAATACTGATCCTACTGGGGATGGGGAGAGAGGAAGAACAGGACACAGACTCTTTTTGGTGGACCCCAAAATAGAGGCAGGAGCAAGGATTTAGTGAAGGTGGGCTCAAATCACCTGGGAAAGGAGCTTTTTGGGGGGCTCAGCATTATCAGCAGCCCTACAGGGTTCACCTAACTCAAAACAGGAGCAGTGAGGAGGCGTGAAACTATTTTCCAGTTTCTGAGCAGGGCTTTGAGATCCCTGCATGAAAATCCCTCAGTGATGTCATCAATAACCAAATTATTTGCAACTTCGTTCTCGGCATCCTCCCTGGTTCAGCCCATGTCATTGCAAGAGCTGTCTGGAGGATTCGTACCTCGTTTTGCTTCCTTCATATCACATCCACCATCTTCTCATGTCAAAGCTAATAGGCCCCCGTTATCGGGAGCGTATCTGCAGAGCTGAGGGCTCCTTTTATGCAATTCGGCCAGTCTAACGGGCAATTCTCTGTAATTACAGTCCAGGAAAATCACCCGGAGAGACACCTTAATGTGCTACTATTTATTAACAACTGCTAACTCCACTCAGTACTGAGTCTGCTCCCAAGACACAACAGGGCAATCTGCCTTTCAAACAGCCTAGAGGAAGCTCTCGGGGTGGAGGAGTGGTTAGTAGGAACGATATAATCATTTCCTTCAGTCTGGTGGGGAATTACAGGATGTAACGGCGGTGTTATCTACCTGCCAGTGGTCAGCACAGCAAGGCGCCTTGCTGCAGCTCCGTGAAGGACCTGATTTCATTCCCAGCTCCCAAACTTGAAGTTTGGGACATCAAAGAGGGCTGGATCATGCTTGTTTTAACATGAAGAACCCCACTCAACCAACCTGCTTTTGACTAAAACCACTGTCCTTAACTTCTCAGGGGCCTGTTTTGTCCCCCTCTGGAAATGGAAGGGAATAACAGTGCTCCGTCTGCCAGAGCTCAGCTCAGCTTGGATTTTAGATGTGAGCCTTAGGGGGTTCCCAGAGCTACGTCAGGACAATCAAGCACGAGCATCTCATTCTCTGCTGTGCAATAGCAACGTTGGGAGGTAGGAAGGAGAGAGAGCAGACAGCTTTTGCTTTAACTGTTTCTTAGCTGGCCATCCAGAGTACCTGTTCTTTAAATCTCTGCTTTTTATGTGCATGGCAAGACTTGCTCTGCCCAAGCCCTTCCTTTTAAATCTTTTTTTACATGATGGAAGAAAAAAAGAACCATTTTCCATAGTAAAGCTGGTAATAACCAAAGCAGTCTAGCCCTCTATGGGCCCTCTTTCCTGCTGAGACACCCGAAGCAGAAGAGAACTTCAACCAGGCTGTGCAATACTACTAGCAAATGCGCTGCACTGAGCAGCAAACCCTACCTCACCAGGTCTGCTGTAGAAAATAAGAAAGCCCAGGACCATTCTGCTGCCCTGAGATAAAGTGATGTGGTAAAGCTGATGCTCTACCAGCTCAAGCTTCAAAATAGAGGGGTTTTTGTCCGTACCTTCAAATGGAACATCCATGGACTGTGCCGTCCCCTGGGCACTGCGATTTGGCACAGGGACAAAAGCAGTGGGGACAATTACAGGGCAGTGCTAGACTTGGTTTTGATATTATTATTATTATTAATAATAATAATAATATTCTTACTGGTATTATTTTACAGTATGGACATACAGGCTGAGTCTAATGACATTAAAAATGAGCCTCCTTCGCTGCTCCTCTCTTCTTGGGATCACCCCTTCTCTGTACTACACAGCAGACAACCAGCTCCAATAAAATCTATAAAAGATTTGCAAGCTCATCCCTGCGTTACCCAGCTCGGTCTGCTTTCACACGTGCGTTCTCAGCTCTGCTAACTTCAGAGCCGCAGTGCTCAGCCCCTCGCGGGAAAACAGGGCGAGATTTACACACGGCTAAAAAAAAAAAAAAAGGAGGAAAAAATAACGCCATGGCAGACTGGGAATGGAAAACGAGGGGGGAATCCAGACTGTGTTTATCCTGATTTAAGCAGGGTTTTGGTTCCGTGCCAGGTGACGGCGTTTCACCAAATTACTCCAAAACAGCCCGCTGTTTGTTGTACTCTCTCAGCATCGTGCTGGCGAGCCATGCCAGAGCTGCGGCTCTCCCAGCAGAGCGGGCGATGCTCACCCTGCCCTGGGGACAGCCCAGCCAAAGGAGAAAGGTGTCTGGAAGTTCCCTTAATTTCTGCTTCCAGACATGATTTTTCTCCTGCAAGGACTCATCTCTTACCGTTCAGCCCCTGAAGGTCCCTCCACTGGCAGTGGCTCCTGACCTGAGCTAGGGTTGAACCCAAAACCTTGAAGCAAAAGATGTTTCCAGCTCGCTATCAATCCTCATAGGCTTTCGGGAGTGAATTGGCTGGAGTTTGCCTCTGAAGAGGATAGGAAAGGATTTCAGCTATTTAGCAGCTGATGGGATTTGTGGGCGTCACACAGATGCCGTTGTGGTGACAGTGACAGCTTTCTGCCAGCTACAATCGGAAGAACCCATGGGATCGGACATGATTTCCCCCACCTAGTGTGATACTGGGTGGTTACTGGGGGCTGCTGGTGCCAGCTCCCTCTGCACAGTGTAGTGCTGTCAAAGCAGGGATCTAGGGGTCAGCTTCTGGCCCTGCCACTCTTCTCGTCCTCAGCTGAGTGACAGGGAAGTAAAACCATAACAGCCTGGATTTACACCAATTTGATATAATCTCCATCAACTTGTTATAAACACAACCAAACCAACCCCAGCAGCGGGATATTCCCCACCCGGGAAAGGCCTGACACGACTGACATATCTAAAAGAGCAGAAAGAGCAATTTGTCATGAAAAATGAAAGCACTGGCTTACTTATGGGAAAAGAGCGAAGTCACTTTGCTTCCGTGGATTTATGGGATGTATTCTACACATCCCTCTGGTTGATAGGGCAGGTAGCTGGCGAGCCCTCTAGCTGGAGACTTTGTTTTGACCAACCATCACCATGTACAACATCATGCCAGCTTCCCACTTAGACCACCTTAACTTTCAGAGAGGAGTTTCAAGCTCGTGTACTCATTTTTAACAGCCTGACATTTGTTTTCTGTGCGTATTGACCATTTCCACGTGAAGATTGCCTTACTGACAAAGTCTTGCCAGGGAATTTGTCCACTCAGCTGTCCATGGACAGCGAAAGTATTAAAGCATGAGCCTGTTGGAAACGGATTCAATTTTAGCTTAGATGAGCAGACGTTTGTTGCAAAATAATAATAACGACTTAATTTCCATGTCTCACCGCATGGCAGTTCAAGGGCAACCTAAGCCTTTAGGCAGGGCACAGCAGGGCTCAGTGGTGAAGCAGCTTGTCAAAATTACCTAAAAAAGGCTTTTCCAGGCGAAAAAGCGCTATGAAGATGTGTGTGTGGTGAGTAAGAAAAGTAGGAAAAAGGCACAACAGTTCAGCCAGCTCTTTTTGGGGCTCCAAACATGGTGTGATTAGCCTTGGAAGGGCTTTGCAAGGGAAGATGATCGCTGATGAACGTGCTGGCTCCCACCCCTGCTGGGCCCATGAGACCTGCCTCCATCACCCACTCGTTACCATTTTCAACCGAGCACCTTTGTGCTGTCTCCCACGCCGTCCTCTGCTATGGGAGAAGCTCCCCCCGCAAAAACACACCTAGAAAGCCACCCAGGGCTCTGTGTTTAATTCTCCCTAAAAGCCTGGCGGGTGCAGTGCCTACAGAAAGCTCCTGCCGGCAGCAGATGTGCCACGACTCCCTGCAGTGACTAATGCCCTCGCGCTGCTCACACGTGCCCCCACGCCTGCCTGCAGCCACGTGTTGCCTTTCCTTTTGCATTTCAGCTAGAAGCACTTTGGGATCGGGGTGGTTTTTTGGGAGCAGGGAGCTTTGGGATGGTTTTTCTGGCCCGCTCAGCACCGGGCAGCTCGTTGAAGTCGTGCTCCGTAGCTAAGCCTCCTGGTGGCACGGCGGTCCAAATAACTCATGATAAGTATGAAATAATGTCAAGACAAGAGTTATAGCAGGCAAGCAGCTTTGTCCAACCATAGGCAAACCCTTTGACTTCTCCAAATACATCTCCTCACCCGTTCCAGCCTCCCCATCTGCCTCCGTTGTGTGCCTCCACCTCCTGGCAACCCACCGCACCTCTGCCACGCTTCTCCCGCTCGCACAACAAGAAGCAGACAAGCAGGTGAGCTGGTTTACAAACTACAGGCAAAAAGGTGAGAAAAGACACAATAAGCTCATTTCCCCCAGAACTATCCCCAACCTGTCCAACCAAACCCCACTGATGGAGGCTCACGGTGCTTGGCTGTTCCCTTGCTCCTGAATTAAACCATCACCACCACTTGAGACCAGTCCTCAGCTACCTTCCATCCATTAGGCTATTTCCCCAATTCCCCTTGGTATTTTAACCTAAAGGGACAACTCTAAGCCTCTCGCAGGGCTCCCCATGCCACCAGCATGCAGGTAGCATGCCTGGCACCATCCCCAGGCACACACACACCCTGCCACACTCATGCATCGCACCGCTCCTGCTCCAACGCGGAGCATCCCCGAGAGACAACGCTCACCCCCCTCTGCACACATTTTTGGCCCTTCACGGCTCAAATCAGCAGAGGCTGAGCTGGAGAGCTGCTTTTCATGCCCTTAGGAAATGGAAAAGTGAGAATTGGGAAGAGCCCGGTGTCCTGGCTTAAATCCACACCTCCTGTACCGGAGCAGTAAGCCGTGGCTGGGTAGTAGGGCAGCTGTCACACCGCCTTCGTGGCACCCAGCCATTAACCACCGTGGGCTCGGAATAAGCACCAACCCCCTCTGGAGCTGCTGGACACACAGCGCCCCAGGTGCAGACGGGAAGCCTTTAATTTCAGCTGAAGACGAGGGACTAACCTCAGCCCTGCTCCTGGGGTCACCCAGCAAACGCCGGCGCCGGTCTCGCTTGTGCACCAAAGGGTGAATCGGGCTCAGTGTTACTCACGCTGAAGCAGTGAATCCCCCAGTGTTTTAAGCTCGCTGCCACTCGATCATGTTCCTCTCCCACGTCCCCTTCAGATGAAGAGACACAGGGTGATGCAGCAGCATTCGCCTGCAGAAGAGTCCCTGCCAGGGCTGTGCGGAGCTCTTCTGGCTCTGGAGAGCTGCAGCCCCGCCACCGCCGCCGCTGCTGCTGCTGCAATCCCACCTCCCGGAGTTTCGAGCTCGAGAGCCGAGCGAATCCACAAGCGTGGAGTGGAAACTCGGCAGAGGGAAGCCGTCGGCTGCGAAGATCTCCCGAACTGCTCGGCGGATCGACAGACAGCCAAATGCGCAGACAGCCGCGAAGGAGGTGGGATGCGGGGAGGACTGCTTATTATGCTGAGCCAAATCCTCCCATTATTACTTTGTGTGCTACCTGTCTTCTCCTAATATATTCCGCTGTTGTCTCTCCTAGAAGCGCTGCACCGAGAGGGATTTCCTATAACCCTCGTCTCCGTCTCCTCACTCGCATTTGCTGCCTTATTTGTGGATTCCCAAATTATCTGCACGCTCTGCAGCAATGGCAATCCCCAGCCACCTCTCCCCACAAAACAGCAAACCCAGCACTGCTCCGCTCCCTGTTCCCCTTCCCCTGAAAACCCCACAAAAATCACATGCCCTCTGACTCCAGATCCTCTCCAAACTCACTCGGGTTCGCCCAAATTCACTCTGCCATGGGTGCCGATGGGCTTCAAGGCAGCAATGACAAAGCAAACACTCCACGGTGGGGGGTCACAAACCCATTTGGATCAGAAACGAGCCCCTCTGTTATGAGGCCACACTTGAAAAATAATGCTTTCCCTCTTGCTAGACAGTGGGTCGGCCCATTTGCCTATCGAAGGGCATCACATCCTATTTCCTGGTTGTATTATGGGAGAGTGGGAGGGGAAAAGCCAGCTGGTTCACGCTCTGTCCACTCCATGCTAAAAAACATGTGGCCAAACTCCCGATTTTAGTGAATTTCTTTGCAGAGCAAGGGAAAGAGCAGCATGGAGCCTGTGACCTGCAGAAGCCCGGCTTGCTCCTCCAGGCTTCCACAGATCCAGAGGAAAGATCCCCCTGAGAAAACACCAAAACCTTCCCCAGAGTCAGCACAAAGTTGTCCCAAGTCGGGCAGGAGCCCCAGCAGGATCTCCCATCACCTTTTTGCCCTCTCCATGTCTGGATGGGGAGATCCAGTGGTAACAGCATGAATCCTCAGGAAATCTCAGCAAATGTTTCCAGTTGGAGATCTTGGTGCAATTAGCTCCCAAGAGACAGTCCAAGTGCAGCAACATCCCTTAAAGGACAGGGCAAAAATGGGGGATTTGGAGCTCGAAAACCCAAAAGCTCACAGCTCGGCAGTGCTTGTCCTGGCTAATGAGTGAGCAGAGGTTGCTGCTGCTCCGCCAGGGACAGGGCAGCGCTGGGACCTTTCGGTGGCACCCCACGGGCTGAGGGCACCGAGGCTGGGATGGCACCTGCCAGCGTGCTGCAGCTGGGGGAGAGGAAGCGGAAAGCAGTGAAGTGATTAGCCCAAGGTCATCATCTCATCTGCAGGCACGGGAACAGCTCCCAGCCCCGTGGCTCAGCCAGCACACCCGAACAAACCCTTCACCCCCTGTGAAAACTGGCAGCGGTTCGGCACCTTAAGGATTCAAGCCTAGCAAAAGCAAGAACTTCCCTTTGAGAGAAAAGTCCAACTTTTAAATCAAAGCATTAACATCACACGAGAAGCAGCATTTATTCATTACAACCCTGGAAAAAAAATGGGAAGTTGAGCACTGGCTGTCCTCAAGGCACACAGAAGGTTTCATTCCTATCCAAACTCCAAATCTCAGGTGCTAAACAACAGTAAAATATTCATATTACAATACTAATCTCTAAATAAAGTGCTCCGGCCTTAGCTAAGGGAAACGCTGCCCTAATTTTCCATCAGAAGTGCTGTCAGCCCATTCTGAGCAGCCATCCTGACCTGGCTGAGATGTGCACTGAGAGGCTCCTCACCATGCATTGTTATTTCCCCAGGGTAAAAAGGATTTTTTTCTCCTCTGCTGCACAGACAGCATCGGGATGCTTTCAGTAAATAAATAAAAAACAAACAAACAAAACTAAATATTGCGAATTGAGAGAGGAGCTCGGGACTTGTTGTCCCCTCGTGTATGTACCCTGAAAGGTGTCTTGCCTTCATGCCAACTGGAGCTAACAGGGAACAAAGCCTCTCCTTTTTGGACTGCAGCAACCTGGGATGGGATCTCACCCCTTACACTTTCCCACCTCGCCAGCATACCTCCAAGTCAGTTCTGCCATCCAGCCTGCTCCAACACACCCCACAAAACCCCAAGGGTGCTGCTCGGACCTTCCAACTAATTGTTTGCATGTTGGTAAATAATTTTTTCTCCAATAATTCAACATGGACACACCAAAGTCAGCAGCCATGCAAGTTTTTGCCACCAGCACCTTTCCACCTTTGCTAGCCCTAGAAATGAGGGCAGAGGTGACCAGCCTCTGCAGACCAGGCTGGGAGAAAGGAGGGGAGGAGAGGGCAGAGAGCTGTATTTGTGCCCTCCTACTACTCTAGGAGCCAAGCTTTAAAACTTACTTGACTTTAAAGATCGTGAGCTGGTAGGCAGAAGAGACAACATGAGTCAAACAACACGAGTCAAACTCAGAGAAGACAGCCAAAGAGAGAAAAGCTGCCCTACAAATCCTCAGGCTCCTGCTCTCTTCCCTTCCCATCACCAACAAATTGCCAGGAAAGCCAGGAAATATTGAAAAACACCACCACAAGACTCTTAATCCGACTGACCATAGTTTGTAAAGTTTGAATGCAGGACTGTGTCATTTCTTTTTGGCCCTACCATTCCCCTACCAAGCTGGGTATGGGGTAAAACCAAAATGAAAAGACAGACCCCAAATCCCATCTGTGTTCCTCAACTGAAGAGGTTTGTTGTTTAATGACAGCAATCCAGCCAAAGCAGTGCCAGAGGCAGCCTCTGGCTGCTGCAAGTAGCAGGGACCATCAGAAATCAGACCCAGAGGAGGAGTTGAACTCAAACTCTAGCTTCTGGGCTGGGTCTGAACAGCTCCATCTCAGTTTAAGGATGTCTGTTTCCAAAACTGACTCTGAAACCAGCACTCCCAGCCCACAGCTCCACTGAAATCAAGGAAAACTTCTTCCTTTCCCTGCCTCAAAAGTAACACTCAGGGAAACCCTGTCCTAGGAAAGACCAAATCGCCCACCTGGGCAGCAACACTTGTCCCCCCAGACCTTCCCAATTCCATCCTCACTGCAAAAATAAAAGCTGTGCCCGTACCAGGGTTACAAATATTTCAACCTGCCAGGGCCAAAGACTCCAGAAGGGAGATTTATCGCAATAAATAATCTTCCTGACACAGGAGGACGGAGCTTCTTGTCCAGAGAGTTCCCAAGGCACATGAAAAACTGCACTATAAATGTCAGCACCTCAGACGCCACCGCTGACGAGATGCCACCTCTGGGAAAGGCAAGCAGCACGGGCTTGATCACAAAGACACTTGGTTAAAAAAAACGAGGGTGGTACCATGAGGACATGGGTGAGCAATCCTCCAGAGCACCAACAAACCCTTCGGAGGGATCAGGAGGTAGCCAGGTCCCAACCTTCCCCCCAGCGTGGCCAAAGGACTCACTCTGATTCTCCTGAGTTGACTCCAGGCTGGGAATAATGAGTTGTGAGACTGCAACCCAACCAGCAACTAGAGGAGTTGGAAAGAGGATGGAAGAAACAATTTAAGGCCTAAACCCCATAGGACCTGCAGAGATGTTAGCTGCAGATGCAATAAAACATGAATGGGGGAAGGAAGCAACATCCTCCTGCAGCCAAGTCCACTCTCAGATGCAAAAATACTCGTACAGATGGCAAAGAGCTTACATCAACCTTGTGATACCTAAACACCGAGAGCTGAGGGAGTAGTAGTATTTAGCTACATCAAATTAACCTTTTCCCTTTCCTAGCTGCTTGGTTAATAAGCAGCAAGCACCTTGTGAGAGCATAAAGTTAGTCCTCTGTTGGAGAAATTCCTCCTTTAGCCAAGCCACAGCCTCCTTTCCCACACTGCCTGGTCCTCTGCTCAACTCCAGGAGAAAGATCCCCAGAAAAAAACTTCCCCAGAAACTCAGCTGCACACCTGGGCTGGCCCTGCCTTAAAAGTATTCCTACAGAAGAAATTATGATTCAGTTAGGACCCAAACTCTCCCTGAACGTTGGTGGGACCGGGTCGTTTGCAATGAAAGCACGGAGCCCTCACTGCGTGGGATGAGGTTCCTCCATCCATCATCCCTGTGGGCATCACAAGGTGCAGAGCCAGCAGCTGGGGTGCTGGAAGATTGGGATGAAGGCTGAAGCCTTGCTGCTGTGATAACACAGAGCTAGGAGCTGTGGGAAGAGGGTCCCAGCTGGCTGCCCTGGGCTCAGCTTGGCTGCCCCAAGAAAATTTGGGGACCATTCCTGGAAAGCACCAACCCAACACATCACCTCCCTTCTGCACTTGGTTTCACACAGCCAGAAGACACCAAAAAAGCTACCCAAAGCAGAAAAAGGCTGCGGGGACACCAGCACCGATGCAACCAACTCTTTCCAGGTCCCTTCCACGCAGGGATGAGCTGCTCCTACCTTCGACCAGAGCATCTCTGCTGCAATCCAAAGCTCAGTGCCTCGCACAAGAGGACCCCGAGAGCAGCTTTGGAGCCCCGGTTGGAGTGGCTGGGCCTGCACGGGGCCCGGGCAAACACAACCAACACTGTGTCTTTAAAACCACTTCAGTGCAGATGTTGTTTCCATGGTAACTAGTGGACCAAATACATTAGTGTTTCTAATAATAAACCGAACCTTCATCTTGGAAAATGTGATCCCCCCCCCTCCCCTCCCCTTTACCACCATCACCCTGCCTTTCTTCCTCTCCCCTCCCCTTTCGCCGAATTAAGCCCGGCGTTTAACAAGCAAGGCATAATTAGTAAATAATTGCAAGGGCCCCGTAAGTCCCAGCGCCCAGGCAGATGGAGAAGAGGGAGGTGGAGGGGAGGGAAGGGAGGGGGGGGGGGAGCCTCGCTCCACGAACCCGGGAAAGTGTCCAAAAAGGGGATGAACTACTTAAAATAAATAAATAAATAAATACTCAAAGTGCAAGGTAGCAGAGGGCAGCCACCCTGACATCGCCCTGGGTGCCCTGGCAGCTGATTTGGGGTGCCGGCGCCCCACGAGCATTTCGAGGAATCTCACACTTCTCCAGAGGCTCCGGCATAGAAGCGGCACCGGCTGCGCTGTGCCGGCAGCGGGTGAAACTTCACGGACCCCCCCCGAACACGCACACACCCCCCCCAGCACCTGCAAACCCCCGTAATTCCTGCTGTGGGACCACAACCCAAAAAAAAAAAAAAAAAAAAAAAAAAAAAGAGAGAAGGACCCGGAATTTGGGAAAGGGATGTGGTGAGATGCAGAGGGGTGATTCCCTTAAATGTGACACGTGGGAAGATGGAGTGGGGGGGGACCACGGGAGGAAGATGCTCGGTGGGGGTTGTGCCCCCCAACAGCAACAAGCACACGATTCAGCAGCGTTGGCTTTGAACAGAGCAGGAGGTGTGGGGAGGATGAGGAGGGTGGGGAGGAAGGGGAGTAAAGGGAGGATGGGGAGTAAAGGGAGGAAGGGGAGGAAGAGAAGGAAGGGCGGGATGAGAAGTAATGGGAGGAAAGGGAGGATGGGGAGGAAGAGGAGTAAAGGGAGGACCGGGAGTAAGGGGAGGAAGAGGAAGAAGGGGAGAATGGGGAGGAAAGGGAGGAAAGAGGAAGAAGGGGAGTAAAGGGGATGAAGGGGAGTAAAGGAGAGGATGAGGAGTAAAGAGGAGGATGAGGAGTAAAGAGGAGGACTGGAAGGAAGAGGAGGATGAGGAGGAAGGGGTGGATGGGAAGGAAGGGGAATAAAGGGGAAGAAAGGGAGTAAAGGGGCAAAAGGGGAGGAATGGGAGGGCGAGAAGTAAAGGGAGGATGGGGAGGAAAGGGTGGAAGGGGAGGAAGAAGAGTAAAGAGAGGAAGGGAAGCAAGAGGAGTAAAGGGGAAGAAGGGGAGGACGGAGAGGAAGAGGTGGAAGGGGAGGATGGGGACGAAGGGGGAGGATGGGGACGAAGGGGAGTAAAAGGGAGGAAGGGGAGGATGGGGAGGAAGAGGAGTAAAGGGGAAGAAGAGGAGGATGGGGAGGAAGAGGAGTAAAGGGGAAGAAGGGGAGGATGGAGAGGAAGGAAAGGAAGGGAAGGAAGGGGAGGAAGGCGACACCGCCGCCGCAGCACCCCCAGCGTGTGTCCCCCCCCCGCCGCCCCCTCCCCACGCCGGCACCCGACCCGCACCATCTCTGGGGGACCGCAAAGCCCCGGAGATGCCGATGCCGGCAGCGACCGCGGCAGGGCTGGGGTCCGTCCCCGCTCCCCTCCCTTCCAGCTCCATCGCTCCCGGACCCTCCCCATCCTTTTATTTAACCCCCCCCTCCGCCCCGTACCACCCCCCCCCGGGCCGGTACTCACCATGTCGGGGTTGAGCTGGGCTAAGATGGCGAAGGCGGCGAGCCTGTCACACAGGCATTTGGTCCGGGAGGCGTCGAGCGGGACCGTTCGGCAGCCGCGCCAGGACCAGGCGCCGGGCGGGGAGGCGGAGGCGGAGGCTCTGCTGGAGGGAGGGGAAGGAAAAGGACGGGGCGGCGGAGAGAGAGAGGGAGAGAGGCCGTCAGGGAGGGCGGCGGGGGGCATGGCGCCCGGGGGCGGCAGCGGTCCCCTCAGGCTCGCCCCTTCTCCCTCCTCGTCCTCCTCGGGGATGGGGATGGGTGTGGGACTCAGCGGGGTGCTGGGCCAGGTCCTCGAGGTGGTGTTGAGCCTGGTCCTTGACCTGGTTGTGGTCCGGATCCTGACCCTAAGCTTCGTTCTGGACCCGGTCTTCAACCTGGTTCTGGTCCGGATGCTGACCCTAAGCTTGGTTCTGGACCTGGCCCTTAACCTGGTCCTGACCCTGGATCTGATCCTGACCCTGGTTCTGGTCCTGCCCCTGGTTCTGGTCCTGGTTTGGGACTTGGTCCTAGCCTGGTGCCGGTCCTGATCCTGATACTAATCCTGCTTCTGGACCTGGACCTCGTTTCTGATCCTGTTTCTGGTCCTGATCCTGGTCCTCAGTCCTGGTTCTGACCCTGGACCTGGTCTTGGTCCTGACCCTAATATTGGTCTTGGACCTGGTTTTGCCCCTACTACTGGTCCTGATCCTGACAGTAATCCTGCTTCTGGACCTGGTCCTCAGCTTGGTTCTGGTCCTGATCCTGACCCTAATCTTGGTTGTGGACTTGGTCCTTGACCTGATTCTGGTCATCGACCTGGTCCTAGGTGTGGTCCTGGACCTGGTCCTAGTTCTGACCTCGATCCTGGTACTGGTCTTGATCCTGGGCCTGGACCTGGGCCTAATCCTGGTTCAGGACCTGGTCCTGACCCTGATCCTGGCCCTCAGCCTGGTCCTGGTCCTGACCCTGACCCTGTCCTACACACTCCATATATACCTCCCTAACCCTATATCCCATGTAGTCACGTAACCCTATAGCCCCATCCCACACCCCTTACACCCTTCACTCCCCCCATATTCCCATCCCACCCCATATACAGCCCCCTCACCCCAAATCGCCCCAGCGAATTCCCCAGGGGAGCACACCCCTTCCCCACACACCACCCCCACAATGTGACCCCAAAACCTCCCTCCCTGGCTGTAGAGTCTGGGAAAGGGGTGCCGGGAGCTCCTTGCAGTGGCACCCAGTAGGGCTTTCAGCGGACGGGGAGCCACTGAGAGGACACTGTCCCTGCTTTTTATGTAGGGTGAGAAGGTCAGGATCCCTGCAGACAACCCAGGAACCCATTGCGGTTCACGGAGGCAGAGCAGAAGGGCCACACGCCCTCACCGGGGCAGCATGGGGTGAGATGTCCCCTCTCCATGTCCTCAGAGGAGGGGACAGGGGCAAGAATGTCAGCAGCGAGCTGAAGGCAGCTCCAGATGGAGCCGAGCTGCTCAGCAGCCTGAGGTAGCTCACAGATGGCCCGGACCTCAGGCCACTGAGTCCAGCAAACCTGTCGGGAGCTGCTAAGAAGTTTTTGTAGGACTGGGCTCCAAACACACGTCAAACCCTTCCTCGTGCAATGGGCCCGAGCCTCCTTCTGCCTCCTTCAACATCCCTGGAAGCAGGGAGAAAGGGCTGGGCACCAACATCCTAACAGCAACCAACGCACTTTGAGGATTGAAGAAAAAAAAAACAACAAGAAATAAAAAAAAAGAAAAAGTCAAATGTAGTTTACTTGTAGGAGGTCTGAGCAATGCACAACCCAAAACAGTTTTTCTGGCACCTGTGCAAAGCTTTTAAAGTGCCCCAACCCTACTTCTTGTCCAATCATGTCCCGACCCTACTGCTTGTCCATCCATGTCGCAACCCTACTGCGTGTCCATCCACCCATGTCCCAACCTTACTGCTTGTCCATCCACATCCCGACCCTATCATTCTGACCCCGACCTGGCAGCATTCCCCGCTCCCTTCCAGGAACTGTCACCAATTCACCAGCTCCCATCTTGAAGGCACTGAGGGATCCACAGCCAACCTCCAAGGGAATACGGCTCCTGAGCTCTCCCCCAGATGTGCTGGCCCTATTTCCACGAACCACAACGCCAGTCACTTGTTCTGTTTCTGCACTGCCACCTAGACAAACGCCTCATTTGCGGTGTGTGTAAATAATGACAAATGCTTAAACTCTCTCAACCAGTTGTGTATCGCCATACAAAGTGTTCATTTAGCTTGACAAAATCTCCTTTCCGTAAGTTGATTGCTATTAATTTCTCAGCTTTAATGAGCGTGCTATTATTCAATTATAATCAGGATGTTACCCACAAGCCCCTTGTTGTAGGATCCTGCATCCCATGGGGTTATTGCGCCTACGACAGATGTGAGCCTAGCGGCTCTGGGGCAAGGACGCATGCCTCTTTCCGGACTTGGAGAACTTCCCCTCTTCTCTCGCAGAAGAGCAATGACCCCCAATTAGCCCTAGCCTGCTCCTTCCAAGCCCTCGCATGCAAAATTGCTCAGACTTGTCTCTCTTAAAAACTCCCGGCTTTATTAGATGATGTATAGCATGTTTTCTAGCAGCTGCTGTAATGAAAAGTATTTCATTAGCTAGGGCTGCAGATTAAGTAGCCAGGCTCTCTTCCAATTACAGAATATAGACGTTTATTGAAATTTCTGCATTATTATAAATAAATCTGTCGTTCCAAGCCAGTAACAAACCAATATCATTAGGATTCGTTTTCTCTTAGCATACACTAAATTTTCCTTTTTACTCACATTAACAATCCCGAACAATGAAATTATTCCATCTTTTTTTTTTCTTTTTATCTGTTTCAAGCTTTTAATTTGTGTTGCTTGCTATCAATTTGTCCTTCCTCCATATCTCTAGACCAGCTTTTACTTTCTCTCTAAACCAGGCTGTTGGTTTTGTAGTTATTGGCTTGTCTTTGCTCTTTTTGTTTGTTTGTTTTCTTTGCATGTGTGCTTTTTAGTGCTGCGGTCATCTTTTTCATTTATGGCTTTGCAGCTATCTTGGAAAGCATTTTAAAAAGGACTTCTAATTACCCTTAACGTTTTCTCTTTAAAAAGGCTTTCACAACAGAGAGACACCCTTGAAGTTATCGTTTCCACACCAGATACGTGTGTATTGACACGCACCCACACCCCATGCCACGAGCAATTTGGATTCTCTTGAAACGTGTGGACACAATTGCCTTCACATCACTTTCAATCCTGAAGCTCAGCTTTACTCATTTACCAGCTCTCAGAGTAGACTAGGACAGATCTGGGCCACACATCAGTGAAAGTAACCTCATAAAATAAATAAATAAATAAAATAAATAAAAAGAAAGGATAAAAAAAGAAAACAAAAAGAGATCAGAAAGCCTACCAAAATGGGAAACCCCAGGGAAGGTATCAGGAAACAAATACCGCTCCCCAGGTGCTGTGCCCGGTCTCACTCTCTCGTGGCAGAAAAAATGAGAGCACAGCAGTGAGCTCAATATCAGAATAAAGTCAGTCCAAAGCCAAAGCCACACTTGGCATGCTCTGATCCCCATTTCTAGGTGCTCAGAGAGAGCACATAGTGATATCTAGGAAACCAAACAACAAACAAAAATGACAACAAAGAGAAAAACACCCATTTTATCCTACCCACACTTTGCTCAGGTCTGCTGCCTGCTTATTTATCCCACCGGATTCAAAGAAATCAATTGGATCAAAGCCACGCGGGTTTTGTCACTTTAAAAGCTGCGATAAATCACACCAACAATGGGTGCTGTGGGAGGTGCTGAGTCAGAAATTCGGGGTAAATCATCTCATCAACTATGCAGTTTAGCAGAAAGTGAAAATCCAGCCCTCGTTAATTGATTATTGCAAAAAATTAAGCTGCTCAGGATATTCAAGTGGCTGCTGCTCCAAAAGGGCATGTACATCCCACTAGTTTTAAACTCAAAAGTAGAACTCATCTCCCTTTTTCCTCTTCCTCTTCATGAATCTGTTTAATTACCTGTTCTCTTTGCCCTGCAATCCTTTGGACAGGATTAATCTGGAAGGACAGAATAATGCTTTGGATATTTTGAACCTTCGTCAGCCTCACTTCTGGATTCAGCATGTATTTCTTCATTTTAAAATAAATTTCTTGTCCACATGGTTGCTAATAAGCTCCTAAAAATACAGAATTGAGTTGCAACTGGAAGGCTTCAAACTCACAGCTGTATCCAAACCTCATGAGTAATGCCAGCTGTGTGATTTTGGGGTGTCCCAGCTGTGGCTATGAAAAGCTTGAGCCTGTCTGGCAGTATCTGTTGCACATGGCATATTTAATGCCTCTGAGAGAGATCTAACGGGATCTGTCCATAGTCCAGGGGATCACATCTGAAGGAATTGCCTTCTTGTGGGATGGGGGTCGAGTTTTGCTCAGACAAGGGTGTGTAGGATCAGCCAGCAAAGCTTAGCAAAAGCCTCGTGGTTCACAGCAGATTTCAAATCCTAAGTGGTTTAATCACTGAAATTTGTAAAACAGAGCTTGTTTGTGGGATCTGTTCGAGGGGATATTGCAGCTGCATGAAAAAATGCCTTCATCGTGGACCTGATTAAAAGCTGCAGGAGGAATTGGGATTGTTACAAACTGGTCCTTAAAGGAGATTGTGTGTTTGTGTATAGGTTTCTGTTGTACGTCAGCACCGAGCCTTCATTTTCTCAGCAAAACCATTGATTCTGCAGAAAAGTACACTGGGTTTACAACGGAAAACCCCTGCTCACAGCTCAGCAGCAAAGAAAAGGAGCAGGATTTGAGTTATTCACAAATATTGAATACAGGTACACGAATAAGGAAGCAGAATTATTTCCAGGCGGTCTCAAGAGGAGAGGGAAGAAAGAGGAACTGTGCTAAAGGGAAAACGTGGGCAGAATATCAGAGAACAGTGTAGTCAGACTGATTACGAGCCAGTCAAAGAGGAATTGTAGAAATCCCCAAACCAGACTGGCATAAAAAAAAAAAAAAAAAACAAAAAAAAAAAAACGTACTGAGAGGGTTAGCAGGAAACCTGACAAGTTTGTTCTGTCTCTGATGTCTGTGGTCAGATTTATCTCCGGTGTAATTCCAGCGACGTTCCACGAGAAAATGTTTCACCATATGTTACAACATGGCTATGAACATTATTTGAGCACTTGATGGGAAAAAGCAATTAAGCACTGTCTTGTAGATTTAAACAGGAGCTTAAGGACTTTCTGAAATGGAAATGCTTTTCTGAATAGGAATTTGCACAAAGGATGAGGCTTTGTTGTAGGAAGAGGCATGGATCAGGAAGGGGGTTTAAAAACAGGGTATATATTTATGACATATATAATATAAAGGATCTCCAGAGGTTTCTTCCAACCTCAGTAATTCTCTGACTCTGATACTTCTGGCTTCACATGGGCCGCCCCCCCCTTGCTAACCAGGCAGGTCATGCAAGCACTTGGCGTGGATCCAGCTGGCAGATTGATTATTAATTTGAAGAACCAGAGATGAAGTCAAAGTTAATCCTTTTTGAGGGATTCCCAAAAGCAATTTTCATTTCCAGCCAAAGGCTGCCCCGGAGCGCCTTTCAAACGCTCTGGCTCTGCACAATAGCTCAGGACAAAAAAAAAAATGTACAATCATTTTGCTGCAGCAAGTGTGGCACAGTCAGAGGTTCTGCAGGACCTCGGGGCTGGATTACAAAGCGAATGGATCCCGAGAACAAGGGACACGAAAGGGTTTGCTCCTCTTGGAAAAGAAGGCAGGTTAGAAAGTGATTATATATAACTTCGATCTGCTGCTAAAGCTGTTGTGAAAGGTCTCTTATGACACAGGTAAACACTAAAATAAATGAAACATTGAGCTAAAGATGGGCAAAAATCAATCTAAAACATGTCAGACTCTCAGGAAGTTTTGGACACTATCAGTGCCAAAGCAGTAATAATGCTTTGGTTAGTTTAGGCCTTCCTAAGAACTGGATAAAAGCTGCAAAAATGTTTCACCAGGGTCATCCTGTAATCGAAGACATTATTTTGCCTTGTACCAATCCACTGACTGAAAGCCAGGCTGAGCTCTCAGCGATGCTACTGAAAACCCTGTGAGACATCACATACATCCAGCAAGTCAGGCTGGCTTTGCTGGAGTGCAACCCCTCCTCCTAGAAAAACCCAGTCTGAATTTCAAGTGTTGCACCAGTTTGGTGACATCCATGTAAAATCAAGTGTCGTCAACCTCATTTAACTGATAAGGAAACTGAGGCACGTAGAGAAGATGTGAAGGGATGGAGTTGTGTTAAGAGGGCGCTAATGGGGCTTCTTCAAATAAGCAGTCACTCCTCAAACCACTGAGCCACGCTGACCCTCAGTCGATAAACGAAGAGTACAGATTGTGGTTGGGTTCCCAGTTTCTTTACTGAAAGCAAACAAAAAGCAGCTTTCCAGAGCCACTCTTATCAGAAGTGGGAGCAGTCCTTCTTCCATCCCATGTCATAGTGCCCAGAAGAAAAAAAAAAACAGGAGGTATAGATAAGTAGGTAGGTAGATAGGTAGATAGTTAAAGAGATAAAGAGATAAAGAGATGGATAGATAGATAGATAGATAGATAGATAGATAGATAGATAGGTAGATATCTGTCACTTACAGATCCCTCATTTAAACTCCATGACAAGTCTGACTTCCCCTTCATGCCCATGACAGTTGAGTTTCTCCTACCACTGAAGGAAGAGACGTTGTAATGACCCCTAAGTTGCATCCATGAATATGACCCTAAATGCTTTTGTAGAACCCAAGGGCTCTTCATCTTCTGGGAAACAAACCCCAACAGACGGGGATGGTGTGGTCACTGGGGTATAGACCAGGGCATTAATTTCATCTTCAGCTGCTGAGACCTCCTTACAAATTTTACATGGCACTGATGCCTTTTTTCTCACCTCCACCCTGACAGCACAGACCTGGCACTAAACAAAACAATTCTCTGCCAGTAGGAAAGAATCAATAATCAGATTAGCGACTATTTTTAAATAAATTCTTAAAAAAAAAAAAAAAAAGAAAAAGAAAGAAACCTACTATTGATCCAGTTGCTTAGTGCGAGGAAAATTAAACCAGAGTAGGAATATATACATATATGTATATATATATATTTTTTTTTTTTCAGAGGTCCCTAATAATAGATGGTTTCAAATAATTCACTTCAGAACTGACACAAGGCAAATGGAGAGAGTGGGGATTTTAGAAGAGACTCGGGACCTATGGATGACATGGGGTATTGGAGATTTTCTCCAGGTCCTTTTCTTTTTGTGTGAGGCGGAGGGAGGGACAGGAAGAGAAAGTCGTAAGGAGGTTAAAAGCAAAGCCTTTTCCCAGCTGTGAATTTGTAATCATGGCTAACTGAATTGGAGCATTTTGCAGGGGACAAGGTTACTTACTATCTGCAAATTAGCCCTTGAAAAAAAAAATAAAAAGAAGAAAGCCCATATGCAGCATCCAGTCTGAAGCCATAATTAACATAAACAATGTTAAAACTCACAAAGAACTACATATTACCATTGAAATAAAGCATATGGCTGGCTAAATACCCGTAAGATTATCTGGAGATAATCTTTTCAGGCACCATAAATACAGCTGATGCTGAGCAGTAATGACTCTCATCAGAAGGCTACACCATCCACACCATCCTGCTGGAAAGTGGCTGACAAATAACGGGTACTTTCCCCTTTTACATTCCCACTCCATGGCCCCACAAAAAGGCTGAAATGTAGACGTGGTGCTTCTTGCACTGTGCCTTTTCCTCCTGCCTCAGTCCCTGGGGATGTGTGGGGTGGGAGAGCAGACCTTGACCCCTGGTCCTGTACCCTGTGATGGTGACTTTGTAGACTCATAGGATCATTAAGGTTGGAAAAGCCCTTCAGGATCATCTGGTCCAACCATCCCCCTACCACCAGTATCACCCACTAAACCATGTCCCTAAACACCAAGGTCCAACTGTTCCTTGAACACCCCCAGGGATGATGACTCCACCACCTCCCTGGGCAAACCATCCCAACGCCTGGCCACTCCTTCTGAGCAGAAATGTCTCCTCACTTCCAACCTGAACCTCCCCTTGCACAACTTGAGGCCATTCCCTCCAGTCCTATCACCAGTTACCTGTGAGAAGAGGCCGACCCCCAGCTCCCCACACCTTCCTTTCAGGCAGTTGTAGAGTTCAATAAGGTCTCCCCTGAACCTCCTCTTCTCCAGACCAAACAACCCCAGCTCCCTCAGGTGCTCCTCATAGGACTTCCTTGCACTTCCCTGCCAAATGTCCCTGACAAAGGCAGCCACAGGACAGACATCTCACCCAGACAGACCCCCAGAAGGACCAGTCTGCCCAGCATGTCCCACCCAGTAACCCACTGAACCATCCTCAACACATGCCACAAGTGTCAAAGCTTTAATGCAGAAGACCCAATACCGTGGGCTATAGAGAAGATGTGGAGAAGCTGAAATCACTGCGAGTGTCCTCGTTCCTTAACATGGGAATAAATGTGAAAACCCTGTGAGCTGCCACAGTGCTCATATTGTGGAGGAAACCAGTTGACTAGCTGATCAAAACTGCGGAAACTCTCCTTCATAACCCCGTCTTAAATGATTGTTTAAGAAATAGAAGATCTGATCCCTCCCACGGCATCACAGCTAGACTTATACACAGCATCAGGAATTCAAGCCTGCAGTAGCGTGCGGGTGTTTGTTGTAGAGAGTATTTGAAGATTTTTTTTTTTCTTTTGCCTTGTGGATTTTCTCCTTTGAAAGGATGATATTTTCAAACTCTTCTGCGGAACTGTGTGAAATGGAAACCGAAAAGCCTACAGTTTCCTATAATCCCGTGACTTCACGGCTTTGAGAAAAAAAAGAATCGTTCTCAGATTTAGCTAACCCGCAAACACTGGGATCATCAGGTCACCTCACCTGCCAGTAACTGCAGGAGATGACCTTGGACTGCTTTCCACAAAAGTTAATATTTTGTCCCTCCAAGATTTTAGTCTCTGTTTTTAAACTCATTATTGCTATCCAAAGCTAGAATCCCAGGCCATGCCTCCAAGTCTTATTTTTGGGGCAAAGTTGCAGAGTTGGAGCTCTCTTGCTGCAGCAGAGTATTGGAGCAATAGTCCTTTAGGTATCAGGGTCATCGTGGGACAAAGGTGAGAGTACTGTAAATATCATTTGGGACTTGCTGAAGCTGTCTTTCATGAGCAGAGGGAATTCCCACTGTAATTTCACAACGAAATGCTCAGCATGTTGCAGGCTTGTGTCTGATTCTGTAGGCAGTCCCATCGTGCTAGGAAGAATCAGGCTCAGCACGCCGAAGTGATAAGCAGCAGCCTTGTCATATGTACCGAAAACATTTCAGGGAAATCCTTGGAGGAACCAGGCGCCTTAGCTGAGCACATCCTTTACTATGCCTGGACGCCGTGGTCCCACATTCAAGTCTCGTGAGAAAGGAGGCTTAGGAAGAATGGGGAAACAAGGCAACAGAGGCTTTTTCTAAGAGTGCCAGATGCTAAAGTAAATGTAAGACATTGCAGCCAGCAGTTAACAAGCTGGAAATGCTCCCTTTGGCTAGTCAAGGGTGTATAAATGCCTTTAGTGAAGTGGCAGTGAGAGTAATACAAACACCTGGCGAGAGAGATCTCACATCCACCTCCGTGCATGGCCAGGAAGCCTCAGAAATAGCAGTGTCTGTGCCCTGCTTGCAGTCCAACATTTTGTCTTAAATGACCTCAAAAGAGCCCCAAAGTACTCCAAGCTGCCCTGAGCCCCAGCCAGAGCAGAAGGCTGGCTGGCGTGGGGCAACGGACACAGCCATCCCTCCGTGGTTATCACACACAAGACCTTGGAAATGAGAGGGCAGCAGGCTTGCCTGTTTAAACAGCTGCTTGTCCAGCTGGGGATTTTGAACACTGCTTTGCTGAATGGGACTGAAAGAGGAGAGGAAGACGAAAGTGTGTTATTAGCTCTGAACAAAGAGTCTGCAGATCCCGGCTCTGGTACGCATCCCCACCACTTGCACTCTCTGATTTTCAGCCTCCACTTCTCCGAAATGACCCCAGCTAGCTTGTCACTCTCCCCAGCTTTTTGGGGCAAACTCAGTGATGGTAAACCAAAAAAATGTTGTCTGCCTATAAGCAACACCTTGCAAGCCAGCAACCAAACAGTGCTGCAGAGGTCCCAGTCCTGGCTCGAAGAGTGCTGGATGCCCCAGAGCCAGGTCGGGAAGAGGGATGGCTCTCTGGCCACAAAAACACTGGCTCCAGGGTATGCTGCTTCTCAGAAGCCTAAATCAGAAAATTTTAATGGCTGAGTGCAGGGCTAGTGGATAAAGAGACAAAGAAAAATAAATCAGGCAGATGACAGAGGGGCTGGGAATAGGAGGAGGTAGCAGACGGTAAAAGAAATTAAATCAAGAAGCCAAATTAAGGTGCTGCAGGCAAAGATGAAGATGCTGGATTAAAGATTAACCGTAACCAAGAGGGAGATGCAGTCCTTTAAAGGTACAAATTACTTCAATGCACTTAGCAAAACCCACACAAATCTAAGAATAAAGTCCTCACAGATGCAAGTGGATCTCAGCAAGAGACACATCTGGACTTGGAAATGCTGGATAGCTTCACGTGCTGCTGTTTCCAGCTGAGAAAGGGGAATTAAAGGCAAAGCAAGGGCAAGCAGTCTAAAAAAAGGGAAAGCGCTTGCTGGCGTAGGGGAAAGGGTGTAAGAAGTCATCTGTGAATGGTCTGGCACTGTGCAAACAAATCCTGAACCTGTTCAGGCGGGCTGCTGAGCCTTTTGGGGGCTCTGCTCAACTTTGGGGCTCTGTTCACACATCCCCATCAAACTGCAAGCAGGGTAAGGAGGCCACCCTTCAGCACTGCTGCTGGGCACAGGAGGTACCAGTCCCATCAAGAGGAATTAAGTGTTTAGGCCGCTTCACATCACTGCTCTGGGCTTGCTGGGAGAAAGGTCGCCGGTGCTTTGCCACCTCCTTTTAGCGCAAGCAGCTCACGTTTTGCAGTGGAGCATCCGAGACCCTGTTCCCATGAGAGTAAGGGTGGAGGTGGAGGAAAATGAGGGGTCATGGGGTTAACTTTTTTAATACACTGAAGCGTTCTCATCACTTCTTTCAGCCACCCTAATAAGGTTTTTCTGGGCAATAAAGACTGCTTAATGTCTGTACGGGTGACAATAAGAGCAGGTTATTTCTAGCTGGTTTGCCCTGCCTGTCACAATCCAATCCTGCTCCTCAGACAGACTTTCTGGAACAATTATCCATGGTCAGAACTGCAGGAAAACACCAAAATCAAAACTAAGACCTCCAACTGTACATGAGTGAGCTCTGGATCAGGCACAAGGAGCAATGAAGAGCTCAAAGAGCCAGGGGACAGAAAGAGGCACACACGTATGTAGCAGGAAGGTTGAGTGGGTGCAAGCTCAGCGAGCAGCACTTCTTCCCCATCAGTGCTTTCCTCTGCTCCTGCCTTTCTCTGTGGCCTCCTTTCCCTCTGTGCTCTGCAAAAACGAGCATTTCGTGGAAGCTGAGCAGAGCTGACAGCCCCTTGAATGCTTGGAGTGCCTCCCTTGTTCCCAAGTCAAATTTCGGAAAGCAGCAGCTGCCCGTTCCTGAAGGTCGCTTGGATCCATCCTGGCTCAGTGGTGCTGCATCGCTGCTCATCGTTATTCTGCAGCTCTAGCCACTGTGGATGTCCTGCCACATTACATGCTAGTTTGTTACACATTTTGGGGGGGCAGTGGGATAAAGAAAGCGTAAAGCAAAACTTAAAAACCATCGGGATTTCTGGCTTAACCGACGTGGGTGTGCAAAGGAATCTACTCGAGGGTTTGCTTTGGATTTTTTTTTTTTTTTGCAGGAGAGGAGGAAACCGCTAGGAAATAAATATGATACTAACGCAGGGAGGAGGCTGGTGCACTAATAAATGTTAATAAATAAATGCTGATGCTTGACATCGTGCTGCCCCTCTCCTCAAACAACCCGTTCCCAGCTTCCCGGGCTTCCCCTCAGATGGTTTTTTACTGAGGGTCGATGTTGACAGCTCCTAGGGGGGCAGAACCCAGCTTGATCAGAAGATTGGGGTCCATTTTATGTGGTCAGCATTGCTGGGTCTGTCCCCACTCCTTCTCTCCCCTGCTGATGAACGTGGTTGCGAGCAAAGCACTTGCAAAGAGCAGAAGCAGGAGCAGGTGCTGAGCGGAGCAGCACGGGGCTGCTTGTGCTTTTCTCGGGAAAGCAGGTCACGGGGGAGGAGGGGCACTCGTTTCCCAGCTTTGCTGCTGAGAATGTATTTAACCAAAGCGACGCTGGCAACCAAACACGCTGCCGGCTCCTTTGGATTGCTATCCAAACCTTTTAAACCCACTCTCTGCTAATGAAAATGGCTTTCAGAGATGCGGGCTGGTGGAAGCATCTCTCCTCCCAGCAGCATCGCTCCATTAAAGCCTCTCCTCCCTCCTACCCGTCCTGCCTCCCCTCTCTCCATCTGGGCACCACGAAGGACAGAGTGCTCTCCAAGACACCCGGCCAGAGGATTTCAGCTCACACCTCCAGCAGCACTCTGTCCCCAGCCAGTTAACCTGCCCAAATCGGACAGCTGTTGCAGCATCTGTGCAAATTTGCACCGATTTTGTGTGCTGAAATGAAGCCGTGCTGCACAAAGAGGCTTTGGAGGGCTCAAAGGGTATTCACCTGATGGGGAGTTTCCAACTTGCCACTTAGCAGCAGGACACGGAAATACTCCTCGGCTAATTAAATACCTGCCAATTACCAGGCAGTGCAAACGATGACCGTGCTGGTTAAAGTAATTTATACTGGAAAATGCCTGTGCTGCCCTGTCTGTGATTTGCAGCATCAGGGATGGTTTTTACATAGATATTATGTAGAAGAAGGCACATTTGTGGGGGTGAAGCATCCTTCCTTCCTTCCTGCCAGCCCATCCACCCCAATCTGCCCTAAAACCTGCTCCTAACACGCACGCGCACCGGTGCCAAAAGCATCCATCACCGCTTTCTCCCTTGGCAGGCTGAGAGCTGAAGCCCAGCTTCTGTGCCTTCTGCAGCCCTGTGCAGACACCTTGGGCTCTGCAATGTCCTTGCAGAGAACAAAGCAGCTCCTGCTCGCTAAAGACACCTCCCTGAAATACTCAGACTTCTTCTCCCAAGCTGGGCAGCTCAGAAATCCCGTATGACTTTTTCCTACTCTGATACCCGCTGAGATCTCAGGCTTTAAGCCAATAACAACAAAACACATTCAGCCTTCCTGAGAGCTGCTTTCCGAAGGGAGGCACAGAGCATGGGATGAAGCCAGCGAGCATCACCACCATGGATGAAATGCAAAATCCCCCCAGGAAACCTTTCTCCTGTGGTTTGCCATTGCCAGGGTGCCAAGCGTGCACCTGGAGCCAGGAGCCTCAGCAGGAGCAGATCAGCCCCGGCTTGCAGATAAGGAGGACGCCTGCTGCTGCTTCCCACCCTGATGGGAAGCTGGGGAGAGGGGAATATCCAGAGGAAAGGAGCAAGTGAGCATCAGCAATAGCAACAGGAGTTGCTCAGCTTTTCTCAAAGGAATTAGCGATGGAGATTTTGCAGAGAAGGAAGTTTCAGGAGCCACTGGGGACAAATAACCGGTTGGGGAGATTGAAGCTGGAGATCAGAGAGTGTCCATGTGTGTGTAGTGGGGATGGAGCTGATCAGGGCATTTCGTTTGGCACTCAGGAGTCCTGATGGTGATTCCTTGGAAATCACAGCATTGAAATGCGTTCAGGTTTACTATATCGTCCCCATCCCATCCAAAAGCCCAGCACTGCGGGCTGGTGAATCAAGGTCTTCACCATGCATTGAGCAGGGAGAAGATGGGCAGGGGAGGACCAAAGCGGTGAAGCTGCTGGTCCCAGCCCTCACCTGCCTACGGGTAACAGAATGGGACAGGAGACAGCTCACACTCCCCTAAAAACTTAATCTGGGTAAAGGCAAATGCCAAAGAAACTTCAGAACTAGAAGTGACCTAGAAAAGGAGGGGGGTTGTCCAGCTCTAGCTGCAAGAGCAGCACACTGGAGGCTGTGAAACGCTCAGGCATGACAGTAATAGGAATCATGCGAGCCTTGCTTCCCTGGCTGCGGCAGCAGCTCTTTACTGCTGTTGAAGATGTAGCAGTCAGGACAATTTCAGCTGCTTCCCAGATCCCAGGAGGAGCCAGCAGAGCTGGCAATTAGCAGAAGCATCTTTCGCGCTTGTAAACTGAACGAATTGGCTGGAAACGGACTGGGAAGAGGGGAAATGCCCACGCCACGATACCATGTGTAACAATGCTTCTGAGACGGCGGTGCCTAAACGGATGGAAAAGCAGCTTCCAAGAAGGGGGTGGGGATTTCTGCTTAGAGCTACGTGAAAAAAAAGTCAGAACAAGTGTCCCATTAACGCAATACCCCTGAGGACACTGTGAGGGGATGCACCTCCCCATCATCTCCACACCATTCCCTGCTCCATCGTGCTAAGTCAATGCCACATCTGAGCTGCATTTTTTTTTCCCCTCTGCCACATTACAGGAGCCTCAGACAAAGCAAATGAAATCTCCCTCCTCACCCTGAGTCGATCTTATGGGGCTGAAGAGCAGAGCCTCTGCGAGGACCGATCACTGCACCACTCCTCCATGCAAAACGCTGCAGCTGTGCCTGCTGCAGCCCTGCCCATATCCACGCTGATGTTACTTTCTCCCCACGTGCTGGCAGCTGCAATTTATGCCCTCAGCATCAAAAATCCCTCCCCTCCAGGTATCCTTGCAGCTGAAGGTGGATTTCCCCAGCTAGGAGCCAGATCCTTCAGTGATATTGGGCAGAGGAAGCTTCCTCTGCTCTCCCTGCATCACCATGCTCCAGGAGCTGCTTTTTTTCTTGAAACAAGCTGGATTTTAGGTATTTGCACTGTAATTCTCTGCTGCACCCCTGCTCTGGGCCACAGCACTACTAAACAGACCCTTGGCACACGCTGTTAAATGTCAGCACAGCCTCCAGCACAGTTTTAACCCATGCATGGGACACACGGAGTAGAAAGCCCCTGATGCACCGCTGCAGCTTTCACTGGGCCCCTATAGACATTGGAAGGCACGTGTATCCCAAATGACATCCCAAAGGTTGTAATATTAAGGCTGAAATCAGACCACAAATGAATAAATAAATAAAAATCACCTGGCTGTTGGTGATCCCTGCACCAAAACCTGTGGGGTGCCCCTAGGTTACTCAGGAGCCTTGCCTAGGATGCTTGAAGGATGCTCAGCAGTCCTTAAGATTTGACGCATGAGACAAAACCACCGCTAAATAAATAACATCCACTGCAAACACTAAATGTTCTCCTGGATCCTTGCCTCTTCTGTGTGTCTTGTCTGCCTGGTTTGGGACACAGCTGGCTTTTGCTCCTAGCCACCAGCAGAGCCATGGAAGAGGATGGAAGCTCTGGGCTCTGGCTCAGATCTGCTCCTCCTTGGTGACAGTGGGTGATGCTCCCTCAGCTTCTCCTTCTCCATCTTTAGATGACAGCATCTGGGATTTTGAGGACAGGCATAATTCATCACTGCAGTTATGAATTTTTTCCTTCCATTATCATCCACATCAGGATGAAAACTGTCCTCAGACCTGCAGATTTCCCTCTAGGAGGTCCTCATCTCTTGCTGGGTCAGGCTTGGAGCCTCCCTGCAAGGCGTCAAGCTCCAGGGAAGAGTGAATTTCTCCTCTGGCTCTCCATCAGACCCCAATTCCTTGTCTGACAAACCACCCCACCAGCATTACCCATGTCCATTAAACCACCTTGGGAGGCAGCTCTGGCCCCAAGCAGAGGGCGGCTCCGGGAGATTAATACACAGGATCCAAAGGGTCGTTACTGTAATTGAATCCAAGTATTTGCACAGCATTGGAAAAGGTTTTGACAACTCAGAAAATCATTACATGCCGTGTTGCAGCCCGGGGGGGTTAATGGGGCCTTCTGGCCTTGCTGTGTCAGTTATTTTTCTTTCCGAGGCTCCTGATGGAGGGTTAAAGGGAATTCCAGTAAATCTGGGAGGAGGGGAGGAGGATCTGTCCTTCCAACACAGAGCTTTGCTGCCTTCCAGGAGGGCTCAGCCCCGTGGCTCTGTGCCATCTTCCAGCTCCTGCAGCTCAGGTGCGTGGTCCTCTGGTCCCATTCTGCTCCGTGAAGGCTAAAATTCACATTGCATCCCTTGCTGCTGCTCCCACAATGGGCAAAGCTGACAAGATGTGGGCTCATCTCACGTGCATGACAAGTAGAATCATAAATCTCACGTTTAGATATCCAATTTTCAGGTGATAATACCTATTTTTCCTATTTCTTGTCACTTAATGGAGCTCCTCACCCCTAGGTTTCATGACATTTAAAAGAGCTGTCGGGTGTTATCAGCGCAGTAGACTCGGAGAAAACTGAGGCACGAAGCTTACATTGATTTGCCCAGACACACAGAAAGTTCATCGTTAGATGAAGGCTGTGTCCCAGGCACGGTGTCCTCTTTTTGCTGCTGTATTTTAACAGAACATTTCATCTCCTCGTGCAGTGCACGAGCAGTCAGGTGAAAATGCAAACAAGCCCTTTTCTCCTCTTCAAAAATGGGGTCAAGCTTTCCCTGCCCTTATTCTGTGCGCCAACTCCCAGACATTTCCCAGCACATCCATCAGTCCTGTCCATCCTCAGGCAATGAGATGGGCACGCAGACCTCTCTCTGCACCCTGACCACTTCCCAGGGGCTCCCATCAGCAAAGTTAGAGCTCTGCAAGGTCTCTGGGACTGGAAGAGGCAGTTTTGCCCCCCCATTATTTTCCCCACTACAAGGCAATTCTAAAGCAGGTAAGAAACCCAGTAGAAACCCAATTCAGGATGTTTTTCAGCAGGTAAAGACAAAGAACAGATCCGTACATGGTTGTCAAGAGATTTTAAGAAAAACTGATCCCCCGCTGTTTGAAACGGTTGTGATGAGGACGTGCATCGCTATGTCTGGCTTGCATCCTGTGCAGCTCATGGATTTTATCAGAAATGAGCCACTTGGAGAAGTTCATCAGAATTTGTCTCAGTCTTTCCAGACATTTGAGCAAGAAAACCTGATGAGGAAACTCATTCTATTCTCAGCATAACCTGGGAGGACACAGCCTGTTTGAGCTTCCACCTAGTGCGTATCTTTTGTGTTTTGGACAACCCTGGGATACTTGTGCTCATGTCACACTTCCCCCCCTGCTATGCACAGGCTGCTCCGCAGCCTCCAGCTTCCAGCAGAGAGAAACAAGGCTCCAAAGGACACAGACCTGCTGGGATCTGCAGGTTTAGAGACAGGACCATTAGGGAAACCCTCCTGTGGATCCAGACTGGCTTCCTTGCACTCGTAAAGGGGAAAAAAATCAATCCAGAAAAATAAACAAATAAATAAATAATAAAAACATGGAGGTACAGGCACCCTGCTCTGAATTTTCCACGTAGCAGGTGCTGAGCATCCTGACACTACAGATGTTTGTCTCTCCTCCATACACCTGAGCCTGCCTTGAAGCTGCTTCAAAAGCACACCCTGTTGGCTATTGACCCACTGGAGCTGGACCACACCAAGGGTGGGCTTCAAGTTTCCCCAGCATCCTTTTTTATTCTGCACTCAAAGGTCTGGAGCTGGAAATCTGAGCCCTCCACCATTTATTACATTTATTACATTTATTACATTTATTACATTTATTACATTATCAGCACACACAAGGTAACACGCAGGCAAACACCAAGCGAAATGCAGGAGAAATGCACCAGGGAATGGGTGCAGAGCCCAGATATTTCTGCTTCACACAATCCAGTAGGACATCATGTGTCACCAGAGACCCTCAGTAGCCACATCTCCATGGCAGGTGGCCACAGAGGGCCACATGGCTGCTAAACTTGTCCCCTCCCAGCTGCAAAAGGGCTTTGTGTCCATACCCATGGCCAGGCACTGGCACCCACTTGTTCCCAAACACTCACCCCATTATATCCTTGCACATATTTTGCGTGTGTACCCATGTGGGAACGCAAACACACACACACATGGGGATTCAGAAGCTGTCCTGATCTCCACGGTGCTTTGGCTCGCAACACACACCCAGCACCAGGGAAAGGTTGGGGAAACCCTGCCGAACCCAAAGCCTCTTCCCAACAGGGCACTAGTGGGACTTCTGCCAGCTCCGTAAAGAGAATTAATTTATTCCACTTGTGTTCTTGACTGCTTTTCTAGGAAAGTGAGGGAGAAGCTGGAGTATTCGATTCAGAGCCCCTGAATCCTCTCTTTCTCCTCTGTCAGGAGCTATTAAACCGTGCTCTGTTGGCAGCAGCACAAGCCCTGCATCACGCTGCTCGGCTTCTCCTGCATCCTGTGCTGTGAAAGGAGCAAGAGAAAAGCCAGCTCCTGCTTTTCCCAGTCCCATGGACAGTGCTGACTGATGGGGAGTCACTCAGCAAAGGCCAAAGAGTCCCTTGGAGGCAGTTCCCTGGGCTTCCAGCAGCACCAGCTTGCCCTGGACTTGCCTCCCTGAGAGCAAGCTGGGAAGCTAAAGCCTCAGGCACTGGAGGTGTGACCTGGTTTCTCTGAATTAGATATGCTGTGGCTACCCTTGTTTAGTCCTAAAAAGGGACTCTTGGGGCCATCCTTCAGTCTGCTTGGGTGCACACTGAAAGTGAAGTCATCTGGGTTGGATCAGGGCTACTTTCAATGGGTTTTAGCACAGGGGAACTAATTCACACCAACCTCCCCGCATTCCCCTGTGCAGCACATCACTATTTTTGTCCACCACCACCATCCCCTCAATTCCTCCACGGGAACACGCAGGAGAGGCAGCATTTGCAGCTGGAGCTAAAACAAGCTGAAGGTGTTAGTTAGGGGAGCTGGGACAGGGGTCCCAACACTGGCACCCTGCACAGGGCCACGTGAAGGAGGTGACACTGGCAAGGTGGCTCCTGCACACCTGGCTGGAGTGCTGCAGCAGCAAATATAATGCATAATGGGCTGTGAGTGGGTGCAAGGAGGAAAGAAGTGATTTCTCATGGGGCTTTGGGGCTGTAACATTGCCTTGCAGCCTGTACACAGGCACTCATCCATCTTTTTCAACACAGGCAGGCCACGTTAGCATTTGATGTGTGACAGCGGCAAGGCTGGGAGTGCACCAGATGATGCGCAAAAGATGTGTCAAAGAAAAAGGAAGCTGTTTCCTGCTGTTAAAGAACTTTCTTTCAAAGGGAAGTTATTTGTAGGTGGATGCAATGGGCCGGCGTGAAAGTCTCCATAGGATGCTGTAGCTACGAACCCTCTCTTGTCACACCGGGCAGGGAGTACAAGAAGAAACAGACCTATTGTAGATGCACTCTGAAGGCAATGAATGAGTAACCACTAGGACTGGGATTGCATTAAAACCCTGGAAAGCACAAAAAAAAAAAAAAAAGTGCTTTTCTTTTTATTGAATGCATCAGAGGCTTCCAGCTAGGAGGGCACAGTGTCCTGCTCCTCACTCTAGGCTGCAGCACGCAGCAGAGAGCAGCTCTCCTTTGACCACACAGGGCACGCAGTCAGGAATTCAGGCAGCTTGGGACTGTCTACGTTAGAGCCTGAGCATCCCATCCTGAAATCAGGAACCTCAGGTAACTCAGCAGCACTGCAACACCCACAAGATTGCTGGACTACAGACACCCCACGAGCACAGCAGCCCTAGGGCAAAATTCTGGCATCTCCTCCTAGGATGCTTTCGGGCTCCTTTGGCTTGTCCCAAGAGGAACAGATCGATAGTCTGCCCTGACTGGCAGCGTCATAAAACACCCCATGAATCCACGGGGATTTCTGCCTAACCTTGGCTGAGGATTGGGTTTGGGACGGAGCCAGGAGGATGCGATCCAGCCTCATCCCATGACCCGCAGCATCGCTCACCTTCTCCATGCCCAACCTTGGCATACACGGGGCACCTTCCTCCACAGCAAGGTCTGCATTTCTTAAACGAGATATGTTAAAGGCTTTAATTACTGAAACAGATGATCTCTCCCAAGGGAAGGTAAGAGTGTCCTTGAATTAAAACCACAGATTCCTGAGGCTTTTTCTCTTCTAGGAACGAAAAGCTCTTTATGCAAATATTTGTGAAGGCTCAGAAGGTCTCTCAAGAGCAGTTAATATAATGCCTACATTTATTTTATATTGTTACGCTCTTCTTGGAGACACAGAAGCAAAGAAAATTTGGTGGCAGGAGCCTGCCAGCCCCTCTAAGAGCAAGGGATGAGTCCCCTGGCAGCACAGACTGGCCACATCCCTCTGGTGCACCAAACCACGGTAGGTAAGACATAAAAATCTGGTGGTGGGCAAGAATGTGAGAAAACATAAAATGATTGCATCCATCGACCCAATCCTGTCCCAGCAGGAGAAAGAGGGAGCACCCAACCAGATCCTGCCTGGGCTTTAACATGGTCAGGGCTAAGCAGCTAATAATTACTCCAGATGAATACCCTTGGAGGAGAGCCAGAGAATCCCAAATCATTCTCTGATTTCAACTTTCAATTACCCAGCCGGTGCTAAGCTCATTAATCATACTTGCAGCACCCAACACAACAGAAATGAGTCCCTGATCCTCGCCCCTCTTATTTGATGGTGTGAGGAGTTGGGGGCAAGAGGAAGAGAAAAGAGACGCAGGGGTGCCACCCACGAATCTAATAGTCACTTGTAGGGGCTGGGATTAATAAATCAAAAATCCATTATTAATAATACCGGCTTAAATATCTATCTAAATGCAAATGAATGAACACCGGGGGTTTCTTTTTCTTTTTTTTTTTTTTTTTTAAATGTGTTCTAACAACTCTGTGTTGGAGGAAGCACATGCCCACATGATAATTGTCGGTTTTAATTGCAATTTTACAGTTCAACCCTTCACGGCCCATGGATTTTAAGTGGCCTTTAAAGGGCCACAGCATCTTTTGGATGGGATTGAAAGCTCAGGTGGCTGCAGTAACAGGCAGGAGCTCTTCAAGTTCCCTGCCTCTGTGCCTGTTCAGTCACATCAAATAAAAGGGGATAAATCCAGTGGTTGGTTTGCTGCGGTGGAGGTTGGATCCCCAAGGTCTGCAGCCTCAGATGGGTGACTGGGGACACTGGGGACACAGTCTTGGAGCAGGAGCATGGAGAGCCAGCAAAGGAGCCAGATTAAGAGACAGAAGTGTCTTCTGAGTAAGCAAAACCATGGGAAATTGTCTTGGCCTGTGTGGGGAATATGGCAGGGAGAAAACCATGGGAAATGAAGCTGTAGAGCCATTAAATTGGTCAGAGCAGGGAAATAGGATTTTCTGACATTTGCCCACTTGCACAACCATCATATGAGACCAACTAGTGGGCTAATTTCCAATTAAGAGAGAGAGAGAGGTGGCAGGAAGAAGAAGGTGGGAGCAAAGGGAAACCCATGTAAGTGCAACTGAACCTCAGGGTTTCCTGAGTCTCCAGCCATGATCTCAAACATGTACCAGGCACCAAACCCAGGGGAACCTAAAGAAACCCTTACTCCAATCAGGAAACAAGTATCAAAAACCGTGATCTAAACCCCTCGAGAGCTCCAGGGTGCAGCTCAAGCTGGAGGTGGGCATTCAGTCCTGGACAATAGGGTTTGCAGAGTTTGCCTTTCATTAGACTTTCCCAGGACACAGCAGTGGTAGAAAATCAGCTTTAAAACCTTGTGCAAACAGCTTTGCAGCTCCCCTTGCCAACGCTCACGGGATCAGGTCTAGCTTTGCAACATCCCCTTGAAAAATCTGCTGACACCAGCATTTTGGAGATTTTAACTGCTTGAGACTGCAAATGTTGTTTGAAAACAAGTGTGTGCGTGCACACACACACACACAAAGACTAGTCTTAGCAGCAACATTTGTGCAAACAATCTGCTAGGGTTTTGGAAACCACCCATGAGAACTGAACCCCAATGGCAGTGCCAAGAAATTGCCTGCTTCGCTCTTAGCCCATCCTTCTACGCCATGGGTCAGACTGAAATATTCCTAACATCCCGTGCCTGCAGAGAGACAACAAGAAGCTGAACAAGCTGCCAAGCCTTGGGAACAAGCATGTGGAGCAGCCAGAACTGCCAGGACAAGGCGGAGGCGATGGGCACTGGTTTGACCTCAGATATGCAGTGGTATCCAAGCTCCCCGAGCCACGTCCAGTACTGGGCAGTCCTTTGTGCTTCTCACACCGGGCAAATTTCAATGCCAGCTCCAGCAGATGTGTTTCCACTCTGAATGCCCTCACCCCACCTCAAATCCCTCCATGTGCAGGATGAATTTTGTTTTTTCCTTTCTCATGCTACAAATAATTCAAGGGGGTAAGTAAGAACGAAATACCCTCAACCTTCTGGATACAACCCTCTCGCTGGATAGGGTTATACAAGCAAAAAGTGTGGCAGAAAAAAAAATAATACACAAAACCAAAAAACTCAAGCTGGTGTGAAGACCAGAAGAGGCATTGGTTCCAGCTTCTAATTTGGCTTTCCAAAAACAGAGTAGTACACAAAAGCTTTAATCTCAATTAATTCCTACAGGACAGCTCCTGTCCAAGCTTCCTCCTGAGCCTGCCCACCTATAGACAACCCTCTCTTTTTGACTGACCTACAGATTGAATCTGCTCTCTGGCATGTAGGCAATACAATACAATCCCCATTTATTAATTCCATCCCTGTCCTGCTGCGTGAGGTCAGCAGAGCACTCAAGGTCCACACCCTGCTCTTGAATACCAACCATCCTCGAATGCTGGAGCAATTTCCATGGTAAACCAGAGGGACCAGCACTGCCCTGGTGGATAACACGGATGTGGTTTCACAAGCTCAGAGTTCCCCTGGGTTCCTCAGCTTTCATTTGGATCCACTCACACATGCCATATTAATCACAGACCAACAAGAACTGACTGCAAATATGTTGCCCGCCTGTGTGTGTATATGCTGCTTAATGGAGCATGAAAGGGGAAGAATAAAATCATTTTTCAGATGCTGCAGATAATAATAATAAATAATAATAAAAGCAGAGGTATGCACCAGGGGAGAAGCTGAATGTAAGCAGAAAAGGAGTCAGGTCAGTCCTCAAACTGAGATGCAAAAGTTAATGAAGTAAAAACACCATTAAATCAGACACTTTGGGCCCTCGTTAAGTTCATTCAGGATTTGAGACCACACTTTTGGAATGCTTTTTTTTTTTTTTTTCTCTCTCTAGCAATTATTTTCCATACAGACTTTATGGTCCTGAAACATTTATAACTTTGGATTTTTTTTCCCTGCTAGGCACTATCACAACACTCAAGGCAGCTATGGCAGGAACCCTCATGGAAATCACATTACTATATCTCAGTCGCACAACACCTACTTCACCACGGCAGGCTATATTTGCAACAAAGAGCTCTGATTTTGCATTATTCTTTAGAGCCACCGTGATCCTATGTCTCAGTTCACGTATTCCTCATGTTGTAACATCCAAAGTTGGAAGAGCCAAAATGAGAAGCCACTCTTGTAAAACGTGGGTTGGGGTCAAAGGAATATACAAACCTCCCTTCCTGTGAGCAGAAGTAGATATAACATCCCTGCTCAGACTGATATGATGCCCTGTTGCAGGTACACGATGCTCTTGGCACACAGATCCCTTCATGAGCTACACTGACAAACCTGATTTTAGTTCTTTAAGTATAAAACCCAGTTCAATAATATACAACACCAGGAGAGATGCATCTGTGTGAAGGAAAGATTGCTCCCCACCAGGGCAAAGGGCTTTTCCAGTTGTGGAGGTTGATGCAGGAAAAAAAATGAGTAAAGAGTTCAAGCGACTACAACAGACTGACACATCACTGCTAAAATTGTGAGGAATTCACCCCAAAAGCACATAGGCCCATGAGAGTAAAGAGAAAGCCACAAAACTCACCCTTCATTTTCGTCCCACAGGATGCAGGTCTGGTTGGTGGTTCCCTGTCAGGAAAAAAAGAAAGAGGAAAATGGAGCACATCGGTGCTGTGCTGTTTATGGGGTATTTGGAGCAAGAGGAGAGAACTATTCAGGTCCTGCTGAACAGTTTCCACTACTTTAAGCATGGTGTGTCTGATATGGAGCACAGATATGAGGCCTTGGAATAGCTTCTTTTACCCTTGGGTTGAAAGGTGAAAATAAAATGGGCCTCGCTTTGCTCTCCATCAACACAAGGACTACGCAAGGGTTGGACTCCAAATACTGTCTCTACCTACTGATATTCTTCCTCATCCCTTCTCTCATACAGAATCCTTTTGCTGCTCCCTTCTGGAAAGTGGATCAAGTACACCACGTCCTGCTGTGGGACACAGTTCTCTGAAGAGCCACGACCCTATAGGGGGCGGCCAGGTGTGGTTAAAGCCCCTGAAATACATTTATCATTACTTCTTCTGCAGCTGTCTTTGTGCACTTTTGAAAATTCTTCCTGGAAGGTCCAAAGCCAATACATGACAGATCTAATACTCATGTTCCAAAGCCTCAGGAGGACATCTGAAATCCACAACAAGAAGGGACCTGGGGGTATGTAAATGTCCATCATGTACATCTGCTTGGGGTTGGCCAGGGGACCCTAGAGGGGATCTTCATCTGCCTTTTACAGCACTGACCACAACAATAATATTCAAGTCTCTAGTGGTATCTGCAAGGAACATTGCAAGCATCAATCAGAACAACCTTTCCCCTCCCTCTTCCTTTACCCAGGAAGATCACTGTCATAGCCTATTTTCTGATGAATGTACATTATTTTTTTTTGCCCACAGCTGTGCCTCACAGTGAAATGATGTGAATGTGGGTCAAATATGCCCGTGTTTCCCCATGCAAGCAGTGCCATCATGCTCCTCCTGCCTTGGCAAGGAAGAAACAAAACACAAATGTGGGGTGGTGCAGCTTCCCAGGAAAGACTTACATTGTACAGGTGGGAGAATTCAATTTCCAAGGGGGTGAGGAGAGACCGGGGAAATGGCTTCACAGTCACAGAGATGACCTTGGAGTTTAGAACAGTGCTGTTCCTGGGAAGAGAAGTGAGAAGATGTGCTTTAATGGCCACTGGGGGAAAGTGCTGAATCCCACTGCGTCCCTTTGCAAAACGGAGAGTCCCACTTCATTCATCAGTGGTTGTACAAGCTTTAGTGAATACAGTGCAGAAAGAACGAGCACCATTACTTTAAAATGCCATCAAAGACACCTGCTGGTGATGGACCCTGCCCTCTGCCCCTTCAGCTCTCCGTGCAGCCACTCTGCATTTATTTCCCTGGGAATTAGACCATTTATGAAATGCGTTATGGACCCCTGCAGCTACTGGCCTTAAAAGCCATATCTACCCTGGCAAGAACATGGTCCCAGACATATTTTCTGGCCCTGACATGAAGAAACAGAGTTCATTTCATATCCTTACAAAAAGAAAAAAAAAAATCTTTCTTTCTTTCTTTTCTTTCCTTCTTCTTTCTTTCTTTCTTTCTTTCTTTCTTTCTTTCTTTCTTTCTTTCTTTCTTTCTTTCTTTCTTTCTTTCTTTCTTTCTTTCTTTCTTTCTTTCTTTCTTTCTTTCTTTCTTTCTTTCTTTCTTTCTTTCTTTCTTTCTTTCTTTCTTTCCTTCTTTCTTTCTTTCTTTCTTTCTTTCTTCTCTCTCTCTTCCTTCCTTCCTTTCTGTCTGTCTTTCTGTCTTCTCTCTTTCTCTCTTTATTTTCTGCTCTCTTTCTCTCAAAATCTGCCTCAATCTGCCTTGCAGTACAAGTTTGCCATGGTGGCCTTTAACAGGTTGTAGGACACCACGTGAAGCTCATTACCAGAGGCACTGACATGTATCTCCAGCCTCTGAGAATCAAAAGAAAATGCAAAGAGGCCAAGCCTCTCATGTGTCGCTGCCTAAATGTCCATGCTAGTCAAATAATTTATTAATGCTGTCAGGCCTAGGAGATTCGTCTGTTAAGAGGGGCAGGCAGGGAGGGGATACCTCCCATAGCTGGTCCCTAAAAAGACAAATTCTTTGTAGGCACTTCACAGGATACTGGGCACCTAAATACACAGGGAATCCCACTATTTCTGCAGCAGGTGTCTGAGTATGTAAAAGGTCCCCATGGCCAGCAGCTGACAAGGCTGGGTAGGAGAGTGGGACCAGTATCAGACTACTCCCAGCTCTTCTTGCACTGATGGAAATCTCTCCCCATCCAAAACTTCACTAAGTCTACTGACATTGGCAAAACCATTCGCTTTTCTGTCTGGGTCTTATCCTCCTTTTACAAAAGGATTTACTAAAAAAGTATTGTACTTGCTTAAGGGCAGGTGGGTTTAAAATAAGAATAAACATAAAATTTAATAAAAAGAAACATAAAAAGAACACCAACATCCAAAATAAAACAAACTTGGAATCATCCAAGGATGTGCAAGTGGATGTTCAGAAAGACATTATTGCAGACCAACAGCAGAGGGAACACCACTATTTTAGAAAGTTAGAGAAAAAAAAATCATTAAAATCAAAATGAAGAAGCAACGAAGCACAAAAACCAGTCTACAAAGGATGAGTAAAGGGGGAAGTCAATGGGAGTAAATGTCAGCTGCAAGCTTTAAAATATAGGCAGCTGTAGAAAAGCCAAAAATACTAGAGCTGCTGAAAGGCAAACATCCATGCATGGCTTCATTAGTAGCTGGGTCTGGAAGGGTCAGGTCTTGGTTCAGCACTCTCCAGTGTTCGTGTGAACAACCAATGTGGCATGGAAACATCCTTTTAAAGGCTGCAGACCACACAAAGATAGGTGTTGCAAATAAAAGCAGAAAGATTTTCAGTGTGGTAACTCGCTAGCACACAGGATATGCTCTCATGCAGAGTGAAGTCATCCCAGCCCAACCAGAAGTTATTCCCAAGCAACATCCCAGAAACACATCTGCACCTGAAAAATGCATGCTCTGAGCACAGAGCTACTGGTTCTGCTCAGGGCTATCTGGATCCGAGGGGACAGGGAAATGTATGGCTGAGGTAAGGGATTGCTGCTTGGGGAAGGTAAATTGGGACAATTAGGAAGAGCTCAGCTGGTGCAGTTTGCTGAATTAAATCTACATTTTTTTTCCTTAAGGGAAAATCACTCTGCACTGAGCCGATGTGGTCAAACCCAGGATGAGGGTCCTTAATGGTCATGTGTACCCAGGAATAGCTGCTCTCCTTTGTGGTCAGAAATATTTTTACCCTGTAGGCAGGTACTACACGGCTGCATGGTTATTTAAAGACATTCCCCTTTTTTCTTGCTGTGTCCATTTGCACGGCGGTGAATTAAGAGGTACTTCTCTGCTGCTGCTCCTATTACATCTTTTTTTTTTTTTTTGGCCTCGTATAGCCACAGGTGATTCAGGGCTCTGGATTTTTTAAAGAGGGACAGTCCTTTAATTAAGGAATGTCTTAAATCAGTTCTCCCACAGGAACGTTGCTGAGCGGCGGCGGTGCTGCAGCTGCTGGTTTTCAGAGCTCATTCACTGCTTGGCCAGAAAACACTGAAATACCGCTGGATCATTTGAGCCAATGATGTTTATTGCCCTTCTGATCTAATTCCCAGCGCCGTAATGGAAGATATTACAGAATACAGTTGGCTGGCTTGTTAATTCCCCTCTGCACTCACTTGGAGCTCTTTTGCCATTGCCAGTGCTAAATCTGTAGGTATTTAAATGATTATCAGTGAGAAGAGATGCCCTGGTGTTTATGGTAAATGGGCTCACGCTAATCAGTGCAGAACAGATTTAGAAGGTGCCTTAGGATGCTGAATTTACTGCCTCGGTCCCAACCTCAGAAAAAAATAAATAAAGAAAAGAGTGAAATAGCACGAGAAAGGGAAAAGAAAAAGGAAGGGAGTGCTGAACACAAAAGCTTGGGTGCCTGAGGCGTGTTGCAGTGGCCGGGAACGTGGTAGACATGTGCAGCCAAGCGTGCTGCTCCACTGTTCGCCTCTCCCAGAGACTGTCTTCTGCTGAGATGCTCCTGAAGGGCTCGCTGGGGTTGGCAGCTCCCCAGCTGGTGGCTGGTCACCCGTGTTCCTATATCTTAAGCTCCCCAAATCCCTGGGGATGGGGAACCCCTTGGAGAGGGGTGGTGGAGAGCAGGAATCTAGCAGGCAGGGGCGCAGCAGCACCAGCACCTTGCTTCCCCTTCTGCCAGGGCTGCATGGACAGGACAAAGCCTTCCTGCCCCTGCAGCAAGCAAATCTAATATAGATGAGCATGGTCCCACTGAATATTGGTTTGTGGAGGGCAAAACATTTGCATGACTGAGCCAAGACCTGCCACATTGCACCTTTGGTATTTTCCTGGAAGACCAGGGGCGGCAGATGCCCCTTGCCTCTTGTCCTGTTGCAGGACACCACAGACAAGAGCCTGGATCCGTCCTCTCCACATCTCCCTGCAGGGCCACAGGGATGTGGGGGAGCTCCCCTGGAGCCTCCTTTTCTCCAGGCTGAGCAGCTCTCACAGACTCTCCTCATAGCAGGGGGGCTGCAGACCCTCCAGAACCTTGGTGGCCCTGCTCTGGGCTCTCCCCAGTATGCCCAGGGCTCTCCCCAGTGTGCCCAGGACTCTTATACTGGATCCAGCACTAGGTGTGGCCTCACCAGCTCTTACCTCTGGAGTGAGAGGATGTTGCCCACATTCCGGTACAGCACAGTCCCCACCACGAAGACAGAAGAGTCGTCTGCCTCTGCAAGACACCAGAGGAAAGGGGAGAAGAAAAGAGCACTGAGACAATCGGGATGTCGTCTGTCCCCCCAGCTGACCCCTTTTTGCCCCCCAGAACCCACCAGGACAGCACATGGGGCATGGCAGAGAAGGGGCTGGATCCAGATCTGTGCTTCCTTCTCCCCTTGCCCCATGACAGAGAGAAATGTGTGCCCCAGAAAGTGTCAGCCAGGTGCAGGACTGGACCTCTCATGGGGGTTTCTGCCATGGCACAGCCATTGCCAGCATCACTGTGGTGGGATGCAGGTGCTGCTATCACCACATCAGGTCTCCATGGGACAGAAGGGAGGAACGAACACCTTTGGGGTGACGCTGCTTGCCTGCAGGCAAGGTTTATTAATCCTGACTTTTAATTTAATCCTGGTGTCTTCTCCTCCAGAAATCCCACTAATCCCTCTGACAGTACTACAATGGGCAACATGTGTAGGGTGAGAAGGTCTCTCGCAGCCACCCAGAGGCATTCAGCCTTGTCCTCAGCCACTGAGCTGTCAGAGAAGAGCTGCACGCGGGCCGACAAGGGCAGCTCAGGAGGGGAGATGCCCTGCAGTGCCTGGCCTGACCCCATCACTCGTGTGATGCCTCGGGAGGCTGCAGGGGCCGTGGTCCCAAAGGAGCCTGGATGCTCTGCGTGACCTCCGGGCACTCCGCTCAGCCTCCTCCTGCACCCCACACAGCCCAGATAAAAACAGCGAGAGCTTTGCTGGGCAAAGAGCAGGCAGCAGGGACAACCCCAAGGCTGAGTTGTAGAGGGAGAAATAAATCACTTGGAGATGAGGAAAGCCAGGGATGCAGCCTGCTGTGGGGCTTCTCTGGTGTCTCATACTTAGGCTGAGACTAGAATGCACCCACTCCCTCAGCACAGGGCAGAAATGACTCTGGATGTTTCTTTTTTTTTGCAAAATTGGGCTCAATTGAGGTGGGTGGAAGACAGGGAAGACTGACAGGCTTTCAGAGCAATCACATAAGCATTGCTTCTCCAGGAAAGCTGACAGTCTTTTGGCCTTTCCTGTGAATCCCTGTGTAAACACAGGGATCCTGCAGCCTTTAGAGAAAGTCTTCCCCTTGGTGCTAATTGAATGCAGTAGGACATTTACCGAAGAAAATGTGTGTTCCTATAAGACTGTGAGCAAGCAAAACCCTACATCCCACAGTCTGGGATATCCCAGCACCCTCCCAAGATGGCAAAGGATCTTGGCTGTGATAGAGCTGGAGGTTTGTAAGCCTCAGCTGCTCATCCTTAGATGGCTCTTCCAGGACCAGATCCAGTCTTGGAGGACACTTACAGCACTGTTTGCTTACATGGCCGTTCCCCTATTACATCTGCCTTTCAGTGCTCATTAACCGTACTTATAAGGTACCAACAGAGACAATGACTTGTGCTTTCCCATATTAGAAACCCAGCATATTCAAGGAGGCCTGAGAGACTCATTTCAACACGCCCTGAAGATGATTGTGGATGGAGCTCAAAACCCATATGCACCAAGAAATGAACAACCCTGTGCAGACACAAGCTTTTTTTTTCACTTCTTTGCAGGTTCAGAAGCCTTGTAAGAAGCAATCATCAAGATAGCATTGCCAGGATTTTTTTTTTTTTTTTTTTTTTTTTTTTTTTTTTTTTTTGTGCTGACTCCTGCTCTGTTTCAAACATGCTGCTGATTTAGGAGAAGACAAACATTCAAACCCATGCACTGAGACTGCTCCTGGACTTGGGCAAGGCATTCACACTTGACCTTCAGTCTGACCACATTTGAAAGCTTTATTTGCACTCAGAAATGATACGATGAGCTTTTGTGAGCAAGCTCAGCTGGGAGGAGAGCTTGGAGACCAGCCAAATGGAAGGAACCTCTCTTAGAAAATGAAGAAGGTATTTTCTCCTGGAGTGCTTCAACTGTGCTGCCTACCTGCCAGCCCTGAAGACAGGATGCTCTTGGAGACAGTGACCTTGTCCTCAGAATTCTTGGCCCAGTCCACCATGCCCCTCCAGCCTTTCATGGGGAAGGTGATGTCAGTTGCTGCATTAGCGGGCAGCTTGTGAATGCCGAGGACTAGAGGGAAGGAACAGATAAATTCAGTAAGCAAGACCAGCCTCAGTCAATTCACACATGCTGAAAAAAACGCTGGAGGAAACAGTGGGAAATCAGGTAGCAGAACCATGAAGGTGGATCTTAGTAGCTCCAGGAAGAATGCGATCTTCTTTATGCATGAAGGAGGGAGACATGAATTGTTAAGTCTCATGCTTCTGCTCAGTGAAGGACCTGTTTGCACTAAACCTGGCAAAAGAGAGGTCTTTCTGCTCCTACACCACATCTCCAGGAGTGGACAGAATTTGCTTTGAGAAGTACAAGAAAGAAAACCAAGACTTCTCTGGATGTGTCCTCCCAGCAGTCAACAGACTTCCTCAGCTAGGGGTTGCATCCAGACCATCAACTTTAGCAGCCACCGGTGGACCTCTCCTTTGTGCATTTTCCTAATCCCATCACGAACCCATCTGTACTTTTTGGCTTCTTGCAGCATCCTCCAGCCCCAAGCTCCATGCTGCGGTTGTGCTTACAGCATAAATCAAACGCTGCCTGCTGTTCGCCTGCTGCCTGATCACTTCATTGGCTGCTGTGCGGCTCTTGTATTAAAAAATAAAAGGAAGCAGCTTAATTCTTCCCAGTTTGTCATCTGTTCTCCATTCACGGTTCTATAGCTATCTCTCAAATCTCTCCACGACCTTCTTCAGGCTGAAGCCCTAGCTTATTTGGCAAAAAGCCACCCCATAGTTCTGTCCATCCACATTCTTCCCCAGACCTTTTGATGTTCCACCACCCGCTGGCTCCCTTCCTTCCCTCCCCACCTTTCGGGTTATATATATTGCCCTGTAATTACAGCTTCCCAGGCTCTACACCCGACACGGGGAGTGCAAATCAGCTCACCCAGGTTGTCGGTCACTTGGTAGGAGTCCCGGAAATCTTTCATGCGGAAGCCGATGACATCAATGAAATCCTCCACCAGCCTGAACAGCTCCTTGGCATTTGGCCCTATCTGCAGAGAGAAGGAGAATACCTGGTAGCATGGATAACAAAAAGCCCAGCATGAGTTTATCTGAAGGCAAAGGTTTTTGTCCTCACACTGGTACTGGAACAGACGCTGGATATAAGGGAATATTATGGAGCTTTGGAGAATGAGGGCTGAGAAATGCTAAGGAAGCCTAGAATAAATAAAAAGATAGGAAAGAGTAATTGATAAAACTGAGTGTGGAGGGCAATATCTCAAAGCAAAGCGAAGAGAAATATCAGAGGTTGTCTGGAGCAGGTAATCTATGGTATCATCATCTTCTTCCTCAGGTTTATCTCTACTACCAGAGACAATTTGCCCTTCCAGAGACATCTCATCAGAAAGTGAAGAGCGGTCAGTGTTGAATATCTGCCCTAAGTCAAATTCTGAGAGCCTCTATCAAGCCTTAGACCTCCCTTATCCTCAGGTACTGCAACGTTTGGTCTGAGAAACATGTTTTGGCTTCAGGAAGCCACAAATGTATAGAGTCAGAAAAAGGTTGCATATAAATAACCTACTGAGAGGGAGCCCACTAAACCTTGCCCCTTCAAGGATAGTTATTTTTTTTTATCACCCAAAAGCTCCAGCCTACACTGTTGGCATGCACAAAGGGCAGGTTTCTAGTAGGCTGGCTTTTAGGCTTGTTGTCAGGGGGATGTCTGGGAGAACTTTTCTTACATGTGGAGAAATAAAGCAGCACAATAGGATCTCCAGGGAGAAGCAGGGAACAGAACTGAAGGGAGGCTCACTGCTTTTCCTACCACCTGGAGCATCTCAGGGACCTTTGGATGCCTCAGTTTGATGAGGCACACTAGTAAAGAGGTATACAGAAAGGTGGTGAGAGTGGGGAGATCTTTGTTGGCTTTTTCTCTTGATCTCTGTTGGATTTCCAATTGCTGTTCTTCAGTCTGAGCCTTCCTCTAGGTCAAAGATCAGGGTGCCCTGGGGCACTTTAAAGATATCATGAGTTAAATTCTCCTGGAGGGAGGGAAGAGCATTCTCAAAGGCAGGAATCCAGCCCCTAAACCTTCTTCCAGAGATGAATCAGGCTGTGTTTAGTGACAAAGACATGATAACACTGGAAGAAAAACCTGTGAATGACTTTGGTTAAACCCAACACCAGAGGCACCTGCAGCCTTAAATTCGTGCCTTTCAATGAGCAGGAGAAGAGGTAGCAAAGTGATGGGGGGGTTGTTTGCATATTTAATACAGTCCACCAAACCACATCTCCGACATGTTTCAGCCAGTTGTTGACCTGAGTCAGAAACCACCAGAAAGGCAGACCATATCCCAACAAAAATGGTCCAACAAATACATGCTTAACAAGGACTTCCAGGGCCTAATGTCAAATTCCAGGCACCGGATCACTTTTTCTCTGCAGAAAAGCACAGTGGTCCATTTTCATGCATTCCCATTCTGTTGACAGCACCTCACTCTCCAGAAAACCAAGCTGCTTCTTGCCCAGCTGCGTCGGAGCTTTGGCATCTTTTCTCTTTCCTTTCCTGGTGTTCCCCACATGAAAAAGGCATTTGCAATAACGCTTCTTTTCCAGGCATACATAAAGCTGTTAAACAATAACTGGTTAAGCAGTGGCTGATTTCATAAAAGATAATCTACCTACAATGAGCTGTGCTGACTGCCTGCCTTCCTCGAGGCACAACTGCCTACAGGGCAGAGCAACCACCATGGGAGGTCAAAGAAAAGCATCTCAGCTCCTTACATTGCCTCTTTTCCATCGATTTTCATGCTTGCAGATCTTCACTGTAATTCAGACCTCCCAAGGTGGCTGATCAGAGTGGAAGGGGCAGCTGAGGACAGAAGGATGGGATGGAGGCAGAAGGAAGGCTGAGCTGGCGAGAGATGGAGAAGGAGCACAGGGGTGGCCATGCGTGTCCCTCTGTCTGGCCAGCCAAAGGAAGCTCAGTGAGAATAAAACTCTATCAGGATCAGATCAAACAGTCCTGCCAGTACAGCAGGTGTGCGCATAAGGAGCAGCAAGTGAGGAAACTAATTTTAACTGGATATATTTATATTCTGTTATGGACTGAAATCACAAAGTCAAAGTAACCCCAAGCTACACCGGCCATTATCTATCAGGCTTCTGTCATATATGATATGACCGTATTGTATGGCTAACCTTCCCAAAAAAGGGCCCTTCTCTATCTGAAGTTTTTTATTTATTTTATGTATTTATTTATTTATTTATTTCCCCTTGAACAACACCTTTGTCTGGGAGTTTGCAGTGCACTGGGATGTGAGACTGTACTGAAGTTGGGTTTATTTTTAATGAGGAAGTTGGGAGCCAAAACCTTCATTTCAAAAGGACTGTTTAACCTTGTGAAGCACGAAGCCGGAGTTTGTTCCATCAGCTTTAAGCAACAAGGACAGAGACTGTTGAAGCCTCTTTGACATCCAGTGCCTGAAGATTTCTGAGGGCAGCTTCTGTCCTAAAGCCACGGTGTTGGGCTGTCATCACCATTTCCACTAAAAGAAATGCCACGTAAACATTTTCTTAACGTTGATTTCATCATTGTCCTGCTCCTCATGCAGGTCACTGTAATGCTGGCAGCATCTATAGGTGCAAAGAGATCATACAGGGAAAGCCGATGGGAACAAATTGCCACTGGGAGTAAGCTGCAGCTGTTTTTATGGGGATCAATAGGATTTCCCTGTTGTCATGACAACTCATCAGTTTCCTCTGCGCTGTTCTGAAACATGTACACACACCTGGAGGCTTGAAATTGAGCATTTGGTCCCTTACTGCTCCTGGAGCCAGAACGTGCCATCCAAGTGCAACGGGAAAACACCAGATCTCAGGAGAATGGAGAGAAGGAGACGTCCACAAGGCTGTTCAGCTCCTGGTGGAGGTTTTGTTGTTGAAGGAACTGTAGCACAGCTGAGCATTCAGCTCCTGTCTCACGTTTTGGACTACCAATGACTGTGCCCCTGGTGGGAAGGCTCTTTCCCAGACGACTTCCCTGGTTGGAGTGACTATTGATATTTTTTTTCATGTCAAATGTTTTTTTTCTTGTCTGTTTAGTACTTCCAGACCTCTGATGACTTTCACAGCAATGAAAGGTGGTTAAAAAGGGGCTGCCATGTTCTGATCCACACCTATGGTACTTTCCAGGGGACTGGTCTCACAAAGACTAAGTTATTCACGTTGGCCAGGTTATTTTTTTAGGCTGTGACCAAAGTGAATTGGTGTTTTTGTTCCAAGGTTCAATAATGAGGAATGGACTTGGAAGGAATGAGCATTACCATTGGCCCATTCACCAGAGCTGCTGCTGGTCTGAGGCAGAACCATTTTACTCTGAATCCCCAAAACCTGCAGCAACATGAAGACGTTGAGAAGCCCAAGAGCTCGTTAAGGGAATAGGAAAGGGAAAAAACAGGGACAAGCAAAGAGTGTAAATGGGACAAAAGAGACAAAGAGCAAGTGTGACATGGATAGAAAAACAAACTATGTCAACCTCTCCTCCAAGTATACAAGGGTATAGCTACAGAATTATTCAGCAGGATTCCAGTCCTTGAGATGAGAGAAAGAAACAAAAAAATATAAATGAACCATTGCTCATCTTACACTGAACAGAAAAAGAAGCTCAGGTGAGCAGAGCATAGCTCTGAACTAGGAAAATCCTGCCTGTCCTGCATCTTTGTAGCCAGAAACTCAGACCCATGTAATCCCACTGCTTTATCTTGGCAAGAAGAGGAGACGAGAATTATAAAACGCTAAGGGTGTGATCAACTCTAAACACAGCTTGATCTCTGAGAACTATCCAAAATTTGGTATTCACCACCATTTTTCCTTTATTATTGTTTTTTTTTTTCCTGTTACTCATGCAGAGACCCTGGCTTAGGGCTGAGATCCTCTGGCTTCCTGAGTTACTTCATAAATATGACTCAGCCTGACACTGAGCTCACCCAAAAGACCAGTTGCATGTATCAGCTGTTTGAGAGTAACTCCTTCAGAGGTGGTCAGCTCTGAAGCTGATCAGAGCTGACCACATCCAGTTTATTTGTCTTTCATCATAACAAATTATCAGAGAAGAACAGCACTGGTGGATGGAGATATTTTGTGGTCTGTGGCTGGAACAGATTCATGTTGCACACAAAGCAACATGGACAAAAGACATGTAGACCCTTAGAAATTCCCCTTGTCATGGCTTAAGCCTATGCTGAAGGCATGACTTGCTCCACAGGATGTGCTGAAGGTTCATACCAGCTGAGCTTCTTCCCATTTCTCTCGGTTTTCCTCTGATAAAAGGTTGCTGATGATCTGGACGAAGTTCTGGAGAAAGGAGACAAAATAAGACAAAGGAGGTAGTTAGCCACATGTATCCCACTCAAGGAAGGACATGAAGGTGCAGAAGGAACATGTGAGCATCACCTGTGCTCCACGAGCCTTCCCAAGGTCCTGTTCCCAAAGGCTCCCGAGTCATTTCACAGGCCTCTGCCGCCAGGGATGTTAACAGAAATTCAGGTTGCAGAAAAGCCTTTTTCCCAAGGACTTCACTTTAACTGCTATACCTGCTAAGGCACTGGACTGGGAAAATGTCTCTATTACTGAAGATTTTTAAGAGCAGATTAAACAGATGTCTACCAGGAACTGATTAAAAACAGATGATCTTGCCTTGTATAAATCACTTCTCATCCCATTTCCTACTATTTCATTTTTTTTTTCAGCATAGGGAATCATTGTCATTTCTTCTCTGTGGCTTGGAAAGAGAAGCAGTGGTGGATCAAGAGAGTGCTACGCATGGTAGTACTTTTTTTTGACCATGCAGCATGCAACGAGAAGGAAGGAGACAAGATATTTCAGGACCATTGATTTTTTTTTTTTCTTTTTTTTTTTCCCCTCTAGTTTTACCACCCTTTGCAGATCCTGTTGGGTCAGTTTAATGTTTCAAGTCATGTAGTGATGACCTATCCCAAGGGCATATCTTGTAACCACTCTGCATGCAGATGCTGAAAGTAAAATCCTAGGGTGAGAAGCACAGAGACATTTTCCCTCATCAATATCCAGCTACCCGATACCACAGGATCATCTTACCTGTAGTCATTAGGCTGTAATCCCTTGCAAAGAGTGCTCTCATATCAATTAGACTCCCCAGTAAGTGCTATCAAGTTGAAATAGTTCAGAGTGACTTTGGTTTTCAAGTTCTGACTCTATAAGCCGGGGAGAACCAACCTCAAAGGCAGGGTTTGTTAACATGCAGAGACACTTTGCTCACGTGGAAAATACTCCAGCTTTTCAGCAGCAGTGAATCAGCTCAAAAGGAAGTAATCAAATCCTTAGCCCTCAACCCAGCCTTGCCAGCCAGGATACACATCTCAGCTCACCTGAACATCCCCAGAAGTCGGGCTGTGATAAGCCCTACGGAAGATCTCTGTCATGTTCCTGAGTACATCAATGGTGGACAGCAAGTCCCCACTGTAGCTGGTCCCATCCTGGGAGATTTCCACAAGGTTTTGGATCACTTCTGACAGCCCGTCTACCATCAGCCCACGCTGAGCTTTGGAAAGATGTTCCCTGGTCTGAGGAGCAGAGGGAAACATGACAAACACGTCAGTGACAGTCAAAGCCCAGTTAATGAGCTCACTGAAGGAATGGCTGGGGGAAGCTTTGTGACCTTTCTTGTAATTCGGAGCACAGATTAGATGAACCTAACAATCTCTGCTGACCTGAAAGCCTGTGATATTTTTAAAATGATAGAAGAGCAAAATGTAATTTTTTGGTATGCCCACAAAGAAAAGGTTTTTTATATGTTCAGAAGAGTTATGCTACTACACAGACACTATTCTGCTGCAAACCTAAGGCCAGCTATTTTGCCCTAAAACCTTGTTTTCTTATAACCAGTCTGGACTATTTTGGGACAGACAGCACCTCTTCCTGAAAAGAAAAGGACAGTTCTCATAAAGGCAATGCCACTTTAAAGCAATCCATGGGAAGACCACCAAAAACAGGAAAATTAATCACAGTAACAATTGTAAAACTAATGAAAAATAAGTGGCTTATTTAAAAATGTTACAATCACAGTCATTCTTATGGATAATGTGATATGGAAGACCTGGTAGAACCTGGACTCTGTCAGGCTAAATATTAAAATAGCCAGTGGGGAACCATCCCTTGTCAATGGAGAGCCCATATATCACAAGCTAGGCAAACAACAGCAGTAACACAAAATCAGAGAAGAGCTGGTATCTCCCTTTCATGTAGAAATGTTGCTTTCCTTCTTTTTTGTCCTTCTAACAGTATAAGAAACATTTAGGGGGATAATAATCTCATCAGGTGTTGAAGTCTGTCTGCCTTACCAGCATCTGTATGTTCCTGTAATCAATAGAAACACACTTGACATAGGTTGGAGGCTCCCAGTAAGCTATCCCTTCTTCATCTAAAGTGCATCTTCGAAGGATCAGCCCTGGAAGAGGAAAGAAAAGAGCATGGGAGCGGAAGCAGTTGGATGAAAAGCCCAGCACCTTCATGGAGAACTGGTCAATGCTGGTAGCACCAAGGGCAGCAGGGGCATCTGCAGTGGTGGGGAGAGGTTCTGTGTATTTTGGGAGAGGTTCTGTGTATTTTGGGAGAGGTTCTGTGCATTTGGGAGACATTATGTGCAATTCCTCTCCTTCATTTCTTACTGAGGGGTAGGCCAATAAAAGAGATGCAAATGAAAACAAAACAGTTGGGACACAGCTGGCCAAGGTAAAAGAAAGTTTAATTTGCCCATCAAGGCAAGTTTCTCCCTGCTTCTGGAAGTCCCACGAGCCTCCCCAGGTGGCACGGTCTGGTACTTGCAGCTAAACCAGCCACACTGTCTTCTGCTGCCTACACAGTCTCAAAGAGCAAAAAATATCCAACAACACCATCTTTGCATCATCTGAGAATCTCTGAAAGCTGCCTGCAGTCCTCCCCCAGGCCTTTCCTCAGCGTCAGCTTGCAGTGGGTTGTGCAGTGGCAATCACATGCCTTCGCGATGCAGAGGAACAGGAGTACCGGCGAGGAGACAGCAAACAGGAATCACCTTGCCCAAGCAATTACACTGCCATTGGAGAGTGTTCAAGGACCAGGCATTGCTGGGTTCACAGTCCCATTGCTACTGATAAGTGGTTCAGTGTCCTATGGATATGGCCCTTCTTCTGGGCTAACATTTGGAATGACTCTAACCCTCCCAGAGTGCATGAATTGGAGAGGTCCAGGGTTTTCTCCATCCAACAACCTCACTCAAACAGAATAAAACCTTTATGTTCATTATGGACTCTGCTGCCCTATTTCTGATCCTGCCTGGGATTGAGAAACATCTATCAGAGGACAATCTCCACCACCAGAACATCTCCTGGAGCCTTCTTCTCTGCTTTCCACTCCCTGGGGAATGTGTATCTGCAACCACAACAGATAACGCCAGGATGCCCAGGCACTATCACTTCCCACCACCGTGGCCAGAGCACCTGAATAAAAGCAGAGAGTTACTCTGGTTCATAAACGGGAGTGGAAATCAGCTAAGTGTGGCTTGGCAATGCATTTCAGATTTTGTGCTTTTAGATACAAGCTTCTTCTATGGTCAGTGGGGATGGCCAAGACTAGGGGACTTGTGAATCCCAGCCTGCTTCTGCAGAGCTATCTGTAGCAATTGGATGTACATGCCATACCACAGCAGCCCTTGATAGTGAAGCTGGTCCAGGATTAGGCAGTGGTTGGATGGGAAACCACTTCAGAGTGTCTAACATGGATCAAGGGGTTGCTGTTAAATAGTTAGGAACTGCAGAAATCCAGAGAGAATTCACTTAGCCTTGAGCAAAGGGCAGATAACCCACTGATCATGCTTTCCTCCCACATCCACATTGTCCTCATCTTGGAGGCAAAGGATGAAGGATGAACTGTAGGTGGGCCATTTCCCCAGCCAAGGCATGCAGACATCCTTACCGGTGGCATTGCGAGGACACCGGACAGCTGCAGCGTCCCCCGCGGGCGTCTCCTTCCAAACCACAGAGGCAAGGCTTTCCTCGTCACAGATCTCATGGGGTTCTACAAGGCAGGAAAAACTCCATTAGTAAAGCCTCTTCCTTAGGAGGGATGTGGAAAAGGGGAAAGAGAGGAGCACGGCATGGAGGGAAGATCTTTGTGGGGTGAAAAATGTCAAAACCACTTTAAGCCCTCTGGGATTTGCTTTGTCTGTCTGCAAGCTCTGACCAGCCTGAGGATCAGCTCATTAATACACCTGTAACAACCCAGGAAAGTCCTCTTATGTGCCTGCCCTGCCTCAGAGGAAAGCTGCTCTTGCTACGTCCTGCTAAAGTTTTCTTCTCTCATTTCAAGGTGAGATGTCCAACTTTTGGGGCTGAACCTCAAGGCTTCAAACTCGATTCCTTCCACCCATCAGGGTCACCACACAGGTTTGGGGCTGGATGTGGTTCAAAAGAGGCTCTGCATAAATAAGTTGGACTAGGTGCAAAGGAAATAAACAAGTAGAAGAAAAAAAAATAAAAGAAGAATAAATAAAAGTGGATATATTCCCTGGGTGGGCTTCATTCAGGCACTCTGCTACCATTTTTTCCAAGGCTGCAGGAAGAACAAACAGGCTGGATTTGCATTAGCAGCTTCTTTCCAAACAGTGCTGCAGAGTCCAGGAGGACTGCAGAAATATGCAAAATATGTTTAGAGGCATTACAGAGAAAGCCCTTTGGAAAGAGAAGGCTTTTGGATGCTTTTCTGAGTAGAGGTGAGTTGGCTCCAGGGTCTGTGGGACCTGAGAAAATGCATCCATCACAGAAGGAGGTGTTCTGCTAAATGAAGGAAACGATGAGTAGGGTGCTGAAGCTATCTATCACTTCTGAGGGTTGGGAAAGGGAAAATTATATTTAATGGTTTCCAGTAACATATTTATTTACTGTGCATTTAAATCTACCAGTAAAGAGAAAGCTGAGAGCATGCCTGTGTCTGGCCAGGAGTGGCAGCTGCAAAGCCAAAGCCAAAGCCAAAGCCAAGGGCAACCAGCCGTGGAGCTGGGCAGCTGCCTGCTGAGCTCCCTTCCCATGTAGGAAAGCGCTGCCCGTGCCAAGGTCCAGTGATGCCAGCAGAGATGTGCCAAAGTTGCAGGGAAAACGTACATTTGATATAAAGCAATAGATGGGGGCCTGGAGTTGTCATGGTGCTTCCAATGGTGGAGATGACCTTGAAGGTCTCCTTTGATAAGGGTCATGTAGGTGTGATGGCATAGATCACCTTAGGGTCTGTGTCAGGAGCAACTCCCTGGGGATGGATGTACCTTGCAGATGCTCTGGAACAAGCCAGAGCTCCAAACTGGATGTGGGGAAGGCTCCAACCCAAGATTATGGGCACGGAAAGTCCTTCTGCTTTGAAGAACTCAGAGAGGACCCAACAAGCTGCCTACATATCACAGCTCCTGGAGTCAATCCCCAAGAATGTGCATCTCCAGCCCCAGCTGCATTTCAAATACAGATTCCTCCCTGGTGCATCCAGTAGACGCTGATAATGAACAAGTTATGCTCCCTGCTTGAAAACAGATGTTTCTTCCTGTTTTAAAATTCCCCTTTGAGTAATCACTATTATAATAAAATCCCAGAGGGCAAGCGGGATCCCTGCTGTGCTCTACACTTATGCAGAAATAGTCCCTGTGCCAACAGCTCACGACTTCAGTGGATAAGGCAGAAAATGGGCAGAAAAGTGGCAGTTTTATTTCCAACCATTTAGCAAGGAGCTGTAGGACAGTGAGATGAAGCCACCCAGTTGTGACCAGCACGTGGTCACCTACAGAGCCTGTTGTAGGGCAGGGAGCTGAATGCAAAACTCCTGGCCCGGTGGTTTGGCCGTGGTCAGATATTCTCCACTGGGAACTGTTGCCCACAGGAGGGTTTGGGACATGAGGTGGGAAGCTTCTAACACCCCCAGCGTGCAAAAGCATGTCTAAAAGCAGACAGGGAGCTCACATCTGACCTGCCCTTGCTCCTTCCCTGACCTCTAGAAGCTTTTCTGGCTTGCACCCCTGCAGTCTCCCTGGGGGCCGCTGAGGGATGCTGTGGATCAGAGATGTTCTTTAGAAGTACACTGATTGTCTGGCATTCTCTTACCAGTGAGTGCAGGAGCAATTCCAAAGCCAGGAGAGAATCATTTAATCCTTTTATTTATTATTTTATTTTATTTTTTCGTTTTCTTGATGTTGCTTCATAACAATATCCCTTTTGCCAGAGTAACCTATTTGCACCGGGAGATTTTAATAACTAACCCAATTAAGCTCAATTCTTCTGCTCAAATCAAATCATGCCGGCATTTGATACTTTCTCGAGAACGAATCGAGCGGGTTTATTTTTAGCTTCTGACGGCTCCCCGCCTTTTCCTCCCCCTGCAAATTAACAACTGCAGCAAGACCCTTCTGGTTTTGAGCCCTAGCGGGGCTCAGCGCCTTTTCCTTTTGAGTGTCGTGCAGGCATCGGCCCCTGCGGACACAGAAGAAAAGATTGGGCTTGTTCTGCCAGGGCCCCAGCTGGCACACGCTGAAGCTGAACTAAATCTGCATCGCTCTGTAGACACCACCAGACGACCTGGTGCTAAGCCTTTCCGTGGCGGAGGAGAGCTTTACGGCTGAGTTAGGAGAGACTCTCACCCGCCTCTGCTAATTGAGAGGCACAGCTTGTAAGGGGAGGTGATGTCTTTTATTACAGCGGAGCTGCGAGGAGTGAATGTGCTGTTATCTTCTGGCTAAACTGGGTAAAACTTTTGTGCTGAAGTGCTTTGGCTTTTATCTGTCTTCAGCAGTTTGCACGGGGCTCCGGGGGTCAGATGTCCTGACCATCACACATCCATCCCCAAAAGCTTCTGCACCTCTCATCACGAGGACAGCCAGGATGCCACCATGACAATCTCTGCCATTGCTCACCGAGTGGCTCCAACAATTAATTGCCCTCTCGGTCAAAAATCAGGGCCTGTTATGATCGATGCAGTCTGCCTGCCAACATCACACAGGCCATTGATTCCCTACCAGCAGTTTCACCAGCAGGGACGTCAACCCAGACTAAGAAAGAGAATAGAAATGGTGTGCCAGCCTGTTGTTTTACACTGCATGGAAGACAGATAGAAGCATTCCAACTTATAAGTTTTTCCTTCTGCTTATTTTTCTCATTAAAACCCAGATTTTTGTCTGTCCTGCAGCTCCCTTGTCCTCCATCAGGGCTTTTACACCCTTTTTCTGAACTGGATGCTGTTCCCATGGCTGTAGCTAGAGAAGGATGAGACTGAGCAAGGCTCTGATGGATCTGCACACATCTGTCTTTTTTAAAAACTGCCAGTGGCATGCGGGTCTCCCAGAGGCTAGGTAAAGGGTAGGAAACACTCTATCATCCTCCACACTCAAATATTTCATGGGCTTAAAACTCTGATATCAATTTTTGCTCTGGAAGTCTCTTTCACTCTTATGACTCCATGACAATAAAAAAATGAGAAATATGAAGTCTAGACCAGTGGGACTTATCAAACATCCACTGAAATCAGCATGGGCACACTGGCTTCAGCAAGAATTTTGTGCCTGGGTAATGAGTAGGGTCAAACGCGATCACAACTCCTTGTTGCATTCAGCTCCCTAACACAGGGCTCAGAACCCTTTTCCAAAATTCCTGTCCCCCCAGTGTGAAGGAGGGTACGAGGAGTCTAGGGTACGTACCAGGACACCTCCTGTCATTGCACTGCTTGTACTCTTCCTTGGGGCCCTGGCAAGACTCTCCACCGAAGAAGGGCCCGTAGCACACCCGGTCACGTCGTTGGGTCCCACCTCCACATGTGGTGGTGCAGCTGCCCCACACGCCCCAGGCTTGCCACTTCCCATCCACTGGAGACAAGAAAAGAGGAAAGAAACAGCCTGAAACATCCCCAATGTCATCTGCAATGGAAGGAGACAACTTCCCAAGGTGAGCGCTGGAAGGTAGGATGAGTAGAGAATGGCTTGGAGTGAAGGGAGGTCTTCTGCCTCAGATCCTTGTCTGATCCTCAACAGACATGGAATAAATGCATACTCTTTCCCATTAAGGCTGCCCTTTGATGAGTGAGGGGTGTTCTTGTGCTCCTCCTCAGTATCCTCCCCCAACAACACCAGCCCTGCTCAGGTTTGGGGCTCTGACAATGAATGCTTTCAGGGCCAACAGAGATTCAACCTGGTGGTCAGCCTCATCTACCAGCCAAAGTCCATAGTTGGTATTTGGTTGGGATGCACAATGTATGTGTGAAAATAAGCACAAAGGGATCAGCAGAACGCCTCCAGGTGAAAAAACAACAACAACAACAACAACAAACAAACAAACAAACAAAAAACCATAAAGAAACATCAAAGAACCCTCACTCCAGCCATTTCCATTGCACTATGGTTTCACGTACCTTGGAAAGAGCTATTGCAAGAGGCTAAGTAAAATGTTGTCTCATCTCCTGGTATCTTCTCCAAGCATCTTTACAGACTCAGTGAAAAGGCTACTTCTTTTGCATTAACAATGGCCTTTATCAAAGCACTATAAAAATGTTAATTAGCCCTCACTACAAGCCTGCAAGGTAGGAAAATGTTTTCCTCTGCTTCATCACAGACAAGAAACAACAACTCAGTGACAGAAATAGAGGAAGAACCTAAGTCTTCTGATTCATATTTGGGTTTTAATTAGGCATTAGCAATTATTCACCTCTGGTCAAATAATTCCTCTCCAGAGGGTAGGAGAGATCCGTCTCTTCTTCTCCAAGTAGTGGAAGGAAATTACCAAAGAAAAGGGCCAGCACCAACCTCTTGTGCTTTATTTGGTGACATCTTGGACGTCCACTCCTCAATCCTATGGGCTAACGGGGATGGAGCAACCAAGGAGAGCCAGGAAAAGGGCCAGGGAATGTATGGCAAAAAAAAATAATTGGTCCTGATTAATCTTGACAGCTTCTAGATATCTAAGCCTTGTTTTCAGGCAAGAATATTTTTCACAGCAGCTTACCCAATTAGTCAGAAAGACATGTTCTCCATGGATAATTACTCACCTGTCTGGGGTCTCCTGGAGCTTTTGCCAGCTATAGATTTTGGGTTCATGGTCTGTAAGTGTGATTCACAGCCTCCTTACTACTGCATCGTTGGTGGAAACTATGCAACTCTTCCCCAGGGGAAACTGGAGGGGGATTTATAAAAGCCTACCTGGGACTGAAGAGAAGGATGACCCAAGAAAGAGAGGAAAAGTCATTGTCCACTGACCTGGGCATTGGCGTAGGAAGCAGTCCCTGGTCTCCACCCAGTGTCCTTGGCATTCGGCTCCCCCGTAGGAGGGCCCATTGCACTCCCTCGTCCGCTGTTGGGTACCGTTGGAGCAGGAGGCTGAGCAGGAGCTCCAGCTCGACCACTCATTCCAGTTGCCGTCCACTGAGTGGCCCAAAGAAAGAAAACAAAGCGGAATGTGAAAATCGCTCCCTCTGGAAGGAGGCATGTACAAGAGTCTCTGGCCTGTGCCAGCAAGGGACCGAGGTAGGGGAGGACAAACCGGGGTCACAGGGAGTGTTAGAAGGACAGCATCATCAGGAAAAAGTTCAAACAAGAGTGGCAATGGCAATGTCTTGGGACCCTGTGCAACCTCCAGCTGTTATGTTATGTTCTTCCAGGATGCAAGCACCATAACACATTGATTTTTATGTTCATAGCAACGGAAAAGTTGAAATTATTGACATTACATATTCCAATATAAAATTCCAAACTATTAATATCGCCAGTGACAACGTAACCTTAAAATAGAGAGTGTGGATCATATTTTCACTGAAAATTTTGAAGGAATCCATCTGTTACCAGACGATCTTGGAGGTCTTTTCCGACCTTAATGATTCTACTATTTTATAATTCTATTTCCCATTTTGGTCAACCTACTTTGTTTAGAGAACCAATTTTTTTTTCACCATAACTAGTCCAAAGCAATACATGAGCCTGGTTCCTCAAGCACTCAAATGCTCTGTTTTGCAGAGGAAGCCCTTCAAGTACAAGCTCACATGACACTGTTATTGAGAGAAATTCACTCTGTCAGCCAGGAAATTCTCAGAACAAAGGTGTGCTCCAAGAGAAGACCACAAACAGAGTGCGTGTGTGTGGTCAATGCCCTTCTGTCACAGCTGAATTAACACTGACAGGCTTGATGTATCTCCACACAGCAACATCTCTGATAATTAAATAGGAAAGGGGGGGAAAAGAGAGGTTATGATAGGGACAGGTTTGGAAAGAAACATGAATGCATCTTATTAGTGTGGTGCAGTGTGAGGCATTCCCAAGTGTGGCACTCACACCCTAATTGGTCCCTGATCATCAGATCTATCACCCAGCCTGCTATTCCTGGAGCGCTTTTTCTCATTAGCAGCGGTCATCATGCTCTGTTTAGCTCTCATTAACTGTTAGCTCTCACTCAGAATAAAAACAACTGAATCAGAGGAAAGTCTGAATTCTGGCTTGCATCACGCTGCTGTAGATTGCAGCTCATTTTCTTTCACTTTGTTTATCAGACCAAGAAAAATATATGCAGCCTGGTCCCCTGTGTCATCTGCAAGGCCCCAAATAATCTCCATTGCAGTTGAGTGGCTCTTTGTCTTCAAGCATGGGAGAAAATATCAAAATATCCAAATGAGCAACTGTTAACTCAGATGGTATCACATGAGCTTGGAAGGTCTGAAAATAAGGCAGAAAGGTACTTCCAAAAAGTGCCCATTTTTGGTAATCCAAACTTGATGTTTTCATCATGCATAATTCAAATTATCATGTCCATGCTTATCAGCCCCAAGGAGGGGAAATACATGAGGTGGTGGCTGAGGGTTGGTTCTTCTCTGGAAGTGATCCCAAAGGCCACAGAGTAGGTCCTACCAGATGTAAATAAGTTCCTCTGATGGGACGAAGTGACAGTGATTAACCTTCCACAGTGGTCACTGATATTGGAAAGGTGACATTGCATTTCCCAAAGTAAATATTGCTTTTACAAAAAAAAAATAATACTTTTTCCATGCTATACGGTGTTGGTGGTGATTGGAATCCTACCACCACTGTGAGCTTCTGGAAATGGGAAAATGGAAAAAAGCTACATCCACAAATTGCTCATTCACTGGGAGAGAGTGAGCAGGGAATTTCCTTTGAGATGAGAGCTCATTTACTCCTGGACTGCAATTGTAAAAATATTTTTAAAATGGGGAAGAGGCCATGTGGCATCTCCAGCCACATACACTGATGTAAGGATGTCTCTTGGGCAAGATGCTGAGGGATCTCCATCATAAACCCATCAAAGACCATTGCCATACCACAAAATGAGTCTATCAAAGTTCCTTGGAGCCTGCTTTGTGCAGCCTGTGCAGACACTGCCGTTGTCTTCCCCCTGATTTCTTTTCCTCTGAAGGACTTGGGACTCAGCCGGCGATATCTGCTGCTCCGGAGGAACAAAAGCTCCGTTGTCCCTGAGCAAAGCGTTTTTATCGGCCGCAGTAATAAATCCTCTGAGCGGGGCGGGAAGGAGCGATACGGATGTCTGGCGTGTCGAGCACTGAGCAGCGCCCATTGTTGTGCTTCAATGAGTCCCCCAGCGCTGCACTCATTTGGCACAGCAAAGCCACTGATTGCCTTTGTGGCATTAATTAGAGCTGAAGTCTTTCTGTTGGGCTGCCTGTCTTTCCTCCCCCCCTCCCCATTTCATTTGAGACAGTGTATCCACATATTTATTTGCATTTAAATTAATTATGGCTCAACATTAACTCAGGATATGCTTTATTGCCCAAGCAATGCCAGGTCTGACTTCTTCAATTTGTCTTTTTTATGACAGAGCCAATTTGGTGCCTGGGATGTCCTTATTCTGAGGAGAGCCTTCTGGACGGCAGCCAGGAATCGAGGGATAGTTACTTGGGGTGAAAACCAGGCGGAAAATGCCAGGAGGTTTCTCACAAATGTTTTCACAAAGTTCTCATCACTCCCACAGTCCCTCTCCTCCTCCGGGGACATCATAATTTCTCATAATGATTCTCATTAAACCTGAAAAGTGTCAGTTGACATTATCCTGGGAGAGGGGAGGCATGCTGGGGAGCTCTCTTGTGTTCTGATTGCGTCCACCAGGAAACCCCCAGCTAAATTAACAGAGGCTCTGTGGTAAACCCAGGGCCTCTCTGGTTCAGGGGAAGGAAACCACAGGAGCACAATTGGATTTCCAGTGAGCAGAAACCATTTTGTCTTGAGGTTTGTTTCTGGTGTCTCAAAGAGAAAATCAGAGAGAGGCATTAGAAAGTAAAATCTAGGTGATGGGAAAAAGTTCCTAGAAGTATGAAAAATATGTCAGGGAACTCTCTCAGAGGTCTCTTAGTTCATCTTGCTGCCCATGGCAGGTTCCAGTACAGAAAGAACTTCCACAGACAGTGAAATTCAAGCAGGCATGCAACTAGTGGCAAAAGCACTCACTCCTGCACAACAAACCCAGGTGGGCACCATGGTTTTGAACTATCCATTGGGGATAATAAATGAAAAATATGAGATGTTCATGGAAATATTAGCGATAACTGAGCCAGTCCAGATCCATCCCATGTAACGTGTCCTTAGTAAGTTACTACACAGGGCAAATTCGAACCTAAAATAGCTGAATATCCCCAGAAGGTGGCTCTTGGTTGCTCCTCTGATGTCTCCTTTCCTTATAGATGATCCTTTATGGAACAGATCAGTCCGTGTGATCCTTCAGCCAGGACTGACAGCTACAGAGCTCTTTGTTGACCCACCTGTGGGCATCTTTGGGGGCCAGGAGACCTGCCGGAGGGAAAGCCTCGAATCTCTAACTGCCTTACCTGGGCAAAGTGCGATGTTGCAGAATTTTGTTTGCTTCTCCGGGCCCTCGCAGGGGTTCCCACCAAACTGTGGGGGCTTGCACGTGCGGGTCCGGTCCCTGTACCCTCTCCCACAAGTGGAAGAGCACAGGCTCCACGGAGACCACTCGTCCCAGGTGCCATGCACTGCAACCAAAGCAGAAGAAGTAAGTTTCCTTTCCAGAGGAAATCACTTCTGGAGAAGTGATTGAGCCCACTGAACACAGCATCGTACCCCCTTCCCCGCCCTCCTGAATTAGCAACCTGAGAGAAGCTGTTGTGGGAAGGCCAAGAACAAACCAGCCTGAAATCTGCAAGAGGAACATGGTGTAATTTTTTTGTGATTTTGTATTGACAACAAGTATCTTTTACTTTCCATCCCACTTGAAATAAATTGAAATGCACTTTTAATTCAACACGTTTTTCAGCATGTTGAGCCAAGGGAAAGGGCATTTTTTTGGAGGAAAAGATGCAATTAGCTAGAGAGGAACAACAACAACAAACAGAAAAATCACCCTTTGGAAAGCAGCATTGCCATCATTTTCTCACTTGTCACTATTTTTTCCCTTGCTCAACGTTTTTTCTTATTGAATCTTCAAAGGCTACAGCATTTTCAAGCTCTCAGAAAAGCTGTAGCCTGTTTCATAATTGCTATCATATGCAGTGATACTGCAGGGACAAAGCTCAGGAGGCTTGGAGGAGCAGGATAGAAATGGGATGTGCAGCAATGCTCCAACACTGCTCAGGCCATCACCGACAACTCCAAGAATTAGACTTCTAAAGCCTGCTAATCTATATTAACATAATCTTCTCCAAGATAATCTAATCTAATCTGGCCAGTTTATTTATGGAAGGTTCGTCACTGTAATCTCTGGAGGCCAAATGTTACAAGGATGTACTGATCTCTCTTAAGGGACTGCAGGATTTCACCCTTCCAGCTTTATCTGGAGAAGCTAACACAAAATCTATAATGCTTCAGAAAAGAAATAAAAATGCAGTCATGCAGTCACTTTTCCAGTCCTCTATTGGTTGTTAACTGATCCACCAGCCTCAGGAAGGGGGAGTTTAAACCTAATGTTTTGTGATTGTCATCAGGCACCTTGCATGATAAGAGATAACTAGAGCAGAAAATTCAGCATGGGAACCAGCTCTGTGGTTTTGCCCTTGTAAGATTGGGTTGAACAATGATGTCTCTGGTCAGGAATTGTGAATAACACACCTGGTTTAACAGCACAGTTCTTCAAAGTAATATCCAGGCCCCCAGATTGTGCTTTATCATCAAAATTGTGGAAGAAGAGATATAAAAGCGGAGAGGGATAGCTCAATACATGAACATACCGGCAGCTGAGTTCTTCGTGCTGACTTTGCAATGCTGTACCTTGTGTTAGCAACTGAAAGTGTCATCTGTCACTGCTCTTTCCCAGTCTGCCTCATGCTTGGAAACACCCCCCAAGGGTACAGGCCTTTCAGATATATTTTGCTCATTGCATTTAAATAGCATGGAATTGTCTGTACCGTACAGAGCAAGTGCCCTTCTAACAGGGCTTGGTCAATTAATGATCTTTTTGTGAGACTATAAGTGTTAAAAGGGAAGGAAAGGGGAAAAAAATAGCCTCCTTCCAAGAAGATATCATGAAGGAGATGTCCTGAGCTCTTAGTATTCCACGAGCCTCTCTTCCCCTCCTGCCCATGGGTGCACGGAGCGCTCAGCCCACCTGGGCACACGGCAGAGTTGTTGCACTGCCTCTGCTCCCGGAGAGGACCGCTGCACTGAGTGCTGTAGGAAGACGACACGCAGAACCTGGTCCTGGTCTGCCAGCCCTCCCCGCAGGTGGTCGAACACACGCTCCACGGGGACCACTCCTCCGCCGCGGGGTCACCTGTTGGGGTTGGAGCAGAAGGTGAGGACGGGGCATCCTTGGTCCCTGGATCTCTGGGGATGTGCTTTGCAAGTGGCACTTTGCCAGCAGCTAAAAATCTGGGAATTTGTGCAAAGTGTCCCATGTGTAGGGGGCAAGGGGATTGGTGAGCAGGTTTTTTTTGGGGGGTGGGGAGGGACGTTTCTCAGTGTTGTAACACACACACACAAAGGGAATGACAGAGAGGAAGTAACAGTGGTTGGGTAGGGAAGGTACATGTGTCCAAAAACAGAGCAGGTGTAAGGATCCAGCTCCTTTCCCTGTGTTCTCTTGGCCGAGGGGGAACAGATAAAATAGCAAAATAAAATCAACTGAAGCAATCCCACAGAGCTTTCTCTTGTCATCTCCTTCACCTGTGGAGAAGAGCTGCTTTGAGCATCTGACTTCCTGTATACCCTATAACAAGTTCTTCCCTGTAGTATTGGGAAGACAAGTAAGAGCATCCCACTGAACAAACGATGGGGGTGAAAAGGACTGAGACATATTCCCTCTATCACTGATGTCCCTGGACTCATATGGTCCTACCAGGAGGGTATCTCCCAGGTCACAATAGCCAGAAAAGTCACGAGAAGCATGTTGTAGGAAAGGACAAATATTCCTTTCTTTTTCATAGGCACTAATCTATCTTTGGGAAAATACCTAGATGAAAAGAAAAGCTTGCTCTGTTTCATTTAATTAAAGTCTCCATTGTTTGTTTTTTAGATTTCTACTGGGTTACCAATAATTACGCATGATAAACTTAGAACACAACATTTGGTATGTATAGCACACGGGCATATGACACAGGCAAACACCAAGAGCACATCTTTGAGGATGCATAAGAGAGGGGCATGTCCTTGTAGTAACAAGTTCTTAAGATCATCAGACTACACCATGTCACATCATAACCAGATACATCTGGCAGACCACAAATGAAACACACAGGACCATGGCACTTGGTGCAGCATGACTTTAGGGGTCGTACATGCTCATGGCACAGCCTGAACTGCACCCAGCACTTGGACATGTGTCCAGCACCACCATCCCATTCCCAAAAACAGCTGGACAGTAAATGCTGTATTAGACTGACCAGCTTCAACACGGAGCATGAAAGACATACAGATAGTGGGCTGGCACAGCTTGAGATCTTGTCCTGCTTGTAGGCTTAAAAAAGAGCTTAAAAAATAGGAACCGTGATGGGATCTGTAGGGGTTGGAGACCATCAAACTGTCCAAAACCACCTCACCTGCCCTGAAGCTATGCATGTTTGACTTCTTCCCCGAGGTGATATATTTATTCACCAGTGTCTTATGGGAGTTGTCTGCACTTAATTAAATTTTATGCAGGATTTCAAGTGTTTGTGGCTCTCATCAGTCTGCTCATTGGACTCAGAAAGAGGGGAAGCTAAGGATGAGGCTTTCTCTACTTCATGTGTGCTGTCCCAATGATTATTGCAAGCTCCTCCTTTCATAATATGTCTTCCTACCAACAAGATCAGGGACAAAGAAAAAGGGACCTTGCATTCCCCTTGGGATCTGTGCACCACCTGCCTCCCTTCCAGCCTGTGCAGGGGAGGGACTCTGAATGTAACCGTGTTCATTAAGCCAAAGTTGCTCAATACTGTTTCATTTTGCATTTTGTTCCATTAATCTACCCAACTGGTTCCAGTTAGGGAAATGTTGCAGACCACTGGTCTTTCTCTGGAATCTGTAGGAGACTGTGTGTTTTCAGGCCTTGGGGCTTCAGAAAAGCAATGCTTCTATATCCCATTTCTCATGTAATAGATCTCCTGCAATACAGAGATCTGCATTTCCATGGTAGTTTGATTAACTTTCCAATAAGGAACCCAACTGGTTCTGTCAGATAATCTTGTGATACTCTGAGTTGACTACCAACCCGTTACCTTTTAATACCATCACATTTTGTTTCAGCATCTGCCATCCATAGTGGCCCAGACTCCAGAAGATCCCTCTTTGGCCCACAAAGCCCAACCATCCCTGCTACCTAGCCCATCTGGATGCTGCATGGACACGAAGTCTTGGAGAAACAACCAGCCTCCTCCACCAACCCTGCAGCAACCCACCAGTACTGGACCCCACAATGTAAAGTCCCTCAGTGGCAGAGAGCTGGCTTTTGTTGCTTGTTAAATGCTGCCAGCCTGTGCTCATAAGTCTTTCTGCAAGGCCAGAGGTAGAACAGAGGAAGTCTGAAGAGATGCAGTGGCTTCCTCCATCAGTAACCCATGGCTTGAAAGGCTTGCCATCCCACCACCTCCCCATTCAGACCTGGCTCTGTGTCCAGACAAGAGTTAGTGTTACTAGATGAGTGAATTGCATCTCTGACCCAAATTCCACCTAGTCTCCCTCATTCCCCATCTTTGTATTTCTTTTCTTTGTCCTTTCACCATACAAACAGATATTTATAGAGGCTAATCTCAATTATCGCCCCCCACATTGCACCAGTCCTGGTATTTTCAATCCGTAATGTAGTTTATTTTCCAAGTGCTGGTTACTCCTTTGGGTTTGCTATGGATTTATATAAACCTACACTGCATCCAGACCCCTCAAGCCTTGAAGAGATGCAACTGTATTTCAAACCATGCCAGACCCAGTCCTGAGAGGCTCTCAGAACATCTTGGCACTGGGAAAAACCCTCCATTCTCCTTCCAAGAGAAGCAGAAATAAAGATCACCACCAAAACTACAGATGAGAAGATTTTCTGCACTCCTGCAGCACCCCTCCTTTGGCTGGAGAGGGCCCAGCAGGCGTCGCAGAAGAAGACACTCTGGGCATTGCTCCATGGAGTTGTAGCACTGCCATCCAGGATCCTTTCCAGCACCTGGCCAGCCCTGTGAGGAACTGATCTGGCTTTACAGAGAGCTCAGCTGGCTGTGGGGTCCCCATCAGCGCCTGCAGCTCCTCCTGACACTTCCTCACTCGGCATTAATTGAGCGGCACACGGCTGTCATCCCTTCGCCAGGATCCCTTGATTTTTGGCACGTCCCACCTCTCTGACATCTCGCCACGTGCCACCTCCTCCGTGTTCACACCCTGCCCTTGGCAAAAGCCTTCTGGAAGCGGCGCAAGGGCTGGAACGGGAGTGATGGGGCCAGGGACCTGCTGGGATGGATCTTGCTCTTGCAGCTTCATGTTTTGCCAGGTCTTACATGGATGTGAAATCACTTACAGTCTACAAACAATGTTAACTGCTAGGGAAGCCTTGTGCTTTGCTTGTATCCCCAGCCCGAGACTCCCCCTAAATCCCTCTCTGGGCTGTACCTTCTGCCTGGTCTTTACATCTCCTCCATCCCCATCTCCCTGACCACCCTGGCTGCAGTTAGTGTTTCTGGAACAGCTGCAGGAGTGTGGCCAGCTCGTTGCAGGACAGCCCACTGTTTCCCAGTTGGACATCCCAGTCCAGGCTGGGATGGGATGTCCAGGGATACACCACTGTTTCCCAGTTGGACATCCCAGTCCAGGCTGGGATGGGATGCCCAGGGATACACCACAGCCCAGGACAGCTTTGCTGCTGCAGTGGCTACGATGGCAGGGATGTAACAGAGATATCCCCCGAGCCCAGATGCAGCTGCACAACAGGAAAAAATGTTAAAGTTATAAAGTTATAAGTTATAAACCTATTGGCCAGGCTACAGGCTGGAGTAAAGCACCAGGGAAGCACCTGAGACCTGAGGCACAGTAGGAAAATGGGGACATCCCAAGACTTGCCTTGGAGATCTTTCCCTTCGCCCCCATTTGGACCATTCTCCAGGTAGCAGCAGTATCAACACCCACCCTTCCCTGCAACTTTTTGACAGTTGCCAGTGCTCCTGCAGGCCACAGAGCTGCTCCCACCAGAGGGAGCAGACTCAGTGCAGGGTAGCAAGGAGATTCAGACCATCCCCACAACCCCAGCTGGTGCCTGATCACCTCCACCACGGTGCTACTTCCTGATATTGCTGCTGCACAGTGGCAATGTCCTGCTGAGTTGGATGGAGAACATCTGACATGCACCAGAACATAACCCCCTCTCCCTTATATTGCAGCCCTGGCTCCTCTGAAACATTTCTAGAGCACAAAGTGTTTGCAAGCCCACAAGGCAATAGTTTTTAACCTGCAGCCAGGGTCAACACATCTTGCATTGCCCAGGAGTTACGATGCGTTGAGTGCCTGCCATGAAAGGCATCAGTAAAAGGACAGCACAAAGCCTCTCCAGATTGGACCTGGACATAGTCCAGGTCCAGTTCACTCCCACCTTCCCAGATCACACACTCTGATGTTATTAAATCTCACTCCTCTTTGATTGCAGGAGGGCGGAAAGTCCTGCTGCAGAGGCTCTCAGATATGAGCCCTTGCACAATGCTAAAGACTTGGTGCCAAGGGAAAGCAGCCTTGCTCTCTCCCTGCTATGCCCTGCACACCTATGGTCGATGGGAAGGTATGGCATGGACTTCAGCAAAGAGGCTGTATCGCAGTAAGGTCAGCTTTGGCTTAATGAACTATGGCTATTTAGATAGTTCAGACAAAGCAGCGATTTAGAAGTAGGCAGGGTGATGAGAAGCAGTCTGTGAGAAGCATGGTCTGGTTAGAGCTTAGCGTCTAACCCTCTTTGCCTTCTTTAATTAACGGCAGCAACACAAATCCCTTGCTGGGGCAATGGGATGGGAACAAACTGAACGGCGACTGTTTGCTCAGGGTGTGACTTGCTGGGTAAGACCACACCAACCTGGGAGGAAAAGCGTGGGTTAGGTGGGTCATTGGAACAGCGAAGCGAGTCAATGCAGGCAGCCCAGCCCAGCCGGGGGGTGCAGGGACCAGGAGGGTGCCAGCTCCAGAGGCTGTCGTAGGAGGTCAGAGCTTACCTATTTGAGGTGCAGGGTACCCGTAGTGCTGCAGTTCGTCAGTGTCCTCTCGCTTTCTGTTATCTGTGGACCTCAGCGATTGGCTTCTGGAATTATAGCGTCCATTGGCTATGGCAAGGTAATGGGTCATGTAAATACACCTTGGTTCACTCTGCAAGATCTTTCACTACAAAGGTTACACGTATAAACAACAGTGACCTGCAATGTTTGGTTGACACCACCACCTGCTTTCCAACCCCGGCACCCTTGGCAGTTCCCAGGGGCTGTAGTACCAAGCCAGCCTCCAAGACTTGGTCTGGCTGGCAGGTCAACCCCTTGTTTCACAGTGACACCTGGGACCATGAGGAATATGATCCCTTGTGCCTGGTCTTTAATTAACTGTGGTTAATTGCTAAGGTGTCTGCACTCTTTGTTGTACTTGTGTTTAACCTTTTCGGATGTGCTGACAGTGAACCCCACCAACCCTGGCAGTGCTTTGAGGCCTATGGTGATGATCGGCAGTATTTCTCAGTGGAAAACTCTGCCTTGAAAGCGACATCTACTTAGCAATGCTCAGTAGAGTATCCAGAAACATGCTGAGTAGAGCAGGCAGGTGAGGGCAGGTGAAAAGGAAAGGGATGGCTCAAAAGGATGTCTCCTCCACCAATGATACCCTATCACCAGCAACAAGGAGAGATGAAGGTCTGGGGCCAACACCATGGCTTATGGACCCACAGAGCTGCCACTGGGCACTTTTGCAACTCAGGTGAAAGAGCAAAGATTCTGATTATAGCATCCAGGTATCAGTGGAGGTCTCCCACTGAGGACTGTTGAAATCATAAGATAAATCATGTGGAGTAAAAGCGCTGAACTCCTGATGAACAGCAAGCACCCTTCTTCCTGCCAAACCCACACTGCTGCCAGCTCTGCATTTGCATCCCATGTGGGATTCCTTGCTACAGAGGAAACTCGAATTTGACTCACGTTCTCCTAGGTTTCAGGCATGTGGCAAGCCTGATTTACACAGACACGTGCCCTCCCTAGTAAACAGACAAGCAACCGAGCAATAGCAACCAAATTCCACCCACCAGACCTGCCCGCTGTAAATCAGGAGAGCTCAGCTGACTCCACTGGAGTCACACAGAACAACAGAGAGCAGAACTGAATCCAAGTTATCTGCGATCTGGCACCCAGTTTGTTTCCAAACAGCAGGTACCAGACAGAGGGTCTTTTTTATTTTTTCCCAAGGAGGTAAAACAGTCAGACACCTTTTCAAGACACACATACTGCGAGGAGATGAAATGGTGACAAATCCTGGAACCCTGGGAAAATTAATAAAGGTTAATGAAGCTTCAGCATGGTGGCAGGAGTCTTCGTTGGCTTCCAAAAAGGGAAAGCAGAGGAGGGAGAGGAATGATTCAGAGTTCCTGCCAGGAGCCAGACTTTATATTCAGCAGCTTGGTTCATGGAAGACGCCCATCTAGTGTGTGAAATTATGTTATTCCCATTACTGCCACTTCAAAGTAAGGCGTAAGAAACTGAGGGACTGATCACACCACCACCTCCAAACCCTTCCAGCACTCACTGGTTGCAGGCTGCTGGCTGGAGGGGACAGGATGGGGCAGTCATCAGTGACAGGGTAGCTATAGCTGGATATCAGGACTACAAACTCCCTGATATTTGCATGCAATCATTTTTTGTTTGTCTCTTTACAGGAACAGAAACGGCCCAAATCTCAATCTCTTAATCACTACAGAGTCATGAGACCTCTGTATTTGAGATTCTGTTCACAAAAATGTTAACCAACCTCTAACTATATCCAGTGTTCTGAATTTGTTTAGGGGCAGGTTAAATTATTTCCATGCTCTGAGGTGTGGGACACATCCCAGTCACTGATCCATTCCCACCACCCTTGCATTCCTTTCCGGCTATACCCCCACACATTAGTCTGCTCTGATTTAAGCCCTCTTCACGAAAGCATCTAAACCACGAGGACCCACAAAATCTTTAGCTGCTGTAAATCTCAGAGACTTCCCAGAGACTCATTTAGGCGGGGAGGAGAAAGGAGGTGGGCAGCAAAGGGCAGGTGTGGGGTTTGGATGGATTTGTCAGCTGCCCACAGAAAGGAAGGTGACAGGGAAACGTGAGACTGTATGTCTCAGAAGTGGCCAGTGAGCAAGCATGGATAGATGGACAGGGAGAAAGGAAGAAAAGATAAAAGATCAAAATAAAATTAAAAGCAACCCTGGCACCATGGCCTTCCTCCCACCAGCTCTTAGGGCTCTGTGTTACTGATGTTTCCTGACGACTGATCCTGGACTGAGCGAACGGCATGACTTCCTTCAGAAATGACAAGCCTGCACTGTTATTGCTCATCCTAATTAAAGGCGATCAGGTCCAGTGGCTGAACACGTCACCCTGACAGCTCGCCCCAAGCCTCCTCCAGCAAAGTCTGCCTCCAGGCCCATGCCAAGGTCTCTCTGCTGCAGCACGCAGGATGCCTGCCATTTGGAAATGGTGTTGGAAAGAAGCAGGTCAAGCCCCATTTAGCACAGAGCATGGCTTAGATTTGACTTGGATAGTTACCTCCAATATATGCAAAACTCAGCTGTGATTCTGAAGGAGGCATGGAGATGCCAGATCTTTTATGCACAAGGTAAAATTGGTGCAAGTGATGCTTTGCTGTGAGGTTTTATGCACCTGAACTTTATGGGGCCACAAAATAAAAGTAGTAGGGAACTGGTCAGATCTCAAAAACTTGCTCCCTACAGCAGTGTCGGTGGAGAGGAATAATGCCAGGATCAGTGGAAAACCTAGATGTGATTTACATCCCAGCTATACAAATAACACGGGGATGGCACACTGTGGAGATACCCAGCACCTTGGAGAAGTCTGAAGGAGGGGAAGAGAAATAATGCCCTTGGGGCAGCCAAGAGAAATTGCAATTGCACGCAAGAGGCAAAGCACATGAGATTTTATAAGATGAGATTTAGGAGGATGCTCCTGCAATGCTGGCAGTAGTGGGAAGAGGAAGCTGCTGACCAATGCTGCTGATGAGAACGTGTAACATGTCAGGCAGCATCTTGCAGTAGAGTTGAGGGAAAATAAATAAATAAAAGTAATGCAGAGACTTTGTGTCATTGTGAGACAAGTTTTGAACATCCAAAAGTTTCTCACCAGGGCCAAGCACTCTATTTGTCCCCCATATAGAAAGAAAATTATATAATCTTGAATATTATTCAGATAAGCTGGGGTGGTGGGAAGCAAAAGATGGATCCAAGCAAAGGGTAGAAAAGAATGATTTAAAAAGTATCTCAGTGCAGTAAAACCAAAAGGGAAGCCAAAGGAGAAGGTGTTGTCTATGGAGCTTCTGGGACATCCAACATTTGGTAATGGAGCAAAACTGAGAAGGGAAGAAGAATTAATACCCTTTAACAATCAGGACCAGGACCAGCTCCTTGGTGGGTGTAGAAGGGAGTCATTTTGGAGGCCACTGAATACAGGACAACTGTGTCAGCTAACATAATGGCCCAAATGGCCCAGTCTGAACATCTGAGGCTTATGAAAATGTCAGTGAGATTCTTTACTCCCAGGTATGAATTGTCTGAAGCACCATTAAAAAGTGGGAACATAACGAAGTTGCTGCAAGCAGCAGCTTGCATATATAAGACAAGGTGCTCTTTCAGCTTGATATGAATTGTAGCCTGGTCTGTGGCGAGTAGAGATGTTCTCAGAATATTTCAGCTCTGTGGCTGCAGCAAAAATGCTATTTTAAATGAAATCCAGGGGCGTCATAGAACAAACAGACATTCATCCACATAAATGGTGAACACGTGTTTCTTCACATGACTAACAGTTGTACAGCTGAAGGGCCAGATCCTTACCATGCTAGACGCTGGAAATCAGCACAAGGTGATGGGACTGGACTGGTTTCACACTGCTGCACCTGAGGGCAGGATGCAAGCACTCCTCTCCCAGGCTAGGGGAGACATAAGTGCCTGATTTGCATATTCATAAATGTCAGAGATGGCTTTGCATTACCTCTGCCAGATGGGATGGCAGGGTTTCAGCAGGCTCCTCTGAGATTTTTGTTCCACAGGAATCAATGCTGGCTCCTTTCAGCTCTGATGGTTCTTGCACTTCTTCAGCTCTGCCGAATTCTAGTGCCAGGGGCAGGCCCATGACATCCCTCCTCTGGTCTGGAGGTTGTCCTGCCTTGTACAGCCAGTTTCTCCTCCAGGACACTCTGCATTCCAGGTCACCAGCAACCATAGATTTTAGTACAAAAGAATAGTATGTTGCCCATTCCATCCAAAAGACCTGGGACTCAGAAGCTCTTTTGCAAGCATTTGCCATTTGGTTGGCTTATTTTCCCCTCAATAAAACAGCAGCTCCTGGCCAAGTCCAACAGATGGAGGAAATCTCCTCTGCCTCTACCAGAGAAGAGTATATCACCAGGTCTTCTGCTTCTAGCAAGGAAAAACCAGAGCTATAACAAACACTGAATATTCTCCTTCAGATTATGCCTCTTGAGATGAAAGTCTGCCATGAAAAATGGTTCTGTCCGAGTCAGGCTGCTGCTACCAAAGTTTCCTTTCCAGTGTGGGACAAGCGTTCATTACAGGTTTCCTTCAGGATTTTGGGGAAATATTTATTTTTCATGCAAATAATTTACCTGACTCCCATGCCCTTGTGCTTGGGTATGTATCCCTGGGGCAATTTAACCAGACAAGGATCAACTGGCTACACAAAACAGCAGAGACACTGGCCCAAGCAAGTGTGAAAAGATTAAGCCCACACAGAAGTGTCACCTGTGGAGCCATTCAGCTGTGCCCGTGCAATGATTTATAACACTACTGTCTCCAGCCTGCATGTGCAGAACCACTGTTCCCATCACTGCACACTGGGACCTTCTTGAAGGTGCTCCTGAGGCTGCTCTGAAAGAGGAAGGCTGGCAACAGGATGATAAGGAGGGCTGGATCCCTCTAGCACATCTGCCATGGACAGGCAAAAGAAAAGAAACCAAGAAAACCTTTGTAGATACTCTGCAAGCATTCATCTAACAGCTCCAGGGAGTTCAGTGGGATCATGCAAGGTTGTTCCCATTGCAAACTTGCTCCTGATGCCATATCAATGACCTCTTCTGGCTGCTGGAAATCCAAAAAAACAGCTAATCCAAAAAAACTGCTAATCAGCCACCAGCTTACAAGCCACTTTGGCAGGAACAAGGAAGGAGAAGCTAAAAAGAGATGGGCTTGCCCTTGTGTTGAAGATGAGGGTAATTTCTGACATTGAAACATAACTTGCTCGGTCAGCAGCTGATTTCACTTTTTAATGGTGGGATTACTTTTCTTCAGCAATTTTTGATGGTCCCAACCGCAGGGAGAAAAATATCAAAGTAATCATCCCTGTTTTGCTTTGCTGCTTTATTGAGATTACAGATGGCTGTTTGGTCAAGGAAAGAAACATTTTTTGTTTGTTTATTTTCTACTAGAAAATTCAGGTGTCAGCCACTCCACTTTATCTGGAGAGCTAGCCAGGTGTTATTACAAAGTATTGAAATGCTGTGCAATTCACTATGAAAATATACTTCTGTCCAGTTCTTTTTTAAAAAAATAATGTTTCAGAAAAGGAATTAAAATGTAGTTAGCTGCAACATATAATGAACACTTAGGAAAATAACAGTTCAAGTGGAAGAATGAACATCCTACTCATCCCTAAGAAATCTGTGAGCAAAAGTCAGTAAGAGAATAACAATGACACATTTAAAACAGAAGGATTTCTAATCTACCTCTAAATCCTCCTGGGTTTTGGTACAGATCACAGCAAAGAGAAGAAAAGGGTAAGTATAAAAATGCAAATGCAATTCCTGGGTCACCTTGTATTTTGGGGTTTTAAGGAATATAACTTGTACCTCTTTTATGCATAGCTCCAGAGGCAACAAGGGACAGATTCTTCGAGGAGCAAGGTTAGAGCCAAAGGCACAGCTGGGGTAGATGTGGAGAGATGCAGGTTTATCCTGAGGTTGGACGTAGAGCTCAAGATGTGCATGGGCAAGTCATTTGGAAGAGTAATTGTTCACATTTTCCTTCAAATGCTTTTCAGCTTGCCAGCATGAAAGCATCACAATGGGGCTCAGCAGTTTGTCTGCAAAGAGGCGCTTAGGAAAATTAATCAGAATTAACTTATTTATTTCAAAGGGATAAATCAATCTGTGCTGCCTCCCTCAGTGGATCCACACTTTTTCCAAACTATGGCTTTTCACTTAGCTTTCTTCCCAAACAAGCTCTGTTGAACTAACCACACTTTAACTGGAGCACGAGTTGACTGGATGGTTAATGAGAAGAGGACTGGAAGGCAAGTGGAATAATTTATTGAATCACAGTCCCTGGGGCACAATCAGCCTTTTCCTCACTTAGGATCAGCTTTGCTCAGTGTTACACTCTAGAAAAGTGAGTAAATAAATGGTGAGTGAATAATGATTCATCTTCCACTGCTCTGCTCCATGCAATGAGTAAAGCTGGAAGCCCAGCCCAGGCTTCCAGGCTCCCTGGCTGCTCCCTTCTTCCTTCCTTGCTGCATCAATTTCAGGAGATCCAGCACAAAGAAGAGCAAAGGCTGGGGCAGATCAAGGGAAAGCATGATGCCCCTTGCTCAGTGTTGTTGGGGCTGGACCTGGAACAGTGTGTCCAGTCTGGGGCAGTCTGGTTCAAGAGGGATGTGAAGGAATCAAGCAAGTCCCATGGATGGCTGTGAAGATGATCAGGGCTAGGGATGGATGGGCTTCAAAGAGAATTTGCAGAAGCTTGGACCCTCTCTCATTTATCCAACACAGGAAGGGGACTCTAAGGAGTATTTTTTGCCTCTTCTCCCATGTGCTGTCATGTCCCAGGAATGGCCACAACCTCAGAGCCCCCTCTACAATGTTATCAGTAACTCCAGACATTCAGGAATTCAGAGCCATGTCCACCAAACAAAGTGTTGTTCTTCCTCCAGCTCCATTTAGATGCAATCAGGTCCTATGGCTGGTCTTTCCACCCAGGTCCAACTTCCAGGTCCCTGGCCATGGATGGATGTACTCCCACCATCACCACCCCAAGCCCCAGCCTCATTAAAGCTCCAAAGACACCAGCAAGAGCGTGGGGGATATCAGTTAAATTCCCGTAGTGTGGGCGAATCTCCAAGGGAAATTAGCAACTGTGAGTCAAGGAGATAAAGTTCAATATACTGGAAGGTTTCATTAAAAAAAAAAAAAAAAAAAAAAAAAAAAAAAAAAAAAAAGCCTAATTGCAACAAGATTTAAATTTATAGAAGTGGTAAAAAATGCATGAAATCATTTTAGCCCTTATTAGAGGAATATATTTATGTCCCTCTGTTTGAACTTCCCCTTTTTTAAGAGATGCTTCCCTGCCTTTGAAGGCAACTGAACTTTCCCCAGTTATTTGCCTAGCTGGAGGAGTTATCCAAACATTCTCTACAATAAATGTGAAATACAATGCAGAAAATAATTATAATCAGACATTTGCCAGAACTTGCTGGGCTGAGATTCTTCTGCTGTTGTTCTTCCGTACTGTCTCCTCTCCTTTCAGCTAATGCAAAAGAAGCAGGGGAATGAAAGTGCCACAGGTCACCAGCTGGACCCATCAGTATTGTCCTGCTGACTGGCACTGGTAATTTGTCCCTTGCTTTCTGGAGAAAAGGACCTGGAAAGAGGATGCAGAGCCTCTATCAAAGTCTTTGTCTTGCTCAGGTCCTGTGTTTTGTCCAAACCTGTCTAGCGGCCAGACCTTTCTCCATGTCTTCGTGCTGTAGGCTTTCATTGTGTAAAGGAAGGGGAAAACAACATTGCACTTGACTAGGAAGGGGAAGTAAGTCAAAGAGAGATGAAAGAAGCAAGATTAGCACTTAGCTGCATGCGTCAATTGTTTGGAAGAGAAGCTCCAGAGGGCAACTATCAAAGAAATGCCTTTAGGGTGTACATATTGTACAAGTCCATTGACACCTGATGTAGGCCTGCTTATGGATACCTATTGTAGATCCCTGTTCTGTGGGGCAGAGGTCTGGATCTGCAGACATGTGTGTTGCAAGACGTGTGTCAGCATGTGTGCATGAGCACTCATGGCCACGAGACAATCAGGGAAGGGCAAGGCCATGCACAGCTGAAGTCTCGTGCTCCCTTGGGCCTACTGCTCCACCACAGACCTTCAGCAACTTTACTCTGCTTCTTTCATTAATTACAGCCACAGGGTTGAGGAATCCTCCTGAGAAGGGCGAGACGCTCGCGCGCGTGCAGGGGAACATGCCTCCACTTACTATTGCACGCCTTCCTATTGCACAGCCGTCCTTCCTCCAGGACTCCCTCGCAGGCAAGGCCTTCGTTGGGAAGGGGCTTGCAGGAGCGCATGCGGGTCTGCAGGCCTCCCCCGCAGTCCTTGGTGCAGTCGCCCCAAGCCGACCACGAGTTCCAACCACCTGGGCGAAATCCAGAAAAGTCCTGTCAGCTTCGGTGTCGTGAGAGGGGAGAAAAACCAGACCTATAGACCCTACAACGTAGCCCCTGCCAAGGCCCCAAAGCAGGATGTCTTTGAATGTGGTAGGAAGACGCCACAGGAGGGTGCAGAGAGTCGAGAGATGGGAGAGTAAGAGAGAAACGTTGCCTTTTCATTGACTTCTCTTCAACCATTCCCCATCTCTACACAGGTACTTCACCTTCCTGAAACCCTGCCCCATTACTAACTAGTCTTTCTGTGCTTGGCGTTGCAATGGGGTCCCTTCCTCTGGACAGACCCTCTCCCTGTTTTGTTGCCTGTTGGGCCCTAACCCCAAAAGACAATTGTGACAACCACTCCAAAGTACACATCCATCATAGATGAGGTTGTCTCGTCTCCCTCTCCCACCACACAAACACTTGTTCCTGTGTGGAAAGAGCACAAGAGAGCTGGGAAGGGCTAGAGGTCCTACTTCCCACTTCCCCTTGACCCCAAAGGGATCATCCTTCCCCAGAACTGTAATTTCACCAACCACAGGTGGCAGGCAGAGAAGCATGGCTCCTTGGGACTGCTTTGGTTTGGAGAATGATATTCCCCTGCAGTTCCCTTGCAGCACCCATGGGAAGTAATCTGGGAGCTTCCCAAGAAGGCAGAGGTGTTTTTGGATCCCTTTCCCAACACCAATGCCAGCAGTAATGCACAAACTTCCTCATGTACTACCAGCCGCAGCCCTGCAGGCTGATGGAGCCCCTCATTGAAGGGATGGCCCTTCCACCTGCAAAAGGGAAATGCCAAGCCTCTGCAGTCGTCAGCACCCTGTGCCTTGCCAGGTTGTTACAGAGAACCTCTGACCCTGGTGGGATATTAGCAGCAGAACAGACTGTGAAGACTAAAACTGGTCTGCCTCACATGGGCTGAAGCCTTGCAGCAGGGCACCTGCAGGGAGCCCATCAAGGCTTAGTTTTGTGCTGTAAAAAGACAGCAGGGGATCAATCAGGCCCTTCAAGTGACAGATAAGCTGTCATATCCCTCACTGATCCGTTCACTCCTCATCACCCATATCCAGCAAGCCAGAATATGCTCTGTAAATGGTCCCTGCTCTAACAGCTGGTGACCGTTTCTGCTCCATCATTTGCCTGTTCCTTGGGGAGAAGCAGAGGTGGCCCTTCATCCCAGAGGTGGATGCTCTCAGATGGCTGCTTTTCCTGCTGAGCATTCTCTCATTACCTCACTACCCTGGGAGATGCTTCAGGTTCATGCTTCAGCATGGCTTCAAGTGTGCCGTGCTCAGGCACAAGTAAAGATAAAGAGCTACAAAGGCACTTTTTTTTTTTTTTTTGAACAGAGGAAACATTGGGAGAAAGAAAAATGCTGCTTTAAAAAATAAAACCTAAAACAACTACTTCATTATTATTATTTTCACCACGAATCATTGCCTCTGGAGTTGCAAATACTTCACTTCAAGTGGCCCAGCCTTCCTGTCTTACTATTTGTGAGGCAATGGAGATTGCAGCTGCCCTTTGAGCTGTGCGTTCCACTGCTTGGAACACCTTGGGCAGGAGTCCAGCTCTGACAAAGTGGGTCCTCAACAGCCCATCTAGGTAACAGGGGAGAATGTTGGGGGAATTACCACCCCCTTGCACAGGGATGGGCAGAGATTCATCCACTGCCACAGGATAAAGACATGGTAGGGCCAAGAATCAACTCATTTCATGAAAAATTAGATAAATCAGCACTTTCAGCACTGTCATCACTTCCTTCATTGCACTGCAAAATGATGTCTTCCTAGACTCTTTTATACCATTCCTAAGCCTGTCCATGGAGTGATGTGTTCCTCACAAACCATTTTATCACAGAATCCTGCACATTTTATCCTCCTGATCTTTGCTCTGTAAGATAGCTCTCCCACTTCTCTGATCATGGTGTCACAAGAGCTCCTACCGTGTCAGCACTCAGGCAAACCAGGTCCTCCAGTTGGGACTGGAGCTGGCTTTCTCATCAGTCTCAATGAATTCCCCTAAATATGGTTCTTGTACTGCAGAGAAGGGTGCACTGTCCTCATCAGACCCTTATACTTTAATGTTTACTATGAATTGTTAAATTTTATGGTCTGATCCATTCTGTAGTGTTTAGGAACACCTTTCTACTCAGTTGGGTGGACTTTGAAAGATTTCCTTCTGCCTCTTTCAGTTTTGTTCTTCCTCTCAGAGGAAGAGATCCTGTACTAACAGAGATCCTGTACTAACACCAACTGAACGGGGCTCAAACTTTTGCTACTAAGACAGAGAGAGAACAAACAGGGTGCTGAATGCAGTGGAAAAGATACTTAATAATGAGAATAACATGGGAAAATAGGTCAGGATGGAAACACAGGCTGGTGAACCTGATGGCAAGTGGCTCAGAGATCTTAGAAGCAGTGAGGAGGATGGGATGCTATTAGCACACAGTAAATATTTGTCCTTGAAGGAGATTATCTTTCCCTTGAAAGTTACTTTCTCTGCTGATTCTTTTTCTAAACAGTGTGGGGAAACAGACTTGTGTCTCCTGTTTCCTGACAGGAGATAGATTGTGTTTCTGTTGCAAGAGAAGCCATTGGCGTAATGGCAAGTATCCTGATGCCTTGGTTGAGCTGATCAATAGGACATCTGTAACCAGACACATTTAAGAGCTAATAAACTCTTTGCTTGCCCTTTTAAGAATGTCTTTCTTTATTCTCCCTCCCTTTCAGATTCATAGCTTCACAAAATCCTTTTTTTTCTACACTTTGTTGGGATACTTTTTGAGTTAAAATACATGTGCTGCAGTGTGTTAGAAGGTTAATTTCAATTACGTTAGTAGGCACAACACAGACTACTTATCCAAACTGAACCCCTGTCTTGGGGTCCTTAGATCAACAATGGGATATTCAAATAGACTTACACGTCAGGAGGTAATCTATTATGAAATAATACCCTAAAATATATAGAAACAGGTACTGCCCAGTCTTACTGGAGGAAAGAGTGGGGGAGAGTTTAGGGTCCTGTCTTTGACTTGTTCCTTGCCTGTTTATCAGCTCCTATGGGTGAACCAGTCAATATAAGATAAAAGCCATCATGATTTCAGACCCTTAACCAGAATGAAACCACTTTATGAGGCTGAGGACAGATAGCTCCATTCCTCTCCTTCTTCCTCAGTTTCCATCCCGTTTGCGAGTACTAAAGAGAAGCTAGAGTAGAACTGCCAGTGTACTTATTAAATCAGCACAGTCATTTACAGCCAAGACAAAGGTATTCCCCACTTTATGGTGTAGTCCTTTTTTATCAGCAGGTTGTCCCATGTTCCTGACAAATGAAATACTGCTTGTTATTTATCCTGTTTATTGGCTGTCAGATAAACCTTTTGAAATCTCCTTTCTTTTCCTGGGTGTAGTCATTTGCTGTTTCAAGTGATTTGTCTTTTTTAGTGGTGTTGTAAAGAAGCAGTTAAGGGCCTATTATATGAAGTTATACCCATCCCACCTTTGAGGGGGAAAAAAATGCTGTGTCAAGAGTAAAGCATTCAGCTCTTCTGGCCACTGCATCTGGCTGGTGTAATGGTGTGGCTGCATAATGGCAAGTCAATGAGTTACCATTGCTGTGGAAAAGATGAGCTGTGGCAAAACAGAAATACTCTTGGTCCACAACAGGTGCAACAGAAGAAAAACAGGCTGGATTTTGTCACAGCAGTGGCTTCATACATATCCTATAGCTCAATTCATCAGGAGTGACTTGAGCTGCAGAGAGGGGCATGGACCTGCATGGACTCCCCATCTTCTAGGACAGACTCATCTCCACCTGACTTCCACACAACTTCCCTGCTCTGACCCTTCTTACATTTCAAGTGTGGGCTTGAAGGAGACCTTGCTGATGCCAAAAAGCAAGTAAGAGGTGAAATAGAATGCAGAATCCCACTGAAGCTAATGGGACCTTTTGCAGATAGGCCCTTTGCCCCTGGAGTCCTGTTTCATCAGCTCTCAACAAACTGCTGCACCCCGCTGATCGATGCGGGTTGAGTTGCCATCTGTCCTTAATCCAGAAATAATGAGTCTGCCGCAACTGCTTTATGAAGGATTTTGTTTTTCAAAGGCACTGGTTCCTATGAAGGTCATATACCCAACCCATGCCTACTTAGCAAAGTTTTTCTCAGCTGTGGCTTTGCAGGCCTGTAGGCCTTCTGGCTCCTTTATTCTCTTTAACTGGAGTAAGCTGTGGCTTACACCTCCACCCCCAGTGGCTCCCACCACAACCAGCATCTATCACCTCAATCCTTTAGCAAGGTATGGCTTTTATTTTTCATTTCTCAGAGCAGTCCTAGCTCCTCACATGAGTCTTGTATAGCATGGGAAGCTCCTGCTCTTGGGACTGCTCTGAGTGCTGTGGAGACTGTCATTCGGGGAGGCCTTTAATCTGGTTTCTAAAGAGCTTTTTGATCCTCCTCAGTCGGTTCTTATCATGATCACATACTAAAACAAATTACTTTTCACGCTAGGCTGACCCAATGCATCCTAATTCTCCACAGTTAAATGGAGAAACTTTCAGAATGGTCAGACTTAACTTTCAAGCTCATATTTGATATTTCTTGTTCTGAATCTTAAGTGGAGATGCCAGAAGAATAGGTCTTACTACAAATTAACTGAGAGAACTCCACTTAGAAGTCTCGTCCAAACACCCTTGATCTTTGGGAAGATTTGCATCCCAGTCTGGAGTTTATCTTTGCAGCTGACAGCTGCGATGTGTCTCAGATGCCAGTCAGTCAATCATGCCTTTAAATTTAACAGCAATTCCTTAAATTAGACACCAGTGACAACAGAAAAAAACAAAACCACCACCACCAAAACCCTAAGGAATCAACACAAAACAATCAATAGAGCACAGCAAAATGGTCTTTGCAGGCACATTGCATCCATCTCTAATTTTGTTTTTGGATTTAACCTCTCACTGACCCCAGCTGCAGACACTTCTGGTTGGCAGCTCTCTCTCAGACTCTGCAGGCCAGGACATCTTGTATTTGAAAAAACATGCTAAGACTACATAAAGCCATCACAGTTCTTTGTCCTATATCTGGAAATATTTATAGTGGACTTCATATCACAGTATCTGAGGGCTTGGGAATCATCAGCAGTTTGCAACTGAGTGAGGAAATGCTATTTCTTATCCAAACGGGGGAAGTATGTTAAAAGGAGATTAAGAGAAAGATTGTTTTATAGCATCTGAAAATTTGGTGTCTTATCTCAACTTGTTATACAATGGAAAAAGAGAAGGAGATGCTCCATAGGGGTTTATAGGGTTTATAGTTGCTTTTTTTACTATGTTGAGGAAAAGAAAAAAGGTCCAGAAGGGACTGTTTTGAAGACAACCTTCTATTACACAAAGCAGTGAGCTTTCCCTGGAGAGCCATGCTTTCAGTTTGTAACTTCTGTGTGAGCCAGGAAAAAAAACTTTTTCAAGAAGATGTCCCCTTCTGATGCTCCATGTGATAAGAGCCTATGGCAACACAAGTGAGTTGCTCCAGTCGTTCATTCTCTTCCCTTTCAAAAATAAACCCCATATAACACTTGCCCTTTTGCAGATCGTACACACTAATATCATAAACAACCCACCCAAATTCCACAGAAATCAAAATAAATCCTTCCATCTCTCCTGTACAACCTTCTTTTTTTCTTTTTTTTTTCTTTTTTCTTTTTTCTTTTTTCTTTTTTCTTTTTCTTTTTTTTCTTTTTTATTCTCTTTTTTTTTTTTTTTTCAGATCCCAAAGCTTTAAGGAAAAAAAAATAAAAAAGCACAACCACCTCCCCAATTAATGATCTAGTGAAATAAAAACAAAAAATAAGGCTGTACCTTATTCTGCCCACCATCCACACTGTGTATCATGAGCTAGGTTATCTGGCTAACTGTTAATTTAATTAAACATAAAGGCTCAGTGATGAACAGTGAACCATGACAGGCAGAAGCACCCCAGTAACCTACTGGTTGAAAATAGGTGGCACTGACTGGACTATGAACAAAGCGTTAGCCTCCAAGGGGAAGGATCAGTCCCTGGTGTAAAACCTACTAAAGTGAGTCCTCACAAAAGACACTCTGTTCATTTTCTAAAGGGCTATAGGACTTGTTGTCCTATATGGAAAAGAGAATATGGGAACAAGAGTCTGGGAATCACACAAAACTTCCTCTGGGGTGCTCAGGATAAGGATAAGGAGAGATCAAGGCAGATTCATGTAAGAAGCACCACAAACCTCAAGATGGACTAGCCAGCAAGTAGGATAAAAAAATCCGAGACAGGGGCATTGATCTGCACAGCCAGGATCATCTTTTCCATGCTGTGTATGTTTACCTCTAACAAACTCTATATCAACAACAGCTTTTTCCTGCATCCTGAGGGGAGGGACCCAACTTTTATCTGGAGCAAACAATCATGCTGTTTTTGCTACGTAGGTCCAACTAGTGGTTCATGACAAGCTCTAACTGTGAACACTATAAAGGTCAAGAGAAATGACCAAAGGCATTTAATAGGTTCAGTATAACCATGCATCAGGGCTTCCCCCACAGAAAGGAGATGGGTGAAGGCAGGAGAATGATGACAATGCAATCTGTAAGTTCAGGAGTGACTGAGACATGATGACTAGGGAACAGTTGTTTTCTCTCTTTTCCAATACAGGACTTGAGGGATGTCAAATGAAATTAGCAGGAGGCAGGTGCAAAACCAATGGAGGACATAATTCCCCAAGCAGAGTATTGTCAAGCTGTGCAATGTTTTGTCGCATCATTTAAAAGGCGTCGACAAAGTACAAAAAGCAGCCAGAGAAATGTGTAAAAAAGAAACCACCAAGTGCTATGAGATGCAGAGATGGCAGCTCCTGCTCAGAAGGTGTCTGGGCTGCACCTTGCTGAAGGCTGGATTGATGCTGTATGCTTGTCCTGTTTCACCCTTTCCTCTTGGTTGCCACCACTGATGAGAGAATATAGGGCTGAGAAACCCCTGATCTGACCAACAAGACTGTCTCATATTTTTCCAGCTTCTTGGTCTCTTCCTACCTTAACTTTATTACTTTGATGAAGTACAGACAGCTCAGGGGCAGGTCAGTATGTCCCACCACCACTGAAAACGTTGCTCAGATCACTCACTTCTGAGTACCCAAAAAGTGGTGTGATTTTCAAAGCTGCTGAGTGCCCAGAGCTGTCATCTATTTCTGTAAGATTCACAAGTGCCCTCTGTCCCAGCAAACAAAGGTCTTGAGGCCTGGTTCAGAGAAATGTTTAGGACCAGCTCCAGTCTCCCCATGCTCTGCAAATCACTTAAGGAGGCTGGAAATGAGGCCACAGTGCTTAGCTTTCAAGGAAACCCAGCATAAAGCTGTGCTTATTACATGAATCCCTGCAAATGAAACACCAGAGATAAAGAGGGATTATTTATGTGGAAATAATGGGGGAGGTGGGCAGGGAAATGAGAAAGGAAATGTTTAGTCTGGAGCAAGAGATCAAATAAGACTGTGGAAAACTCTTCCCCCAAGGAAGCCGTAGGGGCTTCATCACTTCACTTATTTCAAAGTAGAACAGGGAAAATATCAGAGAGTAGACTTGTAAGGAAAAATCCAGCACGTACCACTGGGGAGGAATGAAATGTTTCCCCGCCCTGAACCTCTCTGATACTGCATAAATCACATCAGAGCCGAGTTCACACGCTGTTTGCTTCTCCGCGTTATTGCAGACCTCGGTTCAAAGCACAGAGGGGACATATTAGCATAGGCACATGCGTGCCTCTGTACGGTGCTAAATACATGAACATATTAAAATAAAACCGTGTATCTCAAGTTGACTGAAACCTTTCCTGATATGCATGTCATTATCTGTTTTCATTAAAGCTTGTTCAAAAAGGAAATCAGAGAACATTTGTTAAATTTTCTTCCATGTGCTGCCTGCTCTGGCCTGAAGTGCCTCAGTTTCCCCAAATTTGTTTTCACCCTCCTGCATGAAGCATTCTTAGAACCCCCAAAAAACCATAAATGCAGTGACATGTTATAACACCCAGAGGTCTGCAAGCCCAACGCAATTTTAGCTTGCTTCCTGAGCAGTATTTCCAGCTGAAGGATTTCTATGGTCCCCAGGACCGCAGTATCTCAATCCTCCACGAGCTCCATCATATTTCTCTTCGAAAGAGCACTGCAGAACAGGGCTGTGCTATTATTGCCTCTGCAAGCATGACCACAGGGGGGCCAAAAAGCTAAAAGATTTGCCCAAAGTGTCACAGGGAGCCTGGCGTACAGCTCAGACAGATGTTAAATTTTCTTAAGATTCAGCATCTTAAAGGAGAACATGGAGTAAATCACTCAGGAGAACATAAGAGTCACAGGATCACCAACTGGATGAGGCTGGAAGGGACCTCTGAAGGTCATTTGGTCCAACCCCCTGCTCAAGCAGGGCTATCTACATCAGGGTGCCCAGGACTACATCCAGGTGACTTATGAATATTGAAAGTGAGTCAAATGTCCCCTTCTCGGAGAGGTTTCGCCAAGGAGACATTTATCTGCAGACACTGCTGGTGGCCTGTGGCATGCCTGGCTCCTCTGACTGCTCCCAAGACAGAGCCAGCAACACGGATTCCAGCTCAATGTTCAAGCAGCTGCCTTGGCAGCTATTAAACCAAATATTTAATGACGTTTGGATACACACAGCCAAACCCTCTTCACATGGAGGTGTCAGTAATAAGGGTTTTGCCTCGAAGGAGAACAGAGGCGGTTGAAAACCACATGAAAGCACTCGGTGTGTGTGTGCACTTCTGAAGAAGGCTGGTGAACAAGCAGGTTGTCAGCAGGTATTTCTCCCTTCAGTGTCCTCTCTTTCGCAGAGCTGTTGGTTACTCTCATCCTGCAGTGGGAAGATGCTAATCCTGCCTTCCTTGCTGGGCAGAGCCTGACTTTATAGGCTCATCCTCTGACACGTTGTTAGTGTTTCTCCTTGCAGGAGGGAGCAGGCTTTGGGCTTGTCTCTGTGTGTAGTTTCTTCTTAATAAGTCTTCTTTTCAAGCAAGAGAAGAGGCAGTATGGGTAGGTCATGTATTGCTTGGGCAAGGTGACTGCAGAACTATAGGGGAGGCATCTGCGGGGTTATACCAGATGTGTGTATAAAGGGTCAGGATGCAGTGTGAAGAACCTGTATGCAAGCCAAAGTTGGGAGTCAATAAAAACTACATGTCCATATGGCTCAGGAAGATACTTTGCTGTAAAGAGATACCCAGATAGTCCACAGATGGTTAAAACAGCCCTCAGGAGAGTAGCTGTCTGATCAGGATTGCTTGGAAGCAGAAATTACATTGCACCAATGATCCTCCAAGCCCCTTGTACTGGGTTGGCCACTCCCACTGGGGTCAGAAGAGGCATTAAGGATTGACGCCTAGGACCAGCCTAGGAGTGGTAGGATCCCATCCCTTGGCAACAGAAAGTAACATTGAGCCATGTTTGCATCGGAGGTGTCCAGGGTGAGTGATGCTGCTACTGCACCAGGCACGGTCATGAAGATGAGGACTGAATCTCTTTTTCCCTCTTTGGCTGGCCCCTTTGCACCCAGTGGAGTAAAAGAACAGAAGAAGCAGTGAGATGCAGCATCTCCCACTTTACTCCTTTTCTTCTCAGGGGTTGAGGGTCCTTGACTGGACCATAGTGGGAAGGGGAAGAAACTTTCCATTCCAAACACTGGCAGTGCTGGAACAGCGTTGGGAAGGCATTTCCCTTCAGGACATACTATTCCCAAAAGTGTTTAAAAAAAAAAAAAAAAAGTTCATATGGCGTGTGATATTTCAAAAAGATCAAAATCAACTAAAGCTCTGAAGTTTCTACTGGATTCAGCTTTGGGAAGAGTTTGCCCTGATTTTGTACATGATTAATAAATATTGACAATGCTAAAGGATGTGTACAACTCTTAGAGTCACTGTATAGTATACAGTGCCAAATCTGTCCCATATGCAAACATGAACAGCAGAGAAACACATTTTTTTCTTCTCTGCATGTCCCTGAGATCCATACTAGGCTACTGAGCTGTGCTCTGAATCTCCAGACCACTTATATATCTTATTGCTGGTTATTTTCCACAAAAAAAAAAAAAAAAAAAGAAAAAAAGAAAAAAAAAGTATCTCTCTTGTCCCTGTTCTCCCTGGGATTCCTATTACAGTAGGCTATCTGGCAGGAGGTTGGGTCTTTGGCATCACAAATCCTGAAGTTACCCATTAAGCCTTTCATTCCCCAATCTTTGCAGGGACTCAGTGCTTCATCTGATGCTGAATGGTCAGCGTTTGCATTCTGCTTGCTGTTACCCTGTGCTCTTCTGACCATTAATTGAGTGCTGTGGGCTGCTCAAATTTGTAGAGTAGTCTGAACCTGTGTGTACCCGTTAATATACCCACTCTTCTCTTCCCTCACCTTGTGCATTTATCTCTCTCTTGCTCTGTTGTACCAATCATGGCAGCGTTTAAGTGATGCCTAATGCAAGCTCTTAGGATCTTTTGACATTGATGCTAAGGCATGGTAAATACTTGAGCCATTAACACCACTGCTGGCACTCTGAAGTCGGGGCACTGTAAAACAGACTGCAGGCACAGCAATTCACTCGCAAGTCCTGCAGAGACACCGCTTTGTAATGATTAAAGCAATTCCCAGCCTGATTCATAAACGAGTGTTCTCAAAGTCATCACCTTTTCCATCAGTGGCGAGAGGGGACCACTCACACGTCTGCTGTGTCCCATCTGGTCTTGCAGACAGCAGACTCGTGAACTCATCTTTGTGTTTTGTGACTTGTTCGCAATAGCTTGATGCAGGGTGGCCTGAGCAGCCGTGTCACCTTGCTACAGGTGAGGTCTCTCTTTGATTTCTTCTGTTATAACTGCTGAAGGAGCAGTTACTGCTGAAGAACTGTTGAAGCTTTTCCCTTAATGGATCTCTGAAGCATCTTCTCAGACATTTTCTAATCTGCCGAGTCTCAACTTGATACCCATAAGCTTCAGCTAATGGAGATGAAGGTGTGTCCTGCCTCAGACTATTCTTTCCTGTAAAGAAATGAAACAGCCTTGGCCTGGGAGATGTCCTGATCAAGAAAAGAAAGGCACATTATCGAGAGATGGCAACCTTATTGTCAGTCAGGGTACTAATTGTACCATCACATGTACTGAGAAGTTGCCAGGAAGGCTCAGCATTTACCTAGGCACTTGTAAATGACTTTTTTTTTTTTTTTCCTTGTTATTCATATTTGCCATTTATATTCCAGCCATGTTAAGAGGCCTTGAGTAAGGTGAGAGCTGTCCTGGGATCAGCACTCTGCAGACAAAACAGTTCCAGACAGTCCTTGATCCTGAGAGCTTGCATTAGGCAGCATCTAAATGCTGCTGTGATTGGTACTACAGAGCGAGAGAGATGAACCTGCGTGGAGAAAGCAGGGAAGACGAGTGGGGAGGAGTGGGCATATTAACAGATACACAGAGATTCAGACTACTTTACAAATTATTGGCCATACTTAAATGTTAAACATCATGTGCATTAGCCATTTTTTTTCCTGTGCAAAAATGTAGAAAACATCCCTGAGCTAAAAGGTTTCTTGCCTGCACAGAAATGGCTGCATCCTGAACAGACCATGGATGTTATTTTCCTTCCAGCACATGTCCCAAAATTGAGTGGAAATTAATTCACACAAGAATAAGAGATGGAGACTGACAGAGGAAAATTTATCTACATCTTTTTAATCTTTTTTTTTTATTTTTTTTTTTATTTTTTTTTCCTTTTCTTACCTTTGCTGCACAGAGCAGTCAGGAATAATTAAATATTTCTAAATATTCACAAGGAATATTTAGGATGGAGAGCCAACATACCAGGTGATTCATTTTACTCCAAGACTCTATGAACCTGAAAACATGTTTAAATCCCATATGGCAAGCCATATGAATATAACCCCTCGTGTTCTCTCATCTTCACTCCTCTCCCCGGCACTTGTATCTGAAGCTCTCATAAACCTGATCCCCACAGCAGAGAAGGACTCTGGTGAGCATCTCCAAGTGAGAGCTACAGCCCCTGTAGCCCCCAACCCAATACCTGCTTGACTCCAGCCTCTCAGCATGGTTTACTCTCATAATTTCTCTCTATGGCTGTCCACAACTCCCTTCTGATAAATGCACTCCAAAAACTCCCCTGGAAATATTGACTTCTTGCCCAACAATTCTCATTTAGCACAAGGTAAATGAGAGCTAATAGTTATACTACTAATTACAAAAGACTGCTGTCTGAGGAGTTGGATTGTATTTTATTTTTCTTTGTGGTCATTCGGGATGATCCATGATGGCCAAACACAGAATTCCAGGTGAGGGACAGGTCTGCATTGTGTGACTTCCAAGTGTCTCGGGTTGGATACATCTTTTTTGAGCACATCAGTATGAGCCAAGAGCAACATCTACTGGCCGAGCTGTTTAGTGAGATCAAGTGTAGATCCGGCACAGCCCGTGGATTTACAGACCACAACACAGCTATGAGATATTTTTAGCCAGTACCCAAACACCAAGGTCAGCACCAAACACCTCAGCTCTGCACACCTGGGACTAGCTCAGATCCATGTATAATCTAAAATTTGCAGTTCAAGCCCACTGTGTCACAGGTAGAGCATCATCGTGGTGAGCAAATATCAGAGTATCTCCACATCTCCCTAACATTGTGCTCCTTGCACTTTCTGTAGGCTGTGCCTGAGTTGAAACAGCCACAAAGCAAGCAGTAATTTATCTACTGTCACCAAAGCTGCAAGAAGTTTCCACTGGGAGTATTCAAGTGCTCTGCCTTTAGAGGCAGAAACTAAAGTGTCCAAATTCGCAGACATTAGTGTCCAAATGTGTGCTGGTGTGGGGAGTGGGAGAGAACAGCATGTTTGCATGTGCATTTCATGGTGGGGATTCAGCATAAAAACTGATGTCTTTAAATGTGGATTATGGGGAAAGAAGAAAGGAAGAGGCTTCGTCTTCCAAAAAAAGTCCATTTAGATGTTGTTAAATTCAGTGTTAGCAGCCCTTGTTCCACCCTCAGCCTCTCCCTTCACAGTCCTTCTCAATGGAGAGTATAGGAGTATGTGTATATTAGAGAAAGAAAAATTGGTGAAGTTACACCCAATAAATAGAAGTAGAAAAGACTGCAAGTTCACTTTATTAGGATGACTGAGTCTGAAACTTATTAATAACGGGCATAACTTATGCTTCCATCTCCGCAGTCTGCAGGACAGAGCCATTTGGGCATTGATGGGTGAACAGAGCTCTAAGGAACTCCAAATCAATTACACAAAAAATGCAGTTTTCTATCCTCAAGAGAGCCACTCCTCCCTGCACAGCAAGATTTAAGGGGAAGAAAGAGCAGAACAGCTTGATCTGTCTATTCCGAACTCACTGCAAGATCACGGACAATCACCCAAAGTGTTGGAGAGCTGGCAACAACTCCCTTAGCTTTAGAGGTTTATGATACAGATCTGTCATCTGAGCCACAAATTCCTTTCATAAGTAATGGAGGGAAATAAGCATTTTAAGGGTGTTGGCCATCTATTTCACCATCCTGTTTTAGGTCCTTACCCCAGAAATCTATTGATTTTAGGAGACCAGATGACCTGCTCAGATATTGAGGATGTCACTTGGTCAGTGCAATCCTGTTTTCCATGAGAGATTGCAGAGAAGCAGAAGAGATTAAAATGAGAAGGAACAACAAAGTAGAAGTGAGTGAAAACAACAGAGGAAGAACAAGCCTGCAGGCAGGTGGTGAACTTGCTCTGTGTAGTTATTGCCTACTGACTCACAGCCACATCCAACCGTCCACTTGTGAGTCTTCTTTCAGGCCATGGTGTCCAGGTGTTCCTTTTAGACAAGATCAAAAACAAGCTCTGAGGGCTGCAGGGAGCCATGCCCTTTGAAAAGGTAGGGGCCAGCAGCATCATAAGAACATATAAGTTCCTAATATTTTGTGTATGTAGCCTAAAAATTCAGGATTTCTGGTCAGGCTTGCTGGAAGTCTGATGTGTGATCTCAGAAGAGTCATCTTCTTTCTATCTCTGTTCCCTAAGCTAGTGAGGGTTTCAGGTCGTGATGGGGAATATAATAATATATGAGGTTACTGGAACTGGGAGAAGAAGAAAGGCAATTATCTTTTTGACCATTATCTGTAGAAACACATCCCAGTTTGAAGCAGTCCTGTGTGTATTTTACTGAGCCTGGTGAAGCCCAAACCTTTTCAGACACATCTGTCCCAAGCTTCAACCAGAAGGGGACCATAGCAAAGCCCACCTCTTTGTACAGGCACTGTTATTTGTCCACATATACAGAAAGGCAGAGAAATAAATTCATCTTATGCTGGATTCTGGTCCACTGATAATGGCATAGGTGAGTTCTTGTTGGGACTTTTTGGGCACAGAAATTGTGTTGAGCATTCATGGTCAATGAGAGCTCAACGGGACCAGGAAGATCAGGATGTTCTTATACCTCTTCTTGAGGATGCCTGCCCTTATCTGATGCTTTGTGGGCATGCACTTTGTGTTTCATCACTTCCACTTGGTTTCAAACACAGTTTTATAGAAATGGCTTCATTGCAGCAGTGTTGGAAGAATAGGGCAACACCCCAGACAGTTCGAGCCTTCCTTCCCTTCCTGCTAGACTGCAGATTGCACATAGGAGGCATTAAGGTCAAGCATCTCCTTGTGCATGGGGAGAAGGAGTCCCCTTATGTCTAACAACAGATAAAAATAAAAATTACTCCAGGCTACAGAATCACTAGGATCTGGATTCAGCTCCATGCTTCCCAGCTGGCTCCTATTTCTAGGTAATAGGTTGAATCAAAATGCTGCATCTAAGCAGATGGGATGGTTGAGGTTTTCTGATCCCTGGCTGAGCAGGCACACGAGGATACACGCAGGTAATTCGTGAGCAGAGGCCAAATAAAGAACAGAACATAAACCAAAGACAGGAGGGGCACTAACCTAAAGGGAAAGGTTGAGCTCTCGTGTCTCCTTGAATAATGCAAGGAGCAAAATATTCTGTTACTAGCCTAGGGAGCAGACAATTAAAACACTACTTGAAGCAAATGTCTCCTGACTCTGGCTCAGAATTTCAATTAGTTTGGGAAGTCTTATTGCACTTAAGTGCAGGTTAGTGACATTTCAGAGAGGAGAGATTGATTGGGAGCCGGGTTACAGCTCAGCCAGTGGGGATCATGTCTAGGGGCCTGTCCTTAAAAAACAATGTGTGATCTCTGCATGGCATTTTCCTTGTTTGGCTCTTTTATGTCTCCTATGAGAATAAATAACCCCAGTAGCCGGAGCTGTGTCCCCTCCTTTCAAACACTGCCTTATTTTCTTTCTCATTTTCCTGCAGTCTCTTCCTCCTGGTGATTTTTTTTCCATTTTCTTTGAGCATCCTTAGGCATCCAAACAGTATTTCCCATGGCTTTTTCCTTCCTCCTGAAGTTTCTAACCTTTTCTTGCCTTAAGAATTAAGCTCTGACTTCCAAGAAACTATTTTCAGAGCTTTTTATCATCTTTGCAGAGTGAGATAAATCAAGGGAATGTGTTCTACATTTTGTCCCTGATGGACATCTGGATCGCTGGATTTCACAAAGATTGCAAAGGAAAAACAGGGTCATATTATAGCAATATCGCAGCAGTACCAGACAAATTACACCTGTAGGTACAAACAGCTCCTCTCTTTATTACTACACACTGAGGCAGCACCAGGGAAAGCTCAATATCTGGTACACCCAGGCAGGACTGGTCACCAGGTCCTTGGGGGCAGAAAATCCCTCCTGTGGCTAGATGTGCCTAAGCTCACTTCACTTTTGGGGAGGTGAGCATGAAATAGGAGGCACACAGAGGAATGGCTAACAAGGACACAGATGCTGTGGATTTTTCTGCCATAAATGAATAAGCGTGGGAGTGTTTTCTTTTTTTCTTTTTTTTTTTTTTCTCTAGAAAGCAGCCCAGAATTCATTTATGTGCCCCATCAGTCCTTGTTTTTGTTGCAATTCCTCCTTCATCCGTACCCAGCTGCACACACCATTAAAACCCAAAGCAAACCCCTCCCAGAACAACACACTCTGATCTAGCACTTAAAATCTGGCATAACCTAAAACTCTACCAGGGATATACTGGAAAAGCTGAAGAGCAATAGCAACAATCAGATAGGTTTAAGTTTTCTGCCACAGAAAGCTGTAGGGAAATAAGCATCTTTATGCCAACTGTGCAGTGATGGGCAAGCCCAATGCATACTCTAAGCAGTAGCCTCTGCTCAGAGGTGGTGACTTTATTTTTAACCACCACCCATAGACATTTTTTGGTCTGTAAATTCGTTAAATCAGTTTCTGGACCCACAGACACTTCAGTGCTGGCAGTGTCCTGTGATGAGGGGTTCCACAGCTTTGCGATACATCTCCTTGGCATGCTGGGTGTGCCTGCAAGTCAAAAAGCTCTGCTGAAGACCAAGATATATTATCTGACTGGGACACGAAGCTGTCTACATGAATCCTAGCTGGCCTGGAGACAGACTGCAAAGCAAAGCTTTTACAAAGGCTGTTTTAATTTCATCCCTTCCTGCAGCCACCGTGGAGACCACGGCAACACGTGCTGGGTCTGCTGGGGCACAGGGGCTCACGTTGCCAGTAGGCAACTGGTGCCTGTGTGCAAGTCCCATAAAGCTGAGATGCACAGCATCAGCACTGACTTTTTTAGCTTTCTACAATCTTAAATAACTCTCTACAGCCTCCGAAGATGTTCTGGCACATAAATATCTGTATATAAGCATGCATGTATTTGGAAAACACAACTAAATGTGAAGATACATTTTCTCTGTTACTTTCTTCTAAATCTGCCTTAATCTAGTCTCTTGATACCGTCATCTCTCAGGCATGGATTTGCAGCAGAAGAGAGGTGATAGCATTACACAGAAGTTTTTCCCTCCAGCAGCAAGCTCTGGCTGTGCAGATACAAACATGATTTCTCAGTTGTAGCTCCAGTCACTGCCCCTATGGGCTTTGCACATCCCATCCCATCCACAGAGGAAGGAGGGGCTCTAACCTTGGACATGGCCAGCCTCACACAGCAAAAGCCTTTCCAAAAAGCCTGCCTCTGCATTTGGGAATGGACTTGAAAGGTAAATATTTTCAATAAATGTTCTTGCTGGGTTCTTCGGAGATCTGTGCACCTAGAAGTTAAATTACTGGTGTGCTCTACTTGGGAGCACAGAAATAAAACAAGACTTTTTTTTTTTTTTTTTAATTATTATTTTGTCTAAATGGTGTTCTCCCCTGATCAGCACTGAGGAAGGTTTCATCATCAGAGGAAAGCCCGTTTCGTGCCATTACTCATCCTTCCCCACGGAGCCCCTCATGGCCCACATAAACCACAATCACTCGGAAACCACCCCTGACCCCTTGAAATCACCCTGGAGGCTTTTTGAACACCCCCTCAACAGATTGCTCCTCTTCACATCTGCAGAGTAAGATGGATCGATGGGGGACCCAGGGGGTTATTTTGCCCATGAATTATTTAGACTCACTGGGTAATATTTCATTTTAGACTGGCCTTGTTTTACGCTTGTAATTTTTAATTCTAATAATTCCACCTCTAGCAAGCAGAGACTCCTGAGAGCACTAGATTATATCTCAGTGGGCACACTCTCGAATGCATAAATAACCTCTCCTCTGCTGACAGCACAAGGGGACGGGCTGAGCTTTCAGTGAGGTTTGCTCCCCCCTCAACTCTCTTAAAGGAATCTTTATCTGTGTGCATCTATTCTGCAACATGCCTCTGTTTCGTAGCAAAAGCACTATTTAAATGCAAATGTTGACTTTTTGCCAGGGACTGGGGGGAAAATACTCGGTCTAATGATATCCTTCCAAAAGTACAACTGGTGCTTTTTTTAAAGGAACTGCATCAGAAGGGGTTGGGACTTTGCTTCCTTGCACTTCTACCCACCTCTGCGAGTGCCTTCTTCTACTCATTGAAGTCATCCTTCTATCCTTCCTTTGCAAGGACAACAAATATATATATACTGTACTATTTAAACAGAAATAGATATATTTAAACTGGCTGAGCGTGAAGTAGAACAAAGTGCTTTGCTCAGATTTTCCCTTCCCAGCCTGCTTTTTTCCTCCCCCATTTCAGGACAGATGTTCCAGATGTTAAATGTCTATGTGAAAGTGACAGTGAGGTGGTTGTTGGGCTGCAACCTTCTTGTTTAGGAAAGGAAAGGGGAGATTCAGGCTCAGGAGCTGGGTGAGAAGGAAAGGAGATGCAGGGTGAGTGGGAAAGCGAAAAATGCCTGGAGCAGGGTGATTAATTTTGTCCGGGGATACCCACTGTTTACTCCTTTGTACCATTTGTCTCTGTTCAAATACCAGTTCTGATTTAAAGCCAAAATTAGGCAGCCTTTTCAGAAAGCCTTGCAAAGGTAAATAGCTCAATGATGCTTAAAGGGCATCAAAGCTGGGCCAGACAGGGAGAGAGAAACAACCCAAACACCCCACCGATATCCCCACAGAAGTGCCCTCACCCACTGCCATAGGGCCAGCAGCGAACACTCACCCTGGGATTGATTTTGGACCATAACTGATCATTTTGGACTCTGACAGATAATTTTGGACTCTGACTGGTAATTTTGGGCTCTGAGTGATAATTCTGGGCTCCTAACAGTAAGGCTTTGTGTAGGAGCAGGAAGAGCTCAAAGCAATTGGAGCCAGAGCTTTTCACATGTGTGGAGGTCACAAGGACCAGCTGGGGCAGAGGAATTACGTGGGGACACCAGAGCTTTCCTTGAGTGGAAAGTCTGAGGATTTGCTGGAAGAAAACCCATTATAGAAGAGCTGTAGCATGAGACAGGAGCTGGGACAAACCAGAGGACAGCAGAGGCTGTCTGTCTGTCCGAGTGATGACCCTCAGCCATCCGGACCCATGGCTTCCCACATCCTTCCCCCTGCCTCCTGTCACATTGCTCAGGCTTTGCAGGCTGCTGGGTTTTGCTCTGGCTTTATCTGATGTGGTTCAGTTACCAAGGAGACACAGATCTGCAAGGGGGAGCCTTTTCTGGCATCCATGGGAGGAAATCGATGCAGATCACTCGGGGAGTGAGGACGCCCCGGGCCCCAAGCTCAGGAGGAATGAAGAGTTTGCCCTGGCCCGTAAGAGGCATCCCAGGCAGGCTGCAACCTCCAAAAGCACTGTTTAAAATGAAATCAATCTTTGTGGGATGAGGAAAAGTCAGCTACTCCTTGGCACCAGTTGGTTATTCATGTCCTCTGGGAAATCACAGAATCAAAGAATCATTAAGGTTGGAAAAAACCTCTAAGATTATCTGTCTGGCCATCTACCTACCATCAATATTTGACACTAAACCATGTCCCTAAGTACCACATCCACCCTTTCCAACTTAAATGCAACTTAGTAAAGTTAGAAATCCTTTGTTTTGCCTGCTCTAGTGGCCTACAAAGTGTCAGAGGTCAGGTCCCATGGTTCAAGCCCCATGGCAAGGGCTGAAGAACTGTGCCCCTGCTGCCCATCTGCCCCCTGCCCCATCCCTCTGCCTCTGCAGACCATGCATGAAAATAAGATTCTCAGCCTCCTCTGTATCACTTAGAGAATCCAGCCAGGACATTGGAGATGAGAAATAGTCCCCTTGAATACCCCTTTATGGTGCAAACTTGTTTTGGAAATGATGACTGTGGTGCCTGCATCCTTACCAAAACTCTTCCATCTGAGAAACACTAAACAATCAAGACAAAGAGATAACAATTTTCCTTAAATCAGTGTTAATATTTTAGAGGTGGGCAGAAAGGTTAGGGAACCTGCTTTCAGCATCGTAGCCTGCTTTTCTCCCTCTCTCTCCATGTCCCAGGGGACTGCCACCCTGCCCAGGCATTTTCCCAAACTTGGTTGGAATTGAAAAGTTCAGAAAAAAGGGAAAGCTGCGTTGCAATGCAGGTCAGAAGATTTCCAAACACATAGTTTGTTGAGGATAAAAAAAGCCTTGACTGGAGCACTTCAGCTCTTGCTATTCCTAATATCTTTTTATCAATCACTCACTGTGAAGCACAGGGAAGAACAGAGCCAGAATGATCCTGTGCCTTCCCTTGCTGCTATAACAGTGGAAAAGCTCCCTCCAACAGACAGAGACACTGGCAGGAGGGGTATTTCTTCCCTATCCCCACCTGATGATCAAATTATGACCTTGAAAGATGAGCGCTGAGGGACCTTGTTAACTAGCAAGAGAGATTGTTTAGCAAGCGTCTGCAGAAGTGGATTAAAAAACAATAACTCATGGGAAGTCCTTTCCTCCAGCAGCCAGGGAAGAGGGAAAACATATTTCAGCTCTGTGTATCCTTTACTCCTGGGGAAGGCTCTCTAGCTGAAATGTCACTTTTAATTTCTTTCCAATGTGTATTTTGCAAATAATTCCTTCGCTCCTTTTTAAGTTCGGCAGCTAATATGCCGGAGCAGTGACAGTCTCCAGCAATGATTTAATGGAAGAGAAAATATGCTTCTCCTATGTCACCTTTAAGAAGCACTCAGCATGAAAGATGATGGTGAAGAAGAGACACTCAAGGTGCGAGGACCCCATGGTGGGTACCCAAGGTTGCCCAGGCCATGGCTGTTTCCTCTTCCTCCTCTTTATACTGATGGGCAAAAGTGGAAAGCAGGGCAGGGATGGGGCTGTCATGGGAGCACGTAGCTAATAACAGGCCAGGAGAAGCTGACATCCCTTTAAACCTGAATTTCTGTTTTGAAAAGATTTCAAAGGGAGATGTGAGCATGTGAGCCCTCAGAGTGCTGGAAGTGTAGCAATGAGCCAGCAGTGACCATGTCAGATTAGCAGATTTTGTACCCTTTTGTGATAATCTCAAACACACACAGGACATGGGAATAGATCTGTGCTTTTCAGGTAGAAATTGTAAACTATTTCCCAGTTCTCCAGACACGGTGGCACAATATAGTAGGTGAGGATTAAAGACATGGGGGAGATAACAAGATGCGAATAAGAGTTTCATAAGTAACAAAAAAGACTGCTATTTCCCTAAACTGGATCTATCTATGGCTCTCAGAGCAGCCATACAACACAGCTGTGCTGAAAGGAGGCCCATAAAGCTTATTTTGCCCAGCACCAAAATGCAGCTGGTTCTGATGTGCCAATTGCACACCAGTTTCTGACTGCACAGCAATGTGGGAAAAGCCATGTTCCAACAGTCATTGCCCCCATACCTCCTAAACACTGAGGAATCAGGACCTGTTTGAAGATGCTTTTCCAGGACATCCTTGACCCTGTTGTGATGGGAATCTGCTCAGGGACAGGAAAGGAAAAGTTGAAAAATGAAGAGGAAGAGGAAGAGGAAGAGGAAGAGGAAGAGGAAGAGGAAAAGAAAAAGAAAAAAAGAAAAAGAAAAAGAAAAAGAAAAAGAAAAAGAAAAAGAAAAAGAAAAAGAAAAAGAAAAAGAAAAAGAAAAAGAAAAAGAAAAAGAAAAAGAAAAAGAAAAAGAAAAAGAAAAAGAAAAAGAAAAAGAAAAGAAAAAGAAAAAGAAAAAAGAAAAAGAAAAAAGGAAGTGGGAAAAAATGCCATCTAATGACCATAAAGGCCAGGACTTCATCAAAGAGATTGGGAAAGATGTTTCATCAGGACATTTTATGGAAATATCCCTAAAACACTAGTGATTAAACTAGCTAAGTGGTTTTCTGACACAAAGACAAATTTCCCTTGGAAACATTTGGGTTTTGCTACATTTTTGTGTGCAAGAAGGAAAAGTTAGAAACAATTGTTCTGTGTGGGATATTCCCACTGGATCCTTTTTGAGCAAGAGGACAAGAATTGGAATTTTGCCATTTCTTGGGGGAGTTTGAAGGGGATTTTCAAAGATAATAGAAAAAGAAAATGGTGGGGAATTCTAGATCACTGTTTTCAAGTGTATGACAATTTAGGAGTTTTTAGGAACTGGTGCAAGCCTCAAAAGGGAATGAAAGACCCCTATGTGAACCATGTGAGACTCTGGAAGGAAAAGAAGCATTTCTATCTTTGCACTTGGATTCCACATTGACCCAAGCTGGTCACAGTAGAGGTTTAGTCCCTCCCTGCTGTCCCCAGGCTTTGCAGGGTGACCCAAAGATGAACAAACCCAGCCCTCACCCACTGGCCCAGCATCCCAGCCCCTTTTTTGTTCCTTGTCTCCTTGCACCAGCTGCAGACCACCCTGCTCTGCCTTTGCAGCAATGTCGTATGAATTGTCTGTCCTCTCCCTACATGTCCATTCTTTGGGGAGCAGCTTCCATCTTCTAGATCCCTCAAAATGATAATAATAAAAAAAATCTGTGGTCCATCTCTAAACAGTCTTCAAGCCCCAACCACCGTCAGGTCACCAAGAAAACAGCACCCCATATCACCCATCCCATGCTTCACAGCGCTGCTCAACGCACAGGAGAAAAATGCCCCTTTAAATGCCCTAAACTGTCCAAAAGCAACACACCAGGGACAGATTTAAGGCCTGCAGGAATGAAAACATCACTTTCCACCCCGAGTGATGGGAGAGCTTTGCTTGCAGCACAGCATATGCCATCTGTTCCCTCGCCCACAGATCCGGCCGTGCTGCGTGGCCGCGTCACTGCAGCGCCAAGCACATGGTATTAGCAACAAGGCAGTGTTTAACCCCCCTCTATCCCAACCAAAAATTAGCCAGCAGGACACCCTGGGAGCCACTACCATGCCTGAATTGATGTGACACAGGGCTGGGAGCTTCCAAGGAGGCTTCTGGCCAAGTTGCTTGCAGCCTCCGCAGAGATTTTGCAAGCCAACGGGGTGATATGCAGGGTTCGGGCAGAAGGATCAGCACACACACAAGCTTGCAGAGCAAAGGGAAGGCATCTGGGTTTGGCTTGTTGCTTTTTCTGGCCTTATCCCATCTTGTTGTCACCAGGGAATCCCTTGCACAAAAGAGCAGTGAAGCTCCTTTGGGATCAAAACCCAAAAAGGGAGAGACCTGGAGCAAGGGTGGCAGAGGAAAACCTGCCTCCTATCCTCCCTCCTCCAGCTGAAACCTGCTTTGTTCCGAGGGCTCCCGCATCCCCGTTTAATGATCCACTCTTCATTTACATTTAATTAGAGGAATGAAAGAGCCAATTAGCAAGATCTACACTAAATGCAAACAAAAGGGATTGCTGGGTGACTCAGGCACGAGGCAGAGCCAGGAGGTGAGGTGCTGAGGGCAGCTGACACAGCCCTTAAGGCAGGCTGAGTCCAGAAGGCACGGTAAAACCGTCCCCTTTCTGACAGTCAGGTGCTTGCACCATGCTTTGGGACACCCCATAGATCCAGAAGAAGGGCAGAGGCTTAAGTGCAAAGAAGGTGATGCTCAAAAAAGTCAAGGAGGAGCAAGAGGTATTACCCAAAGCTTCCAGGGAACCTCTTTGTTTCATTTCATTCCTCCTGCATCAGCAGAAGAAATATTGAGGGATGCACGGGCTCTGGCAGCACCCTCCCTGCAATGTTCTTGCGCTTTAACCCTTTGATCCAGATCACCCAGAAAAACCTCCCCTGGAAAGGAGATGGAGAGGAGCTCATGAGGACAAGCAGCCCAAAGGATGGGCTTATATCAGGATTAACCTTGGCACCTCATTTCAACACAGAGACTAGCTATAGCCAGTGGCACAGTTACCACCTCATCCCCCTGGATCCAATCCTCTCCCTCCAAATCAGCTCTCCCTTTGGGAAGACCCTGACTGGTTTATTCTGATGCCTGTTTTGGGGTGAGACAAAGCATTATCTGCCCCACCATGCACCTGCAGCTTTTTGTCAACCAAGAAGGGAGCTCAGGGAGACTTGCTCAGATGTGGCCATCTCCACCACCTCCACAGACAGCTGGAGTTAGCCACAATGACACACAGGACAGTAAGGGCTGAGGACCTTTGCTGAAAACAGATCTGAGAGCCAGGACTCATGGAGAGAGCAACAAACCCTGTGGTGAAGTTGGGAGTCCCAGACTAATTGGTGAGGGCTACTCTCTAACTGGGTTTTGACACTTGTGGTGCAATGGCACATCCTAAAACATGAGTGGTGGTAAATCAGTTCCTGTCTTTCCATGATCTACCCAAATCTGGGGTTTTCTACCTCTCCTGCTACTCTTAGTTAAAGTGCTGTAAAAAAAAGGAGCAAGAATTTTCACATCACATCTATCCTTCTAACTGGTCTTCCCAGCTGCTATAAGAAACCCAACGTCATCAAAGCCATGATGCTCCATAGACTTTGATGACCCACCTCCAGCTTTGCTGACACATGAGAGATGGATCCTTTGTTGGATGGTGGCAATGACTTTCTCACCCATAACTCACACCAAAGAGAAGCAGCAGATGATCCAGCCAGGTCTAGGCAACATAAAGTGAGAGCAGTCCAGCACTTCAGCCCCCACAAATGGAGCATCAAAGAGGTGACAGCACATGCAGAAGACAGGCTGGAGACTTCTCCACCAGGTGATCTTCATAAAGTCTGGCCTGCCTGTGTGCTTGTTCATACTAGTGTAAATCCAGAGACCTTTCCCTAAATCCAGCAGAGTGACCCCATACTGCTCCTTGGCAGCTACTGCTCAATTCTGGCCCTTTCTTGATTTAGGATGAAAAACAAAAACAAACAATTAAAAAAAAACAACCTTCAATACAAGGCAGAAAACAAATGGAGTGATCTATGTGATAGATAGATACTCTCAGGGCACAGTATAGTTTATCATTAAAACGTTGAAAACCTACAGGAGGTGATTAAAGATGTTTTCTCTGCACCACCCCCATGCTTCATTTAATGCAGGACAGCCCCTCTCCATCTAGCTGCCAAGCAGCCTCAACGCATGGGTATCAACCTGTAAAAAAGTATCCTTTTCCTAAAATATAAGGAAGCAAAATTAAAAAATAGGAGCGTAAAAAGAAGGGTAAATGAACAAGGTATACAAATGCCTTGATTTCTTCAAGGTTATAAACAGATGCACAAAAAGAGCAGAGGACTCCTGGTCCAGCAACCTTGGCACCCCTCCCAGCACAAGACCACAGCTAAGCTGGGTGCAGAGGTCTGTGCCACACAGCACGGATGACACACTCAGAATATAAAATTAATTTCAGCATGCTGCACCGTAAGAAAACACCCACATAGAGAGAAGTTTCATCTAAGATTATTTTTCTTCTTCCTTTTTTTTTTTTTTTTTTCCTGGCAAAAATACATAACTGGCAATACCAGATGTTTCAAGAATTCATACATTCTGTCAAACTGTTTGTCTTAAATAAAAGCAAAATCCAGTGCAGCAACATAGAGTCAATATTTGGGTTTTTAAACCCAGAAATATTAGGGAGAGAAGTTGGTCAAAACCTTCCCTCTGTTTTATTTTGGAAAAGAAATATATATATAAAAATATAATAATCCAGACTCACAGCAAAGCATTTCCAGGTTCTGGAAATTCCACGTCTTCCATTCCAGTGCAAGACTGCATTCAGCCCCAAATGTTCACGGCCCTGAAGTGTCCACCTCCACCTTCTAGATACAAGCCACTGCCCATGGCAGAGCCTGATGCACATCCAGAGAAAATAGTCCCCCCCAAGAGCCCTTGTAGAGTCTCCCAGTGCTCCACATTTATAAAAACATATTGCAAAGCGATGTTCAGGGGCACATGAGTTATAGAGGGCGCACAGGATAAGTGACCCCCGGCTGTCGTTTCTGTGTATCTTTCAAATGTTTGTTGAGGAAAGGTATTAGGCTTTTTACTTCCTAGTTCCCTTTCAAGAACAAACAACAAAAATGTGTTGTGCCTCGGGCAGTCTTTTTATTATCTTACATACAGTTCATGCAATAAAGTCTGTTAATTAAAACATGAATATTTAAAATGGCTTTCAAGAATGGCAGCCTTATCTCACCGGAGGGAAGAAGAAAGAAAGAGGGGAAAAGAAAGGGGGAAAAAAAACACATGGTAAAGCACAAGAAAGGCATGTGATAGTTCATTTTGCCAGAGGAGTATTCAATTATTGAACTGCTGAATGAGTGCGTTTTCCCCAGCTGACATGAGATGTTCATTTACAGCAAGAGGGGCAGGGCAGAGAAAGGGTTGGCAGGATGGAGTGGAGGCAAAGGAGAATGGGTAGAGTGTTAATTAAGATGTGAGGAGGTTGAAACTGTCTTTTTTGGCTGCTTTGTGTTGTGAAGTTGGGATTTTCTCAAAGCCATGGGCCTGGAAATAGAAGAGCCACAACGGTCTGCTGCTTCAGGGCTGTTGTGACACCAAGAAATTATTGGAAGTGAGAAGAGGCTCAGCATCCAGTATTTGCCTTGGAGTAACTTTGCTCCTCAAAAACGTATCCAAGGGTCTTGGTGTAATGAGAAACATACCCCAAGGTAAAAAGGAAGAGAAGGCTTGGGGTTTATGACGGAATTATGTGTCTGCATGTGTAAATCAATAAACAACTGCAGACACGCAAACGGTTTTGTACCAGCAGAGGAAGAGCTCTAAGGTAGAGCTGGTGGTCACTGAGGAGGGCTCCAATTCAGTTCCTATTTCAGCAGGAACAGGGTTTTGAGCCCTTTGCAGAGCTTTGCTGTGGGACAGCAGAGGGAAGTGTGTCCCACCAGCAGAGTGGCCATGGGGAGAGATCAGAAAAACGTCAGTCTCAAAGAAAGTCCTCATGTCTGCTGATTTGCTCCTGCAAAAGAGGAGCACGGCCACCAGGTTTCTCCCACCCAGGTCTCTCTGCACGTCCAACAACCCCACAGCAAGACCAGCTTGTCCCCTCTGAGCACTAAGCCATGCACGTTGTCCTCTCTCACCATGCTACCAAGCCATCATGGGGAAATAATTAGCTTGCTTTGAGGGGGTTAACACAAGTTGCACATTTCCCAGGAAGGATTCCACAAGCATCAACAAAGCCAGCTTCTTCCAAAAGGCACCGTGATGCTGATCTGGAAAGTGAGTCGATGAGCCCACAGGGGGCTTTCAGCAAACCACGAGGTGAGACGCAAGTCCCAGATTGCCCTTCCCACAGCTCCTCCTCCCCACTGCTGCCTCCTGGCATGGAGAGGATGAAGCATGAGTCAGCCTCTTGTTCCAGCAGCGAGTGTACACGCTGAGGGTCCCAATGGACACACCGCCACTCCAGAACTGAAGGCATCATGTCCTGGTTCTCTCCATGCATCCAGTTATGTGGCACTCATGGGGCTGTTGACTTTTGGACATGTTCATAGGCATGCAGAGGTGTGTGGCTGTGCAGGGATGGGTGTAGTTGTACATTTCCACATGCATTTACATGGTTATGTGTCCACTCCAGAGCACGTGCATCCGTCTCCTCAGTTGAGGGTCATGCACATGCCTGGACGGACATTCATGCTCACGTGTATCTGCTTGCCCTGCGTGGAGTCACCCCCATACGCAGGCACATTATTCCATGCGCACATTATTCCATGTGCACACACACTTGGGCATCCACGTGTAAATCCATGTGTTTGCTCCTGGATATGTATCTCTGAACCAGAGAGAAAAGGGGCAAGGGAAAACCCCTCCAGAAACCTTTCAAGCCTCCAGCACTATGTAGCACTTTTCTCCCAAGGCTTCCTGCTTGCCCTTCCCAACTCAGCCCTGCTCCAGCAACCACGACCCACTCCTGCCTTGTGACCCGGACCCTTCTCCAGGTCTGTGACCTCCACTCTAGGTGCATTTTGCATTGTTCAGCAGGAAAGAGGCTGCAGGACAGTCCTGTTACAGGGAAGGGTGCAGATATTGGACTTGTACTCACGGGGATGCTCCACTCCCACAGTCACTCAACACAACACATTCCCATGAAATATGCCATTGTATGACCTGACTGACTAAAAAATTAGCTAGCACATCAATTATCTGTCTTCTTTGGACCATCATCCAGTCCAGCAATGCTCCAAAGACGTTATCTCCTGTTCAGTGAGTAATTAAGGGACTCAGAAGGATGCTGGTGGTAGGAGAGACCTGGAGGCATTGATGGAAGATGAGGGCCATAAGGGTTTGGATAAAATAGGAGGAGCTGGACTTGTCTCAGTAGAGAAAGAGGAGATTTCGCATAGTAGGAAATCATCCTTTCTACTATTCAAAAAGCCATCCTTTTAAGAGTAGAAAGGACAGCATGCCAACTTGCCATCCCTTCTAGGACATTTGGGACATCATGCAGAAGACTGGAGGTTGTTGTGCTGGAAGACCTGCCAAAGCTTTATAATTAGCCTCTGCCTCCATCTCGCAGCAAGTAAAAGGCATCAAATTATGCCAGAGAAAAGCTCCCACCAAGCTTGTCAGCAGCTCCAGTGGCAACAGGCTCAAATCACAGCGCTGCCGAGCTGCCTGGGGACGGAGGTGGGACCGCACAGAGCGGCACGTGGCACGCAAGAGCTGCTGAGCGAGAAAAGCCATCTCTGCCCTGACAGCTGGTGGCATCCATCGCGGCTCTCCCAGGGGGTCTTTTGTTCTCCTTGACGGTTCCTCAGCTGCAGTGGTCTGCAGGGGCAAGCAGCTGAGCTCCCTGAAGGGGCCTTCAAGCTCCTCCATGGCCCAGAAGCACAGAAGCATGAAATGCAATCTCTTTAAATATCTCTCTATGGTTACCTGGGGACTGTCCCAGTCCCCACGTCTTTTCTTCTTCAGTGAATACCTTCCGCAGAAAGAAAGACATTTTTCTGAGTAGCTCCTCTGCTGCTCTTTCTGCCTTCCTGTTATTCTCATTAATAATCTCAAGCCACATCACCATCCATTGATCTCGGCTGACCCTAGCGCCTGGTAGCTAGCCAAATTTCAGGCCAATCAATGAAGGTGCACCCCGATTTTAACAGCTGAACGTTAAGGATGAGGGTTTGAGGAGGTTAAGAAGGCTGGCCAACTCATCTCTGCTGGGGAAGGTGGTCAGCTGGGTTTAGATGCTGCACTGCTGGGTGGTGATGGAGCCAACCCAACAACCTCCTCTCCAGGTCGAATCACCCCTGGTCGGGCTGTGCTGACGCTAGATCTGACGTGCCAATATTCGTTTTGGGCTTCTACATGGCTATGCACAGAGCACAGCGTTGTGGGAATTTCCCAATCTGGAGGCTCTCCCAGCCCAGCAGAACATTCTGAAACCTGCTTTGCTGAATGCTCAGCAAAATGTGTCCATAGGCAGTATTGCAGGAAGCTTCATAATTCAGGGCACTAAAATGGAAAATCAAACTAATGAAGAAACAAAGAAAACAACGAACTGAATGAAGGAGGAGGCAGGGAAAGAGAAAGTGTTTACAGGCAGAAATAAATCATCTTCAGTCACTTTTATTGATGTTCCTTTGACAGACTCAGAGCATGCACTGCAGAAGCCAAATTCCAGCAGGACATCTGCAAGCAGCAGGCCTGGCCCCTCTGCATTAATGCTTTGCTGCTGGGTGAGGCCAGCGATGGTTTGCCAAGCCCACATCCACAACAGGGAATCTGGTGCAGATGTCCCCTTGGTCCAGCTCTGTAGAAATCATTAACCCACGGCGTTTGGGGACCTTGGTCCTAATCCCAGGCTAACAGGCACCAAAAGCAAAACCGGCACTGACCTCATGGATGGGAACTGGTCCTGAGCACTGGACTATTATTCTCCTGGCATTTCCCTGCACCAGGACTATTTTGCCTTTAGATAGACACATGATAGATAGATATAAATAGACAGACAGACAGACAGGCACAAAGCCAAGAAGCTCTGTGCACAACAACAGAGCTGCCTCCTTCCCATTTGGGCTCTAGCTTGTACCATAATTTAAGTCCCTGATGGATAAGCTGAACTTGCAGTAGTCTTTCCCATGGCACATGTACCATAGCGCCTTTCCTCCACACCTCCAGTTCTTGCCAAAGAACTGGCTGAAATGGGATTCCGTTTGTGACCTTGGTCACGCCACCAGCCTTGGTAGAAAATGGCTGGCTCAGCCAGTCTCACATAAGTGTCCTTATGGGAAAAGGACACTAAAACTGGGCCTCAATTTCATCCATGAGGCATAAAAATATTAAGTGCACAGAAATTACTGCATAGTGCTCTTCATGTGGCTGTTTTTTTTTTTTTTGCTTTAAGCCACATCTCTGAGGGTGCACCTATGCCCTTGGCTGGTTTTCCTGATTTCAGTGCAGAATCTTCTTCTCGTCTGGGCATCTTCAACACAAAACCAACCAAATCCTCTGTCCTCAAAGCTAAAGAGGGGATATACCATCTTCCATCCATTCAAACAAAACAACCAACAACAATCCAGGCCGGTGAAGGCCAGGGCATCCCCCTCTTCAGCCAGACAAGGAAACAAAACCAAGGACTTGCACCAGTTCTTTTGGTCCTGCTGCAAGGCAGAGAGGACTCAGACAGCCTTCCAGCTGATGACCATCCCATCCTTGTGCTTTAAGACCCAACCACACTCCTTGTGTGCCATATCACGTCCACACACCTGAGCTATGACAGCATTCTGACTTTGGGAATCAGCACCAGGCTTTTTTTTCTGTGCCAAAGAAACACAGTGGGACTTCTTTGGGACAAAGTTGTCACCCTGCCAGGGCATCCCAGTTTGTTCAGGAATCTGAAGCTGCAGCTTTCATCCATCCAAGCCGTTTTCCTTCCTTTTTGCTTCCAAGCACTGGGAATATCCCAAGCTGGTAACCCTTCATTTGACGGCACGGATCACTCGAAGCCCACGGAGAGCATTCAGCTTAATGAGCTGTGTGGCAGTTATTGCTCCATCAAAACCAGAGCCAGGGAACAAAAAAGGAATATATTTAAACTCAACAGATATGCAATTCTGGTGCTGTGCTAAAGGACGTTCCTTCCTAGCTCGTTTTTCTCACCCTGATGGCAAGCTGAAGTGTGGGACATCAGTGTCAGATGGCTGGCTGCACCAGGTTCAAGGAGACTGGAGGTGACATTGGCAGAGCCACTCTGGGGACACACGGCTGCTGAATGCCCCCCCAGGTTACAGTGTCACAAAGCCACAATAAATGATACCTGCTGAGAATCCAAAAACAGTTTTCTGTTATTTTTTCCTTTTATTTTTTTTAGCCCAAGCTTGCTTCAGCACAGCCCTGGGGATGTACAGCCTCATAGGAGCCAGAACCAGCACCCATAGTTGCTGCACGGTTTTGTTGAGCATAAGGTCTCACCCTTGATGTGTTTCTGTTTACAGCCTGCTAGGGAAAGATCAGAGCTTTTCTCCCCTTCTGGACCCGTTTTCTGCTAGACCTTTACAGCAGCTGGGCTATGCACAGTCTCTGCTAAATCTGAAGTCTATCTAGATGCAGAGAAACAACACTGAAAAAGGGAAAAGTCTCAGTGAAGCCTGGGAGAAACCCAGGAGCCCCATCAACCAAATGATAGGGGATCCTCCAGGCCAGACAGCTCAGAGCCAGTGAAGCCAATGGAGATCAGGCACCCTCAGCAGCGAATGAGGCACTTAAAAAGCTCTGTGGATCCAGTTCCCTTGGAAATATAATGTTCCCCATTTCTCATCCTGCTCTGATTATTTAAATGCATCAGAGGTTAAGGGTGGGTGGTGAAAAGGGCTAGGAATTGCTCTGTGCACCTTCCCTTCTGAGCCATTAGCATCCTTGTTCTCACATTCAGCAGTTACAGCTGTAAAGCTCCACTGCAGATGTGATGATTTTGAATCTGGTGCCTGTGCTTCCCTGCATTAAATTTCACCCCATATTCCCATACAAAACATTTGGGGGCAGCTGCTATGTGTCCTGAATATGAGAGGATGATAAACAATAATGAATGTTAAAAAAAAAAAAGGTTAAAAAAAAAAAAAGGTGCATAACTCAAAGGCTGAGCCCTTCACCAGGGCTGCTACTCATTAAATTACCCATAAAAGTCCCCTCGTAGCAATAATGGGAGTAGTTGCCTTGTAAAACTCCCTCAGCAACTGGATGTAAATTCCACCTTTAGTCTCCCTGCTACAACAATAGCACATTCTGATGGTAATTGCGGATGTTTCTGCATTGTGATCATGTCCACAAGCTGCTGGGCTCACAATGGAACTGATCGCTCTATTTTTCTCATTTTTCTCCCCCTATCTCCTAAATAGGACATCTCCATACAGACACATGCACGAGTGGATTTAGTGCTGAAACAACACTGCGGACGCAGGAAATCTCTGCTCTGCTGCTGGAAAGACCCCAGATGCGATGTAGGCTTTGGTTCCTGCCTAATTGCAGGGTTTTTAATGATCCCAAAGGGAAGCAGTGGGGCAAGCAAGGATTTTGCAGATCACATAGGTCTGAGTTTTCAAACCAAGTCAGGACTACCCTTTCTAACACCCAGGAGGAGCTGCCCACGCTTTCCCGTCCACGAAACACCCCAATAAGCACACACACAATGGACAGTCCCATCAGGAGCTGCTCATATGGGGACATTAGGGATTCCCTGCAGGAGATAAGAGGAGGAAGGTCTCCTGTTTGTAAGATGCCAGGCTCTCTTTAACCTCCTCCAGGAGCTCCTAAGTGCCATCAGATCTTGCTCACTACTATTGAGGTTTGGACTTTAAGGAGAAAGATGACAGGTGACATACCTAATTCTTTACCTAAGGTAGGAAAATTTCATATAGAGACCAGAAAGCAACCCTTATTTGCCCCAGGTTATGCCGGGGAGCTCTCACTGCAGCATTGCTCTGCTCTCAAAGATGCACAGACCAGGGCAAACATAGAGAACTGGGACAAACACAGATGGAGCAGTGAGGAGTTGGAAAGCAGCACACCTTCCCCTGGTACATATGGGTCTACGCCAGGAGGAAGGAGAGTCACTGAAACTGAGCTCAACTCCCATGGCCACTTGGTTTTTAAACCCCCAAATGAAGCAAATCCAAAGCCAAATTCCTTTTCTCCACAAGCCCAGCTGTTCTTTGGGCCTGGGGGACCATTGCTGGGAGGGATGGAGCTTGTAGTGGAGGCAGAGGTCAATGGAGAGGCTTCAGAGCCTACCCCTGGGCAATTACTCACAGCTTTTTATCAGTCCCTGGGCTTTCCTGCTCACTATATCCGACCACAAACACAAGAAATGATTTATTGAGTTACTCCTGCCCTAAGAGAGGTTCAAGGGCAGGAAGGCTGTGCCAACCAACATGAATCCTGCAGCTGCTTTGACCCTATATGTCTAGCCCTTTTTCCGCACCAGGGACCTCCTTCTGCAGCCACTCCAAGCAGAATCTCAGCCCTGCCGAGGAGATGCTATGCTTGGCCAGCAGAGCCAGCCAGGCATGAAGCAAAGCTCCCAGTAACGACTGGCAGCTTGGAGGATGTGTCCTGCAGTGAGAGATTTATGAACCTCAGCCCACTTAACGCAGCAGAGGTTAAGAAAAAACTCGTTCATGGGTCTATAAATGCCTCTCCACTGTAGAGAATGGACACTAGATGATTTCTTAATCTAGCGGGCAAAGAAAAGCATTTTGGGGCTGAAAAGGGAAACATCACAAAAAATACAGCAATGAAGTGATTGAGCATTCAGGAGTAAGGAAGGAGTGCGTGTGTTGAGAGCAATGGGGACAGAAAAACAATGGAAAAGTTTAAAGACAGGAAAATCCTCAGCATTTTCAACTAGCTATGTCCTGATTCAATTTTTTTTCTTTTTTTTTTTTTTCTTTTTCTTTTTTTTTTTGAATGAAGCAGGTCTCATTTCTATTCAGTTTCAAGCTCTTCGCTGGAATGAATTGGTGAAATCCTCTTGATGAGGCTGATCAGACTTGTTCGTCATAAAAATCCCTCCAGCCCTGAAGCCATCTGCTCTACCAGGGAACACACAATGTATTTCAGGAACACACGATTAGCTCGGTTTTGCAGTCTGCATCATGAATCCCCCCAAGATTGGGGGTCTGAAGAAGAGGAGGACCAGCATTTGTTTCACAGCTGCCTCTCTGGGCTACCACGACGTGACAGCGAAGCAGTGGTCTTCCAGGAACAGATTACAATGAGACAGGGCTAATTAGACGTTCATTAAGTACCTAACTCAGCACAGCACTTAAGCACACATTTAACCTTCTCTCATTACAGTGTCACATCAACGTCCCATTTAAAGCTCCAGCTCTTGTTACAGTGAAACCAGCTTACATCTGGGAGGGCCACCAGGATTTCCAGACCTTCGAGCTCCAGGACCCCGTATTTCAGGATGCTTTCTCATCTGCTGCCCCACGGGGCCCCTACCCCTAACCTATGGGGGAGCCTATCCCAGGAATCTTGGTTTTCTTTCCCAAAAGGGAATTTGCCTCTAAACTTTAGGACCTACAACCAGTCTCTGCCTTCTTCCCACCCTGCTTTAAGCAGACAGAGGAGATCTGATGCTGCCCAAAAATATTTCTTTTGTTTAGTTATCTTCTAGAGAAATACAAATTAAATAAAATAAATATCCCTCTTCAAAGTCTTTCTGGTGCAGCAGCTCGAGACAGCTAGAGCAAGGAGTGTTGCTGTGGGGAGTGGGCTGCAGCTATCAATATATCTCCAGCCTTGTCTTGCTGATCACCAGGACAAGCTCCATGCGCAACAAGACCCCAGAATATCTCCTGCCGCCTCTGTACCCTGACAGATTCTTCTTGCTCCCACCACCGCCTGCCGTAACCTCTGCAATGTCTGCGTGGGATGCAGGGTGCAAAGGAGGTGGCTCGCCAAACCCAGGAAGCAAATTTGGAAGCAAAAGCTCTTTTTCCCCCAGGCATTGATGCTATGGACAAAGAGGGGATACGAAGGCAGTTTTGGCAGAGCCACTTTGTGAAGACCCTTTCTAATTGTCCACCGATGCTCTTTGGCTACCAAAGTCGATGTCCAGATCTGTTCTTGGACTGCTCTTGAGCATCTCCAGAGAGCAGGGAGAGGAGAGCATCTTGCCCAACACATTGCCACGTGGGTGCATTCTCCATCCTTCAGGAATGGAAAATATCCCAGGTAGAGAGGAGGCACACTGCGATAAAAAAAGGCTCCACATTTTGTGGTGTCTGGATATCTGACAATTCCTTACATGCCTTGAAAGTTATCAGACCAGACTAGTACAGCACACACATACACCCTTGTTCAAAGACAAAAGTGTCAAGACAGGCTCCGAAAAAAACAAATGACTCAGGAAGCAGCAGAAAAAAAAAAAAAGTCGTTAAAAAGAAGAAGAATGTTACAAATACAATCATACAATCAGGACAACAATAACAGCATTAACCAGCAGCAGTGCTCAGAAATCAGAAACCCTATCAAAATATTCCACCCACAGAACTCTGTTAAGGGATCGCTGGCTCGCTGTCCAAATTGGATCTCGCCTCCATCTTCCTGATCAAGCCTTTGCAAAAATCAAAACAGACACAGTGACAGACAGAGCAGCACATGGAGAGGCCGGGTGCCCTGCAAGCTTTGTTTCCACGTAGATGGCATCCCACCAGTAAAGATGCTAATTCTTTGTCTTCAGCACGGAGCAGATGTGAGCAGCCAGCAAATAATAATAACAATAATAATAATAAAATAAAGTAATCTACACTCTCTACAAATATTTGACACCCCAAAAGGATTTAGATTCAGCCACCTTTGAGCCTCTTCCATATTTATTTTCTGGGAACATTTGAACACTCAAGCTGGACTAGGAGAGATCTTTACAAAAGCCTATATTAAGCCTGAACGCCTCAGGATTTGCTGAAAATCTTTTTTCAAATTTCACCTTTGGTTGCGATGAAAAAGGTCACGCTGCTCGGGTTGAATGCATAAATCTTCCAATCAGCCAAGGCAGAGCGTGGCACCTGACTGAAGGAGGCTCGCATCGCTCTGAGGAGGCGGGCAGCGCAGTGCTCCTAGCAAGCTGTTTGCACAGGAGGAGCAAAACTGCAAAAAAAATAAATAAATCTGGGATCTGGGGAGCGACCGGCCCCCTGTGCTCATGGCCAGAGTGAGGGGCATGGTGAGGAACTAATTTGTAGGATTTACAGCTCATCTGTGTGACTCCACATATTGATTCACAGAGCGGCGAGAAGCAAAATCTCCCCGGAAATACACCGACGGAAGCACTGATACCTGATCATATCCTAATCTCTGCAAGAAAACCACTCTGCCTGATAACCTCCTGCCTACCGCAAGCACATTTTGCCTCCTTCCACCTGCAGAAATTCTCCCCCTGCTTGGTAGGAGGACTGCAAAAGCTTGGCAGAAGCCCCCACGGCCAGCCCAAACGGGAGGCTGCCCTCCACACTGCCCAAACTCCCATTTAGCATCACACCCCCGCTTTACATAAGCTGCCTGCTGGCAGGTGGGATGGGAGCAGATCTGACACAGCCCCTGAAATAGCGGCTCTGCTTTCTGACCCTCCAGTTCCCTCTTGCTTTGCACAGTGCTGTGACACCGGTGGGGATGGATGCAAGGAGAGTTTCTCTCCCCGGCACAGTGCAGCAGCAACACACCAGGATCAGACCTCAGGAGCATCTCGTCCCTGTTTCAACCTTTTCTTGTTTTCCTTTCTCAACCCTTTCTCATCTTCTTTCCTTATTCTCAACCCTTTCTCTTCCTCCTTCCCCATCCCTTTCATGCCTTCTTGGCAGGCACAGCCTACATCACATTCAACATCCCAAAGAGAACAAAACACGAACCAAATACCCAAGGAATGAGCCCAAACAAAGGCACCACGTAGCCCCGCACAAGTAATGTGGTGAACTCTCTTTTTGAAAGCCTCCAGAAGGAAAATGAAGCGGAGATCCTGAGAACAAAATGAGCATGCCTTCTTCTGCCTTTCTCTCAAACCAGCCCTGGAGATAAAGTTTTTCCCACGAATTTAAAGGGTTGATAGGGTTGCTGAGTGCAGCCCACCTCTGGAGTTAGCTTGCATCCTGCCTCTTCTAGGATGTTTCTAATTGCGTTGGGGAACTGCTTGCCCTCAGGTACAACTTACCCTCAGCTGCAATGAAGCTGCAGAAGTAAAACAAGTGAGGAAAGAGCCTGAGGAAGGAGTGAAACAATTTAGGGCACACTTAGGGGAAGCCACTCATGAAGAGCCATCAGGGGTTGCCAGATCTGCCTAGCAATTAGCGAGGAAGTTTTTCATAGCAGGCATTTGCAGACTCGGATACACACATGGTGGGAACAACATGAGACCCAGGAGGGGACAACCCAACCATCCCTTCCTTCCAAACCCCCCCGGCTGTCCCCTCACTCACCCATGAACTCCACTCCGCTGCTGTCCTTCGGGCTGCTCATGCAGTTCTCCAAGTAAATCCCATCCTTGTAACAATCTTCCTTCTTCTTTGCGAGCCCCAGGATCTCGCTGGCTTGATCCAGGACCTCCCCTCCCGAGCAAGAGCAGGGGGTCTGCATAATGCCACAGGGGTGGGAGCTGCTGCTGATGGCCAGGCACGCATCCAGCCACTTGCAGAGCATCTGGCACGCGGCTTTGCTAGGGTTCCTGTTGCCCACCACGAGGTATTCCACCGAGAAGTCCCTTTCCTGAGCTTTCATGGGCTTCCACCGCACGGGTCCGTTCTCCACCCCTGGTGGCGCAGTCTGCTTCATCTGGAGGAACTGTTTGTTGGACTGGAGGAAGGCGTAGCGGGTGGACCCATCACAGAGCTTCAGCACATCGTCGAAGCTCTCCATGCCCAGGTAGGTGCGGGTAGACTCCAGGAAGGAGTCGAACTGGTAGGTGCGGATGTGCTGGTGGTCACATACGCCGGTGGGTTTGAGGATCTTCATGTACAAGGTGTACCTCCGAGGGTCGGGGTTCTGGATAATCCAAGAGCAGAGAGAGGAGTTCAACGGGAAGACGGCGAAGGAGGAGAAATACCCAAAGAATTTCCCCTGGACCAAAGTGGTGCAGGGAGTTTGTGCCAGGTCCAGAGCGACCACGGTCCACACAAAGTAGAGTGGCGATACCAAAAGCAGGTTCAGGGCAGATCCAATGCTCCTCATCCTAGGTCTCTGGTCCTCTGGAACTCAAAGTAAATGTCAAGCAGGTGCCAGATCCTGGACATAACAGGGACCAGCTTAGAGGAAAAGTGAGAGTTTAAGAGGCTCTGGATCCGAAATCAAGCCAATCCTCCCATGTCTGGATTTGAGCTCCCTCCTGTGGCCATAAAGAACACCTGGAAAAAAAAGGGAAGGGAGGAAAGGAGGAGGGGAGAGAAAGAGAAGAGATTTGAGATTTGTTTTTTATTTTTTTCCATTAACCCTTCACAATGCCAAGAATCCATGCAGCATCCCCAGTCCCAGCATATCTCTGGTGGGGTTTGCAGCCCCACATCACCCTCCCCATATTAGTTTTGGAGGTGTCCCCATCCCTGGGATGTCCCAGCCAGGAACTCCTTTTACTTCTCATCTTCCCAGCCCTTTTCTTTCCTGCCCCTTGGGCTCACACCAGGTAGAGGAAATCAGAAGTTTCCCCTTGGGTGAGGATTTCCCTGGCCCTGCAGCACGTATTTCCTCCAAACCAGGACTGCTGCCCAATTTTGAAAGGGCAGCTCTAACCTCGGGAGAGAGGTTCCCCCTACCAAACCTTACTGACGAGTATCAGGATGATGTCAGGAGCTTCCATGGTCTAAAATAAACAAACAGAAAAATAAAAGAATTGCTCAGGTCCTCTGCATTGGAGACCTGGGTGCAAGCAGCCCAGCTTCTCAGCTGCAAATATTGGGCTGCAACCCAAAATTAACTCTGACCACCTGGGGTGTGCATCTTATTGATCAGGGACAAAGCTGGCACTGCCAGGAAGGAATTAGGATGAATTCCCTGGCTATGGAGAGGGGCAGTGACTCTGATCCTCTTCACATCCCCATCAATACCACACCCCCTGCCCCCAAACCTGCCCTCTCCCACCCTGCTCTCAAGCTCTCCCTTCCCAAACTGCAAACAGAGGAAGCTTTCACAGCAGCCAGATGAATTCCCAGCAAATCTATGAGTTATGCAGCTAAACACAATCCTGCCTCCCAGGAGACACTTAAACAAGAGATGAAGCCCATAGACCATCCTGTGCATTTGGGAGGAGACAGGCTCCTAGCCAATAGCCAAATGCAGTTCCACATTCACCTCTTGCTTCCTTTCCTCTCCATATATTAAAGTTTTGCCTCTGCATTGCCTCTTTTCTGAAAAATCCTTTTTTTTTTTTTCTTCTTTTTTTTTTTTTTTTAATTTTTCTTTTCCTGGGGAGGAAAGGGTTAGGGAACTGGAAAGTCAGATCTGCTGTTTGCAAACTGGGTTTCAGCCCAGCTTCAAATCGCTGCAGCCTCTGCCAGCAGATTCCTGCGTGTCTGTTAGACCTGACACTAATCAGCATGGAGTCCAAATGCGTTTGCACTTAAATTTTTTAGGAGTCGGATCCCCACTCCCGACGGCGCTTTGTAGCCTGCAGAACTCTGCAGTGCAACCCTCCCCGTGCCAGCCTCGGGGGCTGGATTTCAGGAACAGCAGCCTGCTTAGTGGATGCAAAGCACCGCTCGGTTGCAAGGAAAACCACAGGCATCAAGCAAACATCCTATAAATTTCCGGAGAGGTCATCCTGATTAGCAGGAGGGGTTGCCTGCAAATGACTGTGAATGTTTTAAATATCAGCTTCGGTAAGTGAAACATACTTGCTGAGTCTGTGAGAGGGAGCAGAGAGTCTCAGATCTTTTGGTTCATCTCTCCCTCGCTGTAGGGCAGCTCATGCTGTTCAGAAGTGGGCACAGCCTTGGTAAAAGCCCAAGTCTACCCGACCTTCCCACCACGAGCCAGACAGGATCACCCTAACCTTTGGTCCAGCCCATGAAGGAAGCTGCAGGAGCCAGCAGCGCCTCCATGGCAACGAGATGAGGAGGAGACAGGGCTGGGAGCTGATGGAGAGCATCAGGATCTGGCCCCTGGTAGTGACTTCAGCTCCTGGTATCCAGCCCAAGCCTCCTGCCCTCCACAAACCTGACTTTTCTCACGCCGGCCACATCCCTGTTACCGAACGAAGAGGTGGAAAGCACAAAACTCACCCTCCCCTTGCCCCTTTTGGGGAAAAAAGCACACCGTAAAAGCCAACAAACTTTAACTAAACAGGCCCGTTAATGGGACGCTGTGTTACGGTTGTTAGGTCTCAGAATTGATTTCCCCTGAATGTGGTCCCATCTGGAGGGTTTCACCATAAGGAGCATAAACATATTTTTTTTCTCCTTCAGCTGATTCTTACTGAAGTAGGAATCTTTCCTTAAAGCAACCCCCCATCTAAACTTGCACTTTTGGCCCAACACACGTGGGGATGAAGCAACGGGCAGTTTTTCAGATGCTACATTCCAGCAAGGAGATCGATCCGCCACGCTTTAATCCCCCAAGGGGGATGCACACAAGAGGTTACAGCCTGCGGCTGGGGAGTTGATAATAATTGCATGAAAAGACAGATTGTCCCGACCTGGAAAACCCCGTACCTATGGCAGACGGGTTAATTTGCCCTTATTCCTCTGGTAGTTGCCACGTCTGGTTCCTAAGTAGCCCGGCTCTCTCTGCTATGCTCCTTCTTCCAGCAGGAGATGGGACCAGCAGAGAAGCCTTTGCTGGAGGAAATTTTGAGGACAGCAGGTGACTGTGAATTACCTTGGGCCACCCCTTGTTTGAGTTTTTCAAGGACCATCCAAAGGGCAAAAATGTTGCCCTCTTTATGCGTGTACCCATTGTAAGACAAGTTTTCATCCCAAGCAACTGCAGAACGAGGCTGATAAGTTTGGTCCAAAAGACTCCCCCATCCTGATTTCCTTGCACATGTGTCCAAGGTGGTCAAGTAAAAGGTTTTAATAAGAGATTTGAACCACCGGCATGGCCCATGCACCTTCACATCACTGCCCAAAGCCTTAGCAGTCTTTTTTGTACTTCCTCTTGCTGAGCATTCCCCATCCCATCCTAGCATCCACGGGGACAGGCAGGGTTAGAAACAGAACCAGATCGATCTTTGCAGCTTAAACAAACCTAGGCAGGGACTGAATCACACATTACATATAGGACCTGGACTGCTTGAGGGGTTTAATCACCTAGTTTGCACTGCTCCGTGTGACTTTTGGAGCCTGCAAGCCTTGTCGAGCTGTAATGGTGAATTCACGGTAATGGTAAATCAAGACAATTTGGGTCTGAAGCTGGAGATTTCCATCACTCTCACACCTGCTTGCTTTTGGCACACATCCTCGTGCCCCAGACACATTTCACCCCTACCCCAGGGGTTTTGCAGGATGCGTGTGCTGCCCAGCATCCTTCCCCACAGCAAGGGCAGCCTCACTGCCTGGGCATCCACCCTCTCCTCTCCTCTGCTGGTGGCAGGGGGCTCTCGGCGCAGCAGCAGTCTGGGTCTGGCCAATGGAGGGCACTGTTAGACACGCACACAAACACACACACACATTTTATAAAAAATAAAATAATAAAAAAAATCAAATCAAATCAAAAGAAAAAAAAAAAGCAAAACCACGACTGAAGAAAGTGCATCCTTCCCCGCTGCTGGCCATAGGATCTCTCCAAACACCGATCTGCCAAACCTCAAATCCCTTCTCCCCTGCCCGTGGGCTCAGCTGTGCTATCGTCCAGGATTTACCTCCCTCTGCTTTTCCTCCTCCTGACCTTGGCACACGGCTGACACCCCAGCGGGGTGAAAACCACTCTCATCAAGCTAATCTTCCTTTCCTGGAGCTTCCCATTTTCCTGCGAGAAATCCCCCGATATCAAACAAAATATCCCTTTTGCTGGAGGCGGAAAGCCACCTGGCCCTGAAAAAGCTCAGTCCCTTGTCACTGCGAGAAAACAGGGGAAATGAATATGCCCTGGCCTTATTCACAAAGATCTGCTAGCAGAAGGGAAAAAAAAATGCTGCAACCACTTGGAAATTTTCTTCTTGCTACAGAAGAGAGGGAGAGAAGCGCGGTGGAGGTGCCTGGAGAAATATCCTGGCATCTGTCACCCAACAGTGCATGGGGATGTCAGGAAGGGCTCAGACCTGGCACCTAGAGAGGGATGGAGCTTGGACCAGTCCTGGAGCAGCAAAACTTCCATAAATTCAGTGCTTAAAATCAGGTTTTTGCTTAATATATTTTTTTTAATGATCCATTTTCCCTCTCTTCTGCCTTCTGCAAGGATTTCCCTCACTCTGATCCTTCCCAGAAAGAGTTATCTGCAAAGATTTGCCTTTATTTTCTGGCAAAGCAGAACCTGGTGGAAACCAGGACCCAAAGGGGAAAGAGGATGGACTGGTGGGTATTGCAGGACGGGGAAATCCTTTAGGTCTCATCCTGATTTCAGTGCACATCCACCCTCTAGAGGGATTTCAGGTGTGGGAAACATCCTGGAAAGGATTCCAACCCATCACATCTCCCTTGTGGAACTGCTCCAGCTCTCTAGGTCAGGTCTACCTCTGAACCAAATCCTGAGAGCTGGACTTGGCCAAGACCCCTTTGGGAAGCAGACGAAGGTCAGATAGCCAAGGGTCCAGCCCCATTCCCCTCCTGTTGTTTCACATTTTTTCATGGACCCCTCACTACCTGGCAGATTTATTCTGCTGCTACAGAGATCATCCTGCTCATTCCCTCCATCCATCTCAGTCTCCTGAGTGCAAGTAAAGCCTGATGCTCACCTGCCTGCCGTGTTAATAAATGATACTCACACTAGCATCCTTCATCCCAAATTTCTCTCAGCTCCATCCTGTAAAGGTACACGCTTTGGGGGTGGACTCTGGTAGATTGGGACAGCCTACAGGAACAGCATGAATAGGATGGGGAATATTTGATGCTGTGATGGGGATTTGATTGTGGGTCAAAGTCCCCTTCCCATTTCAATTTTCAGAGAAGAGGGGAGCTGGGGAGTGGGCTGAGAGATAAAATGTAGAAATGGATAATGCTGGGGTGCTCCAAGAGGCTTTTAACTGCTTTCAGGAAACTCCAAAGCTCCTAAGCCTTGACTGAACCATCCCATGTCTGACTTCCTTCAGCATCGGCCAGATGGAGAGACACTGCTGGAAAGAGCCAGAGGGCAGATTTTAATCCTGACTGCAGGATTGGTGCTTGCTCCCATTTAAGCGCCTCTGCCTATCCGTGCCTCAGTTTCCCCACCTGCAAAAATGGATGTAAGAAGCCTTCTCTGTTTTTCTTCATTGATCTGAAAAGCTCCAACAAGATGCTGAAGACAATGATTCATTCCCAACACTTTAGGATTTCATCCTGTTATCAGACTAATAAGCTTAAAGACTTACACCTCCTCTCCCAAGTAAGAAAATGGAATATGGGCCCATGGCTAAAGATGTCAGGCAGGGGTGCAGGGAGTCAAGATCAGTTCCCGACTCTGAATTTTCATATATATATATATATATATATGTATTTTGAGTTGGTTCAGTGAGCACCTGAGCAACAAGGCAAGACCCTAAAATGCAGGACCCTGAAACCCTTCCGTGGAGGAAAGCCTGGCAGACGAGGAGGGCCAGATGTGCTCCATCTGCTCCCAGATGTGGCTGCCCAAGGGAACCGAGCCCAGGGCTCTGCAGCACCTTCTGTTGGGCCCATCGCAGCCCCAGCACGCAGCTGTCATGTGTGTGCTTGGTGTTTTTTAACATCACCTCATCCGGAGCTGCAGATGCTTGTCCTCGGCTGTCCTCTCACGGAGGGCAGTGCTGTCAGCACAGCCCACTGGGGATGCACCAGGGTTGGGAATTTCTCAAGGACTTTGTGGCGTGGAGGTGGGTTAGATGTCAATGCATAATGAGGCCAAGGAGTCTATGGGGTTCTTGGCAGGAGGAATCCAATAGGAGTCTTGATTACATCTGACATTGCCAATTTCTCTGCCTCAGTTTCCCATTAGCAGAGCAGAATTAAACTGCAGTGGTTAAGTTAATTCTGGTAAGGTAAATCCCACAGTGGGTTCAGAGTGGTGGCAGTCACACTGCTTCTGGGCATTTCCTCACCCCCAGGGGAATACACAACTCTTCTGACCCCCGTGAGATGTTCAGTTCCTATCTCCTCCATGCCAGCACCACCTGCACCCCTTGGCATTCCCAGCTCCTGCTTATTGCCATCATGGGTTCCACATTTTACCAAAAACACCTTGGATTCTCCCCGTCAAACCCTATAAACCTCCTGCTGTCCCTCTTGCCTTACTTCTGTCCATAAATGCTCCAGAGCCAACCTTTTGGGGCATTTTTTCCTCTTTTCCCACCCCATTCCTCCATGACCAGGTTACACAAGAGGGCCTCTGAGGGCAAGGTCATCCTCTTGGATGGCAGAAAGCAGGCAGGGGCTGGACCACTTCTCTCTCCACTCACTCCTGCTGGGAACAGGGCTATGATTGATTGGAAAACCAGCGGGAGGATAAAAGCATTGTCATTAGCTGGGGAGCTAAATGGGAGCCCCCAGGGCTTGGGACTACTCAGGGAGGTCTGGGTGCTCATGATGATGCTCGTGTCCATGTAGTTGAATCTCCTGTCCCCATAGCAGAGCAGCCTTGTTGCAGTGTTTAATGTCCCCTGAGCTGTGCCCACAGGGGCGGTGATTTTTGGTTGGGGTCAAAGCTGGGCTAGGAAGTGTCCTGAGATGTGCTTCAGGCTGCCCTGCATGGGTGCAAGTCCTGGTGCCTCTCCAGTTTTGTACAGCAACCCTGGAGGTGCACAATGCTCGGTTTTTGAATGCTGCAATCTCAGCAATTAAAGCTGGATTGAGAATGTTTTCCTCTTCTGACACCAGGAATTCAGCTCATAATTTTAGGTATTCAGTTTCCAAAGCTTGGTGAGGATGTCTATTTAAATTGCATACAGAAAGACCTTAACACAGTACTGCTCAGATTTGCAATTTTCTTATATGTCTCAGCAGAAAGAAAATGAAGATTCAGGGTGTAGGTACAAAATAAAATAAAATATATATAATAATAATAATAATAATAATAATAATAATAATAATAATAACAAAAAAAAAAAAAACAAAAACAGATACGAATCTCTCCCTTGTCTAACTTTACCCATCCTTAGAGTCAGGAGCACATAAGAATTTGAACCACAGGATTGGACTTGCTGTACAAGCAATTCCAGTTTCTCCTACATTGTCTGTAATCAGGGGCTGGGGTCCTCTGGTGACACCAGCTGGGAGAACAGGAATGTCCCAAAGATATGGAGAATATAGAAACATCTGAGCCAGAGCCTGTGATCATGGAGCCTTTCTTCCAGGTTGAGCACAGGCTCTGAAGGTGGAGAGAAACAGGAATAAAAATGATCCCTTTTAAAGCCCCAAGTCTGAAGTTTTGGATCCAACCATGACCTTGGAGCAGCAGAAATTTGCAGCCAAAAAAAAAAAATAATTAAATTTAAAAAGTGATAAATATGTGCATTTCTATAGCACCTTCTCTCCAGGGTCCTCAAGGGACATGGGGAGCAGCAGTGAATCAAGCCTCGTGACGCAGAAAGCCATCCTTACCGATCCCAAAGACCGAGCACAAACAAAAGGAAGTACTTTTTCACACGGCTCATAATTCAATTGGGGAACTCATCGCCACAGGATGCTGTGTAGGCTAAAGGTATAAAAGAGTGCCAAAACGGATTAGAGAATTTGTGGAGGACAAGTCCATCAGTCGCTGTTAGACATGATGGTCTGAGTGTAACCGCCGGTCCCAGAAGTGTCTCCTATTCTTCCTAGGAGATGAGAAGGTGCAGCTGGGGGAAAACTTCTCCTTCAGCCTTTTCTTGTGCACACAGACTTGCATGGGACATTCCTCCTTCCCTAAATAAACATTCCAGCATTTATAAGGGAGAGATGTAGGGGTTTCAGCTACCTGAGCTCACCACACTGTGGAGCACGGGGCACCCTCCTGCCCTGCTCCCTGGAGACCCCACAGTCACTGCAGGCTCCTCAGGGCAGAGGCTCCCCTAATCCTAAGAAGCCTGTAGCAACACAGGCAGGCAAAGGGATGCAATCATGGCAGAGGCACTAAAGAGCCAGCTTATTCCTTGCATCTCATCTATCAGCCGCACCACAAGCCGTTCAGGATTTACATAAATGAGCCAGATGTACACTTTTCCCATTTTCAGTCTTTCTCTCCAGGAACCCTTGAGCAAAGGGAGGTGGGAGGGAGGATGGCTTAGTAGTGAGGGGCAAGCGTGGTGGTTATCAGGAGGCACTTGCCCAAGCTTTATTTAATCACAAGAAATGGTGGAGGATGCTGTGGAGTTATTTGTGCAGCATCGGGAATGTGCTGGTTTATGGCTGGCATTGGTCAGCTGTCTGCATGCAGCCTTGATGAAGATGAAGGATTGAATGAGGAAGGCTTACATTTATTCTGAGAAGGGCTCAGGTGGTGCCTCATCACCGGGATGACAACAAAGCCTGTGATTTTCACATGCTCCTTCATTTATACGGGCTTTCCTTTCTGGCTGGGGACATTGGCAGACAGGACTATATTTAGGTTCCTATCCAATACACTGCTAAATGGACCTCAGCTACAAAGCCACATGCAAGCAATTCTGCTTCCATTTCCTCCTGAGTGATTTTGAGACTGCTCGTCCTGCTTCCAGCCCAGCACCTGCTTAGAGAAACCTCACCATAAGTCAACCGCATGCAAAGAGCCAGGTGTTCCCCGGCACCTCGCAATGACAAACCCACGTTGCAGCCCAGGAATCAGTCTTGTTAAGCCAGGAATTACAGGAGAGAAAAACAGACCTTCCAGGAACGTGCCAAAAAATTGGGATCACTGTTTTTTTTTTTTTTTTTTTGTCCAGAAGGTAGGTTGGCCAACACAGTGGCATAAGGTGGGCATCCTCCATCTCCATGGACATTCCCAGGAGGGTCTGTCCTGCCTCCCCATTCAGGGATGGGCTGAAATCCAGCACAGGTTGGTGGAGAGCGAGACACAATGAGCAGATGGCCCTTCTTTTGTTCCTGAAGAACAGAAATTCACATGCCAACTAAATGCTAATTTGCCCTTTTGCTGTCTGTCTCCACGGGCTACATCTACGCTGCTGAACAAAACAGTTCAGGGACTGTTCTCTGGCTCTGGGGCCAAGCATGGCACGGCTTGGGGCCGCACATCTCAGCTCTCCTCCTCTGCAAAACAGGCTGGCCTCGTCCCACAGACCTGCGGGAGAGAGTCCCTTGGCTCAGCCATCTACCAGACTGTGCCTTGGCACGGTCTTGGGCCAAAGATGCACCAGGGAGCATGCAAGTAATTAAATGGTCTGGATGATCACGGGACCACGCTCATACCTGCATTTAATCCCACATTTATTTACGAGGATAGGCACTGCCTCAGAAAGAGTGAATGGATGTGAATAGCAAAGGGCATGTCTTTTGGTGTTTCTTTGGAAGATTTGGTGGAGACCTTTCCATAGGGAGCAAATCCAGGCGCTACTCTTGGTGGCTCAGACCTGAGGGTGAGCCAGCCAGCTGGTTGATGCTCCCACCTTCACCTCTGTTCTGGACAGGGTCCCTGAGTCTTCCCATGACTCCTTTTTGGCCAGAGCTGTCCTCTGATGAAGACAGGATTTCTGTCCATTACTGTTAAGAGCCAGTAAATGAGAATGAGGTCACACCTGGAGATCTACACCTCAGCCCACTTGCTTTGAGAAGCTCCTCATTAGGTGCTCAAGAGATGGACCATGGATGCTGCAATATGAAAGATCTCATCAACACTTTCCCCCTCACTCCTCCGGCAAGTGGCAGTCACCGGGGGAGCTTGTCTTTATCTCAGCTCTGCAAATAATTTGGGAACTTGGTCCTCAGGAGGAGGTGGTGAACACTGCCAGCCCCACCAGGGCTAATTAGGGTACTCCATCACTCAGCATGCCTGACCCCAACAACCAGACGAAGAAAAGCATCAGTCCAGCTCCTCCTTTTCATCACGGCTGCCCATCAATATCTCAGGGCTGGTAAGTGTCGATCGGATGTGTTGACCCTGGTTAGACAAGCAGAAGCATCACATTTACTGCCGGAGCTTTTCATGAGAAATTGCAGCTTTTTTCTCTCTCTCCCTCTCCCCCCTTCCCTTCTTCTCCTTTGCCTTTGGAAAGTGCGACAGCGTGGGGATGAATCGCCTGATTGTGTGCTCCTCTTTCCCCCACCATGCCGCACCAACAGCAGGGCTGGGGGATGGAAAAGGAGCCCAGCTGCTTCTTGTGGGCTGTTCTCTCTCCACCCACAAGGCACTTTAAATCAGACACAAATTAACACCAACTCCTGGCATCCTTTATTAATCAGATTGGCTCAGCCTTAGTTTGCTTTGCTTTTATCTTCTATTTTAATATTTCATTTTTTTTTCTTTTTTCTGAGTCCACCCTCCTGAATAACATACCTAACAATAACACCACTGCACCGGAGAGCAGAGACGGCTCCTGAGTTATTCCAGGTAGTGCTCATCTCCGGTTTCTCAAGGCTTAAATCAAGAATCATGCTATCCCTTGAGCATCTCAGACTTCAGCAGTCTTTTCCATCCATACTGCTCTCTAAGTGTCCTTCAAGGAGAATCCCCATGCATGTAGTCACACACATACAGAAATTAGCATCTCTGGGTACCTTCTGTGTGTCAGTCATCATCTGATAAGAAAGTTATGTAAGATTTCTTCTCCTAACATACGAAATTAGGGTAGCTAAAATTTGCCTGCCTGATGTGGGATATAGTGGAGGTGAAAGCATAGAAGCCTGTAGAGGCACAGGTCACCACAGTCCGCAGAGGTTCCACAGTGACCTAAATATAGGGAGGGGTTCCCACCCCTGAGGACATTGGTAACAAGAGGGTCGATTGCCATGACCAGGCTCTAAGGGGAAGTCATTACTAATGGAGACACACTCCCAACTTCATGACTTCTCCTTGGAGGTCTACTAAAAAGGTACTGAGGAAGGATTTCCAAAACCTTTCCTTCAGGAGCAGAGATGAGGAGAACTGTAAGCACTCACTGACCTTCATTTCTCCCAGCCTTGGCAGACAGAAATGCTGGAGGGCATGTCTTTCAAAGCCTTCTATCTACTCAGTCTTCCCAGCTTAGCAAATCCTCTGGTCTTTGTGTGCCTTGCCCCTCTGATACCTCTGGTCGGTCCAGCCCCATCAGCAGCATGCAAGATGGAGGCAAGGAGTGACTGATGGACTTCTTGCTGGAAGGACCATGCATGGCCAGGGAATTGGCTGGCTCCTCTCTGCTCTCCGTATGGCCATATTTGCTAAGACACTCCATCTAGCAGGCACCGTTCGGTAACTGTCAAACCTTTTGTGGATTTCCGTCTCTGCAATATTCGTTTCTTAGCAACTCTGTTTGCTTTTAACAAAAACAAAATGTCTCTGCCTGTGGCGTGCTATTTTGAGCAGAAACGGTGCTGTTTCGGGTCCATGCTAGTCGGAGGGACCCTGGTGAAAATGGTCCTGTCCACCCACTCTCTCCTAATGGCACTGGGTGAAATTCTTATTTGTTTTCTTGCTATCTCACCTGCTACAGGGAAAGCAGAGCAATCCTGGACATGGATTGTGTCAAACAGCTAATACTGCTACATTGCTCTTCTTCAGTCCTTGCCATTCCTGCAATCTTGAAGCTTATTGTGTAACCCGGGTAATAAAGGTACAAGTCAGCAGGAAATCTTACAGCAGAACAAAGTTTCAGCAAGAAAATACAGTTATACAAACCCTGTGCACTTCATTGGAAATGCCTCTGGTCTCCAGTTAACACTATGTATAAGGAGACACAAAGGCATGCACAACAACATCAGCACTTCTTGAGACTAAGATTAATGAGTTTTGATTGATTAGAAACTAATAATAATAATTAAAAAATATATAATCCCACAAGCAAAACAACCCCCAAGCCAACTATCAGGCAGAAGTGATGCCTCACTATGGGCTCAGAAAAGAGCCTGATGAAATGAGAGCCCAGAAAAGCAAATTGGAAAAGCGCCCCAGCCCTCTGATAAGGGCATATACCATAATGGTAGGGGAGAGAGATGGATGGAAAGTGGAAATTTCAGAAGTCAATAATCAGTTATGCTTGAAACATTCCTACATATATTAACTCTCCCACCTATCACAGGAATCTCACATCTCTACTTTGTGTTCACAGGTTGAGTCCAGCAATGCATCACCCTGAACATGACCTGCACCTCTTCTGAACTGCTCAGAATATTTAGAGCAGGATAGAAACCTCATTTTGTCGAGTTAGCCAACCCCTGTCAGAAGGTTCATTTAATTATCCTCTCCATCTCTCCATGTCCATAGGAACTGCTGATCTCCTGCAGTACACTTGGCAGCATTTTGCAGGTGATTCAAATGATGATGATTTTTTGGATAACTCCAACAAGCTCAGAAAGCTGGTTAAAAAAAGGAAGAGGAAGAAGAAGAAAATACTTAGAGATTCATAGCTGGCAAAACTATAGATGCAGGACATAAAAAGAGGAAAGGAGATGGCATGATGATGGTCAGCAGCTGCAGAGTTAATACCTTCAGACCATCATGTCTCTGGAGGTCTCTGATAATCAGTTGGATTTAGAGACTGAACTCAAGCAGTGTGGGAACCAACTTGTACAGTTGGTAGCTATTTTCTTAGGAAATAAGCACCGCCCATTTTTTATTATAAGTCCAAATTTATTCACTGAATCCATAAAGCCTCACTGACGTCAGTGGGGCCAGGAATCCGTCTCTTTATTCCTGAGTTCAATGCCTATACATTGTTTTCATGCAGCTGTAAAGATCTTCTTTATGCATCTTCTTGATTTTTCTCTCGCTCATTCATCCTGATTCATCCTCCTCTGCTTGGAGCTCCTTGAATATCCTGTAAGAAGCCCACACACTCAGACACATTCTTGTCCAAGCCTACATTGCAGTATATTTGTCCAACTAATTTTTACTGAAATAAAGTTCCTGCTTTGCAAAATTGCCAAGAGCAATTGTTTTGGTGAATCATAAATACTGCAGAAAGGAAATGTTCGTTCAGGTTGTTTGTTTCTGCCTTTGGCAGATCGAGCCATAGGAGTGCATACATTTCTCAAGAAACTGAGATTTTAATTCAGAGGGCAAACTGCATTGACAATGTCAATTCGATAGGACACCGATACACTTTGACCTGAGTAAAGCCCACACATCTGCAAACATGTTTGTTAACGAGTTCAGGAATGGTTGCTTCAATCTCAGCCTCTTTGGCACTGGTTTGTTAAGGCAGCTGAAGAATTGCATAGAAATAAGAGTATTGGCTCCATTGAGCAGTGACCATACCTTGGGCTGGAAATCTTGCTTGGCATATCAGGATCTCCAGTTCAGCCTCACCTCAACTACAAGACGCTTTCACCAGGCTGAGTGATCCAGGGAACGATTCAGGAAAATTCCAGGGCCAGAAAGAGAACATAAAGCAGATTGTGCCAGTATAACCTCTTGGTTGAACCAGAACGTATGAAAAGTCCTCTAAAACCTGTGCATTTTATTGGAAGCCTGTTTAAGAAAAAGTGCATAAATTGCACCAAAATATGGGAAAAGGTGGGTTTTTAACCCAGTCTGGCTGAAAAGTGATATAATGCTCTAACCACATGTAGGCAGGACCAGCTGGAAGATACAAATAAAGAATTAGCTTGAACTATCCTTAGATGACTAAAAGGAAGAGATGCAAATCTGAGCGAGCCACTCTGGACTCCTTGAGCTGTCCACAGAAAGAAATGGGCATCTGAAGCAGGGTGACATTTTGGAAATGATGGGTACAAGTTTCCATGGACAGATTCAGCAGCAGCACTGCTCAGCAAGGATACTTCATGGGAAGGAAGAAACTGGACTTCAAAACAGGGATCCAGACCATGAGCCACAAATATTGTTGAGCCAGGATCCTCTACTAGTGCTTACTCTAGGTCTTTTCCCTACTGCCAGTGGAAGATTGCTATCTTCTTAAGCAGATACCAATTAAAAGGCCCTCTAAGCTGTACTTTAACACAAATAACGTATAAAGATAACACTGTCGTATTTCATAATATGATGACTTTAATTCCACTCTTGTTAAAGAGCAATTGCAGTGTAATTATGATAAGTATGTTCTCTGACACACTTTAATACCACAAATACAAATGTAATATAATTATACTCCATTACAATACATATTATTATTGCAATATAATTGTATGATAATGTAATAATAGAATTGGTAATTATAGGACATGTTACATGCATGTTTGCATGCACACACACAAATATGCACATGTATCCTTGTGTCTTGCAAAATAAGTGACTGGAGGGTTTATAGTGTCCCTGAGAATAAATACTGTAAATCTCATTGCCATGGTGTACATTCAATCCAGGTGACAAGGGAACATAAGAGCTAACACAAACCATTCACTCATGCCGTTAATGTTCTTATTATATCAACAGAAATAATTATTGATTGAGCAGAAAAAAAGCAGTGTAATTACATTTTAATTGCAATATAATTCTACTGTAATTACAGTTTTTTTTCCTATCATTTGGGTTGGCCAATAACAATGAGATTAGGGAGACACTGTTCCCATAATTGTAAAAGATTATATTATTGTGTAATATTGCACAGCCTCCCAAGAGAAGAGGGTTCATCATTGATAAATTCATTTCAACCTAAACCTGGCTTAGTATTGGAAAATTAACTGTAAAGAGCAACATTGCTGAGTAGCCCTCCTGAACCCTTCATGCATCTGGCATCTTCAAATCACTATCACACACAAAAAAAATCTGTAGTAGATACTGTAATGGAAAGATGTAACACCAGAAGATGTGTCCTAATCCTCAGTTTAGCATTTTCTGTAAGCTCTTTAGGGTCCTCCTTCCTCTGTATTTGAAAACACAATGAGTCATTAGCGTGGAAAATGAATATTATTCTAATTCTTCATTCTCTCTCCAAAATCCCACCTGATTCAGGACAGAGAGCAAGCAAAAGAGGGTTTTTCATATCGATCACACCTTCCTCAAGATGCAATGCTATGAGAACCCCTGGGTCCTTCTGATTTCACTGATAATAAAAGATCTTCCACCGTAGAGATCTTCCTCTCTCTAAGAGAGTAAAGTTATTTGTCTCAGAAACAAGAAAAGGTTGGGACAACTCACAGATGACAGCAGACAATTATCTTCACAGCAGTCTCAAAGCATTTTTGTGCTTAATGCATCAGGAAGAACAATTAGTGTCTCCCTTTCCTAAATTTCCTCTCTTAATTCCTATTCATTAAAAATAAAAATAAAAGTTAAATATATATATATATATATATATATATATATAAAATCAATGAAAAAGTTGGAAAAAGAATGAAATCCTGTGTGCTTCCTGGATACTCTGGATGATACAGTAGCTATGGCAACATGCAATTTAACAGAACTCCTTTACCTTTGATTTTTTTTTCTATTTTTGTCTTAATGTTTACAAGAAATAATGGAATTTTTGATCCCAGTTCCTCTCTTTTGAAGGCCAATGGCTACTGACCCAAACACTTTGTCCAATTTCTCATGAATATTTCTCCATCCTTTTCATTACTTGCATGAGGGCATGATCCAGTCCCAGCTGAAACCAGGTTGAACATGGAGATTTCACTTTTATTTATTTATTTATTTATTTTATTTTATTTTATTTTTTTTTTTAATTACATGCCCCCAAAATAATACAAGAGTTACTTAGTAAATGGGTTGTAGACATCCTGAGCTGAGTGAGCAGAATGGTTAAACACTGGGGCTCGTTGCCATAGCATGCTCTAGAGGCCAAATATTCTGGTGGGCTCTGGGAAGGATGAGCAGATTCACAGGTGAAGAATTTATCAATGGCTACAAAATATGCTTGCTTCCAGATCAGGAGAAAAACGTAAAATACAGTCAAAATCCTTAATTCAGTGAACTCTAGAAGTAAAGGGTGCATATCAAGGTTGGGATCTGTTTATGCTTACCCCTCTTTGCTTTACTCTTTTCATAGAGATCTGCTATGGGCACAAGCTGCATAGCTCATCAGTCTCACCCAGTATGGGTGTTAATGAGTTTTTGTGTTCTCAGAGTCACATCCAGCCTTCAGACCTCTCATCTTACTAAGGGAACAACAGTGTTGCAAGGTGAGGAACCATACAGGGTTTGATCCAAGGAGCCTAGATCAGCACTCTGCAAAGCCTCCAGCCTCGTCCCCAGGTTCAGGATCCCCTGGTGGGATCCTGTGTGTGATAGATGCAGTGTGGGGTCTGGTTAATTGGTGTCATAAACCATACAGTTGTGCAGATCACATGGACATGGCAAGGTGCTCAGTCTGGAGCTACTTAGTTGTCTCCAGAGCTGGGAATGATTTGTGAATTTTCGCAACATTTGGAGGAAACCTGAGACAAGCACAGTGGCACAAGCAATGAGCTCAGAATGATGGCCCAATGCCTGCCACTGCAGAGGTGTTCAAGCCTGGCATCTCCACTTGAATCTCTTTTAAAGGTTTTGAGCTAATTTCAGGCCGAGACTCAAAGCAAAAGTTCAGGGTAGATGATGCCATACCCTCCAGGAAAACACAGTGTTGCTCTCAGCTGCAAGGAGTAACACCAGCAACAGAAGACTTTACTTTATTTTTTCCCCTTTCCAACAAACCAGACAATATTCATTGACAGGGAGCCTGGTGCAACACTGCTACTGCCAATTTGACTTTTGCTCTTTCTCACCTGTCCCAGCAGAAGCCCTGCGGATGTGCAAAGCAAATGAGCTCTTAACCTGCCCTGCAGCCCCAGCTCTGCCTTCTCGCCCAGAGCATGCAGACAGACTGCAGCAGCTACGAGAGAGGGGCCAAGTGTTTTCAGGCTTCTCCCCAGAGCCAGGAGACTGTGGCAGAGTCAGAGTCTGTGCTAGGGCTTGGGCTTGCAACCAACGCTGACACTGCATTGCAGCACAAGTGAAAGAGGGGAGGGAGAAAAGCCGACGTACACCCTGCAGGGAAAACAGCACAGGCAGGATCCTGCTGCCCAACTCTGGTGGGAATCCTGGTCGGAGAGGGCTATGCTCCCATGGCACCTCATCACAAATAAAGGCGCAGGTAGATGCTTAACTCTGGCACGTGCAAAAAATAAAAATAAGGTAATAATTCCCAAATGTGTAATGCTTATGCCTATCTGAGCTGGCAGTTGTTTCCTTCCACAGCCACTGTGTTGCCAGACTAACTCATTACTTTATTGAGTGCTCTGGGATACTCAGAGTGTAAGACGGTGCGCTTAGAAATACACTGCTGTCCTACAGTCAATTCCATTCTTGTTCAATAGAAAGCAGATCAAGCTATTACAGAGAAAACCTTGCCAGAACCAATAACTGTACAAGGCATGACATTATGCTAAGATGCTGCTTCAATAAATTATCAGCTAAGAAGAGTCTGGATCCTTTAATACTCCTGGGATTCATGGCTGTGCAAACCTATGTCTGTATACAGATAAATACAGTTAAACAGATACACCATATGCTATTGTTAGAGAGTTCTTTGAGTAATAAAGAATGGCATATTTAAAACTCAAAGTTAAAATTCGTACTTACTAACCTATCCCCAGAGTTGAAAATAAGACACATTTTAGAGACATGGTACCTGAAGAAGGGGGAATCCTACATGTCGAGACACCTAACATTATGCCTGTGTAAAGGGAGATCTGTAAAGCACGACCTTTGTTGTGGATCCCTGGTGCTCATTTGTGCTGTCAGGTCATGTTATGTGCTGAAAACAACCTTTGGAAGAGGAAATCAAAGACTGGCTGGTGGCAGGATGGAGATTTGGCAAGAGTACAGATGGAAGCTGGAGAAAAAAAATAGGAGGCAATCTCTGGGAGTGAAAGATCATAGGGTGAATCCATTTGGAGAAGGACTTGAGGAACAGATGGAGAATAGGGTCACTAAGAATATCAATGGGATAAAAAAATCTCAACACATGGTTAACACTAAGGAACATCCTTCTGAAGGCCTCGAGGCATCCCTCTGCAGGGAGTAGGTGTTTCTCAAGGAGTTCGGATAGAGGCCAGATCTGTCCAACACTCCTGTATTGGACTTTCTCCTGAGCCAAGCTTTGTACTATTGAGACATCCCCAAATCCCTGGTGATGTTAAAGCGATCCAGTGCAGATCCAGACCTAACCGCCTTATTTAAAGGGCTCCAAATCTCTTTCCAAACCTGAGGTAAGGAATCAGAGAAAAATTCCTTCTGAGAGTTCAAGGATGCTGCTACTGGCTACAGCATCCATCACCTAATTTACCCATCCTTACCCCTTTCAAATGTCCAGTATGTCTTTAGTGATCAAAACTGTCTGGACCATGTGTTTTACTGTTACGGCTGTAAATATTCAAGCAAGACAGACAAGGAAATGAAGAAAAGTGACAGTAGCTATGAAAATCTGACTGAATATTAAGTTGAAGAAAACAGAACATCACCTGCCCAAAAATCAGCCCCACTTTTCTTCCTTCCTCAGAGGACTCCCTGCTGAACTGTAGATCAGCCTCAACTCATTGCCTAGCTGATGAACTCTGAAAGATTGCAGCCCCAAGCAGTTATCTTCCAGGGAGCTTTCTTGCATTTCTCTGCACGGCCCATAATCAGATATGAAGCTTCTCTGGGATGCATTAGCACAAATGATGCTCTGCAGAAAGGAATTGTGTTGCAGCGTCTGCTGCATGCAGACATAAGTCCTCCCTCCTTTTCTAGTTGTTGCTAGTATTGTTATTAAGGATTTCATAATAACATGACTTGAGGGTCACAATTTGTCTGGGAGACACAGACTCTAAAAATGATCTATTCTTCCTTTCCATTTCTCCCTTGCCAGCAGTAGGACGTTGACATGATTGAATTCCTGGGGAGGAAACAAGGGAGGGGAGGCAAGCAAAGGGTCCAGAGTGATGGTAGAATTGAATTCCCACATCTTGAGCTGGAGCAGAATTTTCCATCAAAAATGTTTGTAAAAGAAAACGGTGCTGGCACTTTTGTTTAATTTTGTGTGTTGGCACTTGCATGAATTCTGTTTGGATTTGCCTCCTGGTTAATTTCTTCACCAAAAAGGAGGAGATTTGTTTTCACAGTGCTGGAAAGATGAAGGGTTTTTCTTCTGGGAGAACCTATTTACATCAAGATCTGCTTTCCTAGGAAAGCTGAGATAGAACAGCTCAAGCTCTTGGTGTCCTGGCAAAGCGCCATGGTGGGAATTTGGCTCAGGGGAACTTGGAATGAAAAATGGGGAATTTCATTTCTAGAGGACTGGCTTGAATCCTTTTTGGACCAATAAGGAAAAAAATAAATAAGAATAAATTCTGTTTGGATCAGTCACGAGAAAAGAAAATTTCCATTTCATGGCTCCCTGCTGGATTTTTTGGCCGTTCTTCATTTTCTGACCAGGTTGATGTGCACATCTCTGAAATTCCAGGGCAGATGAGCACTAATGACCTGACTGCTGATATTCTTCAGTGAAACTGAGAGACTTCTCCTCTGCCATCTGAAATCTGGTCTGAGAGACACTACTGAGGAAGGATGGATGGAGTCCAGTTTCTTTCTGTTTACACTGTGTATTTCAATCTCCACAGCTTTCAGTCCTACATCTTTTGGAGACATGAAAATAAACTTCCAAACAAAGATCTTCTACTGGTAGAAACCAGGTAAGCTTTAAAATATCAACCAAGCAAAGTCATTTCAAACTAGCCCATTATTTGATAAACAACATCCCAGAGAGAGAGAAAAAAATGTATTTCCTTACAGTGAGGCAGTATCTGTCTTTGGAAATTCAAGGAAAGAAGAAAACAACATGCCCCAGCATCCCAAATAGCTGTTGACCCCTGCAGAAGGAACGGCCTGGTATGACGCTCATCCAGCACCAATGAACCAAGCAAACGGTGCTCTGGAGAGTCCTGCCTCTCCCCCTCTGGGATTTAACAGCCCTGATTGCTCAGTGCAATAATCCTAAGAAAGAGCTGGTCATTTTCCAACAGCTAATGACAAGTTTATTAGTTAATGGCCCAGATCAAAGCCAAGGGCGATTAATGATCTAATAAACCGGTCGATCAACTGGTGATGAAGACCAGTTATAATCCGTATCAACATCTCCCACCATAGAATTGCCTTTATTAGCTTTTTCTTCCTTCTGTAGGGTCTAGGACAGGCAAGGGGCTATTTCAGGAAATCACTTGCTCCCTGAAAATCAATAACCAATCAACACCTGGAGTTTACTCTGAAAAAAAGTGCTTCTTCAATGTTTTATTAAAGGGGGCTCTTCTTTCTCTGCGCGTTTAAAAGTCTTACAAAATAAATAAATAAATAGATAAATAAATAGAATACTGGAGAAAAGCACATGTAAATGGCAACCCATTTCTTGAGGTATGATCCTGACTGGATGACCAAAGTGAGCTACTTTGCTGTGACAGCAAGAGGAATGTGTATAACATAGGAATGTTATTTTGGGAACTAGAGAGTTCATGACAAACTTTCCAGGCCCTTAAACAAAACAGAGTTGGAAGAACAGTCTTAAATCATAGACAACAGTACAGGAGAAACCTGCCCTGTCTTCCTACCTCTTGAGTTGATTCACCTATAGAAGGCAAGCCTGAGCAATGACCCTTCTAAACTAATTTTAGAAGCCTCTCCACCCTGTCAGTTCATAGTTCATCATTACCCATCTCTCTAGAAAAAAATCTGCGATGTCTAACCTAGATATTTCCCACTGGAATCTAAGCCAATGATTTCTCGTCTTGTAGGTCCAGAAAACTACTTTTGTTTCCTCTGTCTTTGCCACAGTTCCTCCGAGAGTCCCACATCCCATACCAAGCAAACCAGTCTCATGTCTCCCTTTGTTCTGTTTTTCTATAGAATGAAAAAATACCATTCATTTATTTACTTGTCTGTTTATTTTTTTTTTTACTATTATTATTCTTCATCAGTAGTGTCCTGATATAATCTTTGAGTTCACCAGCTCATAAGGGAGTTGACATGAGAAATGCCCTACCAGTAAAGTCTAATACTCTGTTTCCAGAAATGTCAATAGTAGACACTGTTTAGGGAGAGCACATGATTTTGGCCACTCTCTCCTATACAAAATCTAGGGATGCTCATTCAAAGACATTATAGAAGACTACCCCAGAGATCTCTTTTTGTATCTGCTCCGTTTCCTCACCTGTCAGTTTCTCTAGGAGTCACTAATGGACATCACATAGCTGCAGTCTGCACTGATGGACTCGATGCAAAAGAGTTAAAATATCACCCAGGAGCTTTGGGAACTGCTGGCATCAAGGAGAAGAGCTCCTCTATCAGTTACATTTCACTTCCTTAAAGTATCTTTTTCTACTGCTCCTTCTTTCCAGAAATGTCTGCTGCAGTTTATGCTTCCCCTTCTAGTATGATACAAATGGAGATGGGAGTTAGATGGGAGAGAGAGATAGCGCAATGGATTAGAGGTCAGTGGGCAGGCTTAAAATACTGTTAAAATATTTGTGTGTGCAGTTGGAGTGGGGTAAAATAAGCTCATTTTTTGTAAGAAAACAGCTACAGCTGATGTCCCTCTGTCCCAGGATGAGACACTTGCATTCTGCTAGGACTTATCTGTGAGCTCCTTGACAAAGTTATGAAGGGCTTTAACTCTCTCCAACAGCCAGCACATACACAAGATTTACTACTGTTTTAACAGAAAGTGTGCTGGAGGCAGAGAGACAGAAAGAGTGGTACCAGCACATAAGTCTCCGAACAGTCAAAAGAGAATGACAGCCATCTCCTAGGAGAGATTTAGTTCACCAAAAAGCTGCATCACCTTGGTGTTATGAGCGTATGATGATGGTTTCAAGGTGTGTTTTTGATTTCATATGCAGTTCTGCCACCAGCCTCCATCTTCGGGGGCAGCAGGGGATGCAGTGCATTGGTGCAGTCTGCATTGATGGCACCAGCCCAACCTGCCTCTGACTGCTGGAACTGCATTGGTGTAAATCATCTCTCATTCCCCCACGATGCTGTGAGTCACTGATCCTGGCACTGGGCTGTCTTGGCAGGTCTCCCAGAATTCGTTGCATGGCTCTCAGCAGTCAGGGGATGCTTTCAATGGGATTTGTGGGTAGAGGTATATTGACTTCTCTATGCCTTGGTTTCCTCATCGTTGGAACAAAGCTAATAACCCTTACCCGCTCTTTAAAATAAGAAAGGAAAACCTTCATCAAAAAACTTAGCGAACTGTGGTTTATGTAATGCTTTGTGATCCTGTGGAGGAGAGACTTTAGGAGAGAAAAGTCAAGTTATTATGAATAGTCTAGAAAGTCTCTCCTCCACGTACTGTCGATTGGTTCACGCTGACTTAATCTCTCAACTCAGCTGAGCATCTGCTTGCCCAGAATTAGCCCTGGGGATGGGAAGCCCAATTCACATTCCGCTTGCAACCTGCAAGGTGAGGCAGTGATCTTATTCACCAGCTGGAGCTGGTTAACTGGTACGGTCTTGTTTCCTTTTTTAAACACAGAGCTGTCCTACTGAGACTGTCTCTGCTTGTCTTACTCCTTTGTTACCTGATCATAGAATCATAGAATCATTAAGGTTGGAAAAGAACTCCAAGATCATCTGGTCCAACCATCCCCTTACCACCAATATCACCCACTTCATCATGTCCCTAAGCACAATGTCCAACCTTTCCTTGAACACCCCCAGGGACAGTGACTGATCATTTTGACTTCGTTTCCTGTTCTTCCATTGGTTTACAAACCTTTATAATACAGCAGCTACTACTGCAGCCAAACTTTTTTAATGTCAAGGTCCCCTCCCCCACCACTCCATCTAATCTTTATTAACTAACTGGTTAATAACCCTCAATTATTCTCTAAATAAATGAATGGCTGAGCTGCCTCTGTGTAGTGCTTTCTTCCTGCCAAGCGGCACAGTACCAAATTTACCAATTCAGAGTCTTTGCAACAGATATTTTGATAGAAAGAAATTTGTATTCTGGCACAAACTTTTTGTTGTTGCCTGAGAATGATCCATTTTGAATGTTTTGAGTACAAGGGAGCACTACTGAGAGTACTGCTAGTCTTATGAGCTTTCTGAGGTTCAAGGGATCACAACAGAGCTCCTCATGTCCACATGCACCTTCCTAATGCCACAGCTTTTGGAGATACCCTGCAAAAGTGCTGTGATCTATGCTGCGCTACTACATTTGGGATGGGTGTCCATGAGCTTTTCAACACCGGTCCCGTGTGGACCTGGTAGGTCAAAGTCTGCTCTCATCTCTACCAACAGAAACAAGGTGGAGAAAGAAATGGGAATGGGATGGATATTTCTCTTCAAAACAAGCTAACAGGTTGGAAACTGTGTTGAAAGACAGGAGATCAGAGATGGTTATTGATTGCTAGGTGTCTGATGTCCTGAGTGCTCTTGGGTAAGGTGCTTAGATCTGTATCCTGGCTGCACTGCACTGTCTACACAAAAATGCACTGAGAGGTACTGAGTCTTCCTTAGAGTGTCTCATGCAATGTTTTAAAGTCTCACATGAAAAACTCTGCAGGAGTGAGCAGTTGATACTAGTAGAATCACACGAGTTTCATGAAATGTGGATGCTGAGCAGGTCTGCAAAGTCCATGTTTCTCTGTTCTTTATCTGCCTTATCTGCCCTCTCCATAGCCATGTTATGTTGCACTCCTGCTCTACCACACCAGTTATTTCCCTTAAGATCCCCAAAGCCAACAAAATCAGACTTGTAACACTCTACACAGGCAGGGAGTAGTGCACTTTACTACACAGATGAGAGCATGGAAGTGCAGGAATGAAAGTGGGTTCATTGTCAGCCTGGGCTCCAAATAAACCAACGTCTGGCCCAGTTCACCGAGATATGGGTCATCCTCTTGTGCATGTGGTTGAGGATCTACATGATTGGTGGAGATGGGAGCTATTCCCCATTCTCAGTTTCAGATACTGAGATTCCAGATGTTCTGAAATTCTGATTCTGATTACAGATGTTCCCTTTGACTCACCAGCAAGGTGACTATGGCTTTCAGTGATGCAAGATCAAACTTGTTCTGGCCATGGGCTCTGTCATCCCCCCACAACTCCCTGAAATTAATAGAAAAAAACTCACTGATTTTAGTAACGAACATGTCAGGACATTAATTTCTTGCTATCCCTCTTCAGAATTTACTCCTCTCTCTCTGGAACAGTTGGAGAAATTTTTCACCACTGCACTGATGGAAGAAATGACTCTGCTTAATAGAGGCAGATGGAAAAAATATGAGGTCATTTGGTCACAAATGAAAAACTTGCCTACTGTAGTAGTTTAATGCCGAATTTGCCTACCCCCCTCCATGATTAGATTATTACTTATTCACTTATTCCTCTATTTAATCATATCAAGGGAGGGTGCCCTGCATGACCTTTCTGGGTACTTGCTGATTCCTTTGTTCTTTTATTCTGCTTTTAACTAAGATGATTTCCATACAGGTTCCTTTCATAATGAACCTTGAATTATTTTATTTCATCATCCATGAGGTGCTATATGGCTTGCTGGTGTCTCTCTGTCTATCTGAGCTATTCCTGCAAGATACATTACTCTTAAGTGACCCACAAGACCAGCCACCATCCACTCTGGATTTTAAGGCTAGTTAAACCCTTATCTCTCTTATCTCCTGAATGGTGATGACGTCAGAGATTACATTTACACAGAACTTTTGGCTATGTTATAGTGTGTATTTCAGAAATAACAGAAATTGAACCAAGAGATCCAGAGATTGGTAGGGCTCTACCTGAGCCCCAAGACACATGCATTCTCCTCATAGCTCTGGGATCTATTTTTTGCATAGTGTCTGATTTCGAATCTAAATTTTCTTTGCCTCAGCTTTCTTACCCATAAATTGAGGATTTTTCTATGGAAGCATGTTTTGTTTGGCTTTGATATATATATATATATTAATCTAAAGAGAAAACTAGGTGTGTAAGAGACAAGTATTACAATTATATGAAAGTCTGCATACAAAATGCTGCTTATTCATTTCTCTTGAAGTTGTCCCAGTGAACTGCTATTATTTGTTTAAAAACTGGCATCATGTTTCATGTTTTCCCTGATTTGCCTAATTCAACTAAGAGTCATTACATACAGGGAGGCTTCTTTAGTCACAACACAACTACACAGATCATACAAGATATAGTAATGTTAATCCTATTCTGTATAAAACAATATATAGGGAACAATGTGACTTGCTTGTGGCTGTATTGCCTAATCAGTAACAGGGGTACAAGGAAAATAATGGGGTCCTGATGACCAGTTTTGTGGCTGAACCACCAGATTATGTCTGCAGTTTATTTGCAGTGTTAATTATATTGCCTCAGTGACGGAACTGCATTGGATGACTTCTTGGGCTTTCCTTAGACTCAGAGCCCATATATCAAGATGGATACCTACCAATGCTTATAAAATGAGAGGATCCTTTCAAAATTGCAAGCAAATGCTAGAGATGTATGATAAATAAGCAATGACACCTCTATATCTCTTGCTGATAAAAGATGCAGTAGTCAAAATTCTGTCTGGAGTTAACTAACCAGTCGCAAGCACTCAGTTTATCCAAGCACAACATAGTGCAAGGCTCAGAAAGGTGACTTAAATCCTGAACTAAGGAAAATATACTGAGAAGTTGCATGTTCAACTTTCATCCAGAACACAGGAGTTCAGATAGATGCTCTCACATAACAGGCAGCTGAAAGTTGCCCCTGAGAGGAGAGCCTGGGAAGAAAACATGCTCAAAGAAATTCCAGGAAAGCAATGATGCTCTTGAAATGCAGTTATGCTGCCACATCTCCCAGGCCAAAGGTTATTGCCATTAAGATTTCATCCAACATAGTAGCTGTGATCAGCAGCAGTCTGCATGGCCATGGAGGGAAGAATACTGGCTGTAGAAGGAAACATTTGGAAAATGTGCCTGGCACCTAGCTGGCATTTATGATATTAAGCTACATCAGGAAAAGTTGGCCCTGGGAAAAGTCAACTAGAAATGACAGAGTGATTTCTCATAAATCTGTTTCTTCCATAGTTTGGCATGAGTCATGTGAGTCACAAAATATTCTGGTGTGAGAACACCACAAGCACAGGTCAGTGTTTGCACCCCATGTTGGCACACAGTGAATCAACACAAAGAACGTGCATCCAGCCATGTTTTTAACTCCTCCATCCACAGTGATCCCACCAACCTACTCTGAGAAGATATCTCAGACCGATCTCCACACATGTTTGGAAGAGGAATTTCAGGCTTTTGGATTGACTAGGTACATTGGACCAGGATGGACCAAGCTCCACCAGCAGATAATCACCCACCCAGCTCCTTCCAAGTATGGTCTGCATACTAAAGACTGGTCTAAAGATTGTCTAATTTATCTCTGCTCTTCTTCTCACAAGCAGTGATACTACACAATGGTATGTACTCCAGTATCTTGAAAAAAAGATGATTTTGAAAATATGATTTTATCAAAAGATCAACATATATGAGAGCCACGGAACTTTCTTAGCCCTTGCTTCCCAATATCAGGGATTTTAAATAATCTGAAATTAATGGACTTAGACAGTAGGCACCTTGTTCCATACCTACATGTATATCTGTTTCAAGGTTGGTTCTTCCGTGAAAGTCTGCACATTCCCCTTATAATCAGTAATGATAAAGACAACAAGGTCAATGAGGTGTAGGATGTGACTCATCAGATCAAATGTCCCTCTCCGTTGGGGGGTCACCAATAGATTCTCCAGATGGGTCACCATCAAGCCTTGCCTGGCAAAACCATGTGATTCTTAGATATATGAGATGTAGAAGAACTCCAGTAAAACCAACCAGTGCATACTCACATGGGATCTGAGCAATACAGAAGGTGACTGTCTGGTATGTTAGAGATATGTTCATTGGAGTTCGTTCTGCAGTTAGAAAAAAATCAGGGAAATGGACCAAACTAATGAAGAGAAGGATGAGCTGACTTAGAGGCATTACAGAGAGAGTTTTCAAATACAGTCAAAAGTGGAAGGAACATTCACTCATGGATGGGTGTCTGGTAGGTGGAATAAATCCCTAAGATTGACATCCTCATAGCAGTGAGGTGCACTACCCCGTGGGACGGATCTGCTGTGTGTTGGGAAATGTGATCATGAAAAAAATATCTCTCTAGGACAATTTCAATGTCAATTCCATCACCTAGGTGGGGAGGGGACATGCTTCTTTGCATTACGTTCATTTAAAACAAAGGATCGGAAACACTGTTATAAAAAAATATTCCCGTCATGCTGTGTTGTTATTAGAGCCAGTGGGTTTCAGATGGACTGGGAGCCAAGCAATGGTTATGCAAAAGCTGATCAGAAGCCTGAGCAGTGATTAAGGAGTAAGTTTATAAAAGAAGTTGGCAGGTGATGAAAGGAGATTGTCAGGTGATGCCATCACAAAAGGCAAACAAATAAAAACAAATTCAGGGAACAGCAATTTCTTTCTGAAGGCAGAAGAATCAACATGTCTAAAAAGAAAGTGAAGGGAGTGTAGAGAAGAAGAAGAGGCAAGACTGCCTATTTCCAGCCTGAGCAGAGAAAAACAAGTTGCAGACCAGGTAGTCCAATGAGATACTTTATTACTTCAGCTCCCTGGCAATTTATTGCCATCTATTTTTCTTCATATTTTACAAAAGTACTGAATCCATCTCCTGAATAAAGTGTCCATTATATAGAGTCAAAAATAACCTTGCAGGCCTAATATGATCTGGACTATGGAAGGAGCAATGAGTCAAATGCACTTTTCTTTTCCTTCCTTTCTTTTTATTTATTTATTTATTTATTGTTTCCAAAAAACAATCACATTAAACTGTTGACCCAACTTTAATAGCATCACAGCATTCAATGGGTGGGATGCGTTGAAGGGAGTAGAGTCAGAAATCCATTTTTTCCAAGACTAGAGCCCAATATTATGGCTTAGTGCTGCCTCTTACCAAGATGAGGGAGTGAGTTTTAAAAGTTCAGACCCTGACAACATATGGAGATGTAAACTGCTTTCTGATATCATAGAATCATAGAATAGTTTGAGTTGGAAGGGATCTTCAGAATCTCATCTAGTTTTATCCCCCCTGCCATGGACAGGGACACCTCCAACTAGACCAAGTTGCTCGAAGTCCCATTCATGCTGGTCTTGTACATGGGATGTGGCATCAGTAACTTCTCTCTCAATATTTTGACTTGAGCAATAAAATTCTAAGGGTTTACATAGATATCATCCCAACTCACCTACTTAGCTTCTTGACTTTGTCATCAGAGAAAAGAGAAGAAAAAATCAGGCTATCACATACCGGATGGTATTCTAGATCTTTTAATTGTGAGAAATACCAGACATCTCATCTCAAGTTTCATCTGTTGGAAAGTAGAAGGTGCAAGAAGTAAAACTGAATATTATAGAATCATAGAATGGTTTGGGTTGGAAGGAACATTCAAGATCATCTAATTCAAACTCTCTGCCAAGGTCAAGGACACCTCCCACTAGACCAGGTTGCTCAAAACCCCATCCAGCCTGGTCTTGAACACCTCCAGGGATGGGGCATCCAGAACTATATCCAATATAGAGGGACATATCGATGATAAAGTTTAGAAAATGATGGAGGATTTCTCAGAGCAGCTCTTATTTTCACACTTCTGGCTGTAGTCACACTAACCTTATCTAATCTCCACTGCAGTGGACTATGCTCATGACAGGATCAGCATTATGAGATGGAGTCAAGATAAGCAAGCAAGACTTGTCTTTCTCTGACCTGTAAGATTCATTTGCTGTTTTTCCTCAGAAGAATGAATACCTCTTACCTCTCCATCTCTGCTCTGAAGGAGCTCTTGCAACTCAAACAAGAAAGTTCACCATCTCTCCATGAGAGAGGGCAAAGTTATTTAATCCACGTCCCATACTAGGGCTTCGGGCACAGGGACATGGAACAAGTTTTTCAAGGTAATCTCAATTTTTCAGGAATCCTGAAAAGTGAGCAGCAGCTTTCTGCTAAGCCAACCATTTTCCCAGCAGATCTTGCAAGCCCTTCTTTGCAGGACATCTCTGTCTTTGCAGGCTCAAAGAGTTAAACTGAATGGAAGTGGCTGGGAAGACAGGCACACAGCTCCAGGCTCTTTTTGCACTGAGAATACATTCTGTTGACTGTCATCTGTGTATACCTAACCAATTACTGCAACAATCTAAGAAATTAAATACATTATCTTGGCTTAAGAAAAAATAGAAAAGCTAACAGCTGCCACTTAAGTGGGGAAAAAAAAAATCCTGGAACACATTTCTCAGACTCCTGTAGGGCCCTCTTTCACAGCGACACAACAACTATCGTAGGCATTACAAACAATAATAATAAAAAAAAAATAAAATCCTGCCTTGGGTAGAAGGGCATAGCAGCCCTCCAGCATTACTATTACGTCATTTAATGCCCATTGCCTGGATTAATAGGCATTTCAATCGGAAATACTTTTTGGAGCAGAACTTGGCTGCAGCTGCTTTCCTTTCTGGGGATCCCCTACGGTGCTCTATAAAGCAGCAGATTAAATACTGATGGAGCAGTGCTGGGGAATAGCAATTGTAGCTGTGGTGATTGTTCACACTTACGCCTGGACATTAGATCTTGGCATCAGAGTAAAAGAACAATAGCTGAAATGCTGGGGTCATGCTTTGGTATACTAGAACTCATATTTAGGAGGTACATATATATATCAGAAAACACCTTCAAAGTGCTAAAAGCCTGTTAATTATACTTGCTATGATGGTCTATAGTCTAGGTAGAGATATATATATACTGGTGATAACATTCTACCCTTGAAAATCCAGGTGTTGTGTGGATTTATCAATGGAAGAATTGTTTCTCTTTAAACATAACCACTTCAGGAGGTTCATTATCTAATAAGGGTTTGGGATCAGCACTGTTTCTCTTGGCTGCCTACAGATACCTAGCAAACTCTTATTTGTTTTTGAAGCAGTCTTAGACAAGAAGGTATTTAGAGAAAAAATGTTCGACTGTCCCTTGCTCTCCATCCAAAGCCACTGAGGATGAGAATTGCCTGTCTGGGAAGCAAAATTCACTGATTTTTGTGATGCAGATAACCCAGATGGTGGCACCCTGAGCATGGGCAGACTGCTTGCTGTGTGTATCCATGCCCTACCATCCCAGTAACTGAGTCCAGTGCTGCTTGACCCATAAGTTGATGGGAAGCACTGTATTCCTCTTGTCATGCCAAAGCTGAAATCAGCAGAAGTGGCCTGTATCATGGGATGCTGCTTGGCAGGAGTTGTGCTGAAAACCCTCCACTGCAGTGCTGTGCTGATGTATGTGGCCTGCCTCTCCAGCCAGCTCCACTATGCTCAGGTTTGCTCTGCTGTCTGGGTCCAGGAATGGAGGAGAGCAGGCTTCTGTGCTCTCCCCTGCTGTGCCTAGCCTTGATCAGGCATGTTTAATTCTTCACTCATTACCTTCGGTGTGGCTGGTACCTGGCTATTAACTTCCATCACCATCAGCCTAAAGCAGCACGTGGCAGCCTTGCTGTGATGGCTCACATCCAAACCCATGTCCCCGGTGCAGCAAGTCCTTCCTGCTGCCAGCAATGTGAGGAATCAGAGCTCCATGGAGCTCTGCAGAGCTATACCAAGATAACACTGCCTGACACAGCTCACTCTTATTTTCTTGCAACCAGCATCACAGAGTGGTTCTTAAAACACTGCAGCATCCTGGGCTTGGACAATAACTTTGCCCTCCCTGGGCAAAGAAACATAAATATACCAAGAAGAGACTGCCCCAGGTATTTTCCCCAAACCTGAGAGGGGCCAGAAGATGTGTTTTGTCTCTTCCCAACCTTGCATGGGAAGGTCAGAGATCCTTACCTGCTACCATCCCAAATGACAAGCAGTTTGAGCCTGTGTAGCTTGCGTGGAGAGGAATACAATCGCTTATATGGATCTGACAGCAGATCTAATGCTATACTCAGGCTTGCTAATGCTTTATAAATGTCAGCCTTGTCTGCTTTTGAGCAGGTAAGGGGAAAAGAGCAAAGGCTGCTTGAGCTCCGTGTTACTTCAATTTGAGTAACGCTGCCAGAGACAGGTCTAGCAGGCTGCAGATCTAAAATGTAGCTCTACAGGTCTCCAACATCTTTAAACACCTCTCCCCGCTCCCCCAGAGGATGCTGAGATCTGGGGCCTGTAGGGATGATGTGAGATGGCATCGGAGGCATCCCAGAGGGACATGCAGCCCGAGGCTCATAAGTGAAAGAAACAGAGAAAAGATGTGATGCTGGGTGGAAATGTAATTCTCAGGGGTGCAACAAGCTTGACTAAACAGCTTCTCACCACCTCTGCTCACTCAGCTGAGGCTATTCCCCTGCTTCCCCACAAAAAAAACAGACACTTGTGGTCAACCCACTTGGGTAGCATCCGTCTGCTCCTCCCCAGAGCAGCTGGCTGGGGATGTCAGGTTTTAAAGTGCATCCTCAGGATAATAGCACAATTGCTGCTTTAGTCCTAAATTATGTATCACCCCCCCCAAGACATGCTCACAGCAGGTGTCTGTCTCAGGGCAGTACAAGGGCACTGTCAGCTCCACACTTGTCATTCAAATGGAGGAATTTAAGAGGAGATGGTCCTGCTGCTGATACAGGGCAACCTCCTCTCGTGGAGCTTCCATTTGCTTTAAAAATGAAGTCAGCTAGGTCAGCAAATTGAGAGCCATCACTCCAATGGCTTCCAGACAAAGGAGAAGCAGGGAGCAGGACTGTTAACCCCTCTGTTGAGGGGAGGTGACCTCCAGGTGATGTGGGAAGGGGCGGATTAGCAGGGACCACCAGCAGGGGGAACTTTTTAAACTACTCAAAATAGTCTTACCTAGTGTATCTCCTGCCATGCACATTTGTCTTTTGAGTAAAATATATATATATATATATATATATATATATATAATATTTTTTAGCATCTTTATTGAATCTCTGTTTTCTGATGTTCTGTCATCTAACTCTACCAAGATTATATGTTTTCTGCAGCAAAATTAATCCAAAGCTTTCCAGTTTACCTTATATTTTGCAGTCAAATGTGAAAATGAGGAGGCCCAAATACAGCAGTGAAGCAGGAGGGTCACACTGTTTTTACATTACCCACTGATACCCAGTTTTCATGTGGATTATGACCTGTGGTCTCCCAGCATAATGACACTATGCTGGTTCAAAGCATGACATGACTTATCGTGTTCCTCAACAGAAAAAAAAAAAAAAAAAAAAAAAGTCTTTCCCTCTTGCTGTGCATTCAGAGTGCTGGTCTGAGCCATGCCCCATAAGTGGTATGGACAGGGCTGAGGCTGAACTTATCTCCAGGGCGGGATGCAGAACTGGAGAAGGGAGTTTAGTGAAGCTCCTTTAATGTGCATGATGAATGGCTGACCCGAGGGGACGGACTGCAGCAAGTGACCTTTCCGACATCAGACCTCCTTCACCACAGCTTGAATTATTCTGTGATCCTTGCAGAGAGGACCCAGGGATCTGTCATTATAGATTCAAAATGGCTGTTAAAGCCTCTTTGCCCTGGACCTGACCTGATTTGTTTCCTGACGCCAAGTAGGCATCGTAATCGTTTCTGGAAAATGGGGAGCTTTTCCCTTGTGTACACACACAGACACAAAACCTCTTCCCAAACATCTAACCCACGCTCGTTTTTCTCCTCGGACTCTCCTTTGAGGTGATCCTTCCAAAACACTGACCTAGTGACCCCATTCCCTCCCCCCTCCACCCCAGCCCTGCCCCCAGAAAGCCTCCAATTAAATCCAAAATTGCCTCTGTACAAAAGCAGCTCTGTCAGCTCCATTCAGAGAGGAACAAGTGGCTTGAATAGCTCTGGGCGCATTGGAAACCGAGAAACAGTGTGGTCTTGTGTTGAAGTTGAATGGTGGCGAGGGGGGCGGTTGGAGGTTGAGGGGGAACGTTGAATCAGTTAAAGTAATTATTGAGTCATTCGGGGAGGCTGGGGAGGGAGGAGGATTCATCCCGAACAAAGCCCCGCGACAGACACATAAGACATTTCACCCCTTAAGGAGGTCTCGGGCAGAAAAGGAAAGTATCAGGTATAAAGCAGCTATTTGTAGAAGTCAGAGCTATTGTGATGCTCTGGCCTCTAGTTCCTCTTTAGAGAAGGTTGTTCTTGGACCTAGCTCGTCTTCACATCTCTGTTCAATTCAGTTAGCCTAAAGGTCTGATTTTCTTCTGTTGGTGCAGGCAGTGCAGCTGAGTGTATCACATACACAAGGATTTAATTGCTTCGTGTTAATGTTGGTGTCATGTAAATGGAGATCCCGGAGGAATGCTGTCAGGATCATTATGGAAAGACCTCTGTCATTTGTCTGACAGTTAATGCTAATCTGACAGCCTCCCAAACAAAATATTTCACAGGTATCCTAAAACCTAAATAATGTCACCCATCAGTATCCCAAACCCTAAATACTGTCAGCCATCAATGCAGCAGGAAAAGCAGATCCCTACACACGGCAGCCCTATCCATCAGAAACTAACCCACATCGAGAGGAAGAAATTAAAGGCCAGGAGAGAAACCCTCCAGCAGGGAGATGAGGCAGCAGTCCAAAAACACCAGCAGCTTTCTACAGAGGTTGCTCCACTGCTGCGGGGAATATGCATCTCTTCTAGAGCAAGCTGTGATGCAGAAGCAGCAAAATTAGGCTCTGTTATTCTGTCACAAAGACAGGATTCCTCCTATTATCACATTCACTAAAAAAATAAAAATAAAAATAAAAATAAAAATAAAAATATAAAAATAAAAATAAAAATAAAAATAAAAATAAAAATAAAAATAAAAATAAATAAACATAAAAATAAAAAAGAAAAGAAAAGAAAAATAAAATAATAAAAAATATAAACAAATGGAACCACTTTCTGTTATCAGGAAGATCTCAAGACATGTTTGGACCAACCTGTTGATGCCCTGCATTTAAGGCCAAGCTGTGAATAAGAACCAGAGGAGACCGAGAAGACAAGATTTGTAGCAACAGCTCATTTTATCCACCCACTTCAGCCCAGAAAACACTGCCCAAGTGTTCATTTTCCTGTGTTTTGTCTGTCCACACTGAAAAGTGAGTCCCAAGGTGGAAATTAGCGAGTAGTCAGCTTCAGGTAATGATCCGATACAATTTGTATTTTTCCCTAATGAGAGATCAGGATTTCAGCACATTTATTAGTTATTTTCACTTATTCAATTATTTGTTCCTTGGTGAATGCATTTTTTTTTTCAAGACCACATTCATTACAAAAAAAAAGGAAGCAGAGCTATTTGGGATGCCATGCTGGTTAGCGATATCGGTCAGAGCAGTCACAGATTGCTGCTTCTGCTCCTTGTTGGGCAGTGTACGAGAGCCCTGCTGTCAGAAACGCACTTGTGTGAGAGCAAAAATCAGTTCATGTTAATTCTCTTCCCTTCCAGAGTCTGTTCTCCCTGTCAGTGAAATAATCATTGCTTATTATTGTTTGTTCAAACTGCAGTAGTTTCTTGAAGCCTCAGTCACTCAACAGAAGGAGTGACACTGTACATGTTTAGCACAGAAGGGGTTAATAGCAGAGTCTAAGATTAGGATAATCAGATATCTGCTTTTTTTTTTTTTTTTTTTTTAAATCTGAGTAAATAGTCATATGAGATCTCAGATTTTGAGGGTTTTGACAATATTACCTTCTCTCCTCCTTTGCTTTACAAAGTCGCAGCCTTACAGAGCTAGTCACTAGAAAATACACTAAATATTGAATAGATCCTTTTCCCCTTAAATAAACAGAGTTAATAATAACAAAAATCCCACTAAATTTCAGTGTAATATACATCCACTGCATCCATTGCACAACACATAACAAGAAAGTACCCAAGAATAGTTTAGCCTTAGATTTGGTCTATTTGTGCTTGGGTAAGCTGTGCTAACATGTCTGAGATGCTCCTAAAACATGAGCTGGTCTGTACAGGACTTAATGGGTTATCCTCATGGCTCTGTGCTGTGCCAATGTTAAAATGCATTTAGATAATTATAAAACAGGGAGGGTTATCTCGTAAAAATTCCCTCTTGCTCCTCAGCACAGCCCCGGGACCCATCTCAGGCTCGAGCATCCCTTCCTTGCAGGGCGCTCGCAGCTCCTCAGATTCATCCCTCCAGCCCAGAGCTGCTGCCTCCTCTTGCACGGGAGCAAAAGGCACTTCTCCAAGCGGCTGAGTCACGGTTTGGCACAGCCCAAGACAATGGCATCTCCTAGCAACGCCGAGCCGATGTTAATGGGATCCTTGCACGTGCAGGGATGCAACGGCAGGCGTGTGTAAAGGCTGCCGCTGCTCTCTGCTTCACCTGGCACTCCTGCTCCACCTGGCTCACCATTGAGTAGGTCATGGAAAGGCGAGACTTTAAAACAGATTTTCTCCCCGTCCATCCTCTGACCCAAATTGTCAGGAGTGACAGCATCAAGACAGCAGATAAATCCTGGATAAATGAGGAACCGGCAACGGGGCTCAAGCCGAGCTCCATCTCAAAGGGAAGTTGCTTCACGCCCATCTTACAGCAGGCAATTAGTCATAGCCTGTTAATGACTTGGCTGGCCTTTATGGGAACTACTCCCAGGTGGAGTCAGAATCTCTCGAGCCTGACTCAGAGATGCTGTCCTGACAGAAATATTGTGCATCTCAAGGCCTGAAAAGGCCCATTACCTCGAAGCTGAGCTTGCACTCACTGCGGCTTTTGGAGCACATGCTTACTGCTAGGCTGGGATCTCGCAGGTGCTTAGGGAGCTGTGAAAGCAGTGTTGCCTCCTGGTTGTGCGATCAAGCTGGAGGGAGAACGCTCTGAACACTTTCTACCCTAAAGGAGCTGTGAACACGTTGTCCATGGCACGACTTCAGCAAAGCAGAGGCAAAATATCCCATCAGTACCATTTCAGTGAGGTCCTGTTGCTCTAAACAAGTCATTGAGATGCCCCTATGCATTTGTAAAGTGCCTAATGAAGTGGGGTGCAGTTTTGCTACAGTTTTTAAACCCTTCCACGACAGTTTTTAAAGTCCTCTTTTTACAGCCCTTTCCTCCACCCTCTATAAAGGAGGCGGGAGGAAGGGGGAACAGGTTTACAAAAGTCATTGCAGGTAATAGGGTGGAAGCAGGGCAGTGAATAACTCTGGTTATGCAAGAGGAGATAAAGGGGTGAGTTTTTTTCAGCAGACCATTCAAGTCATAGCTTCCCCAGGATGGGTTTAAAAAAGGTGACTTAAGTCTTTAGTTATCTTAGCATTTTCCTAATTTCACCTCTCTTTCTGCCTGGCTTCACTTCCATTTCCTTCTAGGCTGTTTCTTCCCCCAATGTTACCTTCCACCTGTTTAGGATTTGGAGAATGACGGAGAATCCTAGCAGGACAGAAAACCAAAACAACAGACTTATTTTCCCTTTCTTTTCTGTTTCTAGCATTACATCCTGATATTTTCTGAAAAGTTTTATATGTTTCCCAGAGAAAGCATGCAAAGTGGGCAGGCCTAGTCAGGATAAATGAAATACATTCTGCCTCTACAAGGTACGAGCTGACTGTATCATTATCAGCAATGGTAATAAAAGAAAATGCAGCTCTCTCACCTTAAGGGGATTTGAGTCACTGACATTTTAATTAACAAGGTTCCCGTCTCCCAGCATCAAGTCTGCATTCTGCACAATCTTCTTTTTGCTATAATGGATGGAGATTAGATGTCCTTTGCCCTGAATGACAGCAAAGCCATGTGGAAATGGCATGTCCTACTGCATATTGTGATGGGGACTGGTCTCAAAGCAAAATGAATAGTCACACACCTGGCGTCATCTGTTTTGCTCTTTTGAGGGGCAAAAACATAGAGGAAGGAGTTGGAAGAAAACAGGTAGCTGGAAGCCAGTCACAAAGAACAGTCAGAAAAAAACTTGAGATGATCAGAATACGAAAAATCCAGAAATAAGTGAGTGGACAGGCTACTTTAAAGAGGAAAAACTGGAGGTAGAGTCCAGCACAACTGTCTGGTAAAGATCATCTAAGCCACTGAATATCTTCTGCAGAGACTGCAGATGACTGTGCAACACATCTTTACTCCAGAAAGCACTGAAAAATCTTTCTTCACTGGCTCACAGACCATGAAACAGTCAGCTCAACGTGTCCTGGTTATCAGAAAGGTGAGGCAGGTGGTCCCTTTCCCTTTCCTCCTTTGACATTAATTTTTGAAGGTAAAAAATATCACCAAAAAATGAACAAAACTCACTTTTTGCTGCCCAAGGGAAGGAATAGTGTCTATGATGCAGAGAGTGACTGCAGATGGCTGGAGGCAGCCCAAGGAGAGAAGGGATGAAGGTGGCTTTGTTTCTAATAGAAAAGCCTATAGACAAAGAAAAGAGATAGCTTGGGTATTTCCAGCATCCCTACTGGCAGTGGAAAAATAAAAACCTTTGTCTAGGTGATATGAAGAACCAGGTCAGCCGAAAGCCAACATCTGCCACCTAAGATCTTTACCTAACCCTTCCATGGATGAAACCTGATATTAGTGAACAATATGGAGCACAAATAAGAAAATCAAAGTCCAAGTGTGTATGTGTACTCTAAACTGTGGTAACTAATTGTAGAAGGAGCAGCAGCTTCCCTGTCTCTGGGAAATATTAAACTGAGACTGGATCTAATTCTCCTGCTCAGCCTGAGTTAAAGGATTTTTTCAGAAACTGTTGAATGAAGCTCTCTGGTTTTCTCCACACAGATGGCAGATCATCACATTCCCTTCTGGCTTTTAAATGTTTCTTTGTAGAGAAGCCTTGGGGGGTCTTCTATTCTCTTCCATGGCCAACAGCAAGGATCTCCCTTCACTTAGAGGTGTTTTGAAACTCAACCAATACATGAACAAGAGAAATATGACTTCAGTTTTTAAAAACATGGGAGTCAGACGCATACAAGTACCTATCACCTATTAGGGTGTCCAAGAGGCACTTTAACACCGACAGCCATGTACAGATCTGGCACCACATGACAAAAAAAAAAAGGTTTTTTAAAATGAAGAATTATCTTTTGCTAGTGGAGGTTCTGGGAGAAGACAGTAGAGCCCTGAAGCATCTTTAAAACACCTTTATTTGGTATACTTCAGGAAACTTTTACAGGCAAAAAAAAAAAAATCATATTATTTTTATATAAACATATTTTATATATTATCATCATTATATATATCATATTATATATTTTGTATAATATGATATAATAATATAATGTCATATTTTATATAATAATATAATAAATTATTAAATAATGAAAACAATAATGATAAAATAATAATAATAACCAGAATGCTAATAAAATAATAATAATAAAAATAATAATAATAACCAAAATGCTCAGCACCTACAAGACTTGCCTGAACATAACAAAAATACAGACACAAGCGTCTATCCTTCAACCTCCAGTATTTTTGAAAGTCCATATAGCCACAAGATGGAAGACAACTTTTGCAAACTCCAACTTAGTGTATTGGCAAGACCTAAGATTGCCCTTATCCTGCCTCCTGACAGTCACTCTAATATAAACCTGTACAGCTCTTTCCTACCAGCACATTTGCCTCTGGGTATTATATTGTCTCGACACAATCCATTTTTAAACACCAAAGCTGCCAGTTAGCACAATGTTGAATTGTGTGTCTGGAAACCAAATGGCTCTTTAAAAATAGAGAAAATTGTATTTACAGTAGCAGTTACTGTGTCATCACTATCAAATGATTTTTTCAAATATGATCTTTTCAATGAAATGCTTTTCTTTTCCCCACCTTCTAGCACAAAGGTCACCTCTCAACTCTTTTTCATCAGAGTTCCTGTTATAAACCCCTTTAGAACAGTAGTAGGAATAGCTTGGTGGTTGTTTGCAAAATGTGTTCTTTCCTAAAATTTAGCTTCATCCATCATATTAGCAAACTCTAACCACCAGTTTGTTATTCAAACCCTGCTCGTGACTGCAGAGTTTATAGGTGTAACTTGCCTTTGGAAATTTGTCATAAGCAGAAAATCATGTTTGGACTTTGAGCAGCATTTTGGGTGTTTTAGATAACAAAGCATTTTTTGCTTTGGGGCACAGCAAGGTAGTTCAAACTCTTTAATAGAGAGGAAGAGAGCACCACGTGTAGATTTTGGCAACCTCTCATACATGCAGTAGATGTGGCAAGTGTGGTTTATGGGACCAAAGAACTTTTGTCAACAGATCCACTGCATTCTTCCACATTTTATATTACATCCAGATAGGAGTGAAACACTTGGCACATAAGGCACAGTTGGATACTATGCATCACCAGATGCGGTCTTCCCAAACCTAGATCCATCCTGCTGCCCACAAAGTGATAAATCTGAGATAAAACTTTGTCTAAAGTCCCATGCAGGTATCACAGGGATGCTGAGAGTATGTGGAAGGTGAAAGCGAAAAACTTTTGACTGTGTCCTTTCCAACCTGATAAATATATGAAGGACTATGCAGCCAGGCAGAGATCAGAGAGAACTGGAGAGCCCCATTTCCCAAAATATTCTTTTACCTGGTGTTGTGAGCCTATGTATAAATAGAAAAAAAGAATTCTGAACTGTTAGCATAACAGCACGTGAAATGAGGGAAAAGAGGGTGAAGGTAGATAGAGTGGCAAAACCCCTTCACAGGTACTTCAGATACTTGGGCTCTGCTTTTATTTCTAACACTGATCATAATAGACAAGGGAGTCACTTGGATGGTCCCTGACATGAGATAGGATTATTTCAACACACAATCCCTACTGAAAAGAGGTGGAAGAGAAAAAAAATAAACAAACAAACAAAAACAAATAAAAGTACTGATAGCTGTTTGCCGTCTAAGACTATGAAAGAACTGACAGCACAGTGGCTTTTAGAATTACCGTTATGACCCCAAATAAGATGATGACGGTACTTAGGAGCTGTTGTTACAAGGTGGATGGAAAATTAGTTGAAGAGGTAAGAACAACACACTGGGGAGGAGACCTGGGGAATCTGCCAATGGCAGCAAAGTCTACAGGGGATTCCCTGCTTCCCAGATGAAAACATTCAGAAACGGAGCAGGGGGGCACGTTTATAATGCCACAGGATCACCACAACTACCATCAAACCAAATATCTTATAGTTAAGCTAAAGCCTGCCTTTCATAAAGACAGGCAGCTCTGACTTCAGATTTTGAGCAATGGAAAATGTACCACTTCCCTTGGGAAGCTGCTGTAGCATTTAATTAATTTTGCTGTTAAAAATGTTTGCCATGGTTCCAGCTTGAATTTGCCTATGCTGCTCGAAGGAAGGATCTTCATCAAGACTGTTAGCAATTTCTGGTACTTACACTCTACCTTCATAAGATCTTCTTCAAACACTTGATAAATGTTAGAGAAACCTCACAACATCCCTGTGAGACATAAAAATGTAATTATCTTAGCACGTTACATGGATGAGAACAAAGGGAGAGAGCAATTAAAATTCTGCTCAGGCAAAGCTGAGACATGAATCAAGTGGGATTCCCAGGAAGAAAACCTGACACCTCGATTCTCTGCTCTTGCTGCACCATAACACTCTCCTGTGTCCGTGTTTCAGAAGTAGTCAAGGTTATGTGTCCTTCACAGCTCAAGACAACCCCAAAGGGAATGATCTCCAGGGTGTCGAGCACCGCCACTTTTAGGAAGAGCTGAGGGCACCAAAGAGCAGGCAGGATCAGTCCTTCTCTGCTCTGCATCCATCAGCTTGCACTGGTCCATGGAGGAACACAACATTTATCCTCTTTTTATCAAGATAGGCAATGCAAGAAGTTTAGTAGGGAGTCAGGTCTCTCTCTCCCAAATACAGCAAGAAAGACAGAAATTACTTTAGAAATACCAGCAGTTTCTAAGACATCTTGGTCAGGTACCTAATTCCCCTAACAAAATCTTCACCTTCACTTTCTGCTAACTGCTTGGTCAGTGACCAATATTTTGTATCTCCACAAGCACTTTCTCTACTGCTTAGCCTCCAATGTCATCAGCTCTTTGCAAAAGGGATTATATGACATGGTTGGCTTGATGACCTAGAAGGTCCCTTCCAGCCTTATGTTGTAGTAGAATATTAATGACTCTGCTAATTCAGAGCTGTCTGACCTCCACTCTGTACAGCCACAAGCAAGATGATCTCTCGCTCATTATAGCTGTCGTGTTCTCAAATAACCTCTTCATGTAAAATGCATGTGCAGTTTTCTTCCTTTTCTTCCAGTATAGTGATTTTTCTCTACCCAAAAAAAGCCGCTCACTGTTCAGATTCTCTTGTCTGTAATCATCTGGAAAACATTCCTCTCCTTTTAGAGGATATTTTCCCTTTATTCCTAGCAACAACAAGTATATGCCTATGAAATAAACGGGCTTCTTAGCCTAAAATAACTGGACTTCAAATCTGGAAGGAATCTGGTGTGATGTGTTTATCTCCTAATCCCCCCCACCACTTAAAAAATGTAAGTAAGGACTCAATGAATTGAGATGGGGAAGCCAAGGGGAGCATTTCTATTCTTTCAGGTGAGGAAGACCCCCACTTACCTTCAAGATTGCACCTGCCTACCTGCTATATCAGTTTTTTGTTTTTTTTCCTTTTTGGTAAAGCCAGGCCCTGTATGCCCATGTGCAGCAAACCACCTGGAAATCTCCTGCCAGCAGTCCTTTGAGCGTCCAGGAGGCAGAAGGATGGGTGGAAGATAAGGTGGAGCACACCACAACACTGGTCCAGAGCCAACCCTTCAGAGCAATGCAGGCAGACTGAGACTTTTTCCTTCACTCGGGTGAATTTGGAGCAGACCCAAAATTCTGTAACTCTCACTAGATCTTTTGGGTCTGTCTAAGAGACAAAATCATGGAGCAACCCCATATAATGCACTGTACAGTCATGTAAAAAACCTTCACTTTATCTAAAGATCCTGTAGGAAATTCATGCACAGGATGTTATGCATGAGATAGTAATGATAATAATAATAGATTTTTGCAGACTTCTCAGTAAGTTCTGGGAATATCAATTTTATGCCTTATAAATTCAGGCTTTTATCCAAAACTAGGCCAAAAAGAGATGTCAAAAGAAAAGGAATCAAAAACATAAGTGAAAATAGAAGGAAAAAAACCTATTACCTCTACGATACAACAATATCAGATTGAACCATATTTCAAAATAGACTGAAAGTTAGATTTAGTCTGACCAAGGACAAGCAACAACTGTTTGCAATGATACAACATACTGTAAATCTTATGTCAGAGACTGGATAATAGGAGATTTCTACCCTAGAGCAGCATTTTGCTGGCACAGGACTCATGTCCATGCTGAGGTTCCCACTTGCAGGTAAAATAACACCCTCAATTCCTTGCAACTTAATATCTGAAGCTTGGGAAAGATTTACCCCTACCAGGCTGGCCATCTGTTAACCTTCTTCAGACCCTTTAAACTGCTAAAGATATCAGTAATTGTCCTCCTTGTCTGTCAATTTTGCGGAAAAAATACTGGCTTTGTGTTTCTGTCATGAAATATTTTTATTATATTATTTTACTTATTTTTTTTTCTCTATATCACGATTAATATTCTTATTAAAACTTCTTTTACAGACAATTGTTCAACATTTTTTGACTTTCTGGAGCTCATTCCTTCAACTTCTCTGGTTCCAAGCTCATGTCTAGTCAACATCTGTTGCTTGCCAATAGTCTACAGCTCGTAAACCTTATGCATATCCAACAATCTTGCAGCTCATGGGGATACCTGAAAGAAAACCCAACAGGAAAGCCACACATCCTGCTAGATTTTAGTGTGCTTAAATCCTCCTCCCAAGGATGCAAGCCTTTTCTAAAGAGGAGTCAAACAGATTGAAAAAAAAAAAACAAAAACAAAAAAAAACACAAATAAATCTGGATATTGAATATATATATGTATATCTTATAAAGATCTTCTGTGTTTTGTTAGAATGGTAGAAGTGTGAGCTCTTTCTGCGCCAAGGCAGTTAGACCAAGGTTGGGCAGGGGAAAATAGTCTATTGGGACCACTTGGACTAATAGGAATAAATGAGTCCATTAAGTGAAAGGCCTTTTCCATTTCTGACTAGCCATGACCTAAGGAACAAAACGCACCGAAGAACAGGGATCTCTCTCAGGGAAAGACCTGCTTATCAACAGGAAAGTATTGAGTGCAATATTTTGTTTTAGTGAAATATTTGGCATGTCCTGCGGTGATCAATGCCAGAGCTTCGGAGAGAACGATAGCAATAGACTATAATTAGCTGCGATAGCTCCTTACAAAAATGAGTATATTCGGGCTTGAATAATTTATGAACCACTGTGTTATTTATGACATTTGCAGCCTTTGTTTTCCTCTGGTAATGTGGGGTGTTTAGGTTTGGGGTTTTTCGTTGTTTAATCTGACCAGACACAGTGTTTTAATTACTAAGCACAGGAACAAATAAATAAATAAATAGATAAATAAGCTTCAGGGGAAAAAAAATAATCCATCAAGAATCAAGTTTTCACTCACAGAAAGAGTGGGGAGGGAGCAACAGGATGTGAATTTCTTCTTTCTCCATCAATTACATGTCTTCCCAACAACGCAGCATACAGACAGCTTAATTGGAAGAAAGGAGTGATTGCTTCTCTGGGAAGGACCAGGTTCCTCAGCTTTCTGAGCATGATTTCTCGCCAAGCAGATGGAAGGTTTCAGCTGTTCCCCCAAGGTTCCCCAAATGCAGTACCCAAGGAAGAGTTTGGCCAATGTTCTGCATCTGACTGATGTCTCTGCTCCCAGCAAGTTGACTGGGATTTTTGCCTGTTTATCCCAAGGGGTGCATTGTTTAGTCAAATTCCAGCTAGCAAAAGTGGGCGAAGGTACTGAGCATTAGCAATTAATTTAGATTGTCATGACAAGATAATGAAGTGAATTCACAAAACAAGTACAGCCAGTTATTCCAAGGATTGGTCTTCAGTTTACCATTGCTCCCTTTGTCTTTATGAAACTATTTACTGCGAGATGTGGTCTCTGCCTTCCTGCAAGGATTAGCAGAAGGGAGTAACACTTCTTGCCTTTTGGTCATAGAAGTATCAGTCCTCCAGGAGATAAGGCTTTGATCCAGTTAATAACTTTACATAAAAATCAGTAGGTTACACTTATAATCAAGTGAAAGCATCTCGCACACCTGATCTGAAGCAGATTGATGTTCACAGCAAAACCTCTTCCTCCTATCCAATGGCCATTATCATTTAGGGGAGTCCACGAACCAAGAACCACACAAATTTATTTCTCCAGATAGTTCTCCATCAAGAAAATCTTTCACTTTCTGACAACAAAAGGTCATTTTCATGAAAGATCTTGAGCCTTTATTTTAAAGGCTTTCTGTAGCCAAATTTCACAAACCGCCTCTTCACTGTAGCTGCTGCACAGAGGTTGTGCTGAACCGGAATATTTTGTTTCCAAGAGGCAAAGCAACCTCTAGCATGCACAATAAGCTGGAAATATTTACTGCTCACCCCATCCTTCCCAGAGGAAAACTGACATATTTCCCAGCTGGAAATGAAATTAATCTAACATTCATATACTGTAATAATTCATTTGTTGTTAAGAGACTGCTGAAGTACCTGATATCTCAGGTAATAATTCATGGCATAAAACTGTGTATTGTACGAAAAACAACACACACACATATACCTGTACACACATACACACTTTATGTATTGCCTGTTACCCAGATCAGAGGAAGGGTAGTGATTTTAATACCAATACCTCAAGAATGATATTGGGTATTAGATATCTGGACACTTCCAAATCAACTAACACCAAAAGATATTTGGTTCTCGAATGCCTTCTACAAACTTGGCTTTGAAGTGTGCCAACTTAATAGAAGATCTCTAGGTGCCCTAGACATTGGGAGAAGATGGACACCATGTTATATTAAAGAGGCCTGTGACTTGGTTTTATAATTCATTGAAAACCAAAACAATAACAATAACAATAATAATAATAATAATAATAAAACCACAAAACAAAACAAAGCATAGCTTTCTGGTTGCATAATACTGTCCTGAGACTTGCCACCTTTGGTTAAAAAAGCACATTCCTTAAAGGGACCCTTCTAGGATGTCCTGCTATTTAGAAGTCAAGCAAGCAGTTGCTTGACTCCTAAATGAGACAGAAAGGTGAAATTCTGGGGGAGCAAATGGAGAAATAAATCACAAGACTGCATATTTAACAGAGATCCTTGTTCTCAGCCATGCAGAAGAGGTGTGAATCACTGCTGAATGGTCTGCTGAGCTGACTGTGCATCTTTCACCCCAACTGCTGCATTTCTCCATCAGCATCAACCAGGGCAGAGGACACATTCAGTAACTACCGAATATAATTAAGTCTAATTGCAAAGTTAATTGTCGAGGAGGAGGGAGGGGGGAAGGAGAAAAACAAACAGCGTGAAACTAAGTGAAGATATCAAAGCTCAGCCATCTGACATCCTAAGATAAAGCTGAAATTCATCTTTCCTGGCCCATATTACCTGCACCCCCTGTGCACATGGGTGTTTACCACTCCTTGCTCCTCTGACCAGACACTGACCACCAAACTCTTCTCTCCCAAGGAAAGGACTCTGCACCGTTAGCAGCTATGACAGCAAACTGAAAATATCTCAGCAGCATTCAGCTAAAAACTTTTTTTCAGGCTGAGACCCAAGGAGAATGAGGGCATCTTGGTACTCAAAGGAAATGATTTGACTGCAGGATAAGTCTGACTATGTTACATTCCCAGCTGATGTTTGTTGCTGTAGGTTCATTGACTGGCACAGAATTACCCTGATACAGCTGCTAAGACATCTTCTAGATGCTGCTCCATTCAGAAACCAAGTTTAGTCTTCCAAACCCTGACCTACTATGACATTTCAAGGCTTTCAGTCTGAGGAAAAGTCCCTGGGGATACGTGTTAAAAGTAGCAATGGAGTGGTCTTGGAGACATATAAAGGGATAACAAAAATCCATGTTTATTATCACTGCTGATAGGCACAGGAAAGGGATATTCATCACTGTGCATCAGTACAAAAGCCCAGCATATAACTTTTAGAGATATGGGTGGAATCTGTCGTTCCCTATCTGTCTGTACATCAAAGCACCAATTGTGGTCACTGTCAGAGGTGGGATGCCAGCCCACCTTCACCTTCTCACAGGCCCAACACCCGCTTTGAGATCTGGAGCACCACGGTGCCTGCAGCTCACTGCCTTTGGTAGTGGACAGACCCTGGGAGCACCCTGCAGCACTGAAAAGCTTTGCACCAAACAGGGGATGCTGCAAAAGAAGTCTGTGATATGGCAGCACAGCTTGTACTGCACAAACATCCCCAGACAGTCACTGATACAACATTAAATAGCAATTTGCAATTGGGTTGATTTTCCTGTTTATACAGGGGAATTCCTTTTGCGCTCCATATTCCAGGCAATTTTGGTGTTTCCCAATGCAAACACCCACAAAGGGAATTATGAGGGGAGAGAGAAAAAAGCACTTCAACTTCATCATATTCAGAATAGCAAAGGGAGGTGAGATTCTTCTTGTGTTTGAAGTATGGTCTGTCGACATCTCATCTCTGTTGCTTGATACAAGACTTGCACATGTCTGCATGCACAAGTAGGATGCTGTCAACTTCTCTCACAACCCCATGACAAAGAGCTGGCCTTGACCTTCCTCTGGGTTGTCAGAGGAGAAGCAGAACCATTGGGACCTCTACTGGAGATATCCCTGCACACATTCATACCCTGGGGCCCAGATCTTCATGGAACAACTGCAACAGTCATCTCTAAATCTCAACATCAACCACTGCTCTGCCACTGAGCTCAAAGATCAGAGAATAAGAAGCACTGAGCAAGGTTTTACCCACCAAATGGAAGCAAATCAAGCCCCCTCTTTGCTTACCATGTTCAAGTAGCAGTCAACAAGGTTGTAAAAAAACAACAGGGATGCCCTGCGAAATATATAAAAAGGCCCCTAGATCTTGTTGGGGAGTTGGGTTCTTCTGTTCCCCCTAGCTGTATGGGGTTTTCTCTTTGTGTTTTGCTTTCCCTGTCATTTCAGTATAATCTCCAGAGGGAGGAAAATCCAGCTGTTGCCATGGCAGCCTCAAGCTGGCCATCTCCCACATCACTTGAGTTTCACAATGCAGTTTCCCTCCAGTGCCAGCTCCTGGCTTCAGAGCAGAGGAGTTTTCCTCCAGGAGATGAAGGGAGGGAACACGTGTGCAAAGCAATGAAGAGGGGGTGCCACCAGTCAGCATAGGATGCGAAGAGGTGGCGTGGGAGAAGGAAGAAGCATGGACTGGCCATCAGGACTGAAAGTGAATGAAGACAGGGATAAAAATAAAGTAATTAAAGGCAAAAGGTTAAAATAGCCCAGAGGAGATTCTGGATAAAGACAGAGGTGTGACCATCCTCTAGAAACAAGCTTAATTTCCACTGAAACTTGTCCAAAACTGGTGGATGTTCCCCAGCATGAGAGCCTCCAAAAAACCACTGCCTTACTTTTCCCCTAAACCCATCTCTGGCTTCTGCCACAAATAGCAGCACTGCTCTCTGAGTTCAGGCTCTAAGTTTAGTCTTCATCACGTTTAGATCTTAATGCAGCCCAGACATTAAAAATTCATGTTCTGGCAGTTCCCATTTTCATGAGGGTCTGTTTGAACTAATGACGTTGCCTCGGTGAGCACTTCATAAGTTAATCATACGCTATCACTTCTCACTTCCCCGAAGATGGAGCAGGAGAAGTCTTGCTCACAAAATTTCAGCATTTGTGGTTCTCCTTGAAGACAATCCTCCCTGACTCCACAGGATTTAACCAGCTACTTGCTGAAAGCTTCAAGCAATAAATATGAAGAGCTCATAGGGGCATTCTTAAGGAAGCAAGGAAGTTTCCCTCCTCCTTAGTACTAAAAGGAAAAACACAGTTGAAGAGATGGAAGGTTAAAATTCATGGCCTCCCTAATATCTGGTATTGTGCAGTTGTGGAGGGTTCACTGGAATTTGCTTCTTCGAACATACGAAGCCCTCAAAATCCCCAGCTTTCTCTGGAAAACAAAAACAAAAACCAACCAAGGAAACAAAATATCCTACAAACTAAAAAACTACAATGCACCAAAGTAAGAGAGAAAGAGGAATGATGTTTAAAAATTTTAGGACTGGGGCTCCCAGCCTCTTTTCCTTAAAGATGGGCATCTAAATACTTGTGCTTCCTGTTCTCAGGCTACAGCTGAGATACACAGCTATACACAGGATATCAGATGGTCTAATCAGGTTACAGAGAATCCTCACTTTCTGTGGACAGGGCTGTTTTTTCATTTATCTTTCCCCATGTATCAAGAAGATGTAATGGTATCTCTCCTTTCCTTCCGCAGCTCAAGTCCCCAGTGAAGCTTTCAGTCTCTTGATCCTCTCGTCCTTCACCTGGGGTTGCTGTGTTCTACCAAAATTTATACATCACATTTTCTAGGGTATCTTTTCTCCTAATACCAAAGCTGCAGATCTTGCTATACTCAGATTCTTTTCATATTGACACTCTTCTGCATCTCTTCACTCCTCCTGCACACCAGCCAGCTTCTTCTTTTTTTCTAAAGTGCATCCTTCTCTGCAGAGAGCAGCAACCTGCAGTATCTTCACACAGCTGGAAGTCTCCAGCATAGGAAATTAGCACCACCAATTATCCTAATACCCCTAAGCCCTTCTAATCCCACTGATGCTCTGTTTCAGCCTCTTCAAGCTGAAGGCAATCCACTGATTGTTTCTTCAGCTCAGCAATGAGCATGGGGCTTAAGAGGAATAGAGCAGCTTGCTTCTGGCTTCCTGGGCTTGTTATAGCATAGCTTTTGTCTTCAAAGTCACAAAAGGCCACCGATGAATGTAATCACAAGAAAAACACTAGATCAGAGAAAATTCCACAGACACAGTGTGAATGAGTGGGTCAGAGGTTCATTTTAATTTCTGACCCATACTGTATCACGTAGATCTAAAAGTATTCCATATGGGAGTATGACGGAGATGTGTGGTGTGATTTTAGAGGTAAAAATAAAAAGATGTGTTTCTGAGTGGCTATTCCGGAATGAAATACTCTCCAAAATTCAGTAAAGAAGTCTTTCTTATCACACCAATTGTTTAAAGCATCAAAAGAGCCCCACCACTTACACTGGGACAGGAGAGTCAGTTTTGATTCTCTGCTTCTCTGAGCATGATGTAGAACCAAGTTAAACATCCACCTCTTTCTAAAATGACTGTGAAAAATAGCAAAAACAAATAAATAAATAAAAATGAGATAAGTTGCATTTAGCATGCATGTGTCAGGCAGGAAGATCCAAAATGTACAGTCAGTATGAAAGTGGATTTAAAAGGGAAAAACTATTCACAGAGCATCCCAGTGCCCCCCAGGCAAGGACAACTGGGCACTGCCTGGCCTGGCACTGTTAGGATTTCCGTCCCTCTGTGACGTTTGTCCTCTTCCTTGCCCTTTGGAGGCAGGTGCAGTCACAGCTCCTCTCCCCGGGGATGGTTTTGTGTTGGTACGTCCTTTGCTGTGCCAGAGGAGGTCAGGATCTGTAATTTTCCATTACTGCTGCTTATCAAATGTCAGCATTCTGGCGACCTTCAAGAGCGTCTGTTCCCCTTGTCACCACTGGGACCTGAAAAAGCTCTCTTCCTCATTCCCTGTTCAGAATTTGCATGAGGGACTCAAACCATGGGAGAATCATAGGCAAAGAGAGAAACCTCAAATCTCTCATCTCAAAAAGTCTGGCACCTTTCCCCATTCTTCATCCAGGATACTTATTTCCTGCACTGAAAAAAATTCTTTTAGTGTTTTGAAGGCTTCTCAGCATCCTTGGAGGCCTTAAAGCAAAAAAAAAAAAAAAAAATGTTGTGGCAGGAAACACAAGAGGTTGGGAGCTCCTGTTAAAGGTCAAGACAGAAATCTGCTTAAAAGGGATCCTCTCTCTGCTGAGAGATTGAAGTGACCCAGTATGTCCTAATGAAAAGAAGTAGATCAAAGAGTCCCTATTAGTAAACATCCCTGGTGACACAACCTTTGTGGTTCTACATTAGGGAAGCCCTTGGTGGCTTCGATATTTATTCTGCAAGGTTTCTGAGATATCCACATGCTTATGAAGATTTTGGGGAGTGACTTTCAGAGCACCTGTGTCTAAGGGCATATCAGTGCTTTCTTCAAATGTCCATTGAGTGAGCTATGTTCAGACAAGCCTGAACAAATGCCAATCAGTCTGTAGTTCCATGAAGAGTCTTAGTCTACTTTCACATAACTGGCTGACTAAGTATCCTTCTCTAGGATTACTTGAGCACTTAAAATAACTGAGGCCACTAACATTAACAGTGTCTTGGTGGTACAGGAACCAGCCTTAGCTCTTAGCTGCCTTTGGGTGCATACAGGGAAATGATTAGATGAGAGCAGAACTGCAAAGAGATGCACAAATGGAAGGCAGTAAGTTGGTACAAATTCCCAAGCCACCTCTTCTCATCACGATTTCAAGTAGAGTTCAACCTTGTTCATAGAAAACTGGAGTTGTCCAGTGACATCTTTGAGATGTCCTTCCAGACAGCTCGGGTCCATGGGGAGTTTTGTCTTCTGCAGGAGGAAAGAATCTACTGATCAAAACTTGATTCTTTGGTTCCCTGGCTCAGCTGTGACACTAGCTATAAGACACCTTTCACAAGTGTGGGAGTTGGAAGCCTTGGAGCAAGAACACATTATCATCTGATGAAAGATGAGGTAACTAATCTTCTAGATTTGGATTTTTTTCCTGACCACAGATGCTTTATAAGGAACTGCTGTGATTTTACTTATGTGGGGTGTGGAAAACTCCATTTAGGTACACAGGCAAAAATGGTCCCTTGCCATCCAAGCAAACAGGACCAAAATGTAACTATATCTATATAAAAAAATATACATTCTATATTCTATATATAAATATAGAATATTTATTTGGTTTTCCTAATACAGCAGATAAATATTATGTCATAAATGTACACCCAGTGAAGAATAGCTATGCATCACCAATGCACACCCAGGAGAAAGGTAACTCACAGAATTTTAACCTCTCTGGTTGATGCTCCAGGAAATTAGAAGGGTATTTATTTAAGATGGATAGAAGGAAAATCCTTCATAAATGTAAAAAGCCAGTGGGACTCGTTAGTACAGGTCATGGGAGGAAAAGATACGAAGTCATTCTTCACACTCTGATTGGTCATTAATGACCACTAGTAATTAGTAACATTAGTAACCTGTAAGTACTGCCTCTAGTCTTCACACATTCAGCTCTGGTAATAAGGTGTTTAGTGTAGCAGTAAGTCTATTTAGGATTAAAGAATACTGGTTCCTAACCTTTGAGCTTTGAGTTTTGGAAACATCACCGTATTGAAAGAGAATTTCCTTTTCCAGGTACAGGAAATAATAGAAAGTGAAGTTGATCAGGACTTGGATGGCAAATGCTGTTGTCATTGCAGCTCCTCTGCATCTTGTTATTTGCTATACCTATTTTTTTCACATATAGCATTTTCAGAAATCAATTCTGATGCAACCGTCAACAACATGTTCTGTAAATCTTCATAAATCCTTATCATCCCAGACATTCACCCCTGACCACCATCTGGTATTTCTCCTTATCAATTTCTTTCCACAGATGGAGAATCTCCAGATTTCAGAAATCTGGTGAACCTGGATTGTGGCTAGGAGGAGGAACACAGAACAAATTTGCAGCTGTAAGAGCAATATATTGTCTCATTTTCCTTTGCTTCTGATAGCTTATGTTGATGATTACTTTGATAAGTGGAACATTTGGAAAAATGCTCATCAAAAGAGCTGTAGGTCTACTATTTCATTGTACAAGGCATCCTTTTGCCTCCCTCTAGTGACAAGGACTTCGGCAGAGGTTGAGGGATCTCAACCTCTCAACAACTCAGGTGGTCACGGTGAAGGAGCAAGGCCCTCAAAGCCAGCAGTTGAAGATTCAGTTCTCCACAGAGAGCTTTACCAGGACCATTGTGCCTGAGATATTGTGAAAAAAAATAAATAAATAAAAATAAAAAATCATATATATATCTCATTCCCTATTCAGCATTTGACTTTCTGTTCTGATCAACTACTCACAAAAGGAACAGGATTAAATATATGTATATGTGTATAGCACACAGCTGGAGAAAGACATACACACACACACACATGCACCCAATCTGAAATTAGACTTCTGAAATCCCAATGTCCCTATCTGCAAATATTGGTGTAAAACCAATTTATCTAATATTTTTTTAAAAGTTTGGAAAACTGCCTATACATGTTAATATTATATATGGACTCACTTGAACCACTGTGTGGTTGAAATGACTGTGATTCATGGTCTATATTTTATCAAATATAATTTAATATATAATGCAACTGAAGGGATCATGAATATCTAGTAGTCAAAGAGAGTTTGGCAATGATCACTGGCTAAAAATTGGCTTGGAGATAAGCTGTTGTGAATGAACAAATGAGTTCACAGAAACTCAAAACATTTTCCCAACAGACTTAGAGAAAGTAAGAAAGAAAGAAAGAAAGTAAAGATATTAAGTTAACTGGGTTTTTGAGTAGTAATTTTAACTACTTTTTTTTTTTTTTTTCCTGATATTTTTCCCCAACAGCTTGGAAAACATCCATCTTGAAAAGATTTGAACCTTGTCTCTGGAACAAGCTGCATTTTAAAAATAAAATTGCCTTTCACATTCATTTCAAAATGCCTCTTTCTTCCCAGTTTCAGCAGAAGAGCTCAGGGGTTAAGAGAGCTGTCATAGGCTGAGAAACAATTCACAGCCTTGGGTTTGAAGCGGTTGCTTAGCAGTAAAAGGCTCCTTACACACCACTCCCTGCTGGAGGTGTTCACTATTTCATATATATAGTTAGCTATAAAGATCATATGTAGGAATATATAAGAAGATATATTAATAGGAGCTCCCTCGCAGAATCAGAGTGTTGAGTATAACTGTAAAAAACCTTTTCAAAAGCAGCAGAGCATTGCACAGTCGGAGGCACCAGCTCAACCCAGCTCAACCAAACTGATGGTGGACACATAGCAGCACGTGCAAAACTGGTATGAAGCACCATTATCAAGGAGGTTTTCAGGATAATTTCTTCATCTCAAGCAAAACACTGGGATGGTACAAGGTGTAGGCCATTCTTCATTAAACGTTTGCTTAATATAAATATGTTTATTCCAGAAGAGATTGTTCTGTTCATGTAGTTTGTCTTCAGGCAGAATGAGGCCATTGAATTTCACCCAGGGTTTCCTGCACTTAGACCAGAAACCCAGGGTTAGCACAAACCCCACCATTATACTTTACTTCTCTGTTTTCTGACAGCCCTGTGAGCCATTCAGTCGCAGTGACTTGCTGCAATGACAAGATCTTGGATGCTGTTTAGCCCATAAAAAAAGCAGCAGTAACAAGCCTTGCAGAAGGAAGATTTGTATTTATCTGCAAGAGAGAGACAGCTTCCTTTGTCCTGACCCATCCTGTGAATTTGCACAGGCACCAGTTATCATTTAGGCTCTTCTGCTTGGCAATCAGAAACGTTATTAATGATTTTCTCTTTCTAGTCAGTAGATCACAGGCAGGAGCCGGCTGGCTTTTACTCGGACCAGTGGAACGGGCTTTCCATAAACTCCTGCTCTCTTTTGGCCTATTTAGGTCAGGAGTTTAATAACCCTTATCACAAGCAAAGGATCATGGCCTGCCGTTTAAAGTCGGTGCAAGCCAAGCACGCTGCCAGGACGAGCAGCCCCTCTCACCCCCTTAAAGCTGGGCTGAATTGCGACCTGTGCCTGAGTGAACAACGCTGCAATATGCTGCCAAATGCTCACAGTGCATCTTGAGTGAGTTTTGCACAGAGAGCTTTTCTGGTCTAAGAAACGAGATAAAGGAATGGTGCTAATTCCCTCTTTTCAATGGAAAACAGACTACACTGTCCCCAGTCTGCCAGGCTTGGCTTGCTAAAAATCAGGAGATCATAAGGAGCTGCACCAGGCTGATGTCGCTTTGACCCTGCCACACATCCTTCTCCCTGCAGGTCGAAGGGCTTCAAGCCCTGCCTTGTATCACCAGTAGAGTGAGTAGGACAGGTCTCAGGACCCCCTAGAAAACCTTTGCCCACATCATGAGTTTGCCTGGGCCATGTCTGCCATGTCACAGACTGCTGTGGGGTACAGAGGTAACAAGAAAAGCTGCATGCTCTCCTTTTGTCTCCCCTCCCCAGCCCACCATGCACACCATCACCCAGCTCCACGAGAATGACGTCCACCCCTAATGTCTCAGGCCAAGCACTCTAGCCAAACCGTGGCTCCCAGCTGGGTTCGTCCTGCTGTGCCCTTTCTCTGACGGGTGGGTTTAGGACAAAAGCTGAGCCAATTTCATTGACCAGCAGCCGGGACACCCCAGCCAGCTGGCGAGTGTCCCCAGCACGTGAGGGAGCCTCTGTCCCCAGGCACAGGGCAGCTCCTTCCCCTCTCCCTCCATCTCTTTGCAGCCATCCCCTTCCCAACCCTCTTTGTGAGGAGGAGACCCGATGCCACCAGCACACTGGAGGCAGGGGACAAGGACAGGAGGTGGCAGCTGCTCTTCCGAAGATGCCAGCCTCCACCCTGCTGCTGACCCATGCCAAGGAGGCTTACAGCATCCTCCCCCTTTTCCATCCCCGTTCCCTCCTGCCCCAGCAAAGCAAACAAGGCAAAGGGCCCTGTTGTTTTAGACCCCTGAAGGAAAAGGAGAAGGAAAGAGCAGCCCATCCTCCCCGGCTAGCATGTGACGAGCCACAGAAGAGCAGCGCTGCTGCCAAGCCTGGTGACTAAGGCCAAAGAGAGAGGAGATAGAGGAACACAAGGGCCTGCTTGTTTGGGTTTTGTTTGGGGAGTTATTTGAAATTCAGCAGCGACTGGTGTTGGAGAACAGAGTCCACTCAGAGACTCTCTCTTCCTATTCATCTCAGCCCGGCAAAGAAGGGAAGGGGGGGACGTAGGCTGAGGAGCAGGAAAAACAACCAGGCTCCTTATAATAATGCCCGCCTGGAAGAGGCTGCCTCTGCCCATGGGGAGCCATTTGAACCTAGACTCCACCAGCGTCAGAGGCTAGTGGCTGCAGGATGAAGGCTGCCCAGAGTAGCCTGACATTGAAGCCTGAAGTGTTTCTCTACTTAACAAGGTCTTGGCAAGACCTACAGTCTCCTTCATGAAGGCCAAGTGACTTTTTCCCTCTGTCCCAGTTTCCCCAGGTGTAACGTAAGGGTAATGCGGGCTTCTTTAGATAATCAGCACATTCTAAGCTAAAAGCTGTTGGAGAACAAAGTCATCCTTAAGGAGTAGAAAAGCTCCTTAAGAAAGAAAGGTTGAAGAAAGGTTGTGTATAAGAAAATAACTCAGCTGCAAAAAAAAAGACAGTGTCAATCTAGAATTCACTGGGGGAGGTATTTCCAAACATAGGAAGACATTAGCTTTGGCCATATTGAACATATTGTGTGCATATTTAATGCTCGAGTTCAAGATGAATTCATGGACAGGCAGGATTATAGGGAAAGACCATTAAGATGACCAGGAGAACACAAGCCACCGGAAGATACTGGTGTATTTGGCTTTGAAAAAGGAATGTAAACAGAAGATTTAAACACTATAATGCAAAACAAAGAAGGAAGCACCAGAGGGGAAAAATAAATAAATAAATAAATAAATAAAGACTCTTCCAACTAAAGAGCTGTGCTGCTATGAGAATAAACAGGTTTGATTTGACAAATATTATATATACAATGTATATGTATATTTATAGGTTGGGTTTTCCAGCCATCACAAAAGTTATAGACCTGTACAGTCATCCCTGGATGACTAACAAGGCAATCCCCTGCTCCCGTTCAGCTGGAGTTCACTTGGAGGCAGCTGGCTTCAAGAAACATCCTTCCACTTCTGTCCCCTTCCATTTAATGCAGAGATGGAAGCAGCTTCACACCTCTGCAGCCTCCATCTACAGAGCTAAGCTCAACAGGAACTTTTTCATCAGTGTTTGTCTCTGTTTTGTGAGATGCCTGCGGGTGTTTTCTCCCAGGTGTTTGGTGTGTCATCAGCAACAAGGTGAAAGTTTTCTGCTTGGTAAACCTTGTTGAACACTGCAGTACTGGGGACAGATACCTCTTGTTCATGCTCTCAATTCCCTCCTGCACTATTTTCCTCTCCATGTTGAGGTGAATGAATCTGGTAGAGAATCTCCTTGATACAGCAAAAACCTCTTCACATCAGCAAATCTGACTCCAGAGAAATAAAACAGAATGCAATATCCCGAGCTGGAAGGGACCTACTCTAAATACAGCAACCCTTAATCCTCTCCCTTTAGTATTACCCCATGATGTATCTTCACCTTTGTAGGGGTTCTTTGATATTTTTTTTTGCCCATGTAGGTGTGACTGTCAACTTCCATCCCACGTTTAAATCTCACCTACAAGTCCAAAGTTCCCGTTGGCACATTTCTGTTGGTTAATTTTAGGCAAATTCCTGTTTAGACTTCCAAAAATATGACTCTTGATCTCCACACTCGCCATTAACTTAAAGGACATGCCCTTTCCAGCCAGGATGCTGATAAATGGGATTATGGTGCCAGAGAGACCTTCATTGCCTGTGAACTGCTCCTTTCAGTTTCTAAGATGCTGCTGGTAGAGAAGCAGAGCTCCTTGGAGACTGAAAGAAAAGATGTGAAGGCGAATACTTCACTCCTCACAGAGACGGTATTCTGTCCTTATTACTGCTGGGTAATCTGCTGGTCCTTTTGGACATACTTCTGCCCACAGATTCTGTCACAGCCATGGCAGCATTCATAATACCTGGTATTCTTTTGGGAAAAAAGAATTCCTGAAGTTGTGCAATTATAAAAGACAGATTACGTTAATATATATATATATGTAATAAAAGAAATACAAATAGTAATTAAATATATATATATATCCCAGCTGTCATTGTTGAAACAAGCTGTAGATTCTGATTACAGTTCAAATTTCAGATTAATAAAAATATACAAAAATAATAAAAATAAAATTCTAAACAACTCAAGATTTGAAGGGATCCAGTTTCACACTTTTTTTTTTTCTTTTTTGGACATAGATCTTTCCGCTCAAATTCATGCAACACTCAAACAGGGCTGCACAATTTACAGGTAAACCAAGCCTGGATGCACCTGTTGGAAGAACAGTGAGACCATGTTCAAGCAAAGTGCTTGAACACAGAGGAGTCCCTCCTCTTCCATAGCCTCACCCTTGCCTGGCACCATGCTTGTTCCTTGGCACTGCTTGCAACTTTGGTCCAAATGTCCCTTGTCACCTTGTCCATGTTGCTATTTTAGACAGGGTGTCCTGCATTACTTTGTTTGCATTGCAATAAAGCAAAAATAAAAAATAGAAAAATAAAAAAATCAATAGCAGCAACAGAAAAATAGATAGATTAAAAAAAAAAAAAAAAAAAAAAAAAAAAAAAAACCACTAATTAATACAAATGGAGGCTGAAAATAAGGATATCCCACTGAAGTCCTCAAGCAAATGGCTTCTTCTCAGGAGATTACTGGGGTAGACGCAGGCACATGCATTTTATTTATAGCTCTAGTTTTACCGCAGTCACTCAGTCAGGCATGGCCAGGACTGTATATAGGCAAATGCAGTTCACTTCTCCTCTTCTCAGCTTTAAAAGGCAGCAAACATCTTGTCTAGAGTGTTTGCTATGAATTTTATGAGCACAACTTAATCACAGAGGTAGAAAACAGTTGCTCGAGCAACACAGCTGCAAGAAAGGAAGGCAGATCCACCCATTGCTGCCCTCCTGGTGGGTGAACCATGCTGTGGAGCGGGCAAAGAACAGCAGCATGGCAAGCAATAGAGAAATACCCAACTTAAACCCACTGTCAGCTCAAGTCTTAGACCAGCATATTGCTGGTAGGAGACGGAGAAAACAGAGTTTCCCCGTGGCCATGTCCTGGCACGTTGTCTGTGGTCTCCAGTGCTGTTGGGCAGCTCGGACCAGAGCTAAGCCCAAAGGCTCAATGATGAGTGGGGTGAAGGTCCCACTGGAAAAACCTTTGGGAGGAACACTATGTTCACTGTATCTTAGCTCCCATCATCCCAAGGAGGACGCTGGTTCCCCTTTCATTCAGACCCTGGCCCTATGTCAAGTTTCTCTTGTATGTTGTGCTCCATCCACCACCACCCAGGAGCTTCAAAATCAGGGTAGGGCATCTCTCTACTAGGTTTTCAGTCGTCATAGGGGCAATCAACCACTCCTGTTTTGCAGGAGAAAGATGACATTGATACCTTCTGGCCTTGCAAGTGTTGACTCTCTATGTCTTTGTCTTCCCCTCTCTGATGTGTATAATTCTGCCAAGAGACCACTCAAATAAAACGGGGCCAAAGCTACAGCACCACTTACTGAGATGCTGTGAGTGATGATCAGGCTTTAAGTTAGGTCTGCTTCATCTTGCTGTCACTTTGTTCCTTCTCTTTCCTGCCATGGTCTCTCTCTCCCAACCTTTGTTCTCACTGCTGTTGAGACAAGAAGTTTCTGGGAAAAGTTAAAGAGCTTTCTTGGGAAAAAAAAAAAAAAAAAGAAAAAAAAAGATTCTTCCCCATGATCTCCTCTAGGCTTTCTTTTTCTTCTTGAAATTTGCCATTGAATTTAGAGGCTGTATCCAAGTTACCTTAATATGACCAGACCCACACAAAAGTAGTAACCTCAGCTAACCTGTTCACCACCTGCACCCTGCAACCACTTTGACCTGCACTTTTCCTCACAGACAATAACCCTATCTTCCTATCCTGAATTGTGGTAGGTTGATAGAAAGCATTTTCATTGCCAGCCACCCAGGAATAAATCTGAGCCAGCTTCATCCCCTATAAACCTGCATTCTGCAGTCACAGATGTCATCCCTGTCATTTAGATCTACCTTAGTCTATCTGCTGGCTTGAAGCAAGCAGGAGAGGAATCAGAATCTGCCTGACACAGCAAATCTAGGGAGGAGAAAGGGGGAATCAATTTTTATAATACGTGTTTGGCACTACATAATAGATATAAGTCTAAATGCAAGCCATAAAGTTGGAGAGGCTTGTAAATTAAATCCATTCTGTCCCTTTTAACTAAAAAGTGACCTTACCATAGAATTAAATGTGTTTTTTATCCAGTGATCTATGGAGCTGTAAAAGTGGCTGATTGTTGCAGTGCGGTGTTATAGGACAGAGAGGAGCCCCCAGATAGGCATCTCCACACAGCTCAGCACATGTTCTGCTGCTTGCTTTACAATTAACACAGGCTCACTGTATGGGCAGAGGATTTTAATCTTCTCCCTGCTAGGAGAGGTGGCCACGTTCCTACTGAGAGCAGTCCCTGGCCATGCTTTTCCTCCAGGATATGTCCAGGCACCAAGTGGGAGAGCACTGCTGGAGAAGGGCAGCAAGAAATCAGGGTGAGTTCTGAAAAATCAGACCGTCTGCTCAAATACAGGGCAGTTCTGTATCTTTGTCTTATCCTTGTTTAGTTTACAAGGCCCTAGCTACGCTGCAAGAGGGGGAGAGGATTAGAAAGTACCCTGGGGTTCAGCAAAATGCCATAGTGGTGGAGAAAAGGGGGGTGGGACGCCCTTGATTGTTCATGTAGGGATTCCATCCCCCTGTTCCAATAATAATACAGGAGAGTCTGAAATACAAAAGATTTGACATTGGATTCCAGCCCAGAGGACACAATTTAGGATGTTCCTGAATGCTTTTAAAAGGCCAGAAATTATCAGGCTTTGTCTCAAAAGAAAATATAGTTTCGAAGCCTCTGCTGGGTTACAGGTTGGCATTCATGCATGCAGGCTATCAGAGCCTGCAGGAGACCCAATGCTCCCAGGAATATAATCAACACAGGATTGAAGGCTGTTCGACTTCCAATCAGCACAGCAGCGAAGAAAATCACTTCCCCCATGCCACGGGTGAAACAGATGCTCAGGGAAGTCAGTGGTGTGTTTCCTCATCGCTACTGAGAAGTGCTGCAAAGGAGGAGCCAAGATCCTTCCCAGCTACCGAATGTCGCTGAAGCTTGGGCAGAAAAGTGCTGCCAGGTCCCTCCCTCCCTCCTGTCTCTTCCATGTGTGCACGGGACTGGGGTTGTGCTGTGAGCCAGGAGCCTCCATCAAATGGCAGGAAGACTCAGGGATGCAGCCCAGCTGAGCCACCACCGTTCTGGGGACCCATCTCAGATGCCACACGCCACTGTGCAACACGTTGACCTCAACTGATTGTAGGCCAAGCCTCTGAGAGTAAATCCATGCTGCTAGCGAGGATTGGCACACGCCAGGCTATCCTCAAAGTTCTGTTCTGAGATGTGGTTTGTGTGTACCGCCTGCCTCTCAGCCTGCTTGGTGATGCCAATAACTCCCTTCTCGTTCTGTTCTTTCTCTTTCACCTGGTCACCTCTTATTTTTCATTATTTGGCTTGACTGCAGCATTTTTGTCTGCAGCTATACAGTTAAACAGCACAGAGCCTGGCCACAAGAGCTGTCTGATGGTCATCCACACTACTGATCTGTTAGCAAAACAATGCCAGGTGCTATCCAGGGGACAGCACAAGCCAGGAATTATTGCTAATAAGCTGCATGAACAAGGCTAAGCTGCAGGTGGGGAGACAGAAAGAACTTAGTCCTGTGGCAACAACTTGCATGGTGCCACTGGGCTGTAGAACAAGCCTTGGCGTGCATTGTTTATTAACATTAGATGTGATATTTCATTGATTGCACATCAGCAGGGATTCAGATCCCTGCACACCCTTGAGATTCTGCCACAGGAAAGAACTCACAAGGAGTTACCAGAAGGACAAGAAACCCTGAAGGTTCCCAGGTGAAAACTGCCTCTACTTAGGGAATAAGAAAGACAGAGATCTTTAAAACATTGGTTAAGCAGAGCACAACAATCCTCAGCCTCAGTCAGAGCTTCTCCTAGCTGCCATGGAGCTAATAACAACACCATATCCAACCAGGCTTCCTCAGCATTCCCCCACCTCTAATATTTACCACTGCCAGAACTTTTCTTCTTCAAGGGAAATAATACTTCATATTTTACCAATCCTCAGCCACTTTTGGAGTCTTTGATTGCCGCTTTTATGGAAATCATGGAGAATACCCACTACTCAGCACTGGTGGCAGTGCTGGTCTGGGCTGATGTGCTCCACTCCCCATCTCTGAATGCCTGTCACACCAGGGCAAAAATGCCTGACTTTGTGCTGTTACCATTTCAAGATTATTTATGGTCAATATTTAGCAAGGTCCAAATACTGCAGCTGTACAGAACCTGCAACAGATCACATCAAGCACATCTGAAAGAGGAGACTCACCAGTAAGAGTCCTTGACTCCAAAGGAAAATAGTAATAATGATATTAATCATCAAAGCTTGGAAAATGCAGTTGGATTCCTACAAACAGAAATTTGGCTTTTAATATACCAGCTTTTGGTCAATCTGGAGTTCTCCCACCCTCACTACTTTTGCCAGCATAATACCAGGAGGCACCAAGGTTCAGGTGCCACTATACAAAGGGGGATCAACTTCCTCTGTTTCGTGAACCACCAGTCCAAATATCCAAACATCCCTGAGACTGAAGAAAGGGCACAGATAAAGTCACAGTCAGGAGATGCAACAGCTCTTCAGGAGTTTCACAGAGAGAAGGTGCTGGGCTGGAAATGGAGCAAAATCAGAAGGCAACCTGATGCTGGCCTTATCTCTGTCAATGGATCACTTTCAGCCTAATTAAAGCCATGGACCAACTGGCTGCCTCAGTGCTCAAGAGCTCCACATTGGTCATAGTCATGATGGATATTGTACAACCCATGCTGACCAAGTGATGTGACCCTAGAAGAAGAGTTCAAGAAAGGCTCAGAGACTACAGATAGTGTTGGCCAACAGTTTGGGAAGGAATAAAGCACAGTGACTTGAACTGATCTATCCTGTGGATTACCCAGGAATCAGCCAGGCCAGTTGCCACAAGAACAGAGAAAATAGGGCATAAGCAGAGGCTCAGTTGCCAGCATTTGATGAGGGACTGGCAGTTGGACAGAACAATTACACCTCCAGAGTCACCTTCCAGCCCAGGAGCCAATTTGCAGAGCCGAACCCCATTCCAATTCCTCCTTCTCTGCCTGTCTCGGGGGTTGTGGCAATCAGACCGACACTTTCAGGAATGGACATGAGTGGCAAGATGCTGTACTGGTCCCTGAGTGGAAAGTGTGGTCCAGCAGCATCATTAATTCCCCACCCCATTTCTGGCATTTGCACTGGGGTGATTGATTTCCTTCCTCCCCCCCAAATACAAATAACTTCCATGGGGAGATTATGCTGTCTGCTCTGTAATCAACAGCAACTTCAAAAGGGCTTAGAGCGAAAAGAAAACCTCCAAGGGCCAGCATTAAGTGGGAAACAAACACAGCGTTTGGGTTGTAATTTGAGGTGGGAGGCTGGGGTTTTAATAACCACATCGCTACAGCATGCTGTGCACCTTACAGCTCCTAAACTGCATTTGTGAGTAGAGGAAGTTGCAGGAAGACTTTTTTTTTTTTCAGCCCATGTGAAATGCTGAGCATCTGACACGACGTGTCTGGTTGTGCCTGGCAGCTGTATTTAGCACCAGCTCTCCTCTCACTTCCCAGCACTGTCACCTGCACGCAAGCACAGCCCGGTGACCAAACTCCAGCACGGGGAAAAGTCATGTCCTATTTAGATCCACACACCCTTCTGACAGATGACTTGGGCAAGGGAAGGGAGGCGAGAAAAATCACTGCCTTGTTCCACATCCCCTCACCACACAGAATGGAAACCACTGCGAGCGCCTCTATGAACACATGGATGACCTATTCGAGATAGAAAGGAGAAAGGTTTTGCAGTTCCCTGAAGCTCTTCTTCTTTCATGCTTTGCTTTGTCTACAGTCTATTATGTGGGGACAAAGAAGGACCTTTTATGGGGAATTCCCAGAGCAACAGGGGAGCACAGTAGGACTATCAGACCATGGACTCCCCTGGAGCTTGTCCTGCAATACAGCCTCCAGCACTTTTTTTCAGGACACCTTTTAATATCCTGCAGATCTTCTGCTCATCGTGCCCAGGTCAAAGCACACTAGGGCTGAGCTAGGCAGCTCCTGAGGACAACTGAATCCAATGGGATCATCAAACCCTGCAGCACTCATGTCCCATCTTCAGAGAAATACATAACCTTGGGGTTGAAAGGAACCTTTTGTCCAATCCCCATCCTCATCTTCCTCAGTCTTGGTAGGGGACAAGGCTCTGGACTGAGATTATCCCACCTGGGGACTTGCTCTCAAAACCTCCCGTTCCAGTGGCATTTCCATGCCTGCAAGCATTGCCCCTGTTGTCCAGATGGGTGTCTTAAGTACAACTACAACTCTCACAGCACAGGATCCTTATATTTTCATGCATCCCCCCTAGCTGGATCCCATGGTTTACTGTCATTTTGCTGGGATCTCTCCCTGCTTCCCCCTTGCCCTCCCAGCCTTGCTGCTCTTCTGACTGCCACTGTCTCTCCTGCTGGTAGCAGAATCATCTCCATCTGGAGAATCTGGAAGTCCCCACAGCATTGTTATCCCTATTAAGATTTCTAAAAACCCAGAGCTGGCAGGAGACAGAAAGTCACACAGGATGGAGAACGTTTTATGTTGTTCATATTGTTATTTTTTAAGCATTCGGAATATGCAGCAAACATTTATTGACTATTTACTTATTCCTTCAGAGCTGCTCTGCCCCAGTGAGCAGTGCAGGGTGGGCAGTACATCAGACCCTTGACTAACCCTATCACAGCCAAACTTCTTCCCAAGCTTAGTTGGTGCCAGGACAGTTCATTCCTGAATGCTGGGGAGAGGTTCCCTGCCACTGCACATTTAACATCACCAGCCACCCAGCTGTGCAGGCTGCTAGGTTACTGAGATCCTTCTATCCTCCCATCCCTGATTTCTGCCACCAAAATCACAGGCTCTGCTGTAATTACATCCACAGAGACACACTCTTGGGGCACATGCAAGAACCAAAAGCTCTCACCATCACCTGCACACGGTGAGCTTGTGCCAACCAAAAAGCAAGATGCCCACCCTTGTCCCTTTCTTTGTATGCACAAAGATGAGGAGCTTTTTTGTCAGTAATTAACCCTTGCTTCAGCTCAATAGGGCTGATCAGACTGTAGAGCAACATCTGAGAAGCGGAGATTAGCTCGCCAACCTCTTTACTACTTAAGACATCAGTGCGGGTACTCAAAATCAGATTTCCCTTTCTTTACTGGCATTTGATTAAAACCTTTTCAAGAGTCCTTTCCAAATTCAAAATGCTTAAATCAGGTGATAGAGAAAACATCTGGGGGTCTGGGAAATGGCAACAGTGTGTATCTCAAGTGCAGTCAGAAGAAAAATTAAATCTAGAAAACGTGTGTAAGGGTGTGTGAGTTTGCATCTATGTGTGCACATGCACTAATTCAAGGCGTTGGTAGAGCTGACCACAGCATGGACCTGCAGAGATAAGTAGCATGGCTCAAGAAGGGGGGGAAGTATTCTTCAACTTACAGCTGAGTCCAGAAATAGATTGTGAGAGAATCAATTTTTGCTGCATGCTGATTTATTTAAACCTTCCGCGGTGGCAAAGCCCTCTATAACAAAATATCTGATTACAGGACTATGACCATAAATCCCACACACCCTCAAGCAATGGCCAATGAATAACTGACTTGTTAAGGGAACGAACCCGCGCAATGAATAAATCTACCAACAGAGTTTTCAATACAAAAGACCCCATTGGGACAAATTTCCTTCTGAAGGTGTATCGACTTTCATTTGCAGGAACCAGCAGATATTTGTTTCAAGAAGAAGATAGTCATTGCTAGATTGCTGCTAAACAATATATGGTTTAAACCAGGCTCCTAACCCAGGCTTAATCTGTTTTTATATCAGCAGCCTGGACTATAGAGCTAAGCATTTTACAGGACAAAGTGTTAGCTGAGGTCTCCCGAAAAGCATGTTCTTGATCCAGGGGCACCCAGGAAGGGGACAGGAGACTCGCACACTTCCAGGCTCTCAGTCACAGCGAGGCATTAAGAAAATAAGAACTGAGAAAGGACAAGGAAACATGACTCAGGAGGAAGGTTTCAGGGGAGACATTCATTCACTCAAGACACAGGAATAATTAATGCCTGGTGCTTGGCGGATGTCTTTCATCTCACAATCCCAAAGGGAGGAAATAAAGTTTGGCCAAGTCCATTCAAGCAGCTGGCACAGAGCCCCATTAGGGCCTGGGGAACAGCACCAGGTAAGGAAGAAATCAGGCACCCCCATTTTACAGGTGAAAATATTAAAGTACAGCATGAGCACTGCCTAAATTAGCTGTGACCTGAACCTCTGGCCTGAGACCCATGGCTTGGCAGTAGGAGAGATCACCCTTGGCCCTTAGTGGAGATTGGACTACAGTATCTTTTAAAACCAAGTCATGGCCTCTTGTGTCGGGTACCCCAAATTTTCAGAGGTTTATGGAGCTGTAAGCTTAAATGATCAGCTGAGAGGTCCACAAGAAGACAGCAACACAGGTGGGACAGAGAGAAAGTGTATGAGCTCAAGATCCATTCTAGCATGGAAATCACGATGGCCCCTGTCCCAAAAGCATTTAGAGAGAGCGCTATACTAACTCTCAATGAATATGGAATAGGTTCGTCTGCCAGGAATGGGATAGTCCTAATATAGAACCATTTTGCAAACAGCAAGGACTTTGTTACAGGCCAGATGAGCTCAAAAAACAAGGAAATATCTCCATTTTGGAACTCCAGCCTGATAACAGGCAGGAGACAAGGTGAGCAGGCAGGTGGGAGTGTTGAAGTGGTAGGATGAGATATCACAAGGCCTGCCTCAGGCCAAATGTAGATGTTCAGGAAAAGAGGTTGGCAATAATATATACTGCTACGTGCAAATGACATGCACAAAATGGTGTCCCAAATACGTGCAGGTTTCCTCCCTTCTTGTCTCGGGCCACATTGGTCTGGCAAGCAGCAGCTCTACCTGTAGTAAAACAACTCCTAAAAACTAAGATGCTCACTGGAAGGAGAATTTTGCATTTTGTGAATCTTTCTTCAGATATGTACTTCAACCTAACATAGGACATCACAGCAGATTTCAGCCATTTGTTTCATTTTTTACCCCCCAAAATATTCCAGAAAGCCCATATTTCCTTAGCCGGTCCCTGCTCTTTCTTCCTCCAGATGTCATTTTCTCTCCCCAAGCCCCCTTGTCCCAGGGATAAGGCACAGCACCATACATGACAAAGCTTGCAGTTTCAACGGCTCATTTCTCATCAGCTGGCGACTCCTCGATCAATGCTTTATAGTGGGATATTTCAGGAAAAAAAATAAAATTGTATAGGGAACAGGAGAAGGAAGGTAGGAAGCCATCCCTGGTTTAATTCTGATAGCATTGGTGGGGGGCGATCTGCTCCAAAAAATTAAAATCAGCAAATCTCCTCTCATTTTCTCTGACAGAGGTAACCAATTTAAATTTTCATAAAGGGGGCAGTGATGTGTGTCTTTGCAAGACAGAGTCACCAATCTAGCAGCCCTCTGATTTAAAATATTATCTTTCCTTTCCTTTTTTATTTTTTATCTTTTTCTCCTTCCCTGAGAGCCTCCTGGAGAAACACGACAGATTATCTCAGCATAATCAGACCAACACAAAACCATCTCTCTAAGGCACTGCAAGGAATTTCTAAGCTCGAGACATGATGACGAGCAGACTTTCTGAAGGGACCTCATTTGCTCTTGACTTTCCTTTTTATTTTTATGTGGTTTGTAGCCTCGTCACCCCACCAACCAAATTAAAGAGCCCACCAGCACATGGAGTGCATCTAGGAGAAAGGGAGATGCGCTCTCCACATGGGCTGGCTTGCCAGATTGCTCTCTGAGTGAGAAGTTTGGCTTCCAGTTGGTCATTCTTTATGCTGGATCAAAACACAGTCAATATTGGCTTGGTGATGGTGTGCTGCTGTGGAAGAGTGGCCTTTCGAGCAGTGGGAGGGTTGAGAAGGGTTATGAGGTAGATAGGACCACTTGTGCTGAGAGGCTGGAGGATGCTGAGGATTGGGATGATGTTTTCTGGTGGCCCTGACCTGGAAAACTAAGGATTGCCACAGCTCCCTGATTTGGGGACTTAGAGAGATGGGTCCTGGGAGTTTGGGACCTGATGGGCCACGTGTGAAAAGAATACAGCTCAAGTGAAAAGGGGCCCTGCCTCCCCAGTGCAGATGAGGTGCTAAAATTCTCTTTTCCTTGGCAGAGGCACAGTTCAGAGGAAAGCAGGAGTTCCCTACCCCACCTTGGCTGAAAGAACTGTGCCCACAACCCTTTCATTCATGTGTTTCAGAGCCCAAAGCCCCCAGACCACCTGAATATCCAGATGGGCAAGTGATCCCCACCACCAAGTCATGCACTTCTTATCTGCTCTCACTCAGGCACAAGCATTCCCCAGCTGTCCTCTTCCAGCCCAGCACCTTCTGCAAACCCCAGGCAAGGGGAAAACTGAGAAGATATGGGGAAGGAGCTGTGAGAAGGACGTGGGAGATGCACCAGGGACCTTTGCACTTCTCCTGCAGCCTCACCAAGCCTTTCTGATATGTGCTGCGACACCGAAAAAGACTCCTGCAAACCTCCAGGCCAGGTGCCAGCTCCCTTAGCTTCGAAGGCTTGCTCGGGGATGTGAATTTTCTCCGAGGGGAGGAGGCGAGGTAGTTACGGAGACAGCCTGTCATCCATCTTGAAGAAAATACTCCGCTCTCGTTGCACCCACCCGGGCGAGGTGGCAAGCAGGATCAGGCCCAGGGAAAGGCTTTGACTCATTTGTTTACCAGCGCAGGTTTCCTGGAGCTAATTAATGAGCAAAGCTGATAGCCTGCAACAGGTATCAATGGCAGGGGATTTCCTACGTGCAACACCAGCTCTGGGAGAAGGTGAATTGGGGTGTAGGATCACACTGCTCCCCCCTTCTCCCTCCCCAAAAAAGGGGGGGGCAAAGAGAAGCCCCTTGCAGCCACGGGGACCCCCTCCATCACCTTCCTCCCCACCCGGAGCAATGACAAAGCCTGATCCCTGCTGGAAAACCCTCTGAGCAGTGCCCACGCACCCTTCTCCTTGCTTGTAGGGACCAAGGGAGCATCCACAGGCTGGGGTCTGGGGGCTGCATCCCCCCTCCTGGGCACGGGGACGAGCTGCGGCTGTGCGCACAGCCAGGGAGAGCCTGGAGCAGCCTCTGCATTCACGGGGATGCTGCTGGGGAGGAGGGGAGAAGTGGTGCTGGGGAGCAAAAATGCATGCACGGGAGGGGGGTGTGCGTGGAAAAATAGAGATTGGGGTGGGGGGAGAGCAAAAAATGGCACAAGATGTTTGCAGAGGGGATAAACCCCCGGTGGGGTGAGAAGCAGCCCTGATTGCAACCCCCAGCAGCAGGTTGTTAGTTTTTTTTTTATTTTTTATTTTTTATTATTTTATTTTTTGGAGGGGTCGTGGTGCAAAAAAAAAAAAAGAAGAGGAGGGGGGACACAGCTCCGGAGGTCTCTGCCGAGCATCCCTGCGCACCGGGGGCGGCGGGCGGCGATAGCCGGGCTGCGAGCGCCACCTCCCCGCCGCTCGCCGCAAGCCCCGGCCGCCCCCGGCAGCCCCCCCGCGGTGCTGAGAAACGGCCTGGGTAGAGGAGTAAGGGGCCAATAGGACCCTGAGATCCTTTTGCGATGCCCCCAGCCTTTTCTCAAGCTCTCCCGACCGAGCCGGATAGCCCCGATGCCGTGGGGAGGGTGTAGGGGGCTACTGCAAAGTTTGGGGTGCTGGTAAAAGGGGATTTTTCTAGGGGGGGGGGGCTGAGATGGAGGGTAAGGTTGTGTGTGTGTGTCCGTCCTTCCTTTCCCCCCTAAACCCCTTTTGCATCCCTGCAGGGCTCTCTGAAGGGTGGCAGAGCAGGGGGGTGGGTGGGTGATGCCCCCACTCCAGGCTGCCTTCGGATGTTCCTCAGGGATTGGGGTTCGGGAGCCCCCCCAGTACCATCACACACACACACACACACACGCAAGCTGACATATCCAGTGCACCTCCTCTGCCTCAGTTTCCCCCATCTAAGTGGAATAGGGGTGCAGACCCTTCGTTGGCAGAAACCCACCCCGATTTGCATCCAGTCCTTCCCCAGTGCTGGAAAATTTGGGGTTATGAGGCACAGGGAGTGGGAGGAGAGGGGCTTCAGACCCTACCCCTGCCCTCGGGGCTCTGCAATCCCATGCCAAGTACCACGGGAAGGGCCGGGAGCTCTGCTCCTTCCTTGCTCCAGCCTGGCCTTTCCCTTTGCCCCCCGCAGCAGAAGTTAAGGAGGGATGCTGCACCCCGAACCCTGCCAAAGCAGAACAGAGCCTGGGGGTCCCCTGTCTGCCCCCCCTGGGCTCCCCATTTCCCCTCTCCTGCAGCTGACACCCAGCAGGATGGGATGTCCTGCCCGTCCCTAGCCCCTGCCTAGCTCAGCCCCACGGTCCCCTGGCAGCACAGCTTGGCTGAGCCCTGGTGCAATTCCTCAGCAGCCTCCCAGGGTAAAAAAAAAAAAAAATCCTCCCTGCAACCTCCCTCCTCTTCCTCACCAACATCTTGGGCCCGGTACCGGCTGCGGGCCCCAGGTTAATGAGTCATTAATTAATTCGGGACCCACTTAATATGCACGGGGAGTTGTTTGTTTCCTTTAGCAGCCGGGGCTTTGGACGAGATCCCAGCTCTGCGAAGCCTCCAGCCTCGTCTCCCAGCTGATAATAGATAACACAGATATTTCGGCACTAGCCAAAGCAGAGTCATCATCATTAATACACAGTCCTCCCTGCTACGCGGTGGAGGTCGCCAGTCAACTCCGAGTGCCCGGGGCTCATCCCTCCTGGCTTTCTTTAGGCTTTGCACCGCCAGGAGGGAACAAACCTGGAGAAAATCAACAGGTAAAGGGGCCAGGGATGTACGCCCGGGACCCCCAGCACCCTCACGATTTGCTCTGGCTTTCCAGGCGGCGTGATTTTCGTGATTTTCGCAGGCAGGTTTTGGCATCTGTCAAAGTAGCTTCGCTCTTCCTCGCTCCCCCCCCCCTCTTTCCCTGTCCTGCTCCTCCTCCTCCTCCCTCAGCCATCAGCTGGCCCCGGAGCTCTCCAGCCCCAGCGGTGGAGCAGGATTGAGCCCAAAGCCCTGGGAAGCCCCGGCTTGAAAAGCTGGCGAGGGACGTGAAGGGGGGGGGGAAGATCTTTTTGCCCTCCTCCTCTTTGACCTTGCCTTGATATTTCCCCCCACCGCTACCACCTCCTCGCCGTGCAAATGATTCACAGGGGTTGTTTCCTCTGCCAGGGCAGGAGCGGGGATGCGAGCATGAGTCACGGAGCTGGAGGTACCTGGCAGAGTTGATTTGCAGCCCGTGCCTCCGATTGCTGGGGAGCGATGCTCCCTCTCAGCCAGGAGCAGGACACAACCAGGCTGAAAAGTCCCTTGGAGCCCCCCAGCCTGCCGGCTGCTCCCCCCGTGCCCCGTTTTTCCTTCCAGCCTCGGCAGAGGCATGGCTGAAATACCTCCCTGCGAAAAGTCTGAGGCTGCATCAACAGCCACCCTCCATCAGCGAATGTCAGGCCGTGAAAGGGAAGGGGGCGGTGGGGGAAGAGGGAGAGACAAATTTTGCGATTCATTCCCACACAGGGTGATTCAGAACAAGATGCTTTGTAATTACGCATCCCTGATGGAGACTCCTTCTCTCTCCCACCCCCCCCCTCCCAACAACCCCATCCCCATAGGAAAGGGGAAGCTGTGCCTGGGTGTTGACATCCCCCAGGAGCCCCGGAGCATCCTATGTGTGTGTCTGTGCGATGCTCTCGTCTCTACATAGGCTAAAGGCTAATTTTCTCCTACGGTGTGAAGCAAAGTGCAGATAAACAGCATTAATGTGTGTGTGGGGGGAGAGAAGCTCGTTGCCTCCCCAGCCATCGCCTCCAGCCCTGGGAAGGTTTTGTGAGCGGCAAAGCAAGCAAGGAAGGATCCCCCCCAAAACTCCCCAAGGGAGAAAAGGAAGGCAAGGAGCCGGGATGGGGGCAGGATTCGTGCCCAGGGCAAGCAGCTGCCTTTCCCTTTGAGACTTTTTTTTTTGCCAGCCTTGCGGGCTGAGGAGTCCCGGACCCCAAAGCTGCCCGCGAAGGCACCGCGGTTTCGCAGCACTTCGCAGCTCAGCCCCGGCTCCCTCTGCAGCTCTCCACCGCTATCCCCTGCTCCCCTTCCCCTGCCTGCCTGCCTCCTTCTCCCCAAGCAACAACCCAGTCCCCAGCTTGTTTCCCCCCAGGGCACGAAGGCGTTTCTCCCCCCCCCCCTTCAACATCCCGCATCCTGCAGGCACCGATATTTTCCACCGCCGCCCGATGCTTGCCCGCAGGACCCGCATGCACGAAAGTTAAAACTTCCCGTGGCAGGGAGCGATTGTGCTCCATCAGTCCAAATTGCCGGGCGGGCAGGGAAAGAAGGGGGGGGGGGGGGGGAGGGCGAAAACCTCCTGCCGGGTGCTGTTTCCAGGGGTAAAAAGCAGAGCAGCCCACCGCTGCCCACCCCCAGGGATGGGGAGACCCCCGGTGCCCGATGCAAGGCGCATCCCAGAGAAGTCGCGTCCCCCCCCCCCGTCCCCGTCCCCGTCCCTCCCTGCCAAGGGAGAAGGAAGGGCAGCCGGGGGGGGGGGGTCCCTTACCTTGTGGAGCTCCCCAGGTTTTATATCCTCCTTCTTCCCTTTGTCAAATTCCAAATGGAAAGCAGCAACATATCCAGGGGTAACCAGACCAACATTGGGCAGCGCGTGAAGTCCAAAAGGCAGAGCTCGCTCTCCCTCCGCTCCCTCCACTCTTGCCTCTACGTATATCTATACATACACACTTAGACGTAGCTGTGTGTATACCGAAGAGAGACGGGGGGGGACAAAAAAATACCCTAAAAGAAATGGGGGTGGGGAGGGAAAGGAAGGAAGAACCTTTGGTGTCTCTGCAGACAGGCAGGTGGAAGAGAAAAGCTGAAAATAATTAAGCCGTTTTTTGAGGAATCCTTAGGAGAGGGGAAAAACGCAGTTGAAAGCCAGTAAATCATTAGATCCAAGCAGACAATCAAGTCTTCTTCTTCTTCCTCCCCCCCTCCAAAAAAAAAAAATATACAGCAGGGTTCAGAGTAGCTTTCCCAGCAGCGGAGAGAGAGAATGGTCTTCTGCAGAAAGATATGTTTGTTTAAAATCCACTCGTCTGCTTTTCTTGCTTTCTCTCTCTTCTCCCCCCACTTTTTTTTTTTTTTCTTCTTCTTTTTTTTAAAATTCTGCTTCTGAATCTCTCTCTGTGAAACTAGATCCAGTCTTTGTAGCCAGGGGCTGCATTAAGGATTACATCAGGCTTTTATAAGCTTTCCAGATCACACATTAGAGTGAGAGAGAGAGAGAGAGAGAGAGAGGGAGGGAGGGAGGGATGGGAGGGAGGGATAAAATGCACACACACATCCACACGCACACGCACGGATCGGAGCTTTGTAAAACAGGCAGCTATAGGCAAGGACCCGAACTGCCACCGTATCGCATCGGGCACACTCTGCTAGCCTATAGGAGGAGAGGAAGGATGGAAGGAAGGATGGATGGATGGATGGATGGTTGCATGGATGGATGGATGGATGGATGGATGGATGGATGGATGGATGGATGGATGGAGCAGAGGAGCCAGCGAGAGCCGGAGCGCGTTGGCAGCCGGGCAGCGCAGCCTCCCCGGGACAGCTTAGCCCTAAGCGGGGAGCCAGGAGGTGAAGAGGGAGCCGGGGTGGTTGTGGGGGGGGCTGGGGAAAAGGGGGCAATAGGGGCTCTGCCCCCCTCTCCCCTCCTTCCCCAAATCCTACAGGGGTTCTGCATGGGAGAGGTGCCCGCAGAGGGATGCGCAGGGACCCAGCTCGCTGCCACCTAGGTGATGGGGACGTGAAGGGGGGGGCTGCTGGGGGGTCCCTCACCCCCCAGGCACTGCTGACAGCCTGGGACAGGGGACAGGATGGCGGGGAACCCCCGGGGCATCGGATCCCCCCTTCCCCACCACCAGATCCCCTTTTCTTCCCCCCCCAGCCCTGCAGGAGGACAGGGGTTGGAGCTCCCCATGCAGCCCTGCCTGGTCGTGGATTTGCACCGCTGTTTGCCCAGGCAAGGCACAGAGACTGCAATTAACCCTTTCTTATGTTATTATCATTATTTTTTAATTATTATTATTTTTTTAAACTGCTTTCCTAGCCTCTTTCCCCCCACACCAGCTCCATCATCGCACAGCCTGTGCAGGGAGTAGGGGGGGGTCTCGCCCCAGTGCAACACCCCAGGGTGGGTTTGGGCTGGGGTGTGGGGGGGGAAGAGAGAGGTTGAGCAGATGGAGGAAAGGGGGACGTGGGATTTTGGGAGAGGTCCCTGCTGCATCCCGGAGGCTTTGGGGTGAAGGTGCTGCCTCCGGGTGTGCAGCCAGGGGGAGGTCCCCAGTAATGAAGAGCTTAATGAAGGGGGGGGGGAAGAGGAGGAGGAGGAGGGGGAGGAAAGGATGGAGGGGAGAGAGAGCAGGGGGAGGGCAGGGGGACTCCAGCATCCTGCCAGACTACAGGACATGCCCCTTGCCTTTAACCCTTCCTGCTCCACAAGGAGGAAAGCAGCCCCTTGCCTTGCTGATGCCACCTCCCTCTGTAAGTGGAGGGGCACAGACCTGCCTCATGGGGCAGAGGGAATGATCCTGGCCCCATCTCCTTCTCTTTCTGCTCCAAGGAAGGCGATGAGGACCCCGGTCCCCTCTTCAGGGCCACCCCAGGGGCATCTCTCTCCTCCTCCCTCCTGCCTCCATCCCCAGCCCATGGCCTTCTGCCCCTTTCCTCCCTTCCCTTCACCACATCCAGCCCTTTCACTTCCATTTCCACATCTCCAAACCCCTTTTATCCCCCCAAAAAACTTCAGGAGACAGGAGAAAAAAGAGGAAATCATTCATCTCAGGGAGCTGAGCAGCAAACCCTGGCGAGCCAGCCTTTCCCCGTCCCCAGCCAGCACTGCAGCACTGCTGGCCAAAGGCATCTGTGACATCTCCAGTTAAGCAGGGACTGGAGCAGAGGGGCAGCTGGGGCCTGAAATGCTTGTTTTCAGCCGACAGGCGGCTATGCTGGATTAACACGGTGCATGCACAGAATGGAAATCTCTCCCTTTCGCTCTCCAGCCTTTCGGGAGTTTGGTTGGTTTCATCCAGGAAGGCTCCTGTGAACCTCCAGAGGTTTCTCCTACGGGGTGCACACCCCGGAGGTTTCTCCTCCTCTTCTTCTTCCCCAGTGGCACAACGGGGAGCAGAACACTTCTATGGGAAAAGTGCAGGGGGGGTGGCAAAACGATCCCATGCACAGCATTTGTGAGCCCCATGGGGCATCTTGGCCATGCCTTTGGGTGGTGGGGCACATGGGGGCACTCACCTTCTGAGCTGCTCAGATCTCTCCTGTGTTGTAGGGCAAAGAAGCTCAGCACAAGGAAAAAAAATACTAGAAAGTGTCACAGACAAAATTAAACAGGAGCAGGAACATGACCCAGGATTTAAAAATGTAGAAAATAAAGGGCTGATGGCCTGTTTCTCATCGTGTACCCCCTAGGGAGAACTGGGGGTAAGCTGCAGCAGTGAGTAGTGCATGTGAGGAGCTGGGGCTTGTGACTGCCTGCAGTAACCAAATATTATCCCTCATTTGGTCTCTTTGGTTTTGGATACTTTTGAAGTGATGAAGAGGAAATAGTTGTATAAAAATGTGCTGGGATCTGTGAAACTCACTGCTGCAGGACACTCCTGAGGGCATGGAAATCCACCAGCAGTTGCTCTCAGCTCATCAGGTGTCACCAAACCTGAGCCTGTGAGCCCTTTCCTCCATCCCATCATCATACCTCAGATGTAATCCTTGGGGAGAATGGTCTCTTCCATAGCAGTCTTCCTCCAAGCAAACATTTTGGAGAGGTCTGAGAATTACTTTAATGTTCCTTTACACTGAGAACATTAGGGTCAAATTTACACCTGGGTCAAATTCACTTTTTGTAGGGTCTAATTCACACTTGGTGTAAAAAAAAATAAAACAGTCTGGAACGAAAGGTATTGGCCCTACACAGCCCCTGGATGCACAGAGATATCTCTGTGCTGCAAAGCTATGGGTTTCAGCTTGCCATCAGCAACACCACAATCATTGAGACCTGGGCAAAGAAGGGAGAGGGAAGGCAAGGAGAATCTCTTGGAAAAACCCTCTTTCATTGGGGAATTTCTTCCCAAGGAGTGTGCCAGCAGGTGTATCTTCTAGACCTGTTTTTGCTCCCAGTTGGAGAGCAGGCTTGGGCAAACAACCATGCCATGGAAGGGAATGAAGAAGTTGCATTAGCAGGGTTTTTTCCCCTCACCAGTCCCCATAGCTCCCAAAGTTGTCCCTAAATGGAACCACTGAGCTCACAACACTGGGATGCACTGAGATTTAAAGACAATTTTGTATTAGTGACTGTCCCCTCTGCTTCCCATGTATGTATGGACCTTGCTAGGACCATGTGAGGAAAGAGAAGCAGCCAAGACCAACCAGAGTTATCTTCGTTGTATTTAGGGAAGGCTGTGATTGATAGGTTTGATGTGTTGTGACGTGAGCGTGAACAACATTCCTAAGCATTCCCTGCCAGTAGCAAGCACAGATGGTAACTAGGATGAAAAAAAATATTTAAAATAAATAAATAAATACATTATAGAGTTGCAAAGTGAGGCAGGTCAGCAGTTCTGGCTTCCCAAGTTACAATATGGGGAAGTCCTAGCTGCAGTCCTCTCCTCTACCCAATTTGTTTTGCACGCCAGGGCCAGAGGACAACTTCGTGGAGCCCAAAAGCATGGATGTGTCCATGGGTGTGGAGCTCAGCTTAGTGTCTGCACTGCTGGTGAGGAACGCAAGCTGCCACTGGGGTCCCAAAACCCTTGACCTCCCAGGGGAGAGGAGATGTCCTTCTGAAAACACTTGTGAAGCTGAGGCAGGTGGCAGGAAGCAGTGATGGGGGGGTCCCATCCCCGAACCTGGATGCTCCCAGCTTCCTTTTTCTCCCCCAGAGCTTTGCAATGATCCTGATCTTTTCTCATCCCCGTTTCTGTGTTTCCCCTCCCAAGGGAAGACGTGGGGAGGAGAGGGTGGTAGAGTCCTCCTGCTGCCTTCCCACTCTAGCACCAACCACCACGATTTGTCCCAGCTCCTCCCTCCTTTCCTTCCTTTTGCTGTTGAGATATCTCAGGTTTTCTGTTCCCAGATGTCTACGGAAATCCCACAGGGGTCTTCTGAAGACTCCTGTGGCAAGGTCAAAAGCTGGTGGACATCCATAAGTCAGAGACTGAGAACTTGAGAACTGCAGGTCTGCGAATAAAAGCAGGAAAGAGAAAAAAAAAAAAAAAAAAGAGAGAGAGAGAGAGGAAAAAAAAAAAAAAAAGAAGAAGAAGAAAGAAAAAGAGATAGAGATTATTCTAAGGAGTGGGAAGCTGCTAAAACATTGAAGATGTTTGTCCTAGAGGGAGCTGCATTATCTCTGCCTGCATTACGGTGGGGCACGGAGTGACGCTATTGGCAGGGAAGTCAAACCAGAGCATCCCAAATGGTCACATAAAGGGAATCTCTCTAACAAGTTCCCATCTCTTCCTTATCCTTGTTTGGAAATCGGATTCACGAGAGGAAAAGCGCTGAACGCCCTCTAAAAATAACAATGGCAATAATAATTACGCAGCCTTTTCCCACAATAGCTATTGGAGAGGGCTAGCCAGGTTTTTAAAACAGTGGTTAACACAATAGGTTCATCGGGTGCTGGAAAAAAACAGCTTCGTGTGCAGAGCTCGCCTTGCGAATGTGTTTCCTAAATAGAGCCATAGATGGCAGTACGTAGTATTTACGGAGTTGTTTCCCCGAGTAAATCTCCTTATTTTAGCAGAAAGCAAGAGAATTTCATTTTCTTGTAGTTACAACGCACTCTGAATGAGAACTCCTAAATCAAATGGAAAAGGGGAAATACACAGCAAGAAGAGCCTTCTTGCCTGGATACCAGCAAGCAGAGCTTGAAATGTAAAATCCCTCTGTTATACGTGATTGGGTGTCCCCTTTCACAGGGATGATACCTGAAGAGGTGAAGAGGAAATGAATTACCCACACTGGGAAAAGTTTTGGAAGTCTAACTGTCACAAAAATTCGAAACAAACTCAAAATCCCCAGATCGCTTTCACAAACTGATGGTTATGAAAGGCATACAAAGTGCATGGCAACTCATCTTGCTACTTTCTCTCTCTTTTATATATATATTTTTAATTATTTTTGCTTTACACTCAAGAGTATAGATTTCAAAAATCAAAATAGTTTTAAGGTAATAATATTTATTTCTTACAAAAATACTAACACACTTTTTTTTTTCTCCTGCTCATAGTAAAAAAAAAAAAAAAAAACAAACAAAAAACAACAAAAAAACAACAAAAAAAAAAAAAAAAAAAAAAAAAAAACACTTCTTTTCCAAAAAAAAATGGTCTAATTTCAATAAACTGTCATTTCTAGCCCAAAGAGAGAGCCAACAACCCAATTGGAGAGATATGCAGCTTGTTGTAAGTTTCTTTTCCTGCTGGGTATTTGGTGTATGGAAGCTACAGAGCAAAGGAACCTTATCCATTGAAGCCACTTGTAAGGATGCTTGTAAACTTCCTGGCCATAGTGTGTAAGCTCCAGTTTTGCATCAGATCTGCATCTGACATGCATGAGGATTTGCATCCAACAGAGTCGCAGCAAACTCCTCTCCTCTGTCCTTACAGCAGAGTCAATGACTCTTGCACCCAAAGTTAAATAAAATCTTTGACAAGGACAAAAATATGTGGGAATACTCACTGCTTCCGCGTTCAAATTTCCCCATAGCAATGAACCCCATAGCTGGTGGAATGACATCTTCACCAGCCATTTGTAAGCAACCCCAACTAGCCAGTAGGTCACCTCCTTGACCCCCATGTTCCCAGCATCCAGGGGCTACATCTCAGCTTACGTACAAGGATCAGTTTTTCATTGATGTCAGAAGAGATAAGCAACCAAAAATTTCCAAAACAATGTATTTCCAGCCTAATTTTTCAGATTCAAATAATTCAAATCAGCTCCAAAGTCTGATTCTTGCCAGGTGAAGTGCTTTGAGGCTTCCACAGAAAGCAGTGGAGCTGACGTGTGTTCAGCACCTTTCAGGACCTGTTTCTTTGGTGCTTCCCTGAATGAAAACCTGTGATTTTCACATAGATTTATTTGACAGAAATATATCTTCTGCATGCTGAAATATGAGGTTGATCCCCAAAAAGTATAGTGAATTTACTGTGGAAGTCCTTCAAGGTAAGGTTGGGTTATTCCTGAATAAGGAAAGAAAAATAACAACCATAAGACTAAATAAAGGACTCACCCAAACTCAGGCCCATAACCTTTGTGTTTGTTCGTGTTTTCTCAGATCCAATTATAATGTATGCTGGAAAGCATCTGCTTTATGATAATGGAGAAGCCATTTACCAGACAGCTTATCCTTGTATCCTGAAATCGATCACCGAGGTCGGTTGGAACAAGCCACTTTGAGCCACATTGAGCCACCGGGTACCAGCATACAATTCACCCCCTGATGCCACATGTGTTCATAAATACTCTGTAGAGGCTTGCAGAAAAAAAGTTCAAAGCTTCTCCAAGTGCAACACTACTTCTAAATGTAATGACTTGCGATTTCTTTTACTTTTTGATGGCTAAGTGCTATTTGAGAATTTACCCACACCATTCATTGATTTTTTCTGGGGCTTTCATCTCAGAGACCAGATGAAGGCACTTGTCAGTACCCCGTTTTATGAACAGTGCCAAGTTAGCCAAATTCAGTTTCAAAACAGCCCTCTAGAGCACGGCAATTCCTTCATCCCAGAGTACTGAGGGAGAAGAGCAGTGCACAGCAAATAAACATTTTGTCCCAGCTCGTAGGGAAGTTTGCATCACAGGAGGCAACGGAGTCCATACTTTCACAGGCTCAGTTTCACTGTAAAAATTTGTGAGAATTATTGTACTGAATGAATGTTTTACCCTCCTCTTCCCCAGAATCTTACCATGACACTGCATTAGTCTTTCCTTTGCAGTATTCCCATCCCAAAGTTTTAAGATGATTCCCTTTGAACAGAATTCAGCTACTGTCGTGTTCTTGGCTCTCACCTAGAGAAGAGTGACTTTTCTCCCTTCTTGCAGCTGTTTCCTTTAATCTGAAAATAAGTCACTAGAAACAGAAAGAATGTGTTTCTCTCCCTCTGAGGTTTGAATATAACATCGTGACTTGAGCATAAAGCCTGTTTCAATTACGGAGAACTTTCTTCTGTCCTGTTAAACTTAAACCTCTCTGCAATCCATATGTACTCAGGGACAGAACAAGAGAACAAAATTAAATGCTTAAATGAGCTTAAGGGACAAAATCGAGTCATATTAAGCTCAAAATATACAAGCAATTCAGTTGTGTGTTTTTCCTTATTCTTTTCTCTGCCTGTTTTTTTTGTTCGTTTGTTTGTTAGTTTGTTTTTTGTATGTCTCAAGTTTTCAGTCCCACTGTACTTCCAGAAATGAATGCAAATTCTGCAGTTTAAGTGAAACTTATCCTATTTATTTTCTTTACGTGTTTTAATGGAAAGAAAGACCACCAGCACCGAAGTACCTTCACCCTCTCCCCAGCAATTCCCTCCCCACCTAAGGGGAAACCATAGATAATAGAAACCATCTCCTCTGGTTATAGAGCTGTTTTGTACCTAGATGCAAAGCTTGGAGACCACTGGAAAATTTGGAAGACAATCTGAAGGGAACATAATAACCCCTAACGTGTCATTTATGCAGGGAAAAGCTGCTTATCTGCTTTGGGCCTAAGGAGATTAAGGGAGCAAGAACAACCATGGTCCAGGAGCATGGGGATGGAGCAGATGACCCTGGGGCCATTTCCAGTCCCAGCTGTAGCCCCAGTCCTACCTCACCTTGGTCAGACTGGGCAATGCAATTAAAAAAGCCAACTTGCAGACTGTATCCGTACTTTCCTTCTTCATAAGTGATATCCATGTTCCACATTTCCTTCGAAGAAGATTTTGCTATTTAGAGGCTCATTTAATATATAATGAACTGTGTTTGCTAGTTTGTTTATATTTTATTCTTTCTAATAGGATTGTTTTCTTACATCAAAGCCCACATTTACAGATAGATTTTCCTAATTTCCTTCCCTGTCTTCCCATTCTTCACCACACAAAGGTCACAGAGGACTACAGAGAGTGCCTGAAGATGGGGAGTGGATCAACAACTGATGGGAATCAGCAGGGATCCACTGGCATCAATAGAACAAGCTGAAGCCCACGCTGAGGTACCCGATGGTGCTGGAAACATGAGAAAGCAAAGCAGAGTTCATTTTAATTTACTTGGAGTAGGGAGCAAGAAATATGACCCATATCAAGGGGCATACAAATGTTTTACAACCTTTTGGCAGACACAAATTTAATTTTCTGAACCAGAAGTGTGCAGGCACATGGGCACACTCTTGTCAGGAGGTTTTGTCCCAGGCATGAAGGTTTTCCTTCGACTCCTCTACACTTTATCGCTGACTCCAAGGCAATTCTGCCACAGAAGGCCTGGGAGCTTGGAAAATGGTTGGTAAAATAAGAGTAAAGATCCCCAGGGATGTTATAAAGCACAAAATCAGCAAATCTCTAGGAGTGTAGGATTGACTTGAAATATTGGAAGAGACTGGGAACATCCTACTCAATACAGCTGATTATTCAAACCCTAAATCTGGTTTCCTTTTGTTTAGACAGCTGATGTATTTCAATCTATATGGAAAACTCAGTCACCATGTTTGTCCTCTTGTTACTGAAATATTTGGTCTCAGGGTACAATTGTCACTCTTCTGCAGGCATGGCAAACTGTGGAAGCTAGTCAAGAGAGTAAAACACTGGCATTGTAAATGGCTGGGGGCAGAGACCTTTCTATTTTCCTTGCCTTACTTAAAGATCTTCTGAAGGAGGGCATAGGCATGACATAAAATCAGATATTAATTCCTGATTTTAATAGCACATAACTTGTCTCCTGAATTTGCTGCTGTCCCCAAGGAGAGCTCAGAATCTTTGTAATTTTGACCATGTCCTGCATGTCCTGTTGGTCGCTGATGGAGAAGCTGATGAAACCAGAAAAGCTGAGACCTTTGTCTTCAGAGCAGATATATTTTTATCCAATCCTTTTGCAGTGTGAATTTGATCATCTATGCTGCCCAGCTAGAAAAAAAATAAAAAATAAATATATATATATATATATTAATAAAAGAAAATCTGCAAACACCTTCCATGGTCTTGCAGTAGCAATATTCTCACTTGTGCACACAAGCAAGACCTTTGAGCAAATTTGCTCATATTGGCATATGAACCTTACACAACTGAGAGGTGATGGGTTTAGTCTCAGACTTGCTCACCTTCCCCCTATTCCAGAGTGGATGGCTCTCCCTTGACACAGATTTAGACAAACCCACGAAGAGGAGATTGACCAGTGCTTATTAAAAAGTGATCTGCTTGTGACTTTCAGCATGGAAAGCATGAAGGCTTCTGGTTACAGAAAGCTGGGATCTCACGCAGCCCTTCTTATGCAGGAGGGAAAATAGTTGGCTCTAGCATTTACTTACAAACGGCTGTCTTTTAAAAAGGAGGGTTGATCAATGAACCAGATGACGGCTCAAATCAACTTGAGCTCAAAAGACATTTTAAGCAAGCATACCACTATGTCACAAACCACTTTTTTTTTTTTTTTTTTTTAAGTAGTGATCTGCAGTGTCTCTCTTTGTCAGCATAGTTGATATTTGCAAAGGGGAATGTTTCCTACAAGTAGTCAGATATTTTCAAGCTAAATGCAACTGTGAAGCACATGAAGAGCATTGGGCTCCCAATGGAAATATCTCCAGCACAGAAAAGCTAAAAGAAAATACCAAACTAGTTAGACACTAGGAGTATCAGGGAGAGACAAACTATGACAAGCTGGTTCAGGCAGACAGTGGTAGGGCCACAGGTGGCTCACTCTTGCAAGCTGCGAACACCAGCCCAAGGAATCACGGGAAAGCCTCCACAATAGTGTGACGCTGCAGCAAAAAGCTTACCAACAAGCTGGGAGATGAATAATTAGCTATTTCAAAAGGGACTAAGTCTCTGGTGCAGTCTGTTTTCCGGTCCTAGGCATCTCTAGCTGCTTGTTCAAAGAAAGAAACACAAAAATAGAAAGCGAATCAAAGCTACATCAGACTAAGCCAGTTATATCTCCTGCCCACAGGGAAGGAGGAAAAAGAGATTGTTACTTCTCTTAAACTCCCTTGTTATTCTCACTGGGGGGTGAGCATGCATAGATGCTGTGATGGATTCTGTCTTTTAGTTAAGTAAAGATGCTGTTGTTTGTCAGGCACTGTAGCACAGACAAATGAAGTTGCAGAAGGTGCTGCCATACCCCTGCAGGCGCTGTTCCAGAAGAAGCATGTTCAGCATACCAAACTACTCAGCTTCAGATCAAAACTCAGGCTCCAGCACCAACCCAATCTGATCCAGTTGCAGCATTGATTTCAAGAAGTCAGTTCCAAACATTCTTCTTCACAAAAATCAGAATAAAACGGTTTTGTCCAAGAGACATAGCTTCATGTATTTTGAGGATATTTGTGTTATGTAACAGAAATTAAAGTCCCGACATCCTTCTCAGCTGACTTTATTGGTGATGTATTGGCATAGCTAAAAGTTCTTCTGGCTGAATGCAGAGGTTTCTCTCAGTCCAGAAGGTTGTTAGTCAATGGCTGTGATGCAGCAGAAGCCCAAGAAATGGTTCATCACATCTCTGCAAGACTTAGACTCATTGCCTACCTCCTGTCTGCATGCTAATGGATGAAACCCTTTCAACATAAGGATCATCTCCATCTCATCTATAGGAACCATGATCTGGCTGTTGCAATGCAGTAAAAGAAGCAAAAGACTGAGCTTGGAAATCATCTGCAATGCTCATATACAGGGGAACGTGATTCCTCGGCTGAGACAAGCTCAGCAGCAGCTGCTCCTTGCTTGGCTGACAGAGCAGTTTCTCCTTGGCTTCCTTGGAAAAGAACCTTTTCATGGTCTTTGCTCTAGACTTGGGGACATAAATGACATCAGAGGCCAATGAAGGGCACTGCTGGACACTCCATAGTCAACCTAGGTCGCAGAGCGGTTTCATATTTTTAAGGGGGAACAGTGTGCAAAATTCAACCAAAGTGGAGATTCTAAAAGAGGCTGTCTCAGAAAGACATTGGGTTGGGGCTTCATTCACTCATACCCAGTGTGGAAAACACAGTGATCATCACTAATCCTAAACTGCTCAAATCTGTCATTACTATTATCATGACTATTGCTCTGTTGTTAATTCTATTATGTATGTTACTTATTCTCAATTATAGTAAAATGTTATCTGGAGATCTAGAGCAATTTCTGGACACCCCTAGGCACAGACAGTGACAAGCTGTTTGCTAAACAGAGATCTGGGAATAACTGGTTTTTCATTTTGCTGCCAATTCTGCAATGTAAGCAAATAAATAAGTTGGAGACAGACCTGAAATAACCAAAAAAAAGTCGGCTAACTGAAAATGGAAAGCAAACAAACAGACTAACAAGCCCAGCATATCTGAGTTTAAAAGAATGTTGTCTTCCACCCACAATAAACTTCTTCATGTTGTTTTCAAGATTTGTAACATGTTTTCTCAGCGCTGTAGAAAAAAAAAATAATAAATGGAACATCATTCCATTTTTTTAAAAGCATCTTGTTTAGAAACAAATCAAAGTGAAATGTTTTGATTTGCTTGTTTGAGTGTTTTCTCTTTCTGTAGATTAAAAAACAAACAAACAAAGAACAACAATAAAAAAAACAACCTCCTTGTCAAAAAAATCACATCAGTTTGGATTTTACTTTTTCCAACAAAATTCTTTCAGCTGCAAATTTTTGACTGCCTTATAGCAAGAATCAAAATAATGAACTTTGGGTCTGGGTAGCTGAAAATACAGACCTCCACTTCAGAAAAGCTGTCCCCTTATCCTAGGTACACCTTTAAGTCACCAGCAGATCAAGATGGCATTCAATAATGAAACCACTTGCTCTGAAACTGCCTAAAATCACAGTGAAAAGTAACTTCTAGTAGGTTGCAAAATACACCCAGTCAGAAATTTGGTATTAACTTCTACACTTTAATGAATTTTGCATATTTCTGTAATTGTCAGACACATTGTAACTTTAGGGGTATGCATTATTATAATGTGAATCCATGAATCCAAAAGTATTCATTAATAATGCAGGTTAATAATTAAGTATTAAAGAATCTCTAATAGATGAGACATTGTCTGAAGTAGAAAATTAATCTTGTCAGAACTCTACTTTTAAACTTTCCTTGAAAGTATATTGATACATCCTTCTCATAAACATCTGTTCAGTGACAGGCACTGGAGGATAGAAGACTTTCATGTCAACAACCAAGCAGTAACACGTGTCGGGGAAAGAAGGCTTTGATTTTTCTTATGGAAAGAGAGGTGCAGAACCAAAGTTTTGAGCAAACCACCAGCCATGGGATTCTTAATGAGCTCGTTATCAGAAGATCTAAATATCTCATGAGAATTACTCACCAGGTGTCACTCTGTGGTCAATTGAAAGAGGTTGACCTCTTCTGGAGGGTGACTGTCACAGACTAACTCTGTTAGTATGCATTGAGTCACCGTCATGAAGAACTGATTTTCTCTGTTGCTCTCCGCATCACTTAGACCAAGCCCCTGCCTGTAGCCAGTGTCACATCAGGCATAGGTCTTGTCCTTACATACTGTTTCTTGTTTCTGCACCATTCTGCTTTGGGTGCGTTTCTTCCTTTAAAAGTTGAGGAGACACTTGAAAAAGCAGCAACTCCATCAGTGGATCTGCTGCCAGCCAGTTTTTGTCATTTGATGAAAACAAGTGTATACTCCTCTTACATGTGCAAAATATTCCCATTTGCTACTGAGACAAGGCCAGACAAGAAGTGTTTCCTTATCTTTCTGGTGGTCATGCTGAATTCACCCTAAAGTTTACAGAGTGAGACAGCAGAGATGGTCATGGGAAGTGGTTGAGTCACCTTCCCTGGAGCTGTAGTGTTGACCAGTTGAAGGTTGCACCAGGGTAGACAAGATAAAGGCTACCCATGGGGACAACCTGTGAGACAAGACCAAGGAGAGGAGAGATAATAAGGTACCACCAAGGGTAGATGGCCTTGGAATACTGGCAGAGCTTGTCAAGGAGGTGAGAAAAGAAGAGAAATATGACTGGGATTTACATCCCACAAAATGTTGCCTGTAAAACACCAGCCTGATCCTGCGTCCCCATCTTGGGTGTTATCTCCCTCCCTCATTTACTGCTTGCTGTGCCTTCTTACCGAATAACCCACAAATGTGGGTTCCCACTTTGAGCATCCCAATACCCCTTTCCAGCTTCAGCTGCATCCTGGAAGGCAGGAGAGATGGAGTTGGCCAACCAAAGATGACTGGGACTGAAGACACCTTCTCAGGTCTTCCTCTGTTTTGACTGTAGAAACCAGAATTTCCATCTCATATCAAATCATTTCAGTGTTTTAGGCGCTGTATAAATATTTGATTTTAAATTAAAAGCACCATCTCTAAAGATCAGTCTTCTGTCAAGATGCAACAGAGTTCCTGCTCAAATTGTGAGGGAAGCAGACTACAAACCCCTTCTCCTCACTACTGCATTGCTCAGAAACCCCTTTAATGACTCTTGTGGTCTCAAGGATCTTCAGTAGTCCAAGAAAACAGGGACAAAAAAAAAAAAAAGAACGATGGGACTGCCCAATGCACATAATTCTATCACTGTTGCTGCCCAAGGACCAATACGAGAGGTTGTATTGGTCAGAGGTTTTCCTATTTCTGTCTGCAGCTATCAGCTGTGCCTGTGGCCCACTGCAACACCAGCTGGTGTCAGTAGAAAAAAATAAAATTAAGAAATTATCCTCAGTTCCCAAAATTTTACTGCCAGGAGTTCAAACTTCTCCAGACAATAAATATGCACAAAATTCCACTGGCGTTAGCAAGTGACAGTCTCAGGGAAGAGGATCAACCTCTCCCAAACACTAATTGAAAGCAGCCAGGTTACTGCTGCTATCACAGAAGCTCTGTTATTGATTTTCTAATGGGAACGCTTGTCTCCTGAACAAAGCTCTTGTAGAGATAATAAGGCTGCTTAAAAAAAAATAAAATACAAAAATAAAAAATAATAATTGCCTCTCTGAGCCCTCATTTTATTTCACATTCAAAATCCAATTGCAGATCTTTCTGATAGCTAATAATTTAACGGTCATTTATGTACAGTTTAGGGTCCATTGTTAGCAACTTTGGAGCGAATAAGCCAATTAGATTAGCTGGATCTTGCATTCATGTAAAACAAATATATATCAAAGCAATTAAATGTGCAGTTTAATCGTTCCCAACCTATGAAGGAGACAGTTGCCTGAAGGTCCCAGCTCTTTTTGTGCCTCCCACTTCCAGTTGCTGACATCAGTGTAGCTAGAGCCGTTTACTTTGGGATTTTGGAAGCACTTATTTAGTGTGGCAAGATATGTGAGTGAAATTATTGACCTCAGTATTTCCCAAATGGGGATGCTGCAGCCCTGAGGGTAGAGAGGTCCCTGCAAGACAGTAGCAAGACAGGGAACAATTTTAATTTGCAGCTAAGCAAAAACAAATCCCTCATTGCTCACCTGCACTTCTGCCCCACAAGGTCCCCCGTTCCCTCCCAGCCTTCTCCCACACAGATGATTTACGTCTGCTCAGCACTGCTGAGGGCTGACTTTTTTACACCCTGGCAAGCAGAACATGCAGATAGATGGATTTTGAATCAGCAGTTGCTACTCTGAGAAATGAGGGGGTGAACTAGTCCACCCCGTAGCAGAGACCCTGAAGGCTCCTGTAGGGTTTGTCAACTGTTTCTTGCAGACACATGGGTGATGTGGATGGATTTGGGGTCTGGGCACCCAGGGCTGCTCATTGCCACAGTTCTCCTCCTGAGCAAAGCCATGGCCACCTCTCTGTCTTCCTGCTGGGCCAGGGGGCAGCTCACATTCCTTGGCACTGGTTATTTATGAAGCTTTCTCTACTATGCATCCACCCTCAGTTTAATACTTCCCCTGCTGTGCCCTGGCTGTCCATTTCCTTTCTCATTACGAGGCCAGAGGAAATGATCTGGGTCAGCATTATAACATGCCTTTATGCCAGGGCAGGCCATTACCCTCACCGCCTGCTGATGGCTGTCTCCTGGTTGAACGTACACCAACTCTGAGGGTTCCCTACTCAAATGCTTTCATCACATTTTAGGTTCTTCGGTTGAACAAAACCCCAGCTCACTTTGATAACTCTTACTCCCTCTCTCAGCCACACCTGGACTGATCCCAAAGCCTCCCAGGATTTACTGGTGTTGCAGCAGTTGCTTTGGAAAAGAGAAATCAAAAAGGTTTCACAAACTACAGAAGCCTTTCCCGTTTCCCACTTCCATCTCTTTATCCATCCCACCACAGCTGTCTCCTATCTCACTGCTGGAGAAAGAAACTTCTAAAGCTTGTTTAGAAATCCTTTCAGAAAATAAATAAATAAACAAACAAACAAATAAATAAATATTAAGGGAAAAAAAAAAAAAGGAAAAAAAAAAAAAGGAGAGAATATTTCAAGCTTCTTTAAGGAAAACATCACTGAAAAATTGCCTTTCCATGTGTGGGAGAAGTCACAGTTTATATCAAAGGAATAACAAACTGTTCAACCAATAGCACCCACTTTTTATAGCAAGAACCACTCGTGCCTTCACTTGTATCATGCAGTATCTATGACTTGTTGCTCTTGATGAAAGCAGCTCACCTACCAGATAAAGAATGATCTTTGGAGAGCTTCAGTGGTCAGAATATACATCAGTGGCCTTGCAAGTGGGATCTCAAGTTCTGGTTATGGTTTTGCGATGGATCATGTAGCATACAGTTCACCTCACCTGTGGTTTCTCAACTAAGTGTCTTATCACAGCTGGATGCTAGTGGCCAGAGGGAGGCTGGATCTTCCAGAGGGTGATTTGTTCTTGGACAGGTACCTTGTCATGAGGTAAGTCTTCATGCTCAGGTGGCTAAATGGAAGGAAAAACAGCCTGTATTCAGCCACGGAGCTGAAAGTGGCTCTCAGAAGGAAGATCTTCATCCCTGGATATTTAAATGAGGCCATGTAAAGAACAACGACAGGCAAACAAGAGACTCTAGAGAAATAAAATACCAAAATACCACACTTTTTTTTTTTTTTTTTATGACTGTACAAACCAAGTGAAATCTGCTGGGGCATGGTTCACTCTTGGTCTTCTTCCATTCAGCCATAGAAAGTGTTTGTTTCTCCCTGTGTGTATTGCATGTGCATTTACAGCTGCAAATAATAGAGCCAGATTCCCCTTAGACACATTTCTGTTCTTCAGCTCTAATTCTTCCCCCAGTTGAAGCTAAGCCTTGCAATGTTTTTTGTTTGTTTGCTTTGGTTTTGGTTTTGGTTTTACCAATGGTATCTGCCCAGCTTTGTTCAAGACATTAAACCCAGAGGTACCAAATCAAACCACTTTTTGCGGCAAAAGCCAGGCAACCAGCAGCTTCTTGCAAGTTTGCAAATCAAGTCCAGGTGACTGATTTTGGAACAGCATTATGTCAACCAATGTCCTATTTGTACAAGGTTTTTAAGGAGCTGTCAACTTTCTTCCTTCTCTTTCACACTGTCTTTCCAACATTGTCATTTCAGCTGAGCCTGGAAGCATGAAAATGCCAGCTAGCAGCATTAGCAGTTGTATTACTGCAAGTGCAAAGCTAGCAGTGCTCTCACTGCTGCACTAACTGTAAGGAGTAGAGTATAGTTATGACACTGACAGCAAATTTCAGCTTGGGAAAAATATTAAATAAATGAAAACAAAGACATACTTTGAGTCAGTAATTATTCTTTGGTCTTATTTGTGCACTTGTGCAGATGATCCTAAATAGCAGAAACACTTAAAATGCCTTTTTATTCTCGAGGCAGCATCTTTATTGCCAACCCCCCTGTATGTACCTGTTAACCAACTACAGTACCTTTTCACAGAAGTTATTTGGGTGCTGGTCTTCCAGCACAAAGGGGCATTTCAACCTCAACTTGTCTGTAAATCCATGATTCTGTGGGTCACTTGTTTTTTAAGGTAAATGAGTTTAATGTCCCCTGTAATATAAGATCCCAAGAAAACAGCATAGCTCAGTCTGCCAAAATTGGTCTTGCTCTTACAAGCTTATGTATGCAGTCAACCCATACTGAAATGGCTGAACTTTCCCTTCCCTTCCCTTCCCTTCCCTTCCCTTCCCTTCCCTTCCCTTCCCTTCCCTTCCCTTCCCTTCCCTTCCCTTCCCTTCCCTTCCCTTCCCTTCCCTTCCCTTCCCTTCCCTTCCCTTCCCTTCCCTTCCCTTCCCTTCCCTTCCCTTCCCTTCCCTTCCCTTCCCTTCCCTTCCCTTCCCTTCCCTTCCCTTCCCTTCCCTTATTCTTTTCCACTTTCTCTCTCCCTCTCTTTCCCTTTCTCTCTCTTTTTCCCCTTTTCTTTTTTCTTTTTTTTTTTTTTCTGTTCCTCTCCCTCCCTGCATTTCTTTGTCTTTCCCTCCTTCCTTTTCTCATTTTCTTCTTTCTTTGAACTTTTATACAGGTGTAAATCAGGGGTACTTCAGTGTTATTCTCAAGTGCCATCTCACAGTGCTCAGCATTAGGAAGAAGTGTTACCCATGGGTTTTCTTTGCTCTGCGAATCGTGTAATAAGTCAAAATACAGGTCAGCTAAAAACAATGTGAAACTTGCCAAGTGCTTTATTAACTGTTACTCTCTGGGTTCAAGATGATTCAGGGATTTGAAAAGTGGGTTAAGGAATTTTCCCATTAAAGGTCAGTGGCAGAAATCTGGTGCAGAGTGGTAATAATCACAAGGCATTTGCATTTACTGGCCAGTGAGAAATTGATGAGTCTGGCTCTTGCTCTTGCTGTGGTGACAGTAACATTGAAAAAGAAAAAAAAAAAAAAAAAAACAAAACACACACACACACACACTTATAGCAAGGATGGAGTCTATTTTTTCTTCTTCTTCTTCTTCTTCTTTTTTTTTTTTTTTCCAGATAAGAAAATGAGTGAATTAATGGATGAATGAGTGAAAGAATGAATGCAAGAAGGATTGTTTTCTTCAAGGCATGATATGGAAAAGCATAGGAGGAGACCGCTTCCATCATGATGGCCTGGTATTTCTACCGTGCCTAGCACAATGGGAAAGTGGGCCCTGGATGAGATCCTTCATCTTCCCAAAGTCCCTGTCACTATGAATGTCTCTGAAGCCCAGATGTGTGCCCTAATGGCAGGTTGAATTTTAATACTGGAAGGATCCTAGCCGAATCCTTTTTCTATCTGAGAATCAGTGGAGAAAGGGTCCCAGGACTGGACATTGAGGTTTTAGTGCCATCAGTGCTGACAGACTTTTCTAAATACAGGTGTGTGATGATACGTGTTTCAGGACCCCATTCATCTCAACCTTTGCTGCCTAAGATTAAGCCATCTAGCCAATGCTATGACAGGCAGATAGTAAATGGCTCCTCACCTTATTCAGACATTATCCTGGGAAAGGATATAATAATCCCTGGGAAAGGATTATTCACACTCTGGGATGCACACCTGGGCAAACTATTCACAAGTATTTCCATTAGCTGACTTGTAGGCAACTTGAATGGAATTCACCCTTCTAATTTTAGCTAGCTACAACCCAGTATCTCCATGATGTCCATACTATAGCAGTTGAGAATTAGTCAAGGCATCCAGTGGGGGTAGGAATATGATTCATTGAACCTGAGAGAGGCACCTTCTTTAGGATGAAACTAATCATGTCCTAAACTTCATCAGTGTTACTGACTCACTCTCCTCTGAGTAAAAAAAGAGAATCTGGGATTCATTTTCCTGTACTCACCTCCCTTTTGGAATGCCAAAAGCAGTGGGACAAGTCCTAAGATCACTAAAGATATATCAGATGAATACCACCCTGAATGGATGAGGTGCGGCTCATCCTCACTGCTAGCACTATTAGCACTGTTAACTGAGACGTTAGCAGTCTGATAGCCAGAGTTGCAAAAGCACTTGTACTTCTGCTGTAGTTGCAAAGCACTCCTGTTACATAGGCAATAATGTTCCTGACAGTGAGAACTGTATCCACTACTGCTACTGCTGAATTCAGTTGTGGAAAAGAATTTGACAAAGCTCTGTAGTGGTCTGTCTGTGGTCTAGAGTAGAGTAGGGTAGAGTAGGGTAGAGTAGAGTAGAGTAGAGTAGGGTAGGGTAGGGTAGGGTAGGGTAGGGTAGGGTAGAGTAGAGTAGAGTAGAGTAGAGTAGAGTAGAGTAGAGTAGAGTAGAGTAGAGTAGAGTAGAGTAGAGTAGAGTAGAGTAGAGTAGAGTAAAGTGGTTCAGTTGGAAGGGACCTTCAGAGATCATCTAGTGCAACTGCCTAACCACATTGGGGCTAACCAAAAATTAAAGCATATTAATGAGAGCATTATCCAAAAGTCTCTTAAACACTATTGAAGTTTGAAGTTCAGTTACAAGCACAGAAATGAGACATACCCTGGGTCAGACTTCGTTCCACAGTGGCTTCTGGAGAGAAACAAGAGGTGTCATTTGACCTACAAGGTTCTAAATGTTATAGGTTAAAAGACTAAAACTATAGATGCCCTTCCTGTGTGTCCACCATCACAAGGGGAAGAAGAATGAGGAGTTGAACTCCCATCAGACTGGAAGAGGAAGAAGGCTGGTGTCAGAGTTCCGGTTAATACACAGCATTTTTATGGCTCAGATTATCTTGCATCTATGGACCTGTCAGACCTGCTGCAGCTCTCACCAGATTGACATGGATTGGCACACCAGCAAGGCACAAAGCTCTCATTTCTTGTTTTCTTCATTCTCTATTTTACTCAAAAGTCACATACAGCTTGGCTAAATGCTGGGATTCATATCTGCTTGCAGAGCCAAATATATTAACATTAATTGATTTTTTCAGGTTTTGGCTACTTCATTATTAGAAAGATATAACTCCACCAGTGATGAATTTGTGTTTCATCAAGACTGTGGACTCAGCCCTGGATTATTACTGTTTGCTTACAGATGATCGGTTGGAAGGATGGAGAAGCACTCGAGTATTCCTGCCAGAAATATGCTGATGAGCTTCGCTGCCTTACACTGACATTTCCAACCCCGCTTGCAATCTGCCAGTATGCGTACAAGGAAAAGCATCTGGCTCAACCTCAGCCTAGCAAGACTGAACACATCCTGGGAAAAAAGGAAAACAACTGTTTGAGAATCTTCTTTTGTCACTCTGTACCAAGGATTTGCTTGTACTGCTATTCACTGCAAACACCAGTTCTTAACCTCACCTTTGGATTTAACATTATTTCTAAAGCCACTTCTTCAAGCTGTCCACTTATGGTCTTCCTTCAGTGAGTAAGAGTACACAAGAGGAAAAGGAAAGAATAAGCCAATACAAATAAGATGGTGGAGAGAAAATAAATAGAAGGAGTACCATGCACAGTATAGATTAAAAAGTCTAAAAAGATGTAAATCAGGAGAAAAAAAAAAAAAAAAATATTCAGTATTTGAATTAATATAAATTCCTTTCACCAGAGGAGATTAATTTCAACTTTTTTTTTTTTTCCTCTTCCTTTTATATTCTTCTTCTCTCTCCCTTTAGAATAACGTAGTAGTTCAGAAAATAATAAGACTTTTAGGTCCCAGTTCCTTACTTCCCTCTGTATGATTCTATTCCTGTGCCCAAATATCTATGAAGCACTCGACTTCATGATACAGGTAGAAACACAAAATAATTTCTGTATGGGTTACTGTTTAGCTCCCATTTCCTTTCACTATGTTTAAAGAACAGAAGCCATTTTTGTTCATTCATAAAGCCACTAAGATATCATTTTAAATACTTATAAAAACGTGACCCTTACTCTCTGTGATCTTCACCTTTTGAATTCAAAGAATTTCAAAGCCATTCTCAACTGCCTTATTCAAGAAGCAGGGTTCATTGAAGGGGTCAAATATCAGTTTCTTGCCATTACTGGTCAAAAGTGTTTTCCCAGAGACCCACAACATGCCAGAGACATCCTGTTCAAAGTACATCAATCAGGTTACACAACTGGGGCAACGCTTGAAAAGGATCTTCCCAGGACACTTTAGCAAGTTGTAGATCTGGTTTTCCACATTTCTGGTAAGGAAGGCAAAGTAAAGGTATTTATTTGTTTGTTTGTTTATTTATTTATTTATTTATTATGGTCCCATCCCTGTGCCTGACCTTTTAGGTCAGGAGAACTCATGTCTCTATGACCTTTTCAGCTCTTGTTTTTTTGTCTCCTGAGACTGCCAAACGGGAATTCAGATGTCAGGCTCCTCTGGAGAAGAACCAAGAGCAGGAGTTGAATGAGGCATTATAAATGTATGGATACTACCCGAGCCGAAGGCTACGTACTCTATGATCCCACACCATGTCATCTACTGTCAGCCCTCAGTTAGGAATAGTCTGGCGTAATTTTTGATTAAAAGCTGGGTTTGAGAAAGGAAAAATACATAAATAAATAAATAAATATAGGTCAGCAACATCAAGGGTTGCCTCAAAATGATAACTGGATATTTTTTAATTTCTCAACAAACAGAACTGTGGAGCTCACCTTTCAGCAGTGTGATTTCTCAGCCTGTTGAAACAATTTCTGGTACTTTTAGTAGAATTACCATCAAAGTTAATTTGATGCCATAAACCTACATTTCCTAAGTATGTTCTCTTGGAAACAATCAAAAGCAATGGAAGTGAAGAAACAGACAAACTCAAAACATTTGAAGACTCATTGCATTTCTCTGTCTCATATATATTACTGCTTAAATGACTCAAGATTATTAAGGAAAGAGGAATATGATCTGGCATTATTAATATCAATCAGTCTTCACCTGTGCTGAGATGCACACATGATCTTGTACCTAAGTACAAGAATTTGCTTAATTTTTTTTTTTTTTTGATTAAATACATGAAGGCAAGTGACTGCACGTCTTAGAAAAAACTTTTATATGATAAAATATGGAGGATTGATCAGACAGTTCCAGAAACACTTCATCAAGAAATGCAATCTTTAAAAGATATGTTTTTCCAGATTTTAGCTATCAAGAAGTTAAAAAAAGCATTAGAAAATATCACCTGGCTTGCTCCACAGTAGTCGATAGAGAAAAAGCAAAAGCACTAGTAACCCTGTAACAGCAGTCTGAGAGAGGATGAATTAATTTGGTCCCTTTCTGCTAATGTTTCAGACTGACAACATCTGTAACTTTTGCCTGTGCCTTTCATTACACCTAGCTTTCATCTCTTCCCTAGCCTCAAGATGAAGGTCTCATCCCTGGGCCATGTTGCCAAGTCCTTTTCAGCAGATGAAAGATGAGACAAGGAACAACAGATGGGTATAAACTGATAATGCTGCACAAAGAAGTCATGAGACAATCTGGTGCAACCATGCTCAAGATATCTTTCTTGCAGCTTTCTGCAAGTAATAATTTGTGTAGACAGCTACTTGGGGAAGGTTTGCAGAGGTACGTGTACCATAACACCCACAGCTTGGGAGTCTCTCAGCTAGAAAAAAAGGTACATGTATTTTTTCCCCTTCTGTTCTAGGGCACAGCAAACCCTGCATCCTACTCAGCACACCTTCTCAGCTCTACCAAGATGTTTTCCTACACCTCCATGTGGTTTCTCTCTATTCCCCTCCAGCCTCACTTCTGGAAAAGTAAGTTGGAAGTCACAAGTTGGAAGAAAGTCAGAAGGAAATTTGATTAAATATTAGAATAAACTTTTTCAGCAGGACAGTAAACATTGGAACAGGGGCCCGGAGAGGTTTGAAATCTCCATCCAAAGAGATACTCATAGCCTTGTTAGAAAAGGCCCCTGATCAGCCTGCTTGGAGGTGTGTGTGGGGGTCAGGTCAAAACCAACTGATCTATCCCCACGTGTGCCATACTGTGATTGTAACTGTAAAATGCATGGCAACATCACTCAGTGCAATGAAAAATGACAGCTGCAAATGCTGCATGAGCCCCAAGACAATCATTTCTACATTAAATATTGTTTATTTCTGCTGCTTGGGCAGAAAATGCAGCTGGAGCTACTCCATAGGCTTGCATCTTCCCTGTCCACCACCACCAGGGGAACACTGCCACATGATTAGGAATGGTGTGGGTCCTTCAGCATATGCCAGGAAGCAGGAGATGAAAAGCTTGGAAAAGATACTTTTCCTTCACCTCCAAAAATGTCAGGTGTTTTGCCTGAAGCTGTTGGCACTGTCACTAGCATTATCTTTTGATCTCTGGGCAACTCCTGATCCCACGGGAGATGGTGGGCATGTGAGCTGCTTTTCATTCAGGAAAACTCCTCATTGTTTTCCTATTTGATGATCTATGAAATCGTAGCAGATGCTGTCTGGTGGCTGGTCCCTCAGAGCAAAGGTGAAGGCTAATTTTAACTGGGGATGCCCAGAATTTTCCCAGGAAGTTGAAGAAATACTCAGTGGTGGAGCATGGATTGGGTCAGTGTTCGGTGTCTGAAAGGAGCAAAAAGTCTGCAAAAGCGGTCACAAAATACAGAGGAAGCCACAGAGAGCCTGGTACTCTGCTCTTGTCAAGAAGCCAAGAGGGAGGAAGAAAAAGATTCTGTTTATTTAAGGTCTACACGGAAGTTGGCTCAAAAATTCATTCTCCTTAACTTGGTTTCATTCCTTGTAAGTGGGATCACACTTCAAAACGCATCCACTTGACAGCCTGAAAAACATCCCAGATACCCTCTTGGGGAATTTGGCTGGGCCAGGAGAGGTTACATCAGGCTCTCAGGAGGAGAACAAATGTGGCAAGCATTTTCTTCAGCTTAAGCATGGCTAAAATTTTCTTCATAGGCAAGGGAGTATCTCTTCACAGCTCGTTACAGTTTCAGACCGTCGGGCAGGCAGACAGAACATGCACTCCACTACAAATTCACAGAAGGAGGAACTCCTTCCTTACACTAGGGAGCCTGCCTTCGTTGCCATCCAACTGCAAATCTAGTGAGAAAAATAAAAATAAGGAGAGAGTTCTCCTCTTTAACAGAGCACTGGCTTTCATTGAAGTGCTTTTGAGGGTTTAGGATGAGGAAGATAAATGTACTACTTCAGATAACTAATGTTCATGAGACTGAGGGAGATCAACCCATCAAGAGCTGTGAATTCACAAGCATTCATGGGAGAGTATCTGTTTATCTGTTTGTACTTAACTCTGAGTTAATAACAAAGTGTCCAGATTAGAATATGGGAGCTGTAATGTCAGAAGAAATCAATGCTTCATCAAAGCACATTTTCAGACGTGGTCAACAGTTACTGCACTAGGAAAGATGAGCACATTTATTTTCCCTGTTTTCCCCAAATGTTCACTTATGATTATTTTTTTATTATCATTAATTTCCATACCTAAAGGTTAATGCCTTGGTTCATTTGTGTACAAAATATAAGGTTTTACTGCTTGGTCTATTCCTTCTTATGATGGGATGATGAGATGATGCTGGCAAGGACAATCAGGAAAGACCTTTCTGTGTTGTTTTCTTGTTGTTTTTTCCTGTTTTCTTCACCTAACACCTTTCTGACAGCTGCAAAATCCCGGAGGGTGTCAAGATTAAGCTGAAACACTTCCTAAAGGGTTGCAGAGGTGCTTATGTGAGAGGAACAACTGCTAAATTTGCCACACACTGCAATCAATTTTCACCACTCAGAACCATTCCTTCTGCTTTCAAAACAACAACAGAAGTTTAATTTTTTAGTTCAAAGTGTGTAAAGGCTTTCACTGGAAACTAAGTGGTAAAACTGAAATGCAAAAGTAATCTTAAAACTTAGAGACACTAAAAGCTCTTTGATGCAGAGCCAATGTCGCTAGCAGAAACCATGAAAAGTGATACTGGGAGAAACTAAAAAGAATAAAGTCTCTGCCTAAAAACTTGATGGAACAGGTGCCAAGTCTTCGGGACTTGTTGAGTTTCCCATTGAAGAAAGATAATGTTCAAGTCTAGAGAGGTCTTTTCCCACTTCTAGCTTGATTCCCACAAGTAAAGCTGGATCTTTTGATGGCATAACCAACCAACAGACATAAAAAATAAATAGAGAAAAGGAGAGGTTCAAGTCATGGAAAAAAAAAAAAGGTTTCCTGAGACTTCATGACTCTCTTTCCTGGGGAAGTGTCTAATACGTGTTGTGTCCCTTGGTTACTGAGTCAGTGGAGTCACTAAATCCGTGCCAGCTAAATTAAGCACTGAAATTAGGAATTTAGTCTTCCACCACAGTAATGTATAGGCCACAGCACACCCAAGGAAAAGTAACTTTTGGGGGACGGGACTGTCATTCCACTGACTGCAGGAGAGCCTGGGATCATCCAAAATGTGCTTCATGTAAGAACCTACAGTCGTGTAGGATAGAGCTGGGCCACAAGAAGTAGACTTTTGGTATCAATTTATGCCATGGTTGCTCAGGTCTTATCATGATGGGACTACAAAACTGGAAGGGACAGAGACACCTCACCCTACTTGGCACTAAGCATCTGCATGGCACATCAGAGCAACTCAAAGTCGTTTGCATTTGAAAAGTTTTCCTTGGTCACAGTTTCACAAGTCAATCTCTTGCTTTTTCAGTGGACAGCCTGCTTGCATTTGGTCTTTTAAAGTTCTATTAGTTGCATCAAAATATCCAGGAGAAGCCTTTAAGTTAGCCTAAGTTTTGGAGAAAACTTTTCAAACATAGTTTGCCTTGAGTAAAAATGCATTGTCAGTAGTGTCTGAAAAACCTACTGAGCCCTTTGTTTTGCTTTCTGTAGCATGAATCACAAGTAAGCAATCATCTAAACCCTTCCTAGAGAAGTGGAAAAAAAAAAAAAAGAAAAAAAAAAAGAGGGGGGAGTGGGGGGGTGGGGGCGTATTTCATCTTGAATTCTGAACATGGACAAGAATCTGGAGAACTTCAAGATAGTTCTGAGGTTGCAAGAATGATAACAAGGTCAAATAAAATTATTTTAAAATATAATTCCAAAGGATCAGTGTCAGAGGAAAGAAGCCAAAGGGTAAAATTAAAGATTTATTATTTTTCCTCTTGTCTTACAGCTTTGGAAGGTCACCAATTGGACTGAAATGATTTTTTTCCTAGAATATACCCTTTGGGGACTGTCTGTGACTGGAGAAGAAATGAATGACACCAGCCCACTGTGAGGAGCACAAAGAAACAGCAGAAAACATTTTTCTTTAAACACCAGAAGAGCAGGATTATCTCCAATAGGAACTAGTTGCCAAATTCTAAGTGAAACTTGAATGTGGTACGTAATATTGGCAGGACTTTGGACTATGAGAACGTTTCATAATTGATGTCTTTCTTCTGTTTCATTGTGCACCCTCGTTCAATCCAGCTGTTACTTCATTAGACCAAATGGTGGTGCAAATCTCTGTGGATAGGCTACATCTGGTGCATGAATATGCAATTATATTTCTCTGTAGGCACCATATGAATGCACAGGTAATGTTCGGGATCTAAGAAGATGTGCTAAAAAAAAAACAAAAACAAACAAAAAAAACAACAAAAAAAAAAAAACATAGCAACAACAAAAAACTTAAAGTTATTCTAGAATTAAAATTAGTGCAAGTGCAGGTCATCAGTTCTTTGGAGGATTTATTTTCACTGACCAACCTTATTCAGCTTTCTGTTGGGAAAGAATAAGAATGAAGGAATGATAAAAGCACAGAGAACGTTCTCAGAGTTCCTCCATACAGAAACACTTCTTGAGGGTTTATGGCAATAATGTATTTGACTTACATGCTTTCAAACTCCACTGTGTTTTTTCAGTTTCCAAGCAGATTTGGAACTCTCGCTTATACTAATATGCATAAAAATAATAAAAAAGAAAATCTAATCTTTAAGAAGTTTAGATTGCAAGTTGTAAATTTTGTCAAAATGGTGATTAAACCTTTTGGCAGAATACGCATATTTTTCAAAACCTTAAAAGGTGAAAAATCTCCAAATATACATCAGTTCAGAAGCAAGTAGAAGCTTCAGCCTCAGATGTCTTCTCTAAAACAGATCAAACCAAGAATCTCAAATTCAAGCACTCAGAGATTTTAGAAAAATTCAACTCCAGATCTGACATTTACAATTCTGACCTAGGTCTGCATTTTTTCAGAAAAGCATGATCTGAATTTTATGCTCAGAACAAAGCCCCAAGCAGGCTGAGTTTCATTCCAAAGAGCTCTCTTCCCTGCTATAGAAGAAAAAGTATTTCAGGTGAAATAAGATCAAGTTTCAAACCTTTGCCTGAAATTCAGTCTTTTGCTTGAGGTTCTCTCTCATTTCCCTCCCATACACATATGAATTTTTAATTTGTCAGGGAAGGGTGCCTGTACTGCTGAGATCTGGAACAGAATTAGATGAGTTGAACTGACGCAGAATCAGACTTGCTTTTCTGTACAACATCAAATTACCTGGTCTGGTTGCCACATCCTTGCTGTCTGCCCCTCTGGTAAGTGCATTACATTCACAACCATCCCTTTAATGATGTGCAAGGGCTCCTTGTCCGGGTGTCTGGAGATATGACCTTTGTTTCTCCTCCACATCACGAACTCTGGGTGTGCACTACAAAGTTCCTCTCCGCAGCAGCACGGTGAGGATAGATGGATGAGCGCTTGCATGACATTTGGACTGGGGTCAATGCAATTTACAGGGCAGGCTTATGGGAGCTAACTCAAATCTGATTTTACAATTATGATATCAAATGTCATTTAGGTAATGATGACTCTCTAATATTCAGGCAACACCTTCTGGTCACAAGCATACAAGAAATTTCAGAGCTGCTCCACAGAAGCAGGTACGTGAGCTACCTGACTTCACAAAACAATGCAGCTGCAACCAATTGAAATGAATGAAAGGGCAAAGGCTCTTGAAATGCAGCTGGCAGTCATTCAGCAATGATCTGCTGAGCAAAGGGGCAGATACAGTCCTTGTTAGACTGGCAGGGTTGCAGGGACACCTGGGTGTTAACTATGTTGGTTTCTGTTTTTTCCAAACACATTAAAACCCCTGAAGAAAGGGAAAAGTCCCTCACTAAATCAATGCCTAGAACAAATGGATCTATACATATCAGGAAATGAAGCCCTATATACCACACACACACAGTTTATTGTAATATATTATACATTTATTATTACATTTATTATACAATTCTGAATCCATCCATCAGCTGCTTTGCCAGGGACCTTACAAACCCCTTCATCCCCTTCCCTGTGCAAAGATGCACCAATTTATGCCCTTGTACGTTACCAGATGGACTTACTCCTGTGTTTATTTAGCTTGTAGCTTTGACCTTTCAACGGTTGTGGCATCTTCTTCCATTAGAAGTCCCACGGTCCCCTTTTCTGTCCGATACTCTCTTGGCTTTGTCAAGGCTTTCATTCTCCTAACAATCACCCTAAAGGGGTCAGCAACCCCAGCCCTGGGTTAACCTTTTGTTAACGACTTGAGAAACTCGCAGTTGTTCCACCTTTTAGGTTTCATTGATCTCTGTAAAAAGCTCAGCAGCTCCCTTAAGGGTGTTATGTGGATGAAGGCACAAAAATGATGTTTCCAGAAAAAAAAAAAAAAAAAAAAAAAGAAAAAAAAAAAAAAAGAAAAAAAAAAAAAAAAAGGCTATTTTTAACTCTTTAATAGGTAAAAAATAGCATAAAATCAGAACTGCATATTTGCTTCCAACATAGTGTCTTTCATAACTGCCTCTTGCAGTCTGGTGGTTCAAGAGGGGATCTTTGAAGGTGTTTAAGCGCCCAGAGCTGCACAGAGAAGCCTAGAGGTAATTTCAGCTCTGTTTTCATCTTACATAATTAAGCTGCACACAAATATTAAGTGTCCAGTCTTTAAAGACACATCTGGAGAAGTCTATGGGAGGAACCACATCATCTTTGGCTTTTTCTGTGTTCCATACAGAGAGGAGATGGGCCGGAGAAGTGACTCAGATCTGAGCTGGTCTGAGTCACCCCTGAAAGATGCTGACCTTTTCTGCTGAAAATCTCAAATGCTCATCACTAAAAGGATAATGTTTCGCATCCTCACTTCTTGCCTTCTTCTGTGTGTTCATTTTGTCTCCCCGGACTGTAGGTTCCCTAAGAAAGAATTATTTCTGACTAAGTATTTTAAAGTGTCGTAAAGCGTAATGTAGTCACATTTTGTTTAATAATATAAATTACAAAAAAAAACAAAAACAACAAACACCCTGTCTTGAAAGAGCTGCCTTGAAAACCCGTCAGCTTTAGAGAAGATTGGGTGCAGGTGGGCATCCACCCAACCCTACACCCAACAGAAATATCAAACTCCCTGGCATGACTATCACTACATTTTAGTAACACTTACAGCAAAATGACGGAGAAAGTAATTTAGTTGTGTTCATCTGAGATGGAAGTGTGGAGGGAAAAAAAATAATAATAGGGCAATAAAAGGACAACTAATTGAAGGAACAAACTGAAAAGAAATCAATGCAGGTCCACCCCTGAGCTGAGCACTCAGCAGCAGACCCTGCTATTGTCGTGGTGTCACTGTAACCACTGAAGCATGGCGTTATTCGGCATAAGTGTGCACTAACCTGCTGTCATCATCAAGCAAGGTTAGACGAGCTATATCTTAGAACAGTTTAACAGATGATGGAAAAAAGTCCCACCTGTCCTTCAGCTTTATACATAGAGAATTTTCCATTAAGATCTTCTTCCTGTTCTGGACAATTTAACGGCTGCAGAAGTCAGTAATTTAAGCAAACTGTCAATTGTTTCTTAATCTCTACTCTAGAATAAAAAGCAAATCGATACACAATTAACTAAAAATATACTGTAATACAAGTATTCTTTTCAGTGCTAGAACAACTTAAAGTGTAAATTTTCCCCTAGAACAGGGCCAAAGACCAAAAAATATTCCAAGGCCCATTAGCATCCAGCAAACTGCTTTCTCATGGAGCATCAAGTGTTTGCTGCTCCTCAGCCCCTTCCACCGCACCTCCTGCAGTCTTCAACCCTCTGTTTTATTTGTTTTATTCCACATCAGCTAGTGCAACTCTTATCATTGCATTGTCCCTTCTTCTTTCTAAACCCACATGGTCACTGCCCCAGGTAGTCCTTGCTGTCTTTTACAGCAGCTCCATCACTCTCTTCTATTCATATTCCCTCTTCTCTAGAAACATTTTTTTTTTAGACTCATCTCCCCAAGAAACCACGCTTATGCTGCTGAGACTGTTGAGACTGGGTTTTTTTTGTTTGTTTGTTTTGTTTTGTGTTTTTTTTTTTTTTTTTTTCTCTGCCTATTCCTCTTCCCAAGAACTTCTGCACCCTTTGAAAAATCTCAGACAAGTCTGAACAAACACGTGGAGTTGGAGGACAGAGACCCTTTCTGTGCTCCTACCTAAAGAAATAAATGGCTGTTGCATGTCAGCTCACTCTAGATGCTAAAGACTCCACAACGGAGTCATTTTATCAGAAAGGCATTATGAATGCTCTTCAGAATGCTCTAGCAGAAAGGCATTATGAATGTGCTTCTGGTAGCCACACAGCATGGTTTAAACCCATGCCAGCAGCAGTATCCAGCAAAGAGCTTCTGCAGCTTACCACAGTTGGCTTAAGCCAGAAACAGTTTTTGGAAGCTCTGGACAATGTTTTTTCTCTCTTTATTTAAAAACATAGATTTTTACACAGATCCCTGTGTGCACACACAGGCAAAGTGGTAGGCAGGTGTACCTCAAGGCCAATCTGGCACAGAAGAAGCCACATTAATGCTATACCAGGGCAGAGAAAATATTTCAGCCATCCTCACATTTTATTTCTCTTTCATATTTATCACATCATTTCTTGTGACGTTTCTTGCTGTACCTTCTCTGACTGCATCCTCCCTACACAACTCCCTCTGCACAGAAGTTCCCCATGCAGGGAGATTGCCCTGGTGTTGGATTTGGCACCCAAGGAAGATCTCTGCAAGCCTGCCCACCCCGTGGTGACCCCACCAACCCCAAGGACATAGTGAACACTCCTGATTCTTCAGCTGCCACAGGGGAATTTGGGAGTGTGAGGAAGACCCCTGCGCTGTGATGAAGGACTGATTGTCTCAGAAAAGTGATGACGGAGGGGGAACAGGAGCAGGCTTTAAAATCAAGAAGGACTGAGTGATGGTGAATAAGGGGATGGGCAATTGCACTCCTTTTTAATGCAAGAACATGGGGAGACCACCACAAATACGAGGAGATACTTCTCTACACAGCAGAAGTTGTGCCAAGCTGCCACTGCTCTTTGCTGAGTGCTGCTGCTGGTGTTTACAAGGATTTTAGAAATTTTTGGATAAATTCAGAGGACAAAAAGTGGCACAGAACAACCTGTTACCATCGCACCAGATCTCTCCAGGAGGTTCCTGAGCCCTGGTGGGGTTGGGGTACATTGGGGACGTATCCCAGCATTTTTTCTCAGCTCTTGCCCTCCCTTTGGCATATTTTTTGCCTGCTGAGGACTGGACAAGCCTCATTCCCTTCGGCAGTACCCCTGGCTCTCTCTCCTCTGCCCAGGGCTCTCTTTCCCTTCCTTGCTGACAGCATAACTCCCACTCCCCTACACACTCCCTTGTCCTCCCCTGCACGTCCCTCCTTCCCTCGCTGCTTTCTCTTGCAGCTGTCATGTTTTCCACAGCGTGCAGCCCACCTCAGCACAGAGACGCCAAACAAAGGGGCTGACGTTATACTCGTTGCCCGCTAGCTTCTCCGAGTGCTCCCAGGACTTTGGCTATGATTTTTTCATTCACTCCCCTCCCAGGCATTTGTCAAACGCTTGTTGTTAAAGGGGAAGGATCTTGCTCTTTATTTAAGTGTTGTGAATCAGAAAGGAGACTGTAAAAAGTCAGAGTGGGGCCAGCTCCCTCTTTCTTTTAATTCCTCTCACTTTTCCACATTTTAGCGTGGCTGATGGGGCTGGTGTGGCTTTCTCATCCAAGTCAGGGAAGAAACTAATATCCCATACAAGGACGCAGCTATCCTGCCCCACCAGCACCGCCACCACCGGCTCCACCACCACCCCACAAAATGACAAAGGATCTTGATTACTGACTCACCGTGCCAGCCGAAGGAGAAGGAGAGAGAGAGAAAAAAATATGCATTGCATTCTTTATAATAGTGGGCTTTGAGTCTGCTGGGGGATTGGCTGGCATTTCGGCAGCTGAGGGGGCTGCCCTGTGTCTGAGCTGTCACTGACTCACCTGCCGCAGCAGCAGCTCTGAAAGAAGCCTCAGGAGGAGTGGGAGAAGGAGAGGCAGGGGATGGAGGGAGGTGCACACCCCACAGGCACGTGGATGGAGGGTGTAACCCCCCAGATCATCCCCCCTCCCATCAATGCCCTACAGATGCAAGCATCGTGCCTTTCTGGTGTTACTCACACTCTTCCTGCTTCCCTCCTTTTTGTTTTCTCAGTTTATTTCCCAACCCCTTTCAGCTCCACATCCACATTTACCATAGGATAATACAATATGAGGAAGCCCTAAGTGAGGAAGACAATTGCCCTATCTGACTTATTTGACTCACTTCACCAAAACATCAAGTTCTGGGGGGAGAGGACCAGAGCAGAAACCCACAATCTTGTTTTTCTGAACCCAGAAGTGCACGCTGGACCTTGCCACTTGAGAATTTTTCTTTCATTAGGGAATGGCCACGGCCATCCCTCACCAATGGTCAGTGAATCACTGCAGTCCCTCGCTCTGAACTTGAAAGCAAGAGGTTGAACATGAAAGGTGAGGCCATTTCTAGAGTTGCCTCAAACTCCCTGTCCAGTATTCATGAGCAATTCAAGCACATGATGGGTAAAACCAGCATTCATTATATCACCAAGTGCCTTTTCCCCTTGGAAATTTTCTATGTCTTTTAAGACCATAGGGGACCAGGTGGCAGGATATCACATAAATCTTTCTACCCCATGTACTGCTCCCTTTTGCTGTCATCTTCTGCCTTTTTCTCTTCCTTACATTATTTCTCACTCCATGTCTAGCCACTCTTCATCCAGTCCTTTTCTATATATTTTTCCCTCCATCCTTGCTACAACCTCCTGCAAATCCCTCACAGGCAGACGGCTGAAAAATGGAAAAAGGGAAAAAGGTAATTATACCTATGATTTTTTCCCCATTTTTCTTCATGAGCAGGTAACTTCTGCCTTACACCTTTTTCCACTGCTCAGAGACCTTCCAATTCCCCTCATCATTAACAGCATCCTCAAAGTTTTCGGTTCCTGCTGTGAAGGGGTGTGAATGCAGCACCGAGTGGAAGTGGAGTGCTTTGATAAAGGGTTTTCAGAAAAAAACTATATGGAAGGATGAGGTTAAAAGCCTTTTTGTTTGGGACAGGAGAAAGGGAAATCATTGGTGCAGAGGGGTGATGGTAAGAGCTAATCAGCACGACAATGTGCTGATAATCATATTGAATACCATATTTGCTGAATATCATACTTGGTATTCCTCTACCTGTCTGGCTAAAGCACCTGTATAACCTACACTGAGCCTTTGGACAGTTGCTTTGCCACTGTGGGCACTGTCTTCCTGCTCTGGGGTCCCGCAATGAGGTTTTCGTGTCTGGAACTCCTGAATGCTTTCAGGTTAACAAGATTCATGAATGATAATTGATAATTGTTGTACACTGTAATAAACTTCATTTCATTTCCAACCTTCAGATGATTCAGAAAACATCAGAATCCCAAAGACATTATTCGTAAGGGCATTAAATCCCAAAAGAAGAAATCTGGTAGTTTACAAGCTGGAAACCACAGGACACCCATCCAACACAAACAAAAGCAATGAGAGGGAAGTGAAAGAAACCATTAATTCTGGGGAATTTTATTTCCCCTTCCAATACTGTGAGCACATGTAGAATTTGTTCTCTTTCTCCCTACATAGAAGATTTCAGTGTTTGATTTATACCCTGAAGCCTTGTTTACTGCCTTGCTTCCAATTCTGATTTGAATGGCCTAAGACAGACCAGTGAAAGCTTGCAGTTGATTCACTCCTGGCAAAAAGAAAAAGAAAAAGAAAAAGAAAAAGAAAAAGAAAAAGAAAAAGAAAAAGAAAAAGAAAAAGAAAAAGAAAAAAGAAAAAGAAAAAGAAAAAGAAAAAGAAAAAAAGAAAAAGAAAAAGAAAAAGAAAAAGAAAAAGAAAAAGAAAAAGAAAAAGAAAAAGAAAAAGAAAAAGAAAAAGAAAAAGAAAAAGAAAAAGAAAAAGAAAAAGAAAAAGAAAAAGAAAAAGAAAAAGAAAGAAAAAAAAATGAAAAAGAAAAAAAATATCCTTTGATAGGGGGGACACCACAAATACTTTAATAGTTTTAAAAGTTTGAAGAAATATTGGAAAAAATATATATATATTTATTTCTAAGGGTTCCCCCTTTTACTTCTAATCAAAGCAGGGAACAAATCCACAAGACTGATGTACACAGTATGCAAATCTATTTCATTTTAGCCTGGAAACCTAGCCTGGTGTTTTCAGGCGGCCAGTCCTGCTCCTTCCACTTCTGACACTGTGAAGTTCTGCATGGAGGAGAGAATCTGATTTATTAAAAACACTGGAGAAAAGTCCGAGTCAGGAGCATGCCTTGGAGAAGAGGGAACAGGGGAAGCTGAAGTGACCGCATGGCAAAAGGAGAAGGGAAACAGCTTCATGCTGGGGCGTAGTGGCCAGAGGTCAGCTGGTTTTCTCTTTGGTGTACTTCAACCTGGCTGACATTTTCCACAAGTAATTGTCTGTGGCTTGCTGGGTGAAGGCTCAAACCCTTTCCTCTGCCAGCCCTGTTTTCATCTCTCTGGGCGAGGGAGATAGGAGCTGCCCGTGCTTTACTGTGCTAACTCTGTGGTTCATGCTGTACGGGAGCTGTTACTGGAGACCAATATCCCCATGTCAATATTTCAAATCCTTTCTCTACCCTGAAAAGTTAGTTTTAGAGAAGGAAAGACAATGGCTGACAGAGGGCTTTTCCCTTCTCTTTCTACCTTCTGCAAGTCCTGAGTTTTGGGACCATATTCCTACCTACTTGGCTGTCCATCCTTGCTTAAAGATCTCTTTTATCATGACTGCTTCTTGAATTCTCTTCTCCACTACACAGACTTACATGAATGTATTTCTCTCTATCTCCCCATGTACAACCACATTTTGGTCTTTTCCGTCATCGGTTTTAATTCTGAGCCTTCTGATTTACTTTCCTTCCTTTGCTGGCTGGTTCAATCCTTACTGCTTCAGGCACCTTGAAAAAAGAAGTCATGAATATGTTACGAGTTCACTTCATAACTAAGATAATTAAAGCCTCGATGGATCCTGTTTCCATTCCATCCTCTACACTACACCTGTCCTTCTGCTCACTGTCTTTTACCTGGTTTCCAATCTCTACATCAGTAAAAATAAATCCAGATTTCTCTGAATTAATGCTTTGATGAAGTTTCAAGAGGCATACAGACTTTTTAATATTTTTGGGACCTGTATTAACCCTTTGTGCAGCAGAAAAAAAAAATCACATGGTTAAAGAGAAGAGCTGGGTTAATTTGCTGGATTGCTGGCTCTGATTCTCTTGATCTCTGTTGATAGATGGCTCTGTTGATAGATGTTGACCATGGAAATTTTTGTTTTTATAACAAATTCTGACTTTGCTCCCGAGGAAGCCCAAGGTATGAATAAAGAGTCAATCCTTTTTCTCATCAGGATGGCTTCTGTGTGGTCAAAGTTTTCACAAGCTGCATCTAGCCCCTGTTGTACAAACATGCAAACATCCTGGGCAAACATGCTTTCAGAAAGTCCACCGAGTCACCGACCCTCTCACCGGGGCCCCAACAAGTCAATAAATCCCACGTTAACCACCATGGCATCACCTACCGACTGCTATGTAGGGCTGCAAGAAGCTGACCCTCCTGCCTCTGCTGGTGTCAGAAACAACGTAAGAAGTTTTCTCTCCCACACACAGTATTTGACTCTCTGGTTCTTATCCCACTGGGAATGCAGGCACAGCACACGCCCCCACATGCATTGCAGTCAGTAAAACACACCAGGCAAGATGCTGTTACCTAGGCAATGGTTATCACAAGTCTCTGGAAAGGGAGTGGGGGGAGAGGTACAGGACAATACAGGCTTGGGGAAGGAGAAAATGAAGCCACCAGAAGAGAACAAAACGAGATATCAGTCCCGAAACACCATGATACTGGCAGCTGTAGGTGCAGGGTGTTAGATTATTTATTTATTTATTTATTTATTTATTTAAGTGTTAAATGGAAATTAGTGACAGAAAGAAAGTCTTTGGTCCTTGGATTTCTTACTAGCCTGAGGAATACTTCCAGCTCACAGGAGATGTTCCCCCTTTTCTTGCGTGTACTTCCCCACAGCCAAAGTGTCCCCTCTCACTGATTTTCCCCCAGACACAATGACTCTAGCCACCACCCAGAGGAACCAGCAGCGAGATGATAGCATAACCCTTCCAAAACAGAAAAAAAAATTCATATTTTGAAAGTTACAGTACAAGGAAACCTTTCATCTGCTGGCGTGGCTGAGTGCCTTGCAAAGGCTTCTGACCTGAATTAACCACAGCTCCCATCTCTTCTGCCTCCCTCCCACTGAGGTCTTCAAAGGGGTGCCCACCCCTGAACCTCAATATAATTCTATATTGGCCCTGAACAGGGGACAGGCTGTCTTCAGAGACTCAAAAGCATATTTTTGCAGGACAGCAGGAGTCTTTAGCTTCTCTATTGGTCACACCACTTACCCGGGAGTAAACCCAGGGGTTGCAGGCTCTCACCTCCAGTGGTACGTGTTTTCAGGGCCAGCTCCTCTTTGAAGCTGCTGATGCCTGGACTAATATTAGAAAAGTTAATCTCAGATGTCAGTGCCTAGCTCACACAAGGATAACTTAAGAGCACAACTGTGCTAGTAATGAGTCTTTCTGTGAAGCCTCAGAGCCATTCAGAGGCAAGTTCTGAACTATTTTACGGCATGTTCTCATTCATGTAAATAGCATTCTGTGCTGAAATCAGAATGAAACAATCCCCCTCCAGCTAAACTGCATGGCCAAAAATAATAACAGCTGCAAACCCTAGTCCTGCGAGATGCTCTGTTGCCTAATTCCATTTAATTTGCTTTTTCTGTGCCTGTGGTTGATACCATAATGTATGTCAAAGAAGTCAATAGTCCTGCCTTTGGATATGGGATGGAGCAAAACATCCCATGTTCAAGGTCTGAAAAAAAAAACACGGAACAATACATTAGCTCCCTTTTTGCTCACATAGTGACTATGGGAGTTGGTAGTAATAGAAACCCTAGCAGGAGTTTGGACATTTAGGTCTTGTGAAGTAAGAATGGGGGATTTAAGCCACAGAAAGATTGCTTCAGTGTCCTGCTCTGTGGAGCTAGGTGGGCATTGCAGACATGGGTAAGGCTCAATGGGATGACAACTTCCCTTCCTCTTCAGCCATCAAAATAAGGGTAGTTTATGAAGGTAAAGGAAAGGAAATTCTTAGAAGGGTGAGAAGCGATGCTTTCTGTTTTCTGGTTCTGTTGTAATCTGCTTTCAAATCAGTGGTTGGGAAGTGAAATGTGGAGAAAAGGACTTGAAAACAAAACAAAACAAAACAAAACAAAAACAAAAACAAAACAAAACAAAACAAAATAAAATAAAATAAAATAAAAGGAAAAACACACACGAAGCCAATATCTCCTCTCCCCAACAGCTCAAATGTCACAAGGTAAGGGTGGATTTTGCTTGCTTGCAACATTTCCTGTGTCTGCCTCCCCACAGGGTCTTTGTGGCTTTGTGAAAGGAAAGGATGTTGTGTACAAAAGGGACCAAGCTGCTGGGGTGGAGAAGCGATGGGGGAGGACCAGGAAAGCGGAAAAAGGAAGAGCGAATAATAAAGGACATGCAAACGTCTAGCACTAAGTAGGTTTGGAGCTTTTAAGGCCCTTGCTGAATAGTTTATTCTTTTTCCCTGAAAAAGAGGTTGGTAACCGGTGGCCAAAATTACATTATGATGGTTACCAAGGTGGTAGGGAAAAGGAGGTAAGGAAGGAATAATGCATTTTCTGTGCACAACTTGGAGGGAAATCCAGCATGGCAGAAAAAAGGGAGACTGATATTTTGGCAGTGAGGCAGTCCTTGGGATGGACAAACCAAACATGAATCCTTGGCATGGCTCAGAGCAGCTGCTCCCCTGTGCTTTGCTATGTGGTGAGGCAGTATCTTACAAGTAGTTTGAACAGAGTACTGGGAGTTAAAGTGAACAAAAGTGAAAATAATCTAAAAAATAAAAATAAATAATCAAACAAATAAATAAATACAAGCAAACAAATAAAAAACAACAAACTTATCCAGGTAAAGTTTGTGAGCTCTCGAACAGAATGCTAGCAAAGGCTGTTGGACATAAATTCCTGCCTAGAATATCACCCACTTCTGGGGGATAGAAAGGTTTGCTAGAACTTCCCCAGACCCAGAATGCACTTCTATAACATGCCTTTTAGACAGTGGTGATTTAAGAGTTTAAATTCTCTGTCATGAGTCCCTTTGCAAAGAACACTCCTTTGTCATGGTCAGGGTGTTGTGCTGTCAGCACCCTGATCTACTGGGAAGGAGATGTCTCGTCATTGAATATCCCTTGGCACAAGCTCCTGTGTCAAGGCAAGGTTTCTATGGGGTAACACAGGCACACACCTGCTTGTCCCCTGATCCAGAGGGATTTTTATGAGCTTGCTGGTGAAATATGTAATGTATGAGTGTGTCTTCCATAGCTAACAATCTGATGATTGCCAGCTTCATCCCATTCCACTTGTCAAGATAAGCATTTTCCATTACTTGTTGTAGTGGGTTTACGTGGCAATTTGAGATACGGATGATAGTTGGTAGAAGTAACGGGCAAAATATGCGCAGGATGATTGTTAAGAATGTACAAGTTGTGAAGAATTTAAGAAAGCAGTAACTGTGAGATGTTAGTGTGGTGAAGGGACGAGGGGTGGTGTGTGTGTAAAATGTCCACCTTGTCGGTGCTGTGATGATGTTATGTTTATTTTGGTGTGGTGAATTTTGTTTTCTTTTTGATTTAAGTGAAGGTTGTTGTGATAATTGTAAAGTAAGAGTATATTGTGAGTAATCTTAAATATGCTTTTCACAGAGGCGAGGGGTGGAATGTAGTGGGTTTACGTGGCAAGGCTTTGGTAGCAGGGGGCCATAGGGGTGGTTTCTGTGAGAAAGATCTAGAAGCCGCCCCATGTTTGGGAAGGGCCCCATTGTTTTCCAGATCTGAGCCAATAAGCGATGTTGTTTTGCGCCTCTGTGAGAGCATATTTAAGACAGGGAAAAAACTGCTGCGTCACACAGCAGCCGGGAGAGTCAAGGGAGTGAGAAACAGCCTTGCAGGTGCCAAGGTCAGTGTAGAAGGAGGGGGAGAGGTGCTCCAGGCGCCGGAGCAGAAGTCCCCTGCGGCCTGTGGTGAGGACCATGGTGAAGCAGGATGTCCCCCTGCAGCCCATGGAGTACCACGGTGGAGCAGGGTTCCGCGCTGCAGCCTGTGGAGGAGACCACGGTGGAGCAGGTGGCCCTGCACCGACGGAGGCTGCCGCCTGTGGAAGACCCCTGCCGGAGCAGATTCCGGGCCGGACCTGTAGCCCGTGGAGAGGAGACCACGCAGGAGCAGGTGATCTGGCAGGAGTTGCTGCCCGTAGGGGAGGCAGGTTGGAGCAGTTTTCTCCTGAGGGATGGACCCCGTGGTACGGACCCATATCTGGAGCAGTTCTGGAAGAGCTGCTGCCTGTGGGAAGCCCACGCCGGATCAGTTCGTCAAGGACTGTATCCCGTGGGTGGGACCCCACAGCACAGGGGACAAGAGTGACCGAGAAGGAGCGGCAGAGAAGAAGTGCTGTAGACTGACCATAACCCCCATCCCCCCGTTCCCCTGCGCCGCTCGGGGGGAGAAGGTGGAAGAGGGTGGATGGGGGGGAGGTGCTTTTGGTTTCTTTCCTTTGTTTCTCACTTCTCTAGCTTGTTAGTAATGAGCAATAAATCTTACTATCTGTCTTCTTATGCTGAGTCTGGTTTGCCCGTTACACTAATTATTGCGTGATTTTCTCGTCCTTATCTCAATCCTTGAGCCCCTTTCACATATTTTCTCCCCATTCCTCTTTGAGGAGGGGGAGTGAGAGAGCGGCTGTGGTGGAGCTCGGCTGCCCACTCGAGCGGAACCACGACACTTGTAAAAAGCACAGGTTCCTGACTTAGATTTAAAGACTATAGTTACCTCCCTGTTATACACAGGGAATCTGACAGGCTGCATCTCTGAGAGTTTGTAATGGCCCGAATTAAGTGTTCATCCCAGTAGAAATCAAGTCAGCACTAAGACACCTAAGTGTCCTTAAATTATCTCTCCAGCTTTGTCTGCACCTCCAGAAGTTCATCAGTTTTCTGTAACCTTGTGTCATACCCACTAGCCCCATGGAGGTGCCTGAAACATCCTATGACACCCTAGATGGAGTAGGCATAGTGTTTAGACAACAGTTCAAGGTGGCAATCCTGCATTTAGACACCCAGAGCACATGGGAACTCCATAGCATGTACCTTAATTTCTAAGTTTGGAGCCCAGACGTCTATCTCCCTCTGCAGTCCATGGAAGATATAACTTGTTTTTGAGGGGGATTTGGGTGTCTGATCTTATTTTGGTGACAATGTTGAGTATGCAGGTGGGAGTCATGTAGGCCTGGCTGGTTCATACCAGAACATACACCTATACAGTCAACATCAAATGAACTGAGACAAGGCCAGCCTGTTGGATTCAGTGTTACCATTGACTTCTTCTTTGTGTAATACAGTACGGAGTACCTAGGACAGGTCAGGAGGAGCAGGTACTCCAGCAACTTATTTAACAGCTGCTCCACAGCCCTTAACCTTGGCATATTCAAAATGTCCTGACAAATCCTTGTGTGCAGCTATTACTCATACTGAGCTAACACAGACGTTGTCACCTCACCATTAACCCTGGACTCTGTGTTCTTTGCTTCACTTGTGGAGCCCATAAAGCACAAGAAGATGCTGCATCTATTCAAATGACAGAGAAGCACTGTGAATAAGCATCCTTTTGCTCCATGCAGAGGATTTGCAGAGTATTTAAAAGCTTGGTTTAAGGAGGAGGATTTTGTGCCATCACTGATTCAGTTAGCTTTGCTGAGCACAGCCAAATGAGAAAGGAGAGAAGTTAGTGCACCCAGAGCAAAGTATTGCATGTAAAAAGTTTGTGTCAAAATCACAACTTCAGAAGATTAAAAGAAGAACAAGTTACTGCTAGCATCTGCCAGGCTCTCCAGACAATCTTAGAATAGTTATAAAAGCAACACACAGGAGTATCATACCCTTACAACAAGTAGGCTATACTGTTAGATTTTAGTCTGACAGTAGCTAAAAACTTCAAGTATAACAGTTAGATTATCTACACCAGTAACATTTATCATAATCAACTGCGGAGTGTTAGCAGTCCTCCAGGAGGAACAGAATATATCAGAAGAATAATGCTTTCCATTTCTTAAGGATTTCCAGAAAAACAGCTGCTAAGAAAAAGATAACACACATAACAAGGCAAAGCCACAAGAAAACATGGAATCACTAAGATGGGATCCAAAGATGAGTTTCACCTCTCTTCTTAAAATATATATGTACATATCCTAAAAACAGGTTGCTGGTTAACAGAAAGTCTCAGCTATATCCATGATTAACATCCCACAATATGCTTTATATCCAAAGTCTATCTGGATGTGGGATTAACCTGCTAATATTTTGTGAAACTTATTTATTTCTGTTTCATTAAAAATAAATAAATAAATAAAATAAAAAGCAGAGAAAAGGGAAGAATCTTTTTTACCTTTTAAGAATTTTTCTCTCTCTTCTAAAATATGTTTTCCTTTTAACCCTTTTAATCAGACATAAATTAAAAAGATGTTGTCCTATATGCCAAAGATATGGCTAAGCTATTGGACCCTTAACATGTGAGGGGTGCTTCCATTTTCATATCTGCATGGTGACACTGAGACAGAAATTTTCTATCTACCACATACCAGTTACATCCCACTACCACACCTCACACACCTGGAGTCTCCAGCCCTTCGGCTTCTCCCTCAGTGGCTGAAATCTCAGCTCAATAAGAGAATTGATTCAATGTACACATCTTTTTTTTTTTTTTTTTTTTTTTTGCTGATGTTGTCTTATCCCTTGTCTCTAGTGGGAATGTATTATCTTTATCTCTTCTCAGAGCACTCAAGATGAAGGGAAAGCTGTTGAAAATAAATTAGACTAAAATAAACTCCGATTGGAAATGCTAAGTACTGCATGTTCCTTCTTTAGGAAGATGAAATACTTCATTCACATTCCTGAAACAGGACTTGGGACAATTTCAAGTGTTGTGACTTTTTTTAAATCCTCCAAAAATAGTAAGTGGGTGGTATATAAATTCTTAGTTTTCTCATATGATAAGGAATGTGTTCATCATTAATGTATAGAAAAGTTTTCCTTTCTAACTATGCACTTAATCAGCATTGAGTCTCATTAGCTAATATATCTGCATATTACATGCATTTTTTTTCAAGTACTTTTTCTGACCCATCACTGGTAGCCATCTGAGCACAACTCAGATTTTACTCAGGACTCTGCTGTAGGAATTCTCCATAGATTTCTATGACACACTGAGGAAGGTTGGACAGACAGACAGATCACAGACTGTACTTGTGTACCTGGAGATGATGTAGACTCCACCTTCCTACCTGTCTTACCTGGTGTCTGCAGTTTATTTTGGCTAGTGAGTTACTGTTCCTCATGCTCTTTTTCAAGGGACAGTATCCATGCAGATAAATCTTGGCCAAAACTGTAGAAGATAAGAGTACTTCTTGCTGCCAGGACATCACTAAAGGAATAGTCTTTCAACACCTTCCAGGGATCACCAAGGAACAATCCTGGTATATGAAAATAAAGGGTGAAATCTAATGGGGTTCAAGTATATTGGTTCCTATGGGACTTTGAAACAGAAAACCTGGGACCTTGAAAGAGAAAGGGGCTTTGGATAGATCAGGGTGCCTGGTATGTTTTGAGCATGCCTCAAAAAGAGTAGAAATGAGAGAGCAGAAATAATGCCATGGGACAAGGATTCTCTGCCTGTTAAACATTCTTCTTCTTCTTCCAAAGGCTCTTCTGCTACTTTTCTACAAAGAAATGTGATGGGAAAGGGTTCTGAGGTCACTTTACATGGACCATGTCCAGCTCTACAGCTTGATAACTTCCATCATAAGGTAAACAATAACACACACAGAAGGAATTTCTGTTGAGAAAATTCCTTTTTCTGCCAAAATTCCTGCCAAAAAATTTTCAAGTATGCTGACTGTGTCAGTCAGCATACTTGAAAAAAATAATAATAATAAAATAAATGATAGGTCTGAAAACCTTGGAATGATTAAATCATACTAAATAATGATATGAAAAGGAAGTTTGTAGCTCATCTGAATCACTAATATCATAGAATCATAGAATCATAAGGGTTGGAAAAGACCTCCAGGACCATCTGGTCCAACCATCACCCTACTACCACTGTAACCCACTAAACCATGTTCTAAAGGTGATTCCTTAAAAGAGCTGAAAATGTTAATAAATTGTTCTAATAATGTCACCACTTGTACAAACCCTATTAGATCTTTTGTTGAGATATCCAAAAAAATCTTTATAAGCACAATAAGGGTGATTGCCCTAAGCATAAGTATGGAAAAACTGTGTAGGCAATATCGCCTCCCATTTCACAGAATCACAGAATCGTCTAGGTTGGAGGAGACCTCCAAGATCACCTAGTCCAACCTCTGACCTAACACTAACCAGTCCTCCACTAAACCATATCACTAAGCTCTGTATCTAAACGTCTTTTAAAGACCTCCGGGGATGGTGACTCAACCACATCCCTGGGCAGCCCATTCCAATGCCTAACAATTCTTTCAGTAAAGAAGTTCTTCCTAATATCCAACCTAAGCCTCCCCTTTGTACCACCCAGACTTCGTTGCGGTACTCCCAAGTCAGTCATGTTTAATACTCCTTTTGGTAAGCAACGAGCTCTGTCCTTCGAGTTTCTGATAAGCCCTATTCGGTACATTGATATCCAGGCAGAAAAAAACCATTTTCATTTTGGACCAGCTGGCAGGTCCCGTTTAGCGTGTGGCTGGGGAGCACTCCAGGTTCTCAGACCTGTCTGCTCATGTATTGAATATGAGAGTCACACTGCTGACTCTCACCTCACATCACCCAGCAGTCTGGCCAGCAGATCACTCATTTCCAGCATTGTCCTGCCTCATACAGCCATCCTGAGCCCTTGACCAATGGTGCCAAGCAGGAGACATCACTCATGGTGCAGCTGGTGTGATGTCTCCTGGCAAGATACGGTGCTCAGAAGAGCCCTGATAAAAGGTCTCCCTTTCCTGGCCACCTCTGAGCTCAAACACCCCCCTCTGCATGAATAACTGTGGTCCTGTCTCCTGCCTGAAGGAGGAGAGAAGAGTGGGGAACAAAAATTATCCATGACTGGTGGGTCATCAATGCTCACACACTTTTTTTTTCATTGTCAGACCCATGGAGAATGATGGTAACCACTGGTGGGTGAACAACCAACAGGTTGGCCAAAGATCTACCTTTTCAGCTCCTCTGTGCAGCAGTGTTTGCTGTCCTCACACTTCCTATTCCTCCAAATACTGGAGATGAACCCAGTCATTCAGCACTTCTTCAGCCTGGTTGTCATTATTTCAACCTTAATTCTTCCCCTGTCAGCCTCTATGCAGCTCTTTCTAGCCTTTATGCATCATTATTCATAATAAAATTACTTAAAAAAAAAAAAAAGCAAAAAGCAAAATTTTTTATTTTTAAGCAAAATCAAAACCTTTGATTTTTGCTTTCTGTGCTGAGACACATTGGGCTGCCTCTATCTTCACTATTTTAAATGAAGTCATATTCATAATGATCTAGAGAAAGTTTGACCACCAGGCACTGTGTCTCAACTCCTGACCATGGACAAGAACCTGTTCATACCACTTTTTTTTTTTTTTTTTCCCTGGGGAATGGTCACTAGAATAGCCTCACTTCATATCAAGGCAAATTCTGAAGCCCTCAATCAATTTTTAATCAGTCTTTATTTAAGAAGACTGGATTGTCTGCTTAAAATAGACATGAAAAAACATCTCCTAAACTTTGGATTGTGCACTTCATTAGAAGAAGTGCAAACCAAGAGAGAAAAAAATAGACAACAAGGACAGCAGATTTCTATTTCCAATATAGCACTCAGCACATTTAAGCAGATTCATAAAGGCAGCTCCAAAAACAAATGGTTGATTAAATTAAATCAAATTAAATAAACAAAAGAAACAAAGGGAAAGCACAACAATGAATTTAGATCTGTAACTTATATTATTTGGGGGGGGGGGGGGGGGGAACAGTTCATTTAAATTTTAAAAAGGACATTGTTTGTCAGGGTGGCTCCATTTTAACATATCTATTTTGTCCATGACACATTGCCAGATCCGCTCTTTGCAAAGCCAGCAGGGAAAATCAGTGTTATTTTCCCAGCCATGAGCTGTGTTGAGGTTGGGACATACCAATATGAAGCTCTCCTAGCAAATAGAACACCTTGGGCATTATTTATTATTATGTAAAGAGGTTTGTATGTAGGTAGCCCACTGAAGCTTGCTGAAGCCACTTACATTTTGCTGCCCAAGGGTGTCCATGTCAGGGTGTCAGGTATTTTCTCCGTCTTTACAGGGTGATTGTGGAATATTTCTTCTCTTTCATGAATGGATATGGGTCCACCTGAGGTTCTTCATTCTGCTGTGTCCCTCCCATGGTGATTTCTGTTTCACAAGCCTGCCTTTTTCTCCTCAAACATACAGTCACAGGAAAATGTTACTCGTGGCCCAAGCTATTCTTGATCCAACTCATCAATATTAATTAAAGAGGAATCTACCAACATTGATTAGGAAAACACTAACATTAGCTGCACAAATGAACACAAAATGAAAATCAAAATGGGCAGCCCTGAAGACCAGGGTCTACCAGTCTCCATAGTGTTCATTTCTGAAGAGGGAGCAATGAATATTCTTGATTATAAGCCTCCCAAATGGTATTCATAAACAGCAGAATTTAATGAAGACAGATTTTCTACAGAATAGTGTGCACTGTGTTTTGTAAACAATCCTACCACAATAGTCTCAGCTTTCCTCCCATGTACAGATGCCAACCTATTAAGTGAGATAGATGCAGGTACTATCCAAACGCCAAGCCACATCCACCTCTCAGGTATCAACACCTCCAGTCCTCCACAACCCTGAAACCCCACAGATCTCTCCAGGTCTTCCTCATGACTCCTGAACTTCCATGCAAACTGTCTCCAACCCCTCTCATGTCCCCTCTTTACCTGTTTACCGAGAAGCAGAAGAGGCAGAAATTCCACAATGCCACCAGGGTGCACTGATTTGAGTGCCATCAGATTACGTGGAGGAGGAACGGGTAATTCTGTTTTTCGTGCTGAAACTCTGCCCTCCATATGCTTATAAATGTAGTCTTTTTCTTCCAGTACATTTTTAAGAACAAATTCTTGGGACTCTGAGTCATTCTTTCAGTCTCATTGAAACTGGCAAGCGAATGGAAACAGTATTAGGAGGGAGAAGTGGGATTGACAGTCAGATAAAACAGATGGACAGTTACAGTGTGATCATGCTAAAAATGACAATCAAGGTAAAGAACCACTGCTGAAACATATCCAAAGCATTAGCTACCTGCCAGTCCACGTTTAAGTGCAGTTAAATGGTGTTAAATCAGTGAAACTTCCAGTAGGATTATACAAGGGATACCTACAGCTGTGGGCAGTGAAACAGGGAGTCTTCTGCAGCCCCCTCCAGGCTGCTCCCAACAGAAGGATGCATCTCTGCAGATCTCAGAGGTAAGCAAAACAAACAAACAAAACAAAACAAAACAAACAAAAACAAACAAACAAAAAATTGACAATCTGACATTTTCCAAGTGGCCATCGGTTCTAGTTGCTCAAAGGTTAGCATTTTGCATGGTGTCATATAAAAGAGGCCGTCCCAAGTGGTCATGTTTTGTCTCATGGCTGAGCTCTTTCAGGTCCCAGATCCAGATAAGCATCTCACCAGCACACCAGCAAACACCAGGGAGAAATTTATCTCCCTAGATATCATTGTCAGCTACTTAGGTAGCTCCACATGAGCAAGTCACCCCACGCTCCCTGTACAGGCAACCAAGAGTCAGTGGAGTCTGGGGAGAAATTGTCTGTTCCTAAAATGGGAAGAAATTGCCTGTTCCTAAAATAGACGTCTATAATAGCTCAGGTCACAGACTAATTTCCACAGACTCCCCATTGACTCTATCAAGAGCCTTGATACCTTGCTTAGATAGAGACCTATGCTCTGAATGCATAATAGGGGATTTAGTTGTGTGAACAAAGGAATGTAATGCCACTAAAAACACTCTTGGAAATCCCACCTGGCAATGGATGACAGCCCAGAAAACTGTAGGTTTCCCTGCCAGGCTTGTGAAGATGCCTTGGGCACCCTGGGAACTCCCAAATAGTGGAAGATTTATATTCATTGGCAACTGAACCCCATACCTAAACATAGGGGAGATGCACCTAAAGGTCTAATGGGCTGAAGGTTCTTCACATAGCGATAAAACCTTTCCATTCTTTGCATAGCACTAAATGCAGTAGGCTCTAAGTTAAGGTTGCAGATTTGGTCACTGTAATTTTAGTAGTGGTAATAATAATAATAATAATTACAAGAATTCAGATGTTCAAGTTCAGCCCTTGAGAGACTGTGACCACAGAAGTCTAACAGCAAGAAACAACCCCATCTGCTTTCCCATCTGAAATTAGCTGGAAATAGTCTTGTTATCCATGTGGCCCAAGTATGTCATCTGAAACCGTTTCTTAACATACGCTTTTCAAAATATATTAGCTGTGTTTTCCACGGTTTTGGCATAATATTTTTCCATCACAATTTGCAAAGTCATCATAATCTCAATCTTTTTCAAGAATGCGCTGATTTCAATTCAAAGTTACTTAAAAAACCTTTTACATAATGCATTTTAGCATTTATTTGTCATACTTATTCTGTCTGAAATATATTTTAGGCTACATCATTTATTCTGATTTATTTTATATTATAGTCTTATTTATTGTGTTTTCTTTTATTCTGCATTTATTTTCATGTTTAATTTTATATTCACTTTATTATTTTAATTCCATATTCTACAGTTTTATCTAGGAAAGAAATGAAATATTAGAAGTCAAAGAAAAAAGATATTGAAATTGTTCAGTGATATATTCTCATTGACTGGAACGTGATGCTTTTTTAAATGAACATGAGAGTCAAAAATTAAAATATGGCATTATATCTCAGATTGCAATGGAAAGAAAAAAATCAGAACTACTGAATTTCCCATGAAGCTAAGACTTAAGATCTGTATCATCTCAGCTGTGCATGCTGGTGTAGTTATTTTATCACTGAAATATAAACATGTCTTTATTTTCTAACACTGTCATTTGTTATGTCATTAAAAATTGATTTACAAATATTTTTGCTTTTGTGAATAAAACATTCCACTTTCCTGTGATTTTTTGAATGATATCATTATCGTGCCTAAGTGTTTGATATTAGATGTTTACACTTACTGGTTTTGAATCTTTTTCAGCTTCTTTCTAGATACATCCTATTTCTTGTTAGACCTAAAGAGCACACAGATACTGCACAAGCATATGTAGCATTTGCTATTCCTTATCCTCAGGCTGAAAACATTGATTTCCTCAGTAAGGGAGAAGAAGCGGAACAATGCAAATTTTGCTAATTAACTATACACTGCAGATTCAGAATAAAAAAATGTCTGAGAACAACCATGTACCAAAAATTGTGTGAGATCTTTCCTTTGCCTGTAACAATTCTGCAAATATTTAGTTGACGAATGTATTTGTAGAAAGTCGGGATTCCTGCATCACCAGTGGTATAACCAAAGTATGTATAGTACAATGAGCTCCACTTTATGCTTCCTTATACTGCTGGCTCTGACAAAATCTTTAAAGTACAGTAATCTGCCTTTCTATATCCCAGTGAACAGAGTATTAGGTAAAGATCTGATTTTGTTTATGATTGCTTTTTAATGTCTTTTCACTACAGCAGATAGACCTGACGTCATTAAGCCTGTTGTTATTATATTTTGAGAGGATTACTAAGCACATAATTGATATCAGTTCTCCTTCCATTATAGATTATGCACATTGAAAGTTTGTTTTTTTAGGGAAGTTTGGTGGTGTTTATATAAGTGTATTTTAAAAATATTATATGAGACAATAGACCAAAACTGTCTTATTTCATTCCCTTAGTCAATGCTGATTTGCGCTTCAGTTTGCTTTCATTTGCCTTTTCTGGGTATGGCATGTTGTTCCATGAAACATTAAATTTTATGCAGATATTAAGAAGCCAATGAAGTTGAAGGCTGAAATCAAACCAGTGGCATGTCAAGGAAAGGCACTTCCAGCCAACAGCCTATTGTAAGGGTTTTTCTGATCTCCTGTCCCTTATGTACTCAATTATATTCTTTATATTTTCTTCCTTCAAATCTCCCTTAAAACGCCCAGTTTCTCAAAAGCTGTTGATAGGTAACAAGGCAGCATCCAATCATTCCTACATCACCATGATAAGGATCTCAGGTACACATAGATGGCCAGACAATCACTGCAAACCTTTTGTATTAACTCATGCTGGAGTTACACAGCTCTTTCCATCCAACATAGGCAAGTAACAGTGGACAGGGCTGGTCCTGCTTAATTGCATCACTTGCACCATGACTCCTACACCCTGGGAAAAAGGACTTAGATGGTTTGGAGAACAGGCATGTAAAATAGGTTGGGTGAGAGGGGTTGAAAGGAGGATCCGATGCATCCTCAGCATGTAACTGCATATCCAGAGGTATCTTTTCCTCTTCCCCAGCCAAACCCAGCTCTCCACATGATGACTTAACTTGTAATGGAGAGCTGGGTGTGAAGGAGGCAGCAAGGTATATGACAAGTCTCATTGTGAAAATGTCCATGCTCTGCTAGAGCTCTCCTCAGAGTCATCTGGAAAGGTATGCTTCCTCATGTCACGTGGAGGTGAAATTGGGAAAGAGAGAAAAAATCACAAAAACAAGCTCCGAGCCCTCAAGGCAGGTGGAATATTGCACAGAAGCATCCATCCCTGCTGCAGAAACATATTTCCACAGCTCGGAGGCTCGGCTAAGGCTGCCTAATGGAAACAGCAGGGGCTTCCAGCAGCAAGGACAGTTTAACGCAAAGGTTATTTGTGTCTCCTCTTTCAATCTCATTTTCTAGCCCAGGGAGTGAACTCTCAAACTGTTGGGCACGTTTTCATTTCCATCTCTCAAAGCCAAGCTTTTCACACCAGCTGCTCTTCGCTTCATCTGATCCACTGTCAGTATTTCCCCGGGACAAGCAGGAGTCACCTGCCCACAGTACCCCTGGAGGAGTCTTCACAAAAGGCACCCAACCATGTGTTAATTTCTGGGGATTGCTCACTTCGGTCCAAAGCTGGTTTCCTGAACTGTGAAAGACCACAACTATTGACGTTGATTTACATTCTACCTCGCCTAGCAGAGCTGCGCATTTGTATTCACCTCATCACAGTGGAAATGCCTCGTGTGCTCTGAATCACACTCAACTATTTTTTGCAACAATACTGAGCATGTTTTTAAATTTACCACAGTGATAATTTCCTATCTTTTTGACTCTGGTAGGTGGAGGCTGCTCATTAATGTTTCCGTTGCACTGAGTATATATGCATTATTTTTGTCTCTGTCATCTTACAGAGTATTTGGACTATTGAGAAAACCAATCAGTCTCTAAGGATGCAGCCACACTGTCAAGTAACTTAGCTCTCAGTTTGCTCTCCAGTCCTCATCTCTTACATGGAATTTGGATGCATTCTTCTCCAAAGGGGATGGATGAGGTGGTGATGGAAATAGAGTCACGATGACCACACTGAAGTCCTAAACCAGCACCGAGCAACTGTCTGCTGATGGAGACAGTCCTTAACACCTTCAGTGTCTTACACAAAGGAAAGGAGTGAGAATTCACTGAAATGTCATGCATGTTGAGTTTTAAATCCTCTGAGACAAACTTTTATCCTCTACATACTATATCCTAACAAAGACCCTTGTAGCATCCATTCCAAAAGACTCAGAGTCATCTAGGTTGGAGAAAACCTTCAGGATCATCAAGTCCTTCCATTGACCTCATGAGATCTTCATTCCCTGAGTTATGAAGCTGCTGGTAAATCACCTATGTATCCAGGGGGAGGCTGGCCATTATAAAGTGGTTACAAGCCATCCTGTGACTTGAAATCTGAATGCAATTTCAGATCCCTGCAACAGGAAAGGGAAAGAGGGAGATGTTTTCCAAAGGAACCGAGCATCATGGAATGAGCACCTGCCAGGACAGGTATTAAAGGAAGCAGTGTTCTCCTGCAAAAACTATGGACAGAAATCAGCTGCTGCTTACTCCTGATGGTTCCACCCAGATACCTTTGCTTACACTGCTTACATCTCCACTTCTAAATTCATTTATCCCAGGGAAAGACCCACACTGCAGCCTCAGCCATACTGCCATATGGAAGAACTCTTTGGAGGAAGGTAGTGCCCAAACTACTGCAGGCCCTCTTTTGGGTGGCAACTGATGGGTTATCTACCAAGGAAAGTCCAGGAGTACAGAAGGATTTGAGGACTTGGGCATTAAAATGGAAAGGTCAGTCATTTGGTAGGGCGGAAAACCTTTTATGATCCCAAAAGATTTGCCCATTTGGCCAGCACTAGTACAAATTTGAGCTGGGGGTGCCACCAGTATTTGTTCAAATGGAGGAAGCTGGACATAGGGTGCATGTATGAACCTGAGGGATTACCTCTGTCTTCACCGTCTCATAGTAAAAATGTTGTCTTGAGAACAAGAACACTGTAAGATGCAAACATCTTTTTTTATTATTATTTCTTTTTTCTTTTTTCTTTTTCTTTTTCCTGAGAGATGTAAAATGAAACTGCTTAGATTATTTTTTTTTTTCACGCAAAATACTTTCTGGTTCCCTGCAAAGGGAAACTGGAGAAGGCCAAAACAAGAGCAAATTGAAATCTCCAGGTATCTAACAGTCATTTCAGCTTCTCCATGTGGTCTTTTGCACTTCTTGGGTGTCTGCAGTCAGGCTGGGAAACCATCCTGTTGTTTCAGTAGGCATCTCTAATCATTTTGATTTCTTAAACAAGATCACGGTGGAGTTGCCCAGCTCTGTACCTGGTGGATGCCATGCAGCAATGAGATGGTGGAAGGACGAATCTGGGCAGCATTTGGTAAAGGAAAGGCAAGGAAAAAAATAGCAAAATATTCTTTCAGTGTAATTTATTTTAATGAACCCCAATTTTCTGGCCCCACTACTTCTGCAAATACTGCTTCCATACAGCAAAATCAGAAACTGAACAGGAGATTCTCGTTCATGCATCACCACCAACTAGTGGATTTCTTCTGTGTTCAACCTACTCACAAGATGTCTGAAGCTGTGTTTATTATTCCCTTAAGTACCAGGAGTGTTCCTATTTATCTAAATTCAGCTCAGAATTTGTGTGGTTTCTGCAGCGATTAATGGGAGGTCTGAGCTTATTTTGTGCTGCCAGCATCGTAATCTGTTTAGTTGGGGATTCTCTTCTGGGATTAAAGCTCCAAAAAAAAATATTGTTGCGTCAGATACAGTTCCCAGGGGTACAAATGCCATTTTTGACATGATTAACTGAGGAAAGTTGCAATTATAGAAAGACATACATGGGACTGGCAGGAACTAAGAAGTTGTGCTGCAAAGGGATGTTCAAAGCCCATTTTTACACTAACTGACTGACAGTTTCTGTCGCTGTTACGGCCACTGGGTTTCTTGGGTAGTCTCCACAACTTGGTGCAACTCCTGGGACCACATTCTTTGCTAGTGTAAATTAAAATCTGTGTCCAGTTTGCATTCAGAAAGCAAGGTGATGCCTTCACACCAAAATATTGCATGCTGCATTGCAAATTGCCCGACAGTTTAAGCAGCGATGAACTCCAACTTATTCTATTGCTGTTACACCCACTTTCTTGTGGTGTGAAGTGCAGCAGATTTCAGGATATTTCATTTCAGAGGACTGAATTTTAATGAGAGTATCTGTTAACCTCTAGAGTCCCAGCTATACCAGACAAGCATAATTCAATCCAAACTCACTCTGACAATGATCTGGCTTCAACAAAGAAATTCCTGCCTAATGAGAAGCCCAAGTGGACTGTAACCTCTCCAGCATTTTTCCTCAAGCACCACAAAAAGGTGTCTTTGTATGCTGCTTGCTGGATGATACTGGGCCTCTGGGAATGGGCAATAGATGCTCTGAGCTTTCTGGAGGAGATGGCATTTCTCTCACCACAGTTCATTTGAAATACCTGTATCTAGCTGAAACTATTAAGTCCAGCTCCCTGGCTGGGAGTGCAGCCAGCCCATTTATCTCAGACGTCTATGCGCTGAGTGAGCCTTTGGAGTTCCCCATTTTTCTGTTGTCACTATGGAGGAAGCCTAGATAACCAGTTCAAATATATAGATAAAGAATAGAGTAGAATAGAGTGGAGCAGATTAGAGTGGAGTGGAGTAGAGTGGAGTGGAGTGGAGTGGAGTGGAGTGGAGTAGAGTAGAGTAGAGTAGAGTAGAGTAGAGTAGAGTAGAGTAGAGTAGAGTAGAGTAGAACAGAACAGAACAGAACAGAACAGAATAGAATAGAACATGAATTGAATAGAAAAGATCATTAAGCCCAACTGCCTGACCACTTCAGGACTGACAAAAAAATTAAAAATTAAAAAAATTAAAGTATCTTATTAAGAGTGTTGTCCAAATGCCTCTTGAGCAGTAACAGGCATGGGGTTCCAAACACTTCTCTAGGAAGCCAGTTGCAGAGGTTGACCACCCTCACAGAAAAGAAATTTGTCCTGATATCTTGACCCTCTCCTGGTGCAGCTTTGTGCCATTCCCACACATCCTGTCATCAGTTATCAGAGAGCAGAGACTAACACCTCCCTCTCTATTTCCCTTTCTTTGCAATGAGGTTAATTCTGAGCCGTTTTTTTTCTCTATACTGGACAAACCAAGTGTCCACAGTAGTTCAATTTGAGTGATATGTGTCTTCCTCTCAATATTCAATACACTTAATATTCAATAAAGTGCAGGAATAGTACTCCAAGACCAGATCATCCGTTGCCACCCCTCTAAGCTGAGCTCAGCATGCCCTTTGACTGCAGTTACTTGGGTCTGAAATACCTGGGAGCATGGGCCAAAGTCCCACCAGTTCAGGGCATGGCTGGAGTGATTTCCCATGTCCTCCCACCAGGCTGTATGGAAAGGTCTGGGAAGGAGGGCTGTATTTCAAGCCACTTCTGGCAGCCTTCTCTGCAATAGAAAATGTCTGCTGGTACTCATTCATGAAAAGTACACAGCATAATGCACCCAAGTGACAGATGAGCCTCTGCATCCTTCTGCAAACACAAACAACACCTTACACAAAGAAAGAAATGAAGTGTAGGAGGAAAGAAAGCTGCCCAGCCCATGACTGAGATATATCAATTTTACAGAGCCTTTTTTTTTTTCCATCCCTTCACTTCCAGGTCATTTCCTGACCCTTTACAGGCATTTTCTCCCATCAGTTTTTTACTTCAGGCACAGAAAAAAAAAATATACAAGCAAACTCAATGGCCAGGGTGATGCTGTTCAGCACAGCCCGCTCTGCCAGCTTGCTATTTCTGGCTGGATCCTTTTAAACTTGTGGATGGCTCTGCAAGCCTTATTTACACTTATTTACTAAACTCCATCTGACAGAGAACACAGCAGCTTTCCTCCCCTCCTCTCCGCCGCCCTGCAGAAGGACTCATGCAGACAGCACCACGATGCCCACTGAATGGCAGGAAATGTGATGGGAATGGGTGTGAATCCTTGCTGTTAGAGGAACGGAAGGAAAAGGAGCAATATATGTTCAGACATTTTCAGGGAGACCTCTGTAAGAGACCCCTGCAAACTGAAATGAGGACAGCGAAGCTTCACACTGAGCAGACACAGTACCCTTTTCTGATTCTGGCTTGTTCCCAGAGTGAAGGGTGACACATTTTGAGGTGGAACAGACCAGTTGTTTAGCAACAGAGAGCAGTACCAAGAAAACAGTGCCAAGAAGCTAAGAGAAATGCTGCATGGGAAAGAGATGGCTGGGAAAACTGAAGTGGGTAGGATGCAATTTCTCAGTGGTGTGCGATCATGGCACCTGCAGGAAGAACATTAATCCAATAAAACACACCTCCTGCTGCAATGAACTCAAGAGCACTCTGATCACAGTGTGTCTCATAGGGACTCTGCTGTAGAAATAACGTAAAGATAGTGAACCCCCAGACAGGTCCTAGAGCAACCCCCCAAAATCATTGGGTTTCTCTCTCACACATGGCTTGGATGAGCTCGTACAATAGTTTTATCAACAAATTCTTAAATGAGACACCTTCTTTCAACCCATAGTAGAGACCTTATGCTTCTTTTGGCTTTGAGGATAAAACTATAGGGGCAGAAACCAAGCAAAATAGAGAAAGGTCAACGTGTACCTTCACTGTGCCTGCAACAGCTATAAAGATCCTCATGGTTTATCAGCAGTTTTCCTTGCCATAATTTCTTAGGTCTTTCCGTTGATAGGACACCAATCTCCTGCTACACGTATCTCCTGCAAGGACTTTCAACCTCCTTGTAATTTCAGGTGTAAACCCGGAGTAAATATGATCAGGGCAAAGACAAATCACAGGGAAATCATTAAGGGTCTTCTGAACTGTTAGCCCATCACTAAGATTGCTTAAAATTAAGCCTAAGAGTGAATCAGGTCTGCAAGACACAGTGGGGGGGGTTCTGATGGGGACCTTTCCAACACAGGCTGCATTGCCAGACCCTAAGAGTGGCATTTAAACCTAGAGAAAATATTTGGCACATACATTTTGCATATACAGGCCCTGCCCACAAGTCACTTCCAATTAAACTTTAATTAGCTACAACACAGCAACCCTTCTGCTACTCAGAAGCAGACAGTAATGAAATACCTGAGCATGATTTACAAACACAAGTGCACTTAGAAGTGGCTTTCTCACTGATGTGTAATTTTGCACAGAACAAAGATGACTGTCATACTGATGCTTGTGGTTCCAACTCCTGAATGAATACCTCCTTCAATGATGTAATTACATGGTAATTTGTGGCTAACGTACACTTGTTTTTCCCAAAACGTGTTTTTAAATTCCACCTTGAAGTTTGGTCAAGGTAAAACCTCTAGCCAAGTATGGAGCAACCTGTAATCTTGGCTGCATCAAAATTACCATTGCAATTTCCCTTTTCTCTTCTCCCTCCGGTATGCCAGATCATTGGAATTTCAGCCAGAATTGGTACTTACCAGTATTTTAAAAACATTATCACTTCAGTCTTGGGAGCTTCGTTGCAGCTTTTGAAATTGCAAAGACTCTCTTCCCTTCATAGTACAGTGACTTTCAAGGTAAAACAGTGGCTGGTGGATTTTGAAACAACTTCATAGCACACACTGCAACTCCACAGTGCTCACACAGGGACTGGATGGTTACCTGTAATTTAACCAATACAAGGAATGCTGAAGGGCATTGAAAAGCATTAAATTACAAAACTAAATCACTGCAAAGGTACTTGGTATGGCTTTTGCTCTTTAACAACTCCCAGTGTTCTTAGAAGTTTATTCATGGCATGTGGTGCTTCTTATAGACCTTGTAATACCTTTACATGAAGAATAAGGATCTGCACGTGCTCTCCTCTTCTGCATCCACTTGTCCAAACCATAAGAGTTCAAGCACACATTGCAGGTCAGATGAAACAATGTTGAAAACATTTTGTTTGAAAACAATGTTTTTTGTTTCAAAAAAACAATGTTTGAAAGCAATGTTGTACAGCATTTTTAATAACTAATAACTAATGGAAGGTGCACTGGCCGGGGTGATTATGAAGATATAGAAATCACTAGAATAAATAAATAAAAAGCCCTGTTTTACTGGAAACATTTCTGTAGTGAAAACAACTGCAAAGAGAGACACAAAACAATTTTGCCAGTAATGGATAGCATTTATCACATTCACAGATTCACGGAGCCATTCTGCACACCTGAGGCTGCTAACATTGTGAGGGATGTGGGGAGTTACACTAAAGGCCAACATATGTCAGTAAATCTGGAATAGCTGAATGCTATGATAAAGTCACAGTAATAATTCAAGATGCTTCTAGCAGAGTTTTGGGGCTGTGTCTCCCCAAATGCCCTGTAAAGAAACATCAAGGTAGGGATTAAAAGCGTCTTCTTAGTGATGACTTATATGCAAAATCATTGTGTCCAGAAAACGAGAAATTTGGCTTTCACAACAGATTTCATGCAGCTGATTCTAAAAACCAGGCACCTGCTATAAGGCAGGATCCTACAGCAGTCAACAGGGACAGACAGTCACCTCCAGATGCCACTTCTCAGACACGAGGTAGCCCATTTCTGGAAGAGTCTTGTTCCTTCTACCGATCACATAAGCCTAAACTGTGTGAATGCCACAAAGCCTGAAAAGGACAGAGTATTTCAATTAGAAGATCACAGAAGAGAAAATTGATGTTTTAATTTTTATTTTACCGATTATTTTTACTGGAACTCTGTTTGCTTTATTCCTGCAACCCTTAAAGGCAGGCAAAGACATAATTAAGGCATAATCTCTTTTGCTTGGTAAAATATGGAGCAATAAGTGGCTGTTAAGATTGATTAGGGGCTGAAGCAAAGCACAAGCCTGGGGTAGATTTCACCTAGCTATTTCTCAGGATAATACAAAGAAATTGAAGTTGGGTATTTGCAGGGAAATTACACGCCAAAGTGGGAAAAATAAGCCCTGTGCCCAGTGCCTTTCTTTGGGGTGATTCTGAATCGTCCTGTAGTGTTCCTCCTTCTTACTGTCCAGAAAAACTAGACCAAAATCACTCACAAAATGAGTATGGGTGATTTCAGTTAAAAGGAAAACATAACTGGAAGCCCGAGATGAAATATTCATATACATTGAAATATATGCTTTTCTGAGTCACCTAACAGTCTAGAAAACCACATCTGTCTGCCCCAGAGCAGCGTCAATGACTTATGGGGCCAGGAATGGAGCCGAAATCAATCAAGAGGTTTGAGTGCCAGGTTCAAGTGCAACTGGGGTCATGAATATCCATGTAGGATGGAGAGGACATGAAGAAATTTGCATAGGGTAGAAGAGGCGTTTAAAGAATCCACATGGAAATCACTTCCCCCCCTCAAAAAAAATAAAAAGATTCCCCATTTGCTACATCTTCCAAATTAACAAGTAATTCTGCCCTATGCCAAGCTGACTTTTCCTCTTTTTCACTTTTTTTTTTTTTTTTTTCCAAGAGTTCTCAAACTTAATCCATTTTGGGAGAGGGTATGTTAGTTCATCAGCTGCCTACCCACATGGCTGAATACCTGCTTACCTGTCTTCTCCTCCCACTCTTGGGATGGTTATGGTTTTCTAGCTAACTGCCCAGAGGCAAGCGTACAAATGACAAAGGTCTTGGGGGCTTGCTAGCAAGGACCATCATGTCAGTTTTTCCTGACAGATTAACCATGCTTTTAGTGCAAAAATAGTTGTAAGAAATAGTCCCATAAAATATCAACATTGCACAAAAAAAAAAAAAAAAAAAAAAAAAAAAAAAAAAAAACTTTTTCACTTAGAAACTTATTTCAGCTAAGTTTTTACCACTTTGTGGTGTGTGCAAGAATTGATTGCTCCTGTGGACAGAGGCAATTGTAAGACTTGATGAGATTAGACTGAGAGATAGGGGATATAGAAGTCATATCTGGATGCAGGCATGAGTGTGACTACATATTCACAGTCCCGTAGTCAGTGGTGTCCACTGCATGTTTTCAGGGCATGCCTTTTGAAAATACTCTGAAATAATGATTCCCATTCTGTGGTCTTGATCCTGTGCAATCCACAGGGTCATAGTAAGAAATCTGTAGGATGTCCATGGAAATACAGTGAAAAGTGAAGTACATAGTGTTGTGAGTGCAAGCTCTGATGGTAAGCCAAGTAGTGCTGCTAGAGAAATATTACTATGTGGCAGAGACCTGCTGGTTTGAAAAGTGCCCATGCAGCAAACAATGAAAGTCTTTTACCACCTGCTCAATCCCATACAACAACAAGATGAGCTCGCTTGAAAGATTTAGTATTTTACTCGTGGATGGGGTGATATTGAAACCCAGAGTAAGTAGCTGCTGTAGAAGGTGAATGTTCCTCTGATGCCACCCATGGCTTCACATTTCTCTCCCCTGTGTTCTTGTAACATTCCTCTTTCTATCTGTAGGTCAAGTATTAATGTAAAACTGTGAAGAGAGAGAGAATTTTCTATTGTTCTGGAACACAAAATGGGAGCCAGAAAGAGGAGAGCAAAAAGTTGCAGAGCACGCTTCATAACAGAAGAGAACTCTGCAGTGCTACCTTTGAAAGTTAACCTGGTGATTATCCGTATCCGAGCCTTCTCCTACAGGTTTTGGCCAAGGAGAAGTGAGAAGGAAGATGCATAAAACAAGCTAATACTTTGAAAAATAAATGTGTCCCAGATCTGAAAGGGTGAGGACACCTACGACAGGGAGGCTCAGCTTGAAGCCTTCCTGGAGATTGATGGAAGCAATCTTTTTTTAACAGATGAGGCAAGTACTTGGATTTGATCAGTGGCAACTTAGAAATCTCCAAACTGAATCAAACTCCTGCTGTTTTCTTATTTTTTTTCCTCCTCCTCCTCCTTCTGATTCCCATGAGAAGCCCACCAGTGGAAAACAGGGGAAAGCCCAAGCAGCTGCTGGTGTAACTCAGCTTCATCCCATGGACCTGGGGGAAGCTGGCCTGAATTGTCCTCAGGAGGTTGAGTCACACAAGAGAAAAGTGGAGGCAAAGACTCAGGCAGTGTGAGCTGCTACACTTTACACCCTGAGAGGAGGGAAAAGACCTGGCAAAGGGGATAGAGAGGTTATTACAACTTGCAGTTTCCTATACACTCCAGCCAGACACATACATCTATTTCTTCACCTTGCTGAACTGCATCATTTAGAAACCCTCCAGCTCAGTGGTTTTTTATTCCATATGGGGTGTAATTTAACGTCGACTTCCATTAACTGCAGGGGAGGTGCACAAATGGTGCTAGCTGAGATCTGGCCTTCAGTAACCCATTAAACCCACTAACCCAGGTAGGAAACTGCTCTGTACGTCAGATCTGCCTTGTTCACACTGTTTCCCCTCTACCCTTCTTTTATACAACATCATCTCCACCTTATTGGAGTTGTGCTGGACTTATGTTATCAGGACAGAGAGAAAAAAATCAGCTCTCCATCTGAAAAATAAGACTTGTTTCCTCTCCTGCTTTTCTTTCCTTTGAAGGCTCAACATGACCCTGCCAGCCTGGGTGACTGCCACTGGTCTGGGAGTGAAACACAAACAGTTAGGAAATGGGATATGCAAGGAAAAGCTAGCTGACCTGTAGAGGATTAGAGAGATCATTTCTCATACAAATGTCCATGGAAATACGAAGTAATGATCTGAGCCCTCCTCACCAGCTTTTCATAATACAAAGCATTGGGCAGCCAGTCAGATGGAGAAAAAAACAAACTCCTTTTTTTCTTTTATTTTTTTTTAGCCAGAAAGTGCATTCAGTCCAGGAAGAGGAGCTCTGTCATGTTGGTTAGTTTCTCCTTACCCCAGCAACACTCTGAAAAGGACAGATACTCCAAATGGGTCACTTCTTCCATCAACCACAGGGTGAGCACAGCAGTGGATAAAAAACAGCATGGGGCAAAAGCCATATAGCACGAGGATGAAGCGAAACCTTGCACAGAAATGAGACTGTGAGAGAAATTAGATAGGTTGGCTGTAATTTTCCAGGAGTCTGCAGCGAGGGCCGGAGCAATAAGCCAATGAGTCCACAACTCTGTGCTACGTCTCTGTTGCTGTTGCCTCACCAGTCACATCTATGCCTTAAGACAGTTCAGATCTAGGCTCACAGTTATGTTGAGGGTGGCAAAGGGGGGACAGGTCAGAAACACATCACCTAAATCAGTCTGTAGAGAGGAATAGACCCATGCAACAGTCACCACTGCACAGGAGATCCTTTTATGTGTCATGATAGATGAGAAAAGGATATTCTTATTACCTAACTTAGGGTATATTAACTGAGTCAGCCGGTCTCCCTAGGCTTCCTCTACAGTTGATGGTGATGCACTGAAAGTAGGATGTCTTCAGGTGTCTGCCATCCAGGTGTTCATCTCTACACTAATTGTCTGGCCTCCAATGTTAGTGGAAATCTCATCAACAGAGTCAGTAGAATTAATGCCACAGGCCTGCCCATGCTAGGGTAGATGCCCAGCTATAGGTAAATAAACCTGAACTTGGTTCAGTAAAAAGAATCTGGGGCGACTTGCTCAGATGGAGACAGCTAAAGCTCAGATACCTGTCCTAGGTCAGAAGAATTTACCCATGAGTGTCATTTGAATGTGTCTGGCATTTGCATGCTTTACCTCTCTGAAGAAGACTTGGTACTTAGACACCAGCAAAGACCTTGGGTGACCAACTAGCTTGGCTTGAGTAGAAGGTAACAAGCCTAAAAACACTTAACTGATACTTATTTCCCATTATGAACACAGAACTGTGCATGCAAGCATCAGTTTAATATCAGATCTCATCCCTCTGACATCTGATCTAACACAGGCTGCCAAATACCACTCAGCAACATATTAATTGGGCTAAATGACTACAGTTCCCTTCTTGCACGTGGAAATGACTGTACTACCTGAGCTCTTGGGTGTCTGCCACAGAGCCTTAAAAGCTTCCAGAGTCACAGACTTGACAGGGAAGGGTTTTCTTCTTGAAACAAAACATATCTTCTTTGACAGAACACGCAATTCATTCCAGCATGACCCAACTGCTCATAACCTAATTGGATAAAAGACAAGTAAGTATGAGCGTTAAAAGACAACATACAACAATCAGTAAAAGAATATTGGTGCAGATGCCCAATACAAAATTAACCTCTGTGGAATCTGAAGTCAAATATGAATTTCAGGTTATCCTGGGACTAGATCTCCCTAGTCTGAAAGGGTGATATCAACTTGCAGCCTTCATTTACAAGAACTGCACGGTAATGTCCAGTGAGCAACATGCGGATTCATGCTTATGAGCCGCCTGGCAAGTACTTACGCACCTCCCACAAAAACACTCTAATTAAATGTTAATTAAATGCAACACATTAGGCTTTAGCAGACACTCTGCTGCTGAGTTATATACATACACTGCAGACACTCTAATGAAATACTTGACTTTGATTTACGAACATGAATGCAGCTAGAACTAGGTTTCGCACTGGTATCTAATTTTGTGCAAAACAAAGGAGGCCGCCGTGCCTCTGCTAATGGTTCCAGCTTTTTAATGAATGCTTCCCGCGATGATGTAATTACACAGTAACTTACAGGCAGGAAAGAGACACAGAGAAATGCCTTGCATGAGGGGAACCTCCTCCCCTGGCAGGGGAAAAAAGATTCTGTCAGCTCTCCAGTGCCAAACACCCTTCATCCACTGCAACAATCTTGTTTCAGTCCTCATTGCTCTTGCTGCCATCACAAGCCTTGTACTTGATCTAAAGAGAGAGAAACAGAAGCTATGGCCCATACTATGTCATACCAGTTACAGTCAAGATGATGAAGGGCTACAGGTGAAAATCATCAAGAGAAAATTAGAGGTGTCGTACTTCAGGAGTGAACCCATTTATGCAGATGACTCCTGATAGTGCTTCTCATCGCCATATTCACTCATTACATGTATGAAATCATTAACACATCATTAACCTTTATTCAGCTTGAAAGTAAGGAAATATACCTAATTCTGGCCTAAATGTAGAGTAATTTAAAGATTGCCTACATTTTCTTTTTTTAATTTTTTTTTTAGTTGACCCCTTGCAAAAACTAGTTGGCAATTTCAGAGAAGAAACTAAAAAGTACTTCTGAGACTATATGTTACCTTGTGTATGGAACAATTCTGAAACTCTACAGTGTTTGTAATACAATTCATTTCTTCCTGGTCTTTTCAATGGCATCTTCCTTTAGTACCCAGAAATGCAGATAGATTCTGTAGTGCGATGTATTGCAATGCCGAAATGACAAGCAGCATCTAGCACCTAGCACAGAGTATGCAAACATGTGGCATCCACCCTTATCACAAATATACCAGCAGAGAAACAGTCTTTTTTATAGTTTCCCATCTATAAACAAATAAATAAATTATGATTTAAAAAATCCAAAACTCTGAAGCTAGTGTCAGGTATCCATTTGCCAGGGCTGCCACAGATTCTCCTCTCCAAAGACTGCTCTTACTCCTTGTGCAATGAGCCACCCAACAAAAACACAGAGCAAATTGCCCCATGATGAATTTGTAAATCCCTTGACAAAGGGATAATGAGCCCAGGCAGAATTTGTGCTGCTGCAATTCTCTTTTTGTCAATTCTCTTTTTCAAGCACAGACCTCTTTCTCACTAAAAATATACAGCTTATTCCTCAGTGTGGAGAAGAGTATTGTTCTCCAAGCAAGCCCAACCAGAGAAACTTGAAAATAGCTGAAGTTGTAGGAGGCTGAAGTCACTGAAGTTGGCATGGTACTTCGAGATTCCCAGGATGGAAGACATGGCTGAAATGCACATTACTGTCTCAGGGACCAAGAGGAGAGATCAGATGAAATTATGATAAGGAAAGGCAAAATAAATGAGTTCCTTGCCTCCCTGAGGGTAGGCTGCGCTTATTTTATGAATGTGAGAACCTATTCTTGGCCTTACACAGGCATCTGTGAAAAATGTGTCACTGCTGCATCTCTTTATGTGTATCCTGTCAAAAAGAGTGAGCGTGGGGAAATGTAGTGCACCTGACACATTCTGCAGGAAGGCTTGTGGATGCAGCCACATCTTTCTGGAGGGCTCTGCTCACACAGTGGATAACCGAAGAACCAGCAAGGTCAGAGACTGCCTTGGATGTAGTCCTAGAAAACCATCCAGGCGCGCTAAATAAAACAGAAGCCAGTAAGCATCTGGGGAGAAGTGATCTTAATGTATTCAGATCAGAGGTGTCACCAACAGAAGGCTCAAGCAGCAAAGCTTGGAACATAGGATCATTTGGAAACTTTACCTTAAACAGAAGTCCTTACCTTTGAGGAGACAAACGGGTAATGAAAATATGTATTTTTTCCAGTCATTCCCTAGAGCTATGTGGAACAGAGGGAGTCTTCCTTGGGAACTCTCCCCAACAAAACAACAGAGACACTATCCTATGAAGAAGGTTAAAAAAATAAATAAAAATGTAAAGGCTGGTAAAGGTTGCATTGACAATACTATAATGAAGTCTTGATGGACATACAGAAACTTTATTAGTTAGCAAGGAGATCTGTGCCCATAACTCACATATTGCGAGAAGCCTGCAAAAGATCAAACCACTCTAAAGCAATGGAGATACACTGGTATTTTGGGAGGATCAGGTGACCTGTTGTAGACATCTCCTCCAGGATGAAAAGATGCACAGCAAGCAGTGCTTACTGATATGCATTCTGCTCATCAGGCAGGCAAATGTTTCCCTTAATCCCTGTAAACAACCTACTTTCTTTTTGGCAAAACTGGAGGAAATTTAAAAGATTTTGATTCTTCATGGAAAACCATACACAAGTTTTGGCTCCAAAAGAAGTATGGCACTTGGATTTTTTTACCTCTAAATAGTGGAGCATACCACCGAACTCAACACGTGAGCTCCAAAGAACAGCTACCAAATTATGCTGGTAACTTGAGAAATAGGGAAAGCTTTTGTCTCCAAATAGCCACTGTGGGTTTAACTCTTCCCCAGCCACACATACTGAGTAGTTTGAATGAAGCTGAAATACTGTTTAAAAACTGCAACGTAAAGCCACACCTCTTTCAAAATGTTCCATGATTTTTGAGACTTATGGCCAGAACATTAAATAGTCCAGAGTTAAGGTTAGGGTTTGTGTGTGTGTGTGTGTGTGTTTTCCACTTGAAATAGTTTGTCTTTACTTCTCCAAAGAGAATGACTTTTTTAATTCTCCACCCCATTATAATACATTAAAATACATTGGCATAAGGCATACATTATTTGATTACAAGTGCTTAAAATACATATACATCAGATTTCCCTTAAGCAGATTGCCAGAGAGGAAAACCAGAGTCAGTAGCTTAAGAAGCCAACTGGTCCACCTACTGCTCAGACTAATCTACTGTTAAGATGGGAAGATCTGAAAGACACAGTAAGGGGTGATAGTATGTAATTTAATCACATAGAAATCTAAATTCTAAACAGAAGAACAAAAGTAAATTCTGCTCATCTGCCATGTGAGGGAGACAGTAAGAAATTAAAATGAAAACTATATAGGAAAACTATATAAGAAAATGGACTAATGAATTACCTACTATGAACCAGGTATGCTAACAAATCAATGGACACCCAAAACTTCAGAGTAGTCACCACAAAGTTATTCTCAGCATTGCAGCAGGAAGTCAAACCTACAGGTGCTGCATCCAAAGTCAATGAGCATTGGGTAAGGCTGCTAAAGTTATGAGAGTAGAGAGGAATGTTTTCCTTCTAGTAGTATACTGTCTATAGTCATAGAATCATAGAATCATAGAATATCCTGAGTTGGAAGGGACCCTTAAGGATCATCAAGTCCAACTCTTGACACCGCACAGGTCTACCCAAGTTCAGACCATGTGACTAAGTGCACAGTCCAATCTCTTCTTAAATTCAGACAGGCTCGGTGCAGTGACCACTTCCCTGGGGAGCCTGTTCCAGTGTGCAACCACTCTCTCTGTGAAGAACCCCCTCCTGATGTCAAGCCTAAACTTCCCCTGCCTCAGCTTAACTCCATTCCTGCGGGTCCTGTCGCTGGTGTTAATGGAGAAAAGGTCTCCTGCCTCTCGACACCCCCTTACGAGGAAGTTGTAGACTGCGATGAGGTCTCCCCTCAGCCTCCTCTTCTCCAGGCTGAACAGGCCCAGTACCCTCAGCCGTTCCTCGTACGTCTTCCCCTCCAGGCCTTTCACCATCTTTGTAGCCCTCCTCTGGACACTCTCCAACAGTTTCATGTCCTTTTTATACTGTGGTGCCCAGAACTGCACACAGTACTCGAGGTGAGGCCGCACCAGCGCAGAGTAGAGCAGGACAATCACCTCCCTCGACCTGCTAGCGATGCCGTGCTTGATGCACCCCAGGACACGGTTGGCCCTCCTGGCTGCCAGGGCACACTGCTGGCTCATATTCAACTTGCTGTCTACCACGACCCCCAGATTCCTCTCTTCTAGGCTGCTCTCCAGCGTCTCATCGCCCAGTCTGTACGTGCAGCCAGGGTTTCCCCGTCCCAGGTGCAGGACCCGGCACGTGCTCTTATTGAACTTCATGCGTTGGCGATCGCCCAGCTCTCCAACCTATCCAGATCCCTCTGCAAGGCCTTTCCACCCTCATTCGAGTCCACAACTCCTCCAAGTTTGGTGTCATCAGCAAACTTGCTCAAAATGCCTTCTATTCCTACATCCAGATCGTTTATAAAAATATTGAAACGTACCGGCCCTAAAATGGAGCCTTGAGGGACCCCACTGGTGACCGCAGTCCACAGGGTAAGAGCTGTGGTGCTACCCTAAATTGTGAAGAGGAAATCATAAATTATCAAGTTCAAGACAGCATATGAGGAGAAAGTAACTGTCTCCATTAAAATAGAAAATGTTGAAACCTAGGTTCCTGTGAAACTGCATCTCATGATGCTTTAGATGTTTATGGTAAAACTGTAATTTGAACTATTGGATGTCAGAAGCAGAAAGAGAAAGAGTTTCCAAATGCCTAGTTTTGGGGAAAAGCTTAAACTTGAATTTGTGGTCTGTAAGATACTAGAGGGGAGCAGGAGAAGAAACATCCTTTTTGGAGTCTATCATGTCCTAGTGGAGCCTTTCTAGATGGATTCTCTACCTGGAAGTCCATCCATTTCCATCCATACCTGTGAGAATTTAACATTTTCCTTCTGTCAGATTTAGCTTTAATTGGAGAATGGACTCAAAAGTCATGAGAAGGGAACAACTGACAGTCTTAAAAATAGTATGCAGCCCCAGCTGACTAAGTCTAGCTGTGCAGAACCCATCAACAGTGAGTTACGACACCAAGAGCTGCAGAAGCTGCCAGGAGGAGAGGGAAGCACCGACAGAACTCTGATAGCTGGGAAAGAAATATCAAGACAAAGATATCTGTGTAGATGGGCTGAAGTAGAATTAAAAAACTGGAATTAAAAGGAAATAAAGAGGAAGCCAGAGATTAGACTGTGAGCAGACTGATCGGCTGGGGAATTAGAAATGCTAGCAGCCACAATAAGTGGAGAAACCCTATGAAAATAGAAAAGATTTCAATATGAAAACAGAAAAGATGTTAATATAAACTGTTGTAGAAAATCAAACAGGGAAAGATTAGAGTGTGGACTGAAGTCTTGTTTGTGGAAGATAGTGATTTCCTATGAAAATGGTTGGGAATTATAGGGAAGGAGGTTTCCAATAGGGATAAAAGGAAGAGATCAGTGAAGAGAAAAATGACTGCATTGATTTCCAGAAAGGGGAAGGGGTAGAAATTACGGTGCATAACAAGCAAGCCTGTGTTAGGCAACTCAGTGATGTGGTCTAATAAAGCTGGACCCTGTCTCCCTTTCTCATTCACGCAAATGTCTGAAATGAGATTCACTCTAGGGGAAAGAAATTAGTTACTAATAATCATGAGGGAGGAGAAGTTAGTTTCTGGGATGGAAATAATTTAGTACTTTGACAGGACACACAGCTCAACTATTAAGAAAATAAAAATAAGAAATACAAAGAAGACATATTTTTGGGACAAGAAAGACGTGGGAAATTCTGTGGGTGTTAAAATTGTCTTTTTTTTTTTTTTTCTTCCATTTTAAGGGAGGAAATGGTGGTCAGCTCTAACAATAGCACACTGAATCTTTCATGATGTCCACAACCAGCTATGCCCAGAAGCTGGGTGCAGTGTGACCAATTTAATAATAGAGGTATCAGCTAGCTGCAGACAACCTGTGATTAGGCTTGGTTTCATCACTCCTACCTAAGAAGTGGGCATTGAATAAACTGGTTGGTCTTGGCTCCTACCTCACTCAACAAAGATCAGCACCTCTAGAGGTGATTCATCTCACCCCCCACTTCTGTTCCCCCCTAGGTTTGGATGGGATGAATCACCCTCTGGAGATATCATTCAACCTCTAATAAATATTGAGGGAGCCTACTTGGCTGTCTAAAAAAACGGTATAACTCTTAAATGGTTAAGAGTATAAATCCAGCCAAGGTGATGACCTGGGTGTTGTGATGACCTCTCTCCATGTGGGTCATCTACACATTTTTGTATAGTTTTATGAGATGGGGTTTACTCCATCTTAACACTGGCCTTCAATCCAAGGAAATGCAATCCCCACACCAACAGCACTACCTGACCCAGCTCCAGTTTATAGCTCAGATCTCTTGACATTGCTATCATTTAGAGCCACAGGAAGGAAGGGGTTGTCCGTATTTTGAAAGGGAGAGCCAGCGGGTTCCTTGTTTTTCCAGGGGTCATTGGTGTGTGCTACACGGCAATAAAGTTTTGGGAAATGAGAGGAGTCACAGAAGACTTCAGATACTCCTCTTTCCTGCAAATTGCACATACAGCTGCATGAGTAATTTTCATGCAAATGACCTTGAAGAAAATATTAATAATATGATAATGAAACATTTGCATACACCGCCGAGCATGTTGTCAGTTCAAACAAGAGAGTTTGTCCAGAGCTCTTAGTCAGCAAACAGAAGCAGAATAGGCTCTGCAACTAACTTTTACATTAAAAATCCCAACCTGCTGTTTGAAAAAGTTGGCAACAAGCTTGACTTCTTTGAAAGATATTTTGAATGCCAGACTAGAGTGAGTAGCAATTAGACATGGACACTGTAAATATGTTACTTGGTATCCAGAGCTTAATTTCACCCTATTTTCACCTTTCCTCTCTTGATGATTTTTTTGTATGCTGTAACATTTCCTAAACATCAGATGAGAAGCTTACCTGATTTTGAGAATCAGAGCATGACAAATACATTCCAGTTGTGCTTTCCTTGAAACCTGCCAAAATCTGAACTTTGTTTTTAAGACTCAGATAGATACACACAACAGACAAAAACACCAAACCAGCCTTTCCCATATCATTTAGGTATTTAACTCTGTGGTATCTCTTCTTGCAACAGATCAATGATAGTTCCTTCCAGGTGATGTAGAAATGTCTGAAAATGCCATCAAATTAAAAAAAAAAAAAAAAAAAAAAAAAAAGGGAAAACAAAACCAAAAAAAAAAAAAAAAAAAAACAAAAACCAACCTTGTAGACTTATAATTTTCTTTTCCCTTCCTACTGCAACTTTCTCTGTGATGATTACATTTATTATAGGCATAGAAAGGACAGTCTCAAACATGAAATATGTGCTTTGTATGCTAGAAGGGCTAATTTCTCAAAGCTGAGAAAAATTTTGAGAGAAATTGACATAAGTGTAGACAGGAAATTGTGAATAAAAATTGAGAGTCTTTTTGGAATAATTTATTAGATGGCCAAAAGCCAAGCATTCACAATGAAGGCAGAGGATAACTTCAGCTAAAAACCCATTATGGTTTTCTGACAAAGTGAAAACATCAAGTAGAAATATCTATATATAGCCATGTTGTCTTTATGTCTGTGTGCATTTATTGTATCTAATTTCTTCTTTACTTCATCTGTGTATACATGCATTTTTCATGCATATGAAAAAGTATACATTATGCATTTGTTACCTTATGAATTTCAAACCATAAGGTAAACAAAAAAGGTGATTAAAGTTTTCAGAAAGAAAAGGTAAGGTGAGGGAATCTCAAACTAACAGGAATATAGGATTGTGGAAAGATTTTTATTTTTTATTTTTAAATATACTAGAATAAGAATGAAGCACAGAATGGTAAAGGGCAAGAATCTGGCATTCTTCATCTAACGCCATTACAGAAGAAGAAGAAACATTGAATAAACCTTTCTTTTCTATATTAGGAGATGTAATAGTCTTGTAATGATGATGAAGCACTTCACACTTCCCTGGTAACTAAGGGGAATGGTAAGCAAAATTAAATCAAGAAGTGACTGGACATTTTAAAATCAACAAGTCAGGTCACTGATACTCAAGTCCAAAAGATACTTTTTGAGATTTCCAGTCCTGGCTATCATTGTTAAATTTTAATACATCTTGGAATCTCAGAGACATTTCAGAAGACTCAGTAAGAATTACAGCTGCTCTCACGACCTAAAAGGGCAAGCCTGAAGTTATAGACTGCATAACCTGACATCAGTCTCAAATAAAACATTGAAATATTGCTGTTAATTGGTAAAGAATGGAAGAACAGGCATATAATGAATGACAGTCCACATGGTTTGGGGGGAAAGACGTGCTACAAATAATTCAGTCTGATTTTATTCTTTCAGGGTATTTGCTAGAAGTGATTTGAGAGGAACTACAAGCACTTTTAAGGAATTTGACTTAGTCATCACAGACTCACAAAATCATTGGGGTTGAAAGGGACTTCTCAAGATCATCTAGTAGTTCTACCACTGACTCAAGTACAGACAGCTAGAGCAGGTTGTCCGGGACCATGTCCAAGGACAGAGATATTCAAGTGACGTTTGACATTCGCATTAAAACCAGACTCAAGTAGCATCAGTACCATGTTAAGTGGATTAAAATATTGTTGACTGACAGAAAGTGGGAAATTGCTGATAGACCTGCTTCTAACAAGATTCTGCAGAGGTCAGTCTTAGTACTGCTCTCATCCTCTCTTTTCATCAACAGTGTGAAAATAAATATAAAATTAATTATGATTAAGTTTACAACCAACACTAAGCTGGGAAACAGTAACTGGTGCTGGGGAGGTCCCGTAGGGCAGCCTGGACCAGGTGCTCAGTTGTGCCCATTCCAGCAAAATGCAGCTGCATCCATCCAAATGCCAAGAATGAGGAACATAGGCCATGCTTCCAGAGCAGGAGGTGTTTTTCTAGCTCACAGGGGCTCCAAGCACAATTTTGGGAAATTAGTGGCATTCGGCCATGACCTCCCAACACAATGTTATGGCAAAAGAAGCCCTTGGCTGGGTGACCAAGGGATAAGTGAGTGGGAGAGAAAAATTCTGTTGTATTTGCAGATAGAGTTGGTTGGATGAATGCTGCTAGATTTGCATCATTTTGTTCTCCATCACTTTCAAAAGGTCACTGGAGGTTCTGGAAAATACTGCACTATAAGTTAAGATGTAGAAAAGAATTGCTTATTAAATGAGACATAAAGAGGTCATACTTTATCAAAAAGATGCAGTGCCTAGGTTATGACATGGACGTACCTGCATCAGAGGAAATTGTGGGTGCTCATGTTTCTTTAATCTATCAGAAAAAAAGGCAAAACAAATACCAAAAGCTGAAAGCCGAAGGCAGAGAAATCCAAATTAGGGGAAAGACACATATTATTAATGGTGATTAATCACTGAAATAAACTGTCCAGGGAAGAGGCAGAATCTTATCTTCTGATGTTCTCACAGCAAATGCATTTGCTCTGTCAGAGAGGATGCTTTCAGCAAACATATGTTATTGGTCTTGTTACAGGAGGAACAGGTAAAATTTAATAAAATGTTTTTTTTTTTTTAATGTTTTTTTTTTTTTTTTTTAAGAAGAGACCTAAAGACCCCTATTCTCTTCTTTTCTTGTAAAGTTTTCCTAAGCCTATGAATTGTTACCTAATTAGCTATATTCAGACATGACAAAGATAATGAGAACATCTCAGTTATATAAGAATCAAGCTACATTTGCATGTGACACCTCTAAACAAGCACAAAAGTCTTCCAGACAAAAATAAATAATAAAAAAAATACAAATAAAAATTGTGTTAATAGACAACTACAGGAAAAAAATGGGAATGAGAAAAAAAAATCCTTTTTCTCTCTCTTATGGATTTTTATTCTCATTTTGTCTCAGAAAGTTTGTTGTGACTTGGACTTCTTTGATGGTATATATGCTTCCTCACCTGTCATTTTAATTTGAACCCTTTTAAAAATTTTATATTTACTTAAAATAAGTAAGATCTCTCCAGGTTGCTTAAATCACATGTTCCCATCACAACTTTCACCCAAGGTTACTGGATATGTTCAAATGACTAGGTGAAGAGAGTCATATATTGATATTTTTGATAGCAATGCAAATACTAAGGGCTGTCATATAATGTCTATGCACAAGTTGGTTTATGTTAACATGATCCCAGAGAAAATAACATAAAGCCTAAATTATAGCACCCTTATTATTATTATGACATTATTAAATAATGCCAAAATTAGCATTTAAAACCTCTTTCTTCTCTAACTAGGTGATCTCCACTCAGAACACTGCCCAGTAACAATATATAATTCTAAGGCTGGCAGGCTGGGAAAAGAATGATTGTAAGGGTTGGAGCATTAATTAAGAGAAGCTAAATTCTGATTTATTCTATTCTCATTCATCAACACCACTGAGGTGTTACCTTCCTGATTTGGTTTCAGCTGTTTACCCGAATGTCTTTGGCTTGTTAGTAGTGCATTCAGAATTCCAAGGCAGGCTCACACCTAAATACTACCCAGGCTTGGGATGGGTTCATTTCCAAGAACAGATGAAAGCATCTCAGTTATTCCAAAATGGGCATAGGCCAAAACATTCAGTGCTCACAGCCAACTGCTCATGAACTGTCTGCAAACCAAGAGTTATTGGCAGGCAGCATATGGCAAATATGTTGCTCTTCAGAAAACTGTGATCTCTTTGTGGGCCACTTTTAAGTAGATAAACGGACCAAATGGTTTGTTATGAATTATGTACGCCATTTCTATATGTCACCAGATGTGTTTCAGTGTAAAATCAGCATCCCGTCCTCCAGTCTGTAATAATTAGTTAGTTAGCTGGATATGAGGGGAGCTTGGACAGGCATTTGGAGCTAGCTGGTTTTTAAACCCTGCCAAGATAAATCAGATTATGCCCAGATATCAAACTCTGCCTAATAAATACCAGTGCTGACAACAAGCACCTGTATTTTTCACTGTTATATCTTAGTGTTTCACTAAAAATTCATCATAAAGAATAATTATTGTGAACAAGTATAAGACTGGCTGTAGCAATTAATCTAGTAATTGCCAGACATCACAATGCCATTGATGGTAATGCAAATGAGGAAGATAGTGCTAAATGTGCTAAATACAGATCTGGATTGATATCACCCTTTTCCATGCTCGGAAAGTATTCTCCTTCTTGTCTGTAGACTTCAGAATGAAGTCTCCAAAAGCTCTCCACCCCTTATTCTACTATCAGCTTTACATCACCATAGTAAGTTTGGGGCAAATTTACTCTATTTTTTTGCACTAAATTTCACTTCAGACCAAATTTTAGCCTAGCACTCTTGAATTTAGTCAAACGTCTTCCAATTTAGGAATATGGACAGACATATGCTGGAAGCCCTTCTTATAGAGCTCTTCAGCTTCTTCATTTAGCTGTAGCTCCATAACAAAACAAGACCAGAAATGACTTAGCTTAGAGGGATTTAAGCTTAGTCAAAAGCTTTCATATAAGATCTGTGCAGATGACATTATTTTCTGAAAAACACAGAGGCCAAAAGAAATCTTGTAATAAATAGGAAGCTGGAAAAGATGTATTTGTACATACAACAGCCCAGAGCACCACGCTGGTTAGTCATGGCTCTCCAGAACAACAGCAACAGATTGTCAAGAGAACCCCCCACCATTTCAGCCAGTATCTCAACAAAACCTTCTGGTCCTTACCTGGATGAAGATGCACAGCATGTTTTGGAAGGACTTTACCACCACCAATGCTGCAGACCACCAGTCCCAGGTGTATCACATGCTGCATTGCCAGTTCGATGTGGGGAGCACTGGGAACTCAATGCCTGTAAAGCCAGCTGTGCAGAAATTCAAGAATAACAAGAAACCAGCATTCACTTTCTCTCCTGAAATCCTTCATACTGTTCTCCCAGACACTCACTTTCTGCTGGAATAGCAAATTGATTGATGCTGGGATGTTCACCCAGGCTGGAACATGAACTTTCTCTTCATGCTTACATAGTCTGGTTTTCATTTCAGGTTTCTCTCTTTCCCTTGTGGGTTCCTCTTCCTGCCTAGCTCTGTGAATTCATTGGATTTTATGAGTTATGCTAATCAGTCCTCTGAGTCCGAGCTAATCCATCATTTGGGCTCCAGTGGATGGATGAAGCTGGATGGCTTTCAGTCCCCTCCCTCTTCCCCACAGCCTCCAGCAACACGAAGGATGAGGGTGGCATCTGGAGCTAGACCTGCTGGGCAGGGGTGAGGAGAGACCAATTGACAAAACAGAAAGGGCAAAGGGATGCTCATTTCTCTCCATCATCTTGGAAGGGGGAGTCTGCTTTCCATGCAACTTTTCCTCAAGGCACAACAATCCTCTTGAAGTCCAATCTGAAGATGGGGTCCTGGGGAGCTTCTGAGAGCAGACTCAGTGTCAATAAACTGTCAGGAACTGGTCTTATTCATCATGGTTATTGGGTAGCTGCCAAGGACCCTACAGTAATTCGGTTGAGTTTCTTCTCTTCTAAATGAGTTTACAGTGATGAATAGTGTTTGCCGTGTAATTTAATAATATTAATGGGATCTCATTAGCTTTGGTATTCATTTACATTCTTGAAGGTGTATCCCCTGCTGGCAGTCCTGGGAAAGACCAGGGCGGACAGGAAAACCAATATCCTAATTCATTCACATCCCTAAATACTTCCAATAAGAGAAAGGTTTTAAAGCACTTTATTGGTTTGGTTTATTTAATTTACATTGCTCTTTGTGTGCTGTGGTTTTATTTCCTACACAGGCAGTAAAACCAATATTGTTTAGTCAAAAGTGCCCTCAAGAAAGATGGTATTTGAGTTAGAAATATCAAAATGGCCAGAATTATTGTTATTATTATTATCCAAGAATCAGATGGTGGAAATGCAATAATTCACTTAAAATAAATCCTTCTACCAGGGCACAGGTAACCTATCTATATGAGATAAGCAGCACTGATAGGACTGTCATCTCCGTCATTGCTCTAGCTTTTGAAAAGGAAGCTGGCAAAAAGAAGGTATTCATACTGCTTCTTTTGATCTCGGTGAACGAGATCCTTTTTTATTATTTTCATTAAATTTGATATCTCCTGTGTGAAACCCTCTCCCTCTTTTTGCCTCACAGGAGACATGAAGGTAAGAATCATCATATAGCATCATCAATAGGAATAAAACTACCAGGACAAATAATCCTTCAAGAAGTGAAGGTGCCATCAGGAGCCAGGACACCTCAGATGATCCACAGTGGCAAAATGGAGGAAAAAATTAAGTTTAACATTATTTTAAAATAGAAATACCTCAAAATGGGATTCTGTGCTTCATGTTCCCATTGCCCTCTTAGGAAAAAACAGACAGACCATAACATTGAGTGCAACTTAATTTTCTGGGCAAATGAGAATATTTCACAGAATTTTCATTAGAGACTAGCACAGAAGATAATAACTTTCACCTGTATGCTCCCCAATACTCACCTTATTGAATTTCTTCATTTTTTTCCTGTACATGCCATTTATCAGTACCTTTAGAAAAAGTTTACTCCTAGGAGATCATAATACAGGCAATTGTAAAATTCCAGATTTTACAAGAAAACTTATTTTCTTAAGTACTTATTTTTCTTTTAGGAAAAAAAAAAAAAAAAAAAAAAGAATCTTAGTAGAAATAGAAATTTCATTTTTTCTACCTTTTAAAATTCTTTTTATGTCGCATGATGCTGAATATAATTTTGGATGGGAAAGACTTTTAAAAAACTATTTTTCTGTTGAAATGTAAAAAAATAAATAAATAAATAAGTGTAGACAAAAGAAGGGATATTTTTAATAAAATGCGTTATTCAATCAAAAAAAAAAAAACCTCCCACATTTTTCGTCACAAATTTCAGATGGAATTATTTTAGTCCAGCTGTAGTTTACCTCTAATATGAGAATAAAATCCCTATCATGCTAAAAACCTCCAGATCCTCAGAGCTCATATTTCATGCCATTTTTGCACCAGAAGAGTGAATAATTCAGCAGATTGGAGTAATGAATCATTTTCTCATCCCAAGGTGGCTGCTGCTCGCGATGATTAATACTGATTTATTTATTACTCATGACAGTCTCAACCAGGTCAGGGCCTCACGGTGTGACATACTGTATGGGATACAAGAAATAAACAGTTCCTGCCCCAAAGAGCTTGCAGTGTAACTTTTTGTTCTTCAGGTCTTTGCCAATGGGGTACTGCCCCTAGTGAGCAACAAACATTTACCCACACCAGCCAAGGACAATGCTGATGGGTGGAGAGGAAGCGGTAGAAAAATAGAAACCTTGCCAGTATATTCCACCTTTGATAAGCACCAGATATTTATTTTTTTAACAGCCTCACTCCATGTCACCTTGCAAAAACTGGCTGATGAGATGTTTTGGCAAACAAGGATCCCAGAAAGGTATTTATAGGTTTCTTTGCAGTGTTGTCAGGAGTTGCAGCTACATTATTTAGCTACCCATGCCTGGATGTGTTTAGGCTTTTTGACAGGCTGAATTCCCTGACCAATGAGGAACATAAAACTGAAACATCAGCTACGTGCAGTTCTGTTTCCCCACATTTAATAACTGTAGTTCCTTTTAAAGACTGATATGATTTCAATATAAAAGCCTACCAACCCATATAGATGTCACCAATTACACTACAGCCTCTTTTCAAAGACCACAGTTTGCATAAAGCTAGTTCTATCCAGAAGTAGAAACATGTACTGGACAACTGTGAGATGATCAGAATTACTGTACCTTCTCTAAACAGCATGACGGACTAGAATTTCCAACAGTGGGCTGTCCAGGAATAGAAAATAAGTGAATAAAAATAGATATTTGTTTGTTTCTTATATATACATATTTATTTGTTTGATTCTTAGTGAAAAGTATGTCTTAGGAGCTCACACTTTCTCATGAATACTGCTTGTGTAGGTAGAGGCTGCATTAGTATTTGAGCTCCCCAAGCAGAGATTATATTGGTCATTGTCAAAGAAAAGTGATAGAGATATAAAAAAGAGAAGCCTGTCTTTGTCCCCTGCCCCATTTGGCCCATGACACAGGACTGCACTGATTTCGCTGGCACCTCTCCAACACAGACAGACTCTCCTTCCATACCAAAACCAATGAAGGACAGGGTGGCTGGCATCAGTTAAGAAAGCACTGCTCTACTTCTCATCCTGACATTGCAGTCAGCTGTGTTTCTTATTTCCTCTGGCCTCATACATGACACCTATTAGTGCTGTACTGAGTGGTCTGTGATACCATTCCCATCCTCCTGCCTTCCTTGACAGGTGCTTTTATCTAGTCATATCTAAAAAAATAGCTCAGCTCAATTCTGGTTAGCAGACTTTACCCACAAGTCTCCTTCTCATCCCTGTCATTCCATAATGAGGAATGGAATTTCTTTCCAGGAATACTTGGCAATTTTTTTCCCTGAGGAAGATAATTCTTTAAAGGGAGCCTGACTCACTCATGCTCAGCTCACACGCAAGCAAAGTGGTATCTGCAAACCAGGATCAAGTCTTATCTTTAAAATAGGTTGTATTATGTATGGAACAAGTCCCCTTGTCTCGGAATGATGTCCCTGTAAGACATCACCCTGGAGGAAAAAGAGAACTTTATAACTCAAGAATATCTGTCCAAAAGTATTCAGCAGTCATAACTACAGGGCTACATCAGTGATGCATGGGCACTGGCAGTGCATCTTTCCTCCGATGCTTCCTGCTCAAACAAGCATTGTCCATCGTGTTGTCCTGCACTATGAAGGGACAACTCAGCACTACAAACACCTCAAGTGCGTAATTATAACAGGGATAGTATTTCTCCAAAGAAATAATTACAACCTGTATTTTCTTCTGTAGAGCCCAAACAGCAGCTGCATCAAATTACCTTAGACAATAATTTCTCCCTAAAAAAGAAGAGTTGTTCCAAACTCATGGTCACATTCAAAACTGGTTGTGCCCTGTACCTTTAGGGAATAGATAGATCTAGGACTACCTATTTGTTGTTCTTCTTCTCTTCTGTCTCTTTTCTGTACTATTAACTATTAAAAAAGTTAAGATCTTTTCTATTTTTAAGATCTTTTTCTTCCCAGTTTCCAGACTCTGATTGTAAGAGGTTTTGTGAAGTGTTCCCAGGCCTCTTCTTACCATTTTTTTATCTGGAAAAACTCATCTACCATCTTTATGCAAGGGTCATTAAAATACCCATATCAGCTACATCTGCCTGTGTCCAAACAGATATTTTATCCTTTCTATTTGACAGCAGCCCATAAATGGTCCATTGACTGCTCAGATCAAACTAATTTATTTAACTTTTCTCGCAGGAGTTCCTTCCTCTCACAACCACTTCAGCCATAAGACTGAAACATCAGCAAAAGGACGCAACCTTTTCTACTGTCTTCTTTCTTAACCTCTGAGAAAATGTAGTTTTCTCAGCTGTCAGACAGACGTTGAATATCTATTGGCTTCAGGTGAGACCTGTTCCTGATCCTCACAGCCAAAGCATGTCTTGGTCTTGCAGATTCACCCTGAATAATAACTCTACAGTGCCAACTTTTGGGGCCCCTTTCTCTATAAGTAACACATAATGCACAATGTATTAAGCAATGTTCCACTCCACGCCTCCCTGATCTTTCTTTTTCTACTATCATCTCTTTGACAAGGTGCAAACATACCCTCAGGGGCAGAATTTCCCCCTGCCTAACAGCCCTCTGCCCCTCTATGGTGTGAGCATCACTCTGAAATCCCAGGATTATTGAGTCCAAGTGTGTAGGGTGGGATTCATCAACCCAACTTGTGAAGACCACCATATGATCATCTGCCTAAGATTGTTGCTTAAGGTTCCACGCATAGTCAGCAGAAAAATAAATAGATAAATAGAACTCACAACAGATACGCTGGGGTCCAACTGACCTACTTTATTTTGAGAGATCTATTCTTAACAGCAGGAGGGATTGTACCCTGCAGTACAACACTCCACTGACTATATTGACTATATCTCCCCAAATTAGAGTAGAGCTGAGGGTAACAGTTTCCTGAGAAGACATCACACGTAGTTGAAACCTGCTTATTTTACCAAGTGTAAAAAGAATTTGTTGCTGTCAAGTGCACAACTATTTTTTCCAAGACAAGGTGAAAGCATTTAGCTTCCTTGCAGGGAGAAGCCACTGGCAAGGTGTAAGCTCTGAATACCAATCCAGAAATAACATTTGAAGAACTGACTGCCTCCTTGGGAATGAAAGTGCAGACAGGAAATTTATGTGCATGCAGACTGAGCCTTTGATTCAGAGTCCACACCAATTTCCACACAGGACATTTTGGGTTAATTAGGTCAGCTTAGATTAGTCACAGCTCTCTTAAGGAACATTTTTAAAATAGGTTTCTCTTCTTAGGGCCATATGGAATTAGTAAGAGTCTAGTCAAAATACATGCACGTAGCAGCCTTTTCTGGGCTAGGGCTTTAGAAAGTTTATTTAGAGAAAGTCATTTAAAAAAAGCCAAGACCTAGTTCAGCTCCCCCAGAGCACGAGGAAATAAATAGTGTTCCTGTAGCGCAAAGATGTGTCTCTGGAAGTAAACAAAACAAGGGATAGTTGCCCTCTCTGCCCTTTGATTTCAGACCTCCAGACCAGACTGATGGCTGCCTGCTAACACTCTCAATAAAATGTGTCCATTATTCCTGTCTGTAAAGCAGAGCACTAAGGTCATCATCCCCTACAGCAAATACTTAGAAGGAGCGGGAAAAAAAAAAAAAAAAGTCTCTTTTGTTCTTTCCTCTGCCTGACTGCTGTTCTCTGTCACCCATACCAGCCTAACTCTCCATCCCTTGTCCCCAAGCATCACCTTGACCACTTGTTGTGGTTTAACACTGATAGGTAGACCTTACAGCCACTCTCACACTCCTCATTCTCAGCAGGATGGGGGAGAAAAAATGAGATTGAAGAAAAACAAAACAAACAAACAAACAAACTTGCAGGTATGAGACAGGAGCAATTTAATGACAGGAAAAGAAAAAGGTCATGTAGAAACAAAAGGAAAAAAAATAAATTACTTCCCAACAGCAAGTGATGTTCAGCCAGTTCTTTGGGAGCAGAGCCTCAATACACACAACAGTTTCCTGGGAAGAAATATGTTTTCATAACAAAAACCTTCTTTTCTCCTTCTTTCCTCCAATTCCTAGATATTTGCAGGAGCCCCAGTTTCCTCTGTGTTTGTGGTGGGATAGCAGACCAAGACTCATCTCCCCTTACAAATGGGTGTAAGGGAGCAGAGTGAAAGTCCTTCCATCTGCACTCCTAAAATGTATGGGAAAACAACCAAAATAAAAAGGACAAAGAATTGTTTTTAAAATAGCTCTTTCAGTTTAATGCATTGCAATAGGGAGAGTGGCCATCTGTCTGGAACTGACACTCCTCCCCAATCCACTACACACTTTGAGAGCCATTTTCACAGGAGGGAGTCAAAGAGCTCAGATACCTTCTCACCTGCTTTTTGCAACAGTTACAAGCGTGTTCAACACAATAAAATAGCATCAAACACAAGGAAAAGGCAAAATGCATACATAAAATACAAAAATAACATATGAGAAGAACTGATGTTCCAAAAAGTATAGATTACGGGGTCCTAAGAAGTGAAAGTCACTATTATCATAAACTGGAAGTGGTTTCCTGAGCTCAGTTCTACATCTGCCACATTTAATACCGGCTAATCCTACTGGTCTCTGCTACTGCTGGCAATGGCCACATAATGCCACAATGCCAGCATAAAACATCTTGGGAGGGAGTGCAAGGAAGGAAGGGCTGGAAAAAAAAGAGACGTCTGTCCAGTGTACTGCAGGTGCAGATAGTGCTTGAGTTTCCTGGCACTTTCTGTAAATACCTAGGTTCTGGAAAAATAATACAAATATATATATATGTAAATATATATATGCACAAATCCTTCTCATTGGAACTTTCCTTGGTGTGAAATTTAAAGGTTTAGCATAAAGCTGGGTATAGAAAGGCAAGTTATTACAGTTCAGCAGCCATGTGCTCATCCCTGGGTGACAGGCACACAAATGTCCAGAAAAGGCCTGTTGCAGAACCCTTTCTGAGCATCGCCAAGCCCACCCAAAGGTGCTAAAGGGGTCAAGCACTGGAGGCAGGTAAGTTACACAAGCGTTTTTTCACCTCCTGCCATGAACCTAACACCTCCCACCCTGGTTAAGACCTGGTGTTCCTGGACACTGCATGGCTACTATGAAGCAACAATTTCAGGGAAAAGCCAGCTGGAAACATCTCAGGTGTGTATTTTTATGACACAATGCTTGGAAACTCAGCTCTGGGATTTACTACTAGAAAGGCAAAGAAGCAAGGAGAGAGGAAAGAAGCATACATTCTGACAAGGAATTAACCATCAAATGATCACCATTTGGGTAACTGAGACGTGACCTGCATCACGTCTTTAGCATCCTCCCTCTTTTTCATGTAGGAAGAAATGAGGGAACAGTTAAAGTCATCTTCAGAAGGGGTTAACAGAGAAATAAAAGTTTTAGTGATGGAACTGCAGCCCCCTTGTAAGCTCACAGTGAAATTTCCACCCAAAATTCAGTAAAAAGCATAAAGTGCTTCACCCAACAAGTGCATTTTGGTGGCCTCACTCCCTCTGCTTGCCTTTACCACCATTTATGAAGGGGATGTCAGTTTTCAGCACTGGGTAGGCACACACTTTGCCATCAGACAGCACTGTTTAGATGTTTTTTTGGCCTGGGACAGATGTGAGTTTAAGGTTTGGAGGGTCTTCATGGAATGGGGTGACATCTCAGCCACCAAGAGGAAGGACAGAAAGGTTTAAAGCATGGGAGATGTGGGAGGACAATGAGCACAGAAAAGGGATGAAAGTCCGGCTTTCTCTGCTCAGAACTGCACAGAATAAAATGTATTAATTCATTTAAATATGGAAGCTGTCATGGATTACCAGGTTGGAAAGTAGTCCTCTTGTCAGTAGAGGCTTATAGCTTGTAGAGACATCCCTGGTAGCATAAAGATGTCTCCTTGAGGTGACTCAAAATACCTCATCTTCACCAGCTGTCCCCACCTATGAACTTTTGAAGTTCTTCACTTTCCTGGCACTGCTTTCAAAGGGATATAAGCAGTTATTGCCCCACTGGAGGATCACACTTCTCCCTGGGGTGAGCCTTTGAACCCCCTTGGGACATGCGTCAGGCATATGCTGAAGTCTCAGCTGGGACATAGAAGAGAGGGGACAGAACCCTAAGCAAAATCTTCACCCCATGCTGACAAACCTTTCAAGCCAGTTGCAAACTGAGAGTCTCTTAAAACCAGTTATGGCTAGAAGTTTTTTGGTGGTGATTTATGGCTAGTGGTGTGGAAAGAAATTCATTTTTTTTGGAGGCCTTATTTCAAGTGGATGGGATAAAACCAGGGATGGAGACAAGACAAGAGGCCTGGTGGAGATAGCAGTAGCAGACGTGAATGATCTATGAGAGACACTTGGGAAGCCTTCTAGTAAGCAGTGCTACCACAAGACTCCTAAAAGCAGGTTGTTTTCCTGACCTTGAGAAAATCACCTGTCAAACCCCCCTTCTTGTACTCTGCCTCCGCTTCTCCATGGTTATTAACCACCCCCGGAGAGCTTGGGAAGTCCTCTGAATACCTGAACCTCAGGCAGAGAATTTCAGAGCTTTACTTAAAAAAAAAAAAAAAAAAAAAAAGTGATAGGAGGGGTGTGAAACTGAGCAACGCCTGCTATTTTGCTGGCTGAGTCTCGATGTGCCTTGATGTACTTCAGAAGAAGGCCTGATTAATACTGATCCTGCATTTACAAAATTAAATTAGGCTGCTTAAAATTAAAAATACATATTTGTTTTAACCAGGCCGGGTATTCTGAATGAATTGGAAAGAGGATAGAATATTACAAATGAGACAATTAAGCAAAGCAAGCAGGGGAAATTGTATAAATTACTGTTCTGTGATGCAAGGGAGGGGGGGCTGGTAAGGATGCCTGCCACCAGAGATGGAGAGTGTTGGGGAGGGTTGGTGGAAATGGGGTTACAGAAGAAATAATTTTAAAAGATAGTAATAATAACTTTGAGAAAATCCATTAGTATTGATTTAAGGAGGTAATCAAGGGACAGGATGGTGACACCTGAACACTGTGATACTTGAGGCTTCACACATTTCTTTGACTGCAGAACTGCATTTCTGGGGGAGCCTTAGGTCCAAGCCTGGTACCTTCTGGCCTGGCTGGATTCCCCACCCCTGTCAGGTGTGATGATGCTCCTAGGTATGAAACGGGATCAGACCAGACCTCAGAGCTGTTCCGTTAGCTCTCATGGGCAAATGACTAGAGCAGGAGTGAAGATGGTTGCTGGGGTTGGTTGCCTCCAACCAACCAAGGGGAGAAGACAACTAGCAGCCTATGAGCGCCAGTGTGTTTTGCCAAAGGTTGTCATTTTTGGAACAAAGACAATCCCCAGTAAACCCAAAAGTAAAATGAAAAACGTGTTTGTTTGTTGTTTTATTTTGTTTTGTTTTGTTTTTTTTTGGAAATGGAAAGCACATCCCTCTTCCTCCTCGTACAGATCACAGACCCCTGTCAGAGCAAAACACCTGTGCAAGAAAATGCTCCCAGGAATGATAAAGCTTTGCCAAGCAACAATAATGACCTGTTCATTTCAATAGTTCATTTGGGACTGTTTGCCTTTCCCAGCAGAAGACAAAGCTGGCCATGGAAAATGTTCTCAGTTTGCTGGAGGCTCAACACATTGCAGAACATGGCCCCAGGCATGTGGATTGTTCCCAACTAAAAAGCAAATTATCCTTGAAAATACTGAGAGTGTTTCCCTTGGTTTTCATGCATGGATGCAGACCTATATGCATAGCTTGACATATTTCCTTAAAAACATGCCTATAACGCAGATAGAACCCTCAAGTACCTCAGTTTCAGTGCTGTGTGTGGTGGTTTTACCGTGCTGGGCAGCTAAACCCCACAATCGCACTCTCACTCCCCCTCTTTTAGATGAGGAGGGGGAGAAGTAAAGCAAAGAACAACTCACGGGTTGAGATAAGGATAATTTAATCAAAGGGAAATAATAATAATAATTAAATAAAGATCATTATGAACTAAACAATTTAACTGAAGGGAAATAAAAAGGGAAAGGGGAAAAGGGAGAGGGAAAGGGAAAAAATAAAAAGAAGGGAGGAAAACAAACAAACAAAATAAATGAAGGCTATATGGAAGTGCAGAGGAAAGAAATTACTCTCTACTTCCCACAAATGAGCGATGATTGACCACGTCCTTGAAGCAAGGCCTCAACACACGCAGCCGGTGTTCGAGAGGAGGACCGACGTTTTTCCAACAAGAGCCCACCCCTCCCCTCTTCTTCCTGTTTCCACCTTTTATTGCTGAGTGTGACATCACATGGTATGGAATATCCCCTAGATTGGTTTAGGTCAGCTGCCCTAGTGATGTTTCTCTCCTCACTTTTTGCCCACCCCCTAGGAGGGCTAGAGAAAGGCCCAATGCTGTGCCACTGCTGCTCAGCACTAGACACAACACTGGTGTGATAACACTGCTGTTCCAGCTACAAGTACAGAGTACGGCACTGTATGGGCTGCTGCCGGGAAAGTTAACATTCCAGCCAGACCCAGTACAGAAGTGAGAGGTTTAATAGCTGGAATTTTGAAGTGACAGGCACACTGTCTGCCTCTGGCCTGCCAGAGCTGCCTGGTTGCTCAGGTGTGCAGGGGAGGTGGCATGAACCACAGCAGAGCTCCTGGGCCCACATGGGCTCACTCGTTCAGTGGGACAGCTGTGTCATGAGAGATGCATCAGAGCTTGCCCAAGATGGTCATTGTTGGGTCATCCCAATTTTGCTCATCTTCAGTGCAGGAATTGTTTTCTACAAGTACAATCCCTCTGCAGAAATGCACCTTCTTGATCCAATGCCCTCACAAGGCCTCTATGAGCATCTTCTTTTAATAACATCATATTCTTGAATGCCAGAAATTTCCCTAGAAAACCAACCCGATTTCTCAATTTGAATTATCTTAGGGTTCAGAGCAGGTGATGTGCTGGCACCTAGTCCAGCTGCTCCTTTCAGGCTGTTTTCTCCTCACAGAACATGTCGTGGTGGTGGCACGGCCTGCAGCTCTGCGTGGCCCTTGCTCTGCGCCAGGCTGCTGTGGGGCAGGCCAGCTCAGGAGGCACCATGCCTCTGTACCTAGCTGCTGTTTAATTAAACAGAAAGACCCTCAGTATTAAGAATAAATCAACTTCAAGGCAGAAAGAGGGGAAAGAATCCGTTGGAAACTTTATCCCTCCTCAGGCTCTGGTAGTGTCCCCCCACAGACGGAGAAATGCTCTGACTTAATACTCCTGTCTCCTGTCTTCACTAGCATCGAAGTACCTGTTCACGTACCACTGAGGCTGGGGTGCACAGCAGGGATGGTGCTGTCAGCATGGCCTGCATTCCTGGCAGCTGCACAAGGTGCAGCTCCTCAGGACCTGCAAGCTGGATGCTGGCTAAAGTGCTTGGATAGCCATGGTCTTGTGCTGGGAAGTGGGAGACTGGAAGAGGACGACGGACATGCCTTCTGTGTTGGCATACGCATTACATGCAATCATTGTATGCACCACAAAACGCTCCCCTCTGGCTTTCCCCCACTGTGGAGACAAAGCTGGAAAGCCTTCCGTAGAGGAGGTAGCTCTTCAGTTTTGAAAACAACAACAAAAGAAGAAAAAAAAGAAAAAAGACAAAACCAGAAAAGTATAAGGGCATTTATTGGACTTGGAAGAATTCAATGTGGACCATTCCTGATGCTTCCACTCTGAGGTGGAAGATGACTGGAGTCACAGTCCAGGCCGGGTGATGCCCTGCACGCTGTGGTGTTGGCCCCCGAGGAGCCCTGCGTGCACGAGCCTGCCGGGAGGTGCCATTTGCAGGCCCTGCAGCTTCGTTGGGCTGCACAGGTCCTCTCCTCCCAGCTGAGGGGCCGCGGCTGCTGGGCTGTCCGCGGGAGGTGTAGCGCCGCCGCGGGGATCTGCTGTGCACCCTCTCTCTCTCTCTGTTCCTCCAGCGGCGGGCACATGAACCACCCCTGCGCTCCTCCTCGTGGTCTTGTGGCATCCCGCGCATCACCCGCTCAATCCGCCGCCTGCAGAGAGGGCAGGTGCTGTTCCGCCTGCGCCAACGCCGGATGCACCTGTAGCAGAAGCGGTGGGAGCAGCGGTCCACATAGGCGGCGTCCGTGATGTAGTCCATGCAGATGGGGCACAGGCTGTCTGCCGCTGCCTCAGCCGACTCCGCCTGCTGCAGCTGGCTGCTGCTGCCCCTCGCAGCAGGGCTGCTCTCCTCAGCACCCGACGCCATGTCCTGCCAAGAGAGACATGCCGAATGGCCGAGTGTGCCTTGCGCTACCAGTGGGAACACAAGGAGAGCCCAAGACCGCGGTGGGAGAGGGGTGGCAAGGGCTTCCCGAGGGGCTCCTGGTGGGCCGAGAAGCAGTGATGGCAGCCTTTGGTGCAGCCTTGCACAAAGGGCCCTGGGCAGGGGGAGCACGTGCAGCTCATGGTTGAGAGGCTGCATCCAGGCCTTGTCAGGAGCTGGGGCAGGGCAGACACAAGTGAGTGGGGCTGGATGGGATGTGCGTCTGCACCCTGTTGCATGTGTGAGGCAGAAGAGAAGGGAAGCCCTGAAGTCCTCCTCACTTGCCCAGTGCTCAAGCCCAAGGTGGGCTCTGGCATCCTGTCAGCAAGCGCTGGGGAAAGAGCTGGCTTCCCTAGGACCTCGGAGTCCCAAGGCTCCATCCCAAAGAAAGCCAGAGTTAGCCCAGTGTACCTGAAGGAGGTGGTCAGAAAAGGCACAGCAATGCACTGGGAGCCTTCAGCACTGCTCACAGCCCCAGCACACTCTTCGTGTCCACAGCCACGGGACAGCCACTCCGTGGGAGCCTCAGCACCCCACAGCCAGGCAGCAGGGACAGCAGCACTGGCAGGGTCTCGAGCTGTCGCTCTCCGCAAAGCCAACACTTGGCCAGCACAACCACAGTCCTGCTCGAGCCTGCACAACTTGCGTGTGTGCCTGCACGAGCTTCGGACAAAGTGAGCGAGGACAGAGCCTGCGGCCTCTGCAATATAGAGAGGTCACACGCAGTCACAATCAGTGCTGGCAACATCACTGGGGTTTCCGTGGCTACCTGTTGAAGTTGCCCAGCCAGGATCTCAAACGCCCCAAGGACGGAAAGCCTGCCTCACAGGGTATTGTCATCCTCTCGGCAACTCTCTCATCTTCAGGCCTCTTGGGTCCTGTGGTGAGAGACCGGTGCCCCCTGAGCACCAAGGCCCAGCACCGGGCAGGGGAGCAATGCATGCAAGTGAGCACTGCTGACCTCCTCAGTGCCATCAGTGCCCAGATTCAGAGTTCCCTCCGAGGGCTGTCAGAGGAGAAGGACTCAGCTGGGAAAAGCAGAGGGAAAGCCCTTGAGAGGACAGAATGGCTGAGAGTGGAAGGGACCTCTGGAGGTCATCTTGGAAAATGTCCACACTCCAGCCGGCTCCCCTCCGGCAGGCAGCCCAGGACCATGTACTGGGTAGACCTTGAACCCTGCTGCATATTTGCTAGATGCACGAGGAAGGGAAAACAGAATTACCACAGTTCTCCACTAGTTTAAAATCTCTCCCTGGGAAGACACAATGCCACTTGTGCAGGCAGAGTGACTCAGAGCAGCAGGCGCACTGCCAGGATGCCCTCTTGCATCTGGCAGGGCTGTGAGCGTGGGGAATCACCCCAGATGAGGGCACATGCTGGTGAAGGAGAGATGGTTTGGTCAGGCAGGATCCAGGCACAGCTGCCTGCAGCCTCGAGAGCACAGCTGGGAGCTCAGCACCAGGGGCAGCACCACTCCAGGGCCCCAAATCAGAGAATTTGTTTGGTGAAACTGCAATTTCCACTGTGGAAATGGAAGCTCAGGAACACGCACAAGTGATCCCCAACTGTCTGAGATACGGAAAAGTTCCTTTCTGAACCTGCATTTGATTTAGCCCCAATAACACGAGGAAGATGTACAAAGCAGCACTTGGGACAATTTCCTCCAGAGCAGGAAACCTGCCTAATGCCTTACTGTGGTGGTTTTACCGTGCTGGGCAGCTAAACCCCACAACCGCTCTCTCACTCCCCCTCTTTTAGATGAGGAGTGGGAGAAGTAAAACTAAGAACAACTCAGGGGTTGAGATAAGGATAATTTAATTAAAGGGAAATAATATTTAAATAAAGAATAGCATGAACTAAACAATTTAACTAAGGGGAAATAAAAAGGGAAAGGGGAAAAGGGAGGGGAAAAGGGAAAAATAAAAAGAAGGGAGGAAAACAAACAAACAAAATAAACGGATTCCATATGGAAGTGCAGAGGAAAGAAATTACTCTCTACTTCCCACAAATGAGCGATTATTGACCACGTTCTTGAAGCAAGGCCTCAACGCATGCAGCCGGTGTTCGAAAGGAGGACCGACGTTTTTCCAACGAGAGCCCACCCCTCCCCTCTTCTTCCTGTTTCCACCTTTTCTTGCTGAGTGTGACATCACATGGTATGGAATATCCCCTAGATTGGTTTAGGTCAGCTGCCCTAGTGATGTTTCTCTCCTCACTTTTTGCCCACCCCCTAGGAGGGTTAGAGAAAGGCCCAATGCTGTGCCACTGCTGCTCAGCACTAGACACAACACTGGTGTGATAACACTGCTGTTCCAGCTACAAGTACAGAGTACGGCACTGTATGGGCTGCTGCCGGGAAAGTTAACATTCCAGCCAGACCCAGTACAGAAGTGAGAGGTTTAATAGCTGGAATTTTGAAGTGACAGGCATGCTGTCTGCCTCTGGCCTGCCAGAGCTGCCTGGTTGCTCAGGTGTGCAGGGGAGGTGGCAGGAACCACAGCAGAGCTCCTGGGCCCACGTGGGCTCACTCGTTCAGTGGGACAGCTGTGTCACGAGAGATGCGTCAGAGCTTGCCCAAGATGGTCATTGTTGGGTCATCCCAATTTTGCTCATCTTCAGTGCAGGAATTGTTTTCTACAAGTACAATCCCTCTGCAGAAATGCACCTTCTTGATCCAATGCCCTCACAAGGCCTCTATGAACATCTTCTTTTAATAACATCATATTCTTGAATGCCGGAAATTTCCCTAGAAAATCAACCAGATTTCTCAATTTGAATTATCTTAGGGTTCAGAGCAGGTGATGTGCTGGCACCTAGTCCAGCTGCTCCTTTCAGGCTGTTTTCTCCTCACAGAACATGTCGTGGTGGTGGCACGGCCTGCAGCTCTGCGTGGCCTTTGCTCTGCACCAGGCTGCTATGGGGCACGCCAGCTCAGGAGGCACCATGCCTCTGTACCTAGCTGCTGTTTAATTAAACAGAAAGGCCCTCAGTATTAAGAATAAATCAACTTCATGGCAGAAAGAGGGGAAAGAATCTGTTGGAGACTTTATCCCTACTCAGGCTCTGGTAGTGTCCCCCCACAGACAGAGAAATGCTCTGACTTAATACTCCTGTCTCCTGTCTTCACCAGCATCGAAGTACCTGTTCAAGTACCACTGAGGCTGGGGTGCACAGCAGGGATGGTGCTGTCAGCATGGCCTGCATTCCTGGCAGCTGCACAAGGTGCAGCTCCTCAGGACCTGCAAGCTGGATGCTGGCTAAAGTGCTTGGATAGCCATGGTCTTGTGCTGGGAAGTGGGAGACTGGAAGAGGACGACGGACATGCCTTCTGTGTTGGCATACGCATTACATGCAATCATTGTATGCACCACAAAACGCTCCCCTCTGGCTTTCCCCCACTGTGGAGACAAAGCTGGAAAGCCTTCCGTAGAGGAGGTAGCTCTTCAGTTTTGAAAACAACAACAAAAGAAGAAAAAAAAGAAAAAAGACAAAACCAGAAAAGTATAAGGGCATTTATTGGACTTGGAAGAATTCAATGTGGACCATTCCTGATGCTTCCACTCTGAGGTGGAAGATGACTGGAGTCACAGTCCAGGCCGGGTGATGCCCTGCACGCTGTGGTGTTGGCCCCCGAGGAGCCCTGCGTGCACGAGCCTGCCGGGAGGTGCCATTTGCAGGCCCTGCAGCTTCGTTGGGCTGCACAGGTCCTCTCCTCCCAGCTGAGGGGCCGCGGCTGCTGGGCTGTCCGCGGGAGGTGTAGCGCCGCCGCGGGGATCTGCTGTGCACCCTCTCTCTCTCTCTGTTCCTCCAGCGGCGGGCACATGAACCACCCCTGCGCTCCTCCTCGTGGTCTTGTGGCATCCCGCGCATCACCCGCTCAATCCGCCGCCTGCAGAGAGGGCAGGTGCTGTTCCGCCTGCGCCAGCGCCGGATGCACCTGTAGCAGAAGCGGTGGGAGCAGCGGTGCACATAGGCGGCGTCCGTGATGTAGTCCATGCAGATGGGGCACAGGCTGTCTGCCGCTGCCTCAGCCGACTCCGCCTGCTGCAGCTGGCTGCTGCTGCCCCTCGCAGCAGGGCTGCTCTCCTCAGCACCCGACGCCATGTCCTGCCAAGAGAGACATGCCGAATGGCCGAGTGTGCCTTGCGCTACCAGTGGGAACACAAGGAGAGCCCAAGACCGTGGTGGGAGAGGGGTGGCAAGGGCTTCCCGAGGGGCTCCTGGTGGGCCGAGAAGCAGTGATGGCAGCCTTTGGTGTAGCCTTGGACAAAGGGCCCTGGGCAGGGGGAGCACGTGCAGCTCATGGTTGCGAGGCTGCATCCAGGGCTTGTCAGGAGCTGGGGCAGGGCAGACACAAGTGAGTGGGGCTGGATGGGATGTGTGTCCGCACCCTGTTGGACGTGTGAGGCAGAAGAGAAGGGAAGCCCTGAAGTCCTCCTTACTTGCCCAGTGCTCAAGCCCAAGGTGGGCTCTGGCATCCTGTCAGCAAGCGCTGGGGAAAGAGCTGGCTTGCCTAGGACCTCGGAGTCCCAAGGCTCCATCCCAAACAAAGCCACAGTTAGCCCAGCGTACCTGAAGGAGGTGGTCAGAAAAGGCACAGCAATGCACTGGGAGCCTTCAGCACTGCTCACAGCCCCAGCACACTCTTCGTGTCCACAGCCACGGGACAGCCACTCAGTGGGAGCCTCAGCACCCCACAGCCAGGCAGCAGGGACAGCAGCACTGGCAGGGTCTAGAGCTGTCGCTCTCCGCAAAGCCAAAACTTGGCCAGCACAACCACAGTCCTGCTCGAGCCTGCACAACTTGCGTGTGTGCCTGCACGAGCTTCGGACAAAGTGAGCGAGGACAGAGCCTGCGGCCTCTGCAATATATAGAGGTCACCCGCAGTCACAATCAGTGCTGGCAACATCACTGGGGTTTCCGTGGCTACTTGTTGAAGTTGCCCAGCAAGGATGGCAAACTCCCCAAAGAGGGAAAGCCTGCCTCACAGGGTATTGTCATCCTCTCGGCAACTCTCTCATCTTCAGGCCTCTTGGGTCCTGTAGTGAGAGACCACTCCAGGGCCCCAAATCAGAGAATTTGTTTGGTGAAACTGCAATTTCCACTGTGGAAATGGAAGCTCAGGAACACACACAAGTGATCCCCAACTGTCTGAGATACGGAAAAGTTCCTTTCTGAACCTGCCTTTATTTAGCCCCAATAACACGAGGAAGATGTACAAAGCAGCACTTGGGACAATTTCCTCCATAGCAGAAAACCTGCCTAATGCCTTACTGTGGTGGTTTTACCGTGCTGGGCAGCTAAACCCCACAACCGCTCTCTCACTCCCCCTCTTTTAGATGAGGAGTGGGAGAAGTAAAACAAAGAACAACTCACGGGTTGAGATAAGGATAATTTAATTAAAGGGAAATAATAATAATATTTAAATAAAGAATACCATGAACTAAACAATTTAACTAAGGGGAAATAAAAAGGGAAAGGGGAAAAGGGAGGGGAAAAGGGAAAAGTAAAAAGAAGGGAGGAAAACAAAGAAAATAAATGAAGGCTATATGGAAGTGCAGAGGAAAGAAATTACTCTCTACTTCCCACAAATGAGCGATGATTGACCACGTCCTTGAAGCAAGGCCTCAACACACGCAGCCGGTGTTCGAGAGGAGGACCGACGTTTTCCAAACAAGAGCCCACCCCTCCCCTCTTCTTCCTGTTTCCACCTTTTCTTGCTGAGTGTGACATCACATGGTATGGAATATCCCTTTGGTTGGTTTAGGTCAGCTGCCCTAGGGATGTTTCTCTCCTCACTTTTTGCCCACCCCCTAGGAGGGTTAGAGAAAGGCCCAATGCTGTGCCACTGCTGCTCAGCACTAGACACAACACTGGTGTGATAACACTGCTGTTCTAGCTACAAGTACAGAGTACGGCACTGTATGGGCTGCTGCCGGGAAAGTTAACATTCCAGCCAGACCCAGTACAGAAGTGAGAGGTTTAATAGCTGGAATTTTGAAGTGACAGGCATGCTGTCTGCCTCTGGCCTGCCAGAGCTGCCTGGTTGCTCAGGTGTGCAGGGGAGGTGGCAGGAACCACAGCAGAGCTCCTGGGCCCACGTGGGCTCACTTGTTCAGTGGGACAGCTGTGTCACGAGAGATGCGTCAGAGCTTGCCCAAGATGGTCATTGTTGGGTCATCCCAATTTTGCTCATCTTCAGTGCAGGAATTGTTTTCTACAAGTACAATCCCTCTGCAGAAATGCACCTTCTTGATCCAATGCCCTCACAAGGCCTCTATGAGCATCTTCTTTTAATAACATCATTTTCTTGAATGCCGGAAATTTCCCTAGAAAATCAACCAGATTTCTCAATTTGAATTATCTTAGGGTTCAGAGCAGGTGATGTGCTGGCACCTATTCCAGCTGCTCCTTTCAGGCTGTTTTCTCCTCACAGAACATGTCCTGGTGGTGGCACGGCCTGCAGCTCTGCGTGGCCCTTGCTCTGGGCCAAGCTGCTGTGGGGCACGCCAGCTCAGGAGGCACCATGCCTCTGTACCTAGCTGCTGTTTAATTAAACAGAAAGGCCCTCAGTATTAAGAATAAATCAACTTCATGGCAGAAAGAGGGGAAAGAATCTGTTGGAAACTTTATCCCTCCTCAGGCTCTGGTAGTGTCCCCCCACAGACAGAGAAATGCTCTGACTTAATACTCCTGTCTCCTGTCTTCACCTGCATCGAAGTACCTGTTCAAGTACAACTGAGGCTGGGGTGCACAGCAGGGATGGGGCTGTCAGCATGGCCTGCATTCCTGGCAGCTGCACAAGGTGCAGCTCCTCAGGTCCTGCAAGCTGGATGCTGGCTAAAGTGCTTGGATAGCCATGGGCTTGTGCTGGGAAGTGGGAGACTGGAAGAGGACGACGGACACGCCTTCTGTGTTGGCATATGCATTACGTGCAATCATTGTTTGCACCACAAAACGCTCCCCTCTGGCTTTCCCCCACTCTGGAGACAAAGCTGGAAAGCCTTCCGTAGAGGAGGGAGCTCTTCAGTTTTGAAAACAACAACAAAAGAAGAAAAAAAAAAAGAAAAAAGGAAAAAGACAAAACCAGAAAAGTATAAGGGCATTTATTGGACTTGGAAGAATTCAATATGGACCATTCCTGATGCTTCCACTCTGAGGTGGAAGATGACTGGTGTCACAGTCCAGGCCGGGTGACGCCCTGCACGCTGTGGTGTTGGCCCCCGAGGAGCCCTGCGTGCACGAGCCTGCCGGGAGGTGCCATTTGCAGGCCCTGCAGCTGCGTTGGGCTCCACAGGTCCTCTCCTCCCAGCTGAGGGGCCGCGGCTGCTGGGCTGTCCGCGGGAGGTGTAGCGCCGCCGCGGGGATCTGCTGTGCACCCTCTCTCTCTCTCTGTTCCTCCAGCGGCGGGCACATGAACCACCCCTGGGCTCCTCGTGGTCTTGTGGCATCCCGCGCATCACCCGCTCAATCCGCCGCCTGCAGAGAGGGCAGGTGCTGTTCCGCCTGCGCCAATGCCGGATGCACCTGTAGCAGAAGCGGTGGGAGCAGCGGTGCACATAGGCGGCGTCCGTGATGTAGTCCATGCAGATGGGGCACAGGCTGTCTGCTGCTGCCTCAGCCGACTCCGCCTGCTGCAGCTGGCTGCTGCTGCCCCTCGCAGCAGGGCTGCTCTCCTCAGCACCCGACGCCATGTCCTGCCAAGAGACATGCCGAATAGCCGAGTGTGCCTTGCGCTACCAGTGGGAACACAAGGAGAGCCCAAGACCGCGGTGGGAGAGGGGTGGCAAGGGCTTCCCGAGGGGCTCCTGGTGGGCCGAGAAGCAGTGATTGCAGCCTTTGGTGCAGCCTTGGACAAAGGGCCCTGGGCAGGGGGAGCACGTGCAGCTCATGGTTGAGAGGCTGCATCCAGGCCCTGTCAGGAGCTGGGGCAGGGCAGACACAGGTGAGTGGGGCTGGATGGGATGTGCGTCTACACCCTGTTGGACGTGTGAGGCAGAAGAGAAGGGAAGCCCTGAAGTCCTCCTCACTTGCCCAGTGCTCAAGCCCAAGGTGGGCTCTGGCATCCTGTCAGCAAGCGCTGGGGAAAGAGCTGGCTTGCTTAGGACCTTGGAGTCCCAAGGCTCCATCCCAAACAAAGCCACAGTTAGCCCAGCGTACCTGAAGGAGGTGGTCAGAAAAGGCACAGCAATGCACTGGGAGCCTTCAGCACTGCTCACAGCCCCAGCACACTCTTCGTGTCCACAGCCACGGGACAGCCACTCAGTGGGAGCCTCAGCACCCCACAGCCAGGCAGCAGGGACAGCAGCACTGGCAGGGTCTAGAGCTGTCACTCTCCGCAAAGCCAACACTTCGCCAGCACAACCACAGTCCTGCTCGAGCCTGCACAACTTGCGTGTGTGCCTGCACGAGCTTCGGACAAAGTGAGCGAGGACAGAGCCTGCGGCCTCTGCAATATAGAGAGGTCACACGCAGTCACAATCAGTGCTGGCAACATCACTGGGGTTTCCGTGGCTACCTGTTGAAGTTGCCCAGCAAGGATGGCAAACGCCCCAAAGAGAGAAAGCCTGCCTCACAGGGTATTGTCATCCTCTCGGCAACTCTCTCATCTTCAGGCCTCGGGTCCTGTAGTTAGAGACCACTCCAGGGCCCCAAATCAGAGAATTTGTTTGGTGAAACTGCAATTTCCACTGTGGAAACGGAAGCTCAGGAACACACACAAGTGATCCCCAACTGTCTGAGATACGGAAAAGTTCCTTTCTGAACCTGCATTTGATTTAGCCCCAATAACATGAGGAAGATGTACAAACCAGCACTTGGGACAATTTCCTCCAGAGCAGGAAACCTGCCTAATGCCTTACTGTGGTGGTTTTACCGTGCTGGGCAGCTAAACCCCACAACCGCTCTCTCACTCGCCCTCCTTTAGATGAGGAGGGGGAGAAGTAAAGCAAAGAACAACTCACGGATTGAAATAAGGATACTTTAATTAAAGGGAAATAATAATAATAATTAAATAAAGACTACCATGAACTAAACAATTTAACTAAAGGGAAATAAAAGGGGAAGGGGAAAAAGGGAGAGGGAAAGGGAAAAAATAAATAGAAGGGAGGAAAACAAACAAACAAAATAAATGAAGGCTGTATGGAAGTGCAGAGGAAAGAAATTACTCTCTGCTTCCCACAAATGAGCGATGATTGACCATGTCCTTGAAGCAAGGCCTCAACGCAAGCAGCCGGTGTTCGAGAGGAGGACCGACGTGTTCACAACGAGAGCCCACCCCTCCCCTCTTCTTCCTGTTTCCACCTTTTCTTGCTGAGTGTGACATCACATGGTATGGAATATCCCCTAGATTGGTTTAGGTCAGCTGCCCTAGTGATGTTTCTCTCCTCACTTTTTGCCCACACCCTAGGAGGGTTAGAGAAAGGCCCAATGCTGTGCCACTGCTGCTCAGCACTAGACACAACACTGGTGTGATACCACTGCTGTTCCAGCTACAAGTACAGAGTACGGCACTGTATGGGCTGCTGCCGGGAAAGTTAACATTCCAGCCAGACCCAGTACAGAAGTGAGAGGTTTAATAGCTGGAATTTTAAAGTGACAGGCATGCTGTCTGCCTCTGGCCTGCCAGAGCTGCCTGGTTGCTCAGGTGTGCAGGGGAGGTGGCATGAACCACAGCAGAGCTCCTGGGCCCACATGGGCTCACTCGTTCAGTGGGACAGCTGTGTCACGAGAGATGTGTCAGAGCTTGCCCAAGATGGTCATTGTTGGGTCATCCCAATTTTGCTCATCTTCAGTGCAGGAATTGTTTTCTACAAGTACAATCCCTCTGCAGAAATGCACCTTCTTGATCCAATGCCCTCACAAGGCCTCTATGAGCATCTTCTTTTAATAACATCATATTCATAGAATCATAGAATCATAGAATATCCTGAGTTGGAAGGGACCCTTAAGGATCATCAAGTCCAACTCTTGACACCGCACAGGTCTACCCAAAGTTCAGACCATGTGACTAAGCGCACAGTCCAATCTCTTCTTAAATTCAGTCAGGCTCGGTGCAGTGACCACTTCTTATTCTTGAATGCCGGAAATTTCCCTAGAAAATCAACCAGATTTCTCAATTTGAATTATCTTAGGGTTCAGAGCAGGTGATGTGCTGGCACCTAGTCCAGCTGCTCCTTTCAGGCTGTTTTCTCCTCACAGAACATGTCCTGGTGGTGGCACGGCCTGCAGCTCTGTGTGGCCCTTGCTCTGCGCCAGGCTGCTGTGGGGCAGGCCAGCTCAGGAGGCACCATGCCTCTGTACCTAGCTGCTGTTTAATTAAACAGAAAGGCCCTCAGTATTAAGAATAAATCAACTTCATGGCAGAAAGAGGGGAAAGAATCTGTTGGAAACTTTATCCCTCCTCAGGCCCTGGTAGTGTCCCCCCACAGACAGAGAAATGCTCTGACTTAATACTCCTGTCTCCTGTCTTCACCAGCATCGAAGTACCTGTTCAAGTACCACTGAGGCTGGGGTGCACAGCAGGGATGGGGCTGTCAGCATGGCCTGCATTCCTGGCAGCTGCACAAGGTGCAGCTCCTCAGGTCCTGCAAGCTGGATGCTGGCTAAAGTGCTTGGATAGCCATGGGCTTGTGCTGGGAAGTGGGAGACTGGAAGAGGACGATGGACATGCCTTCTGTGTTGGCATACGCATTACGTGCAATCATTGTTTGCACCACAAAACGCTCCCCTCTGGCTTTCCCCCACTCTGGAGACAAAGCTGGAAAGCCTTCCGTAGAGGAGGGAGCTCTTCAGTTTTGAAAACAACAACAAAAGAAGAAAAAAAAAAAAAAAAAGACAAAAGACAAAACCAGAAAAGTATAAGGGCATTTATTGGACTTGGAAGAATTCAATGTGGACCATTCCTGATGCTTCCACTCTGAGGTGGAAGATGACTGGAGTCACAGTCCAGGCCGGGTGACGCCCTGCACGCTGTGGTGTTGGCCCCCGAGGAGCCCTGCGTGCACGAGCCTGCCGGGAGGTGCCATTTGCAGGCCCTGCAGCTGCGTTGGGCTGCACAGGTCCTCTCCTCCCAGCTGAGGGGCCGCGGCTGCTGGGCTGTCCGCGGGAGGTGTAGCGCCGCCGCGGGGATCTGCTGTGCACCCTCTCTCTCTCTCTGTTCCTCCAGCGGCGGGCACATGAACCACCCCTGGGCTCCTCGTGGTCTTGTGGCATCCCGCGCATCACCCGCTCAATCCGCCGCCTGCAGAGAGGGCAGGTGCTGTTCCGCCTGCGCCAGCGCCGGATGCACCTGTAGCAGAAGCGGTGGGAGCAGCGGTGCACATAGGCGGCGTCCGTGATGTAGTCCATGCAGATGGGGCACAGGCTGTCTGCCGCTGCCTCAGCCGACTCCGCCTGCTGCAGCTGGCTGCTGCTGCCCCTCGCAGCAGGGCTGCTCTCCTCAGCACCCGACGCCATGTCCTGCCAAGAGAGACATGCCGAATGGCCGAGTGTGCCTTGCGCTCCCAGTGGGAACACAAGGAGAGCCCAAGACCGCGGTGGGAGAGGGGTGGCAAGGGCTTCCCGAGGGGCTCCTGGTGGGCCGAGAAGCAGTGATGGCAGCCTTTGGTGCAGCCTTGGACAAAGGGCCCTGGGCAGGGGGAGCACGTGCAGCTCATGGTTGAGAGGCTGCATCCAGGCCTTGTCAGGAGCCGGGGCAGGGCAGACACAAGTGAGTGGGGCTGGATGGGATGTGTGTCCGCACCCTGTTGGACGTGTGAGGCAGAAGAGAAGGGAAGCCCTGAAGTCCTCCTCACTTGCCCAGTGCTCAAGCCCAAGGTGGGCTCTGGCATCCTGTCAGCAAGCGCTGGGGAAAGAGCTGGCTTGCCTAGGACCTCGGAGTCCCAAGGCTCCATCCCAAACAAAGCCAGAGTTAGCCCAGCGTACCTGAAGGAGGTGGTCAGAAAAGGCACAGCAATGCACTGGGAGCCTTCAGCACTGCTCACAGCCCCAGCACACTCTTCGTGTCCACAGCCACGGGACAGCCACTCAGTGGGAGCCTCAGCACCCCACAGCCAGGCAGCAGGGACAGCAGCACTGGCAGGGTCTAGAGCTGTCGCTCTTCGTAAAGCCAACACTTGGCCAGCACAACCACAGTCCTGCTCAAGCCTGCACAACTTGCGTGTGTGCCTGCACGAGCTTCGGACGAAGTGAGCGAGGACAGAGCCTGCGGCCTCTGCAATATAGAGAGGTCACACGCAGTCACAATCAGTGCTGGCAACATCACTGGGGTTTCCGTGGCTACCTGTTGAAGTTGCCCAGCCAGGATGGCAAACGCCCCAAAGAGGGAAAGCCTGCCTCACAGGGTATTGTCATCCTCTCGGCAACTCTCTCATCTTCAGGCCTCTTGGGTCCTGTAGTGAGAGACCACTCCAGGGCCCCAAAGCAGAGAATTTGTTTGGTGAAACTGCAATTTCCACTGTGGAAATGGAAGCTCAGGAACACACACAAGTGATACCCAACTGTCTGAGATACGGAAAAGTTCCTTTCTGAACCTGCATTTGATTTAGCCCCAATAACATGAGGAAGATGTACAAACCAGCACTTGGGACAATTTCCTCCAGAGCAGGAAACCTGCCTAATGCCTTACTGTGGTGGTTTTACCGTGCTGGGCAGCTAAACCCCACAACCGCTCTCTCACTCCCCCTCCTTTAGATGAGGAGGGGGAGGAGTAAAGCAAAGAACAATTCACGGGTTGAGATAAGGATAATTTAATTAAAGGGAAATAATAATAACAATTAAATAAAGACTACCATGCACTAAACAATTTAACTAAAGGTAAATAAAAAGGGAAAGGGGAAAAAGGGAGAGGGAAAGGGAAAAAATAAATAGAAGGGAGGAAAACAAAAACAAAATAAATGAAGGCTGTATGGAAGTGCAGAGGAAAGAAATTACTCTCTGCTTCCCACAAATGAGCGATGATTGACCATGTCCTTGAAGCAAGGCCTCAACGTACGCAGCCGGTGTTCGAGAGGAGGACCGACGTTTTTCCAACAAGAGCCCACCCCTCCCCTCTTCTTCCTGTTTCCACCTTTTCTTGCTGAGTGTGACATCACATGGTATGGAATATCCCTTTGATTGGTTTAGGTCAGCTGCCCTAGTGATGTTTCTCTCCTCACTTTTTGCCCACCCCCTAGGAGGGTTAGAGAAAGGCCCAATGCTGTGCCACTGCTGCTCAGCACTAGACACAACACTGGTGTGATAACACTGCTGTTCCAGCTACAAGTACAGAGTACGGCACTGTATGGGCTGCTGCCGGGAAAGTTAACATTCCAGCCAGACCCAGTACAGACGTGAGAGGTTTAATAGCTGGAATTTTGAAGTGACAGGCACACTGTCTGCCTCTGGCCTGCCACAGCTGCCTGGTTGCTCAGGTGTGCAGGGGAGGTGGCATGAACCACAGCAGAGCTCCTGGGCCCACGTGGGCTCACTCTTTCAGTGGGACAGCTGTGTCACGAGAGATGCGTCAGAGCTTGCCCAAGATGGTCATTGTTGGGTCATCCCAGTTTTGCTCATCTTCAGTGCAGGAATTGTTTTCTACAAGTACAATCCCTCTGCAGAAATGCACCTTCTTGATCCAACGCCCTCACAAGGCCTCTATGAGCATCTTCTTTTAATAACATCATATTCTTGAATGCCGGAAATTTCCCTAGAAAATCAACCAGATTTCTCAATTTGAATTATCTTAGGGTTCAGAGCAGGTGATGTGCGGGCACCTATTCCTGCTGCTCCTTTCAGGCTGTTTTCTCCTCACAGAACATGTCCTGGTGGGGGCACGGCCTGCAGCTCTGCGTGGCCCTTGCTCTGCGCCAGGCTGCTGTGGGGCAGGCCAGCACAGGAGGCACCATGCCTCTGTACCTAGCTGCTGTTTAATTAAACAGAAAGGCCCTCAGTAGTAAGAATAAATCAACTTCATGGCAGAAAGAGGGGAAAGAATCTGTTGGAAACTTTATCACTCTTCAGGCCCTGGTAGTGTCCCCCCACAGACAGAGAAATGCTCTGACTTAATACTCCTGTCTCCTGTCTTCACTAGCATCGAAGTACCTGTTCAAGTACCACTGAGGCTGGGGTGCACAGCAGGGATGGGGCTGTCAGCATGGCCTGCATTCCTGGCAGCTGCACAAGGTGCAGCTCCTCAGGTCCTGCAAGCTGGATGCTGGCTAAAGTGCTTGGATAGCCATGGGCTTGTGCTGGGAAGTGGGAGACTGGAAGAGGACGACGGACATGCCTTCTGTGTTGGCATACGCATTACGTGCAATCATTGTTTGCACCACAAAACGCTCCCCTCTGGCTTTCCCCCACTCTGGAGACAAAGCTGGAAAGCCTTCCGTAGAGGAGGGAGCTCTTCAGTTTTGAAAACAACAACAAAAGAAGAAAAAAAAAAAAAAAGACAAAAGACAAAACCAGAAAAGTATAAGGGCATTTATTGGACTTGGAAGAATTCAATGTGGACCATTCCTGATGCTTCCACTCTGAGGTGGAAGATGACTGGAGTCACAGTCCAGGCCGGGTGACGCCCTGCACGCTGTGGTGTTGGCCCCCGAGGAGCCCTGCGTGCACGAGCCTGCCGGGAGGTGCCATTTGCAGGCCCTGCAGCTGCGTTGGGCTGCACAGGTCCTCTCCTCCCAGCTGAGGGGCCGCGGCTGCTGGGCTGTCCGCGGGAGGTGTAGCGCCGCCGCGGGGATCTGCTGTGCACCCTCTCTCTCTCTCTGTTCCTCCAGCGGCGGGCACATGAACCACCCCTGGGCTCCTCGTGGTCTTGTGGCATCCCGCGCATCACCCGCTCAATCCGCCGCCTGCAGAGAGGGCAGGTGCTGTTCCGCCTGCGCCAGCGCCGGATGCACCTGTAGCAGAAGCGGTGGGAGCAGCGGTGCACATAGGCGGCGTCCGTGATGTAGTCCATGCAGATGGGGCACAGGCTGTCTGCCGCTGCCTCAGCCGACTCCGCCTGCTGCAGCTGGCTGCTGCTGCCCCTCGCAGCAGGGCTGCTCTCCTCAGCACCCGACGCCATGTCCTGCCAAGAGAGACATGCCGAATGGCCGAGTGTGCCTTGCGCTCCCAGTGGGAACACAAGGAGAGCCCAAAACCGCGGTGGGAGAGGGGTGGCAAGGGCTTCCCGAGGGGCTCCTGGTGGGCCGAGAAGCAGTGATGGCAGCCTTTGGTGCAGCCTTGCACAAAGGGCCCTGGGCAGGGGGAGCACGTGCAGCATGGTTGAGAGGCTGCATCCAGGCCCTGTCAGGAGCTGGGGCAGGGCAGACATAAGTGAGTGGGGCTGGATGGGATGTGCGTCTACACCCTGTTGGACGTGTGAGGCAGAAGAGAAGGGAAGCCCTGAAGTCCTCCTCACTTGCCCAGTGCTCAAGCCCAAGGTGGGCTCTGGCATCCTGTCAGCAAGCGCTGGGGAAAGAGCTGGCTTGCCTAGGACCTCGGAGTCCCAAGGCTCCATCCCAAACAAAGCCAGAGTTAGCCCAGCGTACCTGAAGGAGGTGGTCAGAAAAGGCACAGCAATGCACTGGGAGCCTTCAGCACTGCTCACAGCCCCAGCACACTCTTCGTGTCCACAGCCACGGGACAGCCACTCAGTGGGAGCCTCAGCACCCCACAGCCAGGCAGCAGGGACAGCAGCACTGGCAGGGTCTAGAGCTGTCGCTCTCCGCAAAGCCAAAACTTGGCCAGCACAACCACAGTCCTGCTCGAGCCTGCACAACTTGCGTGTGTGCCTGCACGAGCTTCGGACAAAGTGAGCGAGGACAGAGCCTGCGGCCTCTGCAATATAGAGAGGTCACACGCAGTCACAATCAGTGCTGGCAACATCACTGGGGTTTCCGTGGCTACCTGTTGAAGTTGCCCAGCCAGGATGGCAAACGCCCCAAAGAGGGAAAGCCTGCCTCACAGGGTATTGTCATCCTCTCGGCAACTCTCTCATCTTCAGGCCTCTTGGGTCCTGTAGTGAGAGACCACTCCAGGGCCCCAAAGCAGAGAATTTGTTTGGTGAAACTGCAATTTCCACTGTGGAAATGGAAGCTCACTAACACACACAAGTGATCCCCAACTGTCTGAGATACGGAAAAGTTCCTTTCTGAACCTGCCTTTGATTTAGCCCCAATAACATGAGGAAGATGTACAAAGCAGCACTTGGGACAATTTCCTCCAGAGCAGGAAACCTGCCTAATGCCTTACTGTAGTGGTTTTACTGTGCTGGGCAGCTAAACCCCACAACTGCTCTCTCACTCCCCCTCCTTTAGATGAGGAGGGGGAGAAGTAAAGCAAAGAACAACTCACGGGTTGAGATAAGGATAATTTAATTAAAGGGAAATAATAATAACAATTAAATAAAGAATACCATGAACTAAACAATTTAACTAAGGGGAAATAAAAAGGGAAAGGGGAAAAGGGAGGGGAAAAGGGAAAAATAAAAAGAAGGGAGGAAAACAAAGAAAATAAATGAAGGCTATATGGAAGTGCAGAGGAAAGAAATTACTCTCTACTTCCCACAAATGAGCGATGATTGACCATGTCCTTGAAGCAAGGCCTCAACGCAAGCAGCCGGTGTTCGAGAGGAGGACCGACGTTTTCCCAACGAGAGCCCACCCCTCCCCTCTTCTTCCTGTTTCCACCTTTTATTGCTGAGTGTGACATCACATGGTATGGAATATCCCCTAGATTGGTTTAGGTCAGCTGCCCTAGTGATGTTTCTCTCCTCACTTTTTGCCCACCCCCTAGGAGGGTTAGAGAAAGGCCCAATGCTGTGCCACTGCTGCTCAGCACTAGACACAACACTGGTGTGATAACACTGCTGTTCCAGCTACAAGTACAGAGTACGGCACTGTATTGGCTGCTGCCGGGAAAGTTAACATTCCAGCCAGACCCAGTACACTGTGAAATAGGGTCATAGTTACTATGTGGTATAGGTCCCTAAAATGTGGTGGGAAGAGTGCTTGTGGGAGTCCTGGGGCAATCAGCCTTGCTCAGCTGGGCCCTAAAGGGAAGAGAAGAGGCCATGTATTTTGTCCATGTATTTTGTTCCCCATGAAGGTGACTTTAAACTCAAAATTGTCCACATATCACTGCAATTTGACTATGTGCATGTGGTTATACAATTTTTATGTGTGCTTAAAACATATGGTTTACATTTTCTTCTTGAACAATTTAGCATAGTTTTATTTTGGTCACAACCAAATCAAACCTTCTTGAGATTAGTTTTTCAAAGGGAAAATTAATTATCATGCAGTGGCCTGAGCTGTCATTGGAGGAGACTTATAGCCCTCTGAATAAGGCATGAGCTGGATGAAAGGAGTGCATGGGGCCTTCCATACAAATTTATATTTCACCAACCTGATAAGCAGATGTATTCACCTTGCACAAGTCTCATTGTAGCTGACAGATCCTAGAATCACATTTTCCAGTGCAACCAACCACTCTTTTTAATGGTGAACGAAGAACATAAAAGCCTCAGGACCCCTGGGTTCTAGTTCTCTATTGCTCCTGAATTGTGCAACATGCCACATCTCAATTTTAATAAAGTTCAAACTGGGATGAAGGAGCTGAACTGACCCTAGAGACTAACCAGTATCTGAGCCTTGTGGACCTGTATCAGTGATGATGATACATCAACAGACTGGCACCAGTGTCTCTTTGCTGCAGTCCTGGCTATTTGAAAAGAGAATCATCCTCTTTTCCAAGCATTGGAGAACAAATCAAGGGCTAATTTCTTGACTCCCAACAGCCAAAGTGGGGCCCTCAGGAATCTTTGTGTCCAGCACAGTCTGCTTACTTCCATGCTGGGACATTCTGCCACTCTTACTTTTTCCCTGGGCTTTCCCTTTCAATTTTTTCTCACACCTCCAAACACGTAATGGCAGTTTTCAAACAGTCCTATAGAAAGTTTTTTTAGTCCTCTGTACTTGTTGGCACAGTTTTCTGTGTGTTTTCTTTTTTCTTCTTTTTTTTTCTTTTTATCTTGGGGATCAGTGCTTTGGAAAGCAGATTCCACTATCTCTAGTTATATTACGGATGAAGGGGTATGTAATTGCTCCTTCTATTTGTCTTGTGAAATGGGTTCTTTGCAGATCTGTCAACTGTAGCTCTCAGAATAGAGATCGACTTGATCCCTGAACATCAGGCACAATATTTACTTTTTTTCAGAAGCTCTTGCAAAATCTGTTTTAGCTATCCACTGAAGAAACATATATATAAATATATATATAACCACTACATAAATGCAAAGTGGTATTATTAAGGGGAGAAGAGAATTGCCATATTGATCTAAATAATATGCTGTTAACTGCCAAAGAGCAAGCACACTTTCTGCTAACAGGTTTTTCTAATTCTAGAGGAAGAATAACAAGGCTGGAGGCTGGAAGACATTTAGCAGCAAATATGAAAATGGTTTTGTTTGTTCTCATTCTTTGTTCCTTAAACTCTCTGTGCTTTGCTGCATGCCTGTTTCTCAAAACTGCAAAGCACTTTCACCCTACAGCAAGCTCTAAAAGCAATTCCACATGGCCAACAGAGCTGAAAGGGGGAGTGAAGGAGAAACAGATTGACGTTTCTATACAGGGAAATGCAACATGCCATGGAGAGACCTGTGAGAACAGGAGGCATCCTGAACCAAGAAGCTCCAGGTCTGCATCTCCTAGGGCCTGTTCCCCCCCTCCCGCCCTCCCTCTTTAATTGGTTTGGGCTGATATTTATTCATTTAGGCATTTGAATATCTTTCTGGTGATGAGGGAGTTCCATTCTGTGCAACAAAAACCTGGGAGCTTAGAAGGTCCCCAGCTTTCCATTATGTCAACAAAAGGCAGACATTCTCCACTCTGCTCTGTCTTTGTCAGTTGAAAACCATACAAGAAGTAAAGTGAGTCTTGAAATCCAGCCCAGTGACAAGGTCAGGTAACTGGGTGATAGTCTTTTATTCTTCATTGCAGCTTCCTATTGTGGTACCAAATTTCCTCTCTTCAAGACCTGACATGGTGATGAAACTTAAACTGGATGGTTACAGGCACATATTTTTGATTTTCATAGGGTATCCACAAAAGAAAGAGCAGTAATACTGTAGAAGCCATATGCGATTGTAGAAATGAGGCAGATTAAAGATGCTGTCAATCATGTTTCATGAGCTACAGAAGGTACAGAGATAGTCCATGAACAACAACAGTAGCTAAATCAGTACAGGAGACAAGAAACAGCATTAATGGGAAGGCACTAGAGAACTCCAGATAGATCCAGAGATGGTCTAACTTCAGTGGTCAATGCTGTACCGCAGCTAACAAATCCCACCTCTTCTCAGGCTATTCTAGCCTCCTTGACATCTATTCTCCATGTTTCAATATCTTCCTATTATTTAAAGTAGGGATACCCAATCTTTATTGTTGGGTAGAGAAAGAGAAAAAGGAGCTAGAAGTGTCCTGTCATGTTCTTTACTACATGGAGGGACTTGCAGGGATGTGCAGTGTCATCCACATGCATACAAAATAGAAAGGCACCAGAGAGGATCTTAGATACTGTGATGTGAGGACTTAAAAGTTCCAAGCTGAAGATCATGAAGTTCATGTTTCAGATCTGGAGAATATGCAGGATGGTGATGCCTGTCATTAAAATATTACCGAAGAGCATTGTGGCTGCAGGAGGTAAAAAGCTTCATTTTGGCTATATTGGACTTGGTTTGAGGTTAGCCACAAGGATATGTCAGAGAGACAGCACATGTTTTTGGACAAAAAAAAACATTTACTGTAAGATACTTGTACAGCAGATTGCCCACCTCTCAATCAATCATCAAAAATCCCTACAGAAGAGACACAAATATTTCTGGGTGCTTTCCATCACCTCCTCAGAAGTATGCCAGAAGAACTGTGTTCCCTAAAAGTTCCCCCTTACCCCCATTTACTATAGAGAAAATAAATAGATAAATAAATAGCTCAGATGCAGAAGTGTCACTTGTGTCTACATAAAATCAGGCAAAATTAATCTCACCTTAGGTGGCCATCTGTTGAAAGAGAAATTGCTAAAGCAGCTACACTGGGCTGGCAGTTGTAATGGCAGATGAGAGAAGCAGGGCCACAAGCTTGTGGAAATCCCCAGCCAGATGGAGGAGAAGGAGAATCCTTCACAAGAGCTGTGAGAGTGGTAGGAAAACACCAGTCATGGGAAGCAGGAGCAGAGAAGAGGAGCTCCTGAAGTCAAACGGAGTGTAGAAGCTCTAGGGGATTAAAGGGCAGTGCTGGGCTTCAGTTTTGGCTTGGAAAGGTCATCAGAGACTTCTGAGCAAATTGTTTCAGCTGAGAATTTGGGGCATGCACTGGATTTCAGAGAGTTTTGAGTGGAGTTGGCAGAGGAGAGCTGCATGCATTGAAAATAAGTGTTTGGGGAGGTTGGAGATGAACAGAAGAAAATGAACCACTTTCTCCTTTCGGGGGAAGGGGGATGGGAGTGGGGAAGGAAAAAACAATCCATAACCAACTAACTAACTAGATTACAATGTGGTTGTCATAAATACATATATAAAGTAAAAATATATAAATAAAAATTTGAAAAAAAAAAAAAAAAGAAGAAGAAGAAAGCAAAAAGCAAAAAAAAAGCAAAATGAAAAAAAAAATAACAACAACAAAACTTGTGGTCAAGTACAGGCATCATCTTTCTATTCCGTGGCTTACCTTTTGAAAATTATTGATGTCATGGAAGTGTGCCAGGCTGGCATAACAGCTAGCCTTGGACAAAGAGCAAGGTAGAAATTTCCCCACAGATATCAGCAGGACTTTTTAAATTTTATCAGCAACCTTTTGTTCAAATGGTCCATAATGTGGGTGCCACAGGTCACATTTTAAGTAGTTTTGGGAAAAGTCTTTAATAATATTCTTGCCATTGAAGTCCCTGATCAGAAGTTTAAAAAAAAAAAAAAAAAAAAGCTGTGAACCCACATATTGTCTGTGGCATTAATTCCCTCCATAGTGTCAACCTACTGTACCAAAAACTTCCCACCTCAGTTTCCAATTGTTAAAGCAAATGCAAATCTAAGTCCATTGTCCTGCTTGATCAGAATTGTTAAAGCAAATGTAAACCTATGTCCATGGTCCTGTTTATTCAGGTCACAAATGCCTGTAGCTTCTTGCTCTGGGTTACTTTAGTATGTAGAGCTGTACAATTTTGATCTCATTCAAAGTCACAGAAGAACCATGATATAAATAACAACCACAACCAATTTCCTGCAGTCTCACTAAAAAGGTTTTTTCCTCCTTCTGCCATACATATACATATGTATGAATATTAATCCTGCCAAAAAGAAGAGAGAAAAAAAAATAAAGACAGAGATAGAGGGGTAATAAAAATTCAGTACATCAAACTGACTTTTCTTGATTTACAACAGGTAATTATCATTCTTCACGCATGGCTGCTCTCCTGTTGTGGGAAAGCAGAGCAGGTGGAGCACTGCTCGCCCAATATCCTTTCCCCAACAATCCCATCCACCTGCAAACTCCCCGTGCACCTGCACCAAGAGAGGCATTGTCAAGACCAGACAGAAGGATAGATGAGAAAATAGATGGAGGTAGCTGAACAGAGGCACCTGGAAAAGTTGGGTTTGCCCATACTTACATACTCTTGAAAGCTTCTTTAGCATCCACTTACTTAACCTGCCATGGTGATGGCTCTATCATTTTACTGTGGGGTGTAAAAGAAAAGAAGGCTGTAAAAAATTTAGACAACATAAAAGAAGTGTGGAATCATAATTGGAATTATTCGCATAATGGATTAAAACTATTACAAGTACCATGATCTAAATCTGAATGGTGGGGGATGGGGAGGAGGGGAGTAAACTAATAGAACTTGGAATTGATTTTCAAAGAATACTAAAAATTATTACCAGTAAAATTTACAAGCGCTGTAGATCACCCGCACTGCTGCCTTATTTGTAACAGAAATATCCAATTTCAAAATGAATTGGGCTGTGCAAAAACTAACTCTTGCTGATGGTGGCAAGTTGTTAATTAAACGGCACTTCTGCACTGTTCATTTTGAAAGTCTCTGGAAAGATAACCTGAAGTTCTCAGCTTCTGAAATAAGTGGAATGAGGTGAGAAAGCACGGAGTTTTATAGACCCCAGGGGAAGAAAAAGAAAATTCCTTTTAGGAATATGGTTACCAGGACAAGGTTTTGTCACATGGCCAATACCAAGCAGGGATTAAAAGTTTAGAAAGGACAGAAATAGAAGTGGGAGGGATGGCATCTGCAATACAGAAATGCATGGTCCTTCTTAGAAAATTATGTCACCAGTTGAGCTCTCGGTAAATTCCGTAGGGACTATATGCATACATACGGCTACATAAGTGCATAAGGACCTCCCATCTCAGATAATTGATTGAGCCTTTGGTGGCTTTGTCCTTTCCAATAGATATCTCTTTTGGGCTTGGTAAGTTGGTGGCTACTTGAGTATGAACCTTCCTGATAATCTTTAACCACGTACCCTTCCTGGTGGGGCTGAGTAGCAAGAATTTCACAGAGAGGACTCAGAAGACAGAGAGACAAGTCGTGCATAAACCTGACTCAAAATGGACTTGAGTCCAGGTCTCCAGGGTGTTAATTTAGCACCCTGAATCCACAGAATGTTAGCACACTTCTAGCCCAAGCCATTATACACAATCTTCCACTGCCCCTAGAAAGAACCTCTTATGGCCAAAATCGTTTGAACTTTTGTAGGAATAATTCATAGGGATATCTATAGTTTTTGTTTCCACACCTGTAGCTCCGCTTACCCACCTGTCCTCCAAAGGGTTCCTCCATATTTGGTTAAAAACAAACAAACTAACTAGCAAACAAACACAAAACAGATTAGGATGTGCAAAATTCACCTTTGTTATCATAAAACATCTTCCCAGGTGAGGTCAAGGAAGTCGTATCTGCTTCTGTTAGAAGAGATACTAGCCCAAAGAATATTTTGGCTCTCTGTCAGCATTTGAAATCCAGCCAGATGCATGCAGTAAGGAGAAGCTGTTGCCTTTCAGGTATCCCTCCTCCCATCCAAGTTGCCACACTGGGACACAGTAGCTGGCCCTGCCACGTGATCCTAGAATTGTCACTCACTTAAACGGATCCAGCCTGGAGTTTTCTTATTTTTTTTTTAATTCTGTTTCCTTTGTGCAGTTCTGCTCATTGAGTCTCACATGGCTGCCAAACGTTTCATTTACATGCTGATCCTGATATCCTGCCCCAGCTCTGTTCTCTGAAGCATTCATGGGGAACAGTGAAATATAGCTGCCATGGTTCGGCTTACTCATGGAGCAGCTTGTTCCTCACTTAGAGGCAATATATTTTTCAAGGTGGGGATCTTATCTCTTTCATTCTACTACCTTTATTTATTTATTTCATACAACAGGGCAGTTTATTTTTGACTCGTATATGTCGTGCAAGGGGGATGGTGTTAGTGATGGCAATGAACATGAGAGGAATTTTGTTAGGAATAGGAGAAAAGAAGCTACCAGCTGCGGCAAATGTCTCTCCATCTTCTATCCCATATACTAGGTGATAAAATCTCTCTAATTTGTTCTCTCTTTGCTTTGACTTTACTCATAAGGTTCACCATCAGGCCTCCCAGGTCCCTGTAGACAAGGTAGAGGAAGACAGAATGAAAGGCAACTTAAGCAAATTGGGTAAACACAAGTCCATGAGGTCGTGCACCTGAAGGTGCTGGGAAAGCTGGCCACTGTCATGGTGAGGCCATTCTCTAGCAGACATGAAAGGTCAAGGCAATCACAAGATTTTCTGATTTCTGGGAAAAGGCAAATGTCACTACCAGTTTCAAGAAAGGCAAAAAGGAGGATCTATGTAGCTACAGGCCAATCAGTTTATCCTTATTCTCTGGAAAGGTTGCAAAGCAAATCCTTCTGGACACTCTGTACAGAAACATGAAAGACAAAGCTCACTAAGAACAGCCAGAGTGAATTTATCAAATGCAGGTCATGCATGACCAACCTGATGATACGACTAGCTCCAAGGAAACCGAGAGAGCAGTGGATGTGATTTACCTTGACTTTAACAAGTCTCCCATAACACTCTTGTAGATATATTGGAGAGCTATGGACTGGATAATGATCTTCTAAGATTTCACCCCAGAATAGTGGTAATCTTATCACATAATTTGGCTTTTCAATATCCCAGACCTTTGCAATGCAAAAAAAAAAAAAAAATGGTGATGGTTGTAAAACTTTGTCCATGTAGAAATAAAAAGACAAGGGGAAGAAGAGAGAGAAAGAGAATCTTTAAATCCTTACAGCGGGGACAAAGCAGCAGTCACATGTGGGAATTTAGGTCCAGGGTCCAGAAGACATCCAGCAGGGATAAAATATTCTAACCATTAGCCAGAGAATATCAGAGACTTTTGTTCCAAATGTTTTCATCTCCCAAAGAAAGATAATTGGTAAGAAAGTGTCTTTGGGTTGATGAAATACCTGAAACCATACTATGCAGAGGGGTTGGAATTAGATGATCTTTACGGTCCCTTGCCACTCAAACCATTCTGTAGCTATATGAGTCCTTCCCAGACAACTTCTACCAGTGCCACGTCTATGAGGAAACAATTCCTTCTGCACCTGTCCAGTTTCAAGAGGTAACCAGCCAGCTTGATTTTGGCTCAGGTCATATAGCTGTGTGTGTCTATAAGTCAGAGCACGTTGTCTTTGTAATTCATGGAGAAATACAGCCATTTTTACGGAGTGAGTCACCTGACCTTTTTATAAGTCTGCTTCGGGATCAGATGAATCATGGCCTGAGCTCCACTGTCTGTGTTGACTAGCTCTCCGTTTACTGACTCAATTTATTCTCCATTTGTTTTGACAAAGATATTTATTTAATCAGATACATTCCACCCCAGGAAATATAAGAAATTATCTCTTTATGTCTCTCCCTCGTACTTTATGCTCTTACCCTAAGTGTTCATGAGCACCAGCCATCACAGACAGGGTAGCTGGGCTGAGGGACAGGCTGATGCACGGGAACTTCTCTTACAGTCCTCTTTAAATGACCTTCCTTTGCCAAGTCTCGCACACACAGAAGCTAGAAATTTGACAAAATACTAGTGGAGTGTGACTGGAGAAGAAACAGTGCCAGCTTTGTATCAGAAGCAGATAAGCATCCTCTTTTCCATCTCCACAATCATCCTCTACCAGCACAAACCAAAATGAAAACTGGGCTACCAGCAGCTTAGCAAAGACATTTCCAACAACAGCTTCCACGTGGGGACCACACATTCACTAAATGGTCTCTTTGTGTTTTTTTTTCCCAATGGCATGAGCATAGGAAGGCCACCTACCTTGGAAGGCTTTGCTGTAATTAAGATAAATTAAGTTCAGTATCCACAGTCCTTAGAGAACCTAAAGGTCCCAGTTTTGGGTCTTCCACCTCTAAATACTCAGTTTGGATCACCAGCAGGTCTGCATGAAGAAGGAGACAAGTTCAGTCATTGGTAGCCTACACAATGGTTGTTCTGTGACCAGAACCAGTCCAGCCCTTCTGATCAGAACTTCCTGCACAGAAGCAGGGGGAAAAAAAATAAGAATATGGTAAAATGCACTACATTGTGAGCAGAAAGCAGCAGGGAATGTATGCAAAGGGGAGAAAGGAATTATACCGTGAAGAACTGCTTTCTCTGGCAGAATTATAAAATTATTGGGTGAAAGGAAATTTGCAGATTTAATATGCTAGTTAATGATGTGGCATTTGAAACAGTCCCTAACAAAACACTGCTCATGATATTAATTGATATTGTCTCTGAAAGGACTGCTGAGTTTACAATTGGTGGATGAATAAGAAATAAAGAATAACCTTTTTCCAGGCTAGTGTGTACCCTAGGAATTCTCTCAATAAATTTTAATTTTGGTAAAAAGCATGAATAATGTATTTGATCAAGCGCTAAAGAATGGGGCTTTGTTTTTCTTTTTTTTTTTTTCTTTTTTTTTTTTTTTTTGTAACCAGAACACAGAAATATTAAGCTATCTAAAGTAACGCGCTGTGCACAGTGTTTGAAACATAATTTACAGCATGGGATTTATCCTCTCCTGTTGACTGAGGCAACAGTTATTTCAGAAGACTGATGAAGAGAGCAAACTCTGGTCCCGTTAGCTCTAGTGGCTGAATGAAGTGTCACACATAAGTGGCAGAGGTGAACAAAATTTCTCATTTGCTCTTTCCTGAGAAATGTCAGGATACTGAACCCTCTATTTTTACACATGCACAGCCAGCTATAGATTGGCCTACGGGTCAGTCAACCATACACTCTAATTCTCAATGTAGATTTATTCACGTGGCCACAGATAACACAGTATCCACATGAACTTTAATGAATATGTCCTGAGAACCTCACCACAGTGTTGTTAACCCTCCTGTTCTGAGGGACAAATAGGTCAAAAGAACTAAATCACATGTGCAAGCTCACCCAAAAAATACATCAGACAGAGATGGACAAAACCCAAATCCAGAATCCAAATCCAGACCCTTAATAGCAGTGTCCTACTTTGGGATATAACGTACGTGTGAATCACAAGGAGGTGCTACTTGGATCACAGTGTGGGTCAGTGTCAGATCAATTTGCTTAACAACCTTATCAGCAACATGAGAGAAGGTCAGAGAATCCTAATGGACATTGCAGGGTGGAGAGATCAGCAAGGACATTAAACACTAAAGAGAAAACAACAAAATGTTTTTAACCTCCCTTGGGGAGAATGTCCTATAAGAAAGCCTGCTTCTGGGGAAAAACATGAGAAAAAAACAATCTCTGAACAAGTATTATGGGTGAGTAGTTGAGTTCAAGTGAAAAAAGACCTGTTTGAAGGGCCCAGATTGAGTGGTCTCTGCAGAGCATCACCAGAACCTCCATTTGGAGGAGGGAAAGACAGCATCCTCGGGAACATTGCAAGGGAGGAGAGTCAGGATTAGTCCTAAATGCAGGATGTTAAGTAACAGTCTTCCTTTTTTTTTTTCTTTTTTTTTTTTTTTCCTTTTTTTCCCCAGTGGTACAAGATTATAAAACTTAGTGCTCTTGTGCTAGATGTTTGGTAATATGCAATATGCCTGACATTGTGAGCGACCTGAAAATGCTGATTAGAAACTCAAAAGCAGTGTAATAAAATCTGATGAAAAAGGAAAGTGATAACAACTGAGCTGAATAATGATATCTGAAGTGTTGAGAAAGCATACAGGAAAAACTGAAGGCATCAATTAAAAGGTCACACACTTTGGGGACAAAAGAAAAAAATAGCAATGATATGGGGCTTTGTGATAGATAGACATAATCTGTTTACAATATCTAAGGAAAAATATTCAGTAATTATTACTGTTTTTTCCCTTTTGAATTACAATGAAGGGGAAATATTAACATCTTCTTAGGGTGTCAAAGCTCATGGCAGTCACTCAGAAACCAAGAGCATTGCAATGCATATCTAGTGATAGAAATGCATTGAATATTTAGGCCGAGTGAAATGCACTCTGAAATTTTATAAGATGGGGCAAACAGTGGTGTTACCGTTTGGGGTCAGCTTTTTGAGAAATCTTCAAACGTGAGATAAAAACCAGAGCACATGGACAGCCATGCAGGGAAGTTGCAGAGACTGGGGGCTTTATGGAGCAGCATCCGGAGTCTATCGGATAATCTTAGGGTGACATAACTCCAGTGTTCACACAAGGCAATAAAGCCCATTGTGTCTACATGAAAAAAAAAAAAAAAAAAAAAAAAAAAAGGTTCTTGGTCCTGATCCTGAAGTGACTCCTGAGCAAAATACTGAGACTTTTGATCTAGGACTCAAAGTGTGTAGGAGTCCTACACATCTGTGGGAAACTGAATTAAGCCAGTTCAGTGCTGCAAAGCTGCCTTGTGCACTCTTCTGCCTATATTACAGTCTGAGCAGCAAACCTTTCCCAAAGCATTTGATCTAGTAGTAATGACAAAATTAGCAGTTGGAGTTATCAGTAAAGCACATGGTAAATAAATTAAATAGCTAAATTATTAATGAGTAGTCACCAGTGGGAAAGGGAGGTGTTTTTGATGAAATGCAAGAAGGATGATGACTTCTGTACTTGCACACCAACAAGAGTAACATTAATAAAAATGTTTGGCTAGACTCAGTGAAGTCAAGAACGGCATGCCCAGCCCTGGGGAGAGGCTCAGTGCAGGAAAAGCCAATGACCATGAGTTCCCACTGCAAACTTATGGCAGAAAAAAGGGAATTTAGTCCTTGGCTTTACATAGAAGTGAATATGAATAAAAAATTTTACTCATTTCTTCTGCTCCTTTCTTGCTCCTCCTTTTATTTTTATTATTTTTATTATTGTTATTTTGTCAGCAGGCCAGAAAGAATGAAGAAAAGCACATTCAAAAAAATAGAAAAATTGCAAATTGAATGCTGGTGGATTTTTCCCCAGACACCACTGAAAACAGGAAGAAGTGGAAATAACAAACAACGCTTTAATTTGGTTTGTTTGTTTGTTTGAGGAAAAAAAGGTCATTTTTCTCTAAGAGAAAACTTTAAAAGAAAATATAGCAAATAGCTCTACTTAGGTCTCTGGAAGCAAGACTGAACTTAATGCCAACGGAGGCTCTGTAGAGAGTAAATGAGGCACCAAAAGACTTTATAATTGCCCCATTAGCCTTCTTTCATCTTTTACATCTATGACACAATCAACACAGGCACCCTGAGAGTCTGGAAGAAAGGGTTTTTACTCGCTCACAGGATGATGCTATCAAGTAGCTACAGTACAAGCTATTCAATTTGCACTGAAGTCTCCCAGCCCAGTTAATTTCTTCTGCAACGTGGAGACAGCAGCCTCAAAGAAATTTATCATTTCTTCCTTTCCATCCAGCAAAATACAGGAACAAAGGGCAAAGAGTCACTGCCAAGGAGTCGTACAGTTGTCATTTAAACTGTAATTCACCCAGAGCAGGATGGAGGAACATCAGACTTGTTGGGCCTGGAGTTGTAAGACTAATGGATCTGAAAGGGAGCAGAAGCTTTTTAAATGCAATTCAGGAATTGTCTAGACTTTGTGAGAAACCTGCTAAATTAGAGTGGGATGACGTTGGGAACAGGGAAGCTCTTCTTGCTCTTGGCAAGACGATCAGGTGGACACAGTAGGATTGATTGCTGGAGGAAAACTGGTTGTTTCTGCTTGGAGTGTGATGGAGAGCTTGGCAAGGCGAAGCATTATCTGACTCAGGACTCTCTTCTCTAAATGAAGATAGTGCATGCCCAGAAGAGAAATCATTTGGGGGCACCTGATATGAAATTTGGGGGGGGTGTCTCATATGAAATGGTAACCCCATGGCAAAACTTTTGTTGACCCCAGCAACAGCTGAGGAGGGAGGAAGGATTGGTAAGGATAACAGGTTAAAGAAAACATTTTTGGCTCTCCTTTCAACAGGTAACCCTTCCTTTTTATCTAGATTTTTGTTCAGGCTTTCCCAAGGTGAGGCTCTTTAACAAGCACAAGAAAAGCAAGTCATGCCAGCTAGACCAAGATATCATAGAATCATTAAGGTTAGAAAAGCCCTCCAAGATCATCTGGTCCAACCATCCCCCTACCACCAACATCACCACTAAACCATGTCCCTAAGCACCAGGTCCAACCTTTCCTTGAACACCCCCAGAGACGGTGACTCCACCACCTCCCTGGGCAAACCATCCCAGTGCCTGACTGCTCTTTCTGAGCAGAAATGTCTCCTCATTTCCAACCTGAGCCTCCCCTGGCACAACTTGAGGCCATTCCCTCTAGTCCTATCACTGGTTACCTGTGAGAAAAGGCTGACCCCCAGCTTACCACACCTTCCTTTCAAGGAGTTGCAGAGCGCAATGAGGTCTCTCCTGAGCCTCCTCTTCTCCAGACTAAACACCCTCAGTACCCTCAGCTGCTCCTCATAGGACTTGAATATGGTTACCCCATGATGTCTGTTGATGGTCTCTGTAACTATTTAAGACAGCATGTGTAGTAGTAACCTTCCAGATGGCCAAGAGTTTCCACTACTTCAACCCGTGACTGTTGTTTGAACTCCCTTGCTGTTTCCTCTAGTCCTTGCTAAGTTCCCAGACTTGTGTTATTATCTCGGTTCCTGTGCTAGCTCCAAATTTTCAGTTTGTCAGAATCAGTTATGACAGACAATTACAGTTGTTATCCCAAGACAGGGTAATGGGTCTTGTGGACAGGAGAGAAGCAGCAGAGGTTGCATACTGGCATTAGAAAGGCTCTGGACAGTGTTTCACATGACATTTTTCTAAACAAGATAAGGAAGCATGGTGTGGATGAACACTAAAAGGTGGGTACTCACAGAGCATCGATGGGTGGCACACAGTCAAAATGAATGCGTCCATCTAATAGGAATGTGCAGAAGTCTCCTTTGAACCAGTGAAGTGCAAGAAATCTGGCTTGGGAGGAAGGGTTGAGCAAACTGAACCAGAGGAAGAAATTGCAGAGGGGAGAGATGACAGCAGTCTTCCAAATTATAGAAGATTGTCCAAAGAAAGACGGGAAATTTTTGTTCCTGCTTCAGTGGTTACTGGGGAAAATGTCATTGCTCTATAACTGGAGGTACTTAAAAACAATCTAATAACAAAGTGTTGAGAATGACTTAGATCCAGTAAGGCAGAGCAATAGTCAAGGTGATTTTCAGGGTCTCCTGGCCCTGTGATACTTGGTCTTCTACCAGGGCCACCTGTGTGAAAACATCAAAGTTCCCAGAAATTAGTCCCTCCATAAAGAGCTTAGCCATGCCTTGGGAAGGAAGGTCCTGTGTAGAGTTTTATCTGGACATATTTTCATGCCGTTTGAAGGTGGTTATCCATCTGTGGCTCATGGGACATCATGGGAAAGCCCCTAATGATGTGTTTGCAGAACCAAGGGGACGGGGAAGATCTCAGGAAAAGTTCTCACTAACTGTGCTGTTCAGGTCTGGTCCTGCACAGAAGTAAAATAAGTGCAAAGTTAAGCCAAAAAGAGGCTATTTCTGAAGAAAAATAAAACAAAATAAAAAATCTTGCAGTCCTATTTTCTCAAACATGTTTAACTGAATGTTTAACCAGAACACATTCTTGCCCAAGGCAATAGACCCAAAATTGAAAGTAAAGAATTTGACTAATTAGGTGGAAGCTTTTCAGGAAAAAGACGGTATTCCTCTGACACAGATCAAACATCTTTAGGATGAACCAGGGCAAACCCTGTAGCTGCCATACCTCCTTCCTCTGGGGGATGGAAAAGGAAAGTGAGAGAAGAAGATGGGGGTGTTGGTTTCTGTGGAGCTTAAAAAAAATAGTAAAAGGTGTCATACTCATCTTGTTGTGTAATGTCCAATGCAAAATTAGTCCTCTGCCTGTGGATGGGAACCCAAGCAATGCTGGTAGTCATATGTAAGGGAAAATATGAAGGCCTGGCAGACCCCCCATAGTCTGATCTACCAGAACAAATTGGCCATTTCCTAAATCTTTTATAAGAGACCTTTTATAAGGAAATGGGCCTCTTTCTTCTCCACGCGCTCTCATTCTGACACTGCTCTTTCCATTTTCTTTATCTGTAATGTTAATAATCCTAAAGGTATTTTTAGTGGGTTCCCTTGGAGATATATCTCTTCCAGTCTATGTGTTTCCTTGAATACCAATAGTCCAATATCCTGATATCATGATTATCTGCTAAAATGATTTACGTTATTTTATATAGAGTTTCCCACTAAAAAATCCAATAAAGTCAGGTTTCCAAATTATATTCCATCCTGTGAAAGTGTCTAGGAGAGAAAATAGTTTTTTAAATGTCATTTGTTACTGATAAATTTTCAAATTAACTGCAAGTTAATGAGAATTATTGTTCCAGACAATCCCATATGAGATTTTCCAAACTTTTATCTGTTGATATTTGCCAGCTACAATCATCCTTCATAAATCAGAATGGGGAATTATTCAGTAGCTTTAAATGTGAAAGCTCATTTGCTTGTTTGTTTCAAAAAAAAAAAAAAAAGAAGAAAGAAAAAATCCTCTGATTACTGAACAGGCATTTATTCAGCAAAGCGTTCAAACCTCTGCTGTTCCTCACAGTATTGTCATCACGACTAACTTGAAGAACTATACATTAGGTGAACATTTTGTTATATTGTTGTTTGCCTTTTTATTTATTTATTTATTTTCCAGACCACAAACGCCCATGTTCTTGAAGTATTCCCCTCGTTAACACAGTGCTCACAACTGGGCATATCCATCTGATTTTGGTCCCTTACGCAGCTCCAAGTCCATGACAGCACTTCAGCACTTCATCCACGGCCACTCAGCTTCTTATTAAACTCGTGCATGATTCTATCTTAAGGCTTTTTTGCAGATCCAAATAAATCCACCAGGACTTCATCTCACAGCTCTTTCCAAAGGGTTCTTGCTGATTATTGAAATACAACCTTCCCCTCCAGAAGACACTCTGCATTGTTTGTTTTCTCATATCGTCTCATTTGGTATCTCTGAAAAGCTACACCCTGCTACCAAAGGTGCATGCTTTAATGTTATAACGGCTATCATTAGGAATTCCAACAGCAAACTGGAATCTAGAAATATTCCTCCAGTATTGTCTGAATGAAAAGAAGTGTATTGCATCATACAGATATTATATTAATTCACAGTGTTCAGACTGCAGTAGCATCCAGACACTATATAAACTTGCAGCTAAAGGACAAGCCCATCCTCAGAGAGCTGAATGCTGTAACAATTTATCATATTGCTGAGCATCACACATGCTCCAGCTGCTCTCTCCATGAAGGCAGTATCTGTATTCTTTCCAGATAAGGTCTCAGCCACCTTTCTTTTATCTAAAACAAAAAGCCTTTGGAGGACTGATCTGACTCCAGAATATCACGAGATTGGGAAAGCACTGACCTTGTACTTTTAGGATTTGGTATGAAAAGGTGTATGAAATAGCACCAAAACTTGCTCTCCTACCTAACTTTGCTCTTTCTGCAGACCCTTCAGGAAAGTTTTCTCCACCTGATATTCCCTGAGCAGACAAAGACTTTGAGGAAAAGAAAAAGGAGACAGGTAAAACAGTGACAATAAGACAGCAGCGATATAAAATTCAGCTACAAGGTGCCCCCCAGCACTGCATAATCAATATCCTAAATCAGCCAGAGCATTCTGCCTGGGTTACAGAAAAGCAGCGTTTTCAGGATGCGCTTTGTTTGCCTACTTCTCAGCCAAAGAGAAACCTGACAGTTTGGAGCCAAAGCTCAAACTACGCAGTGTCCATCTCCTTGCTCTGCAGGGGAGGCAACAAGCTGGCAGCGAATTTATGTGCTAGTAGAACTCGCCTGATTATTTTCAGCTGTAAATTAAGCTCTGCAAGCTAAGAAGTGCTCGCACACCGTGGCTCACAAGGATCAATGCACAGTTATATGGAAGAATAGATCCACATATGAGCACACACTGATATAGAAATATTTTCATATAACCCTCTAAGAAATGCACGCACAAGGTCACATGCAGATAAGGCGAAATCCATGGACAAAGGTGCAAGTTATTAATGTGAATTTTCAGAGAACTGCGATGCAGCTGGGTGGCCTTGGGGAAACATCTTTTCCAATAGTAATAACAGAGTCAACAACTTCCTCAAAATACAAGACTATTCAAACACTGGAGAGTTTCCTTCAATAGAAGGATGTTCTTTACTTATTCTAATAACTGGTCAGACTCATTCTTCAGATGTTTATTAATTACAGACTTGGTAGGCTAGAAACACACTGATGCTCACATACAAGCAATATTGGCTGAGATAACTCCAGCCCACATAAATAAAGAACTTAAAAAGAAACCTAAGGTTCAGATCTGTGGCCCTTTATGTATGTTCCCACCCATCAGACGAGCTGTGGTAGCTATCAGTCCGCATGACTTATGTGTTGACTGTGGTGAAATTAAAAGAAAATAAATCCCAGTGGTATTGGGCTAAGGGCACACTCAAAAAGAGTGATTGCAGTTGGGTTACAGCTCCCGTCTCCCACAGGTGTCAGGACTAGCCCTGTTCAGGGAGCTTGGTTATCTGTGTGGCTACATACTCATGCAGGCTCTTAGGAGATGATGAAATCACAGGATCAGAGGCTGGTGCAGGTGGGAAAGGACCTCTGGGTCCATCTGGTCCACAGAAGTGCTGCCTGATGTCCACATGTCTCCTCCCATGCTCCAGCTTGTGTTCCTTGCCTCTTGTCCTGTTATGTGATGCAGGAAAGGAATGGGTAACTCCTAAGAGTGCAGTCTGCTGTCTTCCCCAGCACTCGATTCATTCAACAAGACCAAAACAGCTCCACTGAGTTGGTAGCTGCAGAAGAGCAGATTAGCATCAATATGCTCCCGGCTATAATGCATATTTTTTTTTCCTGTTTTGCACCAAAATAGCTTGCTTCCATATGGAAGAGATCAACCTAAAGATTTATCTATCTCATTGACTTCCCAGTTCCACAGCTGACGAAGATCTGGGGAGGAAGTTCAAGTAAGCATCAGAAAGAGGCAAATTGGGTTTTCATGGCCCCATGCTACTTTATCCAATTACACTTTCCCATGTGAGGGCATCCCACTGGGGTCTCACCCTTGGATTCACTCTCCTTAATGACATTCAATCATTTTGTGCTGAAGACAGTCATTTTCATAGCTGCTTGCATAATAAATTCACAGAGTTACATGCTCACTGGTTCTCTAATTACACCCTATTCCTGCAAAACAAAATGATTAAACTGAGTTTCTCCTGGGGGAAAAAAAAAAAAAAAAAAAAAAGTGAATCAGCAGTTTTATTTTACTGACAGAATTTGAAAGGATTTGTTTTTGTTTGATGTTTTGATTTGTAAATTGGAAGCTCACCGTATTTAATGGTTAAAAGTAGAAAATTACTTGTCCAGTCCAGTGGATCATTGTCCAGCAAGTTCGGGACACTATTCTGTATTCTGATCCTGGCTCTGCCTAAAATAATCTGAGTGACCTTGGGAAAGTTAATCAGCATCATGTTTGAAGTTTTCAAGAGAGCGCTGTGCAGAGATAGGAGGACCCATTTTGGACTAAATGCGTTTCAGACCTGGAGGCAGCAGAAAATAAAACAAAACAAAACAGAACAGAACAAAATGAAAACATTCAGTAGATGTCTGTTAGAGAATGGAACACAAACTATTTATCTATATTTATGCTAGTTTAATCACAGACCTCAACATACTCTAACCAGGAAATTTTCACATTTGAATGGTCCTAGAGAAGTCAATCTGGGAAGCTCCAGAGGATGTGTTGGAAATCAATATATCTATGATCTTAGTCATTGGGGATCCTATTGTTTTAGGATCATGTGTTGAGTATTGCAACTGGCTATGAGGTTTTCTGAACATCTGTAGTTGTAACATATTATTGAAATCCCCCAAATTTCATTCTGCAGGGGGTGATACAAGTTGAGGACATGCTTCTGGGTGTAAAGGCAATGAAATCAGTTGTTCCAGGTGTTACCTGTGCCAACCAATTGTCAGACATAAGATGAACATGGTTCAGAGCCTAAATCAGGTTGAATGTGGGAAAAAAGAATCCAAGGAACAGGCAGAAACAATGAACTTTCATTAGGAAGGACTTTGCTAGCCTTCCTAATCCATTCCCTGATGTTGTATCACCCTTCCTTAAACGTCCCCAGAGTGATACTGCTGGCCATAGGAGCTTCAAGATCTAGGAGAGCATCAGCAAAACCACAATGCATAGGACAAGAAGGGAGAAAAATCTCCATGGTCATGCTTTGGTCACCCAAACTAGCCCTTACCACTGCCCATGTGTCATGCTGGGGAACTTTTTTCAGTTAATTATTTACATACACAAGCTAGAAATCAGGTTGCTGCCAGATTGACTGAAGTAGACCATAGGAGCAGGACACTTTGGTGCTCTTTGAGACAGAAGTGCAGACTTGCCTTCAGGTGGGATTCACTTCACATGATGTATGGGATTGGTTTTGGCTGATCAAAACCAGTGATGAGATGACTGACGTCCTAAACACTGCTAAGTCTACTGGATCTCTCTTCCTTGACCACAGTGGGAGCCAGCAGTGACTGTCTCTGATGTTGGCACTTCCAGGATAGACACCCATGCTTAGTCAGACAAATCCTGCCCCAACTCAACTCTTCCTTTCACACCCATATATCTGCCCTTATGTGTCCATTTTGCTTTACCCAGCCTTGGCAAAGATACTGTCCTGGTTTCAGTTAGAACAAACACTTTTCCATCCTTGTTATGGACATCAGAGGCAAAAATCCACCTCTTACCCCTTCTTCAGGGTGTTTTTTTATCCCCTCCATGTCTCAGGACAGAGACATGCTCTTTAAATGTCAGGCTTCCAACCCCTTTAGATTTAAGGCACTACTGGAAAGCTTCTCAGTCCTCATGGGCATGTCAATAAACGAACAAAGTTAATTGTTATCACTACTGTGTGGATAGAAGATCTATGCCATCACTGTTTGTTTCCTACTGCTGGCTTCTGTCACCACCCATCCCTCATCTTTGTTGCTTTTCGACATTGCAAATTCTTTACAGCACAGAACTTGCTCTCTAATTTGTCTCTTAAATGTCTACTCTACAAATTAGTCCCAGCCATCCTCATTAACAATAGCTTGTACTTATCCCTTCATAAACCGATGGATGAGAAGCTCTATAAAAGTGCAAAAAAATATTATTTCCCCCAAGAGAAGGGTTTTCAATGTCATTATTCAAAGAAAGCCAGCAGACTTTTCCATCTAACTGAAATCCACCACAGCACAACTCTGTCGCCAGAAGCATATCTTGTTTTTCCTCTCCCTTTTTTAATTTTACTTTATCTTCTGATTGATTCACTTATGAAATTAAAGGAGATTATGATTTTAACTCTTTGGTTTTAGAGCCATGAGCAAAAAAGCAACTAGCAATGCCATCTGCAAATTGCAAGAGACATAAAACAGGGTAAAAGGAAAAGAAGAAGAAGTGTTTTCCACTTAGCAATATATTTCAACAGAAGATTAATTTGCTGTCTGACACTGGATGGTTATTGTTTGCAGGCTTCAGATCTGCAACTGCATATCAAGCTGAAAAGCATCATCTAATCAAGGAGGGGATAATCTGACAAGAAACCACTCACATATGTCTTCTTTTAGGTTATGGGCGCTCGTGCGTGCAAAAAATGTCACAAGAACAAAGCCCCATGAACCCGGTACACGTGTCCGTAACGGCCTCCTCTCTGAGGGGCTTCTTCAGCCAAACTGATTCACGCACTGACCTTTACTGCAGTTGAGACAAGGAAGAGCTGATGCTGTTGCACAAAGCCAGGAGACAACACTCAGAGACCTCAAGTGCAGATATGCCAACTCGTTTTCCAGGAAGAGGCCTTCAAGATGGGATAGGAGAGAAAGTCTACAGGGAGCAATTTAAAAAGAGATCTTTTGGATCACAACATCCTTGAATTTTAAGACATGACTGCTAAGGTGACAAGCTGACATAGCATTTCAGCACATTCCTCTACCCCCTCCTTCTTGTATAAGACCTTATTAAAAGGGTGAACCTGCCTTGAGTACACTGCAGTAAAAAACAATAATAAAAAGAAATCTAGACTTGTTTGAACTCTATTAAATCTCTGCTTCGCTGGTTCTAAGCCTGCCCAAGCCAACCTGAATGATTATTGTTATTATTAACAGAGCACAAAGTGAGAAAAGAGAGGTTTTATTTAAATAAGTTATTCTTCCTGCGGCTGGCTGTGCTGCAGAGGCCTGGCAATGGTTCCTATTACGGGCATTAAGGATTCCTTAGAGCTTTTCATGGGGAGAGGCTTACTTTGACATTCTTGTCAACTCTTCTCTCCCCTGTTTGTTGTCCAAAGATTGGATGATGTCTTCTCATAGCAATAATCGCATATTTATAAGCTATCTATGCAGTTCTATCTTTGTGTTAGGATTTTTCTATAGTATTTGTGTTTCCTGCTGTTTACCAAATAAATCAGTTTTGTGGTTTCAGTGAGGCTTTCCTGTCCTTCTCTCCTACCTAGTAGAAAAAGCTTAGCCGTGACAGTAAAAATATGTAAGAATTTGGCATGAAAAACTTAAATAAAAGAGAAAAAAAATGTATCAGGTCTATCCATTAAAACATTTTCAGCCCATGTCCTGATTAAGAGTGGTTGTGGAGGAGTACAAAGGCAAGCTAGGCAGACATCAATACTACCCAGTACCTTAATGACCTCAGAGGATTTTTCTTCCATGAAATTTTCTGTAGAAAGGTCACTGTAGCATGGCAAGCAGTGCCACAGCTCAACCACATCCTGGTTGTGAAGAACCTACCCCCTTGCCCTTTACTGCCTCCACATCCATTGGGATTTAAACCTGACAAACCCTTTCCACAACATGTCTCTTTCGAAGAGTGAACAGTGCACATGTATTTAATCATTTGCAGTTCTATTCATCAGCAACTGTTCCTTACAATCCTTCTTTCACCTTCTCTAAGCCTTTTCCAGAGCTCCCAGAGCCATTTGGGAGGGGGAGAGAAGAACTGCAGGCAGTATTCAAGATGCAGGTCCAAAATGCATTTATACAGTGGCATTACGATGATTTCTGTTTGGCTTTCTATTCCCTCCTTAATAATCCTTAACATTCAATTTCCTTTTTTGATTGCTACAGAGCAATGAGCTCATAATTTCATTCAACTGTCCATTATAAGCTCCAAATGTCATTCCTCAGTAACAATAACCAGCTCAGAGCCCATCACTGCGCATGCAGAGTTAGAACTGCTGTTTTTTCTTGCACGCATCACTTGTATTTAATGTCACTGAATTTCACCTGGTGTTTTATTCCCCAGCCATCCAGTACGGTAAGACAAAGCTACGACTCTTCACAGGTGCAGTCATGAAGCAGCAAGGCTGGGGCTGCTCCACAAGGCAAGGTGAGAAAAAAAAGAAGAGCAACAGCAAGGCAGGGACAGACCTCACCAGCAAGTGTTCGTAATTCCCTATACTTGAAACTTCCTATTTAAAATTCATTGTCCGTGAGACCTGGGAGGTGAGATGGAGTCTGATTACTTCTAGACCAAATACACCACTTGTTGTGGGTGATAACAGCATTATTTAAAGTGGGGTGACTGAAATTTGAAGTCTAATCAAGTAGTTTTCAGCCTCGCCATCTGGCAGCAATAATGCAGTATTAAGATCTTGCAGTAGTTTCAATGAGAAGTGTCTGATGTACCAAACCACCTGATGTGTTTCTGCGAAAGTATCTTAGAAGCTGTGTTTACTTTCCATGTCACAGTATGCTACAGAGAAAATGTATATGCTCCCAATCTTTGCCTCAGACAACTGCAAAATTCTTCCATCTGGTACACATCTGGTCCCTTAAATAGAGAGTATCAGGGCTTTTTCAGGCTGGCCCCCAGGAATCCTGTAAGGAAGAATCGTACATCATGTCTTCTGGTTGATATTGCCACCAGAGGTTTGGTCAAGGTTCCACATGATGGTAGACCAGTCTGCGGAGCCGGTAGGCCAGATAAATGTGGATGCCAAAAGCAAGGTTCAGGAAGGCGTATTGGGTTTACATGGCAAGGTTTTGGTAGTGGGGGGCTGCATGAGTGGCCTCTGTGAGAAGAATCCTGCAGCTGTCCCAGGTCAGATCAAAGCCACGGAGCCGTGTGGGAGCAGTTCCTGAAGAGCTGCTGCCTGTGGGCAGCCCACACCATGAAGGAGCAGTGGAGATGAAGTGTAAGGGACTGACCACAGCCCCCATTCCCCATAACCCTGCACCTCTCAGGGGTAGGAGGGAGAAAAGGGTGGATTGGTGGAAAGTGTTTTTAGGCTTTTTTATTATTGTTGTTGTTGTTTCTCACTGCTCTAGCTCATTAGTAAGAGGTAATAATTTTTATTAATCTCCCTAAACTCTGTTTGCCCATGACAATCATTGGTTGAGTGCTCTCCTAGTCCTTATCTCAACCTCGAACCCTTCCCATTGTATTTTCTCCCCCTTTCCCTTTGAGGAAAGGGAGTGAGACAGCAGTTGTGGTGGAGCTCAGCTGCCCAGCTGCATAAAACCACCACAGAAGCATCTGTGTGGAGACAAGAGTTGGACTCAATGACCCTTGGGGGTCCCTTCCAAATCGGGTTACTCTATGATAAGGTTCAACCAAAATCTCCGTCGTGAGTTGCAGCCAGGACAGCATCTGCAGAGATCTGCAAGGCTGAGTGGCTAAGTGCTCGTTGGTGTGGGCACAGCTTTTTGGGCAATGCACTGAAAAGCTCTTAAGGCTTCACGACATCACTGAGATGGCTCCATCCTCTCTGGGTGCTGCCACTCATTTTAATGAATGGGATTCTCTCTGCGGATGACAGCTAGAGGATGCTGACAGAGTGGCATGAGCTGAACCGAGCAACCTTTTGTTGTCCCAGCCTGACAAGTGCTCCTTCTCAGACGTTCATTAGTTGATGTCAAAAATTCAGAACAGAGCCATGCCTGCACAACTGGGAGGGGGTAGGCAAAGGGTGTTGTATTTACTCTGCTTGTCCAATGTAAAGGCAAATTACTAGTGAGATACGCATCAATCCAGTCTTCCAGTCTCTGTGCCGATGGCTTTGCTAGGTAGAAGTGTTAACAGGGTCTAGCTCCTCCTTAGTGGAGGGATTACAAAAGGGATTACAAAATAGCTCTGCACACAGCGGCTCAGTGAAAAGCTGTGGTTAACAGAGCATGAGGCACACGCTGGAATAGCTATGGTCAGAGCTTCCTATGTGGGGTAATGGGTCTGTGAGATCTGCTTCCACAAAAGACAGCATTATCTACCTATTGTCCCCCCTTAAATCATAATGCAAGGCTCATCCCAAGGGAAGTAACAATTTGCCCCAGCTCTATCTAAAGGGATTGGGTAGAAGAGGAAAGAAAATAATTCTTGTTATAAGAGAGGGCATACAGAGATGGGCATTTGGAAATGTGCTGAAAGCTGGGTTATTGCAATGCTGCTCCTAATGACTACGATACATCATTTCAACTTGTTGATTTTTCTTTCTTTAATTTCCAGATTATCCGGCTGTTCTTTATCCTCCACGCATTCTGGAAGTAAACAGAGATATCATATGCCTGAGATGCCAAAAGTTACTTTCAGCTGCAATTAACTTGATTTTTTCTCTCCCTCTCTTTTTTTTTTTTTTTTTCTTTTCAGAAAATAACAATTTTTCAACTTTACCTTTCAGTTTTACCTTTTTCAATTTTGCCTTTTAATTTTCTTTTTCAATTTTACCTATGTAACATCCTGGTGATTTATGAAAGTATTATTTCTGTTCTGCAAATAGTGGGGAATGTGACAAAGGGTAGTTTAAATGTCTTGAATAAAATCCCATGGGAATCTGTGAAAGGACTTGGAGGAGAGAAGCTACTACACTGCACTCCCAGAGCCTTCAACACGACCCAAATGATGGGCTCAGTCCAGAAAGATGGGATTTTTCCCACATCAAGATCCCAGGCACAAGGAGCCTCTGGCATTGCTATGGGAAATCTGGCTTCCCTACCCTTCTCCCAAACTCTTGGAGAAGCCCTTCAATGCACTGTTCACCCCAGTTACAAAAACAGTATGCAGATCCTCATTGGGTAAATAGTTTGAGGAAACAGGAAAATCTGCCGGAAGACCTTGGTAAGAATGCACAGGCCTTGGCAAGACAACCCAGGGGCATTCAGTAAAAAAATATAGAAGTTCTGGATCATTCTGCCATTCTCTACTTCTTTGTTTTGGAGGCAACCCCATTTTGTCACGCTCACAAAGGCTTCCACATCTCCTCCAGGGAGCAGTTCTGTTTTGAAAGGGCCATGAATCACATCCATCAATCTTCAAGTGAAAAATAATCAACAGATGGTCATTAAGGATCATGTGGTTCCATTGAAATCAGAGATGCAGCAGAAAACAAGCTCTCTCTTCCTCTTGGTTATGTTACTTTAATGCAGTCATGCATTCAGTCAGGCTAGCAGTCAACGTGGCAACACCAATGCTTTGTGCATGGTGCCAAAATCAGTACAAAAAGGTTCTGCCTCGATCAGAGAAGCATATTTACTCCTGATAACCACAAGGCATGTTTTCAGGCCATTGAAAATAAATAAATAAATTAATTAATTAAATAATACAACATTGCAGAGAGTTTTGTTTTTGCACTTGGTACGCAACCCTCAGCTGTCTCTCAACCTGCTGTCTTCCAAACCCAACTACAATAACAAAAAGCTACATCCATTTGAATGCCAATAGTTGTGAAGGAGAAGCTTCAAGATAAAATTAGACATCTCTTCTGCAGATATACTTCGTAGCCAGAGAAGTTGTGGAGTGTCCTCCTTGGAGACCTTTAGAAGCCACCAGGATGTGGTCCTGGGCACCCTGCTGCAGGTGGCCCTGCTTGAGCAGGGGCTGGACCAGATGGCCCCAGAGGTCCCTTCCCACCCCAACCACTCTGCTATTTGTGATTCTGATATTCTGGGATTCTGGGATTCTAGGATACGTTCACCTGAGCCTACAGCAAGAGGTGTCAGCTAACCAGTCATCATAACAATGGATTAAGTCGGACAAAAAAAAAACAAAAAACACGTGATTATTGACTGGTTTTTCTTTGAGTGCCTGATTTTTTAAGCCCAGAACATTCTGAAGGATGGACTTTGTCTTTGAAATTCTGTTACTGTTCTTTGGTTTATGTCTAGGCTAAGCTGGACCTAACTAAGACAGAAATCCAAAGCACACTTCAATTTGCTCGCTCATTGCCAATGGAAACTGCCTGAATTCCAGCTGGTAATTCACGACCCTTGTAAAAAGTGTCTCAGGGGCCTTTCTAAGTCAGAACATCCATGTCTGCTGAAATGGGGGCCAACTCCAAGCCCTTTGATGCTCTAATGACAACTAAAAACTGATCCAATCAGAAAAATGATGGCTTTTTGCTGCATCATTAAGGGGGTGGGGTAGAAATTTAGATAAACTTTTTTTTTTTTTTTTTTTAATTTATGATTTTTGGGGGGCAATGGTGAGAAAGTCATTTAAATTATTGTAATTTTTCTCCAAAGCTTTTCAGAGATCTCCTTCTGGCTGATGTCTCAAGAAAGGAAAAATTTGTGGCCTGGGACCCACAGACATGGTCCTGTAAAAGTCTTTCATTGATAATATTCTTACTGTTGAAAAGAAAAAAATATATATATATATATATCAAGCAGGGCAGAAGGCAACCTTTGAAATTACTTATTTAGGAGAACTCATGTATATTCAGGGGAAATTTCTGAGCATCTTATTAGGAAGAATTTTCTTCCAATTCCCAGCAGATCTTAGAAAATAATTTGTGTTCTCTGTTTCCATCCACACAGTCCTTCATTTGCTCATTTTTCGGAGGGCATGCTGTATCTCTGAGGCAGGGCGGTATGTTGAGGGTTTCTGTCTTTTGATTCATTTTTTAAACGCACACCTAATGACTGGCATCCTTTTCACTTCGCACATCCTTTTTTTTTTTTTTCTTTTTGCTTCACACCTACACAGCTTGCTCTTGTCTAAAAGACAGATACCACAACATAAAGCAAAGAATAAAGAGCTCTTCCTGGATACATCGTCCTAGCCTGGGCTTTTGTTTTAGCCAGAGTTTTTCACCTGGGTATGGAAAACCTCCAGTTGAAAGCAGCAGGTAGTCACCCTAGCCTGTGGCCTGCTCTTGCCACAACAGTGGGCAAGCATTTAAACTCCCAGGAAGTCACTGTAAGAGCAAGCCCCTCCCCAAGTACAGCTTTCCCAACATTTTTTGTCCTGCTCTTGAGCATGTCACTTTTGATTTCTTCATGTTTTTGCCTGCTCCCAGTGGTTCTCTACTTCAAAATGAATGTTGGATCAGGAAAAAAAAAATATAAAAAAATGTAATCACTCCCAGTTCTCAAAGCCCACCTGAATCACCCCAACATCAGTGCCTGCCATGAGTAATGCATGGGACAGAACCACACACAGTCTGTTCAAGACACTGAAACCATGGAAACACTCCTGACGAGAGCTGCTACTTGGGATGATCACAGGCAATAGTGGCTGAAGGAAGTTCTGGTTCGTCCATGTTCGTAGAATCAGAGAATGGCTCGGGTTGGAAGGGACCTTAAGGATTATCTAACTCCAACTCCCTGCCATGGGCAGGGACACCCCCCACCAGCCCAGGCTGCCCAAAACCCCATCCAGCCTGGCCTTGAACACCTCCAGGGATGGAGCATCCACAACTTCTCCAGGCAATCTGTGCTAGTGCCTCACCACCCTCAGAGTGAAGAATTTCCTCCCAACCTCTCATATAACTCTCCCCTATTTTAGTTTAAAGCCATTCTTCCTTGTCCTGTCATTATTTGACTGAGCAAAAAGTTGCTCTCCATCTTTATTTATAAGCCCCCTTCAGGTATTGAAAAGCTGCAATAAGGCCACTCTTGAGACTTCTGTATTTCAAGGCTGAACATCCCCAGCTCTCTCAGCTTTTCACAGAAAGTTGTCCCAGGCCAGATCATCTCTTCCTACTTGCATATAACAGGAGGGATTTCAAAGTTCACCCCCATGAGGCTGCTGTCAGTTCTGGATGATAGAAAAACCTAAACAAGACATGAAATTGGAAATCCTGGAGGTTTCTCAATGAGATCCAGTAACACTGAACTGGGATTTTGGTGTGCCTCCCTGGCACCAAACTATCTTCACAACCTCTGGCTGCCTTTGGAGGCAACCACAACCCTCCAGAAGCAAGTTGGGCACTTGTTCTTTGCTTCTGGGAAATTCATCTACCTTGCAATAAATTCTATAATTAAAACAGGCTGTAGGTTTTCAAGAGGAGCACTGGGGAGGGCAGATTATATTGCTATATAATCTTCTCTACCACCCCGTCTTTGGAAAAACTCTCCAAATCTGGGCATTCTTAATTGCCAGCTCTTTTTTACGCATGCTGGCTGGAGGAGCACAGGCCAGGAAAGGACTGCAATAATCTGTACATGAGGTATGTCACGGGGAGAAGGATACCTGGCAGAGGGACGGGGTTTGACACATCTGATATATGGAAAGAAGACAGAATGGAAGGAGGAAAGACTTTTCATTTTCATTTTGTTTTCCAGTCATGATCACGAATTAGTTCAGTAGCAAGAACGGTTCAGATGTAAGATCCCACTCCTCGATGTCACCACACATTCTCAGAACCAATTTCTTTTTCCATCATGACTTCTCCTCCCGCATCATCTGCTTTTCCACGCTCAGGACAGAATACCTTCCTCACTCACCTCTTTCCATGACACCTGATCCCTCTCCCAACCATTTGGAAGAATTTCCCCACACATTCTTTATGTGTGGGGCATGTTTAAATGATACAGAGCAACCGATGCATATAAAATATACATCCTTTGGTGGGGAAGCAGCAGCTAAAACAGGCAGTAGTCCAAAAATGTAGCAAGGAAAGAGTCTCAAGTTGGTTATTTTGCAACTTTTTGAGTCATCCATGTGGAGGAAAGCAGCTGCTGGGAACAGTGATACACACTGCAGTGTTAAGACACCTGTGCTACCAACAGCTCATATGCATGGAGCATCCTTCAGGATCCAGGGAAGCTCCAAAAACTATCAAGATATAAAATGCACATGTGGAGTGCCTCATTCAAGTCTGAGGTGATGTGGAAGAAAGGTCTTATGAAGAGACTCCAAAAACATCTGCAGGTCTTGGAGAAGGCCTTTCCTTCCCAACAGGGTCCCCAAAACAATCAGCCCTCCAGCAAGATCAAAGCCTGAGTAACTCTTGAGTAACTTTTCTCACTTGAACGGGTCCAGAAAAAGCCACTGAGATTGCCATATACTTTAAATAAAGATGCTCTAAACTTATTGGCTTCCAAAAGCTTCCTCATCGGTGCCATCTGGGTGACGTGTCTGAGCGCATTTAGGAGCAGACCCCAAATCTGGACATGAACCAGCGCTTAGTCAATACTCCTAAGCAATGTTTCATGTCTCGCCTCTTTCTTTGCCTTCTGTTATTGATGTTCATAAGCAGCACAGACTGATTTCTGATCTCGGTTTCACTCCAGCGAAGAAATTAAGTCAATTTTCAGTTACTGAAACTTGATTCATAGGAGATGGAGCAAAGAGAGACACAACCCTATTGAATAACGGACATGGCTAGTAATTGTTTCATGTTTCTGTTCCTAAGTAGTTACTTTTCTCCCCAAAAATCATTATTCTTCATTCAGGAGAGGCAGCCAAACTATGCTGCATTTCAATAGAGAGACGTTTGCTAGGTAATTACTGATATTTAAATTATTCTGCATATACTATATGGCATGAATGGCACATATTAAAATGCAGAGACGACTTAATAAGTTATAGTTATCCATATGTGTCATTCTCCTAATAGGACAGAAAAAGTATTTTTATATTTCAGATTTGCCAGGTGTAGAGTAAATAAAATTAGTATACTTCAAACCCCTGTAAGTGATATTGTCCCTGTTAGAATGAAGATAAATGACACCAATAAAATAAGCAGGTTAGAATGCATTTTTTTTAGGTGCTGAATCAAAAGTATATTAAACTTGTTGATATGCATATTAAAATCAATGTGAAAGAAAAAAAAAAGTGTTTTCCCATTAAAATGATGGATTAAAGGGTCAAAATCACAGTGAAAGGTAATTGGATAGCTCTGCAAAACTCTGGGTGAGAGAGGAAAAAAATTTCTAGTACCTGAGTTTTCTGGTGAGGCTGCACAGCAAACATTTGCACAACAGGGAATTTAGCTGCTAGGCAGATGTACCTTAACTGATCCACGGATAGACCTCCAGCAAAACAAACAAGACACCTGGGGTGTGATGGCATTTTAAGACTTAGCTAGTGCTAAGCAGTTATCGTTCTCGATCGGTTATGAACACAAAGAAAATATAAAATTGCTACAGCTCTTTTCAGACGCTGGTGAATAACCAGGCACGCTGGGTTCGGCCCAGCACAATGTGTTTTAACTCGTGTCAGTGCAAAGTCAGATTTTAACAAAGACTGAAAATTACTCAGAAGGGGATTGTGCCTTGGGAAATGCATTCAGCCAGGTACGCAGAGTCGTTCTGAATAGTAACAAGCTAAAATGGGAAATTTTGGGTTGTCTAACCAGGGAAACCTCAAGTGGAAAGAGAGGTTATTAATGCAATCAGCTCTGAATTACTCCATCTGCTCTTGCTGTCCCCCACTGTAAAGGGGGATGATAAACTGGAATGGATTCACAGCAGACCAACAAGAGGGAGGCAGGACCTGGAAAGCTGGAGGGATCGAGGAACTTGAAACAAAAGGAAAATTGGACCATCCAGGGTTGTGTGTTGTAAGCAAAACACACAGTGCTTCTTTTTTTGGATGCGATTAAGAAATGGTTCTCTTTAGGCAACTCAAACTTTTTTTTTTTTTTTTTTTCTAACCTTCTAACAACACTAGTGAGTTCGACCTGTTGCCAGAGGTGTAGATGTACATCTCTCTTTGAGGAAGGTTTGGTGAAGGCATGTGAGTATCTTCCATTCAACACGTCCACAGGCATAAAAAGTGAGTTTTCTTCACAATTCTTGGTGCGTTTGATAAAGTCATGGATGCCAGGATTGTGAGTTTTTAATAGTTTCTTCTGGAAAACTATATGCTACCATATAATGAAAAAGAGTGGGTTTACTCAGCTTTTCACATATAGGATAGTAATATCATTTTACTTTAATGTTCATTGTTTAAAAAAAAAAAAAAAAGAAAGAAAAAGAAAGTGGAGAGAGATCTTTAACTAGGAAATTTTTGCTGGTATTATTTTCTCAGAGAAACAATGAGTTTCTGGAATATCGATTATTTTCCTATGGGGAAAAAGGAAAAAAAAAAAAAAAAGAAAGAAAGAAAGAAAAAAAAAAAAGCTCCAAATTTTCTGTATTCTTCTATAACACTGCATTTAGCTTCTGTTCAAGGTTGCCAGGTCTGCTTAGGCTCCTGTCTTTTCCAAATCTGACAGACTGGGTTTCAGGATCCTCAGTGAGCTTCAGACATGCTCCAAAAAGATTTAAAGGAAATGTCTTCACTTCATCTAAACCAAGTGTGAGAGTTCCCATTCCACAAGAGGTTTGCGTTTCATTCCATTTCAGAATAATTATCTCTAAAAAGAAAACGGAGTGGATTTTTCCGTGGAATTCCCAAGGAGTTCCAGACTTGAGCCAGATCTATAGATAGATGTAGTTTATTCAGTGCTCAGAAATAAACTGTGAATCTTTCCAGCCAGTACGGAGGATCCCCCAAGACTACAACTTTATACAGGATTCCAAAAGGCACAAAAATAGGTGGGCTTCTTATCGCAGTTACATCTTTGGCATAGATGCCACCCCTAATTTCATGATATTTTGCAGCAAATACACCCCTTTCTAGTCTGAAAAAAGGTATATTCATGCACATAGTTGTCTACTATTTTCAACAGTCTTCCTCATTTAATAAGGGATATTGTCTTCACCCATAGTTCATGTCTTGCCTACACCATGGGTATGGATATCCCATATCCTGTGCTGTCATTTGGGTGCAGAAGATGATAGTGAATTTGAAATGGAGAGGACAAGACTGGGAGAAAAATGAAGCCAAGTTGAACAGTGCCAACTAATTCCTAAACTGACACAAGACACGTGATGTCCTCCACAGGTTCTTCAGTTTTGAAGCTTGTTGCTTCAGTTTCAGACCTGAAGGAGAGCTCATGGACGCTGAAACCTGAAGCCCCAGGTGTGGCGATGAGCACTGTAGATATCTTAGTATTCTGAAGTCCGTGCTTCCAGGCTTCAACCCAAGTCCAGTCAAGAAACCACAGTGAAGAGAAGCCCTTAAGAAAGAAGTTCAAAAAAACATATCTGTGTTCTTATGCCCCTAAGCCTTTACAATTAGAAAACAACAAGAATATACAAAAATACTCTTTCTTTAAATCCCTGACACCTCTCCATTGACCAATTTGTAGATTTTTGGAGCTGGCTACACCAGGCTGCCAGACTATCTGATGGAGGGAGTACAACAAGCCCTCTCTGCCTATTTTTACAGGTTTTGAGGGATGGGTTTGCCTCTGAAAACTTACTTGCCCAGCCCTGTACATGAGTTTTGAGACCCAGCTAAGCGGAAGGAGACACCAGGAGATGGAGAGCACCTTGCTGAAGGCTCCATGACTTCTGTGGGTTACCTTGCGTGGTGTAAGAGGCCATGAGGATCTGCTCCAATGCGTAGGCATGTTCTAGGGCAGTTCAACTCCTCTGTATAACCTGGAAATCACAATGCTAAAATCTAGTTCCTGGATGACCTCTGTGGTGCAGTCATCCAAGGGTTTTCCAGATGGTTTGTTGCCTCTTAGAAAGCTCGTTTGTGTCTCTGTCTCAGGCACAATGACTTCTGCTCCCAGTTAAGCCTTGGTGCAGATTTTTGGTTTCTTCTGAGAGGAGTTGTTACAGAAAAACCAACCAAGTCAACAGTGGCTCAGTTCATCTCTGCAGGAACCCCACCTCGCTGCTTCTCCCTACTCCGTGATCCACACCGAAGGATGGAATAAAAATCATTCCTTATTCCACGCAGGCAGCAGGATGTGCCTGCAACCAGCGGCAGTGCCTGCACGGGATGGAGAAACACAAACAATCCCTCTGTACTGTATGATAATCAACAAAAATTAGCTGCCTAAGGGAACCAGAAATCTCTGCCATGAACGCAGCAGTTAGAGACTGAGCCTATTTATTTCACAGGTGTCCCCTGAGCTGGGATGCCAGGCTCCGTTCGCCAAATTTGCAGAGAGAGAAAGACAGCTTGAATAAATACGGGCAAGAGGGGAACGTTTCTGAAGGCTTTTTTTTTTTTTCCCAACACTTTTTTTTACTGTAAGAAAGTATGTGCTAGTTCTTGGCTGTGCATATTCAGAAGAAGCTGTGTGCACATCCAGTTGCCCTCCCCGTGATGCTGTGCTGTCCAGCCACAGCCCAAAGTTAGCACTGCTGGATGGCTCGATGATTGGTTTGTTTGTTCAGTTTAATTAAAATACAGTATGGGGTAGGGCTTGGATGTGAACCCACGACAGGCTGCTAGGGATCCGGAGCCAACACCAGCAGGATGCTGTGTCTAAATGATCTCCTTCCCCGTTCGTGTGCAGTGGAAATGCGCCTCCAAGCACGAGTTACTGTGCCTGCTGTGCCCATGCGGAGAAGCCTTGGGATGGATCAGATGTAGCATTTCACATCAGATTTACTAATGAATTAATGAATGAATTAAATAATTATATAATTAAAATTATGTGCATCGCAGACACAGCATCTGGGTGGTCCTTGGCCATTTTTGCGGTGTCTGGAGGCAAGGGGTAAGGATGGAGAGGATGGAGAGGAAGAGCTGCAGACATTGATGGTGATTCTTAAACAGAAAACAAAGCCAAACAGATCATGAAGGATTTTGGTGAGCTCCAGATATACAAAGCCCAAGTGAATCCTGGGCTTCACTCTGGTCTGACATTCCCCAAGCATCTCTTTTGCCATATATCCTTTGCTGACTTACAAAATATACTTTGTATAAGATATACTTTATATATTACAAAACATACTTTTATGTAGAGCAGCCCTGGCTTACAGCACAACCTGAAGGAAGTGGGGAAAGTCTGCTCATCTGGAGAACAATTCACAGGGAACATCCCAACCAACCTCACAAAAAAAAGAAAATCAAAGCAGCAGGAATAAATAAATAAATAAATAAATAAATAAATAAATAAATAAATCTTTCTCCTGCTAGAGGTTTCTGCCTGAGAAAGAGAGAACTGCCAGGGACTGTGGAAACTGAGCAAGTGATAAGCTGTAGTAAATGTTTGCTGACTGCAGTGTCGGGCTGAGAGATAATCTGATAAATAAACAGCAAGACACCGCGTTTCCATTTTTTCCTCTAGTTTTAGTGTATTAGGCACTGGCCCTGTGATATCAGTTCCCCAAGTACACAGACCCCCTGGCTGATGCTGGCAGTCTCCGAGCCTTTTCTCTCTGATTAGAGGCACAAACAGGGCAGTCTCCTTGGAGAAGTTAGCTCTGGGGAGACAGAGTTGTGAAGGTCTTGCTCACACCTTGTTCCTCCAGCAGTAGTGAGCTGAAGGACGGCAGCATGAGCTGGAAGCTGCCTGAGATACCTTCCAGTGGGGCACCCGCATGAGGCTTGAAATCATAAGTGCATGATAAAGACCAGCTAGCCTGAGCTCTACCCATGGATATTTTCACCCCTGGGTTCTCCGCAGTGAGGGGAATCCAGAAATATCTGTACTGGTGTAAAGAGTGAGAGCAACGTTTGCTTTTCAGCTTTGTTGGTGCAACAAGTGTGCAGCACCGTGCTGAATCCCCCTCTGCTGGGCTGGAGAGCTTGGAAGAGCCCAGCCTGGCTCTTCGGCCGATTAATTCCCGTGGCTGTGCATCCTTTCGTGCTGCTTCCCACGCTGGGTTGCCCTGAGCAACCTCTGCCACCACCTCTGCAGCACAGCCTGCTCCTCTTTCACCACGCACAGCAGCTCCTCGTGGGTGACGGTGACGTCTCCGACCACCCAAGGTCGGCTCAGACACCTCCTGCTGGAAAGCCAGGACAGAGAAGCCATGCATCATACGCCTGCTGGCTGCAGGTAAAGAAATAATTGTGAAATAATTCAAGTCGTCCCCAAAATCAAAATTTCTATCCAGAAAAAAAGACAGAGAAGAGAAATGAGGATCTCTTCATAGCAATACAAAGCTAAAACTGCTGTGTGTTTCACAAACCTAGCTGAAATGACATTGTCACTCTCAATCCACACTCTACTATAAGGCCATATAATTAATTTAATGCCCCCAAAGTGTGCCCACCCAGATTATGGGGCCAAAGGGAGAAGTTTAGGACCACAATACAAATTCACAGGTCTGGAGGAGACCTCAAGAGGTCACAGTCTGTTTTCCCATCCCAAAGCAAGACATGGTATTTCTAGGTTGCTGTTGATGGATCTTTGTTTAAACTGTTTTCCGCAGCCTCCCATAATAGAGATATCACAGGATGTTCATCCCCGTGTTTCACAGCCCTGACCTCATAATATCTCTCGTAATATCTAACAGCCATCTTTACTGCAACAGTTTAAACCCTTTATGTTTTGTTTTTTTTTTTCCTGTGCACCATGACCATGAGGAACAGATTTCCTCTGATAAAGCCATCCTTAATGCAGTTGAACACATTTTCCTCAGTTCCCTGAAGGAGACGATGATTCCGCACAGGTAGTTTTCCCCTGTGGGCTCTTCTTCTGGTTTCCTCTAGATATTCATGAAGTAGGCCAAATCTTTCTGGAAGTGGAGTGCCCCACTTTACTCTGACCGAGGCTTTCCCAGGGGTGAGCAGAGCATCGCCTGCAGGTAACGTAGCATAATAGAGCATTATGGCATTTATCTTTTTGATGACAGCGTGATATGTTGATCTGGGGACAGGTTGTGATTCATTACTGCCTCCAGATGTGTTTTTTTTTCTTCCTTTTTTTTTATTATTTTTTTTCTTTTTCCTGAGGACTGATGTCTGAGTTTTTCCCAGCCCTGAATCCATGCTACCTAAATCATTTAGGAAAGCACTGCAGTTAAACTTCCTTAAGGCACTATAACTAAGGCCATGCTGGAAGGAAACCAGGCCATAGGCTGAGTGTAGGTACATTTAATTTCTTTCTGAAAGATCTGCCATCATGTTCAGGACCAAAGTCTGCCTTGCCCAGTCTCAGGTTGACAGATAATGAGACTTTAGGGGAAAGATTTAGAAACAGAGAAAGTACAGTGATGCTCTTCTGTTTTGCCCCTTTACAGTCCAATGTTTGGTTTTGCTAGATTAATCTGGAATAAATATTTTATTGCTACCCCTGAGCCTCTTCTCTGTTGATTTTTCTGAACTATTTCTGGAAAATAAATAAATAAATAAATAAAATTAAGGAACTCCTGTGATGATTTCCATGATTTATGTAAAGGAACTTTCTCATGGTTGTTTAAACCTGTGACCTGATCTTTTCATTAGTGTCCTGGCTGCTGGAGGTGTGAGAAATGATGAGCAACCATTTCCTACCCACCCAACTCGTCATCATTTTGCAGATGTCTGCTGGTATGCAGAATGGTTCTCAGCTGCAATGGAAAGTCCTGTTTAGCCACTCCTCATCTTAAAACTACTCCACGTCTCTGATTAACCTTCTTTTTACCTTTTCTAAGTCTACAACATCCTTATTTTTACACTGCATGAATGGAAGCACACACAGTGTCCCAGATTTAGATGCAGTAGGGATTTATATACCCAGTTTTAAAGTGAAATTCTATTTTTCTATCTCTTTCCTACTAAGTCCTAGGATTTTATTCCCATTTTATTTGCTTGTTCTGAACACTGAGATGGCATATGAAAGCACTTTCTGCAATCACTCCAAGATCTCTTTCCCAAGGGGTCAGTGCTAATTCAGGGTGGATCTGTGTGCATGCAGTTATTGGCTTTTCATTTCCCTCCTGGCTGCTACTTGGCATTAGCTCGGGGCTCGTATGTGATGGTCTGAGTCACCAAACGTCCTGGGTCCTCTCTCCAAAAGATCTCACTCCCCAGCTGGAGCTTCCTAGTTTATTGTGTGGGCTCAGGCTTTCTAGCAGTTGAAAGGGTAGGAAAGGTACACCAGGGTATTTCCCTGAACCTTTTTTTAATTATTTTTTTTCCTGCCATTAATGCAAGATAAAATCCTGAGATGAGAAAAGATTCATGTTTCTGCAGCTCATGTCCTAGCTAAAATCCAATCACTTGTGCTAATTTCACTAAGGGAATTTCTATTACCAGCTTCCATGTTATGAAAGAGACGGGGGAAATCCCATCATCTGCTGTGTCTTCTAGACCAGAGGCCATTTCTTGTGACTCGGAAACACTGCAGGAATAAGCACAACGAAGATTTCCATGCCTCTTGATCATGCTGGAGATATGCTGCTCCTTCTTCAAATCGAAACTGAAAAGCAAACAAAACCCAACTGCCACCAACAACAAAAAACACACACACAAGCGTTCCTTCAGTTCATTAGTGTCACTCATAGCTTGCAGGGGTGAGAAACTGGCTGTTAGAAAACATCGTGTCACCTCTGAAAAGCTGGAGCTAAGTGGAGAAAAGGGGAGCAGGAGGAAGGTCACGCTACTCCAGCAGCCACAGTCTGCTGACTCAGAACTGCTGAGTCCTAGCCAGCTCTTTAATTTCTCTTTTTCCTCCAAAATTTCTCTTTTTCCTCTCTTACAAGGAATTTGTGACTGGATGGATACTTTTGGTTTAGCACTCAAAGACTGCCTTCCTGGGAAACTTCATTGTGTGTTTCTTCCAACAAACTTGTCCTGGAGCTGCTTGTTCCTGACTCTTCGTTGATGAGCTCCATAGGAAGGAAACCAATTAGTCCTGCTCCTGGGGACCTGTCCTTATGGGCACCTTGCCACTAATCCCGAGTGAGACATGGTGCCTCTCACCACATTGACCATGATGAGGAGCAAGCAAGGGCTGTGCTCAGGTGGGCGTGCAAGACCTCAACCAAACCATAAACCCCAAGTCTGTTCTGGATGCATTAAAGGTGAAAAAACTCCTAAATGAGTTGAGGTTCCTTTCCCAAGCTAGCAGAACTGGCACTTAACCAAGTCCTAGTTTCACAGCCTCGTGCTACAACATGGGCTGGGCACAATATAAGTTTATTCTGCAGTATTATTTTCCCACCAGAGCTGCTGCCAGCAGTGGCAGGATTTCCCCTCCCCAGCCATCCCTGTTGTCTACTCTGAACCTCTTCATGGTGAAGAAGAGGAGCTGAACTCTCTCCAGGGGTGTCCACTGTAATTCTGTGCACTTTTGCATTCCCATCATTGGGAAAATACCTAAGAGGGGGTTGGGTGTTTCTAACATCCTGTGTTTAGCTGATGAGAATCACACTGTAAGAGCATCACTCTCACCTAGCACTGTGCCCATTATGCCAATGATTTCTCATAGTCCCTTCAATACTTTTGCAATGAGCCTTTGGCTTTTGTCTTAAAAGAAAGAATAAAATAAAACAAACCCTTCTCTTATATATGTGCTCATATGAATAAGTTCTGATGCAACCAGGGTCTCTTGTTCAATTCGCATCCACATTTTTGAGCACACCATGCCCCTGTATCCAGGTGTGAGTTTCTAAATGTCATCATACTATGCACTGTAGCTCAGAGGATGCTGAATGCCCTGGCTTTTTGCATACTGAGGATCTCAGCTGGGACGTTAGTGACCTCTTTTGCTTTTAGAAAATGGGACTTTCTAGCCAAGATCCCAGCTATTAGAGTCATAGAGGAGGTCTGGAGAAGAAGCTGTATTGTTTGTCAGAGGAACTAATTAGGAACAGAAAGTTATATAGTTCCAGCAAGGAGCCCAACAGGTGACCTGAGGCCAAAGCAAAAGCACAACTTACAGTCCTCCCTGCCTAAAAGGAAAAGCACAGAGACTGTGAGGGCTGTATTTGGGGACCAAATTAGAGCTCAGCACAGAGAAGGCGGCAGCAGTGTCCCAGAGAGACAGGAGGGGATAAAATATACAGAAGTGCTGCTGAGTCGTTGAGACAAGGAGCTGCTAATCAGGAGATTTAGCATCTCTTCCTAAACCTGTCACGGCAAGCAGTACTGAGCATTAATCTGTCAGGGCATTCATCCCTTCTTTGCCTAAGAAAGAGGGATAGTGGCAGTTTTGTAGGGACTTCCACTGGCTCATGTTCCCCCAGATGCAATGGTCTATAAGTGGTCCATCAGGACATTATCCTGGGTCCCAACTCTTCTCAATCCATCCTAGATATCCCATCTGGAAATCTGCGGTGTGCATACCTTGTTCCAGCTGGTGTGGGCAGCGAGGGCCATGGATTTTTTTATATAAAGGATAAGAGCAACATCTCAGACTGAGAAACATCATCGTGGCATGAGGCAGCAGCAGGAGCACAACTTAATTTCCAGGCTGAATCCAAAGAAAAAAGCAGGTACAGGTGTGTAAGTTTAAAGACGAGCTCCAGCCTGTCAAGAAACAGTTTTCTAGGGGTGAACCCCCCCCTGAAACTGCAGCTGAGGTGCAGAGCTTGCAAACAGGCTCCTTTCGCTCAGCTCTGTGCTGTCAACAAACATATAAAAGCCTGCATCCAGATCACTCGAAAAGCCAATTTCCCGGAGCTCCACGTTACAGAAAACCCAAGTGCACACACACGTGGGTGTGTGGATGTAGGTGGTAATTTAAGGGTCTTGCCATAATCAACTCTTCTGGGAAAATTTAAAATACCACTCTCCTGTGGGTGGGGATTGGAGGACTTTCTCCTAGCAAATTAGAAGGTGTTTTTTTCTTTTTCTTTTTCTTTTTTTTTTTTTTAAGTGCATGTGGGGGTGGTGAAACTGGGCTCACCTTCGGCAACTCCGATGTAAAAATAAAACTTGTAAGACGTTTAAATCTTCAGAGAGGATTTCAGACCTTCCCGCAGACAAATTAGCAATGAATATCTTACGCATATGTGGAATACACAGAGCGACAGGGATACAGAGCTGGTTATTATTAGTACAGCATTAATATCTCTGGAGGTTCAATCTGAGACAGGTGCCGGTGTGCAGGACACTGCAGAGCCTGTAAGTGGGGCTATCTACGTTTTTTATTTTAATTTGATTTTTTTTTTTTTAATTTTTTCTCCTCACTGATTGTTTTTTAGCTACTTCTTTATCCCCGCCCCAAGATATTACCCAGTGAACTTTTGGTCCCACCAAAAAGCTTTATGAATCTGGGTCAAACTTACTGATTAATTTCAAGTAAAATAAATCAGAAAATAGTGGCACTGTCAGGCTCTGCAGCTCAATGAGGGGAAGAGGTCTTCAGTCCTCAGTGTTTGGCCATGGGGACATTTAATTCACCAGTACGATGCAGCTCTTCAATAGATAGGGAAAGCTCTCTTGCTGGTCTAAATATGGCCCAGTAGGAGATGTAGACCCAACATGAAGATTGCTTGATGGTCACTTAGGAGGAAAATAGAAAAGATAGTCTATAGGCTGACTAATTTTGGTATATCCTGGCTTAGAATGGTAGTGTTAAAACAGAGTTAATAAAGACAGTGATAAAAATCATGGATAAAAGTCATGGCAAAAGGAGCATTAATTATTGTTGATTTCAATAACAGGAAGATGGTGAAAGATGATGTAGAACCCAGACCCAAATTATAGAAAATTATCCTTAAAAGGATTAAATTGCAACTTCAAATCCAAAGCCCTTTCTCCTTTTGAGGTGTTTTTAAACTTTGGTTTTAAATTTCACCTTGAAGACCATTTCCAAAACCAGAAACAAACATTTCTCACTAACGATTCAATATTAAACATACCTCTAGATCAATTTCTAGGTGGGAAATGCTTTGTCTAGGACCCTGTCCCAGGCTTCCACGCCGTTTTCTCACTTGGTAGATCCTGTGAGAAATAGAGGCAATTTAATGGTCGAAACAGAAGCCCAGATCATATGCCATTGATAAGCATATTCCCTTTGCCCTCAGAATTACAGAAATTGTCTTCTAGGAGAGGAGATTTACAACTGTAAATTGCTGTGAAGGACACTGAGACAGGATTGGGGATAAAGGATGGGGACTGGTCCTCCACACTGGCCGCTGGATTATGGTTTGGGAAAGACCTAGCAAAAGCTTTGTGTTTAGGGGCAGATTTTCTTTCCAAACCCAAGCCTTTTTTTTTTTTTTTTTTTTTCTTTTCTTTTTCAGATTTTATTTTCCACCCAAGCTGGGGAAGCAGCTGAGCCAGGCTCCTCATCTTTCCCTCAACACCTTTTTCCTTGTAATAGCTACCAGGATCCAGACATCACCCTGCACAAGGCTCTTCTCTTCCCATCTCCCACCCCTCCTACCCATTCTTCTCATCCTCTTCAGAAGTTCCTTTCTCAGGTAATAGTTGAAATCCATTCCAGCTCACTGGGAGAGCAGAGGTTGAAATCCTTGCAAGGTGATTTACCAGTGGTCTACCCAACTGCTAACCCTTCGAACAAATAAGCAACACCAGGAGGTCAACGTGCACAGAGATGGAAACCTGTGGGTGACACAAGACCCAGCAGAACAGTCATTAGTGTGCTCCACATTAAAAACAGAGGTGAGTTGGGATGTCTGAACCACGCTCTTATTCTAGAGATACTCCTCTTGCATCCAGACAAGGGGCATCTTTTGATGGAAAGCTTTCTGTGCTCATGTCTCATTTTGGAACAGCCCTTGCTTGGATTATTCTAAGCTCTCTTGTGCCTTTAACCAGCCCTGTTTTTCATTTTTTTGTTTTTCTTTTCATTTTTTGTTTTTTAAGCTAAAGAGAGATATTTTCCAGTGGGATTTCCTGTTTCTGATGAGCAGGAATGGACATTGTTCATATCGTTAGTCTGCTCAGCTCTTCTCCTGGAACACAAATGTCCTGTAGCTATATGGTAATGCTGAACGCCTGAGTCTTCATACCCAAGGTGACTCCCACCTCTGTGAAGTTAAGATCATTTCAAAGCAAAAGACTTGCCTAACATTTCTGTGAACTCGGAAGTTTGAAGGCAGAAAAGAAAGGGAAGGCATTTCCTTGAATTTCAATGGACACACCAGACAAACTTCAAGAGTTTCTCCTGGAGGATTGTCAAGATTCACTGTGTCTCGGAGCTTCAGAAGGATGCCAGTGCGTCGGCTTTGTCCCCATAATGTAGCTTCCAGTAAAATCAGTTTGAAAGTCATGTGTGCGTGGCATGATAAAGCCTATTTCTCACAGTTTATTTTTCTTCCAGATACATTTCTGGCAAATATAATAAAATAAATCAGCTACTCCTAACAAGGGGAAGTAGCATTAATGAAGGCAGTTATGACAACTGTAGAAAAAATGGGATTTCAGATGCATTTATTTCATTGTTATAAAAACAAACAAAACAGAAGATACTGAGAGAAACAGTGTGCAAGCATTTGGGAAGGTAAAGGTAGGGAAGGAGGAAACAGAAAATGACATTGAGGCTGGGGACAATAACCAGTCTTGAAGAATGAAAAGAGAAGAGACTGATACCCACTGCAGATGGCTTGAAAAATGGTAATTTTTATTAATGTTTTTTTGACTTCAGTCCCATTATATATGAGCACCACTTAACTACTTTAATCATGGCCAAGTCACTGCCACCTTGATCTCCTTGCTTCTTTGGCCTAGCTCTCTACAACCTGCCCCCCCCCCCACATGATGAGAAATTACTGAAGACGAAGAACACCCTTCCATTTTCTGAGTATAACACTGCTTGTATATGGGATCCATTATGTACCGGTCTTTAAAAAACGTCTGGAATATATTAAATAGTAAAAGAGAAAGAAAAAAAAAAAAAAAAGCTCGAGGACCATTACTTTGCCTGAACCATTATAGCTATTTTTATATATTTTAGCATCCAGCAAAACAGTTGAGTTTGCTCTCTTCAAAAGGCATATTTGTGTCGACTTAGATTAGCCAAGATTGGAAAAGCTTGAGATAATTAACAGAATTGGTCAAAAATTGCAAAGTGGCTGAGAAATTTTAGAATATAATTTCTGAGTTCTCATATTTTTACTGCTACGTCCATTTAGGATACCTCACATCAGTCACTGAAAAAAAAAGGAGGTGCTCCAAGGACCTCAGCACTTCTTAAATGGCTGAACACCATTCAGACCACGCAGCATAAGACTTGCTGGTAGGAGAGAGATCAGGGAGTCGGTTTGCTCAAGACTTGAGCTTAACACAAGAGAAATGGGAAGCATGGTTGTACATTTTGTTGATGCTTCCAGGACTCAGCAGTCTCTTAAACTGATCTATAATAAAACTATTTTAATTTAATATTTAGTCGGCTTTCTTGGTTAAAAAATGTTTCTTGCTATGCATAACAGTCCCTCGCCATGGGCATGGGAAGTCTAATGTGCAGACTCCAGGGGATAACGCCCACATGCTCAGCTCAGTGGCCGAAGGCTCATCCATGCCTGCCATCTGCAAGGAAAGCCCTAAAGCCCCTAAAGCTTCACATCCCAACGCAGAAGACCCCTTTCTGTTCTTGCAGGGCACTGGGATGTACCCTGGCCCATAAGTGCCTCTCCTTTGCTAGTTTTTCCTCCACTTGGGTTATTTTACAGGGCTGTTCACCAGGTACCATCCTCCCTTCCTCGTTAGCATATATTGGTCACAGCTTTTACGGAGCCTGTTTTGATTAATGATTTCAGAAAAGCTTTTCTGTAATTACATGCACTAATCAATGTTTCAGGCCAAGCATACAGAAAAAGGACGATACTTTATTGTAACAGGTATTTTAGCGAAATACAGTTTCTGTTAATATATCATCTCCTTTTCTCTAAAGTGAATCTTATATTGCCCTCAAATATATGGTTCTGAATTATTACAACCTTTATTTTCCAAGTTACAGAACGTCTCTGTTTAAAATATTTCATAAAACATTAATTCACAACTCTGCTTTTAACAGATATATGGAATTGAACTTTAACAGAATCAGCATTTATCAGCTTCTAGAACTTGCTTGTTTACCCAAAGGAAAGATTATTTTCATGGATGCCTTGGAAATAAAAATGTTAAAACAAATTCCATGAGATTAAAAAAAAATAATAAAATAATAAATAAATAAATAAATAAATAGAAAACTTGGGATTTGAAGAAAAAAATCTGATCATTTCTGAATGCATGACTTGGAGCATGTACACACACTCTACTAAACCATTCACTTCACCTTATCCCCTCTTGCTGATCTCTATTATTTCATAGTGCTTATGACATCCAGAAAAAGTTAAGTTTTTTCTAAGAACACAGAGAAATCAGACTAAGAACACTGTGTTCCGTGAAACCAAATGTCAGGTATTTCAGAAATAGTTTGTGCTGCTGAACAAAACTTGATTTCTTTTTTTTTTTTTTTTCTGTTTTGCTATCCCATTCTTTTCAGGTAAAAGATAAATTTATGACCAATTTTTCATAATTATTTATTAAAATTTGTCTTTCAATTACCATGTTAAGCCTAAACCGCAGTGCAAAAAGACCAGGTTATTCTAAGCTTAACATTAAATCACAAAAAGCAGCAAGATTTTCAACACATTTCAAAAGAGTCATTAACAGTCATTGTAAGCAAATTTCTGTCCTCCTCAGTTTTGTCTTTTATAAAGAAATTAGAAATTACAGTCGAACAATTGTCCCCTAGCATGCAAAAGAAAAGTTTTACAGCAGGAAAACACATTCAAATATTTTGTAATGTGGGGCATAAAGAAAACCACTTTTTAAGGATGTGTCTACCTATTTTCCCAGTTTCCAGAACTATAAAATGAATTATTTTCTGTAAATTTTAAGCTCCTTTTGGAGGATTAAGGAAGGTCATTAAGAACTATTGTGCATCATTCAAGGCCTGGCTGATGGAATTGTGAGGCCTGCGCTTATCACCTTCGAAAAATAACAGTTATCAGGAAAAAAATACACTAATGACTGGAAAAAGGCTAATGTTATGCACATCTTATAAATAAATAGAGAGATAATATAGATAAATAAAAACAATAAGATGAATAAAGGGAAGTATAAGTAACTCCATCTTTCTCAGTGACCTGCATGAGGACACTGTGTATTCTCTGCAAATTTAAAGATGGCACTAAGATCAGATTTATTGACTTGCTGAGACGTGGAAGAGGCTTGACTCTAAAAAAAAGGCAAAAAACTTGCAAACTGGACCATGTCCTACAGTAAAATAAAATGTGTTGGTTTTTTTTGTTTGTTTGTTTTTCAATCTGATGAAGAGATTGTTAAAGTCTTTGAGCTATCTATAACTGTAGGAATTACAGTTATGTGGCCAGTGGAGCCAAACTCTTGTTGGCAGTGCTATATGGTACAACCAGAGACGACGTCCAAACACTGCACCTTGGAAGGTTCAGGTTGGGCATTAAGAAAAAAAAAAGAAAGAAAAAAAAAACAAAAAAAAACAAAGTAGAAAAAATCAGAAGTAAGGTAGCACTACCCCAGAATCAGTCATTAGAAAAGTCACAGAAATCTCAAGAGTTTACTGTGAGGATCCATTGCTGATTTGATCTAGAGCTGCTTAATTAACGTTGTCTCTCTATGTCCAGTTATTAACCACTTTATCATCTCTCCTCCTTCCCACAACACCCTGGGTCCACAGATTCTTCCTAGATTTTCTTTCAAACCCTTCAATTGGTTAAAATAAGGGAGATTAACTTTGAATAATGATTCTCCACTTCCATTTAGCTTAGAAGGCTGCTGATTTGACTCTGTATTTTGAGAAGACCTTGTGTGCCTAAAAGCTTTTATTATTATTATTATTATTATTATTATTATTATTTAGTATTTTTTTCTCAGTTATATCAGATTCTCTAAGAAAATATGTTACCCATCACTACAAACTTTGCCTATTTCATATTTTCAGAAGACCACAGACTTATACTATAAAAGTCAGTATTAGCTTTGTCATCTGCAGATGACGACATATTGAAGTCAATTGACTTTAATACCCTTCTTGCATTTTAAGGCTTTCCTAATGAATTTTTACTCTTGCATTGAAAATAATTAAGTAGACAATGGATCACTCCTCTTTTGACTGTATAGGAATGAACATCTGCCAGAAACATTTTAACATTTCTATGGTTTAAAGCACCAGCAGCCACAGAGAAAAATACACCCTTTTCAACCAAGCCTTTAATGATTCTTCTGATTGAAAATGGAGCTAGTACATTACCAGAAATATGTAATGCTTTTATTCTACCAAGATGTATTATTTAACAAAGGGGGAATCTTGCAGAACAACTCTATTTAATTTGTTCTTTCAATCTAATGACCCGTATGAATTATTGTAGAAACTATTGTGGCACATAAGTTGCTTCTGTCACAGCCAATGTTTCATTTTCTTCACGTCTTCATCAGGGAAAATATTTCAAGTGCTTAGATCCTATGCAAAACTTGATTAATAAATTAGTTTGCTTGCATGCTGCCCTGAGTCTGATGGTCAGCTATGAACAGTTAAGGAAAGTCTTCTGCTTCAGCTACAGCTACCACTGATGACCCATGCAAATTAATGTCCCCAGTGAGTGTAAGGTCTCTTCTTTATAAAGACTACATCTGGTCCAGGATCGATTGACCTTGGACCTGCTTCATGACTATGGTCTTGTCTGGTGATCTTGGCTCTCAGATGAAGCTGGTGACCATCACTGGTGGTGATGTTTGCCTTTGTTGGGTCCTGTGGGCCTGTCCCCCTGCTAAGAGGGCTCTGCTTGCCTTAGTATCACCCCAATATCCCATTTCACCTTTCCCCATGGAGCTGCTCTTCTCTTCCTGCAGCTCTGCTTTCCTTGAGTCCTGAGCCAAGCAAGGTGGAGCTTGGCTCTCAAGACATGCAGGATCTTATGCCTCAAGACATCCCACGAGCCCATTATTGAGCTTCAAGCCCTGCAGAAGATTATGGTCAGCACACAGAGGCAGGCCACAGCCCTGCAGGCTTCTCTTTCTCTAACAGATTTTTGACTCCATTGGGCAGATCTCAGCAAGGAGACTTTTCTCAATCCTGCCTTTCTCAAATTGTCCATCTCTTCACAAGCTCATATCCAAACCTTCCCCTCCATTTGAATCAAGACCACCTCTTTTTCTACTTCAGACATGCTCCTGATGATCCATGCTGGATTCAGAGGTGGTTTTTGTTGCATTTATCCTGCCCCACTGGGTGAAGACACAGCAGCTGCTGAGCTTGGTAGGGTAGGGTGTTTCCAGAAATCTTATGGCTCTTATCCATAGCTGCCCATCAGAAAGACCTCAACTTTTGGTGCTTTAATTGCCAAATAACATCATTGCATCATCACACATAGACATGCTGGTCTGCATGTCTGGTGAACATCCATTGCCTACGCAGCTGTTAACGGACTTTTCATAGGTCTGCCTCCTTGCACGCAATTTCTTTACTTGAGTAAAAAGTGCAAAAGCAGATTTATGGGGTAATACCACAGTTTGGCAGGCAAAGTCCATTATTTTTATTTCAAGAGTGTGATTCGGTACTGCTGGGGACAACATGAATGGACTTTACTTAAAATAATTTGTAGGGGTTTGGGCTCGCTTTTGTTAAAAGGTTTCTCAAGGCAGATTTTACAGTGAAAAGTGCCATAAAGAGCCACTCTGCTCACTTTTGTTCTGCAAAACTTTAGTTGATGATTAAGCTGATTTTTTATTTCCCTAGAAGAAATGACTGAAACAGAGCTACTGTTTAAAGCAAAGCAAATCTGGCCATCTTTAAGGAGATGTTGCAGAAATAAGTGGTAAGTCTTTAAAGCAAAGGATGTTCAGTCAAACTATTATCTTTCTTCATCTTTCTCTAACTAAAGACTCTTTAAGATTAAAGGAATGTTTTTTATCCCAAATACAATCATGTCTAGGATTTATCTGTGTATACATTGTCGTATCCCATAGAGCCTTACAGACAACCTACGGATGTTGACAAGTTCCTTCTATGACAAATTTTTTGAGGGATGTGGGCAGCAAGACTGTAATGACCTGAGGCATCTGTGACTTTCATTCAACAGCTTTAAAACCAAGTGATCAAAATTCCATAAAGATTCTTCTTCAACTTCTGTTTTTTTGCCTTTTAGATCAATTCAGATAACATATTTGAGCTTTTTTCCCTTTAAATGAAAATTATTCTTGTTCTCGTTTTGTTCAATAGAAGCTGAGACTTTTATGCAATTACTTGTTTTCAAATATCACAAGAGGTGGGATTTTATCATGAAACTTTGCAATGTTTTGACTAAAGGGCCCAAACTTGAAGTGCTTTGAATCAGATCCACAAGCAGAATGGGGACTATGAATACTAAAATTACAGAACTTCTAAACCTTTGATTTACTAATGGCACAAGGGGCTCAAACGAGCTAAAAAACGGTGGTTTGGTCTCTGCTTTTCTGATCAGTGTCCAAATATATTAAAAAAAAAAAAAAAAAAAAGAGAAAAACTGAATGGTTTCTTCATATTGCAGCTAATTAATATTGCACGTGGAATCATTTGGCTTGGCTTCATGTCTTTTTTTCCTTCCCTCTGTCATCAAACCAACTCATACAACGCATTAAAGTAGAAGTAAATACACCGTCATCATACACTATTCAGGTTCTAAACATGCATTATATAGCCTTTAATCTGTGGGTTTTGAATGTTTCATGTACAAAATGCACTTAACAAATCTAAAAGTTTTCATTTGAATCCCTCTTTATTGCAATTAGCATATAGCAAGTATTTAAAATAAAATTTTCAAAATGTATGCATGCACATACACATCTCAGGATGTAATTCTGCTGTGCAAATAACATTTCTTTCTCGAGTAAGTGAGAGAGTGGCTGGGTGATGCTTAGCTGCGTATCAGTGTTAAACCACAACACTGTGATGGAGTGAAATGAAGGCAATGCAAGGTTTAACGTGTAAGACATTGAATCTGGTATAAATGTGTAATCACACCCCAGATAAAGCTACTATCCAGGTAACAAATAATTGTAGTGAGAACTAAAAAGGTTATCAGCTGCTGAAAAATCTCCACACTTGCTGGACTGAACTGATCTGATTATAAAATTTAAGATCATCAAATACAGTGACAATGTTATTTATAAAAATTAAAATACGCATTCCATGAGGATGATTTTTGTCTACCTGATATCATCTTGCCATTGTATATGTCAGCACGTGATATATCACCACCTAATATCCTAAATAAACATGTAGCAAATTAACTTTCTCTTAAAAAAAAAGAGTATAGGGAAATGGTATTTAGAGCATAAGTTCAAATTTCCTCTGGATTTCCAGCCAACTAGTTAACTCAGGTGGAAAATGGCAACCTGGACTGGAGGGTCAAAAGTGACTGAATGGTGTGATAACACTTATTAGTATCAGCCCAGGCCAGAAGCACAATGAGATAACTTTACGTTAAAGACATTTTTGCTTTTTGTTCAGCTTGACCAATGCAACTTACTCTATTTTTCCTGCTGAGAGTGTTCTTGAGCACTTTAAATATGAAACAAGTGACTGGCCTTTTCTTTGGTGACTTCAAATGATGGGGGCACTTTTCTTCGTGTTGTTAAAAAAAAAATAAATCCTGCTGAAATAAGGAGGACGGTGATTTAGCTGTCAGGAAATGGCATGTTCTGGAAAGAAATCTTTTTCCTGGAGTTGTAAAGATGAACTTGAGATTGGGACAGCATTTTTGCATGACTTTGTACCCATATGTTGAACGGGCTGGGAATGTCCCCAGGTACCAGAACATTATCCAGCTACATTAGGGAAAGGCTGGAGTGGTCCTTGGCATGCCTTTGGTATGTGCCAATGGCACTTTCCAAATAACTACAAGCACAATTCAGGTGTATGAGTTCAGGATCCATTCCCATTAAGCAATCTGCATGCAGCCACCCTACTTTGAAACAGTTCCCTAGCACAGAGATAGCTCCTGATGTGCCAGCTGCCCTTATTGCCCAGGAATATTTCCAAGAACCACTCATTTTGAGTGTTTCCTGGGAAAAAAAGCATGATGCATCTCCAGCTCGTGTCTCCACAGCTTGATGGGGACTCCTGCTTGTGCTTTGCTGGTAGCAAAAGTGTACATCAGGGCCTTGATTCAGGAAACCATGTGTTTATGTGAAATGCAAATCAGAGCCTATGCAGATAACAGACCTCAGGCCTTATCTGACTTTCCTTCACATATTCATGGCAACTTGAATTACTTTTCCCCTGCAAAATCTGATAGGGAAATATTCAGCGTTTCAGGAGGCAGGCGTAAGACTGGCAGAAGGGATTCTTGCAGTCATACTTTATATTCCCCCATCCCCAGTGCATGTCAATTAAAAAGGGGCCAAATCCTGACACTCCACAGAGGTTGAGTGGGACCTCAATCATTTTGGTGAGACTTCTAGGAGTGAAAAGTGCCACTCGGTGGATCGCTGTGCACGATAAAATGAATAGCAGGCATTTCTATCCCAAGGCAGAGGCATTGAAAACATCTTCAGGAGTAGACATCCAGCACTATTAGAGTCCTAGCCTGCAGTTTTAATCCTGGCAGAGCCGAGCAGTGACAGCTGTGACTCACACAGACATCGGGTTAGGAGGCCTGCTCTGAAAATAGAAGCTGAAGTATAACAGACTGCAGTAGTAACCTGCTCGAGTTAATGAGGGAGATTTGTTCGGCGTGTGTAGCATTTCTTCGTCCTATGATTAAAGGAATGATTTGGCAGTAAATGTGCTATGAATGAGCTGACAAGACTCTATCCACCAACCAGCAAATGACTGCAATATGTCATTTTTATTAGAGCATGCGTCAGCGATGAATATTTATTTAGAAGTGGATTTCCAAGAGATGCAGTGGACCTAAAGGCCATCGACTCTTGAAGCTCCTGAACTTTTTCATATTGAGCCATCTTGCCTTTTCAGAAGAGCTGAGGATCCCCTCTGTTCCCTTCTTCTTCCCAAGTTCCCTTGAAAAGTATTTTGTTCTCATCTTGCTGTCTGCACTAGCTCAAAGAAAATTGTGAGGTTTTTGTTTGTTTTTCACACTGATTCATCCCTTTGGGGATGGAAGTAGCAAAGGGCAGATGGAGACACCAAGGCTGAAGGTAATTTTCTGGGGCTTTTCACAGCTTCTCAAGTATATTCTTTGTCCCAGTTTATCAACATCTGCCCCTGTCCTTTCCTCTGTACCAAGTGAGAATCAAGGATACCTACACATCTCTGAAATGTGTTTGCCTCAGGTCCTATAAAAACCCAAGAAATTTTCACAACATCTCTAGACAGTATTTGCTCTTCATTTTCCTTCTTTTATGGCATTTAATTTCTCTTCTTTGTTGGACGTTGAACAGTTTTCTTGTTGTTCTAGTCACCAAGGGCACAGCACTATTCACTAACATACTCTCCTCTCTTGTTGGAACTGTTTCTAGGCTAAAAAATAATTCAACTGCTTCAGTTTTAGTTCATATGTTGTTTTCATCTCTTCTTCTCATTTTCATTGTTATTTTCTGAGTTTTTCTTCAGCATGTGTGGACTCTATATTCCTACTGTGCCTCTTCTTGGGGAGCTGCTGCCACTGCTGCTGCGGCTGAAATTCATCAGATTTCTGATGCTGAAGTCTGTGGCTTTCCATTATCATGTGAAAGAAGAAAAAAAATAAAAATAAAAAAATTCTCCAGAGGATTCTGGAGCATAACTTAGAGAAATCACTTTTAAGGAAAGAGATCATTTCATCTCACTGGTCTAACTACTCCTTTATCAGTTTACTAAGACTGCTGAAAAGCCTGAAAAAAAAAATAATAAAAATCAGTGGTGTTCTTCAAGATAGGGACATTAGGCTGAGATTATGGAGAAATAAATCCTCAAACTCACTAGAAATCATCTTGTCCCGTTCCCATATCTCAATATTCTTGGGTAATTCTTTGTCCCTTTCCAACAGGGGAGCTGAACAAAACTGAGAGGTGGACAAAACTACTTGTCCTAGGGATGGGAATCACTCATGATAGTTTTGTCCTTTGTGCTCAGTGAGTGGGACAGCAATTTGGATCCTCCTCATTCTTATAGCTGTTCAGGACTCTGTATGGAGACTTTTTGGTCCTGAGAAAGGTATCTTTGCTAAGGAAGCAGCTGGGTTTAGAAGGCTGATGACCTACATGTATTGCAGGTCATATTCTGAAGGTTGCAGACTTCAGAAGTGTGGGTGGAAAGCAGAGCTGCTTGGCACTCCAGCCCAGACCAACCCATTTCTGTTTCTAGACCAAGAAAATAACCTACAACCCATGGCAGAAAAAGTTGTTGCTTTCCTCATGTGAAGCCTTTTAAAAGGGAAAAGTCAAATACAATCTTCTGCCAAACACAGGGACCCTTAAATGCAGCTGCTGACCCTCTACTCACAGAAGCAGTCTCTTGCAGTTGGTCCAGGGAAATTTCCTTGTATTGCAGGGAAATTAAGATTTTTCTTCCAAGTTTAGAAGTGCTAAGGGGAACAGAATAAGATTTTGAAGATAATAATAGATTTTTTTTCAAGATGGATATCTTTTCTGGAACATCCTGTGTAGTGCTGCCTTTGAGGTATAACAGAGGACAGTCCAGTGGATGGTAAAAACCCTGAAGGACTTTTGCATGCTGCTAGCTCAAGACTACCCTTTGTTCTCAGAGTCTTTTGTGACTTATAATGACTTATGAAAGAACAGGCTAGTTTAAGAAAAGAGATTTTCAAATGCTGTCCCTGCAGTCAGGGAAAATAAATAAATAAATAAACAAACCTGCAAACAACTTGACAGAAAAATCCAATCACTGAAGGCATGAAGTTTGTTTTTAGCAGCGTGAGGGGAAAAATAAATAAATAAATAAATAAAAAGAAAAGGAAGGGAAAAAAATGAAAAATGAAAAAGGAAAAAAAAAAAAGTGTTCCAGGTGCTCTAAGATATCTATTTAATATGATGCTATTTAATGCAGTGAAGGTGGTCTCCTGAAACTTTTCTAAGGTCTCAGATGCTGATACTGAGAGTCATCAAGGAAATTCCTTCCTCAGATATTTTTTTCTCCGAATTCCTTCAGCCTGACAGAAGATTTCTTATTATTAAAACCCAGAAGTGCATACCAAAAGCCAGACAAAGCCAGTCAGCCTAGAGGTTGTGTACAGTCTGTGAAGCTATCTGTACAAGCAGAAAACTGCAATGGCATTGTAGTGTGCCAGTACAATGAGCTATTACTATCCTTTTAATTAAATTCAAGTGTCTTCTTCATATAATATTTACTTTCTCTCTGATTACTGTACACAGACTTATGTCAAAAGGGTTAGGAAGCACAAAATAGGGATGGTTACCAGCATAGCTTTTTAAGCCATCAGGGAACATCAGGATCATGAATTTTGGAGGAGATAAAGATCATGAAAGCTGACAGAGTTGGGAGATAACTTTACGTCCTGATTTTGCATCTCCTACTTCAGTGCAGAGCACAGCAATGCTGGGGTTCATGGAGATGTAGTGAGCTGATTAAACCCTTTATGGGATGTGAGGAAGGCAGAACCATGAATTAATCAGTCCTTCCTGCTTTTCAAATGGTTGGGCTGTAGGACATCTTTTGGAGCTATCTAACTCTAAAATTTAATGATTATTAGCATGCTTAAAGACTGGTAGCCATCATAAAGACATGATCACATCCTGGCTCAGGACATCCTGGTGTCACAGATTGCCCAACAATGAAGATCATCATTTTATACTTGTTCTTAGACAATTTTTCCTGTGCACCCACCTGTCACAGCTTTCATTTGTCCTAGATAGGGAGAAGAGATGGAGCCAAATTTTGCCAACCTCCAGCCTTCCTGACTTCTTGATATGCTGTTCATCGCAAAGATGCCATTGGTAAGTTGCCATGTGTTACACAAGAGTTACTTACCTGGAGTAGCTCATCAGCACACACCCATAGGGGTGCTTGAGCCCCACTGACACCATTTGTATTTCTTACTCCCCATATTTCCTTATTTCTTATTCTTACTGATATATTCAAGCCTAGCTCAGTCCAGCATAGAATCACAGAATCATTTACTTTAGAAAAGACTTCTAAGATCACCTGGTCCAACCTTTAACCTAGCACTGCCAACTCCACCATTAAACCCTTTTCCTAAAGCTCTACATTTCCATGCTTTTGAAGACCTCCAGGGACGGTGACTCAACTACTTCCCTGGGCAGCCTGTTCCAATATTTTATAAGCCTTTCAATTAATAAATTTTTCCTAATATCCAACCTAAAGCTCCCCTGTCTCATCACTTGGTGCTTGGGAGAACTGACAGATCCCTGTCTTGCTACAGCCTCCTCTAAGGTAATTGTAGTCCTAAGGTGCTAGGATGTTTCATGCTACTTTAAAGCATGAAGGTCTCTTCTAAAAGGAAGAGTCTTCCTTCCCATGCATCCCCTTTACTTCTCCACACAACACACACAAGATCAGTGGAGCTGCCACAGACTAGAGATTATGGAGGTGCCACAAATGAGTGGGGAGAAAAACAGCAAAATTTTAGGAGTAACTGGCAAAGACAGCTTCCTAATAAAATAGGACGTATCTGCATTTGACAGAATCATATAATGATAGAATATCAAGTCATCAGTTCATCTCCTGGGTCCACACAGGATCACTCAAAATTCAGACCCCATGTCTCAGAGCGTTGTCCAAATGATTCTTGAACTCCAGCAGGCTCGGTGCCATGACCACTGCCCTGGGGAGCCTGTCCCAGTGCCCGAGCACCCTCTGGGTGCAGACCCTTTCCCTAACCCCCAGCCTGACCCTCCCCTGTCCCAGCTCCATGCCGTTCCCTCGGGTCCTGTCGCTGTCCCCAGAGAGCAGAGCTCAGCGCCTGCCCCTCCGCTCCCCTCATGAGGGAGCTGCAGGCCGCCATGAGGCCTCCCCTCGGCCTGCTCTGCTCTGGGTCAACAAACCAAGGCACCTCAGCCTCTCCTCATGTCTCTTCCCCTCCAGACCCTTCACCATCTTGGTAGCCTTCCTTTGGAGACTCTTTAATAGTTTTATGTCCTTATATCGTGGTGCCTAAATACTCGAGGTGAGGCTGAACCAGCACAGAGTAGAGCACAACAATCCCTTCCCTTGACTGGCTAGCAATACTGTGCTTGATGTACCGCATTTGGCATAAAATTACTGCTGTTTCATTAACTTCTAAGAAGAAACATTAACTTCTAAGAAGAAACAAGACACATAATAATTTACATCAGTCACAATCTGACTCCAGAGCTCTCTAAAGCCTTTCTTGATATGTATGGCATTTCCCACAAAATGCCTTCCCTGAAACAAGAGCTATATTTCAAGTTCTGGTGGTCAGTTTCTTTTGGGGGAAGTTACACTGAATGGTGGAATTATAATGGAAATCTAGAAACAACCTGAGAGTGGAGCCAAAAAAATTGCTGTTCTGGGAACACTTCCTACTGACCTTATAATTACCAAAAGCAAGGAGAGCGCAATTGAAGTCAAACACTCCTGCCCCCTTACGGAGCAAGGGGGGCACCATTATTATAACTAAAGAGTAAGTTTTAAGCCCTCCAATAAACATATAATAAATCAATGTCCTTTTCCTTGTTTTAATTTCACACACAAGATTTATGAACCTGTATATTTAGACTGTTTATTTAGAGTGCTGGCATGCAGGCTACTCTTGGCACAATAAAAGAGCCTTCTCTGAATGTATGCTCAGATTCTGTTTTGATTTGGCTTTATTTTTAATGATTTAAATTAAGGAATCCATCACTGCCTTCCAAAGATCAGCTTAAGGTGAACAAGGTCAAAAGTATGTTTTGTGTTAGTCTTAGCTCAGTTTTAGCATCACATTTGAATGACACCTGATACTGTGCATGGCAAAATCTCTCATTCTTAACATCCCTTTGGTTCCTTCATTAAGTCTCAAATTTCTGTTGGTCTTCCGTATTCATGTCCCCCTCCCACCTTCCCCCCATGTCTTATTTATTTTTCTGTATGGAATTCTTGGCCTGTAACCAGGTGCCACATTGGACCTGAAAGAGGGGAGATCACAATTGTGCTCTTCAAGTCCTCCCACTGAAGAGCATCCTTCTGCCTGACTCACCAGAATGAGAATAAATATAGGTGTGTGTACAATTTTTGAATTATTTGTGAGTTCCTAGCTTCCCCTTTAAACTGATAAACCTCTCTGATGGCATCTCTCAGCATTCTGCATATCAAGAATAGTCTTGCTTGCACACCATGGATACCACAGGGACCGTCCTGTCGTCACTATGGGAATATAAGGGAGCTATGACAGCTTTTCTCCTCCCCATCCCTTTCTCTCCAAACAAGGACTGATGTTCTGCATTTTTGCCAGTCTGCCTGTTAAGTGGATCATTTCTTTTCATATGACATGGCCTGAGTACTGGCAAAATTTAATATCACCAACTGTCACTTGAATGTGGGCTTCTGAACAATATTAATCATACCTAAATATTGTAACTTTTATGATTTTTGCTTTTAGCATTTTCCATTTGGTAATCAGTGTTAAAAATGTGTCCAGCTTTAATGTTAAAAACGTATCTGAGTGCTTTGTGAGCCCTTCTGAAATCTTCCCAGGATGACTGTGCTGTGACTCCCCCCTTTGAGAAGCACTGTGGGGTCACAATAACCCGGTGGCGCCCAGCTTGCAGCAAGCTCCAGAGAGGTAATTTTCTCAGATGCTCCTGGGAACACTGCGGTGTATTTGTCAAAAGGGTTCCAAAAATGACATTTTGATCTCTCTCACGGAGGAAATCCTTTCTCTTGCTTTTTCACAGTTCATCCCACATAAGGAGTATTCCTTGAGTGGGATGAACTGTCAAGAGCAAGGACAAACACCTTTCTCTCAGCGAACCTGTGGAATATATTTCTGATACAGATGAGACACTGCAGTGTAAGATCTAAGTACAGATTGTCTAGAAGAAAGAAATTCTTCCCTTTCTTACAAATATTTCTTTTCCTTTCAAAATCATCTACCACTGTTCATGATTTGGCCATTGAGTCAAATCAACAGCCCCTAACACGGATGAGATCCCTAACCTCCCTAACAAGAGTCCAAGTGCGATGTCACTGCTGAGTAACTTCTCCTGAACGGTTCGGAACATTTCCTTTGGATACTTTGAGTGAGCGTGTAAATAGTTTTGTGCCTCGGGTTATCCCTGTACTGAACAACTTGCTCTCCTGAAATGTTTAGTCAGAGAAACTGAAGAAGGAAAGGAGAGATAAAGAAAACCAGGATGTCCTCGCCTCTTGTTTGATAAACATCTCAATTTCAACAGTGGTTGCCTGTAATGCTCAGTCTTGGTCTGGCAGGTATAAACACAAAATACAAGCAAAAGATTTGTCTCCTCATTTACCTAGGCCTAGCCTGGGCATTAATGACTATACTTAGGTTCATCCTTGCCCTTTTGATCCTTCTCAGATTTATTTTTTCTAGGCTTCTATTTTCTAAGAAATAGAAGCTTTTATTTTTATTTTTTTCCTGTCTAGTAACTTCTCCATACCACTGATGGCCCCAGAAGAATTTCATTGCACCACTTTGAATTCATATTTCTTGTGTGTGGAAGCCAAGGATTTTGCACCGTGCTCTGTAAGAGGTCTCAGTCTGGTCTAATCAAAGTGGAATAATTCTTCCCTGCCTCTCATGAGAGTATCTCAGCTGAGGCATTCCTAGGATGTTTGCTTTTTCAGGTCTGAATCATTTTGTAATCAACAAACACAACATACCCCCTTTGCGCTCTCATTTTCTACTGACAAGCTCCTGCTTTATAAGTGATTCTCGTGTTATTAATCCCCGTATGCATGACCTTACTCTTTGTACTATTATATTTTTCAGTTCTCTATCCAATTCACCACCGTAATACACCAATCCTCTTCTGAATTGCCTGTGCCTCCCAGCTTTGTGCTGTCTACAGATTTCATTAGTAAATCTCTATTTTTTAAGGCAGGGTCACCAATGGAAACATTAAATAAGATTAGTCCAAAGACAGAGCATTGTGAAACTACACTAAAAACTGCCCTGCAAACTAAAAGTTGTCTTCTCTACAGAAAGCATGGTCATTTCTCTTCAGTAGTTTCCTTACCCCATTAGTATTTTGGATACACTCCATGTTTTCTCCAGTTAATAATTTCCCATGTGGCACAATACTGATATTGCTTTATTGAAGTCTAAGTGGATTATGTCTACAGCACTTTTTCCATCCATAAGAATCGGTTATCTTTTTTAAGGAAAGATATCAGACATAATCTGTCTTTGATAAATCTCTATTTCCTCCGATCTTGATTTATTTTCACCTCCTTGTGCTTGTTTCTTTTCTTTAATTATTCATTCATTTTTGTTTCCTTGATGATTTATTCTAAAGTGTGCACACTTATGGGGTTGGTTGGTTGTTTTTCTCCAGTCTGATGTGGACACTATTTTTATTATTTGACAGCCAGATGGAACCACTCCCAAATTCATACATTTATTAAAGAGCTTTGAGATGGAGCACTGATTTCATGAGCCAGCTCTTTCAAATATCAAGAATGCTGATTACCCAGCTCCATATCTCCTCCCTTCTCCCTAGCTAAATGAAACTAGTTTAGAGAGTTTTGTTTCCACCTTGGTAATAGAAATTTCCATGTCCACGGTCCTCTTCCCATTAATCATCTTGTCTTTTCTTAGCAGGCTCTACATTAGATTCCTTACAGAAAACCGAGCTGGAGTATGCCTTTAACAGCAGGGTCATATTTCCATTATCTTTAATCTCTGCCCTATATTTCTGAGTCCACCTTTTCTTTCTGTTTTCCTGCTTAAATACTGAAGAAATCCATGCTCTCCATTATAATTTGCTCTTCCAGGAATAATTTAAATTGACTTTTAGCAATGTCCATGCTACCTCTGCATTTTTTAAGCTCAAACACGCAGTTTCCTCTACTGCTATTTTTGCTCTTTGTAACATCTTTGCTCTCCCTTTCCTGTCAAGGTGATTTCAGGTGGAGACATTTCCCTTCTGAGGATCTTAGTGAACTCCAACCTTGCAGAACAAAGTCTGGCCCCTTTTTTAACCTGCCACAAGACAGAGATTGACTGGCCCTTGTAATCACTGGCCCTAAATGATCACCAGGACCACCTCTTTAGGGGACAGCCACCACCGAGATCTGCACGCTAAATCGGTGGCATTTAAAATACTTTGGATAAATGGATCAGTTGGCCCATGTTTGCTACTGTTGTTTCTGAAAGTATGTTACTTGAAGGTCAAGAGATCCGGCTCAGCCAAGCTTAATATCTTAAGCCATTGGACTATTAAAAACATTTTGCTAACTTAATCACTCCCTCTTTTTGTATACATCATCCTGAAGAAAGCATGTGTCTTCAGTACCATTTTTTTCCCAATAGCTAGCCCAAGTACTTTATTATCTCAATGGCCTGCAGGTGTGTAGATTTGTATCTCATTTTATCAACTCTGTCTGAGGAAAATAAAACGGATACACTCACTCATTAAAATAAGGGAGCCAGCCTCATTCTGATTTCACATTCTTTAATCTGACTGATGTATAGACTTCAGCTCCCATCTCCAAACAGATAAATAACTAGATAAAACTATTTTAAAAAATACATTTTTATGACATGCAAGTAAGTAAAAATACTAATTTGGATTTATAGAAAACCTTCGTCATAAATTATTTAAAAGCACATTGGGAACTGACGTAGGAAATTGATCCAAAGCTTGTTGACTCGGCAGAAGTCCTTCCATTGACTTCAGAAGTCCTTCCACCTTCCTCTAATGAGAGGAAGGGCTTATTGCATGTAGTATTTTTTTTTTTCTTTTATTAAAAGGATGCTCTGTCTGGAAAGGAATCAGCAATAAAACCTCTCCTCTAAAACATGCAGCTGTAGCTCACTCCAATAGTAAGCAAAAACATTTTTTTAAGAGGACGGGTAAAACAATTTTACAATCCTTAAACAATATATTCACGAGCGAGGACCACGTGCAGCAACATTACAAAGGGCATAAACTGAGGGAGGTAACATCCATTATTAGGTGGGACAAAATCTCCAGGAACAAGGATTGAGGATTAGGGAAATTCAAGAGAATTCTACCTATTGGCCCCCTCTTTTTGCCACGTCAAACATGAGAGTCATTTTTTAAATTTGCAGGTTCCTTACAATCCATCCTCACACCTTTCTCTTCTAAGATGTCCATCTTTGGATGTCTTCCTAGGATGTCCTCATTAATGTGTTTCTTTTTGTCTCTTCCTTTGTTCTTCTTTTTGTTTCTGTTTGTCTCTTCCTTTGTTGGCTTTATGAAGCTCAAAGGCCTTTTTTTTCTGCACAGTGGCTCAGCTTTGCCTAGCAGGATAGAAAGCAGCTTAAGCCCAGCTGCATGATTAGCACATTTTTCTAACGTGAACAGTAGATTGGAAACCTCCCAACCTGAAAGACTTGAGCCCAAGCCACCCACTCTCTACGTAAACAAGCAAATCCCCAGCATATCACAAAAAGGACACATTTTGCATTACTGGACAGCCTTGGTAGTGTCATTGGTGATAATCACATGCAACCAGAACGTGCTTTTGAGATGTGCTTCACTGAGATGTTTGAGGAAACAGTGCTGAAGTCATGGCATCATGTGCACCTCTGGATATGCACAGGAGAAAAATTGAGATATCTACTACTATTTAGATACTATTACTATTTAGATATCTATTTAGACATCTATCTGCTATTTGGATGTCTACTACCAAAAGCATTGCCATTTTGGATGCCCAGAACCAAACAAACCAGGCAATCTCTTTGCAGATAGTTTTTCAGAGTAGCCATGTCAACCTTCCTTGGAAATCAGGACCTAATTAGTTGCTAATTTTTATTATTATTATTGTTTTTAATGTAGATCTCATCTCCAGTGCCAGAAGCAAGAAGAGACCCGATCGATATTGGCAACCTGTACTATGAGCACCTCGTTAGCCAAATGCTTCGTGTGGGTCTGTGTGATATCTCGTTGTCTTGCTTCTTGCTCCCACTATTGCTAGGTGCAGTCATGACACTGAGAAATTTTAGGAGAGATTTAGTAACATAAATAAGGGCAAAGGAAAGCATATTTCCATGATCACAGACTATCTGCCAGCCATTCAGACGGGAGGGGAGGAGTTGATTCAAGCTGCTAAATTTAATTAAAGCATATGCTCTTGGGCTTTGCAGTTAAATATCCTTAAATCTCCCTTACTTTGTCTCCTTTCCAGGTCACTACAAAGTTTTAAATCACTTTGAAAGGTTCTTGTTTCATAATCCTGCTATATTTTCTTTCCTAAAATTTGTTTTTGCCTCCTTTCCACTTCCTCCAGAGAAATTATAGAGAAACCCTCATCAAAAGGGTATTAAGACCATTTTCATGAGGATAGCAAAATTAAGACGCGTGGAAGACCAGTCAGGAAAGAAATTATCACCTATTAAAGTTATTGGCTTTAAAAGAAAATACATATCATCGTTATAATGCCAAGGTTGTTAGAAGATTATAAGAAGAAAGAGATGGGAAGGAAGCCTGTGGTCATGGCCCAAATGTGTTCCAAGGACATGGGCAAGGGAGGTCCTCTCTGTAGAGGCAAAATTTAGGCTCCTGCAAGAAAACTTTGAAGAGCAGGATTTCTACAGCATTGTTCTCTGAAATGATCCCGTTATCTCTTATGGGTCCAGGGAGATGCTTACTTTACATGTAAGGTTTTGGATTCAGGAAAAGGAAAAAAAAAAATGAAATTGATATTTGAAAAGTTTGTCAAGACAGGAACCAAAGTGGCTGGAAACGTGTCACCGTGCAAACGCTGGAAACCTCAGAGACAAAGATGGTCAAACTGGCCTTTTTGAGCCCAAATGAAGAGATGGATATACTACATTCATCAGAAATATGTTGGAAGGAAAATAATCAAAGGGAGACTGTATAAGATGAGCAATATCCTGGAAAGAGAGCAAAGTATCTGCATGAGGATCTATACGTATAGAAGCTCCAGGCCAATAATGCTCAACAGACCTTACTTACACCTTACTAACAGACCTTACTATTACCTTATAGTGACACAAATTGATGCTGATAGAAAGCCAAGAGGAAAGGAGGGCAGAAAAAAACACGTGTACTGGGTGACTTCTGTTACCTCCGTGGAGACAGAGCGAAGGTCACATCTGTCTGAGGAAAAAAACAGAATTTTTATATGCCTTCAAAGCATGTGCCAAGCAGTAGCCGGTTCCTGACCCCAGAAGAAGACACGTAACCCTCTATGTTTGTACTGAGTGTTAAAAAAAAACAAAAATCTAGATTAAAGGCTCATAAAGAAGTCAGCATCCTGGAGCAGATTCCACCATGAACCTTGCGTCAACATCCCTATGGGAGCAACAGGGGCTGAGCAGTCCTCCAAAGCTTTGCCTGAATTTGTTAGGGGAATGTGTAAAATAAGCTCTTAGAAAAAAGTTAAAAGGGGAAGCGAAAGGAATTAAATCCTTACAGGTGTTGACAGTGCTGAAGGGTGGTGACTAGGAAACATGCCACTGGTGTACTGCTGGCTTTCTCTTAGAAAAGCCTGGAGAAAAAAAGGAAGCTGAACAGAAGAGTAAAGGCTGCTATTAGAAATAGAAGGCATCCTTCAAAAAGCTAAAGCTGTATCCAAAAAAAGAAACCAGAATGAGGAACTCGAGCAGATTAAAAGCCCAACATAATGAGGCAGGCCAAAAGAGACTGAGGAGGAACCAATGAAAGGAAATAAGACGTTTTAATTCTTTTTTTCTTTTTTTTTTCTTTTTTTTTTTTTTTTTCAACACATCCAGCAAAAAGCCTGCCTGTAAGACCAATCGGTAACAACTGTATGCAGAGAAAAAGATCACTGTAGGGTAACCATGTGAATTCTTTGCACTGGTGTTTAGTACAGAAAAAAAACCAGGGGTGATAAACATCCTAGACCTTCTTTGAGGGAAGG